>NC_133145.1:34208254-35431879 GCF_048418815.1 Hemitrygon akajei
GCACCACACATTACAAATCTAAGTTCACACATTTATCAAAGTGTTGCAATGGATCTATTTTTACATTACAGGTGGCTATTAGATCCATGCTGGTTTCCAGCAGTGCAATCCCATCAGTCCTACATCCCTCTCTCTGTTTCCTGTGACCCTGCTGATTATTCTTCTCCACATTTTTATCAACTTTTCATTCTTTTGCCACTTACCTGCACTAATTTATAGTTACCAATTAACTTACCAATGCATTGTTGGGATGTGGGAGAAAAACAAATGTATACTGCCAGAAACCCACAGTCTGACAGGGAGTCTGTGTATATAGACTCTGCCTGAGGTTAGAATCAGTTCTGGGTTCCTGGAGTTATGAGGTAGCAACACTTACTGCATGACTTGAAATCTTGTTATCTTGTTAACCTTGTTATTTCCTTTGTGGTAAAATTTAAAGTCACAGGTTTGAAAATATACCTGTACTCATAGGGATATATTAATCTGTTGCAAAAAATAAGTTCTGTAGGTCAGGCAGGTCTACGGAGGCAAAGGGACAGTTGATGACTTGATTCAAGACCATTCACCATCATTCATCCATTTCCCTCTGCAGATGCTGCCTGACTCACTGAGTTCCTCTTGCAGGTTGACCTTTGGACCAGATCCCAGCGTCTGCTAACTCTGGTGTCTCTCTCTTTATTAATCTGTTGTTGTATGTTGGATTTATCACTCTTTAGCTTCTGCTCTGCCATTAAAAAAATAGTCAACATTATAAAACGTTCTCTTTTGCAGTGATGTGAGATGGCGAATTCAAAAAGCAATAGCTGATACATTTGGGATTGACTCAACTCGCTTGCACCTCACAAAGCCCACTTTTTTCTCAAAGATGAACAATACAGAAGCCAAAACAATGCATGATGAATATTGGCATCCACACATTGATAAGGTATTAGCTATTGTTTTGATACCTAATGGAAAATATTGCAGATATAATTCATTCGGTTCTATGATTTATATGATTTTATTAGGATGACTTATTTGTATATAATTTGTTGCAGTGCAGATAAAATCTATTAATTTTTCATAGTCTGTGAAGTGCTATATGGAGTGCAATTTATTGATTAGGTTGCAGCTCTGTGCGCACAGTAAGGAATGACCATGATAGTATAGCGATTAGCACAATGCTATTAAAGCTCAGGGTGTTCCAGAGGTAGTTTCCAGGGCTGTTCTGTAAGGAGCTTGTATGTTCTCCCCGTGGAATGCATGGGTTTTCCCCATGTGCTCTGGTTTCCTCACTGTAAATTGCCCCATTTAGATTAGGGTTAGTTGGGTTTGTCTGGGGTTGCTGGGCCGGTGTGACTCAAAGGGCTGTGGGGCCTGCTTCGCACTGTAGCTGTAACTGAAAAGATAAATAAATAAGTGTTGTCTTGAAAATTATGTGTGGCAATGCTTGTCTTGGAGTTTGGCTTTTCAAAAGACATAAATCCTGTCATTACTTCTTATTGGTTGCCCAGAGTAAATTGAGTCGTGCCAGCATTTCAGAGTGCCAGAAAATACATGCAAAAAGGATAACACATCCATTCTGTGCATGTCAAATGATAACTCCTTCATCACAATTTGTTATGATGAACATTACTGGAAACTCAGTAGAAAGTTTATACTTAATAAGTTACCATTCTTTTGTTAACTGTTCTTTTCACATTTGTATTGATCTGAAAAATGTTTAATTGTTTGTATTTTGTGCTCATTATTTGGAATTCCTAGTTATAATATACCTCTTCAGATTTTCAGTTAATGGCAAGATTTCTCTTTAGAAAAGTAGGGGGCTATGCGCTAGGGAAATTTTAGGCAGTTTCTAGTGTAGGGTGCATGGTCGGCACAACATTGTGGGCCTAAGGGCCTGTAATGCGCTGTAGATTTCTATATTCTATGTTTAATACACACTATAAATTGTTCTAATAAATGAGATGGACGATATAGTTTATATTTCTTATATGGAATTATTTGATGATTTTATTGATTCTGCTATCAACTTGCATTGCTGTGACTGTGATTTATAATGTTCGCTATTAGAAGCATATTTGATGTGTACAATTGCCTACAAGTGGAATCAAAGAGTCATCATTGTACCTGAAAATTCCAGGTTCATCATTTATATTTATTAAACTTGACTTTGCCTTATGGATGGAAAAACACCACAATGAGTCTGGCATCACTTATGATATGATTGTCAAAGAATTTGGTATTGAAGACTCAGTTCTTTAGACCACAGTACACCAAAGATGATGCTTACTTTATAAACAAGACCTTTCTCACTTGAGAGAAGGAATTTTTTTTTTCCAACCATCAGGCTCTTGAACAAAAGGGGATAACTATATTTGCCCATCCATGGAGATGTTCCCACTGCCAATGATCTCACTTTTAGGACTCTATCTCATTATCTCATGTTCTTGTTATTTATTGCTATATATTTATATTTGCATTTGCACAGTCTGTTGTCTTCTGCACTCTGGTTCAACTTTCATTAATCCTGTTATAGTTAGTTTAGCTGAGTATGCCTGCAGGAAAATGAATCTCGGGGTTGTATGTGGTGACATATATGTATTTTGATAATAGAATTTACTTTGAACTTTGAAATGAAGTATTGGAGACTTGCCATTTGGACTTTATTTGCAGCAAGTCATTGTTGGGTGATATAAACAATTACTGGGTGCATTCATTTCATATTCAGGGTCATATTTTGGTTATCCAATTATCTGACCTGATTGAAACTTCTTTGTCTGATTGTGTCCAGTTCTGTTTCCTACCTACATGAAAAATATCAGTAAGATTGACGGAGTACAGAGAAAATTTACAAGGGTGTTGCCAGGGCTTGAGAAAAGTTGAATAGGTAGAACTTTATTCCCTAGATCAGAGGTCTCCAAACTGGGGTCCCTGGACCCCTTGCTTAATGGTATTGGTCCATAGCATAAGAAAGGTTGGGAACCTCTGCCGTAGAGTGTAGGCGAATGAGGGATGATTTGATGGAGGTATATAAAATTGTGAGGGATATAGATAGGGTTAAGGCAAGCAGACTTTATCCACTGAGGCTGGGTGAAACTAGAAGCAGAGATCATAATTTAACGGTAAAAGGTGAAATATTTAAGAGGAACTTGAGGGGGAACTTCTTCACTTAGAGGGTGGTGTGAGTTTTGAACAAGGTGCCAGTTGAAGTGCTGGATGTGGGTTTGATTGCAACTTTTAAGAGAAGTGTAAATAAACACATGGACATTGAGGGATGTGGAGGACTATGATCCAGGTGTAGGTTGATGAGACCAAGCAGAGTAACAGTTCAGCATGGACTAGAATGGCCAAAGGGCCTTTTTTTGTGCTGTCGTGCTCTATAACTCTACGACTTTAACCAGGGGTTTCAAAGCCAGTTAAGTGCATCTTACTTGATTTCACTTTATCCTGGAAAGTGCAGAATCCATGTATTTGATCCCAGTAGATTGAGGCTCAAATTGCCATGAACTTTCAGAAGAGAGCTTCAGAGTCTTTTTTCTCTCTTGGCTTCAAGGCATGCCAAAGCATATATCACCCAGTTAATTACTTTTGAAGTTTGTTTGCTGCTATATTCTTGTCAACTTACACACAGTAAGATGCTGCAAAGACAAAAAGGAGATCATTTTGTGCTCTCTTTGAATACTGCAGTTCTGTCCCCAGCTATCCTTTTCAAATTCCCTCTTCCCACCACTGCCTGCTCTCTCCACCACCAGACTTAATTTATACTGTACGATCTGCATCAACTTTTCCTTTAAGCCTCTCTTGTTCATGAAAGCTCAAACACTGATTTACTCTGTGTACTTCAGATTTCATTGTAATTTTATTATATTCCTTGACTCTGCCTTACCATCGAACATCTTTAGTCTGGCTTAGCACTGTGATCTCTCATCTCTATTCACTTTGAAGTATTATAGTATTGAGTTTGAGCTTCTAATACAATCAGTCTTGTGCTTAAGCAGATTGACTGTGTACCTGAGTTTACTGCATCCTCACTGTGGAGACTTAGGTTGCAGAGCACTCAGCACTGAGGCAAAAATATATTGAGAGCAGCTTTAAATGGTTGTACAAGTGGGAAGTAGCTAGGCCTTACGTTCTTTAAGGTGCATTATGTTCCTTCTCCTCCCTTACCTCCTATCACCTCCATTTTCACATGAGCAACTTGCCTCTTGGCCAAATCACTGCTCTTGACTTGTCCCTGCTTCTGAGTTGTCAGACTAATTATCCAATACTCGTGAGAAGGACTTCCTTTGGCCAAATTCCTTCGGGGAAATTTGGCTTTAGAACCTTTCCAAACTCCCTTCCCTAACCACTGACTCCTCCAGTACAATTTGTATCAAAAAGTTTTCATACTTGATGTCAGTTTCAACCCAGAGATGCAGTTTGTTCCCCATCCCCCTGGGACACTGAAAAATTTAACCCACCTAGCTTATCCACCAGTGAAACCATGATCCCAGCCTTTTGGTATTTTTAGATTTGCTTATTTAAATGTACTTTTGGTCACCCTTCCCTGTGGTACTCTCTGTAATGGAAAAGCACTGCAGCCCGTAGCCAAACATGTACCAGGTCCAATACCTAACTTCCTGAATAGCAAACGCAAAATACTGAAAGAAGTCAGCAAGTCAGGCAGAATCTGTAGAAGGGAATAAGCAGTCGACGTTTAGGGCCAAGACCCTTCAGCAGAAAATAAGGAGGCAGAAGACAGAATGAGTAGGGAATGTAGTAAAGCTAGTACTAATTGATGAGGTCAGATGAGGAGGAAGGTATGAGGGTGAGGGATAGGGGAAATGAAGTAGGAAGCTGGGAGAGGTGGAAAAGATAAATGGCTGATGAAGAAGGAATCTAATACAGGAGGACATTGGACCATGGAAGGAAAGGAAGGAGAAAGGGGTACCAGAGAGAAGTTAGGAGAAGTGGAGGGGTGAGGGTGTGTCTAGAACGGAGCATAGAAAAAGAGAGAAGGGTGAGGGGGAGTAATTACCTGAAGTTAAGAGAAGTTGATGTTCATGCCATCAGGTTGGAGGCTAACCAGATGGAATGTGAGGTGTTGCTTCTCAAACCTGAGTCTCAAATTTCAAACTAAATTTATTATCCATATAGAACCCTGAGATTCATTTTCTTGCAAGCATACTCAATAAATCCATAATAGTATCAATGAAAGACCGCACCAACTTGGGTGTTCAACCAGTGTACAAAAGACAACAAATTGTGCAAATATATATATTAAAAAAGCAAGCAATAAATATCAATAACATGAGATGAAGAGTCCTTAGAAGTGACTTCATAGGTTGTGGGAACTTTTCAATGATGGGGCAAGGAAGTTGAATGAAGTTATCTCCTTTGGTTCAAGAGCCTGAGGGTTGAGTGGTAATAACTTTTCTTGAACCTGGTCGTGTGAGTTTTGAAGCTCTTGTACTATCTTCCTGATGGCTACAGTGAGAAGAGAGCTGCTGTCATTAGGAAGAAGGGTGGTAGGAGCCATTGATGATGGATGCTGCTTTCCTGTAACGACGCTTTGTGTAGCTGTGTTCAATGGTGGGGAGAGCTTTACCTGTTATGGACAGGGCCATATTCGTTACTTATTGTAGGATATTCTTTTCAAATGCATTAATGTTTCCATACCAGACCGTGATACAGCCAACCATATATCTATAAAAGTTTGTCAAAGTTTTAGATGTCATGTTGAATCTTCACAAGCTCCTAAGGAAGTAGAGGTGCTGCAGTGTCTTCTTATTAATTGCACTTTCGTGCAGTCCCAGGCCAGGTCATCCGAAATGATAACACTGAGGAATTTGAAGTTACTTTAATTCAAATTTAAATTTCAAGATCTTCCAATGAGGACTGGCTCATGGACCTGTGGTTTCCTTCTTCTGAAATCAATAAATCAGCTCCTTTGTCTTGCAGACATTGAGTAGGAGATGTTGCTGTGGCACCACTCAGCCAGATTTTCAGTCTCCTTCCTATATGCTCAATTGTCAGCATCTTTGATTCGGCCGGTGACAGTAGTGTTGTCAGCAAACTTGAAAATGGTATTGGAGCTGTGCTTAGCCACACAGTCATAAGTGTAAAGTAGAGCAGGGAACTAAGCACACAACTTTGTGGTGCACCTGTGCTGATGGAAATCATGGTGGAGATGTTGTTGTCAGTCCGAACTGACTGGCGTCTGCAAATGAAGAAATCAGGGATCCAATTGCACAAGAAGGTATTAAGGCCAAGCTCTTGAAGCTTAATCATTAGCTTTGAGGGGATGATAATACCGAATGACGAGCTGTAGTCGATAAAGAGCATCCTGATGTATGCATCTTTGCTGTTTAGATTTAACATGGTTGAGTGAAGAACCAATAAAATGGCTCCTGCTGTGGGCCTGTTGTGCCAGTAGGCCAATTGGTGCAGATCCAGACTCTCAAAATACTTCATTACTGTGGATACAACTGCAACAGGTGTAGATATAGTGGTCTAGTCAATCGTATTTGAAGCAGGTTACAACATTCTTCTCAGGCACCGGTACAAGTGAGTCTGGCAATAGGGAAGGCCATGGACAGACGTGCCACTATGGGAATAGGAGGTTGAATTGAAATGGGTAGCCATTGGGAGGTCCTTTTTTTTTTGCAGTGGATAGAGCGAAGGTGTCCACTGAAGTGGCTCCCTGATCTGCATGAGATCTTTCCGATGTAGTGGATGTTGCTGGTGGCCACCCATTTCAGTTGTACTTCCTGTTCCCATTCCGACATGTCAGTCTATGGCCTCCTCTGCTGCCACGATGATACCACACTCAGGATGGAGGATCAGCACCTTGTATTCTGTCTGGGTAGCCTCCAACCTGATGGCATGAACAGTAATTTCTTGAACTTCCCATAATTAACCCCCCCTCTCCTTCAGCATTCCCTGTCCTTTTGATCATCTGTCCTAATGTTTCCTTATATGCCTCAGGATCAAAATCTGTTTGATAATATTTTATTGAATCTTCTTTGTCATTTTCAGAATCAGAATCAGAATCAGACTTTAATCGCCAAGTACCTATGCACATACAAGGAATTTACTTCCGGCAGATGTTGTCTCTCTGCTCATAACAATAATAATGATAAATATAAATGAAAATATAGATTATACATACAGGTAGTGCAAACCAAGTAATAGTTAGCCGACAGTTAACCGGCAGTTAACTGTTCAACAAAGTGACCGCAGTAGGGAAAAAACTTCTCCAGTGCCTATTAGTCTTAGTCTGGATGGATCTGAAGCGCCTACCAGATGGAAGCAGATCAAACAGTCCGTGCACAGGATGGGAGGAGTCTTTTATGATGTTCCCCGCCCTCTTTTTCAACCTGGAAGAGTACAGGTCCATAATAGAGGGCAGGGAGGCTCCAATGATGCGCTCGGCAGTCCTCACTGTGCGCTGTAGTCTGGTTCTATCCTGCTTGGTGGCGGCTCCAAACCACACAATGATGTTCTTTAAAAACTCAAGTTCTTTAAAAATACTAGCTCATTTCCATCACTTAAAGCTTTTTTAAGTATATGAAGGGTAAAAGAGAGTTGAGGGTAGATATAGGACCGATACAAAATGACACTGAAGATATTGTAATGAGAGATGCAGAGATAGCAGAGGAACTGCATGTGTATTTTGCATCAGTCTTCGCAGTGGAAGATGTCTGCAGTATACCGGACATTCAAGAGTGTTAGGGAAATGAAGTTTGTGCAGTGAAAATTACGACTGAGAAGGTGCTCAGGAAGCTTAATGGCGTGAGGGTGGATAAATCTCCTGGACATGATAGAATGCACCCTCAGGTTCTGAAGGAAGTAGCTGGAGAGATTGTGGAGGCATTACAATGGTCTTTAAAGAATCGATAGATTCTGGCATTGTACCGGATGATGTCGTGGTTACTTGAAATGACTTGGAGACACAGACAATTCTTCAAGAAAATTAAACCTTTATTTGCAAACAAAGGCTGAGGCAATCAATGAACTTGTCACCGAAAGCCCACCGAGCTCCGGTGTACAGCATTCTTTATAGTAATTTCTTATCTCAGTTACATTTCCGTTTTATTAGCATACCCAATCAATTTTTAGTTGCATATCATCTATATATGAATTAATTAATCACTCTTGCCTAGCCCGCGGTACGTCACCATTGTTTTTCACCCGTTCGCATTGGGGCCTTATTCGTGGCCAAGATTATGTTTTTCAGACAACCTCCCTCACAGTACATTCCTGCTCGCAGCATCCTGTCCGCCACTGTTATCTCGTACTAAACAAAGGCTGAGTGTAATACATGGGATACATCGCAGCTAATAGTGTTGCAAAACAAACAGGTGTACTGTAAGTGCCATAATATGCAGCTAAGAGAGTACAAAGTTTCTAGTGAAAACAACACATAACAAAATGTGCCTAGTAAAATAATACATATTAATATTCGGTACCTAGAAGTGATTACATAGTATAGTAAATAGCTAATACATAGTGATTATAGTTCAGGTATATATAATGATTATATCAGGTATATTTCTCAATATAATCCCCCCTTTGAGACCCACAGGGTCTCACACAGAAAGAGAACACTCAGAGGCCGTGCACCAAAGCCAAAATAAAGTCCAGCATTTTAATCCCAAATTTGGGTCAACTACAATTTCCATACTCGGAGCTCAAAATGATCTCTCTCTGTTATCCTAGGCTGTTGAGCCAAAAACCTGTCCCTCCGTAGCTGAGACAGGAAAAAAGACTCAGACACCCTTACAGACTAGTGTCCACATTATTAACACCTTCCAGTCCGCTTGATGCATCGTGCAGACTGTAACAGTACATCATCGGCTTTTCTCCTTGTCTGGGGTCAGATTCAACAATTTCCAGGAGCATCGGGAATTGTTTTGCTGTCGCACGCATTATCAAAGTCTTGAGACATGGAAAAAAGCAGCACAGAATAAATGCACAACTTATCAGCACAATGCCTGCAGTCATTGCCAATTTAATCAGCCACGCACCCCATCCCCCTAGTTTGCTTTCTAACCAGTCAAACCACTGATGCCCAAATCCTGCATTCTGTTTGACCTCCTTCTGCAGATCCTTTAATTTATTCATTGCTCTGGTGAAAGACCCTTCTGGGCTAGTATTGTTCGGTATGAAAGTGCAGCATTGATCTCCAAAAATCACACACACACCCCCTTTTTCTGCCAAAAGCCAATCCAGTACCTGTCTGTTTTGCCACGCCATCCTGCTAGTTGCATCCAGCTGTTGCCCTAAGGCCTCCAGCGCATCGTCAGTGTAGTTGATGAACCTCTGTTGATTGTAGTATATATAATTTATCCATTCAACATTTTTGCTTACCCCTATCACAGGTATGATAGCTTCCCAGTGAGCATCTCATGCGGTGTCAGGCATGTCACTCGATTAGTTTGCATGCGGTAACTCATCAATGCTAACGGTAAAACATCAACCCAATTAAGTTTAGTGTCTGCACAAATTTTGTTTAGTTTAGCCTTCAGAGTGCCATTGATTCTTTCCACCATGCCCTGTGACTGTGGGTGGTACACACATCCAAACCTTTGTTTTATTCTCAGTACTTGTAATACCAATTTGACCACCTTTTGGATGAAGGCCGAACCTTTGTCCGAGCTAATCTCCGAAGGTATTCCAAACCTTGGGATCACTTCATTTGTCAGGAACCTTACCACTGTTCCTGCCCCTTGATCCTTCGAGGGTATTGCCTCTACCCATCTGCTGAACCTGTCAATTACCACCAGAATGTATCTTTTCCCTTTTACCGTCTTTATCATATCTATGTAGTCGATCACCAAATGTTGAAATGGTCCTTCAGGCACGGGTATGTGACCTATTGGGGTTGCAATCCCCCTTCGAACATTATTCTGTGCACAAACCTCACACTGTGCTAAAATATAGTCTACCGAAGCCTGTAAATAAGGCGACCAGAAACCATCCTTTTTTATTTTCCTTATTACTTCCCCCCTTGCACAATGGTCCACTCCATGTGCTTCTGAAATTAGGATAGTCAACAAAGGAGTAGGAGCTACCCACAATCCATCCTCTGTGCTCCACAGGCCTTCTAAGTTCTGCTTGCCCCCCCCTCCCCCCCCGTCGCCTCCACATTGTCTGTTCTGCTAACATTGCCCTACCTTGCATTTCAACCAGGTCCTCTATCATGGGTTCCGGCTCCAGGCTTACCTGGGGTGCAATAATAACTGATGTACACCCAGACGCTTTCCTGGCTGCTTTGCTTTTCCTGTGCCTGTCTCTTGTGTTAGAACCGTTGTGACATAACCCTCCTGTCGGTTGGATACATACAAATGAAAAACCTTCTCGTAGTCAGGCAAAGCTGGTGCTGACTGCAATTCCTGCTTAATAGTATTGAAAGCTATCTCCGCCTCTCCATTCCACTGTAAGCCGTTCTTCAAATTTGTATGTCCTGCTTCTTTCATTATCTTTCTCAGTGGTGCTACAATCTCAGCATATTCTCCAATCCAGTCTGAGCTATATCCTGTCATTCCCAGAAATGTCATCATCTGCCCTACTGTTTGGGGCTTTGGAGCCTTCGTTATCGCCTCAATCTGACTCAGCGCTACTGCCTTTACGCCTTTAGATACTATCCTTCCTAAATATTCCACCTGCTGCTTACAAAATTGCAGCTTTTTCTTAGATACTTTATGCCCTCCATACGCCAGTTTCTCTAAAAGTATCACGGTATCCCGTTCACACTGCTCTTCACTTTCAGAGCAAATCAACAAATCATCCACATACTGTATCAGTGTACTTTCCAGCAAAATGCCATCCAAATCTTCCTTCAATACTTTATTAAAAACATGTGGTGAATGCTTAAATCCTTGTGGCATTCTAGTGTAGGTGTACTGGTTGCCTCTGTATGTAAATGCAAACAAATACTGACACTGTTTGGTTAGGGGAATGCTGAAGAAAGCCGAACACAAATCAATTACTGAAAAGTAGCTTGCTTCTGGCGGGATATTAGTCAGCGGTGTGTGTGGATTCGGGACCACTGCTGCCAAATCCTCCACTACCTCATTCACTGCTTGTAAGTCATGCACCAGTCTCCATTTAGACCTGTCCGCTTTTGGGACAGGCAACAGCGGAGTATTGCAGGGGCTGTTTACTCTCTTAAGCACTCCTGCCGCTAACAGTTCCTGTATTGTCGGCGCTATACCTTCCTCTGCTTCCGGTCTTAAGGGATATTGTGGTCTCCTAGGTGGAACTGCTCCTTTCTTTAACCTTACCTCCACTGGACTGGCTGTTTCTATTTTCCCCACGTCCGTGTCATGTTGCGACCACAGAATAGATGGCAACTTGTCCAATATTTTATTTTTCTGCCGACCCCTTGCCTGCCCCAACAACGGCATGTGTGGCTGAGGAGTTACTTCAACTTCCTTCATAGTTCCTGTCACATCTATGTTTACCCCTATCTTAATGTAGTTGTTGTCTCCAGATATCCATACCTCAGGCATAACCTTTCTCCAAACCGTTACGGTGCTTACCTGCTTTACCAGGGGTCCTAAGTCTTTAGACTGGTATCCCTCATTTATCAGCAAGGTTACGTGGGGTACAGCTTCCGGTATCCTGTACCATTCTTTCAAGAAGGTATTCCATCTGACTTGCAGGGCTGCCCCCTGCTTCCCAATTACTATGGCTTCCCCTTTTAGGTGTTGTTGAATATCTGTCCTCATGTTCCATCTCCTCTCTACCTCCTTATTCTGAGCCTCATCGAAAATTACAGTACAATGTAACTCAGATTTGGGCGCTACAGCCTCAGGTAATATGGCCTGTACGCCCTGTTTCCACTTTTCCCAGGTATCCCAGATCTGATCTTCTATGTCCCCTATCCAAAAAACATTGGCTCTCTTATCTTCTCGCACTATCAATTGAGCCCCTGCTCTTTCCACACTTAACCCATTTCTGGTGCATTCTAATTTTAATTCCAGTTTCAATAAAGCATCTCTGCCTAACAAATTAATCGGAGTTCCTATAGATACTAGTACTGGTAAGACAATTCCTTTATTTCCCATTTTCAAATGCACTGGAGCCGTGCACTGTGTCAACTGTGTTTTCCCCGAGAACCCTACCGTCTTAATAAATTTTCCTGACATGGGAAGGTGAAGGGCATACTGTGGCTGTACGCAAGTGTATGTGGCTCCAGTATCTATCATCATTGGTGTCAGTTGCCCTTCTAACATAACCTGAACCATAGGTTCCTCCTCTGCCTCCCTCATTATCATTGGGTAATGTCCCTTCCCACTCGAGTTCTCGGGGCACCCCTAATACCTTGCATAGGGATTTACAGGTCCGCTCGGACCCCCAGGAGCCGGCATGTGGCCAAACTGTGGCTCCCTTGCCATCGGCTCCTGCTGATATGAGACAGGCCATGGTTTAAATGGGCAGTCTTTTTTCATGTGTCCAGGCTGGCTGCATCCCCAGCACAATCTTTCTGCCTCTCTTTTCCCCCGTCTCCTCTCTAATCCTCTTTGCCCATAACTCCTCTGCCCCCCTCCTTGGGAGTTCCAGTCCTGTCTGGGCTGTTGCTTAACTCTACTCTGTCCCCAATAGGGCATCTGTGGAAATGTTCCGCCGGAGACATTCATTATTGGCATGGGGTTTTCTGGCCCTTGACTGACAGAATGACCGGTTCCTCCATCTAATGGTGTAATGGCTGTACTCACATTAGTGATGGCTGGCAGCATCTTTTTGCTTTTGTCTTTGTCCTTCTTTTTCAGTTCTTCGAGCTGCATTTGCAATAGCTTTCGCTGCACCTCTTCTTGCTGCTCAGCCAGCTTTCGTTTGTTTCTCCGATATTTCTCCACTGCGTGGACTACGTGATCACTGAATGCTTGTGGGGTCAGTGATGACAGCCCAACCACCTCATCCAATTTAGACTTGACCTGCGGAGGCATTGCATCCAAAACGCTCTGTCGGAACAGTGAGTTCAGAAACAAGTTATTTTCCACCTCTTGCTCAATCTCCAGTCTCCACTTTTTCAACTGGTTTTCTACATAGGCTGCTGGGTTTTCAGTGTCTCCCAGTAGTTCCCCCTTTAAGGCTTTGGGATCTACTCTGGGTGGATAAAGCTTCCTGAGGGCCTGGCATACCCTCTGTCTCACTGGATCAAAATTGGCCCCATCAGTCTGTGGACTGTCCACATTCTGTAAGCCAGCCATCTCCATCAGTTCTTTCAACTTGGAAGTTCCCATCAATCTTATCAGCAGTGCCTTCAAATCTCCCATAGCCAACAATCGTCCCATTGTTTCCTCCTCAAAGGCTCTAATCCACTTTCCTGCCCCCTCGTGCAGACTAGGCAGAGTATTTTTCGGCTCTTCCAGGTCCTGGGATCCCCAAGGGATATACTGTACTTGTCCTGATCCCTTTACCAGCAGTGGCAGCATTTCCTTCTCTCCGTTCCATGTAATCAAGCTTCCTTCCTCACTTGGTTCTTTATCTATTGCTGGCCCTAATACTACTGGCTGCCACTCATACCTTCCTGGTGTATACCTTCTTCCTTGCTCCTTCTCCACTCTAGTCCCCTCTTCCATCTCCAATATCTGCTTCTCCGTCCTCTCTCGTATTTCCTCCAAACTCTCGTCTCCTACCTTCCTCCAACTTCCTCTCAACTCACTCCATTCTTGCTGTCTAGATGATTCCTGTTCTCTTCTAGTCTGTCTGTCTCTACAGTATAACCGATACTCCTCATAATCCCTCTTCTCTCTCAGCTGGTGTAGCCTTTCCACTACTCTTTCCATCTCCCTTCTTTCCTGTTCTATCTTTATCTTTTCTCCCTCTATCTCGTTCTATATTACCGCTTTTTTCCTTCTCGTATTTTTTTTTCCTCCTCATTATCCCAAACTTGGACTTCTCCCTGCATGTTTACTGTTCCCGTCAGCAGGGGGCACTGCTTAGGGGTTCCTTCCTCATTATAGGGAGGGGGTTTTTCTGTTTCTTTCGCATCCGGGTACGGAGCTGAAGCCAGCCTCTCACTGTACCTCCCTCTCTCTCTAACAGGCTGTTTCTCCAGCACCTTAGTGTCTTCCTCGTTTGTAATCAATATTCTACCTGACCTCCTCAGCCTTTCTCCCTCCGTTCTGAAGAGTTTTAGCACTTCCATTTCTCGTTCTCTTTTTTGCCCTCTTTTCTTAGATTTATCTTTTGGTTTGTAATTTTTTAATTAGTTCCTCCATTTCTTCGCACAAACTTACATCAAACGTTCCTTCTCTTGGCCACTTCGTGACCAGGTTTTTGGTTCTTTTTTCCCATTTTTCTTAAGTTTTTGTGATCTCATATTTAATTAACGGGAATTTTTTGCTCAGAATCTCTGCTGCCGTTCCTTCACCTGTCATGTTATTCTCTCTTTTTAAGGTATTTCAGAGATTCACAGTTTGTTTACTGGATAATATTATTTACTCTAATTCTATGCCTAGTCTATTCTGTTCTGCCCGTGCAGACCTCTATTCAGAGCGGTACCCACAAAACTTGCTCTTTGCACCTCGTCTGTTCAGACCCTTATCTCTTAAGGCGGTATCCATGAGGATTTTCTACTCTAATTCTATTCTATTTTTCCTTACCCTGCCCATGCAGCCCTTCGCTCTGTGCGAAGCGGTATCCACAGGGATTTACTCAATTTTCCTTACCCTGCCCGTGCAGCCCTTCGCACTATGCGAAGCGGTATCCACAGGGATTTACTCAATTTTCCTTACCCTGCCCATTCAGCCCTTCGCACTATGTGAAGCGGTATCCACAGGGATTTACTCAATTTTCCTTACCCTGCCCATTCAGCCCTTCGCTCTGTGCGAAGCGGTATCCACAGGGATTTACTCTACTTTTCCTTACCCTGCCCGTGCAGCCCTTCGCTCTGTGCGAAGCGGTATCCACAGGGATTTACTCAATTTTCCTTACCCTGCCCGTGCAGCCCTTCGCACTATGCGAAGCGGTATCCACAGGGATTTACTCTACTTTTCCTTACCCTGCCCGTGCAGCCCTTCGCACTATGCGAAGCGGTATCCACAGGGATTTACTCTACTTTTCCTTACCCTGCCCGTGCAGCCCTTCGCTCTGTGTGAAGCGGTATCCACAGGGATTTACTCAATTTTCCTTACCCTGCCCGTGCAGCCCTTCGCTCTGTGCGAAGCGGTATCCACAGGGATTTACTCTACTTTTCCTTACCCTGCCCGTGCAGCCCTTCGCTCTGTGCGAAGCGGTATCCACAGGGATTTACTCAATTTTCCTTACCCTGCCCGTGCAGCCCTTCGCACTATGCGAAGCGGTATCCACAGGGATTTACTCTACTTTTCCTTACCCTGCCCGTGCAGCCCTTCGCTCTGTGCGAAGCGGTATCCACAGGGATTTACTCTACTTTTCCTTACCCTGCCCGTGCAGCCCTTCGCACTATGCGAAGCGGTATCCACAGGGATTTACTCAATTTTCCTTACCCTGCCCATTCAGCCCTTCGCACTATGCGAAGCGGTATCCACAGGGATTTACTCTACTTTTCCTTACCCTGCCCATGCAGCCCTTCGCTCTGTGCGAAGCGGTATCCACAGGGATTTACTCTACTTTTCCTTACCCTGCCCGTGCAGCCCTTCGCTCTGTGCGAAGCGGTATCCACAGGGATTTACTCAATTTTCCTTACCCTGCCCATTCAGCCCTTCGCACTATGCGAAGCGGTATCCACAGGGATTTACTCTACTTTTCCTTACCCTGCCCATGCAGCCCTTCGCTCTGTGTGAAGCGGTATCCACAGGGATTTACTCTACTTTTCCTTACCCTGCCCGTGCAGCCCTTCGCTCTGTGCGAAGCGGTATCCACAGGGATTTACTCTACTTTTCCTTACCCTGCCCGTGCAGCCCTTCGCACTATGCGAAGCGGTATCCACAGGGATTTACTCTACTTTTCCTTACCCTGCCCGTGCAGCCCTTCGCACTATGCGAAGCGGTATCCACAGGGATTTACTCTACTTTTCCTTACCCTGCCCGTGCAGCCCTTCGCTCTGTGCGAAGCGGTATCCACAGGGATTTACTCAATTTTCCTTACCCTGCCCATTCAGCCCTTCGCACTATGTGAAGCGGTATCCACAGGGATTTACTCAATTTTCCTTACCCTGCCCATTCAGCCCTTCGCACTATGCGAAGCGGTATCCACAGGGATTTACTCTACTTTTCCTTACCCTGCCCGTGCAGCCCTTCGCTCTGTGCGAAGCGGTATCCACAGGGATTTACTCAATTTTCCTTACCCTGCCCATTCAGCCCTTCGCACTATGTGAAGCGGTATCCACAGGGATTTACTCAATTTTCCTTACCCTGCCCATTCAGCCCTTCGCACTATGCGAAGCGGTATCCACAGGGATTTACTCTACTTTTCCTTACCCTGCCCGTGCAGCCCTTCGCTCTGTGCGAAGCGGTATCCACAGGGATTTACTCAATTTTCCTTACCCTGCCCGTGCAGCCCTTCGCACTATGCGAAGCGGTATCCACAGGGATTTACTCTACTTTTCCTTACCCTGCCCGTGCAGCCCTTCGCTCTGTGCGAAGCGGTATCCACAGGGATTTACTCTACTTTTCCTTACCCTGCCCGTGCAGCCCTTCGCACTATGCGAAGCGGTATCCACAGGGATTTACTCTACTTTTCCTTACCCTGCCCGTGCAGCCCTTCGCTCTGTGCGAAGCGGTATCCACAGGGATTTACTCTACTTTTCCTTACCCTGCCCGTGCAGCCCTTCGCACTATGCGAAGCGGTATCCACAGGGATTTACTCTACTTTTCCTTATCCTGCCCGTGCAGCCCTTCGCTCTGTGCGAAGCGGTATCCACAGGGATTTACTCTACTTTTCCTTACCCTGCCCGTGCAGCCCTTCGTTCTGTGCGAAGCGGTATCCACAGGGATTTACTCAATTTTCCTTACCCTGCCCATTCAGCCCTTCGCACTATGCGAAGCGGTATCCACAGGGATTTACTCTACTTTTCCTTACCCTGCCCATGCAGCCCTTCGCTCTGTGCGAAGCGGTATCCACAGGGATTTACTCTACTTTTCCTTACCCTGCCCGTGCAGCCCTTCGCTCTGTGCGAAGCGGTATCCACAGGGATTTACTCAATTTTCCTTACCCTGCCCATTCAGCCCTTCGCACTATGCGAAGCGGTATCCACAGGGATTTACTCTACTTTTCCTTACCCTGCCCATGCAGCCCTTCGCTCTGTGCGAAGCGGTATCCACAGGGATTTACTCTACTTTTCCTTACCCTGCCCGTGCAGCCCTTCGCTCTGTGCGAAGCGGTATCCACAGGGATTTACTCTACTTTTCCTTACCCTGCCCATGCAGCCCTTCGCTCTGTGCGAAGCGGTATCCACAGGGATTTACTCTACTTTTCCTTACCCTGCCCGTGCAGCCCTTCGCTCTGTGCGAAGCGGTATCCACAGGGATTTACTCTACTTTTCCTTACCCTGCCCGTGCAGCCCTTCGCTCTGTGCGAAGCGGTATCCACAGGGATTTACTCAATTTTCCTTACCCTGCCCGTGCAGCCCTTCGTTCTGTGCGAAGCGGTATCCACAGGGATTTACTCTACTTTTCCTTACCCTGCCCGTGCAGCCCTTCGCTCTGTGCGAAGCGGTATCCACAGGGATTTACTCTACTTTTCCTTACCCTGCCCGTGCAGCCCTTCGCACTATGCGAAGCGGTATCCACAGGGATTTACTCTACTTTTCCTTACCCTGCCCGTGCAGCCCTTCGCTCTGTGCGAAGCGGTATCCACAGGGATTTACTCAATTTTCCTTACCCTGCCCGTGCAGCCCTTCGCTCTGTGCGAAGTGGTATCCACAGGGATTTACTCTACTTTTCCTTATCCTGCCCGTGCAGCCCTTCGCTCTGTGCAAAGCGGTATCCACAGGGATTTACCAACACCACGTGGAATTTTTCTTAACTTAACTTCTTATTAACTTATTTGTACTTACCCTCACTGCAGTGTTCTTGATCAATCCTCTGAGCCTCCTCTGTTAACCCCCAATTCTGCCAGATTCTTTGGACCGGAGAGACCCTTCGGCAGTGGTTCCACACTTCTGAGACTCCAAGACCTCCCCAAAGCCAACAGAATTCTTAGTCCAAATTGTCGCAAAGAGCGCTTACCTTTTGTTTGAGTGCACCCTTAATTCTGTTAGCCTTATGGAGGTCCCTAGAGGACTGGGAAGCGTCCCCAATCTGCCCTTTCTTTTCCGCGGGTCTCTTTCCGACCCTGCTCGCAGTGCCAATTTTGTCGTGGTTACTTGAAATGACTTGGAGACACAGACAATTCTTCAAGAAAATTAAACCTTTATTTGCAAACAAAGGCTGAGGCAATCAATGAACTTGTCACCGAAAGCCCACCGAACTCCGGTGTACAGCATTCTTTATAGTAATTTCTTATCTCAGTTACATTTTGGTTTTATTAGCATACCCAATCAATTTTTAGTTGCATATCATCTATATATGAATTAATTAATCGCTCTTGCCTAGCCCGCGGTACGTCACCATTGTTTTTCACCCGTTCACATTGGGGCCTTATTCGTGGCCAATATTATGTTTTTCAGACAACCTCCCTCACAGTACATTCCTGCTCGCAGCATCCTGTCCGCCACCGTTATCTCATACTAAACAAAGGCTGAGTGTAATACATGGGTTACATCGCAGCTAATAGTGTTGCAAAACAAACAGGTGTACTGTAAGTGCCATAATATGCAGCTAAGAGAGTACAAAGTATCTAGTGAAAACAACACATAACAAAATGTGCCTAGTAAAATAATACATATTAATATTCGGTACCTAGAAGTGATTACATAGTATAGTAAATAGCTAATACATAGTGATTATAGTTCAGGTATATATAATTATTATATCAGGTATATTTCTCAATAATGACTGGAAAATTGCAAATGTTACTCCACTATATTAGAAGAGTGGGAGGCAACAGAAAGGAAACTATAGACCTGTTAGCCTGACATCAGTGGTTGGAAAGTGTTGTAATCAATTGTTAGCGATGTGATTACGGAGTACCTGGAGGCACATGACAAGATAGCCAAAGCCAGCATGGTTTACTGAAAGGAAAATCTTGCCTGAGAAACCTACTACAATTCTTTGAGGAAAATACAAGCAGGGTGGATAAAGGAGGTGTAGTAGATAATGGTGTACTGTACTTGGATTTTCAGAAGGCCTTTGACGAGGTGCTGCACATGAGGCTGCCTAGCAAGATAAGAACCCATAGAATTACAGAGAATTTACTAGTATGCGTGGAGCATTGACTGGTTGGCAGAAAACAGTGGGAATAAAGGGATCCTATTCTAGCTGGCTGCTTGTTACCAGTGGAGTTCCACAGGGGTCGCGTTTGGTGCTTTTTTACAATGTATGTCAATGATTTGGACTACAGTATTAATGCATTTGTGGCTAAATTTGCCAATGATGCAAAGGTAGGTGGAGAGGTGGGTAGTGTTGAGGAAACAGAGAGCCAGCAGAGAGACTTAAATAATTTAGGGGAATGGGCAAAGAAGTAGCAAATGAAATACAATGTTGGAAAGTGTATGGTCATGCACTTTTGTGGAAGAAATAAATGGGCAGACTATTATTTAGATGGGGGAGAATTCAAAATGCAGAGATGCAAAGGGATTTGGGAGTCCTTGTACAGGATACCCTAAAGGTTAACCTCCAGGTTGAGTCGATTGTGAAGAAGGCGTATGCAATGTTGGCATTCATTTTTAGAGGCATAGAATATAAGAGCAGGGATGTGATGTTGAGGCTCTATAAGGCACTTGTGAGATCACATTTGGAGTATTGTGTGTAGTTTTGGGCTCCTTATTTTAAAAAGGATATACTGACATTGGAGAGGGTTCAGAGAAGATTCACAAGAATTATTCCAGGAATGAAAGGGTTACCATATGAGGAACATCTTGCAGCTCTTGAGCTGGAATTCAGGAGAATAAGGGGGGAATCTCATAGAAACATTCCGAATGTTAAAAGGCCTGAACAGATTAAATATGGCAAAATTATTTACCTTGTTAGGGGATTCTGGAACAAGAGGGCACTACTTCAGAATTGAAGGACGTCCTTTTAGAACTGAGATGCGGAGAAATTACTTTAGTCAGAGGGTGGTATATCTGTGGAATTTGTTGCCACGAGTGGCTGTGGAGGCCAATTCATTGGGTGTATTTAAGGCAGAGATAGATAGGTTCTTGATTAGCTAGGGCATCAAAGGCTATAGGGTGAAAGCAGGGGAGCGGGGATGACTGGAAGAATTAGATCAGTCTATGATTGAATGGTGGAGCAGACTCAATGAACAAACTTCTGCTCCTATATCTTATGGTCTTAAATTGATAGGAGGAATTCAAAATTCAATGAAATTGAATTGCATTGAAAATCATATTTTAACAAAATTTTTGAAAACATTTGGAATTACTTGCAATTCTGAATGATACATTTTGCAGTTTTTTGAAAGAAACATGATACACACTACAAAATCTAAATAATTATGTACATTATTCAGATTTTTAAATAAAATATTTGAATTGGAGTATTCTACCTTGAGAAGCTAGTAATAATTTACGTGAAGTCAATGCAATTTGAAAATTTAAAATTTAACAATTCAGTTCAAGTCTTGAATGCCTTAGAAAAGGTAAGGGAATATTAATAATCCTACTGTTTGCAAATTTGATGGTTGTAGTAATATCAGTTTAACTTTTCTGTTCTGCAAATGCAATGCTTGTCAAAGACAGAAGGCAATTTTAGTGGTCTGGGCAACTAATTGAAATATTAGAGTTATTTTGCACTTTCAATCGATATACTCTATGCAATACACAATGGAACAAAAACGTCAAAGTGACATTCCGCCTTAACTGACAAGTAGAAACATTGACATCAGGGATAATTGGACTTCTAGACTGCTTTTGCTCTGATTGCAACTCATTAGCTGGTTTTCACTCACAGTATTTAGGTAAAGCAGAATATTCAACTTTTGGTTGATTTTGCTGATGAGGATCTTTGGCCCTTGTATATTTGAATCAATAGTTCGAAAGGTTAATCATTCTGACTGATTATCTAACGTATTTATTTTGACTTCCAAATTTTTGCAGACATTTCAGAGCTTCTTTCAAACGCAGCTTTATCCCTTTTACAACACTCTTTTGTGAAAAGAACACTCAGTGTCAAAGAAGTAATCATGAATTCTGTTACGACTTTATAAGTAAGCACCAGACTGCATCATTTAATATTATTCTAATTGCTGAATAATGGCCTGAAAGGATAACATATAATTATTTCCTGGAATTTGTTTTGTGCTGTGAGCAACTAATCTCTCTTGATCATTCACATTCATCAGTTATTTGTACATGTTCTATTTATATGTAAATCTCAGAGAGTTGCAATCAAGTGCAAGTTAAGTTGCTTGACATTTTAGGATTGTCCGTGAGTTGCTTAAGTCGTATATGGAGCATCATGGCACAATAAATTTGTAGTTTGATTTTAGTCCATACTACTGTCGCTGATAATAAAATAAACTAAAAAGCTGAAATAATGGGGCCCAGAACACATACGCTCTTATAACTCAAACATTCCTTTTATTTTACTTGTGCCCAGGGAGAACAGCATGGCCCCTGACCCACACTGTTCTGAAGTCTGAAGAGAAAGCTGATATTTTTATACAGAATCGGTTTATTAGTTACAGATTTTGGCCAGTTAGTGAATTGTATATATTTGGCTTCCTTACTCCCAAGATCAATCGCCATTCACAATGAGGTGTTAAAAGTCAATTGAAACTTCAAGCAGACAGCCGATGATATTCTGAAGTTAGTAAAGACATTAGAGCCATAGTTGCTGGGTATGTTTCACATCCTTCTGTTAATCTGTTTGTCTCTTGGCATATTGGAAAGGGAACCTCTGTTTTAGGAAGACCTTTCTGGAAAAAGTCTCACTACAGAAGCCTCACTTGTTTGTCTTTTGTCTGTACTAAGCAGGAATGTCTCCAGAGGACTTGCTTGATAGCAACTGCTCCAGGCTATCTTTGCTTTACTGTAACTTCCACACTGCTTTTCCCTGGAGTCATCTGGGGTTCCTCTGGGTGCCCTAATAAAAGATGCACATGCAGCATTGAACTAAAGGGAGGGTAAGCCAGAGAACATAATTGCTTTTAAATAAAACTGTAAAGGCTGTAAAATGTCAGCAGGTTGGGCAGCATCTGTGAAGAGACTTAAATGATGCCTCAGATTTGCAAATAGTTTCTCTTTCCACAGATGCTGCCCAGCTTGCTAAGGTATTTCAACGTATTTTGTTTTAGCTTCCCTGCATTTGTAGTTATTTTTAAAATTTTCATTATTTGATTCTAGATCCTTATTCAAATTTGAAAGTAAGAGGCAATTGAGGATAGAAGTTAACTGTTAATGATGAAACCTTTGGATGCAACTATCTGAATTTGCATTTAAGTACTATGTCCAATAAGGAGTTTAGAAAACCAGTTGTGGATATAGATAGCAGCTGCTAAACTACGTTAATTCTTTGCAAGTTGAATTAACTCTCATAAGAAATATAAAGTGGCAGGATTTTGTTTCTCAAAGAGTGCAGATTTTGTAAAACTGAAATAAAAATAAGCAAAAGATTCAAGCACTTTGCAGCATCTGTGGGGAGAGAAACAGAGCACACGTTTCAAGGCAAGGAGCTTTCTTCAAAGCTAGAAATGTTGATATGTAAGGAAAGGATGGGAGTGAGGGCTGGGAATCTGAGAGATGAAGTGCTGGAGCAACAAGGAAGCAGAAGTAGTTTGTGATTGTGTGGAATGCAGGAAAGGTTCAATGCTGTGAGGCAAAATAGATGATGAAACAACTGATGATTCTGGGGGAGAAGTGAATGAAACAGAAGATTCATAACCATTAGCTGATTGCTGAAAAAAGGAGAAATTAAGCAAGCAATAAAAAAGTAATCAAATGACACACTGAACTTTAGCCACAGAGACAATCCTTTCCAAAGTGAAATGCAGTAAACAGTATTTCTGAGTCATCTCAGATCATTGGACCAAGCACTTTCTGATGTCGGTTGCCCTTGCCTCTAGCACTTTCTACAGCAGGAGCACAAATTCGACATCTTTCTCCTGAAACATTCAAGGAGAATCTCCAGCTTTTGATTTTCATTCCTTTTGAGAGTTGCATCGAAAGTTGGAACAACTTGGATGGCTGTTGGGCTGTCCCATTGCTTTCCCACTTCACTTCCAATCCAGGAGATGCATATTGAAATAGTATGTTACCATCATCCTTCCTATCTGCCACCCAAGCTCACTACTTGATATCTAGCCTGCACTCCTGACCTTGTCTTTTGTCACAGAACACCACAGCCCTTGCAGCCTTCTCCAATACTTTTAACTAACAGTAACAATTTGATTGTTGATCCTGCGGAATGCTTCCAGTGGTACTCTTCTGATCCCTGATTTTTTTTCCCTCACTCACACACATTACCAAGCCTGCTAACAATCAACACGAGTGAATCTGCAGATGCTGGAAATAAATAAAAACACAAAATGATGGCAAGAACTCAGCAGACAGACAGCATCTATGGGAGGAGATAGTGACAACGTTTCGGGCCGAAACCCTTCATCAGAAGTGAAGTGATGAAGAGTTTCGGCCCGAAACGTTGTCACTACCTCCTCCCATAGATGCTGTCTGGCCAGCTGAGTTCTGCCAGTATTTTGTGTTTTTACTGCTTACAATCAACACTGGTTTAATCTGTTATTTTTTTCCCCCTGCCCCAGCCAAAAACATTTCATGGTAGTTAAATTCCTTGATTTTCATCAGTCTCTAACACTGATCTTCTTTCTTCACCATGCATCAATCCCCTACACTCCATCACCAATATTGATTTTTGATGCATAAAGAAGTAGAAAAATAAATCAAAATTTTCTTCTTCAATTGTGGCATCTTTCTACAGGTGGAAATTTGCCTCCATAAGCTTGATTCCAAATGAATCAACTTGAAGTGATTTAGATGTTTCTCAAAGATGTGATGGGACATGATAAACTCGTAATTTTTTTCCATAAAGGGCAGTATATTTTAAGCTAAGTTTCTCATCTTGGACTTCCTCCTGTTAGGGGGAATTTTACCCTTGAGATTTAAGAGCCACATTTAATATATTGAATTGACCTGCATTTTTACTTTGCCTCTGGTAGTAGCAGCAATCACTAAAATGGTCTTCCTGTTAGCTGTCTTTTTCCTTGCTTTATGATTCAAATAAAATGCATAAAACTGCCAAGATGCTGCAAATTTTTTTCATTTTAAATTACTTTGGTCTTTTGTTATTCCCCCATGATAACCCAAAGCATTCCGTCATTACAATTTTAACAAGTTCACAACAGCCTCTCTTTTATAAACATTCGCCTTTCCAGCATGAAATCTGGTTGTATCTTCCCATTTTTTTACATATGGTAGTTAAAATGCCCATACCTCTCTACTTTACATACTTTACATTGAGGCTTTGCTTTACTTGTTCCAGATGGAAATGGAATGAATGCTTGATACAGTACCCAGATTTCAGAAAATAACGTTGTTTCACTATTTTCATCAGCTTTTCATTAAACTGAGGTCAGTTATTACCTTACAACCATTAGGCTTCTGAACCAGTGTGGATAGCTTCACTCGCCGTAACTCTGAATTGTTTACACAACTTTCAGACTCACTTTCAAGAATACTACAATATATTCTTTCAGTATTATTTTGTTTGCACAAATTGTCTTCATTTGCACATTAGTTGTTTGTCAGTCTTTGCTCATGTATAGATTTTCATAAATTACAATGTATTTCTTTATTTTCCTGTAAATACCTGCAAGAAAATAAATTTTAAGATAGTATATATGACACCATATACGTAATGACTTTGAGTTTGAAAAATGGATCTTTCTTATTGGTGAACTCCATTAGATATTGAATATGGTCCTAAGTGATTGGTTAAATTTGACATCAATGATGAACATTGCAAGGTAAAGTTGCAACCTACAGATTTATTAAGTATGGTTCTCATCCAGTCAACATGTTCAAAAGTTATTTTATTGAACAATATTAATAATGGGCTGCCGGCAACGGTGGTGGAGACAGATATAATAGAGTCTTTTAAGATACTCCTGGACAGGTACTTGGAGCTCAGAAAAATAGAGGACTATGGGTAACCCTAGGTAATTTCTAAGATAAGAACATGTTCGGCACAGCTTTGTGGGCCAAAGGGCCTGTATTGTGCTGTAGGTTTTCTGTGTTTCTATGTTTCTAATTAAGTAACAAGGGAAAAAAATTGTGTTTTACAGAGATACAGTGAGTAACTACTATATCTCTCTGCTAGTGGGGTCCCCTGGTGATAGAAAATTAAAGAATCTTCAGTAGTCCTTGATACCACCCCTGACCACTTTTAAAAGATAAACTCTGCTCGGTTAATCCAAGAAACAAATAATTCTCAAGTGAAACGATGGTTCTCTGTGTCTTCTATTGTCAGCGATCCCTGGTCATAGTGAATTAATGATCGTCTTCTCTGTATATAGCCATTGGCACCTCTCTCAATTTTGCTCCAAAGCACAATTCTACTCAATCAGTAGAGAATCTTCTTTTATACATGTGATCATATAATATGTCACAAGTACAACTTGTCACATCATTAAAGCAACCACCTTTAATCAAACTGTTTAATCACATTTTTCACATATTAACCATTACAAGTGTTTCATAAACAATGTTGCACATAGCACAGAATTTTAATATATTAGCAGAATATATAATGTAATTATTCTATTCCAGCTTTCCATATCCCTATTTATAGTGTGATGTCTTCTGCATCATACTACATATAGGAATAAAAGCCTGTTGTACCAGTTTGCACTCTTCAAATACTTCCTCTTACAGATTTTTTTTGAGTTCCACATTTACAGTCCTATAGAGGGGATTGCTGATACATGTGGCCAGAAAGAGCGAAATCCATTCTAATAAAGGAAGGGGCGGCATGGTAGCATGGTACTGTATTACAGTACCAGTGACCCGAGTTCAATTCCCAATGCTGTCCCTGTAAGAAGTGTGTATGTTCTCCCCATGACTGCATGAGCACTCTGGTTTCCTCCTACATTCCAAAGATGTACTGCCTGGTAGGTAGATTGGTCATTGTACGGTTATTCCAAGCTATATGTCAAATAAATAATTAAACCTGCAACTTTGGAATGTCCCAGTGGATTGTTATGAAATTTATTTAAGTGAGGGCAGTTTGTTCTCACCAAGCTCCCACCAGCTGTAATATGTTTATGTACTGTATGTCTTGTGATGTTGATTGAAGGATTAGCCACAAACCCAGTCTCTTTGAAATAAGTAGTGCTAAGGATCTTTTATTTCTGCTATTGAAAATTGTCAGAGCCTCAATTTAACTTAACATATTGTCTGAAAGTCATCACACTGAATAGTGCAGACCCTTAGCAATAAATAGAATCATCTACCTAGATTTTGGGCTTTAATTCTTCAGACTAGAACTCCTAAATCAGCCCTTTGACTGATAGGTGAGAGTGATAACAATTGTATATGTTTAATGTAGATGTAGTTGTCTCCTGCTTTATCACTAAGCCAATATAATCCCAATTAGTCGTATGTTTTTTATTATTATCTCTTGCAAAAGACTAAAAAGCAATTAATGTGCATGGGCTGATGCTTCCATCAATAAAATCAGGACAAAATTTGACAAGAGAATTAATTGCTTAGATAATAACAGCAGAAGAATATATAATGTGATATTTAGTAAACAAAAGGCTATCAAACTATTTAGACTAATGGATAGAAAACATAATTGCCTAGTAATGGCATCTGTACATCTGCCATGTCTGTGCACTCAAATGTTGCTGATGTTATGTATGTCGTGGTTGTAATGTCTATGGAGCATCTTATCAGCTCTTTAAGATGCATCTCAAACATAGCATTTTCTGTTGTACTGCATGTATATTCAACACTCATCTTTGTTTGCTAAGATCTTACAAGCAGCAATAGAATAATGAATGATCCCATCATTTATAACCAGTTGTACATTGTACCATGAACAGCAATTATTTTGATGAATGTTGTGACATTGCGAGGTTCGTCCGATATTAAATGACAGAAAGACAAATGAACTAAAATACTCACTTGCTTCACTCCACTTTGAGCTTGTTAAAGCAAATTATACTCAGTTGTGTTTTTCTCAGTGGAATTCAAACAGGAGCTAAATTTGACCTGCTGCTCTCATGTCTTCCACAGGTGACTTATGGATCATTTGACTACACTTCATTACTATACCTGTCTGACTACAAGATTGATTTTGGTGGTGGAAAATTTGTATTCGTTGATGAACTTGCTAACAGAACAGTAGAGCCTCGAATAGGTATGAGTTTTGCTTTATATTTTTCCCCATCCTCAATTCCCAAGGGAAATGAA
The DNA here is from genome assembly GCF_048418815.1 of Hemitrygon akajei. Classification (NCBI taxonomy): domain Eukaryota; kingdom Metazoa; phylum Chordata; class Chondrichthyes; order Myliobatiformes; family Dasyatidae; genus Hemitrygon; species Hemitrygon akajei. Next base: position 34,235,679 of record NC_133145.1, read on the forward strand.
ATGATTGGGTCTTGAATTCTTCAAATTTCCTTAGTTAGCAGTGGACTGTTTTTAATCATTGTCACACAATGTCTGGATTTGGGACTCTAGTCAGACAGAATATTGAACCAATATTCTTGGAAGTATTACCATGGTAAAGTAATACTTAAATATCACTAATGTCAGTGTCTGTTTGGTTACTCTCCATTTGTACATTTTCCATGCCATTACATTTTGTTTCATCTGTGAGTAAGGATGTACTATAGTTATTTTGTATTGTTAAAAATAACTTCAGACTGGTCAAGATGATTTCATCCTGTCAAATAGTTTCAAATCCGAGGTTACAAATTAAATGTAACTTTGTTTGGTAAGTTTCTCTTCACTTCCTTCTATAATTACCCCTTTTCCCACATTTGATTGCATGGTTCACATTTTGTCTAAGCAACCTACCTAAGTGACCATCGTGCACAATCTTAGAAGGTAAGCTATTTTGATGCCCTGCTTGATTGAGATATATAGGGGTCCTCATCCTTTACACATCCAAGTTAACTTGGAGTTAGGATTATTAACAATTGTTGATCTCCCTCCAATTGAGACAAATGTTTGCAGAGTATTTGCTGCATGAGATTTTGCCAAGTCAACAAAGACAGCAGATTGATCATAAAGCACTGTGCACTGCATCTCAATGTGTCATGCAGCATTTTCTTCATCAGTGTCCCTAGGAACTGCAAAAACAGTGCTTAAAGTAAAACTGAAGCTTACTGCAATGTACAGTCATTGTGTTATAATTTTCCTGGCATTGGAATGTAGACAGTGCAGTCTTCTTATGTCCTTATTTCTTTGTTCCTTCTGTTTAACCACTCTTGGCTTGGAGTCCTGTAAGGAATGGTTATAAGCACCTTGGTGTACATATTAATTAAGTGTAAAATTAGTTCAAACCTTAAGAAATGATTCCAGACATTTTGTGGCATTTCTAAATAGCAAGCCTGAGAATCTGCTGTTCTACTTCAGCCTAATTGTTTCATAATCTCCGCACTGCATTAAGTGCTTAATCAAAAGCATGCCTCTACCTCTATGGAACAAAATGTTACTTTCTCCCATTCATTCTGGTGTTATGTGATTAACATTATCTGTGTTAGGCACCAATTTCAGTGTAAGCAAAGAAGAAATAGCTAGGATTAAGTAGGCAGCATGCTTCCACAATCTGGGGAAGTTTTTTTTGTGTTTTCAGTCACTTTTGTGTGAAATATATGGACTTGTGTTTCAATGGTTTAGGGATGTACAGCAGAGTAACATGTTTCTTTTAAAGATTATTTCTTTTAATAGTAATGTGGTCTCAAGCCTAATCTTTCCAATGCTTAGTGCAACTGCAGTAAATGTACTTTCTTTGGAAGGCCCAGGAGTAAGGAGGGCATGAATAATAATTTAAATAAGCTGATTACAAATTTCAAAATCCTAGTCAGTGTTAAAAGTATTCTTGAACAAATAAAGAAGCAGTTTTAATCATGCCTGTCCTGCAGAAACTTGACAGACAAGCTGCTCCTGATAATCACTGTAACAGATCATCAGTGCAGCATCTAGTCCACAGGCAAACCGAGCCAAATGAGATTCATGAGCACTCCACCACCTCCACTATTTCAGCCTTGATCATTTCCTGCCTGAGTCTCCACTTCTCCCACCTGCATAGTGGCAGTTTTCACACACCGTCATGCTTAAATGCACAAATGTCATCATTCTCCTTGCTCCACTGATATTAACTGCCATACTCCCTCCCCTCACCCATTGCCATTCCTTTCTTCCTTTGCTGTTCTACACTCTCTGTTCCATTCTCCTCCCCTCATCATTTAGAGCTGTCTCCCTCCACTCGTCTCCTCCTTCCTTACCGCTCCATTCCATCTCCCCCTTCCTTGCCACTCCAGGTTCTCCTACCCACCCCTTCATTTCTTCAATCAGGACTTCCCAAGTGCATCTCTGGTGAAATACAGAGGTAATTAGAAAAGGTATGTCAGGACCACGTGCAGAGAAAAAGAATCAATAAGTCAGAGCAGAAGGATGCAGACCTTCAAGGGGACCAGTGTGGAGTCTTGAGTGCCTCAGTGACCCGGAGAGCTATGTTGGCTGTATATTTGGCTCTGGGCAGGGTTGCCCATCCATAATAGGTCAAAGGGTAAAGGCCAGACAAAGAGTGGTCCACTAGTCAAATAATTTTGTTTGAAGAATCCTTTTACATCCGGATGTAATGGTATTCCTGAGTCTCCCTTGCATGATTGACAGAAAACTGAGAGGAAGCTACTGACATGATGAAGGAAGCCCTGAACACCAGCAGAGATGGAGGACCTTCACTGCTGCCCTAAACAGCAGTGGCATAATGGGCAGTAACAGAAGGGTGCAGATAACAAGCAAGCATCTAGAATTATTGTCTGTCTGCACTTCCTATGTATTTATTACTAAACTGTTGAGAAATAGCCAGGAAAGAGTACGTCAAAATAAAAATAAGTCAAGTAGAGTATAGAGCTGCTCCACATACCAAAAATCATTATTAGGCTCATTGCAACTCTCATAATAACAGTGAATCTGCAGTGGAATGACAAGACTTGAGATTAATGCTCAGCGAAGATATCAGCATTTTATTTCTATATATGATCCTTATCTTGTTAAATGCCCCGTGGCTGGTGCTCAGTCACTGCAATTATGTGGTGAAATTGTTGCGCTTTCGTTTCTGTGAGTAATGATTGCAATTATCATAATGAATATCTCATGATGAAAATTTGACCTCAGTAATACTTGTTCGACAAGTATTTGAAATAATAGCGTTAAAACTCTTATGCTGTTGCTTGCTGTATTTGTGTTGAAATGTCGAGATGCACTCAGTGGCCACGATATTCGGTACACACTGTCAGTTTTCCTCTACAGCTGCTGACTTACTCCAGCAGCCCATTTTTTTTTTGCTCCAGTGAATGTGAGCCAATATGATTCAGTTTCTCCCCACGTTATACTCTGATGCCTTTATCATTGGTTTAACAGTACCAGACTCCAATATTTGCTGGAAACCTTTGTCCATGTGTTTCAGAGTGTCCTGTTTCACTTGCATCTCAGCTGGTAATGAACTAGTTCATGCCCACGTTGAAAAAGGCCTGGACACCATCCCAGGCTTCAACTGGTGAGTGGCCAGAAAAATGTACGCTACACAAGAGTCAGGCAATGACCGTTTACCAGCAAAAGAAAATATTTTTCTGATGTTCAGTTGCATTACTGGATTACCCAGTGTCAATTTCGTGGAGATATTCATGGAGCAAAAGCTTAGTTGGACCAGTCATTTAAATGCTGTGGGTAAGTTGGTCAGAGGCTGGGAGTTCCTCCAAGTCCTTTCATCATTAAGGATGTGAAGAATGCATTGGTGTCCATTTGCCCTTTGAATGCAGTTTTGACCACATTTCAGAGGATCGGCGTTATCTTGCATGAAATCTATTGTTTCAGTGTTTAGCTCAGTGCACTGTATAATGATTTGATCTCTGTAATAGTATACAAGACAAACTTTTCACTGTATCTTGGTACAACAATATACCAATACCCATTATGTCATCCAATTTATTGCCTTTTATAAATGTACTTCTATCATCACCCACCAGCCTCAGTCTCAAAGCTTCCTCTCTCTATCTCCCTCATCCGGTTCCATTTGACCAACCTCACCTTGTCCACCTACCAGTCCCTGACTCACACCTCCCCTCCATGTGATCTCTTTATGCTGCTATACTCTCAATCCTTATGAAGGGTCTCAACCTGCAACATCGACTATCCCTCTGTCTCCATAAATGCTAATTGAGGCACTGAGTTTGTTTCCTTAGTAGTTTGTGGGTTTTTTTTGCTAGTTGTCTCCTGACTTCATGTGTTCTGAATCTATAGTGCAGTAACTTTGATCAAAGGCCTTTTTTGTAAGCCTTTAAGCACAGCATCAGTGACATCACCCTGACTGATATTTCTGTTAGTACTTGTAAGAATCAGGAAAGGTTGATCAAGCATGGCATACACTATTTATGCCGACTATCTTTCTTAATCTCAAAGAATGAGTTTGTCATGGAATCAAATAAGCCTACTTCCTGAAGGTTTAAAAATACACAGCTTCTCACTGGATGGCATTTAATGTAGAGCCAAGTATTTCAGGGGGATTAGAATCTCTTGATTTATCAGCAACAGTGTGATTGGGGTTATATATTTTAAGGATGAATTTTAGCTGAAGTGTCCTGTTAATAAGGTTAGCCTGGTAGTCTGGACAACTATTGGAATCTTCACTTCAATCAGATTTGAAGTAATTACAAAGAAAGGACTTAATAAATCCACTTTGTTCAATTAAAATGCATTTTATCCTGGCAATCACTGGAGCAATATGATTAAGAGATCAGTTCCTTTCAACCTGTTGTGAGGAATGAGTGGCAATAAAATCTGAATTTAAATCAGGCCACTGGTTGCTCTAACTAGGCTAGTTTTATCTAAATCATCTGAAATTATTATCTGTAGATGAAAGAGGATATTGAGAGTCAGCAAGCTACAGAGCTGTATCTTTTAAGAATTCATTGTGAACTTATCTCCTACAGAGAAAATGTTTTGATTGGAAATATTTCTTACTTATGTCTGTAGCTTCCAAATGTAAAGGGAAATACAGTATGCTGCTTCTAATAAACTACTTATGGCATAATAAGGTGTTTGCTCTATTGTTTAAATGCTCATTTCTTTATATTTCCATAAATATTATTGCATTGTTTGTAGATTAAAAGTTGATCAAACCTGCAAATAAATTCTTTTGCTGGTTTTCATATTCTTTCCATTATCTTCAGGCTGGGGATATTACAACAGTAGTGTGCCAGTTTGTCTGAATAATCTGTAATGCAATCAGCAGTCATCGCACACTAAGTATATAGGGTTTTGAGAGAGCTGTCAATCTGTGCTACTATCTCAGAGGGAGCTATTACTTCGAATCAAATATTAACGGCATGAAACATAAAATAAATGAAGAATAAAGCTAGATTTCCGGCTTCCTGCAGTGAATTCACCAAATAAGTTACCGCATACCATGGAAAATTTCATGATAACACAGTGTGATTGAATGGAACCTTGAGTTTGAGCTGAAGCAATTTACAATTGAACTGTTTCGGAATGCTGAATATATTTCTTTTCAGCTTCTTTTTGCTCATGAATTAGAATTTATTTTCTGCCTGAAAGAACACTGCCATTTGGAGCTTGAAGATTCATTAGAATTGTGCAATTTGTTGCTACTTTAAAAATATCACTCTGTACATAGTTCCATTGGTTTGCTGAGTAATTATTGGCTGTACTGGGCATAGAGTTCTTCTGAGATGAAGTGCCTGAATTTTAGAGTTTTTTTGTCAATTTTTTGTCTCTATATTTGTATTTCAACTTAATCTCCACTGGCACTTCTGAGAAGATGAAGGATTCACTGTTTCATGGAAAGAAGGTAGTCTATACCATTTTGCCTAGAACATCATGTCTGCTGAATAAGAGTGAATGCAAGTTACTCTTACAGTATGTTGAAAGGATTTTAATAAGTTTTCCTCTGGGGAGAACTGCTTTAGAAAAAAACAGAAATCCACATCCCTTTCCATTATTCTGTGCAAACGGAAATGACTGTACTTTGTTTCGTAAAGATATGCCTTATCTGCAGATTTAATTTGTATGCATTGCCCTTTTAAAGATGAAAATGTGCAGCAGGTCATAATCAGTGTTAACTGGAGGTAACACTGAGAATGGGGTAGTGCACATTTGGGAATACTGTTTGTTGTGATTTAGTGGCAGCCAGAACTTTCACAGACACTGGTAGGATGGAGATTGCCAGCATTCCAGCTGGATGTTCTGGAGCTCTACTATACTGCAGTAGATCAACATGAATTTAGCAGCATGTTCAAAGTGATTAAGTGAGAGAACACAGAATCTATGGATTTGGTGTTAACCGAGGATTGTAGCTCTAAGAACAAAGGAAGAAGATATAATGTGGGGTGGGTGTTAGCGAGTGGTGAAAAGCAAAGAGAAAAAGAAAAACATGCAGTGAGCTTAAAGTTTGCTTGGAAAGGCATAGAAACATTAGGTTCCATGGGAACATGGTGGTTGGTATGATACACCATCTCCTAGAGTTCATAGAGACCACTATACCGGTGCAAACGTTGACCCCGAAGAACACGGAGAAGGGAAAGGGACAATGGCCATTTGGTTTTATTTCTGTGCAGTACTGTCAGGGATCCACTAATTATATAATGACATTAAGAATCCTGGAATTTCTTGTATTGTAACTGGTAAAACAGACTTTTTACCACTGATTGGGTGAAATGGTGTGATGCCCTTTTGTAAATTTGCAATTACATTGTGAAGACCTGATTATGCTACTGCAAAATAAAGTAAATAAACAGATGAGATCACTATATGCCTGCATTTTATACAGATTAGCAAACTCTGAGGTTATTTTGAGGTAAATATGTCTTTCAGATAAGATGTTAGCATTTTTCAAAGTTTATCTTCAAGATTTTCAATATTCAATTGCATCTCGTTTATTGCTTGTCTCAATACAGATTTCCTGCAGTTCTATATACAACTCATAGGAAAACTGAATTTTAAATTCAAAATGTACAGTGACCCCCCCTCCCCCCCCCCCCCCGCTGTAGCCTGCAGGTTCAGTCATTTTAACTTGCTTTTTGTGAGTTTCTCTAATGTTTTGTCTTTTTGTGCTTGGAGGTCTTTCACCTTGTTTTGCCATAATCTTTTCTGTAATTCCCATTTCTGATTCATTCTATTCTTGGTTTTGGGTTGCATCACTTTTGCCTCATTTCATTCTGCTTTGGTTTCTCTATATCCTATTGCATGCTTGAAATTTCTTTGAGCGTAATGGACTACCACAGCCCATAAATTTTGTTCTTGTCATTAATATTTTGGTATCTAAAAGTCTTTGTTCATTATTTATTGCCTACCCCAATTGCCCTTAAGAAGTAGCTGTGAACTGTATGAACCTTCCTGGGGAAGTTACTGCCACTGTATGTTGGGTAGAGTTCCAGTATTTGGATTCAGCTGTAATGAAGCTATACATCCAAATCAGGATGGCATAGGACTCAGAGGGGAATCTTCAGACGGTGCTCCCATTCGCCTGCTGCCCTTTTCCTACTTTGTGATAGAGGTCCTGGATTTTATAAAGGCTGTTAGACTAACTGCAGTATATTTATAGTTGGTATACACCAGTGGTACCCAAAGTGGGTGACATTGCCCACCCCACCCAGCCATGAGAGTTCTAAGGGGGAAATAAAGATAAAGGGGGGGGGGGTGCGGGTGCTCAGTAGTAATTGGGGACAGCTGGGGGATTACAGCTTAATTTAAGAAATTAATTACTTATTGTAAGCATTTGTTCCTCGGTGCCTCATAATTGATTACAATGATCATGTAAACACCTCATTTCTTGCTAATCCAGCATTCTCTTAGACTTTGCTTGAAGTGAGTTATAGCTGTTGAAAAGCAATGTGACACTTTTGTATTCTGGATGACATGAGAAATCTCGACTGAAGAAACTTTTGTTATTTCTGGGCCATTATTGCCGTTAACTACTGTAGCACAGAATTAACTAGTATGATTCCCACACTCTAATCACGAAGTGATTCAAATCCTGTGAATTAGGGCATGGTGTTCAATGGGGTAAAGTTCAGAATCTGCCCTTTTTGGATGGTCTAGCTCACTGCCCAGCCAAGATATCGCTGCCCCACTTTATGAACCTTCGCTCACATTATGCGATCTTCACTTCTCTCTCCAGGGTGCCGGAGCCTTTCACTGTTCCATTGTTGGGTCAATTTAAATGCTAACCCAGATAGCTTGAAAAGGCAGGGTGTCAGGGTTGGAAGCAAAAACTGATTTTGCTTGTTTTCCACAATAGTCATCTCCATGGCGCTGAGGCTATGAAGACAGCCCTGGCTGTTGTGCTCTGTGCTCACTAATATAAATTGATTAGTGAGGCTTTGGGCCTACTCCGGCTGTCCTGAGGGTTTGGATCTGAGGACTCAATTTTGGTTCGGAATGCTGCTGTTCGCTTCAATTGTTTACATGATTTTGTTTTCAGTTGTGCATCGAGTGTTGGTCATTTATTTTTTTTCTTCTTTTCTTTACTCTGGTTCTTTTGGGCTTCTTGCTTTGTGGCTACCTGTGAGCAAGCAAATCTCAAGGTTGTACATTCTTTGATAATAAATGAATCTTGAATCTTGAAAATCTTGTAATCCATAATGAAAATGGCAGAAGCAGAGCAAAGTAAAAGGAAGTGTATAGTTTGGAGTATCTGAAATATGGATTTATACCAGCACCAAGTAATCAATGGCAGCTAATGAGGCAATGAAACCATTCTAGGCTCCTTGAATATTTGAAGTGAATACACTCTGATAAAGAAAACAAGAAATTGGCTTATTTTCAGTCACTTTGCGAAAATTTTCAGAAATGGAAAATACTTCAAAACACATTTGCCAGCACTTCCCAACAAAACAGTGATAGTTTGTGTGCTTCATATAGCATTTCATTGTTCATCGCTAAATCTGGAAAGCCCCATACTATTGGAGAAGGGCAGATTCTGCCAGATTTAAGGGAAGCTCTGAGTATGGTTTTGCATAAGTCACCAGATAAGTCACAAGATGCAAGATGGCGGCGTGACTCAGCGCGCAGCAGCCACTTTGGAATGAATATCTGTAATCTGTCATGTAGGATGCCGTGTACAATCTTGATTTGATGGAGACGGAGGTGTGAAGCACGGAGGAACATCTGGTGGAAATTTTGAAATGCCTGTTTCGCTGCCGCTGCTACTGTGCAATCGGAAAAATCTCCGGAGAGGAAGGCCCCGAATCCTTGGCTTTGCCTGTTGCTTGACGGCTGGTGTCAGGGTCGAAGCGCTCGGCAGAGATGGTGCTCAGTGTCGGAGGGCTAGTCGGAGGCTCAAAGCTTTTGGACGGACTCAGAGTTGGCTGTGGTCGGGGCTTCCAGAGTGCTGTATCAGCAAGCTGCGGCGCTGGAGGTTCATGGCAGGAAGAGTTTTTCTTCCTTCTTCCGTCTGCGTGAGATGATGGGCTGTTGGGACTTTGAGACTTTCTTTTAAACCGTGCCATGGACTGCTCTATATCAGATTACGGTATTGCTTTGCACTGTTGAAACTATGTGTTATAATTATGTGGTCTTTGTCAGTTAGTCTTTTATCAATTATGGTATTGTCTGCACTGTTGAAACTATATGTTAATTATAACTGTGTTGCCTTTATGGCAGTTATTTAGTTTATAATATTTTCGCTTAGTAATTCGTTTGTTAGCATTTTTTAGTTAAAGTTAGGATTATTTAAGTAAATTTGTTGTCTATGATATATCGCGGCATGCGATGACGTCATATCCGGTTTTGCCGCGTCTTGTGGGAAAATACCGGTTTGGAGAAACGGGAAGGTGGGGGCTCACATGTGCGAGTCCAGCGCAAGAAAAGTTGTCTTCTACGCATTAGAAACACAGTGAAGCAACGCTGTAAGTTCACGAGATAATCGATATGTTGAATTAAAATGTTAACGCTGATTCTATTAAAAGTAACGACGGTCAATAAGGTTTATGTTTTCGTTAGTTAAAGAGTTGCGGATAGTTGTGTTGAAGTGTATTTAAAGCAGTCAATGGCGTAAGTAGATTCTGACTGTATGCTGCACTTTAATGTAATGTAGTTGTTGTAGTTTACTTTTGCCAGTATTTACGATGTAAATGTGATACCTAGAAGGAAACGGAAGTACTGTACAAATCTTGTATTGTTTTATCAACAGTTTTCACCATACGTTAATGTGGAAGAGTGAACAGTAAACGGTTAATCTTACTGTGATTCTGTCTTCATTGATAACGGTTTAACTCGGTGTTTAGTTCAGCGTTCCCTTACACCTGAGCAAAAACACTACAATAACTATATGTAACTATGTGGTTTTGTGTAGGTCTTGTAGCTTTAGTTTTGTCTGATGGGTTTGTAGTTCCTTTCCAGGGAACGTGCTAAGACGGTAGCGTGATATTGATACGCAGCAGCCTCTCCGGACTCTGGATTGGGGATTACCAAACGTTATGTGGTTTTTCTTGTGTGGTCTGTTTTGTGCTTTTTCGTTATATCATTCTGGAGAACTTTGTGGTTTATAAATGACAATAATCTGAATCTGAGATCAAATAATTAAAGCGATTCAGCTCAGTGACAACTCTTTTCAAAGACAAATACATGAAATGTCAGAGAATGTGGAAGACACATTGTGCAACATACTTAGGACAAGACAACAGAATTTACTTTGCAGCTGAATGAGTCAACTGTGCCAGGCCAGGAATCTTTGCTTCTTGCTTATGCTCGCTTCGTAGAAGACGAAAGCGTGGTTCAAGTGTTGTTATTTACAAGGGGACTCAAGATAGATATGAAGGAGATTCAATATTTTGAACTGTTGAACAATTTTTCCAAACGGACATTTTCTTGCTTGTGCAACAGGTGGGGCACCATCAATGTCAGAATGCCACCGATGGGTCATTATTTTCTTGAAAAAAGCTGTATCGAACATATTTACCATCCAGTGTGTATTTCATAGACAACAACTTGTCGTAAAAAACCTAAGTGATTGGCTGCATAAATCATTAAATACTGTTATCACAGCTGTAAATAAAGTTAAGTCCCATGCTCTGAATTCTGGATTATTTCAAAAGCTCTGTAGTGAGAATGATGAACAGTTTGGACAGTTGCTGTTGCACACAGAAGTCAGATGGCTCTGAAAAGAAAACTGCTTGAGATACTTTTAAGCACTTTTTCAAACTGTGATAAAACTCTTTGAAGACTTGAATGCTTCAATCTGTAAGTAAGTTAGGACATTGCTTACTTGTCATAATTATTTGGAAACTTTTATGAAATAAATCTTCAATTTGAAGGAAATGATGTGAACCTTCTGAAAGTCAAATCAGTCATCTCCACTTTTCTGTCCACGTAACCCTATTTAAGTATCACATTGGCCATTGCAACCTTTTCCAATTTCCAAGCCTCTCTGAGGTGGGTGAGAAAGATGGTGACCTTCAAGTATAATATCCCCATTTGGGTGAGCTGCTTAAAGATGTATTGAAGATATTTCAGGATTTTCTCCTGATCCAAATTCCAGATTGGGTAATAAATCCATTCCTGTATACATATAGTGAGAAATTAACAGGAAGGATGGAGGAAGAACTAATCTCGGTACAAAATGAGCTAAAGCCAAGCTTTAAAAAATAGTATCAAGACTTTTGGTTGCAGAAGAAAATCCCTGAGCACTATCCTGAACTGTGGAAAAAGGTCAAGATTTTCTGTAATATTATAATTTGCAGAGTACAGTTTCAGTACAATTGAAACAGACTGCAAATTGCTAAACGTGGGAATCAGAGATTCCTATGAATGACATTCAGCCTGATGTTGAGACGCAGATACCACTGTGTCAAGCCTATCCATCTCTCTGAAAGGTGAAAAAGCGATGAAATAGGGAATATTTGGAATACTAATGTATGCTCTAAAATCGTTGATGAAAATTGCTTTTACTGCAATTCAAATTCACGTTTGATGTCATTCAACCATACTTGAATACCCATGAATACAACCAAATGAAACAGTGTTACTCTGGTGCCAAGGTGCAAAACACAGTACCAACAGTCACACACACAGCACAAGGCACACATAGCACGTAGTGGTAAACTACAGCAACGCACAAAAATATATAGTGGAAGTCCATGAGTCCATGGATGTTCCAGCGGTCTGCAGTTGGCCACAGTACATCTTGTTTTCTGCCAAGCGTACACTGGAGGGCAGCACCAACACCAGCATGGATGCTGCGCCATACTGCCTCTGGTGTTCTGATGGAGCACACCGGCTCTGATGCCTCCCTCCTAGAAAATGAAAACAGGAAACATCACGTTTTGAGGCCTAGTCCTCACTACAACCAAGGCCACTGTTGGCCAATAAAACAGTGAACCAGCACATTATCTGTACTGTACCCTTCTTGCAAAAGGTACCAACCTATACTCAGCCTGCGTTCTTTACGTGATTCATATACAAGGACAGTCAGTTCCCCCTGAACATCAACACCTTTCAATCTGTCACCTCTTCAAAATGACACTGCCTTTCTGTTTTTTTTCCTATCACGGTGGAGAACCCTGCTCTTTTCCACATTATATTCCATCTACCTGTCCTTGTCCATTCACACAGCCTGTCTACATCCCCTGTCATCTCTCTGCATCTCCCTTACGCCACACTGCTGCTTGATACTGTATCGACTCTCCCTGCAAATTGTAACTCAATGTGTATGTGTAGAAATAGGTTATGCAAATTGCTTCATTATTCTATTTGTTTAATTGTGAGCACTTGGGGGTAGGGGAGAAAAAACAAATCTACATTAATTCAGACAGGTAAATTTTGATTCTGTACTACAGTATAAAAAGGCAACTCTCCTTATTCTCTGTCACTAACCATTTCCAGACTGAAATGAGCTGTGAAGCCCAATATCTTTAGTTTATTGAGCCACAGAGCAAACCTTTAGTGTCCCCTTAATCAAGTGGCTTGCCAGGCAGTGAAGTGAGAACCATATTGATTTTGTCTGGAGTCACATAAAGTCTGGAATGAATCGAAAGGAAAATTTCTTTCTCTAATGGCCATGAGTTAACCAGGTGATTACCATTAATTTTAAAATTGATTTAATTAATTGAATTTAAATTCACTATTTTGGCAGGATTTGTACGTGATCATTAATGTGGTCTTCTGGATTCTAAGTCTCTCGTCTTCTGGATTCTAAGTCTCTCATCCTGATGTACCCAACTCCTCCTACACCCAGTCCCTTAGCACCCTGTTTCTTTCGCATCCTTCTCCCATTCCATCTGGCCCTCGCCCTCACACTCCTTCCCTCTGGATCCCTTTTGCCCACCCCCTAAAGCCACAATATTTCCATCTGCCCTCCCTTCTCCTTTGTCTTGTTACGTACCCTGTAACTGGGTGTCAGACCAGCAAAGATAGAAGAATCCGTTGGAGTCTGATGGTACCAAAAACTAAAGATGTTTATTAATAAACTACACAGTACAGTATCAAAAATGCAAATATACATATAAAACAAGTTAGCAATAATAAACCTAAAAGTGTAGGAACAATAATAAGCAATAATAAACAAGCTCTATCGATGTCTAAGGGTAAATGAATTGTCATAGAAACGTATAAAGTTCAGTTCAGTTCATGCGTGCTGAAGTAGTTATGGTTTTTGTGTTGTAATCATTGGAGAGAGAGAGAGAGAGAGAGCGAGCGAGATGTAACAGCTGCAGCAGGCAAACCTTCTGTTGCTGTCTTATTCCGTCGTATCGTTGTGGTCCTTCAGCTATGACCCATCTGTTCTTCAGCTAGACCGTTCTTCTGTGGTGGACTCGTCACTCTGGCATGAGTGGACACACACACAAGTCCCCAATGGCCCTGCTTTTACACTGATAGTCTTACTGACCGACCTCCTGGTCTGGTCTTCGAAGCCCCCCACCTTTCTTGTGGGTTCCAACACTCAATCAGTGTCCACTGGCATGTCTGAAGGGTGTCTCCCCAGACCTGTCTTTTTATCCCTAATAACGGGGTCTCAGCTATCCATCAACTCTGAATGACTGTGTCTATCAAATCAGGCCACTCCTGCTGTCTCCTCAGGAATGTTAATGAGCAAAGTAAAGTCCTTGTAGTGAAAGGTAAATAATCCAGGAAGAGTCAAAATCCAATAAATCAACAGTCCCTCTCTCCCTCTTATCTGTAGCAGATGTTCCTGCCTCTGTGCTTCATCTCACTCTCTCTCATTAGCAGCATAGCAACAGCAATAGTTCATAGTTCTCGGGGGTGGGGGGGGAATGGTTAACTCTGTACCCCATTTTCCATCAGGTCTGTCCATCACTCATAACAGTCTGGTTCCCTGCTCCACTTCCCGTTCCTATCAGACTCGCATCATCGTCCATCACATCCCAGCTTCTGTTGTTACTTCCACTGTAAGCTCCTCCATCTGCCTGCTATCCCTCCTCATCTGGATCCATCTAGAGCATACCAGCTCTTGCTCTTCTCCTTCCCCTCACCTTTTTATACTGGCCATCCCACCTCCCCCCCCCCCCCCCATCCACTGCTATCATTCAGTGGTCCCCATGGCTAGGGAAACCCCCCTCCCACCACCTCTCCTTCACCGTTCCCCATTCCTGTTTCCCTCTCTCTCCTTACTTCCTTACCTGCCCATCTCCCCCTAGTGTTCCTTTCCCATCCCTTTCTTCCAAGGTCTTCTATCCTCTCCTTTCAGATTCCCTCAACAGCCTCTGCGACATCTCCATTTCTCTGGTGAAGTAGAAGGTGGCTCAGTAATCTGGTTTGGCTTGGAGCATGCACACCAGCTGTCTGTCCAGTAGTGGAAAGACAGGAGAGGACTGCCTAGTCTGCAGCTGACTTTGTGGTTGCTGTTGCGACTCAAGTCCTTGGGGAAGACCTGGCACCGATCTTTTGTCTGATCCCGTTGCTGATTTGGGTTGCCTCCTCAGTCAGGCCTGGGTTTAGGCCCACCCCCATGCACCTCAGTATGTCCTCAGATGGTGAGCACCATTCCAGGCATGGATACGGAGGGGCAAGCCTTGCCAGTGACTGGTTGCCATGTCAAAGTCAAGTCTGTTGTACGCCAGGCAAGGACTGAAACACAACTGCAGATATCCCAGGATCTTGGAACTCCTGAGGGATGTATGGATGTTGCTGAGGGTAAGGACACAGGTGATGGCATACAGAGGCTGGGACTGCACTGTTGCCAGTGTCATCCTCACCATCAGGACCAGGAAGACGATGAGAACCACTTTCCTCCTCGTTATCAAGACATTGGACCCCAGCAACACTACAGTCCTATCCAAATTAGGACCTGGATGCACCCTCCAATAAAATGGCCACTAGATAACAGCCGAAAGGAATTGGAGCAGAGTAGTAGAATAATCCTGTGCCAGGGACCATCTCAAGGACAGGTCAGGGATGACAGAAATTGGTAGAGCGTTGTCAGTGAGTTGCAGGAGAGGAAGGGAGGGGTGAGGTTAGAATGTACAAACAAAAATTCCAGAATTCTCACATGTGAGTGGTGCTCGTGTTGTGGTTTTTACCAGGGAACATGGAGACAGGATCTGTGCACAATGCTCCCATTGTGGTTCTGACCCAGGGATACAGAGGTGGGAACTGTACATGATGCTCCCATTGTGGGTCTGAATCTAGTTTATGGAGGTGGGAACTGTGCACGGCGCTCCCAGTGTTAATGTAACCGAAGGATACAAAGATGAGAGCAGTGCATGGTGCTCCTGGTGTTTGTCTGATCGAACCCTGTCCGGTTATCATGCATTTAAGGTGAGAGGGATGAGTTCACAGGAGATGTGTGGGACACGATTAGTCTTCCTTTTAATTCCCTGATCTTTTGAAAATATACCTCCTCTTTAAATATCCCTAATGGTCTAGCCTCAACATCGCCATGGTGTAAAGAATTCCAGGGTGTCACAATTTTCTACAAAATGTTATTCCTATGCACCTTGGTCTTAAATGGCTTCCCCCTCATCCTTATTATCCTTATAGAGGGATCAGAAGTGGAGAGAGTGAGCAATCTCAAGTTCCTGGGTGTTAATATCTCTGAGGATCTAACCTGGTACCAACATATCAATGCAGCTATAAAGAAGGCAAGACAACAGCTATATTTCATTAGGGGTTTGAGGAGATTTGGAATGTCACTTAAAACAATTGAACATTTCTACAGGTGTACCTCAGAGAGCATTCTAACTGACTGAATCACTGCCTGCACTACTGCACAGGATCGTAGTAAACTGCAGACAGTTGTAAAGTTGGTCAGTTCCATCATCGGCACCAGCCTCCATGTTATCCAAGACATCTTCAAGGAGCAATGCCTCAGAAAGACAGCATCCATCATTAAGGACACCCACTACCCAATAACATGCCCTCTTCTCATTGTTACCATCAGGAAGGAGGTACAGATGCTTGAAGGCACACACTCAATGATTTATAAGCAGATTCTTCCCCTCCACCATCTGATTTCTGATTGGATATTGAAACCATGAACTCTACCTCACTACTTTTCTGTTTTTGCACTACTTATTTAATTTAACTATTTGAGATATATATATAAAATAGTTAACTTGTCATCAACATCATCATCATCCAGTGCCATGAGCTTTGACTGCCATGGCCCACACATTCCTGTTTCGGGTCAAGTGGATCAATTCATTGGTATTCATTTCCAGTTCTCTGGCTGCTGGCTCCATCATCATTTGTCTTTGCCTTCCTCTTGCTTTCTTCCCTTCAGTCTTTCCCATAATTACCGTGCTTTCTAACTCCTCTTTCCTAATCACGTCCAATGAAGTTATGTTGCCTTTTCATGATCTCATACATTATTTCTCTTTTTAGTGCTTGCTCTGTTCATGACATCCTCGTTAGATATTCATTTTATCCATGATATTCTTTGCATCCTCCTCAAAAACCACACCTCTGCTGCAGAGATATACTGTAATTCACAGTCGTTTTTCTATGTTGTCATGTATTGCATTGTACTGCTGCTGCAAAGTTAAAACACTTCACAACATATGCCTGTGATATTAAACCTGATTTTGATTCAAGTTTCTCCCAATAGTGCAAAACATCTCAACGTCTATCTTTTCATGTCCAATCCAGGTCTTAAGCAATTCAATAACATCAACTCTCATATCTTCCAATCTCCCAAGACTAATTTCCATTATTCAGATAACCATTTGTGCTACCTCTTGTATCCCCAAGGATCTGCAATTGTTTCCTCCCCCATCACCTCACATTTATCACAGTTTTTGTTAACAACATTCAAATACAATGCTGATGAAACCAATCTCTGCCACCGTTGCCCTTTTTGATCAGTCAACACGCACAAAATGCTAGAGGACCTCAGTACATTAAGCTGCATCCACAGAGGGAAATAAACACTCAACGTTTTGGGCTGAGATTCTTCATCAGAATTCACCTATATTCTCAAACTGCACCGTCAGCAACATCTAGGTACCCAAAGAGGGCAGCAAGAGAACACCTTATAGGGCAGGAGTGATTGGCAGGTAGGAAATGGTAAATACAGCGGGAATAATTGGCAGGTGCATCAAGAAGGAGTGCTCCCTGGATTATTGCCTTGGCAATAATCATGGAAACATCTAAAGATTCAGAATGTGCTTGAGGGCTGGAAAGTTACAGATGTTATTCCTTGTTGGAAAAAATGTGTTGAAATAAACCCACTAACTGCAGACCAGTTAGTTTAAACTCAGAGGTAAAGAATATTCTAGAAACAGAAATTATGGGCAGAAGTAACAATCACTCAGACGAATTAACTAGAAAAAGCCAGCATTGATTGGTTAAAGACTAATTATGTTTAATTAATCATAGAATTATGTTGCTGAACTAGCGGGGAGAAGTGGAAAATGGTTGATACATACAAAGACATAAAGGTCATAGACTCTCAAAAGCAGGCTGCTTGGCCCACCATTGACTTGAACCATCAAACTGTTCATCAGCTTGTATCCTTCATTTTTTTTTTATGTACTCACATTCTCATCAGCTGCTCCCCCCTTCCAGAATCTACCACTCACCCACACCTTAGGGTCAACTTACAGAAGTGAACTAGCCCCGCACATCATTGTAATATAGGGGGAAACTTAGCAACTCTTCTAACTACTCTAATGTGCTGCCTGCACACTGGCATTTGATAAATTGCCACATGACACATTTGTCATCATGGAATAAAAGGGACTGGTTAGAAAATTGGCTAAATAACAGGAAACAGAGTTGTGGTAAAAGGTAATTTTTTTTGACTGGATTGAGATAATAGAGTGAAGTTAATGCATGGTTGATACAGGGCCGCTACTTTTTTAAAAATGTATATCAATGTCTTGAATTTACAATACAGGCGCCAGTTTCCAAACCTGCACATGTAGGTGTACTGCACTCTAAAGAGTGAGAAATAGACTTCAATAGATTATGGACAGATTGGTAATGTGCACAAATGCAAGACAGATGAATATTAACTTTGCATTTCTCAGCATTTACATTTTGATAAGGGGGAGATGTAAACTATACAGCACAATTCTAAAAGGGGGAGTTGAACAGAGAGATCTGGGCATATATGCACATAGTTCATTAAAAATGGTGAGGCTCCTTGAAACACGTTTATGGGATTGTGTGCCTTACAAAATTAAGGAATACAAAGGCAAGGGATTCAAAATGAAGCTTTGTAATGCACTGGTATTAATGCACTGGTATGATGAAATGTTTTGACTGCCATAGTTCAAGAAAAATGTGTAAAGGCACACTAGATGGTGTAAAGAAGATTTATCAATACAGAGACAATCTGCAGAAGCTGAAGTGGTTCTCGGGAAAAGTGGTTGCCAGGGGATCTGCCAGATATTTATTATCACGAAGACTGGATACAATGAAACTTCTCTCTTTCATGGTCAAGAGCTTATACTGTCATAGAATGTGAGAAAATCGTTTGTTTTATGCAGCCAATGATTAAGTTCGGGATGCACTGCCAGATGCAGTAGTTAGGATAAATCCTATTGTAACATTCAACATTCAAAAGGGAGCTGGGAAGATATCGGAAAGGTAAGAATTCTCAGAGCTCTGGGGAAAAAATAATGGAGTGGAACTAGCTGGTTGCATAGATCAGACTGCTAGGCTGCACAAAGTTGTGGCTTAGGAACAGAACAGGTGGTGAGTCACTTCAATCATCGCTAATCAGTGTGTCTACAATTAACATTATTTTGCAAAGTTCATTCATTCATTCATACCAAATAAGAGAATAACAACTGATTTGTTATTAATCTACAGCAAAGCATGTTAATGCCAATAACACAACAATCTACAATACAACCACGTGAATTACAGCTGTAGTCTCTTTCTCTCCCTCCCTCTTCCTCTTTTTTCTTTCCCCAACACCTTCACTTTGAGTAAATGTTCTTTCTAATCAATTCAATTTTGCATGCTTTTGATGACGTGATTACAATAATATGGAGATACGGTTAGCATATTGTGGTTTTATGTGTATTTTTGGACTTGTCAACAAAATTGTGTTATGGACATCTGCTAAAAATGGAACTTGATGGGACCTGGGACGGCCTGTA
Source organism: Hemitrygon akajei (assembly GCF_048418815.1). NCBI lineage: Eukaryota > Metazoa > Chordata > Chondrichthyes > Myliobatiformes > Dasyatidae > Hemitrygon > Hemitrygon akajei. Next base: position 34,254,842 of record NC_133145.1, read on the forward strand.
TAATATTTGTATCTGACAAGTAATTGTGCTTCTTATTTAAAGTATGTGCTTAATTGTATGTTAAGAAAATGACTTGGATCTGTAAAATTAAGCGTGCAGTAAAACTCAGTGGCAGAGCATGTTTTCAAAGAACAAGCTGACAACAGATTGAAATTGATAAATACACTTGCAAGATTTTAACCTGTTGTGATAAGTTACGATGAAGTACCATTAATGGGTATTATATTTTAATGAAGTCAATGAAGAAAATACTACGATTGATTCAATAGAATTTTTTACAGAATGCCTCAGTTGACCTAACTATTGAGTCTGCTTTTGGTGTCGTCATTATTTCCTGAAGTTGCTTAATTCTTCATAAAATGTGCTATGACCTAGAAAGTGATGATATAGAATGTTTGTACTTAAAAGAAATATTTCTGTACATAGTCTATCCCTTTACCCACGGTTTCCCTCATTATTGGCATGAATTTTACTTCAACTTCTCCCACAACTGAGCTCAGCAATTTTTCTTTGGGACTACTGCTATAAATTTGGGAATTGTTCATAGTTTCAGTTCAGGTGTGACATGATAAAAGTTTAAAGTGTGCGTCAAATGAAGGTGGCCTGACCTTATTCTAATTCTTTTCAAATTGCTGACAAATGTTCCAGGCAGGTCATAAACAGAGAAGATAAACTAGACAGTGAACAAGTACTCTCTCGGCTGTGGTTCACATTGCATTTGAGAGTGTTAGGATACAGCCATAGACTCAGTAAGTCATCCAAAAAGTACCTGCCATAGTCAGGAAAAGTTGGTCTTTTAGCTGGAGAGAAGAAAAATAAAAGTGTGACATTGTTGTGAGCTAGGGACAATTTGCATACTCATTTTCTTGAGAATTAGTAATACAGAGTAATTCTAAATCCATGTTCATGCTATCAGGTTGGAGGCTACCTAGACGAAATGTAAGGTGTTGTTCCTCCAGCATAATAATGGCCTAATCACGACAGTGGAGGAAGCCATGGATAGATATTTGGGAAATGGGAATAGGAAGTGGAATTAAGATAGGTGGCACTAGGAGATCCCACTTTTTCTGGCAGATAGAGCTAGCAGTGTAGGTGCATAGTCACAGAATAGATTCAAGACAGTAACCAATAGATTATTGAACATTAAAGGAATTGCAGTCAATGTAGTCAGCATAGCCAAGTGTCTTTAAATATTCTGCACATAGTAAAAATGCAAGAAATTCAGAAATTTCTAACCTCAAATAACACTTAAGTTACATGATAGAAATGAACATTGGAAAGAAAAGAACCTCTTACCATATTGAGCAAATGAAGCATGGGAAAATTCAGCTGTCAGTTTGTGCAGAGCTCAGTTCCAACATAGTCATAGTCACAATGCAGAAACAACCACTTTTGGCCCACTGAGCTTGCACCAGCCATAAGCTCTACTTTTTCACCAAACTGCCCTTTTCTTTTCAAGATTCAATCTCTGTAGTTGGATGCACGAATGGATCATCTGAATGGTTTTGCTGTTGTTTACTGAGGGATAAATATTGACCAGGCTAACCATAGAACTTAGATTTTTTGTGATCTGGGATTATTTTCCATCACTTAAGAGAGAGAGAGGCTTCAGTATCTTAGATAAAGTATGCCAGAAGTACCAACATTATTACAGCAATGTACTGTTGTGTCAAGTTAGATTATGGGCTCAGATTTGGAAGATTATCTCGAACTCATGATTTCTTATTGAGAGGACAGTGCTACACTGAACCAAGAGCATTATTATTCACTGGGAACCAAACTATACTAATTTGAATATACGTATCTGGTTGATTGTCTGCAAAAGGATCACTTTCAGTAGAAACAAATCTATTGCTGTATTTTTGTCTGTTTTCACATATTATAAACAAATGATAACATCCTCTGTAAACATCTTTTCCATAATCAAATCTAAGCAGATAACCGGTAAGAAATGCATTTTTATTTCTTTGTGTGCACATGAAATAATCATATTATGCTTTACAACGTGATGACAGGGGAAAGGAACTGTATTGTGCATTACCTCTTGCTGCATAACGTATTTGGATCACTGCAAATGTAACTTTTGAGTTGTGTCCAGTTACAACTGTGAGAAACTTTCTGCATTGGTTAGAGTGTATGGCTGCTGTGTATCAGTATTTCTACATGATATGTCTAATTGCATCAATTAATGACACACCAAAAGACTACTTGCTTCATGATTTTTGCCTTTGTCTTTCTTTCCATGTATTTAATTATTTTAAGTAACATTATCCATTGTGCTTTGTAAAACTGATTTTTAAATACTCTCTTAATGATAGACAGATATATGTTATAGCAGTCGAAAAACCATCAGAATGGCTTAATTGTAAACACAAATCTTACAGAACTTGAGTCTATGTTAGAGTTCATTTTTGCTCATCTTTCACATCCCAGGTCGAGTTTCATTCTTCACATCTGGCTCGGAAAACCTCCATTACGTGGAAAAGGTGGAGTGGGGCACACGTTATGCCATCACTGTGTCCTTCACATGTGATCCAGCCCATGCCATCAATGATCCTTCATTACCATGAACTGGTTGACAGACCGAAGAGCAGAGGACAAGCATCTTATCCCTGGAAAGTAGTTAATGAAAACACAATAGTAAATCAGTTGTTGATTTTAACTAAATTAGATTATATGATGATTGGTAGCTAAATACCAAGGGAAAAATGAGGTATTGGTTATTGGGCTTTGTTGTCTCATCACTATCAGTATTTCAAGAGTAGTTAATTTAATGGTCGATGATTACTAATGAAGTTCTGAATACATGTTAAAGTATGTTAACTGTTATGTCCTATTTCAGTTCAGAAATTGCATTGCATATGGACTTCCAATTGATCAAATATTCTCACTTTACACTTTAATAACTTTGGGAACCTCACTGATTGGGTATTAAAATTATTAATAGGCTGGCCAAATATTGAAAGTATTAACTAGTTGATGAAATACTTATTAATTAGGTAATAAGATATTCTCAGTATTGAGGGACACAGAGGAAACTGGCTGATCAAGTACCAAACTTCCTAAAAAAAAGAGCAAAAAGAAAACCTGCAGATGCTGGAAATCTGAAATAAAAATAATGAATAATGATCTTGACATGGATCAAGTATTGATGGAGCTGTTATTAGTGTTGCAATTTGGACATATCTAGTTTGTACATTTTACCTTTTATTGAAGCCTGCATGTATTCGGTACAAATCTTGTGCTTTCACAAAATAAGAAATATTCATAATTTTTCATGTTTGTTTACTAAAACTAAAAACAGGTCAACATTGCTTTATTGAGGAGCTTTCAAGATAGCTGTTCCTGGTGCAGAAACTTTCACAATAACCTCTGGCAGTGCCTGTACTTGAATAAATTTGATAAGAGAATCTATGTAAATAAATGATGTGAGCTTTGGGGTTTAAAACATGGCATTGTATCTAGCTTATTCAAACCTTCATCTTTAAGTAATTCTCTCAATTACCTGCTTTCTCAAATAGAGTAAAACAGCTAATAATATGGAAACATCTCATTTCATTCCATTTAATTATTTAACTCTTACAATACTTCATGTTAGGAATGAATGTTTCAATGGCATTGACATAACACTGTATGTTGTGTAATGGGGTTTAGTGTACATATAGCTATAAATCAAATGACTTTCAGTCTATTCTGTTCGAACTGTTGTATTTTCAAATATTTCTCCATTTTGTGCAATTTATTTTGCTGTTTTTTTCCAGGAATGTAATCTTTGATCTCCAAGTGTTACAAATTCTGATAACATGAGCAGAACTTGAGTGCAATACAGTGGCTGTATAAGTGATAACTTTCTTCAAATCCAAAACTGGTCATCCTCAGAGACTGCTGCCGTAAAGGGACAGTATGCACCTACACTGTGTGCTACATAGGTACTCACAACTTAATTTTATTCAATCATTTGAGGACACAAGCTTTCATCCAAAGCTGAATTACAGATCTTTTCTAAACTTGCTTGTTTGAACTCAAAATTCTGACAAGTGAATAAACAAATCTCTCAGACACAATTTAACTCCAACTTTAATACTGCATTTCTAAATCATCTCAATCCAATTGCAACACTTTAATACTAACCTAATACAGTTGAATCACAATGATTTGATATCCAGCATTTTCAAATTTGGAATGGTCATGAAATATGTGTGAATGAACAACTAAATACTGATAAAATTGCACATTAGATAATTGGTCGTTGAAAATTTAAAAAGCAGAGCAAATTTTGGCTCAGTCAACATGGTTTATAAAGGAGAAGCCAAGCTTGACAAATCCAGTAACAATTTTTGAAAATATAACCAGCAAGATAGATTGGGGAACAGTGGATTTAATAGCTGCAATTTCAAAGGCATTTGAAAAACCATCACACAGGGGTAATAACATAGAATGTGAGCCTGGGTTTGGGAAAATATTAATATGGATTGATTAAAGAACAGTAGGTAATAGGAATCAATGGCTTATTACATATATTCCCAATATTTATGCTTTATAGTCATTAATATCTCTGCTTTTATCTTATTTTTTTCCAACTTTTAAAGATGTGTTTAATACTGACACTTCATTCTGTTGCAAGAACTCCTCCCCTTGTGAAAATATCCAACAGGCTGGCATTTGTCCCATGTTTTTTTTTTCCATAGAGGATAACTTTGGGCATGAACACCTTCCAAGCTAAAAATGTCTGGACTTGGCCAATTAACAGTGTTTGGCATTAATGAAAATAAAAGATGCTTTGGGAATTTAAGCACTTAGCTTACACTGAATCCTATCAAACAACAGGCACCATATAAAATGCACCAAGATCAGTTCCACAATAGACTCACTGAGACTGAAAATGAATGCACAGAGAGATGAGAAACTGCTGCACTCTGGTTTTCACTGAAACTTGATTAAACATGGCTGACTCAGTGATTCAACTCGATGTAATGACTCTGCTCTGAGCAGACAGGAACTCTCTTCAGGGAAATCCAGAGGAGATGGAATCTGTGTGTACACTAACAAAGGTTGGTGCACAAGTCTGTCACTGATCTGGGGAAACTGAGCATCTTACAATTATAAGCCTGCTATATTATCTGCTCAAGGAGTTTACTGCTGTGTTCATTACCGCTGTCTACAGTCCCTGAGCATGAATGCCAAGTACCCACTGGGAAATGCTCTACAAAACAAACATCTGGATGGTCTCTTCATAATTGTAGGAGACTTCAATCATATTAATCTGCAAGACATTTTACTCCAATTCCACCAACATATCACCATGGCCACAAAGGAAACAAACAGACTGGACCATGTGTTCTTTTAGTTTATTGTTTTCTTCTTTCTATCTGCACATTCAGAGCTGTGGGGATGCCAGCCGGGATAGCTGAATGTTCCTCTTGCAGGATGTGGCAAGGCAGGGAGACCTCCAGTGTCTCTTGATGACTACAACTGCAAGAAGTATATTTAGCTGCAGCTTCTAACAAACCGCATTAGGGAGTTGGAGCTGGAACTGGATAAACACCGGATCATTCAGGAGGCTGAGGGGGTGATAAACAGGACATATAGAGAGGTAGTTACACCTAGTGTGCAGAGCACAGGAAACTGGGTAAAAGGAGGGTGAAAGGGGTTAAACAACCAGTGTAGAGTATGCCTGTGGCCATCCCCCTCAACACCAAGTATACCATTCTGAATTCTGTTGGGGGTGGGGTGGGGGGTATGTTGGTATGATGGTATGTTGCCATCTATATAAGATAGTATGTTGCCTGCCGGTTGCCAGGGTCTGGGACACCTCAGACTGAGTCCACAGCATTCTTAATTTGGATGTCCATGTAGGTACCAATGATATAGGTAGGAAGAGGGACGAGGTTTGGCAAGTGAGTTCAGAGAATTAGGTGCTAAGTTAGATAACAGGACCTCCAATGTTGTGATCTCAGGATTGCTACCTGTGCCTTGTGCTGTGGAGGTCAGAATTAAGATGATCATACAGTTTAACATGTGGTTAAGGAGATGGTGTAGGAGGGAGGGCTTCAGATTTTTGAATTATTGGCCTCTCTTCCAGGGAAGGTGGAACGTATAAAAGAGATGGTTTGGACCTAAACTAGAAGGGTACCAATATCATAATGGGAAGGTTTGCTAGTACTGCATTGGGAGGTGGGGGGGGGGGGGGTGCAGGTTTAAACTGGAGTTGCAGGTGGCAGCCAGAGTCTCTGAACAGATAGTGGAATGGTTGTGGAGACAGATGTTAAGATTTAAGACAAAGTCAGAAATCAAAAGGTTGAGCATGGTGGGACTAATGTTCTGTGTTGCATATATTTTGATGTAAGAAGTATTGTTGGAAAGGCAAATGAGCTCAGGGTATGGATCAACTCTTGGAATTATGATATTGTATCCGTTAGTGAGACTTGGTTGCGGGATGGGCAGAACTAGAAGTTCAGTATTTGGGGGTTGCATTGTTTTAGGTGTGATAGTATGGAAGCGATTAAAGGAGGAGGGGTGGTGTTACTAATCAGGAAAAATGTCACAGTGGTGTTCAGTTAGGTCAGACTGGAGATCTTGTCCAGTGAGGCTTTATGGACGGAATTGATAAATGGGTGGTCTGTAATATAACCCCATTAACAAGGTATGACCATGTTAATGAGGCTATATTCCAGACCACACATCAGTCCGCAGGATTTAAAGGAACAAATTTGTAAAGAGATCGTTGACTGTTGCAAGAAACATAAAGTTGTTATAGATAGATAGATACTTTATTCATCCCCATGGGGAAATTCAACTTTTTTCCAATGTCCCATACACTTGTTGTAGCAAAACTAATTACATACAATACTTAACTCAGTAAAAAATATGATATGCATCTAAATCACTATCTCAAAAAGCATTAATAATAGCTTTTAAAAAGTTCTTAAGTCCTGGCGGTTGAATTGTAAAGCCTAATGGCATTGGGGAGTATTGACCTCTTCATCCTGTCTGAGGAGCATTGCATCGATAGTAACTGTCGCTGAAACTGCTTCTCTGTCTCTGGATGGTGCTATGTAGAGGATGTTCAGAGTTTTCCATAATTGACCGTAGCCTACTCAGCGCCCTTCGCTCAGCTACCGATGTTAAACTCTCCAGTACTTTGCCCACGACAGAGCCCGCCTTCCTTACCAGCTTATTAAGACGTGAGGCGTCCCTCTTCTTAATGCTTCCTCCCCAACACGCCACCACAAAGAAGAGGGCGCTCTCCACAACTGACCTATAGAACATCTTCAGCATCTCACTACAGACATTGAATGACGCCAACCTTCTAAGGAAGTACAGTCAACTCTGTGCCTTCCTGCACAAGGCATCTGTGTTGGCAGTCCAGTCTAGCTTCTCGTCTAACTGTACTCCCAGATACTTGTAGGTCTTAACCTGCTCCACACATTCTCCATTAATGATCACTGGCTCCATATGATTTTAACTTTCCATGTATTAACTGAGACTCCCATACTATAAAAGCACTAGATGGGATAAAGTTTGTCAAATATGTTCAGGAAAGTTTTCCTTCATCAGTATATGGAAGTCCAGGTAAGTTTCAGATTAGTTAAAACATTTAAGAAGACACTTGGACATGTACTTAGACAGGGAAGGAGTGGGGATATGGGTCTGAAGGAGACAAATGAAATTAAAGATACTGTAGATATTACAGTTGGCTTCCACCAATCAAAGAGCCTATTTCTGTGGTGTACAATTTGGGTGGAGTTAATCTCTTTCCCTTTCCTCCCCAGTTCAATCTATCTCGCTTCCCGTTTGGGTAATGGCATCTTCTTCTCTGCAATTTGCTGATTGTTTTTAAAACTCAGCCCATAGGGTAATGTAATTAGTGGAAACGTACAGAATTCACAACCACTGACATTGGGTTGGGGTTCACTTTAAGAGGCATGTCTGACATGATGAGGTGATTATGTAAAGGACCTTCAGCGTGCTTTGTCTTCAGTTTTTGGTGTTCAATGAATGAGTTGCTACAACTTTTCTGAAACAAATATACCCACGTGTGTAGACTGGACCCAGAAAAGCTGAGTTTGCCAATATGGAAAGACTTGTATGCTGGCCGAAAAGCCCCTGGGTGGTCTGATGGTGGTTACTGCCTATGGGATGATTTCCGATGCCTTAAAGAGGCCATCATCCTCAGTTGTTACCTGGTCCCATCCATCCAGGACTTTTCAGCACATTTAGCTGGAAAGTTAATGTTTTCCAAAGTTGATCTCATTAGAGGCTACTGTTAGGTGTCTGTGTGCTCTGAGGGCATTCCCAAAATGGCTGTGATAACCCCATTGGTCTTTTTGAGTTTCTGCGCCTGCCGTTTCGGTTGAAAAATGCAGTCAAGACTTTGCAATGGCTGATGGACTCTGTATTAAAAGATATTTTCTTTGCTAACCTGGATGACAGACACCAAACAAGCTCTTTCCAATGCGACCCTACTGGTGCACCTGCTCTCCAAATCACCTATAGCCTTTACTACTGACACTTCAGACTATGCTGTAGGTACTGTGCACAAACAGTTGGTCTGAGGCCTGCGGCTGCTCGCCTTCTTCAGCTGGGAGCTCCGTTCCCCCCAAAAGGAAGTACAGATCGTTTGACTGCGAGCTTCTTGGTATCTGTCTGGCTGACCACCATTGTGGCTTTTTCCTAGAGGGTTGCCATTTCACAGCGTTCGCTGAACACAAACCCCTCGTGCACGCAATAGCCAAAATATCAGACCCTTGGTCTGCATGGCAGCAATGTCAACTGGCGCACATCAGAGTTTACGATGGATATACAACATATCAAGGGGAAAAATAATGCTGTGGCTGATTGCCTCTCACAGCCAGCTGTTGAGTCTAATCATATAAAGGCTGACTATGTCCACATGGCCGTTGACCAAGCTACTGACCCAGGGGTTCAGGTTTACCAAACAGCAGCCACAGGCCTGTGAATGGTTGACATTAAGTACAGGGAAGGTGGGGTTTCTCTCCTGTGTGATGTCTCAATTGGTCGCCCTTGCCTCATAGTGCCTACAGACTGCAGGCCGACTGCTTTTGACTGGTCTCTTGCATCCAGGTTGGAAGTCCTCACAGAAATTGGTTTGCACTAAAGTTTGTGTGACACGGCTTTAGTAAAGACATGCATGATTGGACTGCAGCCTGTGTGGAGTGCCAGCTGATAAATATTAACTGTCCTGACCAGGCATCATTGGCTTCTTTTGAGGTTGCTGAGCAAAGGTTTGACCATGTCAATGTGGACCTTGTTGGTCTTCTTCTCTCCCATAGTTTCATCCACCTCCTTATCATGGTGGACCACACCAGCAGGTGGCCAGAGGTCATCCCTCTAGCATCGACAGTCACCGTAGACGTGGCACGGGCATTCATCAGCACCTGGGTTACTCGTTTTGGCTCCCCATCTGATATTTCATCTGACTGCAGCCCCCGGTTCATAAGAGACCTCTGGGCCGTGATAGCCCAGAGCCTTGACATTGGGCTACATCACACCACAGCATATCACCGCAGAACAAAGACGTATGTGAGTGGTTTCACCACTCCTTAAAGACTGCTCTGAGGGCTTCCCTGACAGATGAGTGCTGGTATGATCATCTCCTGTGGATCCCCCTCTGTTGCAAAACAGAACCTGCAGTCGTCTACTGCTGAATTGGAATACAGGCAGCCGTACAAGTACCAGGAAATTTTATTCCTGATGCCATGACCCACTGGTTGGCCTCTCAACAGCATCCCACCCTCCTCAGTAAATTCAATTCCCTTGCACCAATTCCTACCTCCCATCATGGCGTACAGCACTCTTGGGTTCTTGTTGACCTATTTTCCTGTCCTGGTTGTTTTCACCTGCTGATGCACACCAGCATCTCCAACTGCCACCTTACGATGGCCCGTTCCAAGTTTTGGAACGGAAAGAGAAGACTTTTATCATAGATAAGAGGGCTAAGTCTAAATGTGTTTCAGTGGATTGCCTTAACCCGGCTCACCAAGATTTAGAGAACTCTGCTACCACACCCCTGCCATCACGTCATGACCATCAGTGTGTCGACACACCTCTGGATGAGCCAGAGGCACTTGCAGTTCCTCCACCCTTGGGACACAGGACTCAAGCCAGGCTCAGCTTGGGACAGGCTCACATTGCTAGTTTTAGTGAATACTGCGGGGTGGGGTGGGGGGCGCTGGCGTAGGGTAATGTAATTGGTGTAAATGTACATAATTCACAAATGCAAACATTGGAATAGGGTTCACTTTAAGAGGCAGGTCCGACATGAAGTAATTACATAAAGGACTTTTAGCGCACTTTATGTTCTGTTTTCATTGTTGAAGAAATGAGTTACTGCGGCTTTTCGGAAACGTAAAATATCTCCACTGTTTTATTTGTAAACTCCTACAAGCCAATGTCTTCTCTTATATGATCATATCAACATATTAATTCGGAGCAGGAATGGGCAACTTGCTATCTCAATACCATTCAATAAAATCATGGATATTTAAGTTCATCTCTGCATTCCCCTCATTTTTTACCTCCTTACTTATTAAAAATATTTAAAGACTCTGGTTCCACCTCTCTGACAGAAAATATTGTTGCAATTGCATCATTTTTTTAAATCATTGACTGCTAGTTCTAGGATCTCCCAAAGAAAGAAACATCCTCTCCACATCAACCCAGCAAAGACCTCTCAGAACCTTATACATATCAACCAAGTCACTTCTGCCTCTTCTAGACTCCGGGGGCTCCATGCCAAGCTTGTCCAAACTTTTATTAAGGCAATTTAGTCTTGTAAACTGCTAAGACGTTTCCAACAAATTTACACCTTCTTTTGGTTAAGGAGGCTGTCACTATCCACTATACTCTGCTGAGTTCTTATCAGTGTCCTGTATAACTTTTATGTTCAATACATCTCTCAGTAGATGTTAATTAGTTAGCTTTCCTAATCACTTGCTGAAACTGCATTTTAGCCTTTTGTGAATCAAGAAATTAAAATATCTCAGAGCTTTGCAATCATTTAGATATTATAAATTGACATGTTCCATGCTTTGTTTCATTTACCAAATCTTTGCCCCAAACCTTAACCAATACAACTTTGTAGCCAATTTATGGCCTCTTCACAGCTTATGTTCCTATAGTCCTTCGTTAGCAGTGCCAGCTATACTTCCAGACACCTTTTTTATAAATTATAAAATGTTGGGCCCAAAACCAATCCCTGTGGTGCTCTATCCCTTTGATCTTGCCAGAGAGAAACAAAAGGTGTACATTGCATGTTACTTGAAAAGAAAATTCATCAAACCTAATTATTTTTCTGTAAATCAAATGGGCTTTACCTTAAACTCTTGATTTTATTCTGTACTTTTTTAACATCTCTAACTATAGCTATGACAGATGCAAAGCTAATGAGCTGGTAATTTCCTTCTTTCATAAATGTAAGTTTTTTTTAAAAAACAACTGGGGGTTTTTAGTTTAGACGATCCAGATGGGAAAATGGAGTCATGCAGACCTAAACACCTGTCTTTGGTTAAAAATTATGCAGCAGACTGATCTTGTGTGATTATTATTGTTAAGCAAAGGACAAAGGAAGACTAGCAGCAATCTTAATTATCCATGGATGAAAGATGATTACACTTTATGTGCATGCACTTTAATCAATTCAAAATTATATTGCATGTGCTGACCTTTTAACAATCTGTAAAATGGCTCAAATTATTAGTGTGTAGAATCAATAAATCTCTATTTCAGAGTTTCCACACACTACTCATTACGTGAGGCTGTATCCTTTCTGCAAGGAGATAACACTGTCCATCTAAAACATGGGACGTACGGAAATCAAAAGCCAAGAATTGTGGTTTGTTGCTAATCAATAAACCATGAAATTGAACAAAGCATGAAAAAAAAATGTGACTCAAAAAGAGTAGCCTTATGATCTGTGTATAAACGTCCTGATTTTGAGACCGAACAGGTGTAATTCAAAGTGATGCCTTACTCCACAATTCTTCTTTGGTACATGGTATATTTTATACAATTGTTAGTTTTTCATAAAAATCATCTGGATATAAAATATACAAGTTGTATACATGAACAAGAAAAATAAAGTGCCTTAATAATTACTAACCAGTGGCTTAGACATCCACCATTATGAAGTTTTGAGAGGTTGGTCAGCTCTAGCCTCCCAGACAACCTCGATCCACTGCAATTGGCCCTCCACTGAAAGACATCCACAATCATCTCATCTCTGTCTGGCCCTACACTCATCTCTGTAGCACCTGGACTGTAAAGATGCTTATGTTTGTTGTTGTTTATTGACTACAGCTCTGCCTTCAAAATTGTAATTTAAGCAAACTCATCTCCAAACTCCTAGACTTGGAGCTCAACACATCCTTTTGCAACAGGAACCGTTGACTTCATGATCAACAGACCACGATCAACACTCAGGCCACACACACTGCTGCACTCTTAAGATCCCTGCACTACTCTCTATACACTACTGATTGCAATGCTAGATTCTGCTCTAACTCCATCTACAAATTTGCAAAGGATACCACATTGGTGGGCCAATATTTTTAAAAGAAGATGAATCAAAGAACAGGAAGGAAATAGCTTGTGGCATGTTGTCATGACAATAACCTGTCCCTTAATGTCAACGAAACAAAAGAGCTGGTTGTGGACTTCAGGAAGGAAGGTGGTGTACGCTTTCCAGTTCACATTGAACAGATCACACTGGTAAACCATGGCAATATTCTGCAATCTACTGTCAGGTTCCGGTCCGGTCCGGAATCCGCATTCCGGTTCTCGATCCGGTCCGAGGGCTTCGGACTCTGGGTCCTGCAGTTGCCCTTCCCGTCACCCGTGAACTAGTTAGGACCCTCCTGGCTCAAGGAGGCACACCTGTGACTCATTGAGCTGCAGATGCTTATAAGGGGCCTTGGGACTGGGACCAGGTGGTGGTCGTTTTGTTCTGTTTCCTGTTTCTCCGCCAGCTCCGAACTCTTCTCTGCATTCTGTTATCCTGTCCGGGCTCAGATCTACTCCTCATCATGCTTCTCTGCCCCGTACCAGGACTGCCAGGTTGGTCCGCTCCCCCACCTTTCTTCCCATGCGCTGGTCCCGCTTCTCCGCTCGTTTGTTTTGTTCACGCGGTCGCGCTGTCAGCCGGCCTTTCCCGATTTTCTTGCTATCATGGCTGTTGTGTTGGTCACCCTAGACCTATGCCCGTTCCTACCCCTTGCCTCCGTCGGGCAGCTCCGGCCGACCTGCCGCTGCCCGGCGGTGGTTCTGCCCGTTCCTACCCCTTGCCTCCGTCGGGCAGGCCCGGCCCGTCTGCCGCTGCCCGGCGGTGGTTCTGCCCGTTCCTACCCCTTGCCTCCGTCGGGCGGGTCTGGCCGACCTGCCGCTGTCCGGCGGTGGTTCTGCCCGTTCCTATCCCTTGCCTCCGTCGGGCAGGCCCGGCCCGTCTGCCGCTGCCCGGCGGGGGTTTTGCCCCGTCCTCTTCCGCCCGAACCCTGGGATTGTGCCCCGCACCCACTTAGGGGTCCGCGTTGTGCCCAGGCCTCCGGTGTTTCCGCCTGGGAGGCGGCCCTACCCGGGACATATGCGGCCCGCCCAGGGAGGGCTCTCCTCTGCCCCGTCCTCCTCTTCCACCCGAACTCTGGGATTGTGCCCCGCACCCACCTAGGGGTTTGCGTCTTGCCCAGGCCTCTGGTGTTTCCGCCTGGGAGGTGGCCCTACCCGGGATATATGCAGCCCGCCCAGGGAGGGCTCTCCGCCAGCTTATCTAGCCACCTAGACCTGTCTGCCTGCCTGCCTGAACCCCGGGGACCTGTCTGCCTGCCTGCCTGAACCCCGGGAGCCTGTCTACCTGAACTCGAACTCAGGGAGCCCACCCCGCTCTGCCTGCCTGAACTCCGGGAGCCCGCTCCGCTCTGCCTGCCTGAACCCCGGGAGCCTGTCTACCTGAACTCGAACTCAGGGAGCCCGCCCTGCTCTGCCTGCCTGAACTCCGGGAGCCCACTCCGCTCTGCCTGCCTGAACTCCGGGAGCCCGCTCCACTCTGCCTGCCCGACACTCTATCTACCTGAACCCCAGCTCTACGCTTAAATGCCATGGCATCCCTACCTGTCCTCCCACTAGTACTTCAGTGTCTGCGTCCTGCACTTGGGTCCATCCGGCCCCGTTCCTGACATCTACATACAATACTTCTAAATATACCTTTTCTGAATTACTCTCACTGCAATCTGCAGCATTCGATTTCCCATTAAGCAATGTAGTTCTAAGTCATCCTAATGAACTACAGATTTCACAATCTTCTGAATGTCTCGGTGGACACAGCGACGCTAGAGGAAGGGACTCAAGCCAGGCTGAAACACAGAGGAATGAGACTGCTCTACCGAGCATTCCGTTAGCAAATATTCAAAGCTGGAGAACAAAATTGAGGACATCAGGGCAAGATTGCTGTATCATAAGGAAATGAGAATTTTTTGTCGTCTATGTTTGATTTAGACATGCCTTATTCCCAGTATGCCACATACAGTGATTAGATCCGACGGCTTCTCAAATCACAGGATGGACCAAACTGCTGATGTGGAAAAAGCAAAAGTGGTACTCCAATGTGGCGGTTTTGTCGAACTCGTGCTCCCCCGATCTTGAACACCTAACAATTAAATGCCATACATTCTGTTTATCTAGGAAGTTCACCTCTATATCCTCATCAGAGTTTACATACCACCACCAGCCAACTATAACCAAGCACTTGATATAGAGTTACTATATGATGCCATCTCCAAACAAGAAACAGCCCATCCTGATGCATTTCAAATTATATTCAAGGGCTTCATCCAGGCCTGTTTGAAGAAGTCCCTGCCCAATTACCATCAGTATATAACCTGTTGCGCCATTGGTCCTAACATATGAGACCACTGCTATACTAACATAACGAATGCCCCTACCATTCCATGCCCAGACTGAATTTCAGAAATCTGATCACTTGACTGTCCTTCTCCAACCTGCATACAGGCAAAGATTAAAGGGCAAAGCTTCAGAGATTAGGACAAGGATGTGGTCATGTGAGGCGGAGGAGTGGCTATGGGATTGCTTTGGGTCAATGGACTGGGCCGTGTTCAAGGAGTAATCTGCGGATCATGGATCATGGACTTTATAAAAATAGTTGTAGCTAAGTGTGCCCTCACAAAATCATTCAAAGTCTTCCCCCAATTAGAAGCCTTGGATGAAAAATAAGATCCGCTGTCCGCTGTGGGCAAGATCAGAGGCAATCAACAGGGTGACAAAGGAAATTACAAGAGGTCCAGGTAAAGTCTCCAGAAATCTGTGGAATTCATTGACACAGGTGGCTGTGGAGGCCAAGTCATTGGGTATATTCAAGGCAAAGATGAATAGATTCTTGATTAGTCAGGTGCATGAAGGGATCTGGGGGGAATCCAGGAAATTGAGGCTGAGGCTAGATAAGCTATGATGAAATGGTGGAGCAGACTCGATGGGCGAAATGGTCTAAATTATCTCACAAGTGAAGTGGCAATTCCAGGCTAAACTTGAAACAATGGAAGATGCTCGACAGTTATGTCAGGGCCTGAATGCTATCACCTCTTTTAATCAGTAGAATCAAGCAACATAAGGAATAACAGGGCTTCACTTCCAAATGAATGCAATGGCATCTATGCTCACTTTGACCATCAAACCTTGGAAAACCATCACAAACTCCCACAGCCCCCACTAATCCTGTGATTTCAGTCTCTGAAGCTGACGTGTGAACAGCCTTCAGGAGGGTGAACCCACGTAAAGCATCCGGTTCAGACAGGGTACCTGGGCAAGTACTAAAGACCTGTGCTGATCAACTGGCTGGAATGTACACTGAGATCTTTAACCATTCCCTTCGGCAGTCTGAGATACCCACCTGCTTCAGGCGGGCTTCAATTTTACCGGTGCCCATGAAGAGCATGGTAACTTGCCTTAATGGTTATAATCCAGTAGCACTTACATATACAGTGATGAAATGTTTTGAGAGGTCAATGATGAAACATATCAACACCCACCTGAGAAGTCACTTGGATCCGCTCTAATTTGCCTACTGGTGCAACAGGTCTACAGCAGATACCATTTCATTGGCTTTTCACTCAACTCTGTAACATCTTGACAACAAAGATGCATATAACAGAATGCTCTTTATTGACTACAGCTTGGCATTCAATAACATTATCCCATCAAAACTAATCAATAAGCTTCAAGACCTTTGCCTCAATATCTCCCTGTGCAACTGGATCCTCAATCTCTTCACTTGCGTACTTCTGTCAGTATGGATGGCAACAGCATCTCTTCTGCAATCTCCATCAGCACCGGTGCACCACAAGGTTGTGTGCTTAGTCCTCTGCTCTACTCGCTTTACAATTAAGACTGTGAGGTTAAGCACAGCTCCAATGCCATTTTCAAGTTTGCAAATGACACCTCAGTGACAGGCTGAATCAAACGTGGTGGCAAATCAGCACATAGGAGGCAGACTGAAAATCTGGCTGAGTGGTGCCACAACAGCAACCTCTCACTCAATGTCAAGAAGACCGAGGAGAAGATTGTTGACTTCAGGAGAAGGAAACTAGAGGTCCATAAGCCAGTCCTCATGGGGGGGATCAGAGATGGAGAGTGTCATTCAGAAGTTTGTCGCATCACTCTAATACCCTTTCACAAGAGCATTCTTGATGTATAACACACACAAAATTTTGGAAGAAATCAACAGGTCAGGCAGCATCTTTGAAAAGAAATAAAGAGTTCATATTTCAGACCAGGACAAAGAAACAAAGAGAGAAGAAGCTTGATATGTATGTCCATTTCTGGACATCAAGCAGCAGCAGGCAATTAAAAACTTGAAAGGGTATTAACTGAAAACATCTCTGCTTTCATCTTGCAACTACACATGTGCACTATGCACCAGAATGCAAATCAGAAATGAAAACCTGATTTCTTTTGACTCTGCAGTCTAATGACTCTGGCACCATTGTAATACCTCCCCCACCCCCACCATTCCCTACCAACAAGCCACTGAAATCAGATCACAAACTGGGAGAGCTTGGTTTGGTATCATTTACAGTTAAATCATTAAGAGAACTTAGATCAGGAACTAAAAAGATTTTTTTAAGGCATGGGGTCTATATATATGTTATGAAAGGAAGTCTTGCAATATGAATACCTATGTCAGGATGCTGATTATTGACTACTGTCCACTGTTTAACGCAATCATTCCCACAGTTCCGATAAAAAAAAAGTGCTCCAGGACCTGGGCCTCTGTACCTTCCTCTGCCACTGGATCCTTGACATCCTAACTGTGCAAATTGGAAAGAATATCTCCACCTTGCCTGCAATTAACACTGGTGCACCTCAGAGCAGAGCCCACTGCTTGACTCTCAACACCCATGACCGTATGGCAAGGCACAGCCTAAATGCCATCTATGAATTTGCTGATGATACAATTAACGTTGAGAAAATTTCAGATGGTGATGAGAGAGCGTATAGGAGTGGGATATATCATCTAGTTGAGTGGTGTTGCAGCAACAATGCTGCATTCGACATTAGTAAGACTAATGGACTTAATAAAGGGAAAGATGAGGGAACCACACCAGCCCTCATAGAAGGGCCAGAAGTGAAAAGTGTGAGCAATTTCAAGTTCCTGGGTGTCAACAACTCTGAGAAACTATCCTGGACTCAACATATTGATGCAACTACAAAGAAGTGGCTGTACTTCATTAGGAATTTGAGAAGATTTGGTATGTTACAACAGCCACTCGCAAATATCTACAGATTTACTGTGGAGAGCATACTAACTGGCCGCATCACCATCTGGTGGGGGTGGGGGGAGAGTAGCTACTGCACAGGATTGAAATGAGCTGCAGAGAGTTGTAAACTTAGTCAGTTCCATCATGGGCACCAGCCTCCGTAGTATCCAGGAGATCTTCAAGGATCAATGCCTCAAAAAGGCAGCATCCATCATTTAGGACCCCCGTCACCCAGGTCATGCCTTGTTCTCATTGCTATCATCAGGAAGGAGGTATAAAAGCCTGAAGGAACATACTCAATGATTTAGGAACACTGTCTTCTGCTCTGCCATCCTATTTCTGAAACAGACATTGAACCAATGAACACTACCTCTACTTTTTTATTACTATCTTTACACTACTTTATTTAATTCAACTATTATATACACACACACACGATTTTTCGATTGTAATGTATTGCATTGTATTGCTACCACAAAAAATATTAATTTCATAACATATGCCGGTGATATTAAACTTGATTCTGATTCTGACTCCTGATAGGCTGTCTTCTTCCAACCACATAGACATATGACCAAGAAAGCACACCAGTGCTACTACTATCTCAGAAGGCTAAAGAAATTTGCATGACCCCTTTAACTCTCACCAATTTTTATTGATGCACCATAGAAAGCTGGATGCCTCATGGCTTGGTATGCAACCACTCTGCCAAGACCGCAAGAAACTGTGGAGACTGAGATTGCGGAGACAGTTGCTTGTAGTGTTTTAAGCACCAGATTTAAAACAAAAAAACAACCAGGGCCTTCTGAGATTTTTGATGGAAATTGAGATTGTTTGGATTAATAGGCACTTAGCAAGGGCCAATAAAAAGAAGTTAGGATTAAGTACAGCAGCCATTGTAAGAGTGGTCATTGTAGGAGTGGGCAAGGTTAGAGTGCAAAGCTTGAGGTTTTAGCTCAAGATGTTTCAGTGATAAGGGGCAGAGGGTAGGCTGAGGTTTCTGTCAGCTTAATTTTTCTTTTTCTATTGATGTTTAGCTAGAGTAGTGAGAATGGATCCCAGGTAAGTGGTGTGCTTCTCATAGAAGATGTGGGAGATCTAGGAGACCTCCTGGGAAAGGTATGACCTGTACAAAGGTAACACATTATACCTGAACTGAAGGAGGGGGGGCAAACATTCTTGTGGGCAGGTTTGCTAGATCCATTGGGGAGGGTTTAAGTATTTTGGCAGGGGGATCGGAACACAATGATTAGTTGGGAGGATGGATCTGTTGGTGCAAAGGTAGGTGTAGAGGAACTGTGAGGAAGTATAAGAAGTGGAGAGGGCATAATAGCTGTCAGTTGGATGGGTTGAAATGCAAAAAAAGTATCAGGAACAAGGATGATGAACTTAGATCATGGATCAGAACAAGGAACAGTGATACTCTAGCCATTACAGACTTGGCTGTCACGAGGGCAGGAATGGCTGCTGGATGTTCTTGGGTTTTGATGTTCCAAAAGACATAGGGGGGTAATTAAAAGAGGTGGAGGTGTGGCATTGCGTATCAGAAATAGTATCATAGATGCTGAAATAGAGTACATTGTGAAGGGATTGTCGACTGAGTAGAGAGCAATCACCTTAATAGAACCCCCCGCCCCTGACAATAGCAACAGACACTGAGATGCAGATCAGGAGGTAGATTTTGGAGAGATACAAAAATTACAGGTTGTTGTCATCGGTGACGTCAACTTCCCTAACATTGATTGGCACCACCTCAATGCAAATTTTATATAACTGCATAATTATGAGAATTGTGGAAATGAGATGGATAAATAGTCATGCTTCATAAATCAGTGGACTTTCTTACTGTGTAATTTTTCTTTGTTTTATTTTACTTTGCATCTGATTAATATTTTGTTTTTAAACCTACATCGTTACATAGGTGAGGGTATTGGTTTTAATACACCCACAGTTGAACTTGATCGAGACTTTAATTTTACAACTGTTTGTTCCTAATTTTGGACAAACGTGAGGGGTATTAGTTCTAAATAATAACATTTCTCTTCATTTATGGGCACTAAAATGTCTTTATAAATTACTACAATTGCACTGGACACCAGTCTCTCTTCACTTGGATTATTGTGTTCAGTATTGTGCACTTAATCTTCAGGAAAATCTACTGGCCTTAGAGAAAACTAACTCATGAATGACTCGCATAAATTCCATAATGGACCTGGTTGCCTCTGATAAGAAACAAGACAATCTTGGATTATATTCTCTAGAGAAGAGTTCTGTTGAAAGTCATTGAAGGCAGACAGAACAACTTTGCTCGGTACAGAATTAGGAACAAACGGTCATGAAAATGCAGATCAAGCTTAGCTGTGGGTGAACTCATTGCCTCCTAAACAGAAGAGATCATGTCAGTGCTTAGTACAATTTGTGAGACCTGCTTTAACGCAGAACAAACTAAAATATTGTATTTATGCAGGGAAAAGGGATTTTGGAGGAAAAAATCTGAGTAGGTATGATTAAATTAGATGAATAGTTAAATACACCAGGTTTGATGGTCCCATCAAGTGTATTGGCTGGCTTATTAAATGTCTTTCTTATAATGATCACATCTTCATGTCCTGTTGGAACTGAAAGAAATGTATTTTCATTGAAAGGGTCAATGCCATCATTAAAATGTCAGTCACAAAGACAAAGTATCCAACGCAAGCTATTTCTGTTAAAAATGCTGTTAGACTTTAAGTGATTTTTCGTGGTGTGGTTCAAAGCTATATAACATCAAAGGCACTTATAGTCATTAGTTTGACCATAATATCATAAGGCGATAACATATAGGAGCAGAATTAGGCCATTTAGCCTATCAAGTCTTCATCATGGCTGATTCATTTTTCTTCTCAGCCCCAATATCCTGCCTCTCCCCATATCCATTCATGCCCTGACCTGTCAAGAATCTATCAACCTCTGTCTTCAATATGCATAATGACTTAGCCTCCACAGCTGCCTGAGGCAATGAATTCCACAGATTCACTGCTCTCTGGTTCGAGATGGAGGAAAGCTTATGCAATTGATGGTCAAACAATGACTCTCATTTCAGTATGTGTCAACAGATTTTGAATGAAGAGTCTGGTTAACATTCCCATAAAAAAATCTACTTTGAGTCAAGTGTAAAGGGATGATGATGACCCTGTGAATATTAATCCACCACTGAAAAGTGTCTTCTACCATTTCTTTATTTAATTGCTTTCTATGGGTCTCCACTGTGAATTGTGGCAGTGAGGGTAAGGTGTGAGAGTGCAAGGTAGTCATTATAATTTCAAGAGAATTATGTACAGTAGTATGAAATGCAAATATAGAATTCAGGAAGTACAAAAACAAATCAATATATCTACTGTTCTTGCAAATTTAAGGGAGAATATGGACAATCTATTTTCAGCCATTTCCACACTTCCTAGCAAAATGATAAATTCACAGACTATACTGTCAATCAAGATCTCTTTCCACTAGACAGAAAAAAAACAGCTGCAATGGAAACTTTTCAATGTGTAGTTTTCCTTTTTATTTCTTATACACCACCATAAGCCATAGGTGCAGCACCAGGCCATTCAGCCCATCAAGTCTGCTTGCAATTGCATCATGGCTAATTTACATTCCTTCTCAACCCCATAACTGCCTTCTCTCCATAACCTCTAACACTTTGAAGAAGAATCTATCAACCTCCATTTTAAATATACTCAATGATATGGCCTCCATGGCTGTCGAAGGCAATGAATTATACAGACTCACCACCATCACTAAAGAAATTCCTTCTTATCGCTGTTCTAAATGGAGGTCCTTCTATTCTGAGGCTATGCCCTCTCGTCCTAGATTGCACCACTATAGGTAACATTTTCTCCACACCTACTCTATCCAGGCCTTTCAATATTAGATAAGTTTCAATGAGATCTCTCCTCGTTCTTCTAAACTCCAGCGAGGACCCACCCAGAACCATCAAATGCTCCTCATACGTATGTTAACACTTTTATTCCCGGAATCATGTTCGTGAACCCCATCAGGCCCCTCTCTAATTCCAGCACATCTTTTATTAGTTAAGGGCCCAGAACTGCTCACAATACTCCAAATACAATCTGATGAATACCTTATAAAGCCTCAGCATTATATGCTTGCTTTTATATTCTAGTCCTCTTGAAATGAATGCTGTGGAGGCCAAGTCATTGGGTGCATTTAAGGCAGAGATAGATAGGTTCTTGATTAGCCAGGGCATCAAGGGTCTGGGGAGAAGGCAGGGGAGTGGGGATGACTGGAAGAATTAGATCAGCCCATGATTGAATGGTAGAGCAGACTTGATGGGCCGAATAGCCTACTTCTGCTTATGGACTCTCCTTTATCTATCCTGCCTGTTATTTCCTCGAAGAATTTCAACATATTTACAAAGCAAGATTTCCCCTTAAGGAAAACTTGTTGACTTTGGCATAATTTATCACGTGCCTTCAAGTGCCCCAAAACCTCACTCTTAGTAATGGATTCCAACATCTTCCCAACCACTGAAGTTCTACTAAGCAACTCCCAAAGACTCAGCACCCTTAGCTTCTGCCTGTTCTTGCCGAAGCTTGTTGAGCCAAAGCCTGGCCACTCTTACAATGGTCATTCCTACAAAGGCCACTCTGCCTTCACCTCCTTTCTTTTTGTTGGCTCAAACAGGACACTCCTGATGAGACTTGCTCTTTCAAATGGCTCCTGTCCTGAAAGATGTTGCTCTCTCACTGGCTACTTCAAACAATGTATCATATCCGTCGGTACTTGCTGCTTTCAAATGGCTCCCGACCCTCAATATTCCACTCTATCACTTGCTACTTCAAACAAAAACTCTCTCCCAATGAGACCTACTGGTTTCAAGTGGCTCCCTCCAAGACGTCACTCACTTACTATTTCAAGCAAGTACTACAGATAGCATTCATGTAATATTCACCGTTTTTAAGAGACTACTATATTTTGAATTGAATTGATTTTATTACTTACATCCTTCATATACATGAGGAGTAAAAATGTTTATGTTAAGTCTCTGTCTAAATGTGCAATGTGCAATTTATTGTAATCTATAATATATAGTATGTACAACAGGACAGTCAGTATAACATAGAAATACAATTGTATCAGCATAAACTAATCAGTCTGATGGCCTGGTGGAAGAAGCTGTCCCAGAGCCTGTTGGTCCTGGATTTTATGCTACAATACCGTTTCCCAGATGGCAGCAACAATTTGTGATTGGGGTGACTCGGATCCCCAATGATCCTTAGGGCACTTTTCACACACCTGTCTGTAAATATCCTGAATAGTGAGAAGTTCACATCTACATATGCGCTAGGCTGTCCGCACCACCCTTTGCAGAGTCCTGCGATTGAGGGAGGTACAGTTCCCATACCAGGCAGGGATGCAGCCAGTCAGGATGCTCTCAATTGTGCCCCTGTAGAAAGTTCTTAGGATTTGGGGAAAAAAATCATCATTTCACTCTAACTCTCTCCAGTCCTACTATTTAAAACACCCTTTTAGCAATGGAATGATAGAAACCAGCAGATATGGGCTTCCCTTGGAAGGTGGAATCTGGTAATTTGAGTAGCACGTGGTGCTTGTCATTGCAGACCTAATCTGGTTGAACAACAGAAATAATATCCTGAATATTAAACCAAGGAAAAGCCTTTAAAATAAACACATTCTTCATGTTTGTACAGTAGTATTTCCAAATATGAACATCTGGTATTCTTCTGTAATTTAACAACTTCAGCTAAAATCCGTAACTAGAAAGGTCATAACATGTAAACATTAATGTAAAGTTAAAACTTACACAGAGCACCACATATTTTGTAGGAATTTCTCCCATATAGACTACAAGGTTTAAGGTGCTTAACACCATGAAAAGAACTGCAGCAAACACTGCCTTAGTCAGTAGCATGCTTAACCTCAAATTGATTAAATAAAATAACTATTATACAGAAATAATAGCTGTAAGGACACAGATTCATTTGATTAAAAACTATGAATCGTTTTTGGTTTCTTAATGCATTTTTATATTTTGGGTTCGCCAGCTATTTGCTTTTGTCTTGTGATCCTATGGTTATCACTTGGGACTGCTTGTTTTTTAAATGCTATCTATAATAAAAACAAAAATGCTGCAAACACTCAGCTAGTCAGGCAGCATCTATAGAAAGAAAGATTGGAATGTAAAAGAGAGAAAAGACGCTAATTTTAAGCTGTCGAGTGGGTGGGTGAGTCAAGAATAGGACAAAGGGAATGCCTCTGATAGGTTGAGGTAAAATCACCTGAATGATGGGCTAATGAGGGAAGATATGTGAAAGAAACAGACAGAATACACAGAAAAAAAACCCCGGAAATCTAAATCAGAGCTCTAGGAAATGGTCATCAGATCATTGTCAGTGCAGAAAGAAAAACTGAAGTAAACTTGCCTAACAAATCTGCTGGAATTCTTTGAGGATGTAATGGGCAGGATTGACAAAGGAGAGTCTGTGGATTTTCAGAAGACCTTTGACAAGGAGCAACATATGAAACTACTAAACAATTTTAGAGCTCATGGTAGAATAGGAAAGCTACCAGCGTACAACATTCCCTCAAATTATTTTTTCACAGCTGCATGGACCAACTATTGCCCTGAGCAGGAAAATTTTGCACTGCTTGAAAACTGCTCAGCACTTTGTATGTTCTTTTTTATTGGAATATGCATACTATGGCTATTTAGAATAAAAATGGAAAAATCACATAATTATGATTTTATTTATTACTTGAAGGGTATAATGAAATGCAGTACAGCAAAGAAAATCTTTCACATCTTGTAAACTTCTTCTCCTGTGCCTTTATTGCAGCTGCGCAGCAACAAAGGTTATTCCGTTACTGCGTGGTAGCGCACCTGTGCAGCTTACGAGGAACAGTGCTAACGAGGGCAGAGAACGTTCTTGAGAATTTGGTCCTTGTTTCCTACATGATCTCTAGCCTTGCAGTTTTGGGAAAGTGTCATTGCAAAGAGTAGGACTAACCCCACCAATGATTTCTGTCAAGACAGTTTCTGTCAATTACCTATGTCGAACAAAATTATGCAGAAATTTTGGTAGAAATTCAGCTCTTTTGAATGTGACTTCAAAGTTATGCAGAAGGTTATTGCAATGAACTTGGTGGTACAGAAGATTAGAAATGCTTGATTTAACCAAATATTGTATAATGACAAATGGACTTAGTTTCTTCAAAATATAAATCAATATATTTCCGGATATTAAGTCAAATCGAGAGGAAAGTGCAGAAAAACTGAGATGAGAACAGGAGGCATAAGGGACTACAGAAACTGGAAGCTGGAGCAAGAACCAAACTGCTGAAGGAATGCAATGGGTCAGGCAGCAACTGTGGAAGCAAGGGATAGTTGTTGTTTCATTTGTACCACCACTGAGCTAAGGATGATCTTGATGAACAATGGACAAGCACTGAAGGTCCAAAGGCCTTGTCCTACCCCTAATTTTTAGCATTTGCAGTTTGAAAGATATATGATTTGATTATTTCTGTAAGATTATGCCTGCTTGTACTGAATTGTGCCTTAGACCTATTTGCATTAATGAAACAGCTAAAAGCTTTGTCGTGGGTATTTTAACCCAAAGTACTCGTGGCATTTCCAACTGTGCCAGCTTAATGTTAAAAAGTATTCAGGTTTGGTAAAATGTCTTTGTAAATCTGAGTAGAACAAAAAAAAATGCTTCTCAGCTTGTGTTCTCTCCAACTCACCTCACATACCATTTCACAGCCAGCCTTCAGTTCTGATGAAGTGCCTTCAATCTGAAATGTTAACCACTTCTTTTTTTCCCACAAATGCTGCCTAACCTACCGAGCTTTATTAACATTTTCTAAATATTATATCAATATGTGTATTTGAGATGCAAAGCTGTTCTGTGATTCTTCAAAGTATCCTATGATTTCTCTTGAATTAATTTTATACATAGTTTCTATAAATTTTATCTGAGTTCGATCTATCAAGTACTTCCCAAACTGACCTACAGCATTAGGGAATTTAACTCTTAGTCCCCAAGGGTTCTAGAACAAATGTTCAATTGATTCACAGATCTGTTCAAGCTTATTTTCCAAAAATCAATTCATTTCAGCCTTGAATGTTCTCAATTAATATCCAAGGCCTTCATGGCACTGAATTCCAAAATGATAAAATGATTGGCCTGACAATCTGTAATCATTTTGAATTGATCTGTAATCATTTTACTTGTGAAGACAGCAATTTCAGTCTTTTGAAATATTACCCAGTAGAAACTAGACAGCTAGATTTACACCTTGTGTATTTTGAAAAACATGCTATCCTTGAATTGTTATTCTCTGACTGTAAAGAACTGTGAGAAGCTTTGATGTAAAAGAAATTAGGCTTTTGTAGATTGATCTTTAACGTTTTCTCCTTCTCCTTTTGATCAGTATCAAATAACTGTGTTCAATATCTATTCAAATTAAACTAAGTTGCTTATGTGATTTTTTTTTCTTTATAGGGAAATTTCTGCTGAAAGTTTGGATAATAATGTGCATTATGTTTGTGGAACTGAAGTGTGATTAAGGAATACAATTGCTTGGGCAATGAAGGTTCGTAAGATCTGAAGTTTTATTGAGACTGGAAAAGCCAATTTAGTAGTATGTAAGAGCAAAGGATCAAATAGCCAATATTGCATACAGATATGAGTGACTGTAGAGCAAGAGACTGATTGAACTTACTGTTGTTGGTAAAGTGAAATTTCCCCAGGGTGAAATATTGAACTTTCCAGGATCAACACAGCCATTTTCTATTCTGTAATGTTTGCAAATAAAGGATAAACTCTGCTTGAGTATTGTTGACATTATTGAAGTTTTACTTGGAATATTTAATTTATATTATAACTGAAGAGTTTTAGACCATGTCTAACTTATGTACATAGCTTTTCTATTTTATGTCTTTATGATCTTCTTTGCATGTTGCATCAAAAACCTGGTGCTTCTAATGTAGGTATAGAATGTCTGGTCAAACCAAATCAAATGCTGTCACTTTATTACAGTCAGTCAGATCCATGTTAGAGGAAGATGTAATGGGCCGCTCTTGCTAAGGTCACCTCCCAACTTGCACTTTATATGAAATAAACTAATCCTGCAAGCATTTTCACCTCTTCTATCTGCAGGATTCCTCCATGCTGCACACCATCCTAACCTCATCGTCACTGGAATTCCTAAGCCAACAACATTTCAGATGCTTCCTTACCTGAAGTATTTCAAAAGCTTCAGAGGGCAGCTCACAACCATCAGCTAAAGCAATTAGAACTGAGCACTAAATCAACTTTCCAAGAACACTGTTTCTATGAAATGAATTAAAAATAACTTTGGTTGTGTGCCTTTAATATTCTCATCCTTATTTACAAGTACTGATCTTAACCTCTTTAAGCCCAAAGCCCTCTGAGATCCTTCAAGTGCAGGATCTTGCACATCCCTGAATTTCTTTACTCCACTGCTAGATGCCATATCTTCAGCTTCATTTCTTCTTGTTCTGAATTCTTTTCCACTTTTCTCATTCCCTTTGTGAACAAAACAATGGTCACCTGTTCTAACATCCCCTTATCAAACAAGATGCCTAATTTGGCCTGATAATGTTATATGTTAAAGATGGTCCATACATTCAAGTGTTGGTTTCTTGTTTGCTTACATTAAGTTATAATTATCCCTTGAACATGAGAATTCTCTTTGTTATTTTTTGACTGGAGCTGAAGTATTTGATTATGTGCCAGATCAATGCTTTGCAAAAACCCCAATTATATCTTTACAGACCATGTAAGCATCATACCTAGACACTCAGATTTTCAGTCTTCATTTAAATAATCTTAAATAAAATCTATTTTTGTGCAACTTCAGTATTACACTGAAAGGAAGAAAGTACCAGGCTGTAATTTTAATTACTGTCTCATGTTTTAAATTTTATTTAAGATACAGTGTGGAATTAGCCCTTCTGACCCCTCAAGCTGCACTGCTCAATCTAACCCTGAACTGATCACAGGACAATTTACAATGATCAATTAACCTACTAACAGGTAGGTCTTTGGATTGTGGATGGAGGTGACATTGAAATAGAACTCTGATGCCCCGAGCTGTAATATTGTCTTGCTAACCGCAATGCTACCACGGTGCCCACCTATTCCCTTCCTACTTTAAATCACTTCAGTTTACAAACTGTACTCAATTTAATCTGACTACTAAATAAGCCTCATTTTAAAAAAAATACATATGAAATCTTGTGATTTTTCCCAAGCTGCACTTCAGATGTGACAGTTTTAAAAAAATTATAGTCTTCTGAACAGAGGCCAAAATTAATTATTTGAGGTACATGTGGATGCATAATACTGAGAAGTCATAAGCAGACAGCTAACACTCACTTCGGTTGCTAAGCATTCAAGTTCACATCAGCACACTTTTAGCTCCATTTGCTTTCTGCATAGGGTTCAAATGAATGTCTGTTCCTTGTACTCTGAGCATTGTGACTCTGTTAGGTCAGTCATGATGAATCCCACTCCAAGGAATATGCTGAAATGTTGCACTTTCTTCCCATCCAACTCTTCCTAAAATTATTTTACAATTTTAAAATAACCTGCTTCAGACACCTTTTGAATTGACCATTTCAGAACCTGAAGCTAAGTAAAATTTCTCATTTCCTCTCAAGACCTATTTTTAAATATTTCATTGTAGATCCACTCAGTTTTCCTCAGTCAATACCATTAAAACCTCTCATCATCTTGAAAACATCTATTAAAACAGCCCTTGATCTCCCCTTTTCTGACTTCCTAACTGATGTCCATCAATTCTGGCGACATTTTTATTTTCTTTTTTCCAATACCTTTCTGAAGCTTTAATGGTGTCGCTGAATGTGTGGAAGACAAACGCCAGCTATGAATGGGATGCAAGACATTTTCCACTCAACTGCAGAAGCTGAGTGGGACTAACCACCAGCAAAGATTGAGTCCAAGGAATGAGTACTGACTTTGAATTAGATTATTCACAACAATGACATCCTGAACTTAGTTCTGAATGTAATAGTAATTGTAACATTAGGAAATGGCACAGTACCAGAAATCGCTCTGCATTAGTTTTGTGCCAAACCCTCCTCTGGTGAAAATATCTTGTGTTCAAGACCCAAAATGTTTTACACAACTGACCATAAGCACTTTGTGCACTCAAACACTTTTCTCCAGTACCTCAGCTGTAGCAAAAATAAGTCCTGAGGAGCCAATGGACTTAGTTGTGTAGGCAGTGGGTTGTTGACATGGTGGCAGTGAGCAAGTTAAGGATAGTGTAAGATAAATACGACGCAGAGGGGACCGGGGCAGGAGGTGGCCAAGTAGGATCATGTATTGAGATCGTTTGGAACTGATGGGAAGAAGAGGGGTGGGTTTGAGATCCACAGGTAGGATTGGAGACAGGAGGGTTCAGTGCATCAGGGGTGTAGGGTGGAGGCTGTGGTTCAGTGCTAAAACTTATGGACTACAATGAGATTTCATTCCCTGCATTGTGACTGTTGAGGATCTAAGAAAAGTGGGCTAAAATCCCAAATTTTCATTGTGTTCCTACCTATAAATTGGAATTCACACTGTTAGTAACGTTTGGCATTCAACACCATTGTTCCTTCAGTAGTAATCAACACACTTCAAAACCTGGACCTCTGTTACTTGCTCAGCAATGGGATCCTTCACTTTCTCATCAGGAAACCACAGTCAGTGTAGATTGGTAATAACATCTCCTCCTCACTACAATCAACACAGGCACAACTCAGAGACAGGCACTTATCCCACTGCTCTACTCTCTCTACACTCATGACTGTAGGCACAGCTGAAACACCATCAGTAAATTCGCCCCCGACACCACTGTTGTTTGCAGAAATACAGTGGGGACTGTTCTGACTAGTTGCATCATGGTCTGCTATGGAGGCTCCAATATATAGGATCAAAAGCAAGTTTAAGATTCAGGCAGCTCTATCATGGGCACAACACTCGCCACATTCAAGCAAATCCTCAACAGGCAGTGCCTCAAGGTAGCAGCAACCATTATTAAGGATCCTCACTATCCAGGACATACCCTCACTGGGGAGGAGGTACAGGAGCCTGAAGATCCACCCTCAATCTTTTAGGAACAGGTTCTTCCCCTCCACCATCAGATTACTGAACAGTCCATGAACACTACCTTGTTATTCCTCGTTTGCACAATTGGTTTATTTATTTTATAACTTACAGTAATCGTTGTCTTGTACTGTACTGCTACCACAAAGCAACTGGCTTCTTGATAAGTAATGATAAATCTAATTCTGAAAAAAATTGGGCAAAATTAAGTTTAAAGTGTTTCTTGCTCTGACATTTTGCACTTACAATAATGTTAAAATGGGATCTGTGCTGTTCCTGATGTGTGAATGACTGGTGATCTCATCACTGGGCGGGCATCTTGTTTGGCATGGACCTGGGGATGGGATACTAAAGGGCCCATTTCCAAGCTTAATATTTCCAAATACTCTATTTGGGATCTACCGAATTATTTCAGAAAGTTTTATCATGATCTCTTAACCATAACCATCACCACAATTATTTATAGTGTTGTTACGTACCCCGTAACTGGGTGTCTAACCAGCAGAGAAAGAAGAATACGTTGGAGTCTGGTGGTACCAAACTAAAGGTGTTTATTAATAAAAATAAGCAAAAACCATATCAATAATGCAAATATACATATAAAACAAGTTAGGAGTAATAAACCTAAAAGTGTAGGAATAATAATAATCAATAATAAACAAGCTCTATCGATGTCTAGGGGTAAATAAATTGTCGTAGAAAAGTATAAAGTTCCGTTCAGTTCCTAAGTGCTGATGTAGTTATGGTTGTTTTATTGTAATCATGAGAGAGAGAGAGAGAGAGAGAGAGAGAGAGAGAGAGAGAGAGAGAGAGAGAGGGAGGGAGATGGAGGGAGAGAGAGAGAGAGAGAGAGAGAGAGAGAGAGAGAGAGAGAGAGAGAGAGAGAGAGAGAGAGAGAGAGAGAGAGAGAGAGAGAGAGAGAGAGAGAGATAACAGCTGCAGCAGCCAAACCTTCCTTTGCTTTCTTAATCCGTCGTATCTTTGTAATGGTGGTCATTCAGTTATGACCCCTCTGGTCTTCAGACAGACCATTCTTCTGTGGTGGACTCGTCACTCTGGCATGAGTGGACACACACACAAGCCCCCACTGGCCCTGCTTTTACACTGATAGTCTTCCTGACCGACCTCCTGGTTCGGTCTTCGAAGCCCCCACCTTTCTTGTGGGTTCCAACACTCAATCAGTGTCCATTGGCGTGTCTGGAGGGTGTCTCTCCAGAGCTGTCTTTTAACCCTACTATCGGGGACTCAGCTATCCATTACTCCTGAATGACTGTGTCCATCAAATAAGGCCACTCCTTCAGTCCACTGAGGAATGTTTATGAGCAAAATAGTAGAAGGTAAATAACCCTTGCAGAAGTCATAATACAGTAAATCAACAGTCTCTCTCCCCTCTCTTATCTGTAGCAAATGTTCTTGCCTGTCTTTCTCATGGTCAGCATAGCAACAGTAATAGTTCATGTTTCTCGGGGTTAACTCTTCACCCCATTGTCCATCAGGTCTGTTCATCACTCATAACAGTGTACATTCTTTTCACAGTAATACTTCTATAGTACATCGCTGCATGCTTCTTTCTCTGATCACCTGCTGCAATATGTTATTTCAAGTACAAGCTCAATGCTGCAACTTAGAGCAGAGTCTAGGTTGTTCACAAAATCTGAAAAGATTAATGGAACACTAATACTCATCGTCTCCTTGTCTGAAAATATCCATTCATCATCATCTTCTGCTTACTGTCACACAGACAAATCCAGATCTACTTCTGTATTATCAATTTCTTCAAAGTCAATAGGTTTCCATCTCCATAACAAACTTACTTTGTAGCTTACCATCATATAGCCAAATCCAGTAACTGTCCCCCCTCCCTTCACCATTCCCCATTCCCATTTCCCTCTCTCACTATAATCCCCTTACCTGCCCATCACCTCCCTCTGGTGCTCCTCCCCCTTCCCTTTCTTCATGGTCTTCTGTCCTTTCCTATCAGATTCCCCCTTCTCCAGCCGTTTACCACTTTCACCAATCGACTTCCCAGCTCTAACCTTCCCGCTTTCCCGGTTTCACTTATCACCAACTACCTTGTTCTTCTTCCTCCCCTCTCCTACCTTCTTACTCTGAGTTTTCAGCTTTCTTTTTCCCAGTCCTGATGAAAGGTCTCAGTCCGAAATGTCGACTGTTTACTCTTTTCCATAGATGTTGCCTGGCCTGCTGAGTTCCTCTAGCATTTTGTGTGTATTATTTTGATTTCAATCATCTACAGACCTTCTCTTCTTTGTGTTTCCTTTGTAGCGTTTGTTTATAAATCTTTCAAACAGATATATAGAGAGATGAAAAGCTGTTTTGTTATGTGTTAGATGAACAAGCCAAATCTTTTCTGTGATCCCCATAGAAATGTGGATGTCCAAAACTTTGAGAAATCTTTCCACTGTAATTCCATAAACTTCAGACCATAAGGCATAGGAGCAGAATTAGGCCATTCACTTCATCAAGTCCACTCCATCATTTCATCATGATTGACCCCGGATCCCATTCACCTACTCTCTCATCATGTCCCTTGAGGCACTGACCAATCAGAAATCTATCAACTTCTGCTTTGAATATACACACGGACTTTACCTCCACCGCAGTCTGTGGCAGAGTATTCCACAGATTCACCACCCTTTGGCTAGAAAAATTCCTCCTTGCTTCTGTTCCAAAAGGTTGCCCTTCAATTTTGAGGCTGTGCCCTCTAGTTCTGGATACCCCCACCAGAGGAAACATCCTCTCCACATCCACCTTATCTAGTCCTTTCAACATTCAGTAGGTCTCAATGAGATCCCTGTGCATTTTTCTAAATTCCATTGAGTACGTTCCTTTCATTCCCTGAATCATCCTCATGAACCCTCTCTGGACTCTCTCCAATGACAATACATCCTGAGATAAGGAGCCCAAAACTATTGACAATACTCCAAATGCAGCCTGACTAGTGTCTTATAAAGATTCAGCATTAGCTCCTTGTTTTTATATTCTATTCCCCTTGAAATAAATGCCAACATTGCATTTGCCTTCTTTAACACAGACTCAACCCGTGAATTAACCTTCTGGGAGACTTGCCCGAGGACTCCCAAGGCCCTTTGCAACACTGATGTTTGAATTTTCTCCCCATTTAGATAATAGTCTGCACTTTTGTTTCTTTTACCAAAATATATCATCATACGTGTCCCAGCACTGTATTCTATCTGGCACTTTTCTGTGCATTCTTCTAATTTTTCTAAGTCCTGCTGCAATCACATTGCTTCCTCAGCACTACCTACCCCTCCACCTATCTTCATATCTTCCTCAAACTTTGTCCAAAGCCATCAATTTCATTATCTAAATCATTGACAAAAATGTGAGAAGTCACTTTTCCAATAGGAACACTACTCGCCACTAACAGACTTCCTTTATTCCCACTTGCTTCCTCCTGCCTGTCAGCCATTCCTTTCCTGTAACACGATAGGACTTTATCTTGTTTAGCAGCCTCATGTGAGACACCTTATCAAATGCCTTCTGAAAATCTAAGTAAATTACTTCCATTGCCTCTCCTTTGTCCATCCTGCTTGTTACTTCCATGAAGAACTCTAACAAACCTGTCAGGCAAGATTTCCCTTTACAGAAACCCTGCTGATTTTGACTTATTTTATCATTGGTCTCCAAGTACCCCGAAACTTCATCCTTAATAATAGACTCCAACACTTTCCCAACCACTGAGGGTAGGATAACTGGCCAATAATTCCCTTTCTTTTGCCTTCTTCCCTTCTTAAAGAATGGAGCTGATGCACCTTCAATAACTCTAGGAGACGAAGTGAACGGTAGGCTTTTATTAACAGCGAAAAAGGGACCATGACCATGTTGAGACTGAGGGAGGAGCAGTGCCCCCAATCACCTTTATACAGGGGTCTGTGGGAGGAGCCACAGGAGCAGTCAGTGGGGGGGGGGGGGGGGCGTGTCCAGACAGGTATACATAGTTTAGCACAGGAGTGACATTTGTAATCATCCACTCCTCCAGAATCAAGTGATTCTTGAAAGCTCTTGACTAATGCATATGTTATCTCTTCAGCAATCTCCCTCAGGACTCTGGGATATAGACCATAAGAGATAGGAGCAGAATTAAGTCATTTTGCTCCACTGTTCAATCGTGGTAGCTACTTTTTTCCCCTCCTCAGCCCCACTCTGCAGCCTTCTCCCCATAACCTTTGATGCCAGGTCCAGCCAAGAACCTATCAAGCTCTGCCTTAAATACATCCAACAACCTGCCCTCCACAGCTGCCTGCGGTAATAAATTCCACAAAATCACCACCGTCTGGCTGAAGAAACTTCTCCACATCTGTTTTGAATGGACACCCTCTATCCTGAGGCTGTGCCCTCTTGGCCTAGACTCCCCAACCATGGGAAACATCCTTTCCACATCTACTCTGTCTAGTCCTATCAACATTCGAAAGGTTTCAATGAGCTCCCCCCCATCCTTCTAAATTCTAGCGAGCACAGACCCAGAGCTATTAAACGTTCCTCATATGGTAACCTTTTCTTTCCGAGAATCACCCTTGTGAACCTCTTCTGAACCCTCCCCAGTGCCAGCACATCATTTTTTTACGAGTTTATTTAGTCATTTACAGATGAGCAGCCAAAAACTGTTCACAATACTCAAGGTGCGGCCTCACCAGTGCCTTATAAAGCCTTAGCATCACATCCCTACTCTTGTATTTTAGACGTCTTGAAATGAATGCTAGCATTGCGTTTGTCTTTCTCACCACCGTCTCTACCTGCAAGTTAACCTTTAGGTTGTTCTGCACAAGGACTTTCAAGTCCCTTTGCATCTCAGATTTTTGGATTTTCTCCACATTTAGAAAATAGTCTGCACATTCATTTCTTCTACCAAAGTGCATGACCATGCATTTTCCAACATTGCATTTCATTTGCCACTCTCTTACCCATTCTCCTAATCAGTTTAAGTCCTTCTGTTTCCTCAGCATGACCTGCCCCTTCACCAGTCTTTGTATCATCTGCAGACTTGGTAACAAAGCCATCTACTCCAACATCTAAATCATTGATACACAGTATAATACGAAGTGGTCCCAACATCGACCCCTGCGGAACACCACTAGTCACGGGCAGCTAACCAGAAAAGGATCCTTTTACTCCCACTCACTGCCTCTTACCTGTCAGCCAATGCTCTAACCATGCCTATAACTTTCCTGTAAAACCATGGGTTCTTAACTTGGTAAGCAGCCTCATGTGTGGCACCTTGTCGAAAGCCTTCTGGAAGTCCAAATATACAACATCCACTGCATCCCTATTATCTATCCTACTTGTAATCTCTTCAAAAAATTCCAGCAGGTTCATCAGGCATGATTTTCCCTGAAGGAAACCATGATGACTTTGTCCTAGCTTGTTCTGTGTCTCCAAGTACTCCACAATCTCATCCTTAACAATTGACTCTAACATCTTCCCAACCACTGGGGTCAGGCTAACTGATCTGTAATTTCCTTTCTGCTGCCTTCCTCTTTTCTTAAAGAGTGGAGTGACATTTGCAATTTTCCAGTCCTCTGGCACCATGACAGAGTCCAACGATTTTTGAAAGATCATTACTAATGCCTCCACAATCTCTACCACTACCTATTTCAGGACATTAGGGTGCAGTTAATCTGATCCGGATGACTTATGTACCCTCAGGTCTTTAGCTTTTTGAGCACCTTCTCCCTTGTGATAGTAACTGCACTCAGTTCTTTTCCCTCCCACCCTTTGCCGCCTGGCATACTGCTAGCATCTTCCACTGTGAAGACTGATGCAAAAGTTCATCTGCCATCTTCTTGGAACCCGTTATTATTTCTCTGGCCTCATTTTCTAGTGGTCATATATCCACACTCATCTCTCTTTTATTTTTACATATTTGAAAAAGCTTTTACTATCCACTTTGATATTGTTTGATAGCTTGCATTCATATTTCATCTTTTCTCTCCTAATGACTCCTTTAGTTGCTGTCTGTAGGGCTTTAAAAGCTTCTCAATCCTCTGATTTCCCACTAATTTTGGCCTTTTTGTATGCCCTCTCTTTTGCTTTTACATTAGTTTTGACATCCCTTGTCTGCCACTATTTTGCCACTTGAGTATTTCTTTGTTTTTGGAATACATATTACCTGCGCCTTCCTCATTTTTCACAGAAACACACACCATTGCAGCGCTGCTGTCATCCCTGCAAGCATCTCCTTCCAATTTACTTTGGCCAACTCCTCTCTCATACCACTGTAATTTCCTTTATTCCACTGAAGTACTGCTACATCAGACTTTACCTCCTGCCTGTCAAATTTCAAGCTGAGTTCTGTCATACTGCGATCACTGTCTCCTGAAGGATCCTTTTACCTTAAGCTTCCTAATCTCCTCTGGTTCATTACATAACACTCAATCCAGTATAGCTGATCCCCGAGTAGGCTCAATGACAAACTGCTCTGAAAAGCCATCTCGTAGGCATTCAACAAACTGACTCTCATGAGATCCATTTCCAACGTGCTTTTCCCAATCGACCTACATGTTGAAATCTCCCATGACTATCATAACATTGCCCTTTTGACACACCTTTTCTATTTCCTGTTATAATCTGTTGTCCACATCCTGGCTACTATTGGGAGCCCTGTATATAACTGCCATCAGGGTCCTTTTATCCTTGCAGTTTCTAAACTCAACCCACAAGGATTCAACATCTTCTGATCCAATGTCACATCTTTCTACTGATTTGATGCCATTCTTTACCAGCAGAACCACACCTCCCCTCTGCCTCCAATGCAACGTGTAACCTTGGACATTTGGCTCCCAACTACAACCATCCTTCAGCCACGATTCAGTGATGGCCACAACATCATACCTGACAGTCTGCATTAGAGCAAGAAGATCATCCACCTTATTTCTTATACTCCGTGCATTGAGATAGAACACTTTGAATACTGTATTTGCTACCCTTTTTGATTCTGCATCCCTAGTCTATCTGGTCTAGGTGACTTAGCCACCTTAAGACCTTCGAGATTGCCTAGCACTTTTTCCTTTGTAATAGCAATGGCACTCACCCCTGTTCCCTAGCACTCATGGACCTCTGGCACAATGCTAGTGTCATTCATAGTGAAGACAGATGCAAAGTACACATTAAGTTCATCTGCCATTTCTAATATCCACCATTACTACCTCACCAACATCATTTTCTAGTGGTCCAATATTAACTCTCACCTCCCTCTTACTCTTTATATAACCAAAAAAAACTTTTAGTATTCTGCTTTATATTATTGCCCTCATCTTTCATTTTTTCCCTTCTTATAGTTTTTTAGTTGCCTTTTGCTGGATTTTAAAAGCTTCCCAATCATTCAATTTCCCATGCACCTTTGCTACCTTTTATGTCTTTGCTTGGTATTTGTGAAGTCCTTAGCTTCCTTTGTCAGCCGTGGTTGCCTAGCCCTGCCATTTGACAACAAATTCTTCTGTGGGACATATCTATCCTGCACCTTGTGAACTATTCCCAGACACCTCAGCCACCTCTGTTCTTCTGTCATCCTTGCCAATATCTTCCTCCAATCCACCTGGGCAAGTTCCTCTCTCATGCCTCTGTAATTCTCCTTATTCCATTGTGATACTGATATATGTGACTTATGCTTCTCCCTCACAAATTGCAGTATGAATTCAATTATATTATCATCACTGCCTCCTCAGGGTTCCTTTATATTAAGCTGACTAATAAAATCAGGTTTATTTTACAACACCCAATCTAAGATAGCCTTTCCCCAGTAGGCTCCAGCTCTAGCTGCTCTAAAAAGCCATCTTGTAGGCATTCAACAAACTTCCCCTCTTGCAATCCAACACCAACCTGATTTTCCCAATTCCCTTGCACATTGAAGACTCCATTACAATTGTGACATTACCCTTATTACATGCCCTTTCCAGCTCCCTTTGCAATCTCTCCCCACATTGTGGCATATATATGATTCCCATAATTTATTTTTACCCCTGCTGTTTCTTAACTCCACCCACAAAGATTCGACATTCTCTGACACTATGTCACCTCTTTCTAAAGATGTAATTCCACCTCTTACCAATAGATCCACACCACTGCCTCTGCCTTCCTGCCTGTCCTTTCAATACAAAGTATAACCTTTGAAATTAAGCTCCCAACTATGACCTTCTTTCAGACATGACTCAGTGATGGCCACAACATCATACCGACCAATCTCTAATTGCGCCATAAGTTTGTGTTAGGGTCCGGTCCAGAGCCCGCCTTCCGGGTCTTGCTCCGGTCCGCGGACTCCGGACTCCGGACTCCGGGCCTTGCAGCCAGCCCTCCTGTCACCCGAAGCTATTGGAACATCTTGGCATAAGGAGGTACACCGGTTGCCTATTAGGAGGGCAGGTGTTTATAAGGGGCACGGGGACTGAGCCTACTTGGGAAGTTGTCCTCCTCTGTCCCAGGTTTGTCTTGTTTTCCTGATTCTCTTCTGTGTGCTGGTTCTGCTGTTCTGCCATATTTGCCTTGCCTGTGCTGTCTGCTTGCTTCTCCCTATTTACTGGTGTGTCCTGGTTGTCCTGCTGCTCACCCTAGACCCAGCTCCCTTCTGTTCCCTTGCCTCTGTCAGGTAAGCCAGGATGTTGCTGTTACCCCTCAGGTGGTTCTGTCCTTTCCTGTCCCTTGCCTCTGTTGGGTAAGACAGGCTGTTGCTGTTTTATTGGTGGGGGGACTCAGTCCCCTTCCTACCCCTCACCTCAGATGGGTTGTGCCCTGCACCTGCCCAGGTGTCCACGCCTTGCCCAGGCCTCCGTGTCTCTGCCTGGGAGGTGGTCCTGCCAAGATGCGGCCTGCCTTGAGAACTCCTACCCTTTCCTTCCCTCGTTTCTGATGGGTTGTGCCCTGCACCTGCCCAGGTGTCTGTGTCTGGGCCTCCGTGTTCCTGCCTGGGAGGTGACCCTGTCCAGGTGTTATGCGCCCGCCCCAGGGGGCTCTCCTGTCCCGCCTGAACTCTGGGATTCTGCCCTGCCTGCCTGACTTTCGGGATCCAGCCCCGCCTGCATTACCATGGCATCCCCATCCTGTCCTACCCCTAGTACTTCAGCGCCTGCGCCCTGCATTTGGGTCCATTCCATGTCCGCTCGTGACAGTTTGCCCATCTTACTCCAAATGCTACATCCATTTAAATATAGCACCTTTAGTCCTGCATTGTTTGCCCTGATGAACTTTGCCTTAACTTTGTGCAGTTTTCCAGCAACTTTTTTTAATTACAAAGGAGCAAGAGATACAGTAGCAAGATAAATTACATGTAATGTATAATTTCTCAAATCATTTGAGTCAACTTAAATGCATTCTTTTTTAACATAATGATTGATGTTTTTAATAGTTTTTTTTCCAATGTCTGTGATTGTAAGACACACTTATGAACAGGATAGCTATCCTGCTCATAACTCCACTCATATGCTTCAGAAAAGTCTTTGCATCACCCACTTCCTCTTTGAAGATAATTGGAAAATATGTTTAATAATCAGAATCAGGTTTA
The DNA here is from genome assembly GCF_048418815.1 of Hemitrygon akajei. Lineage (NCBI taxonomy): Eukaryota > Metazoa > Chordata > Chondrichthyes > Myliobatiformes > Dasyatidae > Hemitrygon > Hemitrygon akajei. Next base: position 34,294,312 of record NC_133145.1, read on the forward strand.
ATACTACCAGCATATGTCATGAAATTTGTTAACTTTACAATGTTAACAAATGCAGCAGTACAATGAAACACATGATAAGTAAATATAGAGAAAAACAATAACAGTAATTTTATATATATATATATCTATTAAATAGTTAATGGAAGTTAAAATAAGTAGAGCAAAAAAAAAGAAATTAAAACATAGTAAGGTAGTGCTCATGGGTTCAATGTCCATTTAGCTCTGGACAGCAGAGGGGAAGAAACAGACCCTGAATTGCTGAGTGTGTGCCATCATGCTTCTGTACCTCCTTCCCAATGGTAACAATGAGAAGAGGTATGTCATGGGTGGTGTGGGTCCTTAATGATGGACACTGCCTTCCTAAGGCACCACTGCTTGAAGATGCCTTGGATTCTAAGGAGGCTAGTACCCATGATGGAGCTGACTAACTTTACAAGTTTCTGCAACTTATTTCGATCTTTTGCAGTAGCTCCCCGCCCCATAACAGACAGTGATGCAGGAAGACAGAACACTCTCCACATTACATTTGTAGAAGTTTTTGAGTGTTTTAGTTGCTAAACCACATCTCCTCAAACTCTGAATAAAATATAGCCGTTGTCTTGCCTTCTTGGTAGCTGCTTCAATATGTTGTATCCAGCTTAGGTCCTCAGAGATATTGACAGCCAGGAACATGAAATTGCTCACTCTGTCCACTTCTGATACCTCTACAAGGATTGGCTTGTGTTCCCTCATCTTACCCTTTCTGAAGTCCACAATCCGCTCTTTGGTCTTGCAAGGTTGTTGCTGCGACACCACTGAACTAACTGCTATATCTCAGTCCTGTATGTCCTTTTGTCACCATCTCAAATTCTGCCAACAATGGTTGCATCATCAGCAAATTTACAGATGACACTTGAGCTATGTCTAAACGCACAGTCATAGGTGTAGAAAGGGTAGAGCAGTGGGCTAAGCACATATCCCTGTGGTGTGCTACTGTTGCATCCATCTCAGTGACGTCCTCCATCTTAACATGGGGGTTTTCTTTCATGTCCTTAATACTTAAATATTTTTTTTCCTCAAAGCTTCTGGGGTTAAATTTGATATTGCTTCTTGTAATTGCTACTTGTCTCAATATATTGTTTCTCCAATTGTAATTTGAAAATAAGATGGAAGAGATGTTATCTTGGAATTTTTGGTTAAATCTGAAGTTAGGATGTAAAACATTGAGAGATATATATGAAATGAGCAGTATTGCTTGACATGTTTATGTATCATCTCTGTTGGTAACTGGCAAGATTCTTGTCTGTGACTCACATTCTGATACCCCAAGATCTGTCCACCATCTACAAAGTAGAAGTCTTGAGTGTGATGGAGTACTCTCCACTTGCCTGGATTAGCGCAGCATCAACAATTCTTACGAAGCTTGCACCATCCATGACAAGGCAGCCTGCTAGACTGTTCCACTGTTCCAACCTTACTCATTGCATCCACCACTGAGCACAGAGTTTACAATATGTACAATCTACTCGCACTGACTGCACACTGAAATGTGTGACCTCTACCACAACAACGGAAACAGCAGGTGCACAGGACTACTTCCACCTCCAAATAATACATCCTGAGCTTGAAAAGTAACATCAGTCCTTCAACAGAATCCAACCCCTAAAACTCCTTCCCTAACAGCAGCCCGAGGGTTCCTTTACCGGAATGACTGTGGTTCAACAAGGTGGCACATCACCAGTATCTCAAGGAAGTTAGGGATGGGTAATAAACTCTGGATTTGCACGCAATGCCCAGATGGCAACATGAATTTAAAAAGGGCAACCACACATACTGATAGAGGACAAATATTATGAATTAATTTTTTTTAATGAAAAGAAACATCTTAGCCACCTAGTATTTCAGAGATATACATTTCTTTTTGTAAAAGCACCTCTTTCAGTTGACTTAATCTGAAAATCTGCTTGATGTGTCCATTACGTTTTGCTGCAATTTTTAAAATGGATATCTGAAGGTTCACTTTTACAGCTTTATTGCACTAATTTTAGGAATCCATGATCCACCAGTACAAATTAGATGTGATTTTTTTAGTCTAAGTTCATATTAAATATTTACTTAAGATTCACATTCATTAGCTTATTCACATGATGGAGAATAGGAAAGAAAATTACATGGGACTAATGTGGGAATTTTAATATCTTTTTTCATTATAATTGTTATTCTGTTTCAAACATTGAATAATTTGATGGATAAGCTCTTTGTTATAAAAGTATCATTATTCTAAATAAAATTAAAGTAAAACATTCTGGCAGCAGCTAAATCTTTAAACAAGCTATGTACATTAGAATTATCTGACGCAGAAAGGAAATCCAATGCCCATAAAGTCCAGTAGGTCTGGCTTACCAAATAGCTTGGCAAAACTTCAGCAATTTTGTTTTCCTTGAATTCTGATAATATATAATCTCTGCTCACTGGTTAAACTCAGTTTACTTGGCAGATAAAGTTTTAACCTTATCAACTGATATATTTCCCCCTTTGATCCTTGAAATATGATTATTTAACAGTGAATTTTCTTTACTAAAGGACGTCGCATAATATAGCCTAGATATTGGGTGTAATAAACTTAATTGGAAAGAATAATAAACGCAAAGTGTATTACTCCTTATTATGATTTGAATTTACTATGAAGAAACATGATTTAACAAGCAGTACAGTATTCGGTTTTAAAAAATGAAAATAAAATAGTCATTGCTAAATCCAATAAAGTGAACAAGTTGTCACAAATTAATATCAGACGGCGAGATCTCCTTGGAAGTAACCACCTTGAGTTCTTGGATTTCGCATACACCACATCATAAGCATATTAACTGCAATTAAACCCTGCAAAATCGAGCAAAAGAAATACTCTGCACCATCAGTAATAAATCAGCCAAATGGCCCGAGAGTTAACTCAAAGTAACGAAAGGAGATACTCATAAAGTTATACCTGCAAACGACAACATTTGGTCTTATTTTATTGCCCAGACTTTCCTGAATTTTGCATCCAGCCCCAACTCTGAAGTAGAGCGTGCAAGATAGAGATATTGTGTATCACTTGGGAGTTCAAATACCTACCTGGACTTCAGCGGGAGCAGCATTTAGACACGGGTACTGTCATTTCGACCCTTTCAACTGAGACATACCCATTGCCTCGGAGGAGCTGCTGTTGTGGTTACAGGAGGAGATGGATCTTATCGATCGCCGCAGACTGGCATTTCTTCTAAACGACGCGGATCCCGATCGCTGGAAATGCCTGTGCCTATTTTTCAAGTACTCTTTGTAGTTCTTGGTTAGTAGCGTGTAAAGGAAAGGGTTAATGCAACTGTTGCTGTAGGTCAGGCAGGTCATGAAATAGTTGACGCAAGTTAGTGTCTGCCGTGACATGCTCAGGCTGCTGGAATAGAGGCGGATGAGTTGCCAGACCCAGAAAGGCAAGAAACACGCCCAAAAGACCAGGACGATGCTGAAGGTCATGAAGACCACTCTCTGCGTGGACGTTTGCCTGTTCTCGCTCTTTGCCAACGTGTTCTTCTGGGATTCCATATAGATCCTCGCTAACTGGGTGTACAGATAGCCGATGATCATTCCTGGCGCCACGATACTGGTGATAAATAGTGCAGTCAGATAAGTGGAATAAGATTCCAGACTCCAAGTTGTGATGCACGTCCGCTTGATTGTCCCGTTCTCGCTCCGGCTTTCATGCAGCTTAAACATGCTCATCACAGGGAGGGCCAAGAGCAGGCTCACCAACCACACCACCCCGGCGATGGCCTTCCTGTAACCCTTGGATCTCCTGACCGTGTCCAGCGGTTTGGCCACGGCCAAGTAACGCTCGGTGCACATCACAGTGAGAGTGAAGATGCTGGCGTGCATGGTCAGGAAGTCGAGACTGAGTAAGATCCGACAGCCCATGTCACCAAAGTACCAGTTCTTGGCGAAATAAGTGCAAACGATGAAAGGGATGGTGGAGAGGTAGAGAAGGTCGGCTAGGGCCAGGTTGACTATGGAGACGTACATGGAGGCAGCAGATCTCATGGACTGGCACATCACCACCAGGGTGTAGACATTGCCCGTCACCCCGGCCACACACATAAAGGATAAGATGGTACCAAACGCTGAGGCGATGAGTAACTCCTCCATCGGCTCTGGAACTTCCGGCGCTGTGCTGTTCTCCGAGGTGTTGTGATGCATGGCTAGCCTGACATCTCCTGCGCCGTGCAGGTGGTTGGAGGTGGGGTCGGTGCGGGCTGGAAACTGAATGCGGAGACCCGTTCCGTTCCCTGCGTCGCCCACTTAACTCCTCACTCTTCTCACCGTCCCAGTCTGGCTCATGCGCCCACTTGCAGAGACCTAGCACCGCGATTGCGGCGGACGTCAGTGTTTCAGTTTCTAAGCGTCTGGGAGGTCGAATTGATGATAACACATGATTTAACGGTTGTTTAGCAGCGGTACTCGGAACCGCACTCTGGACGAATCGGTGCCTTCATCATTTTCCATATTCCAACCGACACATATATTTCAACATGCTATTTATCCCTAAAGGTAACTAATGGTAGCACGGATGCCACGTAAAATCAGAATCAGTAGTTATGAAGTAGAAAATACACTTTCAATATTTTAACCCGCTTAGATTGCTCTTTGAAGGATAGTACTGTACATAGTTTGATACTTTTTTGCCAAGGCGCAAAGTCTAAAATATCAGAAGCTTCGCTGCGGAGATAAAAACTAATCTAGTCATATCCCAGTTAAAGCTTTCGTCTTCACAGTAGAGGTATGACTGAGTCCGGGCTCGGAAATACAAATTTTGTATTGAAGAGGCGCGCTGGGACCAAAATAGCAGGAACACAGCGTTCTGCGTGTGGAACTGCAATGTTTTACAAGGAGAGGCAAAGGAAGCCGCCAAGGCACTTTAAAGGCCACTTAAAAATCATTTAAATTTGAGACTTTGGGGGGATTGGAACCGTTATAAGACAGCAAGGAGCTGGATGATTGGCGAGCCTTATAGATTCGGAAATAATACGTTGTTTCTTAAACGATGCGATTAAGCAGTCAATAGTTCTGCAATTCAATAAAGTACTGTAGTAATTTTGTGTATTGCACTGTACTGCTGCCACAAAAATACATAAAGCATAAGAGTGCAGATCAGGAATAGGCTATTCGGTCCACAAAGTTTTGCCGAACTAGTTAAAAAAGCAAATTGGAAACACCCAAACACTGATCCCTCCCACCTACACCATGTTCATATCCCTCCACCCTCCGTACATCCATGTGCCAAATCCAACCGTCTCTGAAAAGAATTTGCTTCTACCACCCTGCCAGGCACCGCATTCCTGGCATCCACGACTCGAAGTGAAAAACTTACCCCTCATATTCCCCTTGAACCTACCCTCTCATCTTCAATTAGACAAATTTCATGACCTATTTTAGTGATGATAAACATGATTCTATTGTGGACTGAGAGTGGGAAGGGGGCAGGGGGCATGGTTGGGAAACGGGAAGGAGCGGGAAACACCGGGGAGACGTAATATCTATAATTATCAATAAACCAGTTGTTTGGAGTCGAATGACCCTGCCTGGTTTCTCAGGGCTGGGTGTGTCTGCACCCATGCCATTCTACGTCCCGGTACTCCTCTGCCACCCTTCCCAACCTCTTCTACTCTCGCCAGATTTACTAACTCGCTCCCCGCTCCACGCCGGCAAATACCGTACTGTGCAAAAATCGTAGCTATATATACGTGCTTCAGACTTTTTGCACTGTACCGTAAATATTTACATTAACATTTTGCTAATAACTTTGCGCCACTAAACTGCATTTCAAGATGTTAATAAATGATGAGAAATTTAAAAAATATTCATCATTTGGGATAACAGTTGTAAGGTAGAGTAAAATAGTTGGGAGAAAAATATTATTAAATACAATGCGGAGATGCATGTGGATGTTCACTTGCGGTGGGCAAACAAGAGAAGGGAATTCACAACAAAATAGGAAGCTCTGAAGAATACAAAAATAGCCTTTTGTGAGTGAGGGTGTCTGGAGATACAGTACCTGAGCTGGCAGGACACAGAGACAGACTCGTTGGTAAATCATATGGAATTCTTGTCTTTATTGGCCAAGGCACTATCAGAACAAGTAGTGCAAAAGATTTAGAAAACACCTTTTAGCCCACAGATACCAATAGAATACAAGAAGAAAATGGCTAAATGATAGAAGTGGTGAAAGCATGTCCAAGAGAGATCCCTAATGGTAACACAACCACAGCTTTGCTTAACATATATTAACAATTTGACTGCGGGCACTTGGTACCATAGAGTCTTACAACATGGAAACAGGTCACTCAGCCGAATGATCTAGAACACAACACAGTATGTTATACCAATCTTTCAACTAACTCTAAGATCAATCTAAACCTCCCCTCTACCTAACCCTCCCATTGCTTGGATAAGAGTTTCTGACACTCATAACTTGTGATTTCCCCCCTTACTTCCTTCAATCACTTTACAATTATGCCCCCTCATGTTAGCCATTTCCACCCTGGGAAAATCTCCAGCTCTTCATTTGATCTTTGCCACTTATCATCTTGTATACTTGTGACATTTCTCATTCTCCTTCACTCCAAAAAGTAAATCCCCAGCTTGCTGAACCTGTCCTGGTAAGACATGCTCTCTAATTCAGGCAGCATCCTGTGAGATCTCTGAATCCTCTAAAGCTTCCAAATCCTTCCATTAACAAGGCAACCCGAACTGAACACAATATTCCAAATGGGTTCTAATCGAGGTTTTGTAGAGCTGCAACATTACCTCACAACTCTTGAACTCCGTCCCCAGACTAGGAAGGCCAACACAACATACACCTTCTTTACCAGCCTATCCACTTGCACAGTAATTTTGAGGGATCTATGGATGTGGTCCCCTAGATCCCTCTGTTCTTCCACACTGCTAAGAATTTTGTCACTAACCCTGTATTCTACCTTCAAATTTGACCTTTAAAAGTGAATCACTTTTATGTTCTTCTGGGTTGAACTCCATCTGCAACGTCTCAGCCCGGCTCTGCATCCTGTCAATGTCCTATTGCAATCTATGACAAACATTTACACTATCAACAACACCACCAACCTTCGTGTCATCTGCAAACTTACTAACTCATCCTTCCACATCCTCATCCAAGTCATTTATAAAAATCATAAAGATCAGGGTTTCTAGAACAGATCCCTGTAGAACAGCACGAGTTACTAACGTCCAGGGAGAATATGCTCCATCGATAACCACTCTCTGCTTTCTATGGGCAGGCCAATCCATACAGTTATGTTTCTCTTATCCCATGCCTCTTGACTTTCTGAATGAATCCACCATGGGGAAACTTATCAAACACCACACCTACTGATTTCCATTCATTAATGTGCATTGTGACTTCTTCTGTTATGAACCCCGTAACTGGGAGTCTTACCAGCAAAGATAGGAGTATCCATTGAAGTCTGATGATACTATTTTTAACAGTATTTATTAGTAAAAATACACAAAAATAATATCAATGCAAATATACAGATAATATACGTCATCAATACTAAACCTAAAAGTGCGGGTATAATAATAATCAATATGAAATAAGCTCTAGCGTTGTCTAGGGGATAATGAATTGTCTGATGGAACTATAAAGTTCAGTTCAGTTCATGCAGGCTGCGGTAGTTGTTGATCACTGTGTTGCAATTGTTGGAGAGAGAGCGAGAGAGAGAGAGAGAGAGAGAGAGAGAGTAACAGCTATTGACTTGCCGACTTTCCTTTTACGATCTTGATCCGTCGATGCGTTGTTGTTGTGGCCATTCACGTATGACCCCTCCGTCCTTTAGCTAGACCGTTCCGTGGAGGACTCATCACCCAGGCAAGGGTGGACACACACACACAAGCCCCCACCGGTCTCATAGCGTCTCTCCTGGTGCGTCTGAGGGGTGTTTCCCCAGACCCTACTTTTATCCCCACTCACGGGGTCTCAGGTGTCAATCAGGTTGGGATGATGCAATCCCTCAACCAGACCACTCTGGTTGCCCCCTGAGGGGTTTCAATGAATAGAACAGTACTCAATACACAATTCCTTCTTCAAGAGACAATAGCAGTAATCTCTCTTTTTGTCAATAGGAGACATTCCAACCTGTGGCTTCTCTCTCATCAATTTTTCATGAGCATTGTCAATAACAACTGCCCTTGCTGTTATCTCTTTCATTTCCTTGGTATCAGACCTGAAATAATAGCGATTTTGCGATTCTCAAAAAAGGGGGGGGGCGACTTTGCACCCTTCTGCCCATCAGAGTTGCTCCTCATTCATAACACCCCCATCCTTGTAAGAATTTTCACCAAAAGGGGAAAATTACCTAATACAGAGTCTTACAGTATTACAGAATCTAACACAATACAAAAGAGTTTTTTAACTACGGAGTAATACAGTTATACATTCAACTTAGCATCTAAACATTTAGCGATTACATTGTCACTTCCTTTAGTAGCTTAATATCTTGTACCTTAATTAATTCCTGTAGCATCAGACTCCAATTTAATAACCACCTATTTTTATTCCTTTTCTTCAGCAAAACAAAAGGGTTGTGATCTTAAGTATATAATACAAAATGTGAACCAATACATGTGTGATTATTCTGTAGTAAATTACAAAAGTTTAAGCAAATACTAATCTTTATTTTACTTTTAAACTTAACAGTCAATCTTCCATGGTGTTGTCTTTATTATTTACATGCTTTGTCAAAATCCCTTAAAACCAGATCCTGTTATTTAAAGTGGCATTTTTTCAACCTTCGCCTCTTTTCCACTTAACTCTCACGTGGTTAGCTTGCTCACCAGTGTGGAATAGGCTTTTGCATACTCCTTTCATAGGAGTTATTTTATCAACAATGTTTTCCAAACTTAGCCCATCTTCTGAACTTCCACACAATTCTTTATTTTTAAGCAAGTCGTTAGTTTTATCTTCAGGACCCTTCATTCTATTAATTTTCAGTTTCACATCTGTAAGTGATCCCTCTTTGTCCATACAACATTTCAAATACTGCCTCTTCACAGCACACCCTTAAATAACATTAGCGAGTGGGGTACCTTTACATTCCAAATCAAACTGTAATTGATTCGCAGGCACCTTGTTAACAAGACATTGTTCCTTCAGCTTGGTTACTGCTTCTGACACCAATCCAGACTTTAAATTTTCTTCATTCAATTTAGGAACTACACTTTTCCCTTCTCCTTCAATAATAATATCCACATCACCACTTTTTATCTCCTCACTAACTTTTAACACACCTTCGAACACAAACAACTGGGAATTCTCACTTCCCACTAGTACCAAGGTTAACCCTTTCTTCACTGAACCAAGTCCATCTGACCCAAAAGGACTGCATTCCTTTTCAACTAAATCAGATACCTCAGACTTTTCCTGAGTTTCATTACTATGTTCAGTACCATGTGCATTCACATCTTGAACACACTCAGACGGGACATCTGCCTCTTCCAGGCATTCAATACCCGTCCCCTTTTCAAATTCTAAGTTCCCCTGATCCTCCCAGTTACTCTCTGGGCAACTCCCTTCCAGAGTAAACTCAACCCTGCGGGTTAAAACAACCTCATCTGCTAACCCAGCAGACACCTTCAAGGTAATGGCATCCTTTTCATCTAGGACTGCCCTCATTTCATTATCGGGAACACATTTAAAATTTTCAACTTCTTCAAACAGTTCTGTCAAGCCAGACAGATCATCCATGTCCAACCCTGGACCTTTTAACAGCCTTATCTGTTTCTCATCTTTACTCCGTGCCTCTATACATTTCCTCCTGGCTAAGGGTAGGTCTACCTCCTCTCCCTTACTCTCTTTCACCTCCCTATTCTCTGTTTTACCATCCCCTAACCCCTCTTGGTACAGGGTCTGTAAAAACGTCTCAGCCAAATCGACACTGGACTGATTTAAACTGGTCTCTTTCTCAGCTGCCTTTCTCGACATGCTGCGAGTGATCGCGCATGCGGGATAGATCTTGGAACCTAGGGGCGGGTCCTCAACACTTACAGGCTTGCTCGTCAGCTTCATGGCTGAACACACCTCACCCCCTGCTAAATCGTTACCAAGAAGGACGTCCACGCCAGCTCTCGGGAATTCTGATCGCACCCCTATTTCAACTGGTCCAGATACCAGATCACAATTTATAATGATCCTATGCAAAGGCACAGCTTCTGTCCCTTTTCCTATGCCTCTCAAAACTACATCTCCCAGTCTCAGGACCAAAATCTAGTACCTTACCGAGAATCAGTGACTGCTCAGCTCCAGTATCTCTCCAGATCCGCACAGGAACTGGTGTTTCTCCCTCTTTTACAGACACGGTCCCTTCTGAAATAAATTTCTCACGCCCCTCTCGTATTTTATCTACCTGGGGCTTTCTCGTTGATTTGCTGATCGACACAATACACCCTGTAGGGACTACTGCATTCCCTTTTCCTGTCTCCTTCCTCGGAGCAAAGCACTTAGATGCAATATGACCAACCTTTCCACAATTAAAACAGGTCAAGCCAGGAACCCTCCTGCCAGCTTGCCTTTCTTCCTCCTTTTCAGCCACTTACAGCTGTTTTAACCTAATTTCATGCTCCCTCTTCGCCTCTAACTCCTTTAGATGGAGCTCATGCTCCCTTTTCTTCTGTTCCAACCTTAATTTTTCCAACTCTAACTGAGCTGTCCCAATAGCTGGTACCTTTTCAGGGGTAGGCTCTACTACCTCAGCCGAAAACACCTCCTTATTAACATAATACTGAGCTATGGCCTTCTGTATCTCCCACTTTTTCATTGACGACTTCACCTCTGTGAGTTTTAATCTTTTCGCAATATTTACCAAGTCCGACTTTGTGGCATCCTCTAGCGCCTCTGGAGTCGGGTTTTTTGTAACTTCGTCTACGTTCATCTTTGCTGGTTTCCCATCCAACCAGATCCAAGTCTAGACTTAAAAGCCCGATTCTCTGGCCCTCCAATTGGTATCAAATCCCGGATGAGCCCCCAAGTTGTTACGAACCCCGTAACTGGGTATCTTACCAGCAAAGATAGGAGTATCCGTTGAAGTCTGATGATACTATTTTTAACAGTATTTATTAGTAAAAATACACAAAAATAATATCAATGCAAATATACAGATAATATACGTCATCAATACTAAACCTAAAAGTGCGGGTATAATAATAATCAATACGAAATAAGCTCTATCATTGTCCAGGGGATAATGAATTGTCCAATGGAAATATAAAGTTCAGTTCAGTTCATGCAGGCTGCGGTAGTTGTTGATCACTGTGTTGCCATTGTTGGAGAGAGAGAGAGAGAGTAACAGCTATTGACTTGCCGACTTTCCTTTTACGATCTTGATCCGTTGATGCGTTGTTGTTGTGACCATTCACGTATGACCCCTCCGTCCTTTAGCTAGAACGTTCCGTGGAGGACTCATCACCCAGGCAAGGGTGGACACACTCACAAGCCCCCACCAGTCTCGTACTGTCTCTCCTGGTGCGTTTGAGGGTGTTTCCCCAGACCCTACTTTTATCCTTACTCACGGGGTCTCAGGTGTCAGTCAGGTTGGGATGATGCAATCCCTCAACCAAACCACTCTGGTTGCCCCCTGAGGGGTTTCAATGAATAGAACAGTACTCAATACACAATTCCTCCTTCAAGAGACAATAGCAGTAATTTCTCTTTTTGTCAATAGGAGACATTCCAACCTGTGGCTTCTCTCTCATCAATTTTTCATGAGCGTTGTCAATAACAACTGCCCTTGCTGTTATCTCTTTTATTTCCTTTGTATCAGACCCGAAATAATAGCGATTTTGCGATTCTCAAGGGGGGGGGGCGACTTTGCACCCTTCTGCCCATCAGAGTTGCTCCTCATTCGTAACACTTCAAAGAATTCAATCTAGCTTGCCAGGCATGACCTGCCCCTCACAAAGCCTTGCTAACTAACCCTAATCAGACTATGCTTCTCCAAATGCTCATAAATCCGGCCTCAAAGAACCGTCTGCAATAATTTGCCTACTATTGAAGTAAGACTCACTGGTTTATAATTACTAGGGATACCCCTGCTCCATTTTATGAACAAAGGAATAACATTTGCTACCCTCCAATCATCTGGTACTACTCCTATGGCCAGTGAGGAGGCAAAGAACATTGCTAAAGGTGCAGCAATCTCTTCCTCAGGTCCTGTAGTAACCTAAATTACACTGGGGACCTATCTTCAGTATGTCAGGCCCGTTGAGAGGATTATCGGGGTCTCCCTTCCATCCATTAATCAAGAGTACTGCACACACGGGGGCTTAGCAGCATCTATGATCCATCCCATCCGTCCAACAATATGTTTGACCACCCCCCCCCCCCCCCAACCATCAAGCAGGAGGTAGCATTAGTACAAGAACTGTTGGGATGGGAGCAAACACGAGGAAATCTGCAGATGCTGGAAATTCAAACAACACCACACACAAAATGCTGGTGGAACACAGCAGGCCAGGCAGCATCTATAGGGAGAAACGCTGTCCTGACGAAGGGTCTTGGCCCGAAACGTCGACATCGGTTCTCCCTATAGATGCTGCCTGGCCTGCTGTGTTCCACCAGCATTTTGTGTGTGTTGCTGTTGGGATGGGAAACAGCTTCTTTCCCCCAGGTTGTAATACTACTGAACTCCCTGCTACCACCGGGGTCTCATCCTGTATGCAGCGCCAGTAGTGTTATACTTGGTACATTTAACTTATATATGCACCATATTATTTGTTAATTGTGGTACTATTACTTTATGTGTGCTATGTGTGTGAGTTATATATACTGTGCTGTGTACCTTGGTCCAGAGGAATATTGTTTCATTTGGCAGTGTACATGTGCACAGTTGAATGACAATAAACTGAACTTGAACTTGATCTGCTGTTCATTCCAAACTTATCAACTGCGGCCTATTTAACCCCAGCTCTCATCCGCAGTCCTTGTTCGCTCATCGAACCAGCCAGCCTCAACCAGTTCCTCCTAGTTTTCACTCTGCCTGCCTTAAGTTTCCCGGGTTGCCTGTTGTCTTTAGTATCTGTTCTCTCTTGATGCCACCCATGGCTTGATATTTTGCAGACTATTATTAAAGTTATTGTTCACCACTGAGTCATCTCCACTGCTCTGCTTTTAGGCCAAGCCTCCTCTATCATTCCTGACAGGATGAGTGAACCAGCAGAATATGCTCACCAAAAGGAAGTCATCCATTGACAGGAACGTAAGATCCAGGTGCAGCAGGAAACCACTGACTATCTGTCCACCACTCTCATCTAACTCTCTGCCTCCGTGAAGCAACTCAGTCAGTCAGCCTCCTCCCTCTGAGCCCCAGATTCCCGTGTGCAATTCCTTCAATGGACCTCCAACCCGATGCTGCAACTTCCTGTTCCAGTGTGTATCACTCTTCGAGTTCCAGCCGTCTCGGTATTCTACGGACTAAGATTGTCTTCATTATTTCCCTTGACTGGGCGAGCTCTGAACTAGGCCTCCACTAAATGGGACTGTAAAACGACCATCTGCAACAAATTTCACTGCTTAGATGCATCAGGTTTTTGACTATTCAGGAAGTGAAAGGGAGGCAACACATTTGATACTTTGCCTGCATCAAACCTCATGTTCTATTTTGGATTACATTGTGGAATTCAGGACACTCGCGGTGAATAGTGACTGGAATGATAAAACACTGCTGGCCTATTACCATCAGAGCCTCTTGGAGTGCTTGGAAGATGAACAGTCTATCCTGGAGATGCCTGCAGGCCCCAAAAGCCTCATCATTCCAGCTCTCAGCATTGACAAGCATCTTGTGGAAAAACCCTCCTTATCATCAGAGAGAACCTCCAGTTCCATTCCCAGAACCATTTCAGGCTGTAGAACCCTCATCACCAATGTCTCCAGAACCAATGCAGTGAAGGAGAGTTCCCATAACCAGCCACCCTTGAGCATGATTATCAATGCATTAATAGCTTATGTGCTTACTGCAGTTGACCACCAATGCATCCAATGTCCACTCCATCCAGGAAGCAACGCCTCCCGGTAGAGAGAGGGGCCTTCTGTCTGGCAAGCCCTCCCCGGACCCTTGTTCCAGCATCATAGTACATCCGTCCCCTTTGCTGCCCGCCCTCACAGTGTGCCCTGTTCAATTTCTCCAACCACTGGGCCTCTTGATGCCCATGGTTCCACATCACCATGGATTTCATCATGAGTTTGCCACCTTCCCATGGGACAATGGTGATCATCACAGGAGTGAACTATTTCTCCAAGGGTGCTCTCTTCATTGCCCCTCCCAGGCTTCCATGAGCCACTGAGGCAACAAACCTGGTTCTCCAAGATATAACTAACCTTCAGGGCTGGGGCCGGCCCACAATTCTACTCCCGCTTCTGGAGAGCAGACTGCTCCCACTACCTATAATGTGCTCCAAATGGTGTGCATCTCTAACAGCCTCTGACAACCAGGTCCAACTCTTGGCCTTCACTTGTAGCCTAGCTACTAGGGCCGGCTGGACTGTTTCTACGGACAAGAGAAGGGGCAATAGCAGACCACTGGCGCCTCAAAACCAGTTGTTTTGGGCAGGTGGTGCTCATCAGCCTTGGACAGCAGCCTGCCTAGGAGAAGGAAAACTCTGAATGTAAACCTTTGCTGCCTTGCAGCCAGACCCACCCATGGGGAAGGCTTTGGGAGTAAATCCTGAGGAAGAAGCTCAAGGATAAAAGGGGGCACATTTGTTGGATGCAGAGAATGTGAGTGAGGTACTTAATGAGTACTTTGCTTCAGTATTTACAAGGAAAACAATATGGAGGACCAGGAAATCAGTGCTGTGTGTATAAATGCATTAGAGCATTTAGAGTTTAAGGGGGAGGACGTGTACAGCTTTCCAATGAGTATTAAGGTGGCTAAGTCCCCAGGCCCTGGTGGGATTTACCCCAACTTATTAAAGTAGGCAAGAGAAGAGATTGCTGGGCCCTTGACCAGTATCTTTGTGTCCTCTCTAGCCACAGGTGAGGTCCCGGAAGACTGGCAAGTGGCTAATGTTGTACCTCAATTTAAGAAGGAAACATGGGAAAATCCTGGGAACTATAGTGAGTCTCATGTCAGTTGTAGGGAAACTGCTGGAGAAAATTCTTAGGGATCGGGTATCTGAGCATTTGGAAACCAATGGCCTAATCAGGGAGAGCCAGCATGGCTCTATGCATGGCAGATCATACCTTATCAACTTGATAGAATTTTTTGACAAGGTAATGGGAGAGATTGATGAGGGTAGGGCAGTAATTGTTGCCTACATGAATTTTAGTTAGGTGTTTGACAAAGTCCTTCATCAGAGGTTAATCCAGAAGATTAAGATGCATGAGATCCAAGGCAAATTGGCTGTTTGGATTCAGAACTGGTTTGCCCATTGAAGACTGGTGGTAGTGGTTGAAGGGACTTGTTCAAGCTGAAAGCCTGCAGTGATCTGTGCTGGGACCTCTGCTGTTTGTGCTGTATATTAATGACCTGGATGAAAATTTGCAATGACACCAAGATTGATGGAGTTGTGGATTGTGTTTGTAATGCCCTGTTTACAAATGTGTTTTGTTTTATTACTACCGTTGTGCTATGAAGTATTTATTTTCTGTAGTTTTCCTGTAAAGTGCAGTGTGTGATGTTAATTAAGTATTAACACGCTCTTCAGTTTTTTGGTATCTGCTAAAATAAGGAGCCATTTGCTCAGCTTGGGAATATTGTGTCAGGCAATCGGGTTTGTCTTGGTAACATTCTGTCCAGTGGGATGCCATGGGACATTCAAGAGACCGGGGCAGGATCAGATTTCTGAGGGACAGTGGGTTGGTTTTGGGTCTTTTATTTGCAGGGGTTGAAAGAAAAAGAGAGTGTGGAGAAGAGCACAAGTGAAGATGCTCGCAGAATCCCACCCAAAGGAGAGACCTTGTTATAAGAAGTGCTTTGTGCAGACGAATAGTTCCAAGGAGGAAGTGCAAATACTCCTGAGTTAGCCAGCTGGTTTGTAATGGTCTTTGAGGGAAGTTCAAACTGTGGCTGGTGTCTTTCATACACAATGCATAAATAAGCAAAGCACTTGACTATCCAGAAATGAGCTCCAATGTTTAAGTGCACATTTAGGCTGGTCTAACTGTAATGGGCCCTTTTCTTTTTCTATTAACTGTTAAAGTTGAAATGCTGTAAGTATACTTCCATTTTAATGTTGTGCTGGTAAGGTCTGTTACTTTCTGGTGAATCGCAACTTTGCATGGGGCAGCGTTTACACAACAGTCACCACAAATTTTCGATCCTTCGTTGGAACATTCCATCTTTCCTATTTAGTCGAACCCAAATCATACCGACCCTTGATGTGTGTTGCTTATTGAAGGTGGCCTTCTCATCGTTACCCATGCATTACTGAGTCACATGGCTGTTAGATAGTTAGCTAACGAGCCATGTTGTTATGAGCCTTGGTGAGAGGGTGACATTTTGAATACTGGCAAGGGATATAGCATGATATACAGATCAGTTGCAGATATGGGCTGGGAAATAGCAGACAGAGTTTAACCCAGATAAATGTGAGGTGTTGCACCTCGGTAGGGCAAATGCAAGGAGTCAATATACTGTTAAGGGCAAGGTTTTTAACAATGTTGCTGAGCAGCGAGATCTTGGGATCCAGGTTCATAGCTCCTTGAAAGTGGCTACACAGATTGATAAGGTGGTTAAGAAGGCTTATGGAATGCTTGCTTTTATTAGCTGAGGCATTGAATTCAAAAGTCAAGAGGTTATGTTGCAACTTGATAAACCTTCGGTTAGGTCACATCTGGAGCATTGTGTACAGTTCTGGTTGTTCCACTGTAGGATGGATGTTTGGGCTTTGGAGAGGGTGCATAAGATGTTTATCAGGATAATCCCTGGTTTAGGGGGCATGTGCAACCATGAGAGACTGGATAAACATGAGTTGTTTTCTTTGGAGCATCAGAGGCCGAGGGGAGATCTGATAGAGGTTTACAAGATTGAGAAGCATAGATAGTGGAGAGAGGTATCTGTTTCCCTGGGGTTGAAATATCATTCCAGAGGGCATGCACTAGGTTCAAGGGGGATGTGAGAGGTAATGTCTTTTGCTCAGAGTCGTGGATTCCTGGAATACGCTGCCCGGTATGGAGGTAAAAACAAATACATTGGAGGCTTTTAAGAGACATTTGGATAGGCACATGGATGTAAGGAAGATGGGGGGATATGGACATGGTGTAGGTAGGAGGGATTAGGATTTGAGTGTTTTTGACTTGCTTTTTAGCTGGGTTGGCATAACACTGTGGGCTGAAAAGATTGTTCCTGTGATGTACTGTTCTATGTTCATCTTCCTTGGTCCTGATACTTTCAGGGGTTATTAAATTGCTTAAGAGACAGTATGTCCGAGCACCCGTTAAGCAAAGAAATGTGGGGGCTTTCTTTTCCTCGTCTACATCGTTTGTATTACAATACAGTTCAACCCTCCTGATATACAATTCCCAGGCTTCATTGCCACTTTCGAATTCGTCAACTTTCCTAACTAAAGCCATCACCACTTTATTTTCACATTAACTTTGCCAGTTGGGCGTCTTTCACTGTGTACTATACAGTTGCTCACGAATCCCTTTGTTAGCATTTGTGATGGTTTAACTCTTTCCTCTCACTGTCTTGTCCCATAATCATCCCATAACTGTTGATGCAGTTGGTGGTATTCTCTGACATTCAGGTTCATACTCATTGCCAATTTGTTGTGTCTGTGCAACTACATATCAATTAAATAAAAGCACGTATACAGGTAACAGCTTTAACTAGTGCATTCACGTTGCAGAGAGAGAGAGAGAGAGAGATCAAAGCACATGCCTAGAAAACATCAATACATAGTGCTGAGGGGAGTCATTGCTCTAAAATAAATAGATCCATACATTACACTTGAGAACAATATTTTTGAATCGTGTGCTATTCGCCGTAATAATTTTGGGAAATAAGGCTCTTCTTTCAGCATGTATAGCAGCATTAAAGGAGACTAGTTCTTCCTTGGAAATATTATGGTGCCCAGTTTTCCTCCATTTTCTCTCAGCTATTTTGCATGATCATCTAGTATGGAGGGGCCACTGCACAGGATCAGAAAAAGCTGCAGAAAGTTGTAAACTCATGGGCACTAGCTTTCCCAGCATTGAGAACACCTTCAAAAGAGAATGCCTCAAAATGGGCATCCATTATTAAGACCTCATCACCCAGGATATGCCGTCTTTTCATTGCAGCCTTCTAGGAGGAGGTATAGGAGCCTGAAAACACACACTCAATGCATCACGAACAGATTTTTCCCCTCCACAATCAGAGTTCTGAATTGACAATAAATCCAAGAATACTACCTCAGTATTTTTCCTTTCTTTTTGTACTACATATTTAATTTAATTTTTGATTTTTATATATGCTTCTTAGTGTAGTTTTTGTTATTATGTATTGCAATGTACTGCTGCTGCATAACAACAAATTTCACTATATACACCCGTAATATTAAACCTTTGATTCTGAGTCTGACTTCTTGAGCTTGCAGACTGAATTGTTAAACCATGGCACATTTTACAAAGTGATTTCTTTTAAACCCTAATTGGGGCCACTGTGTTTAATATATTTGTCAAGAAAGAATTAACCATTTTATTTATTGAGCAGTTTAGGTCACAGGGGTCAGATAAACTAGCCAGCTTAGTGTTATGCCCGCAGCCCCCTCCTTTGTGAGAATTGCAAGAGCACTATTGGGTTGGGTCAGGGGACCCAGGAAATGAGGGAGAGATGTGCAAATTGCCTTGTTCCCTGGCGATGTAAAGTCACGAGACATTGGCCATTGTCTCTTGGAGACACGTTTGTGGATTGCGATCCTATGCTACGTGTCAGCCTTCGGGCAAAGTGGGCTGGGTGACGGGGAGAGATCGCATCATCACCTCAACCTGATTGACATCTACAACCCTGCAAGTCAGGATAAAAGAGGGGCTGTAGGAACAGCCCCCTCAGACGCACCAGAAGAAATGCTAGCGATCCCGTACTAGCGGGAAGCCATTTGAAGGAAGCCACGTGCGTTCGGTTCCCTTGCCTGGGAACCGGTGGCTGGTACCACGGAAAACGATTTTTTGAACTAACAACGGGGAACCAACTCCCCCGACTCAACGGATTGGCCTCATAAAGGACACGGGCAAGTTTAAGACTGCCTCTCTCTACAACCCAAAAAGCTGCATCTTGAATGACAATTGACTTTTAGTTTTCCATCGGACAATACAGTATCCCCTAGACAAACGATAGAGCTATTTCTTATTGATGATTATGATTATACCTGCGCTTTTAGATTGAGTATTGACGACGTATATTATCTGAATGTTTGTATTAATTTTATTTTTGTGCCCCTTTATAAATAAAGACTTTTAAAAATAGTACCATCAGACTTCAACGGACCTCTCTATCTTTGCTGGTAAGTGACCCAGTTACGGGGTACGTAACATTAGAAACTTAAGTTGTGTTGCAGCATCAAGAAACCGTTTTCTAACTGTAATTTCTTTTGTGATCTCAGCTACAGACAGGCGGGCACCAAAAAGTACACACAAATGATCAGAGATAGTAGTATCAGAGAGAGACATTAATAATATTAACCGCTTTGTTATTACTGAGTCAAGAGCATTTTCAGGTGAATGGGTGGGCTTATTGACATGTTGGGTGAGATCTGGGTTGCCTAGTAACTTAATTCAGCTGCCATAGAGTTTGCATTTCAGAGATTATTATTATGAACATTGAAATCACCAGGAATGACAAATCCCGTCATGGTAAATATAATGTAGAGAATAAGAATTCTGTGAATTCCAAGAGAAAGCAGACATTGGATTTAGGAGGGTGCTAAATGATAATGCAGAGAATGGGATCCGTACCACAAATTTTCAACATACTGTATGTTCCTCAGTACTTGAAAAATTGTTGACAGATGGTAGGTTGCACCTAAAATGCCTTTTGAACTCTGTGGTAAGCCCGCACCTCAATACTGGGTCTTTCTACGCTGAAACTGTCATAGTCAGTGGGACTTAGTTCAGATACTGACTGTATTCATTTGGCTGTAACCAAGTCTCAGTTATGAACATAAAATCAAGGTCTCTGGAGGTAATAAATCCTTCTAAGATAGAAGTCTAATTTGAAGGTGATCTAACATTTATAAGAACTAACTTGAACAGAGTTCAAATATTGTGAATTTCAAAATTTTAAAGCTGACAGTATTATCAGAGTACATACATGTGACCACATACAACCCTGAGTTTCTTTTTCTGCAAGTATACTTAGAAAATCAATAGAACGGTAACTGTAAACAGGATCTGTAAACTGTAAACAGCAGGAACTGTAAACTGTGCAAATAAATAACAATAAATAATGAGCATGAAATAACAAGATGAAGTAGTTCTTAAATGAGTGTAGTCTCCCCCCTTTATTCAACAGCCTGCTGGTTGAGGGGTAGTAATTGTTCTTGAAACTGCTGGTGTGAATCCTGAGGCACCTGTACCTTCTATCTGATGGCAGCAGTGTGAAGAGAGCATGGCCTGGGTGGTGAGGATCTTTGATGACGAATGCTACAGCAAAGTTTCATGTCGATGTTTGCAATGGTTGGGATAGTTTTATCTGTGATGTACTGGGCCGAATCCACTACCTGGTCTGCTCAGGGGCTTTGGTGTTCCCATACCAGGCTGTGTACGATATTTCTGTCAGTACTAAGACAATTAGGAAGTAATTTCAATGATAAACAGGTAGAAGATCCAACAGGAAAATTGTTTTTGCAGTGGATATTTAGAGTTTGCAATGCACTGCTGGGTATGGCAGATTTGATTATTATTAAACAGGAATTGCATCAGTCTCTGGAAGGAGACTCAGAGATGATACATTCATTTGTAACATGTTGTTAGAAAAATGCAAATCAAAGTGAAAATGTACAGTATCTTCTATTTCAAATTTGAATACCTGTGCAGAAGATACAGTATTTTAGTAGAAGAGCTATGGCATTTGATTTACTGCAGAAGACAATGGTGCTGATGAAATCCCTAATGAGTACCAGTGTAATTACTATTAATGGAAAATTAATCTGAAATACGGTTTACTGGACATAAATTTGAACTCTTGTCAACATATTTTGTTATAAAACATGATTTAAAAACATCCTTAATTAACATAGGAAGTAATACATCATTACAGCCCTTGAACACAAAACTTGGCTTTGAATTAAGTCTCAATATGTTGAGGGGAACGGTGCCACCAAATTCCAACAATTGTGAGGTACTTTTTAAACTAATTAGGTTCCCTCTGTCCCTGATGGTCTAAACAACCGTTATGCATGCTTTGAGCATGCAAACCAGCACTAGCTGCAAAAGCTATCCTGTCCCAGGTGAGCAGCCATTGTCTGGAACAACAGCAGATGTGAGAAGGACTCTTCAGAGAGTTAACCTCTGTAAAGGGGCCATGCCAGACAACACCTCATGCCAAGTACTCAGCGAGTGTGCACACCAGCTCACTGACATCTTCAACAGTTCACTCATCTAGCCTGCTGACCCCACATACTTCAAATCAGCCACCGTTATCCCTGTACCAAAGAACTTGACACCTTCAGAAGTAAACACCTACTGACGCCAATTATCCTGAAGGGCTTTGAACGGCTGGTAATGGCACGCATCAAAAACTCCATTCCTACCACACTGGACATTCACAAATATGCTTACTGACAGAACTGCTCTATGACAGATGCCATAACATCTATCATGCACCTGGCTCCGACACACCTAGAAAACAGAACACTTAAGTCAGAATGTTGTTTCTGGAATTCACTTCGGCATTCAACACTGTAGTCTCACCACTGTGTAACTGGGTGTTTGATTTCCTAACCAACAGATCTGTCTGATGGCCTGGTGGAAGAAGCTGTCCCGGAGCCTGTTGGTCCTGGCTTTTATACTGTGATACCACTTCCCAGATGGTAGCAGCTGGAACAGTTTGTGGTTGGGGTGACTTGGGTCCCCAATGATCTTCTGCTCCCTTTTTACGCACCTGTCTCTGTTGATGTCCTGAATAGAGAGAAGTTCACATCTACAGATGCGCTGGGCTGTCTGCACCACTCTCTGCAGTGTCCTGCGATTGAGGGAAGAACAGTTCCCATACCAGGCAGTAATGCAGCCAGTCAGGATGCTCACAACTGTGCCCCTCTAGAAAGTCCTTAGGATTTGGGGACCCACACCAAACTTCTTCAGCCATCTGAGGTGAAGCAGTCAAACTTGGAAGCAAACTGCTTGCCGGTAAATCCAATGCACTCAGCCAAACTTGCACTTGTTTCTCAATGGCTATTCCATTTGCTGTCATGACATAAACGATTTGCGTATTTTACATTTAACCTGTAGTGAATTATTTAAACAAACATAAGTGTTTAATCAAACAATATATTTACGATATTACTCAAATGTTACTGATATATTAAATACACAGAACTGCCTACCTGCCACAGAGAACACATATACAGAAAGGTGCCAGAAAAGGGCTGGTAACCTCATGAGGGATCCCACACGCCCTGATCATAGATTGCTTGTCCCACTCCCATCAGGTAAAATCCATGTCCAGACCACCGGACTCAAAACAGTTACTTTCCCCAAGCAGTAAGGCCGATCAACACCTCCACCATTAACCCACCCCACCAGCACTACTTTATCATTTCCTGTCAGAGCCATTTCATGTACCTAGCATAATTTTACAGACATGCATTCAATCTACGGTATGTATGCAAACTAGTTTATGTATTTATTGTGTTTTCATTTTTATTGTGTTATTTATCTTATTGTGTTATTGTTCTGCATTGTATCTGAAGTAACAATTAATTCATTCTCCTTAATCTTTTGTATTGGAAATAACAATCAGCAATCTTGAATCTTGTTAGGAAATATGACCCTGTGTGTAGCCACATTTAATGAAACATATCTCAATGAGGGATTAATTTCTTGGTAATCATTTTAACAGACATAAATCGAAGTAACTACAAATCCTAAACTACATTGTGCTAATGTGGATTAGATTTTCTCTCTCACATTAGTTAATTTCTCTATTTAACAAATGCATTTAAAAAATAAATGAGATCATATCAAAATTTATCCATCACAAAAGTTATCCTGGAGAAACCTCTATTAAAATTACAGACAAAGGAGGTATTGATTCACATGGAAAACATATGAGAATATTGAACATCTTTCACTGCTGGAGATGGACGTACTCCTAACCCTGGGAAGGGACTGCAGAACCAGAGGAATAAATGGCATGGAATGAAATGAGGAGAGACCCATGCATTAAATTCAATTGTTTTGACAGGTCACCTACAACTAACCCTGTAACACACTCTGTCCTATTTACTCACTATGTAAAATTCTACATCATTGTTTTCTAAAATATGAAAGAACAATTATTCAAAGCATAACTATAGTTTGCATTTGTATCAGTCAATACTGACTCACAGTCCTCCACAGACAAGTTACCTTCACCTGCAACACTAAAGAATTCAGTGCCCCCTAAGGCATATATGTCAAACTCAAGGCCCGCGGACCAAATCCGGCCCGCGGTGGAATTATCTTTGGCCCGCGAGATAATATCTAATTACTATTAAAGCTGGCCCCAGTAATGCCTATGGCGTATGATATGGCTAATGCTGAGTTTATTCAGGTACCAGGTTTTCAGGGTTTTTAGTGTTTATTCGGCAGTCTTACTCGGCAGTCTTCTTCAGAAGAAACGGAATTTGTAAAGTGAAACACTTTGTAGTTATAGCAGAGACTGAGACACATGAGAGCAGGCTGAAAAAACGGAGGCAACGAAAGCTGCGTTCGCACGCGTCCGACTGATCCGGCCCGCATGAAGCTGCATTTTGCTCAATCCGGCCCATGACCTAAAATGAGTTTGACACCCCTGCCCTAAGGTATTTAATCAAAAGGTGATAGCTGACCTACAATCACATTTTTAATTAGCTATGTGCTTACCTTTAAAAAAAAGCACATTGGGGTTGCTTTTGGTAGCACTCTAATTAATTGATTTTCTGGAAAGAAATGCCTATTTCACATTTTGCTTCAGGCGAGCTAATAAATTGAAGGCCATTGCATAAATTTTTATATTTTTTTTCTTTTGCATCTTTTTTTCTCTAAATCCAAATATTGATCTCTTTTTATTCCTCCCTTATATAACTAATTTGATTTTAATTTGCCTCATGATTTGTCACTCTGCGGTTTATTTCCTTCTCACTTTTTAAGAAGTTAATTCAATTCGAAAGATTTTTCTCATACTTCCTCTCAACCTTGTCAATTTTTAGTTTGGGGAGAGGTTGGGTGTGGGATGTAGTACTCCAAAGTGACCACTCCCTGATCCATATTATTTATCTATGAAATGGATGAAATCGATGCACACCAGGATTGGCCATTTTCTCCCTTCCTTTACACCAGAAGACCATAAGATATGGGAGCAAAATCTGGTTATTCAATCCATTGAGACCAGGTTGTTGGGTACATTTACGGTAGAGATTGACTAGCCACAGGACCAAAGGGGAGACAGCTGGGGAGTGGGGCTGAGGAGGGGGAAAAAAGGATCAGGCGTGATTGAATGGTGGAGCAGACTCAATGGACCAAGTGCCCTAATTCTTGTCCTACGTCTTATGGTATTATGGAGACTGCAATGCCATTCCATCATGCTTGAGTTACACCATTGAACTCTAAGTGACCGGGTCTTCCTACTGAAGTTTGCCAGGGGTTTGGCAGGCCGGAGAGTCATGGAGACATACAGCACAGAATCGGGCATTCTGGCCCACCATGTCCACGTTGTCCATTGTACTTTCCTGCACTAATCCCATTTATCAGTATCAGGATCATCAAAATATGCTATAGAGGCTGCAACTTACCGGGACATGGTGAGGTGATATATCTCAGGTAATCTGCCTTGTTCAACTTGCCACAAATTTCAGGGATTAGCTGGGTTTCCTCCCCCCTTCTGGTCTCCATGGAGTGCTGCTGGAAAGGATTTCACCAATCAGGGTATGTTCCCCAGCAAAGTACAGACATCATACACTCAGTGGCCACTGTATTATGTGCACCTGTACATTTGCTCATTAATGCAAATATCTAACCAGACAATCATGAGGCGGCAACTCTTTGCATAAAAGCATGAAGACATAGTCAAGAGGTTCAGTTGTTGTTCAGAGCAAACATCAGAATGGGGAAGAAATGTGATCTCAGTGACTTGGACTGTTGAGTGATTGCTGGTTCCATACGGGGTGGTTTGAGTATCTCAGAAACTGCTGATCTTCTGGGAGTTTCACGTACTAGTGTCTTCAGCACTTACAGAGATGAATGCGAAAACAACAAAAGAAAATCTAGTATACAGCAGTTCTGTGGGTGAAAACGTCTTATTAATCAGAAAGGGCAGAGGAGAATGACTAGACTGGTTTAAGCTGACAGGAAGGCAACAGTAAGCAGCTCAAATTACCATGCTTTACAACAGTGGTCTGCAGAAGAGCATTTTTGAATGCACAGCACATTGAACCTTGAAGTAGATGGGCTACAGCAGCAGAAGACCACAAAGTTACACGCAGGGGCCATCTTAATAGGTACAGGAGATAGCTAAATAAAATGTCTACTGACTGTATATTTTAAAAAAATATTTATTTTGCTTCTTTTTTGATGTTTTGAAGAACTGTGTGCCAGTTGTTATTTTCAATCTTAGGCATGATGGTGGAATTAGTGGAATAAAGTTTCTGAACCCATTTAGGCAATAGGAATCTATGTTCTCCCCCTGCTGACTCTGCTGTGTGATATGGCCTGGAACAGCGACGTCTAGTTCTGCTTATCAATTTCCCTTGCTTCATTAATGGAAGCTTTGTTTTGTGAGTGGGAAAAATAAGCCTAATGGCTCTGTTAAAATAGGAGATTCATGCGAAAATCAGTATACATTAGCAAAAAGTATTTTTTATTTTTTGTATTAAATATAAAATATCTCATAGCAGCTTGACCCTCAGTGAACAGTTCATGCTTCTATGAACTATTTTATGTAATCTGCAATCTACAACCTGGCAACTTTTCAGTTTAGATATTTTATGAGCTGGAATAGCCCAGTAATTAGACTATTTGTCAAAACCATGTCAAGGCAGGACCACCCCCTTCCCTTCAGTTAATAACCCAGAACCTGCTTCTCAGGTGTGAATGGGGTTTGACCATTGTAGAGATAACCTGTAATATTTACAATGCTTCACACACGGAGTGAAATTTAATGGTTCCATCTTGCAGCAATCAGGTCATCTTATTGCTTTGACTTTGACTAAGGCATATGATATATTGAACTTCCTTGCATAGCATGAGCCGCCCAGCACAGAGGTAGGCCCTTTGACCCATTGACTCCATGCTGTCCATCAAGCACCCATTTACAATAATCCTATATTGATTCCACTTCATTTTCCTTTCTTTCTCAGCATCTTCCTCCCAGGTTCCATCACTCACCTACTAACTAGGGGCAGTTGGCAGCCTACCAGTACGTATGTGACTGGGAAGTGAGAGGAAACTGGCCCACCTGCATTATGACAGACAGGCCCTCTAAACTTCACACAGCAGGTACTGGGAATCGAACCTGGGACACTGGAGCCATGAGGCAGCAGCTCCTCCAGCTGAGGTACTGTGCTGCCCAAAGGTCATTTTGAGAGAGGTCGAGCTTGTGGGATTCTTGGAACATTGAACCTTGCCGGGTGCCCATTGTGATCAAGATCCCTCTGCTGATTTCGACTCAACTGCTTTGCTTTCCGAGGGGTTGCTTTGGAGGCCAGCTCCTTTGCCTTTTCAGTGGTACCCATTGCTGTTTCCTTTATCTTTTTGGCTGCCCCTTTTAATATCTGAGGAGGTATTTCAACTTGCAAATTAGCTAGTACGCACTCAGTGGCCACTCTGTTAGGTATCTCCTATTCCTAATAAAGTGATCACTGAGTTTAAGATTGTGACCTACTACTGCTGTAGTCCATCTACTTCAAGCTTTGATGTGTTGTGTGTTCAGGGATGCTCTTCTGCACACCACTGTTGTAACACATGGCTATTTGAGTTACTGTCACCTTCCTGTCAGTCTGGCCATTGTCCTTCAAGCTCTCTCATTAACAAGGTGCTTTTGCTCACTGAACTTCCACTCCATGGATGTTGTTCTGTTGCTTGTTTCTTGCACCATTCTCTGTAAACTCTGGAGACTGTTGAGCATGAAAAATCCAGGAGATCACCAATTTCTGAGATACTCAAACCACCAGCAATCATTCCACAGTCAAAGTAGATCATATTTCTTCCCCATTCTGATGTTTGGTATAAACAACGACTGAACTGCTTGACTATGACTGCATGCTTTAATGCTTTGAGATGCTGCTAAATGACTGGATGACTTGATGTTTGCATTAATAATCAGGCACATAATAAAATGGCCACTGAGTCTGTACTTTGCTGGGAGAGCGCTTCATGATTGCTGAAGTCCTTTCCAGCAGCATTCTATGGAGACCAGAAAGGGAAGGAAGCTTCCGGCTATTCCCCGGCACAAACGCTGTGGAATCTTGTGACAAGTTGAACGAGATAGACTATCTGAGATTATCATCTCACCAATTCCCAGTAAGTTGTAGCCTACAGCTGATCTCTTTGCCATTTTATGCATTGAGTTGCTGCCACATGATTGGCTGATTAGATATCTGCATTAATGAGAAGGTACAGATGTACCTAATAAAGTAGGCACTGTGGACAACAGAACAACCTTTTGTTGCTTTTATCTGATTTTGTCCAAATCTGGCAAGACTAATCCTGAATTTTATGGCTGAGGATATTATGTGCTCATCTGCTTCACATCAGACACATTAACATAATGACTGAATTCAGGGCAGTATCGTGTCTCACTACAAACAAGAAAAGGTTTATTTACAATCCTGGAGCTCCAAACATACAGCCCTTAAATCACCCTATGAAGGTAATTCATGTTAATTTTAACAATTCACTTAACGCTGCAGTAATGTGTAAACTCTACTTGGATTGGAGAGCATGCCTTATGAAAGTAGGCCGAGTGAACACAGCCTTTTCTCCTAGGAGCGATGGAGTATGTGAGTTGACCTGATAGAAGATGATGAGAGGCATTAATCGTGTGGAAAGCCAGAGGCTTTCTCCCAGGGCTGAAATGGCTAACACGGGGGTGCAGGGATAGTTTTAAGGTGCTTGGAAGTAGGTACAGAGGTAAGCTTTTTACACGGAGAGTGGTGGGTGCATGGAATGCACTGCCAGTGATGGTGGTGGAGCTGGATACATGAGGATCTTTTAAGAGACTCTTAGATAGGTGCATGGAGCTTAGAAAAATAGAGGGCTATGCAGTAGGGAAATTCTAGGCAGTTACATTGTGGGCTGAAGGGCCTTCAATGTGCTGTATATTTCTATGTTCTATGTGGTTCAACACACACAATATGGGGAGCTGAGGATGACAATAAAAGTAACATTCTGGGCCAAAACCCTTCATCACGTCTGGCAAGGAAGGCCACAGAAACCAGAGTAAAACGATGGAGGGACAGGAGGGAGTACAAGCTGGCAGGTGATAGTGTGTGAGGGGGAAGGTAGGTGGAGGGGCATGATATAAGGAGCTGGGAGGGGATAGGTGGAAGAGTTAAAGGACTGAAGAAGACAGAATCAAAGAGGAGATGATAGTGCACCATGGATAAAAGGGAAGGAGGAGGGAAGCCAGAAGATGGTGATAGGCAGGTGAGGAGAAGATAAAGGCAGAATGGAGAATAAGGGAGGGGGAAGGAGAAAGTACCAGCAATTGGTGAAATCGATATTTATGCTGTAAGCTTGGAGGCTATCCAGACAGAATATGAGATGTTGTTCCTTCTATATGAATCCTCATCGCAGTACTAAAGGAGTCCATGGACAGAAGTGTCAAATGCGAATGGGGAGTGTAATTTAAATGGGTAGCCAGCCCTGTCCTCTCCTTTAAAATTCTTTCTTATGTGGCTAGCCTGTGTTGGCTTCTCGTTGGACCTGAACAAAACGATAAGCCGTATTACTGTATTGATTTTTCATCAGGTTCGTGCCTCATGTTATTCGCTTTGTTCTCCCTGAATCAGACCAGGTTAAATTAGTTCAGCCAAACACTGGTTCAGGTGATTTCAGGCAGTTCTTTTGACAAGCCTTCCATTTCTACCTAACCAAATAAAAAGCTTCATATTTGGAAGTGACCTCAAATTTAGCAGATCATTCATAGGGACGTCACTGTGTACTCTTTCCATTGCTCTGATCAAACCAACCCTAAGCAAGAACCAGTTTGCAAAGAAAATTTCTCAAAATGATGACTGCAAGAACAGACTAACAAAATGACAGCCTCCATTCCTCCGACCACATGGTAGGAACCAAAGACGTGATTAGCTCACTTCTGTTGTCCTTGACTCTTTCCAGTTAAATGTTTTGCAGAGTCTTTTGTGACCAATAAAATAAAAATGAAGAAATACATAACTCAAGGAGTAAAAAAGATCTGAAATGAGCAGAGAATATAAAAACCATGTATCCATATAACAATTACAGCACAGAAACAGGCCATCTTGGCCCTTCTAGTCCGTGCCGAATGCTTACTCTCACCTAGTCCCACCTACCTGCAATCAGCCCATAACCCTCCATTCCTTTCCTGTCCATATACCTATCTAATTTTTTTAAAATGACAAAATCAAACCTGCCTCTACCACTTCTACTGGAAGCTCGTTCCACACAGCTACCACTCTCTGAGTAAAGAAGTTCCCCCTCATGTTATCCCTAAACTTCTGCCCCTTAACTCTCAACTCATGTCCTCTTGTTTGAATCTCCCCTACTCTCAATGGAAAAAGCCTATCCATGTCAACTCTATCTATCACCCTCATAATTTTAAATACCTCTATCAAGCCCCCCTCAACCTTCTATGCTCCAAAGAACTTCAGTTTTCAATGTGGATTCTCAGAGTTGTTACATAAAGTAATGCAAGGTTTAAAAATGCTTTATATGTTAAAGAATGCAGTAAAGCTATACACACAAATGATTGACTGGGCTTTGTCTTCAAGAACCTAAATTTAAGAAAGATATTTTGACTGAGGAGGAAGTTCAGAAAATATTCTCAATAATATCACAGTGTAGCTTGGGGGTACTTCTAGTTATGGAAGAGATTAGAGACATTGGGTTCGTAATAGAATTTTAAAAAAAGGACGTTATTCTGTGTTTTGTTTTCCATAGAGTATAATTAGAAAATTATTGCCTAAAAATTGGAGTTTACTCTTCATTTGTACACAAAATACCTGCTTTCTATAACGTCTGATCAGACCCAGAGAATAATTCATAAAGCTTAGCAAAAGAATGTTAAGAGCAGCCTAGGACAATTTGCACTGAGAAGAGATGCATACTATTCTATGGGGAGAGGTATGACAAGCTTGTTTTCCTCGCATCACTTCTGCACAGTTACAGCTTAAAAGAGCCCTCCCTATGAAATGCACAAAGCAGCTGCAGAAAAGGCTGTTGTGGAAGTGAAACCAAATCTGTGACACGATGGACAAAGTGATTTCCAGTACGTCAGGTGGGGGAACTGCCCGGATCATGTCCGTTGGAATGTGATCAAAGAGTCAGAGCTAAGTTTGAGGGGCAATGTTTAAAGAAGTTTCAAGAGGCAACTGGGTATTCAATTACCTTGAACGCGCTGCCAGAGGAAGTGATGGAAACAGATACATGAGCTGTGTATAAGAAGTACTTACTGAGACTGACAGGCAGGAGGGGAATAGAGGGATATCGGTGACGTGCAGGCAGAAGGGATTAGTTCAGATTGACATTGATTGGTGCAGACATCATTGCTGATGAGCTTGTATCTGTGCTGTACTGTTCTATGTTGTACAGCTGCACGCAGCTGAGATGTGAAGCGTATAGAGAAACCATGAGCAGAGAAGAGACAGTCACTGCAGCAGTCTCCATTGCCCTGACCATTGAAAACAGGCTGGCAGATGTTGTGTGTAAAAATCAACGTCACAACACAAAACTTTAATACATACCTCAATGTCTTTCTCTCTTTTTCATGTAGTTTTCAACAAAAGTTGCAGCGTGCACCCTACAGCTCCCTTTTATTACACCAAGGAGGAAGCACACCAATGATGTCATTTGATGTGTGACAGATGTTGGGATATCCTGCAGCACAATAAGTTGAATCACAAAAATCTACAGCCCCATTTCTCAATGGCCAGGACTCTGGTCCATTAGTGTCCACCCATTAGTGTGTGCTGGTGCAGATAAATGAATCGTATGCATGATTTCCCACGTTCAGCACTATGTAGTTTATAGAATGATATCTATCGATTAGTGAGTTGGGAACTAGAGGGCTTAAATTTCAGATAAATCCCAAAGAGAATCAGAATCAGGTTTAATATCACCAGCATGTGTCATGAACTTTGTTAACTTTGCGGCAGCAGTATAATGCAATATTGAATTGAATTGAATTGACTTTATTACTTACATCCTTCACATACATGAGGAGTAAAAGCCTTTACATTACAACTCCATCTATATGTGCAATGTGCAATTTATAGTAATTTGTAATAAATATTGTGCACAACAACACAGTCGATATAGCATAGAAATACAACTGTATCAGTGTGAATTAATCAGTCTGATGGCCTGGTGGAAGAAGCTGTCCCGGAGCCTGTTGGTCCTGGCTTTTATGCTGTGGTACTGTTTCCCGGATGGTAGCAGCCGGAACAGTTTGTGGTTGGGGTGACTTGGGTCCCCAATGATCCTTCAGGCTCTTTTTATGCACCTGTCACTGTAAATGTCCTGAATAGTGTGAAGTTCACATCTACAGACGCGCTGGGCTGTCCACACCACTCTCTGCAGAGTCCTGCGATTGAGGGAAATACAGTTCCCATACCAAGCAGTGATGCAGCCAGTCAGGATGCTCTCAATTGTGCCCCTGTAGAAAGTCCTTAGGATTTGGGGATGTACCAAACTGCTTCAACCGTCTGAGGTGAAAGAGGTGCTGTTGAGCTTTTTTCACCACACGGCTGGTGTGTACAGACCATGTGAGATCCTCAGTGATGTTTATGCTGAGGAACTTAAAGCTGTTCATCCTCTCAACCCCAGATCCATTGATATGAATAGAGGTTAGCCTGTTTCCATTCCTCCTATTGTCCACGACCAGCTTCTTTGTTTTTGCGACATTGAGGGAGAGGTAGTTTTCTTGACAACACTGTGAAAAGGTGATGACTTTTTCTCTGTAAGCTGCCTTGTTATTATTTGAGATAAGGCCATTCAATGTAGTATTATCAGCAAATTTAATTAGAGATTGGAGCTGTGGATGGTGACACAGTCATGGGTATACAGAGAGAAAAGGAGGGGACTTAGGGGCTCCTGAATTGAGGGCCAGAGGCAGAAATGCATGATAAATGTAGAAAAAAGCTGAATCAGGTTTATTACCACTGGCATGTGTCATGAAAATTCTTAACTTAGCAGCAGCAGCACAATGCAATACATGAAAATGTAGAAAGAAAAAAAAGTAAATCGATTACATTAAGTATGTATATGTATATTAAGTAGATTAAAAATAGTGCAAAAACAGAAATAATATATATTAAAAAGTGGGGTAGTGTTCATGGGTTCAATGTCCATTTAGGAATCGGATGGCAGAGGGGAAAACGCTGTTCCTGAATCGCAAAGTGTGTGCCTTCAGGCTCTGTACCTCCTACCCGATGGTAACAGTGAGAAAAGGGCATGCCCTGCTGGTGGGAATCTATAGAAGCTTTCGAGAGTTTAGGTGACAATGGTTGTATCATCAGCAAATTTATAGATGGTATTTGAGCCGTGTCTAGCCACACAGTCGTGGGTGTAGAGGGAGAAGAGCAGTGGGTTAAGCACACATCCCTGAGGTGTGCCGGCGTTGATCTTCAGCGAGTTAAAAACTGAATTACAGTGAGTATATATATGAATATTAAATAGTTAAATTAAGATAAGTAGTGCTGAAACCGGAATTAAAAGAAAAATAGTGAGATAGTGTTAATGGGTTCAATGTTCATTTAGAAATCGGATGGCAGAGGGGAAGAAGCTGTTCTTGAATCACTGAGTTTGTGCCTTCAGGCTTCTGTATCTCCTTCCTGATGGTAACAATGACAGGAGGGTATGCCCTTGGAAATGGGTGTCCTTGAAGACAGAATCTGCTTTTCTGAGGCACCGCTCCTTGAAGGTGTCTTGGATACTACGGAGACTAGTACAACTCTCTGTAGCTTACTTCGATCCTGTGCCTTCCCCCCATATATGACAGAGATGTAGCCAGTCAGAATGCTCTCATTGGTAAATCTTTAGAAGCTTTCAAGTGTTTTAGGTGATAAACCAAATCTCCTCAAACTCCTGGTGAAATACAGCCACTGTCTTGCCTTCTTTGTAGTTGTATCGACATGTTGAGATCAGGTTAGATCCTCAGAGATATTGACAGCCAGGAACTTGAAATTGCTCACTCTTTCCACTTCTGATCCCTGTATGAGGATTGTTTGTGTTCCCTCTTCTTCCCTTTCCTGAAGTCCACAATCAGTTCTTTGGTCTTACTGACCGTGAATGCAAAGTTGTTGCTACGACACCACTCAACTAGCTGGTATACCTCACTACTGTACGCTCTCTCGTCACCATCTGAAATTCTGCAACAATGGTTGCATCATCAGCAAATTTCTAGATGGATTTGAGCTATACCTAGCCACACAGTCATGGGTGTGGAGAGAGTAGAACATTGGGTTAAGCGCACATCCCAGAGGTGCACCAGTGTTGATTGTCAGTGAGGTAATGTTTTTAAAAATATAAGTGCAGGCGAAGCATGCAAATGGAGATTGGAGCAGACAGCTTTCAAAAATAATGTCAAATAGCTATTTGAAGAGTAAGGCAAAACATTAAATGAATGAAGAGAAATAGCAGAACAGCAGATATAAATTACACTCTCTACTGTAAAGGTAACATCTAGACTCCTTTCTAAACAATTGTCCATTACTTAGTCTTGTAACTTAACATCCTGATAAAAAGACAGTAATGCATTTTGATAAAATGCAATTAACATTTACTGATCTAACTTCTGCTAAAGTTTATTATTCCAAAGGTTTGGTACTTTTTGCCTTTACATAAAAATATTGAAAGTCAATACCTTTTCTCATAATAAGCTAAAGGAAGTGCACAGCATAAACACAGGAGATTTTGTAGATGATGGAAATTTTGAGCACACTCACAAAATGGTGGAGGAACTTAAGATATTTGGCAGCATTTACGTAGAGGAATAAACAATCGGCGTTTTGGGCCTAGACTCTTCATCAGCCCCAGATTTGGTACCTGAGAACTGCATGAAACCTGAACTGTCAGTAATTGGGAAACAGTGTTTGGAACAGGATCACAGATACAGCTGTTATAGAATACCAAGTAGGCATGAGTGAGTGAGTGAGTGCCTCTGCTTAGCGCTTCACAGCCCACCCCAGCCCGATTGTTGTAGCTTCGTGGGTGGGATTGGAGGTGTGGGGAAAAACGCATATGCAAATTCCCAATTCCCGCAGAGCAGAACCTAACTGGAGCCCCACAGTAGCCATCAAATCCATTCCTATCTATCCCACTGGCCGCCCAACACTTGCCCATAAGTATGGGATGTCCATACATCGGACATTCGTAAGTTGGTGAGTACCGGTGTTTGGTTTTATTTATGCATTTTTTATGATTGTTTTGAGGATATGCATCATACCCAAGGATGGCAGTCATTGCCCAGTCCAGTTTGGTCACTGAATAGTTTGGGTCAGGCACCCTTTTCACTGAACCTGTACACTCCATGATCAGATGTGTTAAACATGTTGATGAGAAGTTCTTAGATGATCACCCTGTGACAGACAAGGAACATGGATATCTGTCCAAACTAGGGTAATATAGGGCAACATAGAAATGTTGGAAATGCTTGCTTCCATGTTTTTATTGCCCTTATTTTTCCAAGTGATTGAGATCCCATAACTAATGTGCTACCAAAGAAATCTCTGTAAATTAGCATCAATATATCCTGCAAGCAATAGTATGCATTATAGTTATGCCAGTAGTGGGGGAATGCCAATTTCAGAGATATTATTGGGGTATTGATCAAGTTGCTTTGAATTGGAAAATATAGAGCTTCTTAAATGTTGTTACTACTCTAGGAAGTTAGTTGAAAAGTCATTACATTCTTGTGGTTTTGTATGTGTAATGCTTTAAACATTTGGGAGGTGAGTGAAGTTGTTCAAAAGTCCCAAACTTCATATTGACAGGATTTATGTGATTATTGCATTTCTGTTTTCAATCAGAGGGGATTTTTCAATATTAGGGACTTATCACTGATAATTGCGTTAATCACATTGGTGGATAGTTAGCTTCTCTATTGGCTCTGGTCAGGCAACTGTATGGGTTAAATATTGCCTTCCTTTAAATCAGTCTGGGCCATGATATTGTCCATCTACTACCGGTGTTCACTGGATTGGACTTCGTCATTATTTGTGGAATTCCTGATGGAGCTAAAAACTGTAACTATCCTTGAACAGAACAACTACTGACTTAATGATGCAGTAAAGTTCTGAGCTGAGGCATCTGGGTTTCATTTGCTGGGCGGCTGCCTCGTTCTGTTTGGTCTAACACCATAAAATGAATGAAGGAACTAAGCAAATAGTTATTTGTCATATGAAAATAAAGATGAATGCCTTTAACAGCATACCAGCAAGGCAGAAGAATATCCCAATCCTCCTTCAAGAAGTATCGATTTATATCATTTGTGCTAAGATTTGTGGATTGTAACTATTCAGGTTTGAATGATAGATTTAATATCTAAGGAATTTCACTAGGTTACCTTCAAGGAATGAGAAGTATTTCAGATTTCCCTTTTTTCAAAATTTTAAGTTATAATTCACAATCACTTAGAACAGCTGTGAAAGTAACATCCATCAATCAACCATCCAGGCCATACTCTCTTTTCATTGCTGCCATTGGGAAGGAGCCTTAAATCCCATTCCACTAGGTTCAGGAACAGTTAATAGCCTTCATCCACCGTGGATAACTTCACTCACCTCCACACTAAATTGTTGTATTTGCACAGTTTGTCTTCTTTTGCACATTGGTTGTTCATCAGTCTTTGTTCGATCCTATTGTATTTCTTTGCTCTACAGTGAATGTCAAGTCAAACTTGAGTTTCTAGAAAGTATTGGGACCTAAGGCAAAAGAAAATAAAATTTAAAAGTAATAGCTAGAATCCACTGGTAGGCCGGACGGAACCCACTGCCTGAGTGCTGCTTCTGACTAATGACTTATGACTTATGACTAATGACTAAGGACTAAGGACTAATGACTGATGGAACTAACGGAACAATCAAACTGCTGCTCTTGCGAAAAATAAAAGGAGGAAAAAGGAAAAGTTGTTTGGTCATTGAGTGGAATCTGGTTAAGAAACCTTCGGATAGGCACATTCAATCCCTTTCAAGTGGGGAAGCTGCACATGTTCAAAGAACAAGAACTCCAACTTGACAGTGAATGCATGAAAAAAAATGAATCTCAGGGTTGTATATGGTGACATATAAGTAATTTGATAATATATTTACTTTGAACTTTGAAGAATGATAACAAAGGACAAATATCTGGTCTTTTCAAAGAAAATAGTTCAGACGAATTAATGGTAATTTTTCAAGCTTTTAAATATCTTAATTTCTCAAGTGATGCATATTTCAGAATCAGAATCAGGTTTTATGTCACCAACACATGTTGTGAAACTTGTTGTTTTTGTGGCAGCAGTAGAATGCAATGCATAAAACAAAAAAAACCATGAATTACATTCATTTTTAAATAGTTTAATTAAGAAGAGTGCAAAATAAAAATTAAAAGAAGTAATGAGGTAGTGTTCGTTGATTTAATGTCCATTCAGAAATTAGATGGTAGAGGGGAAGAAGCTTTTCCTGAATAATTGAGTGTGTGCCTTCAGGCTCCTGTACTTCCCTGATGGTAGCAATGAGAACAGGGCATGTCTTGTGTGACGGGGGTCCTTAATGATGGATGCCGCCTTTTTGAGGTATCGTAGTTCGGGATACTACGGAGTGCACATGATGAAGCTGAGTAAGTTTACAAATCTCTGAAGCTTATTTTGATCCTGTGTATCAGCCCTCCTCCCTCCATACCAGATGGTG
The DNA here is from genome assembly GCF_048418815.1 of Hemitrygon akajei. Classification (NCBI taxonomy): domain Eukaryota; kingdom Metazoa; phylum Chordata; class Chondrichthyes; order Myliobatiformes; family Dasyatidae; genus Hemitrygon; species Hemitrygon akajei. The sequence goes on from NC_133145.1 coordinate 34,331,569, forward strand.
ATGCAGCCAGTTAGAATGCTCTCCACAGTAAATCTGTAGAAATTTGTGAGTGTCTTTGGTGACACACCAAATCTGTTTAAACTCCTAACGAAATATAGGCACTGTTGTGCCTCCTTTGTAGCTGCATCAATCGTTGGGCCCAGGATAGATCCTCAGGGACATTGACATCCCGGAACTTGACATTGCTCATCCTTTCTGCTTCTGATCTTTCCATGAGGACTGATGTGTGTTCCCTCATCTTAGCCTTTCTGAATTCCACAGTCAGTTCTTTGATCTTACTGACATTGTGTGCAAGCTTGTTGCTGCAACACCATTCAACTGGCTCTTGCATGCCCTCTCATCACCATCTGAAATTCTGCCAACAACATCAGCAAATTTATAGATGGCGTTCGAGCTGTGCCTAGCCACACAGTCAAGGGTGTAGAGAAAGTAGATCAGCGGGCTAAGTACATATCCCTGAGATGCACCAGTGTCGATTGTCAGCAAGGTGGAGATATTATCTAGACTCTGCACGGATTGTGGTCTTCCGGTTAGAAGTCGAGGATCCAGTTGTAAAGGCTCAGGGTTTTGAGCTTTTTGATCAGAATTGTAGGAATGATCATGTTAAATGCTGAGCTATTGTCAATAAACAGCATCCTGACAGAGTTAGTTGTATTGGAAGACTTTCTTGCGATATACTGCATATGAAAGGAACAAGCCACTTTGTTATATATATTAATTATATATAATATAATTTGCTTTATATATATAGCAAATTATACCAAACCAAACTCTCCTAGTTTGTGACCTGATTTCAGTGACTTGTTGGTGGGGAGAGGTATTACAATGGTGCCAGAGTTGTTGGACTGCAGAGACAAAAGAAATCAGGTTTGTATTTCTGCTTTGCTATTTAACAAATTCTGCTGCAACGTGCATGTGTGTAATTGCAAGATGCAAGCAGAGATGATTTCAGTCACTCTTTCCAGTTTTTAATTGCCGGCTGCTGCTTGATGCCCAGAAATGGACATACATATCGAGCTTCTTCCCCCTTTGTTTCTAGTCCAGGTGAAGAGTCCCGGACCAAAACATCAACTCCTTATTTCTTTCCATAGATGCTGTCTGTCCTGTTGAGCTCCTCCAGCATTTTGTGTTTGTGTTATACATCAAGAATACTCTCGAGAAAGGGTATCAGAATGCGGAGACAAACTTCCTAATGGTTAGCAAACTGCCAGCACTAGACCCTTTGAAATTGTAAACCCATTGAAAAAGATCACAATTAATATTTGAGGCCAAATATAACCGGGGTTCATTTTATTTTTTTTAAATCAATGATACATACTCCCTATGCCAATTCACCTCTTCCTGTTATCTCACTGAACACTGTTGTAGGTTTGGCAGGAAGTCTGTTGAAATTAATCTGAATCCTCTCTGACATGTAGAGGTTTAATATCTGGCACATTGAAGCTATATTCAATTTGAATGCTGCAGATGGTGGAAGATATGTTCTATTTTCGATAATGTGTCTTCATAGCCTGAGGAAATCTGTCTGAGAAACAAAGACACCATTTCATTTGAGCCAATCATGTTTTATATTCTATTGGATTTAACTATTTTCCCATGAAATTAAAACAAAAACCAAGATTGGTTAGTGCAGATGATGAAACTGCAAGATATAAACATTTGATGACCTTTACTAGATGTATTTACCTATACATGCGGCATATAAAATTCAGTTCCAGCCAATAGAATACATTCCACAAGATAACACAGCAGAAATGTGGAAATATTTTTGATTCCCTTTATGCTTGTTGGAGGTGTTATAATTGTGTCAGAGTAATTGAACTGCATAGCAAAAAGAAGGGAACTCAAGATTTCAGTTTTGGTTTGCTATCCAATATATTTTGGCTGCCACGTGGCACAAACTCCAGGTCCAAAATACAAATGGATGATACTGTACTTTTCCTAGCTAAGGAGAAAGCGATTATAGCAGTACTACCATTGCTTCATTCGAGGGTGTGTTTTTTTAAGAAAAACAGCGATTTACAATTATGTGCTTACATGATACTGTTTGCATAGTTGAACACTTCAGGGAACATGTAGCAAGTTAAATTTTCACACTAACCAATTAGGACAGATAACGAAAAACTCTCCAAGAGGAAGGTTTTTTCCTTAAAGGTGGAGAAGCAAAGGAGTTTATTGTGATCCATACTTATCCTTATCAATAGCTATCTTAAAACATAAAGAGTTGTGGTCACTGTTCCTGAACTGCTCACCTACTGAAAGGTTGGCTTTTACCCAAGACCAGGTCCAATATAGCCCTTCCTATTGTTGTTCTAACTATATATTGATTTCAGAAACCCTCTTGGATGCACCTAACAAATTCTGCCCCATCTAAACTTCTTGCACTCAGAAGGTCCCAGTTTATATTAGGAAAGTTGAAGTCCCATTGCAACATCTCTACTGTTTTTACACCTTTCCTTAACCCGCCTACATATCTGTTCCTCAATGTACCAGTGTCTATTGGGGTGGGGGGTCTATAGTACAATCCCATCAGAGTGATCGCACCCTCTTATTTTTCAGTGCTACCAATATAGACTCAATGGACGAACCCTCCATTATGTCCCCTCTGAGTGCATCTGTGATATAGTTCCTGATTAGTAGTGCAACTCCCCCTTCACGACTTCTTTTACCACCCTTACTATCTTTTCTAAAACATCAAAACTCCGAGACATTCAGCAGCCATTCCTGTCCCTCACTCAACCAACCACCTCTCTGTAATGGACACAACATCATACTTCCATGTACTGATTCATGCTTTAAGCTTATTACCTTTGCCACACTTTAAAATATCTGTCCTATTGTATCTATAACTTTGCTCCTCCCTGTTTTTCCTGGCCCTGACATCTACCTTTCTCTCCATCCCTCCCTCCACTTTCCCATTCCCCTGCCAAATGAGTTTAAACCCTCCTGAGTAGCAGTTGGCCAGGATTTTGGTTCCCTTACAGTTTTGGTGTCCGACCGTTTTGTACAGGCCACCCCTGCTCCAGAAGTGGTTCCAATAATCCAAGATTCTGAAACCCTGCCCCTTGCATCAGTTCCTCAGGCAAACATTCATCTGTACTGTAATCCTATTCCTGCCCCGTACTGGTCTGGAAGGCTCAATGAGCCCCCTGATGCCCTATCCCGGGGAGCGTGTGCCAGCGCGCAGCTCGACCAGCTATACGCTCTCCATGCAGATCTTTACCACCCAGGGGTCACCCGATTTTACCATTTCGTGAAAGCCCGGAACCTGCCTTACTCCCTTGAGGACATCAGGACGATGACCAGGGACTGCCAAGTCTGCGCTGAGTGCAAACCACACTTCTACTGTCCTGAAAAGGCAGAACTTATCAAGGCTACCTGCCCCTTTGAGCGACTGAGTATTGACTTTAAGGGCCTCCTTCCCTCCACTGACTGCAATGTCTACTTTCTCAACATAATCGACGAGTACTCCTGTACACCTCGGTGGGTACGGGGTTTATAGTCACCATGGAGAGTTCGGGGTAGTGGTCTGGTGCTCCTGCGGGCGCCAGGTCACGAACGGAGACTGTGTCCTCCCGCCCATCAGGTAAGACCATGTAGGCATACTGGGGGTTCGCATGAAGTAGGTGAACCCTCTCGACCATCGGGGAGTATTTATTGCTCCTCACATGTTTCCGGAGCAGCACTGGCCCTGGGGACGTCAGCCAAACTGGTAGGATGGTCCCAGTGGCAGACTTCCTGGGAAAAGAAAAGAGTTGCTCATGAGGGGTGGCATTGGTGGACGTGCATAACAGGGAGCGGATGGAGTGGAGTGCCTCGGGGAGGACCTCCTGCCAGTGAGAGACCGGCAATCCCTTTGACTTAAGGGCTAAAAGTGTGGCCTTCCACACTGTGGCATTCTCCCTCACCACCTGTCCATTTCCCCGGGGGATTATAGCTCGTGGTCCTACTAGTAGCAGTACCCCTAGCCAGCAGGTACTGGCGCAGCTCGTCACTCATAAAGGAGGACCCTCTATCACTGTGGATATAGCAGGGATATCCGAACAGAGTGAAGAGCTGGCGCAGGGCTTTTATGACGGACGTGGCAGAGGTGTCGGGGCAGGGGATGGCAAAGGGGAACCGCGAGTACTCATCGATTATGTTGAGAAAGTAGACATTGCGGTCGGTGGAGGGAAGGGGGCCCTTAAAGTCGATACTCAGTTGTTCAAAGGGGAGGGTAGCCTTGATAAGTTGCGCCTTGTCAGGACAATAGAAGTGCGGTTTGCACTCAGCGCAGACTTGGCAGTCCCTGGTCATCGTCCTGATTTCCTCAAGGGAGTAAGGCAGGTTCCGGGATTTCACAAAATGGTAAAGTCGGGTGACCCCCGGGTGGCAAAGATCTGCATGGAGGGCGTATAGCTGGTGGAGCTGCGTGCTGGCACACGCTCCCCAGGATAGGGCATCAGGGGACTCATTGAGCCTTCCAGGCCGGTACAGGATATCATAGTTGTAGGAGGAGAGTTCCATTGTCCACCGCAAAATATTATCATTTTTGATTTTGCCCCGTTGTTGGTTGCTGAACATGAACGCAACTGAGCGCTGGTCGGTCAGCAAGGTGAACCTTTTGCCGGCGAGATAGTGCCTCCAGTGCCTAATAGCTTCCACTATGGCCTGGGCTTCTTTCTCCACCACAGAGTGCCGAATTTCAGAGCCTTGAAGGGTACGAGAGAAGAATGCTACTGGCCTTCCTGCCTGATTGAGGGTAGCAGCCAGCACGAAGTCGGAGGCGTCACTCTCTACTTGGAAGGGAATGGTTTCGTCCACCGCATGCATCGTTGCTTTGGCAATGTCCCCTTTAATGTGGCTGAAGGCCGCGTGGGCCTTGGCTGAGAGGGGAAATGTGGTAGACTTGACCAGGGAGCGGGCCTTGTCTGCGTAGTGGGGGACCCATTGGGCGTAATAGGAAAAGAAGCCCAGTCACCGTCTGAGGGCTCTGAGGGTGGTGGGAAGAGGGAGTTCCAACAGGGGGCGCATATGGTCGGGGTCAGGGCCAATGACCCCGTTCTCCACGACATGCCCAAGGATAGCAAGTCGGGTGGTTCCAAACACACACTTGTCCCGGTTATAGGTGAGGTTAAGAGCTTTGGCCGCTTGGAAAAATTGTTGCAGGTTAGTGTCGTGATCCTGCCAGTCGTGACCGCAGATGGTGATGTTATCCAGATATGGGAATGTGGCTTTCAGTTGGCACTGGTCCACCATCCGGTTCATTTCCCTCTGGAAGACAGAGACACCATTTGTAACACCGAAGGGGACACGCAGGAAGTGATAGAGCCTGCCGCCCACCTCGAAGACGGTGTAGGGGCGGTCCTCCGGGCGGATGGGGAGCTGGTGGTAAACGGATTTCAGATCTATGGTCGAGTACACCTTGTACTGAGCTATCTGGTTGACCATATCCGCGATGCAGGGTAGGGGGTATGTGTCAAGCTGCGTGAACCTATTGATGGTCTGTCTATAGTCCACGACCATCCTATTTTTCTGCCCTGTCCGAACAACGACCACCTGGGCCCTCCAAGGACTTGTGCTTGGCTCAATGATCCCCTCCCTGAGCAGCCGCTGAACCTCCGACTGAATGAAGGCCCTGTCCCCCGCGCTGTACCTCCTGCTTTTAGTTGCCACAGGTTTACAGTCGGGGGTCAGGTTGGCGAACAGCGGTGGGGGAAGAATCTTGAGGGTGGAGAGGCTGCAAGTGGTGTCAGTAGTGCGGCTGTTGGCATGGTGCTGGGTGGGATGTGCGGGTCGGTGTGTGTGTGTGGTCAGTAGCGGGGTATATGATGAAACCCCACAAAACTGAGGATTTCTGCCAGTGATTGGTGGGAGGGGCCCGTCATACTCCATTGTCACACTTTTCAGGTGGCTCTGGAAGTCGAGCCCCAATAGCACAGGGGCACACAGTTGAGGCATGACCAGTAACGCAAAGTCCCGATATTCTGTGCCCTGCACCACCAAAGTCGCTACACAACCCCCCAGATGTCTGTGGAATGCGACCTAGAAGCTATGGTGACCCTCTAGCTTACCGGCTGTGTCACGAGTCCGCAGTGTTGCACCATGTCCGGGTGAATAAAACTCTCAGTGCTGCCCGTGTCAAACAGGCAGCTAGTCCTGTGCCCCTCCACCAGGATGTCCATCATTGACCTTGCAAGCTGGTGTGGGGTGCTTTGATCGAGGGTTACGGAGGCCAGAGTTGAACCGCCGTCTTGGTGCCCAGTAAGCACCCGTGGGTCGGAGGCGGGGCGAGGTGGCACCGACAAAGATGGCCGCCCCCATGCCTCGCACGCGGCGCTGCTCGACCCTGCTCGTGGTTTGGACTTAGAGGCCTTGGCGAAATGGCCCTTCTTTCCACAGCTGGAGCAGGTAGCTTCTCGGGCCGGGCAGCGTTTTCGGGGGTGCTTTTTGAGTCCGCAGAAGTAACACCGCGCGGACCTGCCACTGGCAGCAGCCGTGGTCAATTTGCCAGAGGGTTGCGGGGAGTTCACGGACTTGTGAGTGGCAGCAGCTGTGGTCGATTCGCCGGAGGGTGGCGGGGTCTGCAGCATCCATGGAACCGGCAGGAGATCGCACGCCTGGAGAACATCAGCGTTGTGCAGAGCAGCCTCCAGCGTGTCGGCCAGCTCGATCGCTGACTGTAAGGTAAGATCGGCGTTTTCCAGCAGCTGCTGGCACACGTACACTGACCTGATCCCCGTAACGAAGGCGTCTCGTACCAGGAGCTCCGCATGCTGTTCCGCCGTCAGTCCCCTGCAGTCGCAGGCCCGCACGAGTGTCTGTAGGGCCCGGACAAACTCAGCACCTGACTCTCCGGCCTGCTGCCGCCGTGTCGCTAAGCAATGTCTTGCGTAGACGGTGTTCACCGGCCACAGGTACTGTCTTTTGAGGGCATCCAGTGCCCATTGGTAGGTCGGCAGGTCTCTGATTAGGGAGTATACCCATGGACTGACCCTGGAGAGCAGAACTCTGTGCATGATAACAGGCTCAGTCACGCGAATCTCTTCCAGGTACGATTGGAAGCATGCAAGCCAGAGTTCAAAGGCAATGGCTGCTTTGGGAGCTTGAGGATCGATGTCCAATTTATCTGGTCGTAAAATGCTCTCCATGTTTTAAAATTGCAGCTAATAAAATTGATGCACCATCAATAACTCTTGGAGATGGGAGGCAAACGATAGGCTTTTATTAGCTGCCAGTGACCACGATTAGCAGCAAGAGACCACCACACAACATCCTGGAGACTGAGGGGGGAGCAGTGCCTCCAACTGCCTTTATACAGGGGTCTGTGGGAGGAGCCACAGGAGCAGTCAGCAGGGGTCTGTGGGAGGAGCCACAGGGGCAGTCAGCAGGGGGTCTGTGGGAGGAGCCACAGGAGCAGTCAGCAGAGGGGCGTGTCCAGACAGATATATGTAGTTCACCACAATCAGCAACTAAAGTGAGATTAATCCCAGAAGTTCTTTACTGAGTGGCATGGACACAGTCCAGTCTCTTGGTCTCCATGGGGTAATGTTATTGAAAGCATATTAGCCAAAGAAAGTCACCTCTCAATTGAAGCATTAAAACAGTGGCTTAGAACTGAAAATGGACAAGACAGTTCAGACTTGGTTGTCATCCATATTTCATTGGTAGCATGCTTTCCTCTGTGCCAAATGATTATGAGCTACAGGAAGTAAAATCTCTCTTTTTTAGTTCTGAACTACCCATGTATTAATAAGTGGCGGCATCACTGTTGGTCACTACATACACTTCAGCTTCTTTTCCTTATTTCACCTTTTGATATACTTTGTAATTGGTTAATATTGATTTTTGTTTTGACTTTCCTCACCATTTTGGCAGATTTGGCAGCATTTGCCTCCGAAGTTATATGAGGTTTGTGCTTCTAAGCTCTTTCCAGGACCCATGCAGATAATTTACACTGACATCTCTGAGCTATATTGCGGAAGTGCTTCATTTGTAGAAGTGTTATCCTTCAGATGACTAAAAATAGGCCAGTTAGAAATATTTCAAAGGGAATGTAGCTCATAAAAAGTGAAAAAATAATCATGAAGTAAAGAGCTATGCTATGGGATGACAAGAATGTGTACCTGATTTACACAGCTCCCAGCCAGGTTGCAACAGATACAATATATCCTACAACCTCATACATAAAGTCTTCTCTGACCCCAAATATAAGCCTTTACAATTACTGTAAGTAAGAATTACAATTCCACCCCATTTCCCTATTCTAATACAAAGTTAGCAAATATTAGGAAGCATCATCTTATCCTCCCAAAATTCCCCCCCAAAAAATAATATTAAAAGAAAAATTAGTTTGTGATAGACATACCCCAGGGAAAAATGATTTTTTTTTAGGAATAATCATTTCAGCAGCTCTTTTAGAACTAATTCTGGGGATGTAAGTGCTACCGGCAGAACCAACCTTTACTGAATGTAAGTGGTGGTGAGTTATCTTTGTGAACTACTCTCGTTGATTGCTTAATGTAACTGGGTTGCCTTATCGGCCACTTCGGCTGAGAAACATCTGTATTGCTGCAAGACTGAGGTCATAAACAGGACAATGCATGTATGGATGAAAGTTTCTTTCCTTGATTGGCGTAAATGAAGTAGGATTGGATGAGTGTGTAGAACTAGGCCAGATATGCCGTCAGGTTTGGGAGGAGTTGTTGCCCTACAGCCACCGGACACCTGGACGGGTTTCACTCGCCTCAGCACTGAATGAGCTCTGCAGCTGTGGACTCTACAGTTCACGTTCCATGTCTTTCTGTTCACTTTATTTTTTACTATTTGTACATTTGAGCAAGGTGCTTCAGCACTCAAATGACTCTGCAGCTGCGGCCCAAAACCATTGGCACTTGCTACAGCGCTGACTTGGCTCCAGGCTATGGCCTGCGTCCATCGGGCACCTGGACGGGCTTCACTCGCCTCAGCACTGACGTGGTTCCGTGCACTCACGTTCGGGGATGCAGTGGTTAATGTTATTTGTTTACATTTTTATTGTTGCATAATTTGTTCATTTTTCACCCATTGGCTTTTTTAAAGGGGTTCTTTTGGTTTGTTGCTACCTGCAAGAAGACAGATCTCAAGCTTGTAAGTACTATATCTACTTTGAACTTTGATCTTAGAATTCTTATTTTCCTTGTTTTTATATGATTTAACATTGCTGTGTTTGCTTGAATTTTTATGTATGCATGTGTAACGTGCTGTAAGGTTTCACTGCTAATGTGATGGTATTTTTGTAGCAGCGATGTTGGGGTTATGGCTGGAGATAACAGGACTGTGGATACATGTTAGCCAGTCAGGATTTTGTTGCCCTGTCTTGTGATTCTGGAAGCAGTTGATTTCGCGGGCTTTTGCGAGAGGGAGAGATGAAGAGAGAAGTCGCGAATGGAGAGATTTGGTAGACCGCCAGACGGGGTAGACTCGGGACGAGGGTCCAAAAGGCAGCGACGATCGAAGGAGGATCAGTGAAGGGTAAACCCTGAGCTCCAACTTTGTGCACAGACTGCTTAATAAGATTTGGATCCTTTTTCTTTTATATTTTGTTTCTCTACTAACCATATAGTCAAAGTAAGAGTTATAAAGCTTAATTGTTTAATCGCATATTGTGCACTGTTTGTTATCTCGGGCTACTGATTTGTAACAGGGGACGAATTGTGCAGCATCCACCCAACCGAGATTTCTTAAGTTTGGCCAAGCAGGGGGTTATCACTCCCTATATTAAGCCGTTAGACGAAGCCAGTGTTACACATGTAATGGTTCAGAGAATTTTCCAGCAATTATGTATCATTCTATAGGCTTTTTACTTTTCAGTAGCAGGTGTCATGACACTTGAATCTGGATATTTTATAAGCTAACTGTTATCTTGGAATTTTCGTTATCTCTAGTCCAAGTATGAGTTGACCTCGACTGAGTTGAGCTTTGTTTTTTCTTTATTCTCTCGGCTCTTTCTTTGTTCTTTGTTCTTGTAGGAATTAATGAAATGGTAGTAAGCAATAATGACAAGAAATTCTGCAGATGCTGGAAACCCAAAAACAACACATACAAAATGCTGGAACTCAACAGATCAGGCAGCATCTATGGACATGAGTGCACAGTCAATGTTTCGGGCTGAGACACTTCAACTGGACTGGAAAGGAAGGGGGAAGTAGCCAGAATAAAAAAGTGGAAGGCGATAGGTGAATCCAGGTGGGGAGGAAAGGTGAAGGGCTGGAGAGGAAGGCATCTGATAGGAGAGGAGAGTGGACCACTGGAGAAAGGGAAGGATGAGAGGACCCAGGGCGAGATGTTAGGCAGGTGAGAAGAGGTAAGAGGCCAAAGTGGGGAAGAGCAATAATTTCTGTGCTTCATTCTTGACTTCTGAAGGAACTTAGAATCACCGAAGTATTAGGATTCAACAGTTATTATCTACTAACACTGAATTATTATTTCAGACATAACTTGAGGTGTTTAATTGGTTGGTAATTAGAAAATACTGCTTGAAGGAATTTGCAAAAAATAGGATTTTGCAAAGAAAGGATAGGGAAGGGATTTTTTTAATAGTATGATGTATAATTTGAAAGTACTTTCATCAGTAGTGATAATGTTGCTGTGAAGGGAAGTGTTACACAGCTATAGGAAATGTGTAGAGTAATGAGGCTACTTGCTTATCTCCTTTAAAGGAATAATTCAAGTGTGATCAGTCAAATAGCTTCCCACCATGCTGCAAGATTCTTTCATTTTAAGCCACGGGCAACTCTTCCATCTGTTTGTTTTTTTGGCCTTCAGGTCGCTGGATTTGGAACTTAGATTACAAATCCAAATACTTCATCCGTTCTAATATAGTGTAATAGCTCACCGTCAAGTTAGCACTCTTGGTCCTGGAAAACGTCATATTTAAATGAGAGATATGTTTGCTGCTTGATTGTAATTTGAATTAAGTAACGTCTGTCTAAGAGGAGTTGAGAATGTTGAATGCCTTTGGACTTCAGCACTAAACCACGATTCTTGAAAGTCTTATCAATTCTCTTTTTATTTCTTTTGCCAAAAGTAAGCAAGTCAAAAGGAGAACATAAAATGTGATTGATTCTGGTTCTTTCTGCTAACCAATCAATTTCTAGCAAATTACAGTTCTCTGAAATAAAAAAAATTGTGACTGTTTGTCATTGACAATTTCGGAAATAAAAGTAATTTTTCTTGCAAAACTGGATGACAATGTTGTCATCTTAAGAAATGGTATTTCACTGCACCTTTGCAGGTGGTTCAAGTGGATATTAGTGACCTCATCAAGATTTCAAAGAAAGGCAGGGAGTTTTGCCCTTACTTGTAAGGATGGAGACATTTCAATGTTATTTGTCAGGTATTATTTTGTTAGGTTGACTGATATGTTTACCTTTATAATAATGGTGACAATGCTTCAGAGTATTTCTGTTTTATGAAACACATTTAAAATGTTTGAAGCTACATCACACAGCAAGTTTATTTTTTTATTGAGGAGTGACATCCTCAACAGCTTTTATTGGAATTGGATGATTAACTTCAAATATCTGGATAATTGAAGATTATCTGCCAAAATCTTTGAACAATTGCCATTCTAGCAAATGATATGAAATGCTTTTTTGCCAACAAGAAATTGTCAATTACATTAATAAAATGTTATTAGTTACATGAGAAATATCTAGATTGTTTTAACATCAATATCTTAATTAGAAAACTTGCTCTTACTTTTAAATTATGTGCAAACTTACCTGCTGCTAGGCTGAAATTGTAGAGAAGTGCATCACAGAAGTTTTTTCATTGCAGCTGAGCGGAGGTTTACTATTGGTTTCACACGATGCTTTGAACGCATCATCAGTGATGTAACCTGGGGTCATCGGGTGTCTCAGGTCTTTCAACATCAGACACCATCACCCAGGCAGCCCAGCTGTGGTTGATTAAGCCACGACTTGTGTTCAGGTAGCATGTCCTGCAGATCCCCATGGACTTGCTTTCTTCATCCAGAATCATCTTGAAGCTTTCTCTGCGGCCTCTCCGATGTTGCCAGTGGCTCTCTGCCTCCCTGTATCAACAATGTCCAGCCAATCTCCAGCAACCCGCTTCAACAGGCTTACACTTTGCCTTCCATCCCTGCCTCTGACAGTCGCTGATCAGTTCCTTGTACTTCACAACTTTCCTCTCATGGGCCTTCTGCAGACGCTCCTCCTACAGCACTGTCAGTTCCAGCAGGATGATGTATGTTGCTGTGTCTGAGACCAGGAGGATGTCTGGTCTCAAGGTGTACTGTGGGAACTTTAGTCATTTCACCAGGTCAGTCATGAGCAGGTGCCAGAATCCCTGTGGGTGGTTTTACTTTTGTTTCTGGATGCTCTCCAGCTCTCACAAAGGTGATGGTTTGATTGTATTTGCAGCTTCCTCTCATTCAAATCTGCAACATCACTAGTGTGTATTTATTTTGCTCTCTGAATTTCAATCTTGGTATCGTGCTGTTATTGATGAATTTTCTATATTATCCATGGGGGTTCAGTAGCATAATAACTAATTTGACAGACTTCAAATATGAACACGCATATTCAATCCCACTCAGGTACTGGTGAATTTAAATTCAGCTGATTGAAATGAACTCTGAATTCAAATAGCTGTAATTATAACTATGAAATTATATCATTGCATTACAACTAGATATTAGTAACTTCATCACGTTCTAGGAGTTCTGGAAGTGCCATAAAAAAACGTTTTCCTCCAGTCAAAAATGGATACATATTAAAGAAATTTGAAAGGTATTGACCCTATTAGTTCTAGAGGGTATTAACTAAATATTGGACAAAGAGACTCTAAACAAGGTTTAGTACACCAATCTTTATTAGCACTTGAGTTACTTTGGCATGCATGTGTAGCATTCACTATGAATAACGTTACATTTAATTTACTATTCCAACTTATCAGTTTTTTTACTAAATCATAAGATTCGTGGTTTGGACTCATATACTACCCAGACAAATGATCTGTCTCTGCCTCAATTTGAGTTTCCCTCAATCTCCTGTGCAATTCTTCAATCAATTCGATTCAGTCCATAAGCTAGCACAGAACACTGTTCTGTGGAAGGGTCTCGGCCTGAAATGTCAACTGTACTTTTTCTTCTAGATGCTGCCTGGCCTGTTGCGTTCCACCAGCATTTTGTGTGTGTTGACAGGACACTGTTTATAAGGCTTTGGACACAAATATCAGGGCTGTGGTACTGAAGAGGTGCTTCAGAACTGCCCGAAACTTGGGCCAAGCTACAATATCCACCTAGGTATGCCCTGTCTCAAAGTCATAGAAAAATACAGCACAGAAATAGACCATTCAGCCCATCTAGTCCATGCTGAACTATTATTCTGTCTGGTCCCATTGGCCACAGCACTTCATACTCCTCCCATCGTGTTTCTATGCAAATTTCTCTTAAATGTTGAAATTTCACTCTCATCCATCACTTCCACTGACAGGCTCCCCACTCTCTGAGTGAAGAAGTTTTCTCCTCTTGTTCGCCTTAAACAGTTTACCTTTCGCCCTCAACCCATGACCTCTTGGTCTAGTCACACCTAAGCTCTGTGCAAAAAAGCCTGCTTAAGTTTATCTTACACACTGTATACTCCTCATAATTTTGTACACCTATGTCTACAAAAAGGACAAATGTAATTCTTCCTTTGAACAATTCTCAATCTAATGGAAAGTGATGGAAATCTTTACCATTGCTATGTCTAGACAATACCATGATGACTTACTTCTCATCTGTCTCTCTCTTCTTTTCCTCCATAAACTTTAGTTACTTGAGTTTCTGCTTCCAGTTCCCTGACTGTTCATCCATCATCTTTGCTCAAACCAGCTTGCAGACATCTGCCATTCTCTTCAGCTTTACATTTCTCATCCTTGCTTTCAAATTCCTCCATGGTCCTCCCTTGTTCTGAACACTGTAACCTACCCATTTAACTAGGTGTTTGCTTTTCTCCATTCTAACACTTCTGGAATTCGTATGATCTAACCTTTCCACATGGTGGTTTCCTTTGAGCTAGATTTCCCTCACTAAATCCCCCCCATCTCTGCTCTTGTAAGATGCTCCTTTCCATAAAAATGTTTGTACTCAAGCTGCTTGTCATTTGGTCGAACACCTCTGTGTGGCATTGGTGTTAAACTGTTTGATTTTGCTCCTGTGAAATGCATTTGGATGTTGTAAGTCGGGGTCAGATGCTGTGACTGTGCTAAAGCTGATGTGGTGCAATGCAGATTCATCTCTCCGACACACCAATGGCAGGCTCCCAATTTTGACAAGGTCACCAGGAGCAAAGACTGGTGCAAAGGACAGAAAATGGCGTTCAACATCATTACATTTGTTATTTTATAGGAAACCTTCTTTTAGAATTAGCATAGATTAGTTCTCATACCAATATCAAAAAGTTGTTTAGAATAGACAGTAGGTTACCTATAAGATGCTACAATGCATGATGACATTCATAAGCTAAGTTATTTAATTGCTTGTTTGTTACAAGTAGTCTTTAAGATACTCAGAGATCATGTGATTCCAATCTGCCCATATCAGGGAGTGTGTATGTACCTCTCGGTCGGCTGGCAGCTTAATCTAGGGGAAGACATCCCTTGGCCTGGCCAAATTTAAGAAATCTTGTTTGGGTGGGTGCTGTGAGATGTGCCCCCTGTTACAAATCAGTACCACAAAATAACAAACAGTACACAATATGTGATTAAACGATTGAGCTTTATAATTCTTAATTTGACTATATGGTTAGTAAAGAAACAAAAATAAGCAAAGGGCCATTCTCATGAAGCAGTCTAACGCGCAACGTTGGAGCTCACTGATAAGGCCGTTCATCCACCATCGACCTCCTCCAAGTGTCGCTGACCTTCAGACCCTCACTCCAGGTCCACTCCGTCCGGTGGTCTACTAACTCTCTCCATTCATGTCTTCTCTCCTGATCACTCCCCGGCAAAAGACCACAAAATCCCTGCTCTCAGACCCACAAGAAAGAACATCTCTCTCACTGGATAGCCCCACATTTCAAAGACCCGTTATCTTTAGTCATAACCCGAACATTGCTGCTACAGAGAAACCATTACATTAGCAGTGAAATCTTACAGCACGTTTCATGTAATTCATAAGCAGAGGCAGGGGCAAGTATTTTTCATTTGATTTTGAGGCAAGAATGCAACACTTCTGCACAACTTCACTCTGGTCCACATGCCAGTAAGAAAGTGCTCATACAATTGTACTATTTACCAATACTCCAGTCTCTTGACATGCTTGATTTTCAAATTATCCGCTATGTAAATTGAACTGACTCTGGAATAATGAACAGTGAATAATTTATGAGAGTCAGACTCCTGAACGTAGTACTATTTCTGAGATGAAATGATGCATTCACACTGCAGAAAAATTATGAAAGACCCTTATGAGTTTGAACAGATTAACAGTAGTTAGAGAGGAAAACAATCCATTGGTATGTCTATATCCATATATGTATATAAACGGTTAAAGCAAATGAATTGCAATACAGTATTTCCATTATATTACATTCTGCACAACAATTATTGTTACGAACAAGTTCAATATCTACTGAATGCTTGTAGTCCTATCATTTACACAGCATTTATACATCCTGTATCTAATAAAGTGGCCACTGAGTGAGTGTGTGTTTTCTTCTGCTGCTGAAGCCCATCCACTTCAAAGTTCGGCGTGTTGTACATTAAAGATGCACACTACTGTTGTGATGTGATGTGTGGTTACTAGAGTCACTGTCACCTTCCTGTCAGCTTGAACCAGTCCGGCCATTCTCTGTACTCTCTCATTAACAAGGTGCTTTTGCCAACAGAACTGCCACTCACTGGACACTTTTTTTTTGTTTCTCGCATCATTTTCTGAAAAAAAAAGATTCCAGGAGATCAGCAGTTTCTGAGATACTCAAACCAACCCATCTGGCACCAACATTCCATGGTAAAAGTCTTTAAGATCACATTTCCTCTGCATCCTGGTATTTGGTCTGAGCAACAACTGAACCTCTTGACCATGTCTGCATGCTTTTATTCATTGAGTTGCTGCCACATGATTGGCTGATTAGATATTTGCAGGAATGTGCAGGTGTATAGATGCATCTAATAAAGTAGCAGGTGAGTGTATGTCAACTGTTAAACCAAATGAATTGCAATATTTCCATAATATCACATTCTGAGATGTGAAATTTATTACATGCTACACCACCATTGATGTTACAAACAAGTTCAAAGGCATGGCCCACTTCTGCTGAATGCTTGTAGTCTTAGTGTTTATTTCACTAGTTTACCTGCCTTGCAAAGTTTATTTTTTATTGCAATTTGCATCATTACCTAAGTCAAATGCTTCTAGAAATAATCAGTTTTCACTTAATAAAGTTCAAGATCATTCCCTACATAGAATTAATGTTGGTGTAAATATGAATTAATAAAAGTGTACAACATTTCAAAGTCATCTATAGTTGTGTGTATATCTGTGTTTTGGATCCTTTCCTGTGCTCAGAGAGTTATCATGTGGAGTGGATTAATTAAATTTAAAAAAAACCTTCAGCAAATATCCAAACGCATATCACACGGTCTTTAGTATGAAATCAAATACGTACTGTGGATGTTGGTAGTTCAAAAGTGAAGACATGATTGGATATACTCAGCAGGTCAGATGATATTTGTAGAGGGTGTCAGGCCAATGATCAGAATCAGGGGAAAAAACTATTCAGGAAATGATAAAGAAGCAGGGAAAATGAGTAAAGGAGGAAGGTTTGCACAGGGTTTAACCTCTTACATCTCCAACTTCTTTCATTTTGGAGAAAAGTATTTGTCAAAGTCAAATTCAGTGTTAACATTTTTTTCTCTCCACCAATGCTGTCTATGTTCACGTAGTTTCATTTTGAATGTATTTAGCAAATTAACCACTTGAGACATTTTATAGCAAAACTAAATTTCTCTCTTAAGCCTTTTCTTTCAGCATATGACATGACTCCTAATTAGAGTTGCTAGTTAATTTGGGGAAACTGATATGCAGTATATAGAGCAGCCTACACAAAATGCTGGAGGGGAGGGCAATGAACAGTGAATATTTTGAGCAGAGTCCCTTCATCAAGACTGGAAAGGAAGGGGGCAGCAGCCAGAATAAGAAGGTAGAGGGAGCTGCAGGGGTATGAGCTGGCAGACAATAAGTTGAGGGGGAAGGTAGGTGGTTTAGTTGGGGAGGGGAATAAAGTAAGAAGCTATCTCCACTCTCAATTCCCAGATTCTTACTCCCTCACCCACTCCCCCACTTTTCCCCTCGCCTCGTTTCATCAATCATCTGTCGGCTTGGAAACCTCCCCTTCCACCCACTTTCTTTTTCTAGCTTTTTCCCCTTTCCTTTCCAACCCTGCCTGACGAAGGGCCTTGGCCCAAAATGTTGGCTATTTATTCCTTTCTTTAGAAGCTGCCTGGCCTGCTGAGTTCTGCCAGCATTTTTTGTGTGTTGCTCAAGATTTCCAGCACCTGATGAATCTCTTGTATTTCTGATGTACAGTCTCATTTATATCATATATTGTATATAGTGAAAAGAATGTTCTTGAAATTTATAATCAGTAGCTAAATTCCTGAACCTCTGGACATACGTACTTTAATAGACTTTTATCTTGTCGTCACAATAATAGATACTGAAAGTGGAGCATTTCAAAAGTGTGTACTGCAAAGGATCAAGCCCATGTTAATTGACCATCAGTTAATACCAGTGATACTGAGTTGTCCATTGAATCCCTGTAATATTATGCTATTAAGTACTACCAAATATTAGATCATGTTTTTATTTTTATTCCTGTTTCATTTAATGCAGTGAGACTTCCACATCCTTGGATGTGTTGACTGTTAACAAAAATGACACATTTCACTGTATGTTTCGATGTAAACATGATAAACAAACTTGAATCTTCAACATCAATATGTTTGATCTGTTTTCAGGCAAATGTTGAGCTACGAAATGCGTAATGTGTGGATAAGTGAATTAAAATAGCATTGAGGGGCACAGGAAAATAATTTTATTATGTGCAAAGCTTTCACGACATTGGGTGTACATGGGGTGTGAATTGTAGGCCTTCAGAACCACCATACATGGCAAATGCACATAATTTGGAGAATTCCAGGTGTATGTTGTGTGTAACCTCCCACATTCATGCAAATTGTTAATTGTTAAAAGGCATCGTGTCCAGTGGATGAGAGCCATGATGGAACAAGTGGGCACCTCGTGAAACTGTCAGTGTGCATCCACCCTCTTCAAGGAAAGAAGAAGCACTCACTTTGTGTTTGTTAGCGTATCTAGTCCACCACTCAGCATTCTGTAAGTTGCTTCAGTGCTGGATTCCCCAATGGTTGGACCCTTATACATCCTAACGTTTGAGGTTGTTCTTGTCTCAAGGCTTACATGGTTTCTTCAGTGCATTAAAGATTAAAGACTAACTTTATTTATAACCAGTACATCGCACCAAACAATGAGATGCATCATTTGCATCAAATCAAGTCAACGAGGATTGTGCTGGATCGCCACGCTTCCCGCATCAACAGAGCATGCCTACACCTCACTAACCCTAACCGTACGTCATTGGAAGGTAATGGAGTACCCGGAGGAAACACACGCGGTCACAGGGAGAACATGCGTTACAGGCAGCAGCGGGAATTGAACCCCGATGGGTGAAAGCTGGCGCTATCGAGCATTGTGCTATCCTCCACCCTTATCATCAGGCTTAGTGGTCATGCTCCAGTTTGGCAGCTGCCAATGGACCGCACGTGGATTACTTGTGCAGACTCAACACGTTGAAAGTTCACTTGCATAGAGAACTATTAAGCAGTTTCTTGTTACACACATTGTCCAAGTGGAAATGACATGTGCATTTCAGAACTGCCTTTGTGATTAATTGTGAAGTAACAAAAATAAACAGGCCTTCATGGCCATTATCTCTGCAGCCATGACCTGGTAAAGATTCATTTACTTCCTTGGAAGGCATTTAAAAACTGTATAACAGATTCCTGGTCTTTGATTCATTCATTCTTCACCATCATAATATGTTTTGATTGACTCAATCAAATGTCATTGCTTAAAAACTATTTTCCTTGATAGTACTCGATGACTTCTTGCATTTCACTGACTGCGCACGCCAAAATTGACTACTTATTCATGCAACAGTTATCCAAGACAGTTTTGCAAATCATCCAGCTTGAGGGGTTGAGTAATTGAAAGCTATTTGTGGTCTGCACATCAGAGGCATTGCCCGCACTTGAATCTGTTGATGGAAACTTGGTGACAATGTTTCTCATTTGTCAATTTAGACAGCTCATGATTGCTATCTGCACTTTCTGATGCAATGTCTGGATCAGAAGAATGTTGTGACTTGTATTCCTCTTTCAGTGGGGTATCCACAATCAAACTGTGAAAATGATAGCACGGTGTGTACTGTATATAGAAAACCTTCCTTTTCCTCTTAGAAAGAGTATTATATCATCTTGATGTTAAGTATGGGTAGCTAGCTATATTTCATGTGTTAATATGTGGCACTTCAGACTGAACTTCAAAGGAGTCAAAGATATTTATTGAAAGTCAAACATTGAATCATCTCCAGATATCAACAAAAAGTGATGTATAAAAGCCAATTACTTTTCAAAAGACTGAGCTGAAAACTGTTGATCAGTTTAAAACTGCCTTCTGTGTCAAAGCGTGTTTTATAGACAGAACCTAGCAAGCACAGAGTGGGAGACACAGTTTAAAGAGTCTGGTGAAAAGAAGAAGCTAAGATTCGAAATGCTGACACCTGGAAAGAAAACTGGTAATGGATAGAAGATAAAGGATGGCTGCGGTCTCAAAAAGGACAGGCAGCAAAGGGCAACAAAAGCAACAGAGAATGTTGCGACCAAAAAAGTGTCAAATGGACTGAAATAATTGATAAAAGAGCTCATGATCAATTCATACTTGGTTAAATCTGATATGAACAAATTACACTTCAGCAGGAAGATTAATATAAAAGTAGGAGTAGTAGTTAGAACTCAGCAAGCATCTGTGTGGCTGTGCTGTCTGTGTTTGACAGTTCTGTAATATTTATGCAAAGTTATAAACACAAGTATGATGCTAACTTATTTGACCTCAATGTAGACATCTACACTTATCATAGTCATAGAGCACTACAGCACAAAAAAGGCCCTTCAGCCCATCTACTCTATACTAATCAATTCTAAAAGATGGAGACAGATGAGAACCTGTGACCTCTAGTTCTAGTCTCACTCAACCTCAATGCAAGAAAACCTATTTATACCCCTCATAATTTTCTATACCTCTATCAAATCCCTCCCTGCCTCCCCAAATTCTTCTACACTCTAGAGAATGAAGCTCTAAACCTTATAGGGAAGTCTTCAATCTTTCCTTATAACTCAGGTTCTCAAGTTCAGGCAACATTATTGTAAATTTTCTTTGGACTCTTTCAGTCTTATTGATCTATTTGGTGTAGGTAGGTGACCAGAACTGCACACAATACTCCAAATTCAGCCTCACCAATGTCTTGTACAACTTCAATCTAACATCCCAACTCCTGTATCAATATTTTGATTAATGAAGAGCAGTGTGCCATAAGCTCTCTTTACAGCCCTATCTACTTGTTATATTGTACCTATTTACCAATAACGATATCAGGCCAAATCCCTCCCATAAAATTTAATATTGGAAATGCCTTGCAATATTTTCTGTTTTGTGACTTTGTTTTTTTTTGTTTATGTATTTTTATCACTGTATACTGTAGCAAAAGGGTTTATACCTGTTGCACAGTTCAAACATTGGTTTGAATGTTTTCTACATTAATAAAAGACAAGACTTTGCAAATGCTGGTATTCTGTACAAAGGCAGGAAATATCGTTCTCTTTTTATTTTTTTACTTATCTGATAACCATGGATCCACTCCATTTTTTGCAGCACTTTTTCGAGGATTTCTGGCCATTTAACATTGAGGGGGGAAATGCTGAATCTGTGAGTTTGAGATCACCGACTTGAGGTTTGCTTGGCAGACAATCATGTAGCAATGAGTATCATCCTCAGTTTGAACCTTCAATATTATTATTTTTTGCTGCTGTTAACAGTGCCAGTTGTTTTTCAGACCAATATGGTTAAAGGTTTTGTCAAAAATAAATATTAGGCACTTTGAATACCAGATGAATGGCGGAGTAGTACTCAAATTCATCCTTATTGACAACTGGTAATAATTTAACCTGAATGTAAAATTGATTACTTCCATATGACTATCATTTTCCTTTAGGCAGTGCTGATTGATTGTATGTTTTACAGATAAATTTCCAGTCTGCTATTATGAGGAACAGTACTGTATGTCTTTAGATTTTAATTTTAATAACTATGATATTGGAATAAAGGTCAAGGAATATTTAGTTAAAAGTCACTAGTGTCATAGATTCATGAACATCTATGGCACAGAAGGTGGTCATGTGGTCGAAAATTGACTAGGTTAGTGCTTCCTTCCAGGTCTTGGTCCATATATACTTGTAGGTTATATTTCATCCTTGCTGTACAGGGAAACTTTGAATGTGGTGATACTTCCTCCCCATTTCTACCAAGTCTTTAAACCTTAGAGATGAGCAAATTGACTTCACTGTCAAAGGTGAACTTTTTCCAGTTGGGAAGGAGGGAGTATTTACTGCAAGCGGTTCTTCAGGTTTTATGCCATCAATTGGTGGTGTGTGTGTATGGATCCAAAAATGTGCGTAGGTACTTTGTGGTGTTTGTAGATCAACATTTCACATGTATCTGGCTCCAGTCATAATATCACATTCCTCATTTCATGTTTATCTGTTCTGCATCATCTCCTGGGACCTTGATGATATCATTCACCTTCAGGAACATGGCCACTTATTCTGTACAAAGGGCATGCAGCTGAATCTTAAACATGAGAAAGTCTGCAAATACTGGAAACACAATGCAACACACACAAAATGCTGGAGGAACTCGGCAGGTCAGGCAGCATCTGTGGAAATGAATAAACAGTTGATATTTCAGGCTGAGACCCTTCTTCAGGACTGAAAAGAAAGGGGCAGGAAGATGCTAGAGTAAAAAGGTGGAGGAAGGGAAAGAGGATAGCTAGAAGGTGATAGGTGAAGCCAAGTGGGTGGGAAAGGTAAAGGGCTGGAGAAGAAGGAATCTGATAGGAGAGCAGTGTGGATCATAGGAGAAAGTGAAGGAGGAGGGGACCCAGCAACGGGCAGATAAGAAGAGATGAAAGGCCAAAGTGGGGAATAGAAGAACAGGGGAGAGGATGGGAAATAAATACTGGAAGGAGAAATCAATATTCATGCCATCAGGTTGGATGCCCAGAGAGCCCATTCTCTCTGGCTACCCAGGTGTTGCTCCTCCACCTTGAGAGTGGCCTCATCTTGGCACAAAAGGAGACCATGGACTGACATGTCAAAATGGGAATGGGAATTAAAATTTCTGGCCACTGGGAAGTCAACTCTTGGTGGATGGAGCAGAGGTGTTTGAAGAACTATTTACGGCAGGTCTCACAAATGAAGAGGAGGCTGTATCGGATACCAGCCGCTGAACCTGCTAGTATCCATCAAGCTTATCTTAAGACCCACCACGTTCACCAGCTGTCCTCACTGCTACTCTGTTTTGTGGTGTTTTCTGTTTCTTTCATTTCTAATTACCGTTCTGCTATTCCATAAGGTAACAACATCTATGCCTGCGGTGTCCATTGTTCTTTAGTATTGCTACTTGCGAAGACGTGTAACAAAGTCTGAACTATCAAAAACACATCTCTTCCAGACAGAGTGGCTGGTATAACAATTCATCAACGTTACATCATTCAGTTCCTGAACATAAACTTACACGATGTACACTATAATAGTTTTTTTCAGTTTTTCTTCAGCATGTTATTAATCTCACTAGATTATTAGAAGTCTCATGAATAAGGAATGATGTAGAAAGGCCAAACAACCAGACTGCAGAACATTAATTATAATAGATGTCCGCCAGCAACAGTGAGAAGACACTACATATAAATCTGTGAGGAACTAACTCATTTAATGCCTGATAATATGTTTAAACTGTGTTTGATTGAGTGGTGGTTTAATGCAAACTTGAAAAGAAGGATGTCACCAGTAATTGTTGAAATTAAAAGGGCAGATGATGTTTATAATGTAAACAGACAGAAATGCGTTTTTGGCTGGATTAATCTTGAACAAAATAAGGGAATATAAATGGAGCTGAATAGGATCCAATCTTGTAAAAGATCGCTTAACCAGCTGGCTGCTAATCAAGTTATGGAAATTTGCACTTATCAAATTCACAAATCACCATCTGAACATTTGACACGCAGAAGAAAAAGCACTTACATGGAACTTGTGAGAAAAATAAGTTAATGCAGCAGGACAATTTTTTTCCCCAGCTCACATTTCATAAGAATTGTAATACAGCCTGAAATCCAGGATTTCAATCCTCTTATCTTACAGTGTTTGCCTGTAGATATTTCTTTCACAAATTTGGGATGAAATAATACATGAAATATTGATATTCACTTCCCTCCCAGCAGCGAGTTCCCTGGGTTCTTATAATCAATTTGCACTGAAACTTCAGTGGTGGTGCCTTGAATGTCCACTTGTTTAGTTTGTTATCAAACCTGTCTAGGCTTTCAATATTTGATTGACATTCAAAAATTGTTATAAGTCAATAAAAAGACAAGTAATATCAAATGGAAAAATAAAAGTCAAAGTAAAAGGAAACATTTAAGAACACTTCTAAACAAGTAAACCAAACTTAGCTAATTCAAAGAAAATGTAAAAAAATATATGGCCAAGTACCTTGTACCTAGTAATTGTTCTGTTACATCAGTGAAGGTTTGCGGAATGCCTGCAATGCTGCCAGACTCTGAGGACCCAATCCTAAAAACCTTGGTGAAAATCAGCCATAAATATTTGCCAATGAACTTGTAACTTATGGTAAATGGTACTGATAGCATTCCCCAAACTGTGTAAGCTATTGTCTCTCTCCTTCCTCAAAACAAGAAAAAACGTTGTTAATTATGACCTGTATAAAGGAGCACTCCTGGGAAATGTCCACATTCCACCTCAAAAGTATATGGAGAGCAGATCTCAGTTTATCAATGGACATGAAAGGTGAGAAGTATATCCAGATGTGCAGTACTCATAGTTTTACTTGTTATGTGTTCTGATCTAGTGAAAAAGTTATGCCAAACAAGCTTTAACACTTCAAAACCTCATTTACAAGTCTTCCTATTTTATACAGTAATAGCTAAATCCAAGGCAGACTGCCTTCAATTGCCAGCTTGCACTTTTCAGCTCCAGTATCTGGAGTAAAGTGTGAAGCAGAAGAGTGTGCCATAGTTGTCACCCAATTTAGTTCCCCAGAAATGTTGGTTCTTTCATATTAGGCAGTTGTTATTAAGTCAGATGCCACATTGCTTCTCTGTTGTTGCGTAGTTTGACTGTAATGAATAAGCTAATTCCCTGTTGCAGCATGACAAAGATGGAATTAGTGTAACATAAAAATTGTGAACTTTGTTACCTCGCTATGATTGATTCAACCTTAATCATTGCTATTTGCATGAAGTATCAATGATAGTGCACATCATACAGAATAAATCAATTTCAGAAAATAAATTCAGAGTGCTGAAAATAAGATTACTGAAGGCACTCATCCTGCACATTATCATTTGAAATGATAAAAGAACATGAAAAAACATATTTCATATTGGATTTTTAACTTCTGCTGATTTGCTTTTCAACTTTGCAGTTTTACAACTTGTAAAATTTTAGCTGACTGATCTTGTTATGAACTCTGAATTTCCAAGAGATTCAAAAGTTGACTATAAATAAAGAATTGGAGTAAAATGGAAATGTGTATTGGCTGTTTACTTAACACAGGTTCAGAATGAGGTTTAATATTACTGACAAATTTGCTGTTTTGCTGCAACAGTACAATAATAAATATATATTCTGAAAGATTAAAAAGGATAGAAGAGGCCATCAAATGTGATTTTTAATTGTTCTGTCATGGAATTGTCATCTCAAACTCATTTTTCCTGTCCCATCCTATTAGATCAGTTGTTACAGTGCCTTCATTAGAATGAGTTCACACAGCACCCAGCTACCTTCCCTACAAATATTCGGGGCTTTGCTTGCCAGTTCTGAATCCAATTTACCCTGGTCAGATCAGTTCTCATCCACTAAAATTGACTCTTGTGCAGATTTGTATTTAAATGTTGCATGCTCCTTGTAGTTTCTTACAGCAAATCTAAACAATGTCATATGATGAATGTTCCTTGTCTGATATTCGATCTGCTTGACTACTTCATTCTCTTGCATAAGGTCCAGTAGTCCCAGCTTCATCACAGGGTCAGATATGCACTGATGCGCAAGGTTTTTCTCAACCTACCTATAATTTTTCTTCTGATCTCCCCTCCAAGTTTTTATCCCATTCAAAATTATACTAACCAAAGTTCATCACAACATCACTCCATATATTTCTTCCTTTCTGTAATTCTGTGCATCTTTTAAAAATATGAGATGGTTGACTGTAGACTACATGTTTATTTCTTTAAATTTGATTTTATTGATTCAGTTCTTGACCTCTTTAGGGGCATTATCAGTCCTGAGCCAAAATATTATGCTTGATTAATACTAATATCTTCCTATCCTTCCTTCTCAATCTCCCTTCAACACTTCTGATCTAAGAGAGTTTATACCCCAATAGAATTCTCTACAATTGGCAAAAACTGATGTTTCTTTGTGATTATTTGTGTTTGTGAATTGTAAATTTTACACTTAGTGCGTGTAAATATGTGCTTTGTACAGCCACCTTGAAATTTCACATGCTGCCTTTTACCCTTAGTCTGAGGACAAATGTTCCAGTTTTGTTGAGATGTAAACCTGCCAGCTAAGAATCAGAGTCATACAACAAGAAAACTAACCCTGCCACTCACTGGGTCCTTGTTCGTTATCAAACACCAATTTTTAGTCATTCTGCAGTAATTCCCTCTTATTCTCCCCATATGCTCACCAGGTTTAACCACTATTTCCAAACGAGGAACAACTTAGACTGGCCAGTTAAACTAGCAACCAGCAGGACTTTGATGTGGCATGAAACTGGACTACACAGAGCGTAGGATAGGACGGCACAGTACAAGCTCTTCAGCCTATGATTTCGTGCCAGCCTTTTAAACTTACTTCACGCTCAATCTAACCCTTGATTTTTCTTTTTCTTTCATCAAATGCTTATCTGAGTTTCTCTTAAATGCTCCTCATGTAATTGCCTTTATCACTACCCCTGGCAGTGTATTCTATGCACTTACCACTCTCAGGTAGATGGGTCACCTGGACCAGAAGGTATACACCCCAGGGTACTGAAACAGGTGGCTCAAGAGATTGTGAAGGCATTAGTCATGATCTTTCAAGAAATGACAGATTCTGGCATGGTTCCGAAGGAATGGAAAATTGCAGATGTCACTCCACTCTTCAAGAAGGGAGTGAGGCAGAAGAAAGGTAATTATAGGCCAATTAATCTGAACTCAGTGGTTGGGAAGATGTTGGATTCGATTGCTAAGGATGTGGTTTTGGGGTACTTGGAGGCACATGATAAAATAGGCCCTAGTCAGCATGGCTTCCTCAAGGGAAAATCTTACTGACTATCAGTTGGTACTCTTTGAAGAAATAACAAGCAGGTTAGACAAAGATGAATCGGTGGATGTTATGTACTTGGATTTTCAGAAGGCCTTTGACAAAGTGACACACATGAGGCTGCTTTACCAAGTTCAGAACCCATGGTATTACAGGAACGACACTAGAATGAACAGAGCTTTGGGTGACCGGCAGAAGATGAAGAGTGGGAATAAAGGAAGCTTTTCCTGGTTGGCTGCCAGTGTTCCACAGGAGTCTGTGTTGGGACTGTTTCTTTTTACATTATATGTCAATGACTCGAATGATGGAATTGATGGTTTTGAGGACAAGTTTGCGCATGATACAAAGATAGGTGGAGGGGCAGGTAGTTGTGAGGAAGTAGAGGGGCTATAGAAGGACAAGGGCAGATTAGGATAATGGGCAAATAAGTGGAAGGTGGAATACGGTGTCTGGAAGTGTTTGGTTGTGCACTTCAGTAGAAGGAATAAATGGAGAGTAATTTCAAAAATCAGAGGTGCAAAAGGACTTGGGAGTTGTAGTGCAGGATTTCCTAAAGGTTAACTTGCAGGTTGAGTCAGTGGTGAGGAAGGCAACTGCGATGTTAGCAGACATTTCGAAAGGACTAGAATATAAAAGCAGAGATATAATGTTGAGGCTTTATAAAGCACAGGTGAAGCCTCACTTGGAGTATTGTGAGCACTTTTTGGCCCCATATCTACGAAAAGATGGGATGACCTTGGAGAGAGTTTAAAGGCGATTCACAAAAATGATTCGGGGATTGAAAGGCTTATCATATGAAAACTGTTTGATGGCTCTGGGCCTCGTCTCACTGGAAATCAGAAGAGTGAGGGGTTACCACATTGAAACCTATCGAATGTCAAAAGGCCTTGATAGGGTGGAAGTGGAGTGGATGTTTCCTATGGTGGGGGAGTTTAAGACCAGAGGACACAGCCTCAGAATAGAGGGGCATCCTTTTAGTACGTAGATGAGGAGGAATTTCTTTGGCCAGAGTGTGGTGAATCTATGGAATTTCCTGCTGTGGAGGCCAAGTCATTGGGTATATTGAAGGCAGAGGTTGATAGATTTTTGATTAGTTAGGGCATGAAGGGATACAGGGAGAAGGCAAGAGATTGGGCTGAGAGGGAAAACAGTTCGGCCATGATGAAATGGCGAAGCAGATTTGATGGATCAAATGGCCTAATTCTGCTCTTACATACTATGTTCTTTATGCTCTCTGTGTAAAAAGCACTACTCCTGACACTCCCTATACTTTCTCCCCGTCACCTTAAAATTATGCCCTGGGAATTAACCATCACCATCTTGGGAAAAAGATGTCAGCTGTCCACTCTATCTATACCTCTTATACACCTCTATCGAGTCACTTCTCATCCCCTTTACACTCCAAAGAGAAAAAAGCCCTAGCTCACTCAAACTTTCCTCAAAAACCATGCTCTGTAATCCAGGCAGCATCTTGGTAAGGCTCCTCTGCACCCTCTCTAAAGCATCCACATCATTGCTATAATGAGGTGACCCAAAGAGAAAAAAATACTCCGTGTGGTCTAACCAGAGTTTTATACTGCTGCAGCATTAACTTGCAGATTCTGAGCTCAGTCCCCTGACAAATGAATGCTAACACAATATTCTTAACCACCATATCAACTTGCATAGCAACTTTGAGGGATCTGTGGATGTGGACTCCCAAAATCCCTTTATTCTTCCACAATACTAAGAATTCTGTCATTAATCAAGTACTCTGCCTTCGAATTTGATCTTCTGAAGTCAATCATGAAGCCTCCATTGGTCAGGGTCAACCAAGGATGTTGTGTCCTAGCTGTCTCTGATCAGTCAATACCCAAGCCAATACGCAAACTAGAGCAGTACAGTATGGAGAGAAAGGTGTTGCCCTTACAGTCAGCTCCTTCTCTCCATGTAAGTGATAAAAGCAAAGGAACAAGAGACTGATACAGCTTAGCACAAGCTGCATCACAGGAGTTGCCAGTCAGCGTTGAACTCAGTGTAGGACTGCCCTGGGGACTCCAGCTCTGGATTTTTCCTTGGGATTTACTACAGAAGCCTTCCCCATGAATGGCTGGAGCCACAAGGCAGTGCAAGTTTGAGATCAGAGTTTTCCTTCTCCTGGCTGAGCTGCCAGCCACTGCTGATGAGCCCCAACTGCCTGAAGCAACTGTTTTTATTGCACTAGTAACCCACCTTTACTCCTTCTGTCAGAAGAAATAGTTCTACCAGGCTTCGCAGCTAAGTCACAAGTGAAGTCCAGGAGCTGGACTTGATTGTGTAGGCTATTTGAAACTCACGCCGACGGAAAAATTATAATGGATATTGTGAACTAATCCCCATTACCATAACTATGCTAACCATAAGGAACCACTTCACACTTTTCTAGATTGATTGCCATCTGCCTCTGCTCAGCCCAGCTCTGCTTATCATAAATGTCCCAAGCAACCTGCAACAACTAACCTGCATATCACCATCCTGACGAAGGGTCTTGGCCCCAAACGTCGACTGTACTTCTCCCTATAGATGCTGCCTGGCCTGCTGTGTTCCACCAGCATTTTGTGTGTGTTGCTTGAATTTCCAGCATCTGCAGATTTCCTCGTGTTTGCGCTTGCATATCAAAGTTCAATGATTCTGTTTAATATCAGAGAATTTTTACAGTATACAACCTGAAATTCTTACTCTTCGCAGACATCCACGAAACAGAAAAAGACTCAAAGAATGAATGATAGAAGAATGTTAGAACCCCAATGAAATAAACCTCCTCATTGCTTCTCACATATTTATATCCTTCCTTTAATAAGGAGATCAACTTTGTACGCAGTACCTCAGATGTGGCAGAGCACTTTCCTTTGTAAGCATAACTTTCTTTCAATTGTATTATGTTTCCCTTGCAATAAATTGTATCTTTATTCATTTTTAATTTAAATTTAAATATTTAAATATCAATAAAAACTTTTTTCGGAGAGGCTGCTGGTTCAAGTCTATTCCCTCAGAGTGGTTGATGGTTCGAGATGCTGACCTTGAAGGGGCCATTGGTTTGAGCCCCTGCCCTTGGAGAGGCTGCTGGGTCCCAATGCTCTTGTAGATATTATCAAAATTCTGAAATTTATGGATTGGACAGTGGGTCAAACTAACTGTAGTTCACATTGGCCTCTTTCAGTTCTATGTTTCCTTTCGTGTTCTTGCCCATTCTTTCTTTTTGCCTATTGGTAGGCTGGGTTTTGGGGTTTGATGTTCTCCATGTGGGTGATCTGTTAGTTTTTGTGTAAGGGAGGGGATGGGGCGGGGTTTAGGTTTTCTGAGTTTTTGTTTCTTTTCTTTTTGTGCAGGGTGGGGGATTGATGTCTTTCTTTCAACAGCTTCAATGGTTTTCTGTATTTTATGGCTATCGGGAGAAGACAAATCTCACAGTTGTATGTTGCATACATACTTTGATAGTAAAATGAATCGTTGAAGCTTTGAACCTTTGTTCGGTTTACTGACTACTTGCTGTACCTGCTTTTAGTGGATTGAAAACTTGGGGCAAAAGAGGATGGGAGTTAAAGTGTCAGTCAGTTGTCTGGTAAAGATATGTGTTGGGACTATATATTGCTCGTCAACTTTTGTGAATCAGACAACAGGATATGTAGAGCTCATAGTCTGATGATCTTTCATCTATTAGATAATGCACTTGTTAACCTCTTCCTGCCAAAATGAACAATTCCATACTTACTTTGTGATTATCTGCTCGATCTTTACCCACTGAACCTACCTATATTCTTTTGTAGCCTCCTCAGGTCTTCTTTCTAACTTAGCATGATCAGAAAACTTCAATGCCTTCAGTGCCTTTATCAAAGGCATTCATATATGAGGGGTGATTGATAGGTTCGTGGCCCAAGGTAGGAGGAGTCAATTTTAGAAAACCTAGCACATTTAGTTTTCAACATAGTCCCCTCCTACATGTACACACTTAGTCCAGCGGTTGTGGAGCATACAGATCTTGGACCTCCAGAAAGTTCCACAGCAGGGGTGATTGATAAGTTCGTGGCCTAAGGTAGAAGGAGATGAGTTATACAGCTCTCGTTACATGCACATACAGTTCAACTCTTTGAGTGATTAGGCAGAAAGTTTGAAGTTAATAACTCATCAGTTAATAACTCATCGGGGTGATAGATAAATTTGTGACCTAAGGTAGAAGGAGATGAGTTATTGACTTGAAACCTTCTGCATAATCCTGTATGTGCATGTAACGAGAGCTGTATAACTCATCTCCTTCTACCTTAGGCCATGAACTTATCAATCACCCATCTGTGGACACTTTCTGGAGGTCCAAGATCCGTATGCTCCACGACTGCTCGACTAAATAGGAGGGGACTATGTTGAAAAATAAATATGCTAGGTTTTCTAAAATAGACTCCTTCTACCTTAGGCCACGAACTTATCAATCATCCTTCGTAAATTATAAATTCAATGAGGTCCCAGCACAGATCCCTGTGGAGCATCTTTCATGGTGACTTGTCAACCTGAAAAAATGATCTATCCACATGTATTCTCGACTAAATGCCTCCCCACTTTCTTCCAGCACTCCCAGTTCACCCACTATAATGTAGCTGGAGTAACCAGTGTTCAGGGTATTCAGTGGATACCCTGCATGCTTGCCACTATTGTCCATTTGTGGGTCACTGTTGGTTGAACCACTAACTGACAAATGCTTCCCTCTTTTTTCCTCAGTTCTCCATTTGTGGGTCACTGTTGGTTGAGCCACTAACTGACAAATGCTTCCCTCTTTTTTCCTCAGTTCTGTCGATACACAGTGGCAATAGTAGCTGATGGTCAGGCTCCAAAACTTGAAATTCTAGTCTTCAGTGTGGGTGTCCATGACCTCGGAAGCTTCCTGAAGTCCACAGATACAAGTTTCATTACAGAGATTTCAATTATAAATATTATTCATGATGATAATAATATATCAATCATAGAAAGTAAAGTTCCATTTATGCTGAAACTGATGTGCTGCTAAGTGAAGTAAATGATTCACTACTGATTGTTGCTTTCTGTAGAAAGTGAGTGGATGTAAACATCTAGAGTGCTTGAAAATCGCAATGTCAGAATTGTCTTACAGTTTGTTTTCTGCTCCAGTAGCATTAATTTAATAAAAGATAGAATGATTCTGTTAATCATACATTTACAAAGGAACTACACAGAACACAGAACTTTACTTTATTGTCACCAAACAATTGATACTAGAGCGTACGATCATCACAGTGATATATGTTTCTGTGCTTCGCGCTCCCTGAAGTACAAATCAAAGTAAATATATTAAAAATTTAAATTATAAATCATAATTAGAAAATAGAAAAGGGAAAGTAAGGTAGTGCAAGTCAGGTCCAGATATTTGGAAGGTACGGCCCAGATCCGGGTCAGGATCTGTTCAGCAGTCTTATCACATTTGGAAAGAAGCTGTTCCCAAATCTGGCCGTACGAATCTTCATGCTCCTGAACCTTCTCCCGGAGGGAAGTGGGACAAAAAGTGTCTTGGCTGGGTGTGTCTTGTCCTTGATTATCCTGGCAGCACTGCTCCAACAGCGTGTGGTGTAAAGTGAGTCCAAGGATGGAAGATTGGTTTGTGTGATGTGCTGGGCTATGTTCACGATCTTCTGCAGCTTCTTCCGGTCTTGGACAGGTCAACTTCCATACCAGGTTGTGATGCAGCCTAGAAGAATGTTTTCTACACTGCACCTACAAAAATTAGTGAGGGTTTTAGGGGACAGGCCAAATTTCTTCAGCTTTCTCAGGAAGTAAAGGCGCTGGTGGGCCTTCTTGGCAGTGGACTCTGCTTGGTTAGACCAAGTCAGGTCATTTGTGATATTCACCCCAAGGAACATAAAGCTTTTGACCTGTTCCACCTGCGCACCACCGATGTAGATGGGGTCGTGTGGTCCGCTACTCCTTCTGAAGTCAACAACCAATTCCTTCGTCTTGCTGACATTGAGGGATGGGTTATTGTCTTTGCACCATGCCACCAGTTTCTTAATTTTCTCTCTGTACTCAGACTCATCATTACCCAAGATACGGCCTACAATTGTGGTGTCATCAGAAAACTTATATATAGAGTTTGATGGAAACTTGGCTACACAATCATGGGTGTACAGTGAGTACAGCAGGGGGCTGAGTACACAGCCTTGTGGGGCACCGGTGCTCAGAGTGATTGTAGAGGAGAGCTTCTCCCCTATTTTTACAGCCTGGGTCCTGTCTGTGAGGAAGTTGAAGATCCAGCTGCAGATCTGAGAGCTAAGACCCAGTTTCCGGAGCTTAGGAATCAGTTTATTTGGAATGATGGTATTAAAGGCAGAGCTGTAGTCGATGAAAAGGAGCCTTACATATGTGTCTTTATTCTCCAGGTGTTCTAAGGAGGAATGTAGTGCCAGAGAGATGGCATCTGCCATTGACCTGTTGCTCTGGTAGGCGAATTGCAAAGCATCGAGGTTGACAGGTAGGTTATGGTTGATGTGTGTCATAACCAATCGCTCGAAGCACTTCTTAGCAATTGATGTCAGAGCCACAGGTCGATAGTCATTCAGGCATGCCATCTTGCTTTTCTTTGGCACTGGTATTATTGTTGCCTTCTTAAAACATGAGGGGATCTTAGACTGAAGAAGGGAGCAGTTGAAGATGTCAGCAAACACTCCAGCTAGCTCGCTTGCACAGGCCCGGAGAACCCGTCCCGGGACGCCATCTGGGCCCGTCGCCTTCCTTGGATTTATCTTCAGGAAGGTTCTTCTAATGTTTTCCTCGGTGACAATCTATCTCAATGCCATCAGGCCCGGTTCATCCAGAGGGGGTGGGACGATCCTCTTCTGTTTGAATCTTGCGAAGAATACGTTAAGTTCATCAGGAAGAGAAGCGCTACAGTTATTAATATTCCCAGCCTTTTCTTTGCGCCCAGTGATCTCATTTAGACCCCGCCATAGTCTACTGGCATCCCTCTGGTTAGCCTGGGCTTCCAGCTTGGCTCAATATTGCCTCTTGGTGCCCTTAATGGCTTTTCGGAGTTCACGCCTGGATTCCATGTAGCGACTGGTATCCCCAGACCTAAAAGCCGCAGGTCTAGCCTTCAAAAGGGACTGGACCTCATAATTCATCCAAGGTTTCCAGTTAGGGAATACCCAGATTGACTTGCGAGACACACAGTCCTCTGTGCACTGCCTGATAAAGTCCATGACAGCTGAGGCATACTCATCAAGGTTAGCTGCCTAGTCCTTGAATATTAACCAGTCCACCGATTCAAAGCAGTCACGGAGGATCTCATCCGTTTCCTCTGTCAAACGCGACACCACTTTTGACACCGTGACCTCCCGCTTCAGTTTCTGTTTGTAAGCCGGGAGGAGGAGTACGGCCTGATGGGCTGATTTTCCGAAGTGAGGTCGTTGGACGGAACGGTAGGCATCCTTGACTGCTGTGTAGCAGTGGTCAAGTATATTTGGACCTCTAGTGGAGCAGGAGAACATTCCATGCAACC
The DNA here is from genome assembly GCF_048418815.1 of Hemitrygon akajei. Classification (NCBI taxonomy): domain Eukaryota; kingdom Metazoa; phylum Chordata; class Chondrichthyes; order Myliobatiformes; family Dasyatidae; genus Hemitrygon; species Hemitrygon akajei. The sequence continues at coordinate 34,365,782 of NC_133145.1, forward strand.
ACCACTCTCTGTGTGGCAAAACTTACCCCTGACATCCCCTCAGTACCTATTTCCAAGCAATTTAAAACTATATGCCCCCTCATGTTAGCTGGTTCAGCCCTGGGAAAAAACCTCTGGCTATCCACACAAACAAAGCCCCTCATCATCTCAAACACCTCTATCAGGTCACCTCTCATCCTCTCTCGCTCCAAGGAGAAAAGACCAAGTTCACTCAACCTGTTCTCATAAGGTATGCCTGCCAATCCAGGCAACACCCTTGTAAATCTCATCTGCACTATCTCTATAGTATCTACATCCTTCCTGTAGTGAGGTGACCGGAACTGAATACAGTACTCCAAGTGGGATCTGACTTAGGTCTTATACAGCTGTAACATTATCTCACAGCTCTTGAACTCAATCCCATGATTGATGAATGATAACAAATCATAATCTTCTTAACAATGCTGTCAAACTGTGCAGCAGCTTTGAGTGTCCTATCGACATGAACACCAAGATCTCTCACATCCTCCACACTGCTTAGAGTCTTACCATTTATATTTTGTCAAATTTGACCTACCAAAATGAACCACTTCACACTTATCTGGGCTGAAGTCCACCTGCCACTTCTTAGCCCAGTTCTGCATCCTATTGATGTCGCACTGTGACCTCTGACAACCCTCCACGCTATCCACAACACCCCCAACCTTTGTGTCACCAGCAAACTTACTAACCTACCTTTCTACTTCTTCATCCAGGGCATTTATAAAAATCACAAAGAGGAGGGGTCCCAGAACAGATCCCTGCGGAACACCACTGGTCACTGACCTCCATGTAGAATACAAACCATCTACACCACCCTTTGCCTTCTTGGGCAAGCCAATTCTGGATCCACAAAGCAAGTTCTCCTTAGATCCCATGCCTCCTTAGCTTCCGAAGGAGCCTGGCACAGGGAACCTTATCAAATGCCTTGCAGGAATCCACATACACTACATCCACCGCTCTACCTTCATCAATGTGTTTTGTTACACCCTCAACGAATTCAGTCAGGCTCATAAGGCATGACCTGCCCTTGACAAAGCCATGCAGATTTTGTCTCTCCAAATGCTCATAAATCCTGCCTCTCAGGATCTCCTCCAACAACTTGCCCACCACTGAAGTCAGACTGACTGGTCTATAATTTCCTGGGTTATCTCTACTCCTTTTCTTAAACAAGGGAACAACATTTACAACCCTCCAATCCTCTGGTACTTCTCTTGTCCTTGTTGATGACGCAAAGATCATCGCAAGAGGCTCAGCAATCTCCTTCCTCGCTTCTCACAGCAGCCTGGGGTATATCTCCAACCAATCCTGGTGACTTATCTAACTTAATGTCTTTCAAAAGCTCCAGCATATCCTCTTTCTTATTGTCTATATGCTCAAGCATTACAGTCCGCTGTAAGTCATCCACACAATTGCCAAGGTGTTTGCCCCTGATGAATACTGGTAAAGTATTCATTAAGTGCCTTCACTACCTCCTCTGGCTCTAGGCACACGTTTCCACTATTGCACCTGATTCGTCCTATTTTCACACAGCTCATCCTCTTGCACTTCACATACGTAGAATGCCTTAGGGTTTTCCTTAATCCTGCTTGCCAAGGCCTTCTCATAGCCCCTTCTGGCTCTCCTAATTCCATTCTGAAGCTCCTTCCTAGCAACCATGTAATTTTCTAGAGCTCTAACAGTACCTAGTTTCTTGAACCTTTCATAAGCTTTTCTTTTCTTCTTAACTAGATTTTCTACATACTTTGTACAGCATGGTTTTTTAACCCTACCATCCTTCCCCTGCCTCAATGAAACGTACCCTGCCATGCATTTTCCTGAGAACATCTGCTCCCAATTTATGCTCCTAAGTTCCTGCCTATTAGCATCATATTTCCCCCTACCCCAATTAAATGTTTTCCCTAATTGTCTGCTCCTATCCCTCTCCAGTGCTATGGTGAAAGAGATAAGTTGTGGTCACCACCTCCAAAATGCTCTCCCACTGAGAGATCTGACACCTGAACAGGTTCATTTCCCAATACCAGATCAAGTACAGCCTCTCCTCTAGTTTATCTACATATTGCATCAGGAAGCCTTCCTAAACACACCTAACAAACTCCACCCCATCTGTACCCCTTGTGCTAAGGAGATGCCAATCAACATTAGGAAAGTTAAAATCTCCCATGACGACAACCCTGTTATTATTGCACTGTTCCAGAATTTGCCTCCCTATCTGCTTCCCAATATTCCTGTTCCTGTTGGGGGGGGGGGTCTATAAAAACACCTAGAAGAGTCATTGCCCCTTTCCTGTTCCTGACTTCCACCCACACTGACTCAGTAGACAATCCCTCCATAACTTCCACCTTTTCTGCAGCTATGACATTATCCCTAATTAGCAATGCCACGCCCCACCTCTTTTGCCCCCCCCCGTTCGTTTGGAAACATCTAAAGCCTGGCACGCTCAGCAGCCATTCCTGCTCCTGAGACATCCGAGTCTGTGTAATGGCCACAGCATCATAGTTCCACGCACTGATCCATGCTATGTTCATCCACCTTGTGTTAAAATAGACTCATCTCAAACCATCAGGCTGAGTGCATCTTTGCTCTAACCTCTGCCTATCCTTCCTCAAACTCCCTACTTGTGCTCCAACCTCCCCGCCCTCTGCCTCTTCTCTTCGGTTCCCACCCTCTGCAAATCTGGTTTAAACCTTCCCCAACAGCAATAGCAAACCTCCCCTCCAGGATATTGGTCCCCCTTGGATTCAAGTGCAACCCGTCCTTCTTGTACAGGTCACACCTGCCCCAGAAGAGGTCCCAATGATCCAAAAATCTGAATCCCTACCCCCTGCTCCAATCCTTCAGCCGTGCCAATCCTCCACCTCATTCTATTCCTATACTCGCTATCGCATGCAACAGGCAGTAATCCCGAGATTACTACCTTTGAGGCCTTGCTTCTCAGCTCCTTCCTAACTCCCTGTATTCTGCTTTCAGGACCTCCATCCTTTCTCTCCCTATGTTGTTGGCACCAATATGTAGCACGACCTCTGGATGCTCAACCTTTCTTTTCAGGAGATTGTGGTTGTGCTCAGAAACATCACAAAACCCGGCACCTGGGAGGCAAATAACCACGCTTGTTTCTTTTTTGCGTCCACAGAATTGCCTGTCTGTCCCCCTAGCTACAGAGTCCCCTATCACAGCTGCCCTCCTCTTCCGTTCCCTACCCTTCTGAGCCACAGGGCCAGACTCAGTGCCAGAGGCACAGTCACTGTTGCTTCCCCCAGGTACGTTGCCCACCCACCCACCCAAAAGCACTCAAAATGGAGTACTTATTGTTAAGGGGGACAGCCACAGGGTTCTCTCCACTACCCTTCCCTCTCCTGACAGTCACCCACTGTCCTGTCTCCTGTTGCCCTTGGTCTCTAAGGAGCTGCTGCTCGATGCACCTGGCACAGATGTGGCCAAAAGGGAGGCTGGAAGTCTTCTGAACATCCCACATCTGACACCCAGAACAGAAAACTGGTCTTGCAGTCATACCCGCTATTCTAATGGGCCAAGCCCCGTGAGACTCTGCTTCCCGGCCTGTGTGAAGCTCTCTCTCTCTCTTCAAACTGATTATTCCGCCACTAGTGTGCCAAGTCACGCAAGGCGCTCCTTTTAAAAACTTTTCTCCCCAACCTGTGTGAAGCACTCTCTACGAATCAACTGGTCTGCTGCTCATGTTGCATTCGTTGAATTATTTTCATTCAAATGTATCTCATATAAATGAAATCAATATTTGAAGACTTTAATTTACACTGTTACGATCATTAATATACTTGCCTCAATCACACTCCCAGGAAATACTTTAAACTATATTGTACTTGCATGTACTTTTCATAGATTGCTCTACATTAATAATAGAAATTGTCAAATCAACTAGTCTGCTGTAAGTAAGCTCTTTGTTGTGGTGTCATAATCTGTATAGTTATATTTCCCAAATCTTTGTCCTGTACTGTGGAGAAACAGCTCAACACCAACTATCTCTGCTGCCTGCAACATTGAAGCATTTCCCATAGGGAATATAAAAGTAAGATTTACATGAAAACGGTCAGAATCCAACCTAAGATATTGCTTTGATCAAGCGGCCAATCTGGACATCGGAAGTTTGGAGAGGAGAGGACTTCAATCAGGTCCACTGACTGAGGGTAAAAGGCAGGAGCAGTTTGCAGCAGCCTAACAGAGCTTTGTCCAATGCCCAATCAGCATTTGGGATTACAGTCGGCCCTCCTTATCCGCGGGGGATTGGTTCCGGGACCCCTCGCGGATACCAAAATTCGCGGATGCTCAAGTCCCTGATTCAACCTGTCTCAATCCAGTGGATCTTAGGACCCAGCGGAACCCCAGACCTTATTTAACCTGTTTCAATGCCGTGGATATTAGGACCCGGCGCCAGAGCTCTAAATGCGCAGTGTTTCTGTGCTCAAAAATAATCACGATCGCGATTGAAAATCAAGTGGAAATAATAAAGCGAACGGAAAGAGGTGAAACGCCATCGGTCATTGGAAAAGCGTTAGGCTACGTCGGTCAACGATCGGATAAAGTGAGAAAGACTCTGCCCCGATGAAAGCTACAATTATTACTAAGCAACGCAGTGGTTTAATTATTGGGTTTTGGGGTTTTGAATTTTTGATCCTCCACATCAACCCGGCACGGTGGAGAGCGGTCTGTCACTGGATCGAACTCGGGAAATTCCAATCCCGAGCCCGGCGCTGAAACATACCTTCTTAAGTGTTTTATATGCATAGAAAGGTAAAATATATACTATATACTAAGACAAACGTTTGACTAACTGACGCTAAATAAAACCGGATGTATCTGTTCCGACTTACTTAGTAAGAGAACTTCCGATTTTTTTCTATCCCAATCCACGATAACCCACGCACATCCTCCCGTATACTTTAAATCATCTCCAGATCATCTGCTTATAATACCTAATACAATGTAAATGCTATGTAAAATAGTTGTTAAACTGCATTGTTTAGGGAATAATGCCAAGAAAAAATTGTCTGTACGAGCTCTAACAAGAAGTGCTGGAAGAGCACTTCCGGGTTTTCGCGATTCGCGGTTGGTTGAATTCGCGCATGCGGAATCCGCGGATAAGGAGGGCCGACTGTAATTAGTAAAAACGAGTTAAAGGAATGCAGTGCAGCGGCTGTGATTTGAGTGGACGTAGTCAGAGTGGTGATGTTAAAGTTTTAGCTCTTGGAGGCTCCAGCAAAGAGAGGCTTCATTCAGAAAAAAACAAAGGAAAGCAAAGCTCAAGATTTTTCCTTCTCTTCTTCATATCTGCTCGACCAGGCGGCGATGACAGGCGGGGTAGTGGAATGCTCCTATTGCGGGATGTGGGGAGGCAGGGAGACCTCCAGTGTCCCTGATGACTACAACTGCGAGAAGTGCATCCAGCTGCAGCTTCTAACAAACCCTGTTAAGGAGTTGGAGCTGGAACTGGATGAACTCGGGATCATTCGGGCAGCCGAAGGGGGTAATAGGACATATGGAGAGGTAGTTACACCCAAGGAGCATGACAGAGGAAACTGGGTGAGAGTAAGGAAGAGGAAGGCAGTCGAGGAGACAGTGCAGAGTACCCCTGTGGCCATCTCCCTCAACAGCAGGTATATCACTTTAGATAGTGTTGGGGGCGGTTGGGAGGGACCTAACAGAGAAAAGTTACAGTGGTGAGGTCTCTGGCCCTGAGTATGTCTCTGTGACTCAGAAGGAAAAAGGGGAAAAAACTGGGGATCCATTAGTTAGGGGAATGGACAGGAGGTACTGTGGGCGAGAAAGAAATTCCCAGATGGTACGTTGCCTCTCGGGTGCCAGGGTCCAGGATATCTCAGATTGAGTCCTCAGCATTCTTAAGAAGGAGGGTGAACAGTCAGAAGTCGAGGTCCATGTAGGTACTAATGGCATAGGTAGGACAAGTGATGAGGTTCTGCATAGAAAGTTCAGGGAGTTAGGTGCCAATTTAAAGAGCAGGACCTCCAGGGTTGTGCTGTCAGGAATGGTTCCTCTACCATGTGCTAGTGAGGCTAGAAGTAGGACAATTACACAGTTTAATATGTGGCTAGTGAGTTGGTGTAGGAGGGAGGGCATAAGATTTCTAGATCAATGGCTTCTTCCATGGAAGGTGGGACCAGTACAGAAGGGACAGTTTGCACCTGAATTGGGCTAATATCCTAGCTGGAAGGTTTGTTAATCCTGCACAGTGGGGTTTAAACTAGAGTTGCACGGGCATGGGATTCTGAGTGCCAGAACAGCTAGTGGAGAGGTTGTGGAGGCAGATTCTGGTAAGACCTCAGACAAAGTTAAGAGTTTAAAGGTTAAGCATGGTGTAACAATATCAGAAAGGGTGAATACAGGACTGAAGGTGTTGTATCTGAATGTGCACAGTATACAGAATAAGGTAGATGGACTTGCAGCACAGTTGCAGATTGGCAGGTAAGGTGTTGTCGGCATCACAGAATCATTCATGGTTATTGCTGGGAGCATAATGTACAAGGATACACATTGTATTGCAAGGATAGGCAGGAAGGCAGAGAGGGCAGCATTGCTCTGTTGGTAAGAAATGAAATCAAATCATTAGGAAGCGGTGACATAGGATTGGAAGGTGTTGAATCATTGTGGATAGAGCTACGGAACTGCAAGAGTGAAAAGACCCATGGGAGTTGTATACAGACCCCCAAACAGCAAATAAGGATGTGGCTGACAAATTACAATGGGAGATGGAAAATTCATGCTGAAAGGACAATGTTATATAGTCATAGGGGATTTCAATATGCAGGTAGATCAGGAAAATCTGGTTGGTGCTAGATTACAGGAAGGGGAATTCCTAGAGTGCCCTTGAGATGGCTTTTTAGAGCAGCCTGTGTTTGGGCTCACCAGAGTATCAGTTATTCTGGATTGGGCGTTGCATAATGAACCAAAATTGATTAGAGAGCTTAAGGTAAAAGAACTCTTAGGGGAGAGTGATCATCATATGATCAAATTCACCCTGAACTTTGAGAAGAAGAAGCTAAAATTGGATGTATCTGCAATATAGTGGAGTAAAGGGAATTACAGAGGTACGACAGAGGAGTTGGTCAGAACTGATTGGAAAAGAACACTGCTAGGGATGAAGGCAGAGCAGCCTAGAATCTTTGGATGCAATTCGGACGACACAGGATAAATACATCCCAAAGAAGAAGAATTAGTGTAAAGGCAAGATGACACAAGCATGGCTAACAAGAGAAGTACAAGCCAACATAAAAGCCAAAGAGAGGGCATATAATAGAACAAAGATTAGTGAAAAGTTAGAGGATTGGGAAGCTTTTAAAAACCAGCAGAAGACAACTGAAAAAGTCCTCAAGAAGGTAAAGATGGAATACAAAAGTAAGCTAGTCAATAATATTACAGAGGATACATGAAGTTTCTTCTGAAACATAAAGTGTAAAAGAGGGACAAGAGTGGATATCAGATGATGCTGAAGAGATAGTAATGGGGGCAACGAAATAGCATACAAACTGAATAAGTATTTTGCATCAGTCTTCACTGTGGAAGATACTAGCAGTATGGTGAAAGTTCCAGCTGTTAGGGGTCAGAAGTGTGGGAAGTTACCATTACTAGAGAGAAGGTTCTTGGAAAACTGTAAGGCCTGAAGGTAGATAAGTCACTAGGACCTGATGAAACTTATCGAATGGTGGAAGGCCCTGATAGAGTGTTTGTAGAGAGTATGTTTCCTATGCTGGGATAGTTTAAGACTAGAGGACACAGCCTCAGAATAGATGGAGATTTTTTTAGAATGGAGATGAGGAGGAATTTCTTTAGCATGGTGAATCTGTGGAATTCTTTGCCATGGGCCACTGTGTTCTTTGCCATGGGCCAAGTTTTTATGTATATTTAAAGCAGAGGTTGATAGACTCGTGATTAGTCAGGGTATGAAGAGATACGGGGAGAAGGCAGGAGATTGGGGCTGAGAGGAAAATTGGATCAGCCAAGAGCAGACTTGATGGGCTAAATGATCTAATTCTGCTCCTATATCTAATAGTTTTGTGGTCTAAAGTAGAGTCAGAATTATACCTGCATATCTTGAATGAATAATATTCTGATTTCCAATTCCAATTAAATATTACACTTGGTTACAAACAGAGAATATTAAATGTTGACAATTTTGGCACTGATTTAACTCAATTTAATGGCTTGATTGACCTGCATAACAAAGCACCCAGTTTAATTAAAGCACTATATCATTGTAATGTTTAATGTGTAACTTAATAGCGACTGTATGTGTTGAATAAAATGAGGGGAGTTGGATTAGGCTGTAGATTTGTAGTTTAACTTTCTTATACTAGTTTGTGTTTTTATAATCACTTGTATACACGTAATTTCTCAATGAGTTTTTCAGTGGTTACAGTTTCCTTTGTATTTTTTGGGAAACTGGTTTCAGTGGTGTGTGTCACATTACTTGAATCTGGCTATTTAATTGGTTAATTGTTATCTGCTGGGATTTCAATAGAATCAATGATCTGGTAGAAGAAGACCAGACCAGTTTTGTTCACTTTGTTTTTCTCTTCGCCTCTCAGCAAGGCTCTCCCCTCATTTCCTTTGTTGTAACTGTTGTGGACTGTGGTTGAAGTCACAGGAGGGAGGCTGCAGCTGATGATGTAGAAGTCTTTGTTCAGCACACATTCTCATGGAGACTAGAGGCTCACAAACCCAAAGGTACCTCACATTTTTATACCCTTAAGATCTAAGATAACAGTAGCTGATACAATACAATTTCAATTGTTACAATGACATATTTCCCTTCAGAATTTTGGGTTGACAATGCTTCCTTTGAATTGTATATCTACAGTGATAGATAACTCCGAATACACAGATAGTCAAAAATCTTCTGAAGATGGAAATCCCAGACACCCAAAATTAATGCTGGCAGGGCTGTCTCTGAGAACACAAATATGTTAACAACACAAAAACTATTGATTGTCTATACCTGTGACGATGCTTGATATGCTAAGTGACAGCATGTGTCTGATCTGCTAACTTAAACTCGGTCACAATGGTGTAAATAGCATAGGCTGTGTTGCCCATTAACACAACCCCAATTGTCTTAACATTTGACTAATGCATCTGTAATTTCTTGGTCTATAGAGCAGCCTGTGCTTTTAAATTTATTTACTGCTTGCAATTTACAAAAAAAAAAATCTGAAGGCTAATCTTTTCCATAGATGCTGCCTGGCCTGCTGAGTTCTTCAGTGCTTTGTGTGTGCTGCTTGGATCTGAACATTTTCTAGCATCTTCAGGTTTTCTCTTGTTTCTAAAAATCCATTGTAAGCTTCTTGAACCTATTTACATCTGCAATTAGAACTGAAGCTTGGATCTTGTTTAAATTAATATCTGCTATTTTCATGTATTACATAACAGGAACACTCAATAAAATGATCACAAGCAACAAGTTTATGTCTCATTCTTAACTCCCAAAGAACCTTCAGATCACAAAGACATCAGGACCCACAGGGGGAAATTACTTTCTACAATCTGCTCTGGAATAAGGTAGTCAGAATCATATTTAAAAATTGAAATTTTGTATATATATTTAAGAGTTAATATGCATGTTTTTCATTTAATGTTTATTAAACTATGTAAAATTATTTTAATCCTTCTGTAAAAGATTAAACTTACAGTTTTTGAAGTTTCCACAATTAATGTAGCCAGCATGGACAGGTTGTGACATTGTAAATGCTACTTTTAAAGTTTCCTGGAATGAATACATATGGTGATCGACAGATAATCTTTTAATATAGGATGGATCAAAAAGAAACTTCTACTTGGATGTTGTTTCCTGCTTCAGCATGACAAGTGACAACCATCTGCATTTCTTAAGGTTCTTTGGTGACTTGAAATTGGAGCATAGCTGGACATGAAAAACGCATTTCTACATGTTTGAGTGCAAGAGCAAACATTTCTGATGGCAGTTCTGCCCACCAGCCAACTGCCCTGAACACTTCAGGAAGTGATTCAGTTCAGTGTAATGGGCGCTTTTCCAGTACATGTAATGATATTATCAGCATGCTCTAGACTCATCTTAGCCTTACTGACATAAATTGGAGCACTAATGTGCAGGCTATAACCTTCACAGAACTCATAGTAAGGCAGGAAGAAATCCTGACTGGATCACCGATGTTTTGCTCTCTGCACTATTGTCCCTGAGTTTATTATACGCTTGAAATCTCAAACATCACTGCTGGACTTCACAATACTAATTACATAATATGCATATTGTGGAGTCTGTCGAGTGATGAGCCTGGGCTTTGTGTAGGCTTTCTAGCCATAAGACTGAACCTGCACTGACAACTACGAAGGGAAGGATGGGGAATTAGTTGTGGTGAGGCCAGGCATACGGCGCAGATTGCCTAATTCTTCCTTGTCCTCCCTTACTTTCATCTTTTGTATAGTTGCTGTGTTGTGTTCTTTATATTAGAGATCTGCTTCCATGATCCCTGATATCGAAGATGTACCATCTGGAACCTCCACAGGCAGCTGCTGTTGGCAACGATACAAATTACTGTGGAATCTGAATAGTAAAAAGAATTAAATTACTCAAGCAGAGAAAACCACTGAAATTAGTGATGAATAGAATTAATGAGTTTTAATAAGGGAGTAGATCAAATTTTGAATAAACTTAGGTTCATCTGTTAAATTGGTAAGTTATATAGCAGAGGTATACTAAAGGCTGACAAGGAAATCTTTGTAAGAGCTGACGACCAGGATAGAAAAATAGCGTTCAAGCAGTTTCTAAAATAGATTTTTCTGTTTAAGAAAGTGAACAACTAATTTCTTATAGCTGTTTAGAGGCTTGATCGGAGAAAATACTTGAGACTTCAGAAAAAGAAAATGAGGTGTCAACGGTTTGAAAGGCAAAATCAAATCCTATACACAACTCTTCGAGAATGATCTCAAAATTGATCTTTATTTTCCTTTCTGTTTTGGCAAATAGGAAGAATTTTGGATCATTGGTTAAATTCACATGCTCTCCAAATGTAATTAATGAACTCTTTTAATTGTACATTTCCTCAGGATTGAGGAGAACTTGTTTCCATCTTGATTTTAAATGTGGCTAACAAGGCTAATAGGTGGCTGGCAGGATGGGGAAAGTGGGTGGTATACTCCTTCTGACATTTTACACAGGTCTTCCACAGGATCCTGACACTGGCCCGGAGGCTCTCAGTGACATTCTGACTGTTCCACCTCTTCTTTGAATGGTCATTTGCAGGGATTTCTAGATGTCAGTGGGGATGCTATAACTTTTCAAGGACGCTCTGAATACATCCTTAAATCTTCTACCCACCTGGTGAGCTCTTGACAAACCTTTGAAAAGAAATCTGATATTGGACATGTGAACAATGTGACCTGCTCAACAAAATAGATTGAAGTAACTAGGGCTTCAGTGCAGGGGATTTTGGCTGGAAAAGGAAGGTGCACTTTCTTTTTGCTTATCCTTGTAGTGAATTTGGAACTTTTCTTATAGAGGAAGTATCTGTGACATGTTTCCAGTGCTTTGAGGTACCTGCTGCAGTATAAGCAGTCCAGGTCCCAGAGGGCAAGCATCACTGCAGCTAGAACTTGTTCTTCAAATGCTGTTCTCCTGAATTGACCAACGGTTGCAATGAAAGCAGTGGGGAATTACATAGGCAAACTTTGCCTTTGTCAAGAGAAGATTCTGGAGACATGAGGTTTGTCTTCCTCTGGGATGCAGAGAGAAATTGTTTAAAGGCTGGATTTCCAGTGCTTTGGCTTCACCTGAAGTTTAGATGGTTGGGGCACAGTATGGTGTAACATGTATGTTAATTGGTTGGGAATAAAGGTGGAAATTAGACACGCGTCAATGTAAGCATTGAAGGACTTCACACTTCAACTATGGAATCCCACTTTTGTTCCCATATGCACAGTATGAAGAGTAAAAAGTAAGATATTTATTTTTTAAGCACTAGATCCTTTTTTAAACATATTTATCTATTTAAAGTGAAAGAAAGATACAAAATTAAGAAGGAATACTTCCCATAGGTTGTGCAGATTGGACTGGAAAATGAAACATCTTCAAATCTTCTCCACTGCAGCAAAATATTGCTGAAGTTTAGTGATAATGGATGTCTTTGTGCACAACTTCCACTCTTAATATTTGTCTGGTACTTAGGATAATATCAGGGTGACCTTGGAAGATAAAATGTTCTTTTGCCAAATGTTTGTCCTTTCTGTCTTTCTCCTGTTTTATGCTGCAAAAAAAAAAACATTTTTCAGGTTTAAATGGAATGCCACTCAGAGTATTTTTATATTTTGACAGTTTCTGCAATAAGGATATTGACTTGGTTATGGATGGAATGCTTACAGACTTATAATAAAAGTTCAAGTCATATGGTTTTCTTCACTAAAATTGCATTATATTTTAGTAATTTTTCCATGGTTGTATTCCATTGCAGTAAGACAATTTCTTTCATATATTTTTAAAAAATAGTTGATATAAATAACAGAAAATAAACTAGTTGATCTAAGGAAGGAACTGGGTCCCTAAGTTATTCAATGTTGTTACCTTATAATTGTTCACCAATATGCTTGAGGTTTGATCTCTTGACTGTTAATTTTTTTGCATTCTACTATTGCCATTTTACACTTAAGGAAGAATGGGAACGGAATGCCAGACAAACATAAAATGTACAACAGTATACCACAGGTCCAGGCCCTTCACCACATGATGCTTTGCTGAAAAAGTTATTAAAAGCTTACTATACCAATTCCTTCTGCTGACACAAGTCTGTATCAGTTCATTCTCTGTGTATTCATGTGCCTTTCCAAGAGCCTCTTAAATGTGTCCTTTGTATGTGCCTCCACTACTACTACTCATCCTAAAAACTTGACCTGCACATCTGTTCTCACTTTAAATGTGTTTCCTCTAGATTTAGGTATTTCAGACCAGGGAAAAGATACCTGCTGTCTACCTATACCCCTCATGACCTTTTAAACGCTCCTCTCGGCCTCCGCCACTTTAGAGAAAATAGCCCAAGTTTGTCCAGCCTTTCCCCATAGCACGTGCCTTGTAATCCAGACAGTGCCCTAGTGAACCTTTCTCCAAAGCCTCTGTATTCTTTCTGTAATGGGGTGACCAGAATTGAATACAATACTCCAGATACACCCAAATCATTGTTTTATAAAGTTGCAACATTACTCCCAATTCATGGACTCATTACCTCAATAATAAGAGCAAGCATACTGTACACCCATCTCTTACCCTATCGACGTGTAACTTGGTTAAGTGCAAATGATTTATCAGCTCTGAGATGGATTAATGATCCAATGGTTTTATAATGTATTCAATATCCTATTTTTCATGAATTATTTAATATCAATATGTGAAGATTAGACTTTGCTATATCTCAATTAACAATCAATGGATAGATTCTGCACTGTAATGCATTTTTAATGAACATATATGAGTAAGTTTGGAATGAAGTAACATAATTATTGGTTGATGACACATTTCAATAGTTTGGAGACTTCAATTTTCCTTTCATTTTAGAGAGGATGGCAATATTGATTAAAATAACTCAATTATTTATCTTCCTATGAATTTTAAACTTTTTGAACAGGGTTTCATTTTGTTACTACCTTGATTGAACAAGATGTATTTAATTTAATACAGTCTCCTGATTTTGTTAACAATGCTTTTGCAAATGGATCTTCTGAAAAAAATTGCAACATCCCGAAATTGCACTTTTTTATGGCGTGGTTTGTTGCCCCAAGCAGCAGTGATACCTTGACACATCTGAAAGCTTTTTTTGAGGTAATAAGCTGTAGACTTTTTGGACTCTGGGCCATAGATTTGAATAGGTATGCTCACCACCGCAGAGATCAGTGCACCTGTCTAAAGAAGCCTATGTCGGGTGTGCTGGTGGTGGTTACTGTTTAAGCTTGAATAATGTTTGATTTTGGAACTAATTATATAGAGTCCAATGACCACTAGAAACTTCAAGTCAAATCTGTAGTGTTGCTGATAACACCAGACAATGAAGATTTTGCTGCCTGAATACTTTCAGGTGTACCTTATGACTTTTGGGCTGATGATTGGGAAAATCAACGATGAACTTGCCTATATTTGTTATTTCAAACAAGAATAACCGTTGCCAAGATTAAGGAAGACATCTTTGTTGGTGCACAAATTGAAAAGGTTATCAATGACAGACAATTCGAAGAACTTCTCGTGGGACTGAAGACAATTGCATAGAAGGCATTCAAGGATGTTGCTGAAAACTTTCTTGGCAACTACAGAGCAGCTGGCTACCAACATGCTTCAAGCATACAAACTTACGAAGTGCCACATGTCACTAAAGATTTATTTTTCGCATACACATTTTGACTTCTTCCCTGCAAACCTTGGCACTCAGTGATGAGCATGGTGAAAGGTTTCACCGGGGCATTGCGGTCATGGAGAAACAGTATCAGGGCAATTGGAATCCATCAATACTGACTGATTATTGTTGGACACTTAGTGAAAAGCCTCAGACACTAAGTACAGATGAAAATCATCAACAATACATTTTTAGCTTAGTCGAACTATTGTAAAACATCAGCACTGTTATGCAATTTAACACATTATATTCAATTAAATTTCTTGTTTCTCCAATTTCCTACATGATACAAGGAGTCTGAAATTATATTTGTGTTCCGCTTCAAGTGGTCCATCATAAACAAAAAAGAGTCCTGAGGAAGCAACACTTTCAAAAAATTTTGTTGTCTAGTATAATCAAGAAAATTGTGGATTTCCTCTGGATTATCTGAATTTGGATGCATTCTTCATTGTCATTGCTCAATTAATTCTGCCATGCAATTATTCCTCACACCCCTCTACGCCGTCGTCTCTGCGCAGGTTGTAGTAGATGTACCAATCTTCTGGGATCAGGCATCACAGCAGAATGCAACACTCCGGTTCACATTGGTGCTTCTCTGGTAGCAGACTTTTACAAGAATCACCCTTTGTAATCAAGATCAGGGAGGCACAGAGAGGATCTGTAATCACCAACGAGTACTTTGATTGTCTCAATGGAAGAACACGTGATCTTACAAAACTGATTGCCTATGTGCACACATACTAAGTTTTCTTGCCCTTCCCTGAACTCTCAAAGATTCGAAAATATAATGCCAGTTAAAAAGAAGTTTCTGTTACTGACCTACTATTCCTTGTAGTTCTGTTTCAAATCTCAACGTCCATGGGCACCTTCCATCCAGGGTGGTGAATATCCTAAAGTCAATGCTACCTTGTATATGAAAACATCTGCTTTTATATCCATTCTTTACCAGTTGAAATGTTACATTCCAGTGTCACTGGCTATAGGTCATGTGTCTGACCTTTTAACACCTCTTTATTTCTATGCTGACATCCATTTATTTCCCTCTTCCCAGCAACTGACAATTGGTAATTTACGACTCTTTGTCCTCAATCAGCAACCAGCTTGAATAACTCAGGGCAGGCACAGACCCCAACAATCATAAACCTGCATGTTATATCCAATCAAAGAACATCTCGCAAATAACTTCTTATTTGGAAATGGTCCTTAATCCAGCAGATTACCTAAGGCATCGCTGTGTGTGCTTTAAAACACTGATCAGGCCAAGCAACAACCTTACAAAATGGAGGACATAAAGCAGTTGCACAAAATTGCCGCCTTCTTTCGCAAGCACGTGGCAAGAGCAAAGAAAATTGGTCTGCTTTCACTGTCCTTGATTCATCCAAATTCACTGATTTGTAAACTGTAGTTCTTGCTGGCCAACAAGAAGATCAACCCCTTTGTAATTAGTTGTTTATTAAAAGTTGACATTCAAGAACCTGGGAAATAACAAGAGAGGAGGATTTGAAGTAGATTTTTTCCAATATCAGAATAAGCATTGTTTAATTCCACCCACAAAACTAATAATATATTGATGTGGCAAAAAAACACAATTAACTGGTGATATTATAGTCCTCACACAAGGCATTTGACATTTTACCTTCATGACAGACCATTGGTGAGCAATTCAACAACAGTCACCTTCCACTCCTCCACCTCTATCCTCACTCAGTTGATGGTGTAAGTAAGTGAACTACAGTTATGGCCTGGCTCTTGCTTCATGTTTGTAATTTCAAGTGGTCAAATTCTTATAGAGAGCAGTGTTGCGCATGTTAGCTTCGAGGCATCTGTGTAAACCTTTTAATTCCAAACACAGCTGACAATCCTGGCAATTGGTAATATTAACACTACCAGATCTGCTACCTGAAGCAGCCATTTGGTAATACCAAGGAGGGCAAGGGCTGAATTGCCCATGCCTGTCAGGGAACCTTTATGTATCTAAATCTTTCCAGGCTGAAGCTGGAGATATTTGAAGCATCTTGAAGGTTTATGTCCATAGTTGTGATATCAAATCACCAAGGCACTATTTTCAACTCTAAGGAATCCACTTAGATTTCATTTGCTTTCAGCACAGGCCTGCAGTTGAGACAGCCCAGCCAGGAATGTTGGGGTGCAGGATGCATACACGACTTTGCTGATGTTGAGCGTCAACTCTGGCCAAGACAGAATATAAAATCTATCTTCCTTCTCCATTACCTTTTGGTTTCATTTCCAGATCAGTTTTTTGAGTGGGCTACAGAGGGAATCAAAGATTGGTTATTGGTTGACAAAAGACCATTTGCAGATAATATATTTAATATTGCTTGGTTTATAATTTATGCAAACAAATGCAGCATTAAGAGTGATTATTAGTTGACAAAAGACCATTTGCAGACAATATGGTTGATCTCCCTCTATTTAAAATTTATGCAAATAAATGCAGTATTTGTACAGAGGAAGACACACTGGCAGGGAATTTTGATGGAACAGACTACTGGAATGCTTATGCTTTCCAGCTGATCTGGAAAGGCTAAGATTTATGCAGCCATGTTGTATTCTGTGGAATTTTACCACCACAAAGGTACCAAACAGCCATGGAACATATGATTGAGGAGCCAAAAGTGGAGGAAAAGGGGGAGATTGCCTAATCGGCCTGGGCAGTGTGTGTGAAAGGGAGAGGGGATGTAAGGATAAGATATGAGGATATTGGTAGTTTTCATAACATCGGTCTCTCCTTTGGCCATAAATACAGCAATTGGCTCACAGTGATAGCCAGTACCATATCCTTCAAAATATTGCACAGTTCGGGAGAGGTGGAGATAGGAAAGGACAGGGAAGAGGAAGCAGGTACACTTGTTTCCCTCATTTTCCAATATCTCCATCCCCAAGAATTGATATCTCCTATACACCAATTATCTGTCTTGGGATACAAGAGTCATCCAAGGCAGTGTGTCAAGGTACAGTATCTTATGCAAACTGTTTAAATAAATGGGGCAACTGTGATGATTGAATAGCAGCTAGCTGTGGCCTGAGGTTCTGGAGCTTCCAGTAGTCACGTAAGTGTGAGAATGTAGCGAGCCACATAAATGCTGGGTATCATAGCAGATAAATGAAGATTGTTGGTACATTCATAGTGAGTGTTTGGAGTTGTGAGTAGTGGCTGAGGTTAGTGGTTGTGTGGTTAGGATAAAGCATTTGAAGGTGCATTTATTGACCTTCACCAGTTTGCAAGGTCAGTGGTGTTGTATCCGGAACACAGATTGTCATCCATTGCATTGACATCTTCACTTATCTGCTCTCACAACTCCCAAATTCAATGCAGAGCTTGAAAACCTTGAAGCCCATTCCAGTTTGTGCTGTGCCATCCTCACTCGCCAAACTGCTGTCAACAGTTCCATCCACTATGCAAGGGAATGAGCTTTAGCTTTAAGCAGTGCAATCTAGCTTTAACTCAAGCTAACCACTCAGAGCGTTGGGCAACTGTTGTGCATCCAGTCAATCAGCAGTGTGGCTAGATTGGCTAGGTCCTGGAATTATAGAAATGAGCAGACAACACAAAGTAAGGCTGCTGCCTACATATCGATCATTGACCAGATGATTCTCACCTTCCTTTGGCCGGATGGTGCATTTAACTACCAATGTGTTTTGTGTAAAGATGATCCCATCAATTAACAGGAGCTTTAAAAGCAGTGCAGACTTCAGTACAGAGATAACCATCTTTCGTTATGGTCTGCTAGTTTAAACAATGCAAATCCATATTTGTTGCATTTCAAGGAAATAAGGCTAATATTCTACTGAGTAAAATGCAGTTCAGAGATTATATTTTACCAGAAATCAAAAACAGGCAACTCTTGACTAAGGGCATTGCAAAGTCTTTTTTTAAATTGTTCTAAAACATGTTATTTTGAAAAATAAACACTTAATTTTAAAGAATGGTCATATAAGATTTATAACATTTCTCTGACAATGGTATACTACTTCCTATTACATTTTATCATGGCTCTTAAATCATTCTAACTGTCTACTTGGAGAAAATGAGTGGGTTATCAGAGATGAAATCTCTGATTTTTAGCACTTATTGTTATGTTTATTTGGAGTAGTAAATTCACTTTGCTTCTTTTCATAAGCCCATAACAGCTGCTAAATTGTATTAATCTTTTATATCTTATTGAGCCAGATAGATTTTTTGCTTCAGCAACATTTTGAGATAAGGTTTTTTTATGTTTAAATTTGGCATTAAGTTTACGTTTTCACAAATTTTGTGTCAAAGGTTTAAAGTGATAATACAGGGATCTCCTGTACTCTTCACCTGCCAGATAGATGCTGGAATTCTTTGACTTCCAGGATGGGAGTCATTCTGAATTCCCAAATTATTAAAAGTTAGCAGAAATTATTTTCTGCTTATGAAACATTTTGGAATATTTCTTAATGTTTGTGTTTAAAAAAAAGTTAAGTATAGGATTTCACAAGACAATTGCAGCTATTACTCAAATTTTTGATGCAATTAAAAAAATTACAAGATAAGAGACCAGATGTTTAAAACAGGCATATGTAGAAATTGCTTCTTGCAGATTGTGTACCTCAGAGGGTGGTAGGATGCTAGATCACTTTACTTAAGCAAAGTTGGATACATTTTGTAAAGGTTGGGGATTGAAGGTTATGGGGATTTGGCACATAAGAGCTGACAAGGCCTGGGCTAATTGATCTTCCACTAAGATGGAGGTGAACTTGGACACTATAGCTACTCTGGGTCCAATCAAAGGTATATTTGTGGGTGTTGTACAGCTATTTTCTGATTGCACATCACTACTGGATATTAACGACGTCTGCAGGATTATCAGCGGGTTGCTAGATGGCTGGACTTACTGAGTACCGTTGTGTTGTTGCTGGACTTATTGTGTCCATTTGATGGTGCATGGTCTAAAAACAGATGCGAATGATTGTCTTGGATAGTTTTATAGTGACCATAACACCCTACTTAGCTGGCTGGTGGCATAGTGGCATCAGCGCCTCTCTTCCGAGCGAAGGCTCCCGAGTTCGAATCCAGCTGACCCTCTTGCATGCTTTCCGTCCGTGCTGGGTTGAGCATCAAGCTAGGAACTGGGCCTCGTAAAAATAAGAAAGCCTGCTAAAAAAACACCATCACAACAGCATCCAGATGACTCCACTCAGAGTTAAGGGCTTTCTTCTTCTTCTATAACACCCTACTGGACATTGGTAATGTAGAATACTGAAAATCTGATTCACTGTTTCATTGGAAAGACTGATGGAGGGGGAGGGGTTGTGGCAAGGACTAAGGTGAGGCTGCAGGATCATCTGTTGGAGCTGCCCGGGGAGGTGATGCCGAAATGTTGTGTGAGAGGTCTCTGTGCGTGCACTGGAATCCGTAAATGGATTGGGGGCTGACCTCTCCTGTCAGTGCTGCCCTCCATTTTTCACTCAGTGCTGTGTTCCCACATTTGCTCAGTGCTGCCCTCTGGTGTTCGCTCAGTGGAAGAACAAACTGGAACTCGACAATTTGCCATCAGTTCTGCAGTCATGCCACTCAAGAATTTGGGCTATATTATTCTTTTCCTTGTGATTGTACATTTTCTGAAATTGTAACCAGATATACTATTTGTGCTATAGTCAATGTGCAGTGTGTGTGATGTTGGTAATGTGTTTTGCACCTTATCCGCAATGGAATGCTCTATTATTTGGTTATATTCGTGTATGGTTGAATGATAACTAGACGTGAATTTGAACGTATTGAATGGAGGAGGAGGCTTTATTCCTGTGAATGGTGAAAACACACAAATCACTAAAACAACCTCTGACTGGTAATAACCTGGGAGGGAGATTGGAAACAGAAAATCAGTGTAAAATTCACAACTAAAATCTTTGTTTCATTACTAAAGCTACTATAGAATTCATTGGGTAATTCACTATTTTAAGATGATCATTTTCTCTCTGATCAGCTGACCTCTTTTCCTATTCACCTTTGATTTTCCAAAAGTACTAGCCTCCCCTCCTTACTCTAGGAGTAGGTACAATGAAGTTGAAGGTTACTGTGATGAAGAAAAATAAAGAAACTAAACTTAAATTGCAATGGAAAGTAAAGAATTAAAGTTACTGTGTTGTTCTGGTTAGAGTTACTTCTGGTTTGAATGAATACACTAATGATTTTACTAGATGACATTTTTGGCTAGGATCATAAATTTCCATAAAAGTTTAGATGTGCAGGCATAATTATTATTGGTCTGTCAGTATTTTAGCTTAAGTTCAGGCTTTGAGAAAATTGGTAAGGAGATTTTTACTGTGTTAGAAGTAAAGCAGACAATTTTATTTATGAAAGCATTGCCTCTTCTTTGGAAAGTGTGTCATTTTAGCATCTTTATACTGCATCCTCTCTGAAGAGCAAAACAATCTTGGTGTCCAGAACAACTGGTGATGTTCTAAATAAGAGTTTTTGCTGGAAACTTACATAGTTATAATGTGACTTTCAGCCTTTTGAGATAAAGACCATTGTTCTATTTTTGCCAAAAACTCAAAAAATTGCAGGCTTGCTTTCTTGGTCTCCATTATATTTCTCATCACTTCATGAAATAGCTGGATTTGCATCATAAATGTGAGTTAATACTGCCACAAGTTCAAGACCAATGAATCATTTATTAATGACATTGTTAATGATATGATTTGTGGTTCTGAAATAAAGATCAGCCTTACAGAGTATCACCAAATAATGAATTATTCTGAGAGAGTTTTCTTTTAAACAGTCTGCCTTGGCAGTGCTCTTGTATCATTTTCGTCATCCACTCTCCCATTTGTTGTTGGCAGATAATAATTTTTTTGGATGAAAGTCTGTTTGACACTCAAAATCACAAATAAGATAACTTGCTTTCAGAAAATGATTCTGTGATAAAATATTCTGTCTGATCCTTTTGTTTAATTTGGCACCGATCATGCCATTCATTCTCTATTAGCTTCTGAAGGAACAAAACCACAAATCCCAAACAGAAAATCAAAATATGGCACATACTGGAAACTTGGAAGGAACCCAGAATATGTTGGCAACGTACAACGAATCAAGCACCGTTTGTGGGAAAAGAAGTCGAGTTCACTTTTGGGGAAGTAACCTTTTCTTCGAGCTGCAATGTTGAGAAAGGGAGAAAGATGGGCGGAACAGAATGCAGTGTTCAACATCATTGAATGCAGTCGAGCTTAGAAGACACATAGGATGTTAGTACATATTGAAAGAAAATATTTTAGGAATCAGTTGACTCGCAATGTCCTCTTCTATTTTTTTATTCATGTTTCTCTAATTTCTGCTTCCATATTCCATACTTTTTTCCTTTTTGTTTATTTCTCTTTTTTATTACTAATTCACCCTCTTTTCCATTGGGCACTTGATTCCATTCTCTGTCCTTCAGTTTAAACAGTTAAAAAGAAAGGCCTTGGTGTTTTTTGATGATCTAGACAGGCCAATGGCTCAATTAGATTGTTATTAATTCATGACAGGCAACAAAGAGGAATATTGCACCTTTTTTCTCCTTCAACCTAGAAATTTGGACAAGAACAAGAACCAGTAGCTGTTGTGTACTTGTAAAGTGTTTAGATTCAAGGAAAAATTTTATACTGATTCTATGATTCTATTTCCTTTTTGCCCTTATACAATGGAGGATGGTTTTCCTTCTCCATTCGCTCTGCTCAGAAAGTGACAGATGCCCTGCTGCAGAATATACACTTACAGGCCACTTTATTCGGAGCAGGAATGGAAACTGGTTTGGTCTTCTTCTGCTGTGGCCCATCCACTTCAAGATGTGATGTGTTATTCATCCCGTGTCCCTCTTCTGCGCACCACTGTTGTAACGCGTGGTTATTTGAGCTACTGCCACCTTCCTATTAGCTTGAACCAATTTGGCCATTCTCCTTTGACCTCTCTCATTAACAAGGTATTTTTGCCCACAGAAGTGCTATTCACTGTATGTATTTTTTTTTGTTTTGCACCATTCTCTATAAACTCTAGAGACTGTTGTGCATGAAAATCCCAGGAGGTCAGCCGTTTCTGAGATACTCAAACCACCCCATCTGGCACTTTGATCCCATTTCAAAGTCATTTGGATTACTATATTGCATTAGGAGTTTGAAGAGATTTGGTTTGTAACCTAAAACACTTCAAGAGTTCTATAGAGTACCGTAGAGAGCATTTTAACAGCTTGCATCACTGTCTGATATAGGGGAGGTGCTGCATAGGATTGAAAGAAGCTACAGAAAGTTGTAATATTCGTCAGCTCCATCATGGATACTATCCTCTGTAGTATCCAAGGCATCTTCAAGGAGCACTGCCTCTGAAAGGCAATGTCCATTATTAAAGACCCCCATCACCCAGGGCATTGTTACCATCAGGAAGGAGGTACAGAAGCCTGAGAGCCCTCTCTCACCGATTCAGGAACTGCTTCTACCCCTCTGCTACACCATTCCTAAATAGACAGTGAACCCATGAACACCATCTCACTTCTTTAAAAATATATCTTATTTCTGTTTTTGCACTATTTTAAATCTATTTAATATACACATATATACTTACTGTAATTGACTTACTTATTTTTCTTTCTTTTTATATTATCAGGTATTGCTTTGTACTGCTGCTGCTCGTTCATGACATATGCCAGTGATAATAAACCTGATTCTGATCTCTTCCCCATTCTGGTGTTTGATATGAACAACAACTGAACCTCTCGACCATGTCTCCATGCTTTTAATGCATTAAGTTGCTGGCACATGACTGTCTGTTCGATATTTGCATTAATGAGCAGGTGTACCTACCAAAGTGGCCAACGACTGTCCTTTGTAATCGTGGCTTTAAGTTGGATTTTAAGATATAAATATTGTTTCATAAAGACTGAATGTTGGAAACACACAGTAGATCAGGTGTCATTCAAGGAGAGAGAAAGTGATAAAGAGTTAATTTCAGATTGTCCAAGGATCTATAACCTTGAATTGTTAACTCTGTTCTCCTTTCCAAAGATGCTGCCTGAGCTACCGTGTGTTTCTAATATTTTTGTTTTCATTTCAGATTACTGGCATCTACAGTTTTTGATTTTCATAAACGGATCCAGGTTTGAAGAATTACTGAAAGCTAAGGCTATAAGGTCGTAAAACTTTTAAGAAACACAAGGAACACTTTTCGTATGCACCATTTCCACATGTTTAAAAGTTTTATAATATGTGTTATGAAGTAACATACATTTTTATGCAGCTTGCTATGAACTAATGAACTGATCGAGCTGTGGTAACCTGGGACAGCACATATGCAGTGAAACAAATGTTGCCCTTAATAGAATAAAGCAGGTTTGCTCAAGTGAAGGTTAAGACAAGAAAGCCCTGCATGCAGTAAAATCAAATACAACTGTGGATGTTGGAAATTAGAAATTTAAAAAAACCAGAAATGCTGCAAATGGTTAGCAGGTCTACAGCACCTGTGGAAAGAGAAAGATAGTCATTGTTTTCTTGTTGAAGACTGAATGCAACATGAACTCTGTTTCACTTTCCACAGATACTGGCAGATCTGTTGAGTGCTCCCTTAACGTTCAGTTTTTATTTGTTGTTTTGTAGTTGTCCGCACCATTGCGAGGGACTTTGGTGCAGAAGATACCATGCACGCAGTTACAATGCACTGGTAGACCAGCTTTCTCAGGGTGGAGTGAGGGTGCACAGATCCTCTCCCCAGCTGCCCACTTTAGCTATCACAGCACCACGGCAAATACCGAAGAGCTGGAAACACATGATACTGAACACGCTGGAATCTGGAGCCACACACAATATAGTGGCGGAACTCGATGGGCCAGGCTGCATCGATTAACATATTGGGTCAAGTCTCCTCATCTGGACTGAAAGTTAGAAGGGAGGTGGCCAGTATAAAGCAGGAGAAAGGGATGGGGCAGGAGCTGACAGGTGGATCCAGGTGAGGGGAATGGGGGAGTAAGGAGTGGAAATGGCTCCAAAACAGTGCGTAGATAAGTGGAAGTGGCAAAGGACTGAGGTGATACCATCTAAGAGGAGAGATTATGTACTTGGAAAGAGCTGCCAGAAATAATAGCTGAGGTGGGCACATTAGCAATACAGCTGGGATAAATGAGTTGGCTGAAGGACCTATTTCCAAGTTACAGGACTCTCTGAAGGTGGAACCCGGAATAGAAGAGGGAGGTGCCTAGGTCAGAGGCATTTATTGGTGGTAGCAGCCAGTGGTAGGAGCGTGTGAGTGATGAGCAGAAGGAAAGGCGTCAAGGACTGAAAGCAGGATGGAGATGGGGTCTAGGTAGATCAAGAGGGGAGGTAAAAGTATAGGGGGGGAGGCAGTTATTGAAAGTTGGAGAATTCAATGTTCATAGCACAAGGCTGTGGGCTGCCCAGGCGGAGTATGAAAGGCTGTTCCTGTTCTTTGCATTTAGCAGAAGAGGAACCCAAGAATAGAAATGCTCATGAGGGAATAGAAAGAAGAATTAAAATGGCTGGCAACTGGGATATCCCAATGGCCATGGCAGAGGGAGCGAATGTGCTCAGCAAAGCCATTGCCCATTTTGTGTCTGGTCACACTGGTGTAGATCAGGAGCATTGGATAATATGCATGTGCAGGGTTGCCTCATCTGAAAGGACCCATCCGGCCCCTGGATGTTGGTGAGAGAGGAGGAGCTATTATCTTGCTCGTGGCTGCGTTATTACATCTCAACAGAGGAGAAAGTGCCTGGGGAATGAAGGGCATGTGTGGATTAGGTTTACGGAGGGAGGGATCCCTATGAAAAACAAAGAGGGAAGGAGAGGGAAGGAGAAGGAAGGGGAAAATGTAAATGTGGTGGGATGCCAGTGGATTCAACAAAGGTTGTAAAAATAGTTATGCTGGATGCATAGATTGGTGATGCGTGAGAACTGGGGAATCTCTATCCTGGGTAAGGGCAGAATGGGTTGGGAAACAGAGGAGGTGAGTGTGAGGGCTTCACCAGTAACAGTAAGGCAAAACCTTGTTTCCTGCGAAAAAACGAAGACATTTCAGATGTCCGGGTATAGATGGCCTCATCATCAGAACAGATGTGGTGGAGGAACTGAGAAAAGGGAATCGTACTCTTCCACGTGGCAGAGCGAAAGGTAGTCTCGTTGAGGCACTGCTGGGAATCGGTGGGTTTGCTAGGTGTCAGTAAATAATCTCTCTCCTGAGATGGAACACAAACAGATCAAGAAAGAGAAAAGAGTTGTCGGGGACAGACCAGGGTGGAGACTGGAATCAAAGTTGATGAAATGGATAGGTTCTGCATGTGTGCAGCACAGCTGCATCAACACAGCTACTAATGTCGTGGAGAGAGATTTGAGGTGTGGTGCCCAACTAGGTTTGGAACACGTACTGCTCCAGGTAGCCAATAAAATGGCAGCCATAATAATTTGGCCCATATGACTGCCCAGAGCACCACCTTTGATCAGAAGAAAATGAGAAGAGCCAAAAGACACATTGTTGAGGGTAAGCCCAATTCTGCCTGACAAGAGGAGGGTGAAGGGGAATTGGGCGGATCCATGTTCTAGAAAGAAACAGAGAGCCTCGAGACCTTCCTAATGCAGGCTAGATGTGTACAGGGGCCAGACATTCATAGTGGAAAATTAAGTGGTGAGGCTGAAGAAATGAAAGTTGTTGAACTGGTGAAAAGCATGCGGGATGTCATGGTTGGAGGTGGGAGTGGACTGGACTGCAAGTACAAGATGGAGCCAACACGTGAGCAGAGAAATTCAGTAGGGTGGGAGCAGGCAGAAACAATGGCCTACCAGTGCAATTTCTTTTTGTGAGTCTTACAAAAGAGGTAGAAGCAGTGCTGTTCTACTTATAATTTCCTTTTGAGAAAGACGTCTCTAACACTCCAGTTGTGACTCAGTTAAATCTATGATTCATATTGAGCTTCCGGAATTTCATACCAGAAATTGTTGTAACTTACATGAATCAGGCCTTGTGCGTGGTTTTTAAACCTGGAGCATCTAACAAAATGAATCAGACAGTGGAATGGATAAAAGATTGTCTTTGTTTTGTCAGATTGTGTATTAATCTGCCAGTTAATGTCTGCCATGGAGAAACATATCTAAAAAAATAATTGGATCTCCACAGGACATTACTAAATAGCTATACTTTTGGTTTTTTGTTGGTTGACCCTGCTTGTTAGCATGATGGAGCAGTGTGGCCAGTCTGTGTTTAACAAAATAAAAATATTTGAAATGGGAGGGAAAAAAGTGTCTCTCTCAGGGAACAGATGTTTGTAATAGTAAAAACATTTAGTGATCCAATTGAAATACGAGACAGAAGAAAAAAGGTTCCTCAAAGCAGAAAATTCATTATTTCAGTCTCGCTAATCAGTATGCTTCTGCTGGGTTGCACTTGGTGAAATTAATAACCCGATAGATATTAAATACGGATGAATGAAAATTAAAAATACACAATTATTTTGCTCAGCAGAGGAACAGTGTTATGATGCATGTTCAGGAAAGTTGCACTCAATAAATCAGATGTGATAGAGATAGGCTTTACTTGTCACGTGAACATTGAAACACACCGTGTAATACATTGTGTAAAATTAAATCAACAAAGATTGTGCTGAGCTGTCCACAAGTGTCAGCATGCTTCTGGCATCAATATAGCACATGCCTACAACTTACTAACCCAAACCATATGTCTTTGGATTGTGGGAGGAAACCAGAGCACCTGGAGGAAACCCCTGCGGTTGCAGTGAGAACGTACAAACTCCTTACAGGCAGCAGTGGGGATTGAACCCAGATAGGTCATCGCTGGTGCTGTAAAGTATCCCACTAACCACTATGCTACTATACTGCCTACTTTGAATCTTGAATATATCTGAAAATTGCCCAATGTTTTTATCTGAAGACCCCAATAACAATATGATGCACGCATTTGATCTGAACTGGGCACAATTCCAACCCAACAGCTTGATTTAATGTCGATCATTGTTAATCTGATCAAAGATAAGTATTTATGGTTGCACTTAAGTATGTTCAATGTGGTCGAAAAACAGATTCTCGATCTTGCTATGTGAAATTATTGCTTCCAATCAACAGAATTGCCAAATTCCAGTACTCTAAAATATGTAAGAACATTAGGGCTGATATATTGCATCAAACTTGAAGGATAAAGTGATTTGCTTAAGCATCCTCTAAGTAATCCTGATGTATTCCAAACTGCTATGGGTTCCTCTAAGTAAGGGACTTAAGAGACAGTGCAGACCTTTAATTGAAGCTATTAATAAATGTCTTAAGGGTCATGTGAAGCCATGGGAGCAGGTGGTGGATGGTTGTATGAACACCTAGTGCATATCACGAGTCCTGGTTATGTACTCACTGATGCCAGGCAGGTAGTCTCTGGAGAGTATTGATAATGGCTGGGGTTACCCATCCTGTAAAGACACTGCCCAGAAGAAGGCAATGGCAAACCTCCTCTTCTGTAGAAAAATTTGCCAAGAACAATCATGGTCATGGAAAGACCATGATTGCACATCATATGACACGGCACACATGAACAAACAGCTGTATATTTGCATTTAATGAGGATTTATAGCATTTTGAGACACGGCAAAAATAGAATAAAAGCCTTTAGGATCCATTGATATTTTTGCTATTGCTATTGGTTTGTGATTTTGGTTTGAAGGACCATTTAGCTAGAGAGGCCTGTGCCAGTTATTTGCAAGATTAATTTCAGCTTAATTCCACTTGGCATACTGTGTCCTCTCCCCAGGTCTTCGATATGATGAGCAGCTTAAATGGATGACGGCAATCAGCAAGCTCATCAATACTGCCTTGTTCAACTGTGTTGTAAAAAGATATTGCACTCTCCACGTGATGGAAGGGTCAGTAACGCTATTTTTCTAGTCCAAAAATTGAGATCAGTTCAAGCACAAGAATGCTGCAAAATTGCCCTCCACATCCGAAAAGTGATTGATGAGTTCCAGGAGCTAAGAACAGGGGTGTGTATCACTTGATTCATCCTTCTCACTTCCCATTGCAGAGATATCAACCTCCTCCAGGAGCAAAAGGATTGCGCAGCTCATTTGGCTGTGAATCTAAAGCCAGCATGTACACTCAGCAGCCAATTTATTAGATACATCCTGTTCCTAATAAAGTGGCCACTGAGGGTATGTTCGTTTTCTTCTGCTTCTGTGGCCCATCCACTTCAAGGTTCAATGTGTTGTGCTTTCAGAGATGATCTTCTGCACAACACTGTTGTTATTTCGGTTACTGTTGCCTTCCTGTCAGTTTGAACCAGTCTGACGATTATCCTCTGAGCCCTCTCATTAACAACACTCTCATTATTTTTACCCTCAGAACTGCTGCTCCTCACTGATTTTTTTTTTGTTTTTTGCACCATTCTCTGTAAACTTTAGAGGCTGTTCAGTGTGAAAATCTGAGGAGATCAGCAGTTTTTGAGATACTCAAACTACCCCATCTGGCACCAATAAGCATTCAATGGTCAGAGTCATAGTGATCACATTTCTTCCCCATTCTGATGATTACTCTGAACAACAATTGAACCTCTTGACCATGTCAGCATGGTTTTATGCATTGAGGTGCTGCCCTGTGATTGGCTGATTAGATATTTGCATTAACAAACATGTGCTTCTAATAAAGTGGCTACTGAGTGTATGATGGTGTCTTATTCCAAGGTTATTGGAATCAATTAACCCAGATCACTGAGTTTATTTTAATAACTAATGTTTTGGCTAGTAGACAGTCTCTAATCTTTTCCAATAAACATTATATGAGGGCATTCTTTCTGATAAGTGGCAGTTTATTAAGATCTATAAAGATTTTTAAACTTTATATTGGATCACCCTTAGGTATCCATTCTAACTCAATGTGCTTTGCATAATTCCATTAATATCTGGAGGCTCATGTAGTCTCATATTCAACTCTTCTTCCCTTCTGATGGATTTAATTCAAGCCTCCGTTTATGATATGCATTTTTAGCATAACCCTGTACACGACTGCCTTTTCATGCATCTACAATAAAGTGAAATTGATAAACGTGTGCCCACAGCTGGATCAATGTGGATTTGTAATTCCTTTCCAAAGGTTCTGGTTCCATCACAAATTTTTGTTTGATCCTTTAATACACCCGATGAACCCTACATGAATATGAGTTGAGGTCTAAGATGGAACTTAATATATTTAGCCAATTTTTCTTTAACAATTACAAGGATCTCTGCCTCAAGCTCCCACTTTGGTAACACGAACCATGCACCTGGAGTTTAATCCTTTCTTATAAACCTTTAGTATCAATATCTCTTCTACTGACTCCATAACGGAAGAGAATGGCTTTCTGCTTTCACTTTCTTAAAACCTTCCAGAATCTTAAAAAAATGCCAAATATGAGTTTAACAAAAGAAAATCTTCAAATGCTGGAACACACAGAAAACGCTGGGGGAGCTTAGCAGGCCAGGCAGCATCTAGGAAAAGAATACAGGCGATGCTTCGGGCTGAAACCTTTCCCCAGTCCTGCATTTTGTCTGTGTTACCCAAATACATCTTTTCTTGGCCTCATCTGCTTCATAAGAAATAAACCTTGTACATCAAGTTTCTCCACGTAACTGTAATTTCACGTTCCTGACCTCATCCTGATGAATCTATACTGCCTAATCTCTTCAGAGAAAACTTACTTGTATTTTCTGAGGTTGTATCATAACCTGGCTGGTGTGAAGCAGTAACCTTGGTATATGCCCACATTACATCAGCCCCTGAAGCCCTGTTTAGATTCCTCTCCCCCTTCTTCGTTAGTATCACTGAATGATGGTAACCCTCACTCATCCCTGATGATGGTCAAAAAATATGTCAGAAAGATTCATGAAACAATGTGAGATGTGATGGATGCAACCAAACTCATTTATTATAAAAGAGCCCCTCACAAAGCAACTCAAAAATCAAAGAAGATTGAACAACAGCTATGACACAAAGGTGAAATGAAGTAAACAAAGCTCTGGAAGATTACATCGTAATAAGAAAAACAAATTTTGTCAATGCTGTACTTGAGAAATAATTAACAACATTGTGTTGTACACACAACAGGAATATCAACAACAATATTGCAATTCTAGCACAATGATTTAATCTCTTCCAAACTGAAATACAAGTACTGATTGAACATAATAGCAGCAAAATTATACTACGTGAAATGGGATCAGAAAATGCTTGACATACACAACAATATCTGTAAAGATGAAAGTGAGTTTATGACATTTTGGGTATACAGTATTCTAATGAACTGGTAGAATTGAAGCAGCATAAAATATGTCATAATATAATATAATAGTATGTTCCCATTTAAAAAAAATAATGTTTCCTATTCTTTCAGTTTTGAAAAGCTTTGAAAATTTAGTTTACAATGAAACTTTATTTGTGTACAGTATGTGGGGGACTTTAGCTAATGGTGGGGACTTTTGAGTTGCATACCCAAGTTGTGTCTATTCTCCAACAACTTGCATTGAAAAAATATTCTAAATTCAAAACTTAGAATGTTATCTTCACTATCCAGTATGTACTCCAAGTTATATAGTGTTAAGTATTTGCGGAAGACAGGAATGCCAGCAATGATCACTTACTCTTTTTACACTGAGGATAGGCGTGAATGTGGATTCAGAATTTGTGATATAACCTGGATCTTTCATTGGACCTGTTCCATCTTCTTGTTAATTTTCATAGATCTTATTTAATGCTGTATAATTACTTGTGAATTTTTAATTGGTGCTTTTGTCTGTTTTCTTTTATAAAATTAGACCTAAATCTGAAGATTGACCATGTGAAAAGCTGGTTTTCACAGGATCATGTAATTCGTGATCAGCATTCAGCTTTGGAATTTCTGCTGTTTTTTTAAAATTTAAGTTCTCATTCCTCTCAAAGCCGAGCTTATTGTGACGTATACATGCATGCGCAAATACTATAAAAAATTTACTTGCAGTAGTAAAATCAGTTTCCTTGTGAATTACCTTAAATGGAGTTGTTCTTGAAATATTTTCCTGTAATACTTCAAGTTCTTACTTGTTCATTTAATTTTGTTGCTTTTTTGAAGTCCAGCCTCCTTGAACCATTACACAGACTACTTTTTGGAAATATATGTGTAAGGAAATCATAACTTGCATTCTAATGAAAACAGGCAGATAATCACATAGGGTAGGTTTTAGTTCCCATTAGTATTTTAACTTCAAAACTCATTAAACACACACATCACCACAACTTGTCACATTCACCTCATAAATGTCCCATCTGCTCAGAATGCATCATTACGGTTCACATAAAATATTATATTTTCTTCCATGTTTGGTGTCTGCAGTGTTTATATTTGTAAATTGTTTCCAGTTACATGAATATACATACGGAATACAATAAACTTTTATTCTTTTTTAAAAAAAATTCGCTTTCACTTTGGAATACATTCTTGCATTGTAAAACTTGACCTTATTTAGGATTCAATCAATAATTCAGAGACTTAACCATGAAACTAGGAGCTAAAACTTAGCATTCTTGCTTCTAAGGTGATTTGGGAGAGAGAAAAATATCATCTAGCTTCAACAAAATATTGCATGATTCTTTGTTAATTAGGTGATAGTGAAGCTCCCCAGGCAAAATGCTGGATATGAATTGAAAAGGTGGAGAGAAATAACTCATGTCAAATCTTTTGATCCTTTTTTTGAGAAGTTAGAGACAAATCTATTTTTCAGTAATAATTGTTGCCAGGTCAATACTTCTATAGATACTCTCTCTGTTTAAAGGTCTTGATTTTTCATCAGTTGTAGTAAATCATAACTAGGAAATTTTCCGCTAATGCATTGCTCTGTGCGTTCCATATTTTTTTCCTTTCTACAAGGAATGGTAAATACCCCTGGAGTACTTTTAGTGTGATAACTGTAGCTGCCATATTACATTGACAAGCAATAGAAGGTGAATATAAATTTATGAATGTTACTGAACCGTAAGTTACCAGAATACTACAATGAAAATCAATTCTAATTTAGTAATTTTCAGACATGCTTTTTCAGTCATGGTCTGCTGGCTACATGGAATAAATTATCATGCCTCTTTAGTTTGCTACAGCATGTCAGGCAGCACTTGTCACGGAAGATGATTTCCTTTTTGAGGTGACAGCACATATGTTGTGGTGAGATTAATGTTCAAACTTTTGCAATTTGTTGAGGTGGAAAACTGACCACTCAAGCCAGATTATTGTAAAATTATGTCTAAGAATATTGAAATAATTCAGACAATATTACTTTCTTGTTGTTTGAATAGATTGCAAATGCAATATTGTTCAATCTGAGCTGAGCTTCTCTGAACTAGATGATAGTCTTATGACTGAAAATGATTGAATGATATCCTTTCGGTCCACTAAAAAGGAGTCTAATGTGTCACTTTTAAAGTGAAATAATAAATGAAGGGATATAATTTTAATATGTATCATTAAAATTTTCTGTGATATTTGTTTTGTATATGCAAAGTACATAGGTTTGAAGGTCAGCAGGTGACTGGAAACTTTTAAGGTTAGTAACATACAAAAGTTGCTTTCAGTATTCAGAACTTAGTGGCATAGTTTAAAATTAGAAGAACATTGTCCTTAACAACTGTATCTCTAACCACAGAGTGATGCACAATTAGTCATGAAGTCTCCCCCTAACTAAGATAAATATTTAATCTCACCAGTTGGAAAGTATTCAGTAATGCAAAGCAGGGAAGGGAATAATGAAAAGGTGGAACTGTGTATTTGTAAACCCACTTTATTAATACAGAAGAAAAAATACACAGAGCTACATAATTGTATTAGAGGAAATGGTGAAATATGGAACTCGCTGAAATGTAGAGCACTTGAAGCAGAAACTGTTCAGCTGGAAGCTTGATGCATGTAAGAAAGTGAAAGTAATCGAGTGATGTGATGGGAATATGTATGAAGATAAGTAGAATGGTGGTTAGTTTGAAAGGAGGATACATGCAGACATATACTATTTGGATTGAATGATCTGTCTTGGTGCATTACATTTTACTCTACAGTTAGTTTAAGAAAAAATTAATTATCTTGAACTATTTTCAAATTCTGTCTACCAATGCAAAATGACCAAATAGTCAAAACAGTATTTCATAGAGTATAATTCTCTGGAGGAATGCTAAAATGTACTTAATAAATTGTACACTTGGGCTGTTAATGGTTTAGTCAGCCATAGACATGAAAAAGGCCATATGTTACAATGGGTGATATTTAAATTTGCTGATGATACCACTGTTGTTGGCAAATGAGCATCATGGGGGGAGATTGAGAATTTGGTTAAATGGTGCCAAAGCAACAACCTCTCACTTAATGTTCGCAAAACCAAAGAGCTGATTATCCACTACAGGAGGAAGAAGCCAGGGGCCTATCACCCAGTCCTCATTAGGGAATTTGAGGTGGACAGGGTCAGTAACTTTAAAATCCTTGACGTATTCATGTCAGAGGACCTGTCCTGACACCACTACGTAAGTGTCATCACAAAGAAAGTATTGCAGCATCTCTACTTCCTTACAATTTTGTATATAGTTGGCACGTCACTTAAAACTCTGACAAACTTATATGTGTGCACCGTGGAGAGTATCCTAACTGGCTGCATAATGGCTGGTATGACCACACCAATGTACAGGAATGAAAAGTCTGGAGCAAGTGGCGGATACAGCCCGTTGCATCGTAGACAAAGCCCTACTCAGCACTGACCACATTTACATGAATCTCTGCCACAAGAAACCAGCATCCATCGTCAAGGACCCCAACCATCCAGACTATGATCTCTTCTTACTACCTACCATTGAGCAGAGGGTACCTAAACCTAAGGGCCCAAGGCACCAGGTTTAGGAATATTCATTAGAGTAGCTTGTGATTGAGCCCACAAGGGAAATGGCAATTCTGGATTGGATGTTGTGTAGTGAAACTGCTTTGATTAGGAAGCTCAAGGTAAAGGAATTCTTAGGTGCTAGTGATCGTAATAGGATAGAATTTTCCTTGCAGTTTGAGAGGGAGAAGCTAAAATCAGATGTATCAGTATTACAGTGGAGTAAAGGGTATGAGATATGAGGTATGAGAGAGGAACTGGCCAGAGTTGATTGGAAGGGGACACTAGAAGAGGATAATGGCAGGAATTTCTGGGAGTAAGGGCGCAGGATAGATACATTCCAGAATGAGTAAGTATTCTAAAGAGAGCATGAAGCAACAATGCCTGACAAGAGAAGTCAAAGACAACATAAAAACAAAAGAGAGTTATGTAATAGAGCAAAACCTCATGGTAAACTAGAAGATTGGGAAGATTTTATAAACCAACAGAAGGCAAATAAAAGAACCATAAGGAGAGAAAAAATGAAATAATAATATAAATACCAATAATATAAAAGAGAATACCAAAAACCTTTTCAGATATATAAAGAATAAAAGGGCATATTGGACCACTGGAAAATGATGCTGCAGAGGTAGTAATGGGAGACAAAGAAATGGTGAAGCAACTTAATAGGAATTTTGTGTCAGGCTTCACTGTGCAAGACACCAACAAAATGAAAGAAATTTGAGAGCGTCGGGGCAGAAGTGAGTGTAGTTGCTGTTACTAAGGATAAGATGCTTGGGAATCTGAAAGGTCTGAAGGTAGATAAATCATGTAGACTAGATGGACTGCACTCCAGGGTTTTGAAAGAGGTTGCTAAAGAGATTGTCGAGGCATTAATGGTGGTCTTTATAGAATCACTAGATTCTGAAATGGTCCTGGAGGACTTGAAAATTGAAAATAACACACCACAAGTTAAGAAGGGAGGAAGCAAAAGATAGGAAATTATAGCCTGTTAGCCTGACTTCTGAAGTTTCAGAATACTTGGAGGTACATGATAAATTAAGCCAACATCAGCATGGTTTTCATAAGGGTAAATCTTGCCTGACAGATTTATTAGAATCCTTTAAGGAAATAACAGTCAGGATAGACAAAGGAGAACCAGTGGATGTTGTTTGCTTGGATTTTCAAAAGACCATTGAAAAGTTGCCAGACATCAGGCTGCAAAGCAAGTTAACAGCCCAATGTATTACAGGAAAGATACGAGCATCGACAGAACATTGTCAGACTGGCAGGAAACAAAGACTGGGGGTAAAGATGGCCTTTTTTGATGGAATTGAACTCTTTGTGGCCAAGTTTGAGGATGATACATGGATAGGTGGAGAGACTTATAGTATTGAGGAAGTAAGGAGTCTGCAGAAGAACTCAGATGATTAGGAGAACGAGCAAATTAGTGGCAGATGGAATATAGTGTGGGGAAGTGTATGGTTATTCACTTTGGTAGAAGCAATAAAAGTGTAGAGTAATTTCTAAACAGGGAGCAAATTCAGAAATCAGAGGTGTAAAGGGATGTGGGAGCCCTTATGCAGGATTCCCTAAAGGTTAACTTGCAGGTCGAGTTGGTGGTAAAGAAGGCAAATGCAATGTTAGCCCTTACTTTGAGAGGTCTAGAATATAAAAACAAGGATGCAGTGTTTTGGCTTTATAAGGGGATTAGTCAGACCACATTTGGAGTATTGTGAGCAGTTTTGGGCCCCTTGTCTCAGAAATAATGTGCAGACATTGGAGAGAGGCCAGAGGAGATTCACGAGACTGATCCCAGGAATGAAAGGGTTAAGGTATGACAGCTCTGGGACTGTGCTCGCTGGAGTTTAGAGGAATGAATGGAAATCTTATTGAATTTTGAAAGACTTAGATGAGTGTATATAGAGAGAATGTTTCCTATCATAGGGGAGTCTTGGACCAGAGGGCACAGCCTCAGAATACAAGGTCGGCCCATAAGAACAGGGGTGGCAGAATTTCTTCAGCCACGAGGTGGTGAATCTGTGGAATTCATTGTCACAGACAGCTGTGGAGGCCAAGTCATAGATTATACTTAAAGTGAAGGTTGACAAGTTCTTGATTAGTAAGAGCATCAAAGGTTACGGGGAGAAGACAGGAGAACAGTATTAAGAGGATTAATAAATCAACCATGATGGAATGGTGGAGCAGACTTGATGGGTCGAATGACTTAATTCTGCTCCTGTGTCTTATGATATTATGGTTCATTACCCTACAATTATCAGGCTCATGAAAGAGCATGGATAACTTCACTCACTCAAATTCTGAACTGATTCCACAATCTACAGACTCACTTTCAAGGACTCTACAACTCATGTTCTCATTATTATTTATGCTTTTCTTTGCCAGAATTTGTCTTCTTTTGTATATGGGTTGCTTATGAATAGTTATTTTTTGTAAATTCAGTTGTATATATTTATTTTCCTGTAAATGCCTGCAAGGAAATGAATCTCAAGGTATATATGGTAACATATTTGGAGCGTAGAAGGTTGGGGGAGACTTGATAGAGGTATTTAAAATTATGAGGGGGATAGATAGAGTTGACGTGTATAGGGTTTTTCCATTGAGAGTAGGGCAGATTCAAACAAGAGGACATGAGTTGAGACTTAGTGGGCAAAAGTTTAAGGGTAACATGAGGGGGAATTTCTTTACTCAGAGAGTGGTAGCTGTGTGGAATGAGCTTCCAGTAGAAGTGGTAGAGGCAGGTTCGGTATTGTCATTTAAGGTAAAATTGGATAAGTATATGGACAGGAAAGGAATGGAGGGTTATGGGATGAGTGCAAGTCAGTGGGATTAGGTGAGAGTAAGCGTTCGACACGGACTAGAAGGGCCGAGATGGCCTGTTTCTGTGCTGTAATTGTTATATGGTAATGTTATATACACACTTTGGTAATAAATTTACTTTGACTTTGACATTGACTTTGGTTGAACGCAATATACTAATTTGTCTACAAAAGTTTTGTATCACTCTCCAATATCTCACAAAGTTGCTGCTTAATAATACTTTTGCTGCTTCACTTTCCAGTGAGAACTGTTGCAGTTATTAAACTGAGAAATTGCATACAGGTTAATCCTGGATCCATTGAATTGTTACTGTATGTTAGGTGGAGAGTTAGGTATCAGGGCTGTGTGGAGCCCAAGCAGATCCTGCTATATGGTTTATGACAGGCAATGCATCAAAGGACAGGTTCCAAGCTGAATCAGTGTGTTGGGATTCTACACACTTCTGGTTACAACTCAGTGATTCAGCTACAAAAGTTATTCTGGTAATCCTATCTGACACAGATCATTTCACAGAGCTGTGAGGCCACGTAAGTTTTAAAATCTGAAAGTGTGAACTCTGGTATCTAAATAACTGCAAAGGAGGCACTGTAACTGACAAGACTAATGTCCTTCAAATGTTACAGTTCAAATGAACAAGAAAGGTGAGTAAAGTTCAAGAAGTTAAGATAAGCAATCGTAAGGTAGTACACCATCCGTTATTTGAAATTATTGTCCATCCAAAAGAACGTGAGAAGACGAATCTCAGAGCTGTATTGCAATACATACTTTGACAATACAATGAACCTTTGAATCCTT
The DNA here is from genome assembly GCF_048418815.1 of Hemitrygon akajei. Taxonomy (NCBI): domain Eukaryota; kingdom Metazoa; phylum Chordata; class Chondrichthyes; order Myliobatiformes; family Dasyatidae; genus Hemitrygon; species Hemitrygon akajei. The sequence goes on from NC_133145.1 coordinate 34,403,682, forward strand.
GAATTAAATTTAAATTGAACTCCACAGGATTCATAGAAGATGTGAGAATTGGAGCTGTATTATGGAACTAATGAAAACTACAGATTTTTCCTGCACTTTTGTCTTAGGAGATAAATTAGCAAGGATGAAATTAATTAGATATGCTCAAGTTTTTATTAGTCTTAGGATTTTATTTTCTAACCCATTTGAATGGAAAAAAATGGATTATACTTTGTAGAACATGATTAATAACTATTTGCCATTTTTCTGCTGGGGTAACTGTACATTTAATGGACACATTTTCATATACTGATTTTAAAATAAACCATTAATTATTCAAAGCAGTGTGAAATAATGAAAGTAATAATGCAAACAAACATTATTAATAAAGAAAAAGACGCATGCAATTAAAAAGAATTGGAGACACTTAATCAAGTGGAATTAAATGAAGTAAAACTTTTTACCTAAACTTTTTACTTCTGCTGGCTAATTACTTAATGGGGTTTATGGGATTTAACCTGGTGCAAGCTCAGTGGGCAGATTTCTCAGCCTGAGGAATGGGATACCAGTGGAAAATGTTGCTGCCACACCTGACTCCACATGGAATGAAGTGGAATTGTCAGAGGACAAGCACACTTTTAAACAGAAGGTTGCCAATCAATTTACGTTCAGGAAATGTGTAACTTGCAGGCTTGCTTGTTGGCAGTAGTAAAGCATTTACAGTATTGATGCAACTACAAAGAAGGCAAAAAGGCAGGAAAATTTTATTAGGAGTTTGAGGAGATTTGGTATGTCACCAAAGACATTGGTAAATCTCTACAGATACACCATGCAGAGTAGTTTAACTGGTTGCATCACTCTCTGGTGTGGAAGGGACCTTAAACAGGATCAGAAAAAAGCTGCAGAAAGTTGTAAACTCAGCCAACTTAGGCACCATAGGCACTATTCTCCTCAGCATTGAGGACACCTTCAAAAGGCAGCATCTATCATTAAGTATCCCCATCACCTCCTCATTGGGGAGGAAGTACAGGATCGTGAAGACACACATTCAACATTTCAGGAACAGCTATTTCACCTCTGCCATTGGATTTCTGAATGGACAATGAATTCATAAATGCTACCTTATTATTTTTCCCTCAATTTTTACATTTAATTCATATTGAAATTTATAGTTTTTTATTATTATGTATTGCAATATAATGCTGCCAGAAAACAAAAAAAGCACAACATATGCCAGTGATATTAAACCTGATTCTGATTCTGATGATCAGCTCCAATTTTACTTTTTGGTGCAAAGGTAATAAAGAAGGGTGTACAATTACTTTTGTGGTTCCATGAGTTGATTTGAATGGAAACAGGAACCAAAAAAAACAGTTATAAAAATTAGTGTAACTTTGAGTGCAGTTTGTCCAGATTTCGAGCTGTTCTCAAATCAAAAACTCTATACAGGGTCTGTTAATTTATAGTGTCAGTGAGGGTAGCTAACAAATCATCTTAGCATCTCATCACCTATTCAGAGAGATTGAAAGTTTGTGTCTCCATTAGACAGGCAGTAATCTTCAGTACTCAGTGGATCAGAAAATTTGATAAACTGTGGTGGAAGGCATCTTTCATGTGAAGATCATTTAGTTACTAAATGGATAACAATGACACTGAATTTAGAAAATTATCATTGCAAAGCAGAACAGCCTAGAAACAGTTACACAGTTTGCTAAATGCATCTAAATCTGAAATGGTTTCTGACTTGATGGCAGATTGAATGTTTTGTAATTTGTTTGATTCCAGCATTCACACTTTGAAATATGAAATGTTGGCTCCTTCTTTAAAAAGCTACTTATATAATAGCTTTACTTCATTATAAGGACCAGTTTAGTAAAAGAATACTTTTAACTATATGGTGCCATTATGGATTTACTTCAAAAGATAAATAAAAGCCTACATCTTTTCCAAATAATAATTGGAAGGCTCTTTTTATGTAATTTTGGTTTACAGGCAATATTATTTTTTCTGCTGCATAGTCCTCTTCAGCCACAATATATTATTTTGCAACATAATAGGAAAAGCTGTTTAAAATAAATTCAATCTTACTGATTTATTTGGTTAATGAAAGTTTTATTGGTGATTTAAATTGAATACTATTTGTTAAAATCCCTCACATCCACACATTTTAAAACTATGTATTCAAATGTGTTCATCTTCAGCTGACTCCTTTGATAGTTTTAGAATTTAATGGTTCAATTAAAAATGACACTGATGCTAATGAATGCTTGTAATATAAAATGACAGAATTGTATTTAAATTTACAGCAGAAATATATGTAGCTTGGTGTCAATTTCATGATAGTAATGATGCTATAAATGTTCCAAGTTAATTTTTCAAATTGACCTAGTTTATGATTTTACAATTTTTGAGCAAATGTAACAATGACTGGAATGTTTATGATAGATGCTAAATTTTTCAAAATGTATACCTTATTCCATCCCACTCTCTTAACTCTACACCCTCTGTTCCCTTCCTCAGCTGGTCCTACCTATCATCCACTGCCCGCCTAAACCCTCCCTTTCACCTTTTTATACTGGCTACCTTCACTCTACATTTTCAATCCTAATGCAGGGCCCTGGTTTGAAACATTAAGCATCCCTCTGCCAAAGCTAAGGCAAGGGTAATTTTGTTGGTATTGGACAGGGACTTGCAAAGTTTGATGGGAGATGCTGTTAACTGGTAAACCTATGCCTGGCAAGTGTGAGTCAGGAAACAGCCTGCCAGAGGAAGCTGTAGAGGTGGGTGCAATTAGAATATTGAAAAGACATTTGGATAGGTACATGCATAATAGAGCGATATGAGCTAAATATAGACAATTAGACTAACTCAGGAAATGACATTGGTCATCATAGAAGAGTTGGGCAAATAACCCCTTTCTCTGCTGCATAACTCAGTGACTCTATGTTTCCAGATGCTCTCTGACCCACCGCACTCCACCAGAAAATTGTGTTGTTTTACAAGTTTTTCACCACCAGATCTTGGGTGGGAGCAATTCCTTTCTGTCTCCTTGTTAAAATCCAAAACAGGATTTTGAATGCATCTGAACACTGAGTAACGACAGTGAGAATAAGGCAAAAATCAGTTACTCATTTTTGAAAAATGCTGAAGATGGACAACATGGATAATGGAAGCAACCAGGCATTACTCCTTTTGAAATGTTGGGCTTTCTTAATTCAAAAATGTGATTGTTTGCTAAAAATGGAAGGCTTGACGAATTCTTAGCTCTGATCTGGGAATATTTATTACTGACGCCAAGTTCAATAGAGAGAGTTAGCAGAACTTTCAAACCTGATCTTAATTACCATGAAATTCAACTTGGTAAATGATGAATGTGGAACAGTATACTCCCAATGGATGTATTAGCAATATGTAAGCATTTTATCTTTTAGAAAATATATTCATTCAAGGAATGTGGGCCCAACAGACAGCGAGCATTTAATTGCCCATCCCCAATTCTCCTTGAGAAGGACGTGTTGATGTATCTTCTCAAACCGCTGTAGACATGAGGTATATGAATACCCAAAATGCTGTTAGGTAGAAAGCTTCAGGATTTTGACAAAGGATCCGGAAAAGGTATGTGGCTAGAGATATTTGAATTGATGTTTAAGCCATCAGAGATTGATCTGCAGGGGAGTTGTGCATATATGGGAGAGTTTTGAGGGAGAATTTGAAGAGTGGGAGGGAACTCAAGCAACAAGTAGCATAAGATCAGGCCTGGGCTGATTCAGCAGATGAGGTTTTCTTAGATTGGAGGGTGATACATGTGAGTACATGATTTAAACAAATGGAGAAAGTGGGGAACTAGCAACCTTTGGCCTAATATCAGTTTTAAGGAAATGATCGTGTATAATAAAATAAAGGGTATAACATAAGACCTTGGATAACTGCAAATGAGCACAGCCAACATGAATTTCTGAAAGGAAAATTATGCCATGTGCTGAAAGTCTGTTGGAGTCATTTGAAGTCATAAATATAAGATCAATGACATGGATGGAGAACTTGGTACTTGACAGAAAGTTAAGCATGGGAATAAATAGGTCCTTATCAGCTGACAGTCTGTGACTGGTTTGAGCCTCAACTTTTCACAACCAGTATAGCCAATTTCTCTGAGAGGAACAACCGTCACATTCCCAAGATTACTAACAATACTGGATTATGTAGAATTATCATAAGGAGGGGGATGTAAAAGGGCTTCAAAGGGAATGTAAACATGCTGAATTAATGGCCAAAAACATGCCAAATGTAGGACATATAACAAAAACAATGAGATTTGGTTAAATAGTGAGGGAACGGGAGTGTTGCTATTACAAGGGATCTGTAAGGCTTGCAAATGCAGGCTCCTCGCAGTGTCCACCCAGTTAGTAAAAGTCACCTATCACTCCTTTCTAACTCATCACCTGCAGCCTATTTAAACCCAGCTCTCATCCACAGTCCTTGCCCACTCATTGAGCCTCAATCTATTGCCCCTAGCTTTCCGTTACCATGTTGCCTGTTGTGTTTAGTATCTGTTCTTTCTTGTTTGGTGGCTCCTTGCAGCTTGATATTTTGCAGTCTATTATTAAAGTTATTGCTCACCAGATATAGTCTCTGCTGCTCTCCTTTTGGGCCAACCCTCCTCTCCATTTATTCACAGGACCCTGATGTGCTTGTACAGAAGTCACTGAAGGCCATCATTTAGGTGCAGAATTATGAGAGGACTCAAACATAAGAGTAAGGAAGTCCTATTACAATTCTATACAGACAGTGAGACTGGACCTGCAGTTTTGTGTACTGTATTGAGTTTTGTTCTTTTTACCTAAGAAATATTTACTTATCATAGAAGGTGTGCCATTAAGATCTACCAGAACAATTTCCAGGGATGGTGGGTTTGCTGTATAATGAGAGCTTGAGATGACTGAGACTATGCCTACTAGAATCTAAAGGAATGATAGGGAAATCTTAAAGGGTTTGACTGGTTAGTCCTGGATGGATCTTTTCCCTGGCTGAGGAGTCTAGGACCAGGGGGCACAGTTTTGGTACAAGCTGTAGAACTGAAATGCAGAGAAGTTGTTTTATTCAGAGGATGGCGAGGCTTTGGAGTTTATTACCTTGAAGTATCTGATGTAATAACCATTCAAAACTGAGAATGATAGATCTTTGGACATATGTGGATTGTACTGGAGATAGTGCTGATATATCAACCACAAAGAGATGCAAGACCTTCTCCTGCTCCTATTTCTTACATTCTCAGTGTTGTAACCAGTGAAGGAAACGTGGCAATCAAATAGACCATAATGGTGATCTATAAAATAATATCAAAAACGACCGGATGAATTACATGTGTTGATCTTAGCTGAGAGATAATTCTGTGTAAGGACACTGAGAAACTTTTTCTGCTATTCTTTGAAATGTACTCTGTGATTTTTTTTTTATTGACCAGTGAGAGCAAAATGGCACTGTTACCAGCTCAATACTTTTGCAACTTTACTGATTTCACTAGTCATAGTGCCGCTGTCAGTGATTGTTGTGATTGGTACCATGAACATAGTCCAGTAAAAGCCCTTCATCCCACAATACTGTGCTGACCTTTTAACCTATTGAAAGATCAATCTACCCTTCTCACCCACATAGGCCTCCATTTTTCTTTCATCCAGAGTCTCCTAAAGGTTCCTAAAGTACTGACCTCTGCTACGATGCACTTACAATACACTCTGTATGAAAAAAATACTACCTATGACATCTCCTCATACTATCCTTCAGTCACCTTAAAATAATGCTCTCCCATATTAGCCCTGGGAAAATAGCACTGGCTGTCCTCTCTATCTTTTATCATCTTATACACTTCCATCAGGTCACCATTGCTCCAAAGTGGAAAAACTCTAGCTCGCTCAACTTTTCACAACCTTGCAGATGGCAGCAGCTTCAGGCATATTCAGGTTCAAGTTTAATTATCATTCAACCATACATGAATATAGACAAATGATGAAGTGTTTTTCTGGGGTGGAGATGCAAAACACACTAGCAACAGCACATAAAATACTGCACATAGCACAAATAGCACATATAGTTGCAATTTCATAAAAACATACAGTCACAAAGAAAAAAATATTGCCCAAATCTCCAAGTGTCTGGCTTGTTCTACCACTGAGTGAACACTGGGGGGCAGCACCCATGGGCGGGACCAGCCCGCAACACAGAATCGATTTCTACACACCCACAGAGGCCTCTGTCACATCGCTTCAGCATCTCTTCCCGTGGGCGATTGCAACAGGCAACCCCTTGGCTTAGGCCTAGTCCTTGTCATAGCCGAAGACTATGCAACGTAGCTCCCCTGCTGTCGGACTAGCGAATGAACCAGTGAACTGGACTTGCAGTATTCTACATTGCTAATGTCCAACAGGGTCTTGCAATCACGATAAAAATGTTCAAAACAATCATTCACACCCGTGTTTTGACCAAGCACTGTCCAATGTTGCAGTGCAAGTCCAGGTGACAACGCAACAATAGTACACAATAGGTTCAGCTCCATCGCTATCCAGCAACTCACTGACTGTATAGTCCTGTTGTACTTTATGTTCTTGGTATCCAGCAGTGACTTACAATCATAAAAGATACGCAAGACAAAAAAGACACTTTTGATTGGACATGATTAGAAAACTCCATGGTTGTTAATGAAACCATTTTCCTCCACAAGGTGTGTTGTAGTTTTGGTTGAGGCTGTTAGCACAAAATCACTTAAAGACAACTTCAACTTACCATGCACTACTCTTACCACTAAAAACCACAAAACTTGCAAAATGACGTGCAACTGAGCTTTTAACATATTTTGGAAGCTGTTTACAATGAGTGCATTAGAAGGCAAGAGTTTAAAAGAAAACATCAGGCCAATCTCCTGAAGGGACAACCAAATGATACTATAAAAATTCTAACTGTTTATATTATCCTATGTAACCAACCAACCAGCTTAATTAACAAGACAATTCCTGCTGTAGACTCTTAACTGGCACTTAGAAATTAATTTTATGCATGCAGATTTCTGTTTTTTGAAAACTGTTTAAGTGACTTCTATAGTTTAAAAACACTTTCAAATTTGATGAGATAGTTCCAATTTTCTTCATAATCCTGTATATGTGTACCAATTTTTATTTCGCCTTCTGCAAAAAAAATAATTAAATGGATGCATCTTTGTTCTTGGTTTGCTGTTTGTGAGTATTTTCTAATCTGTTAAATAGCATGACATTTTTTTGGATGCTACTGTTCCCCAGCTGATTAGAATTGATAACAAATTAAAGTGGAATTCTGCTCGACAGTACCAGTTAATTACTGGGCACAGGTTCCATTGAGATCAACGATGAGCACTATGTCTTTGCCACTAAGTCAAAATTTAAAGCAAGTTGGATTTCATCCAGGGAAGATATTTAAGTGTTTTATTGGGTATTAGTCATTAAATTATCTCTTTATATTTTATCAGACATCATCCTGTTCAATATTCACATCAGGTCATTTGCCTCATATTTAAAAAAAAAACACGCCCTTGCTCTAATTAAATGACTTTGAATAGCTTATTGTTCTAGTTTAAACCATCAGATGAATTTCTATTTAATAATTAATCTTTTCAGTAACTTCAGTATTCCCAGAGTGCCAGCTTGCCTTATCAAAAAACACCTTTTCACGGAAAATGAGACGAAACAGGTAGCATGCATGATTAAGCATGTTTAAGAAAGTGCTGCTTTTACCTATTAGCAGAATAGGACTTTGATACGAGCCTTTCTAAACACTTATTTGCCTTCAGAAAAGACAAACTGGAAAAATTAATACAATTATCATAGCCTTTAGCCAGATTTAAATTGCTCTGCAGAACAGCAGCAGATTTGGTCTCCCCTTAACCCCAGACTCCCCAATCCATGGTATTGCCAACTTCTTCCTGTCTGTCATCCGATTTCTGAATGGCCAATGAACTCATGAAGAATACCTCATTGCATTATTAAAATTTTTATTTTTGCTCTATCATTTAATTCAGCTATTTAATCCATATAAGCTTACTGTAATTCACAGTTTTTTCTCTATTATTATGTATTGCATTGTACTGCAGCTGCAAAGACAACAAATCTCACGACATGCCAGTGATAGTAAATATGATGCTGATTATATTTCACATAATCCTTTTCTTAATTTAACCTTTTGGTTCATCTTTAAAATTTTATTCAACTGGCATCCGATCCAACGATAGTGGAAATAATTTTTTTTTAATATGCAGGATCTTGCTAAAATGTAATCTGGATATCTTTAATTACACGTGCTGTTAAGATTTTCTGCTTGAAGGGAAACAATTCCCATTTGCCTTTCTAAGTAACGGACGTTTTTCATCCCTGGCCTCAGTGTAATAAATCTCCTGCATTCCTTCTCTGAAGCCTTGACGTCCTCTCTAACATGAGGTCCTCAGTTTTAGCAAAAGTATTTGAGTTGATGCTTAAGATATGTTACATAAAAATAGCAGATTTTTCTTTGCATTTGTAATCTAAAGTTCCAATATATTACTTTAACAGTTATGAACTTGATTTTTCTAAGCTTTATATATTTAGTATTCACTATAACATTAGTTTGCTTAGTCTGCATTGCATCTAATCCTTCCTTTGAATTACATAAGTTTTCATGCTTTTGTCTGTCTGATTCTGCAGTCTGTCTCTGATTACAGTGTAAAAAATGTTTATCACTGTGACTATGGTAAAGCTCAGGACAACAGAGTGATGGGTTTAGTACAGTTGCAACCTCACAGCTACAACCACCTGGGTTCAATCCTGATCACTCAAGTTTTTTTTTCATTTAAAGGGACAGTGCTGCGCAGAAGTTTGAGGCCTATATATATCCAGCCCTGAGACACCAGGCAAGGCCACTTCATTCCAAACAATCAGTTTATTGACCATTACAGGGAGATGTCTCTCTGCTCCTCCCCTCTCCCTTCCGCTTTTCCCAACCATGATTCCCTCTCCTTGCCCGCTTCCCACTCTCAGCCCACAATAAGGACCCATCTCAGAATCAGGTTTATCATTGCTCACATATGACAAGAATTTTGTTTTTTTGTGCAGCAACAGTACAGTGCAATACATAAAATTATTACAGTACTGTGCAAAAGTCTTAGGCACCCTAGCGATACATATATTTGTGCCTAAGACTTTTGCACAGTGCGCAAAAGGGGCTTCCGGCCCAATGAGGCACACCTTCCCGCAACCTACCCACAGGTATTTAACCCTCGCCTAATCACACGATAATTTACAATGACTAATTAACCTAACAACACGTATGTTTTTGGAATGTGGGAGGAAACCAGAGCAATTGGAGGAAACACATGCATTCCTGGGGGAGATGTACAAACTCCTTACAGGCAGTGTAGGAATTGGAATCTGTACTCCGACGCCCGAGCTGTGGTATGGCATTGAGCTAACTGCTACACTGCAATGGTGCCATCTGTTGCAGTCTGTGTAGAGTTTGTATTTAATTCCAGTGAGGGCATGGGTTTTTCCAAGTTCCAGGTCCTACACATATATGGGTTAGTGGGTCAATTGTGCTCTGTAAATTGATTTTAGTGAGTGGTAGAATATGGAGTGAGTCGATGGCAATATGGGAGGATGAGTGACAGGGAAAACTCATGGGGAAAGTGGATTGTGATGTGAGCCTGCACAGACCAGCTGGTCTGAGAATGCCTCGTTGTATTTCTTAAGGAAACATGGAAATACAGAAAAGAATGCTAATAGGTTATAGGAACAGGCTGTGTACAAGAAGGGCCTCTACTTCCTGAGGAGACTGAGGTCCTTTGGAGTATGCAGGCCTCTCCTTCACATTTTCTACCAGTCTGTTGTCACCAGTGCAATCTTCTATGTACTGGCATACTAGAGCAATGGTAGCTACATGGGTGATGCTAATTAGAAAGGCTGGCTCTGTTATAGGAGTCAAGCTGGACACACTGGAGGCTGTGGTAGAACAAAATAGCCCACAGAAAATCCTAGCAATTCTGGGCAATGTTTCTCACCCTCTGCATGCCAACTTGGCTGAACAGAGGAGCACTTTTAGTATTAGACTAAGACAACTGTGCTGCTCCAAAGTGCACTATATGGTCATTCTTACCCTCGGCCATTAGGCTGTATAATGAGTTAACCTGTAGCCGGGGAAGTGATGACCCCCTCCTGTTAGATTGTTATTAACTTCAGTTTACCAGAGCTCTGTTTACCACACCCTGCTATCGTGGGCACCTTACACAATACTGTGCAATACTACCATCACTTCACATATGGCTGGCGTTAATGCGCACCCATTACTGTATAATGTTACAGTAATGCTTGACCACCATCTTATCAATGTTCACTTGTAAATCTTGTGATCTTTGACTTGTAAATCTTATACATCTTATTTTTAAGGTAATTTTAAAAAACCCTTACTTCTAATATTTGTATATCCGTGCACTTGTAATGCTACTGTGATGCTGTAAATTCCTTTTGGATCGTTATAGTATCTGTCTATCTGGGTGAACCAGCAAGTGCCATGAGCTTTGATGTCAGGAATGGAGTCTGAGCTATATGCGGATGTGGAGTCTGTAGCAGAAAGGTATGGGGAAATAACAGGTGAGGAGCCAGATCTCCTGAGGGATTTATTAATAGCCAGGAGAAGGTAGGCAAAGCCAGAAAGAAAATGGGCAACAGTAAAACAGGAAGTAGTACAATTTCTGGCATTGTGCTACCAGATTCATTGTAGGGGATAAAAACCTGTACCAGCTCTACATTTGGAAAGGATTTTCACGCACAACTGTGAAAGCACGGAATGCAAGTCATGGCCCAAAAAGTAGTTGTAACAAGAAAGGGAAATACCCTGAGTGTTAATTTTGTGGGTTTCCATGCATGTTGGACACCGTCTGAGTCAGATGCAACAACTATTGCATATGCATCTTGGGGTTATAGAAGACTGTGAGATACCCAGGAACAATTGTGCAAAGGCGATTTGTAAGGGTATTTTTTTTTTGCCCAAGTTGTGATAATGGAGAGAGGATTGGGGAGATGGTGTGGTGAACTACATATCCCTGTCTGGACTGCTCCTGTGGCTCCTCCCACAGACCCCTGCTGACTGCTCCTGTGGCTCCTCCCACAGACCCCTGCTGACTCCTCCCACAGACCCCCTGCTGACTGCTCCTGTGGCTCCTCCCACAGACCCCTGCTGACTGCTCCTGTGGCCCCTCCCACAGACCCCTGTATAAAGGCGATTGAGGCCTGAGCCCAGCCTCATTCTCCAGGATGTAGTGTTGTTCATTCTTCCAGTCAATAAAAGCCGATATCTCGCTTCTTACGTCTCAGAGTGAGTTATTGATGGTGCATCAGATGGTGCAGGGGATCAGGTAGGGGGAGATGACCAAGGGTGGGTTGGATAGGTTGGGTGAGATGGGGGGGGGGGGCTGGACACGAGATTACAAGGAGTCTTACTCTGATGATGGGAGAATTGATGTGATTTAATTTAGAATATAATATATACTGATATGGGTAGAGAGATCGCTGCTAAATCTGGAAGTGTGCACAATGAAATATAAAGTTTGGACTTTATAAAACTGATCCAAAAATTGCAATTCTCACAACCCAATGAATGGTGAAGTTGTATCACCTCAGCTTTGACCCTTTCATGTTTTTATCCCGTTTGCATAGAACTTCTTCATTATTGTTGCAAGATTTACTCTTCAACTCATTAAAGAAACAAATTAAATAATATTTTGCAAGGCAATATCAGAAAGTATTATTTAAAATATAGAGTGAATTAAGATTGCCTCACCTTATTCAATTTCTTCCACGACCTCTAACAAACATTAATTTAAGACAAGATTTGATTCCAAATATATAGTACCTCATGAGACAATCCAATTGACAGGGATTTGAGTGTCAAGTACAGGACAAATTAATATTCATCAGCACACCATTTTAATAAGCATATGGCTTGCATTCACAAGTCATGTTAAATTTTGATAAGCTTTCTATCTAAAAGGACACAGCCTGAAAAAATTCGAGTCCATGAAGCTAACCTCCTTGAAAAAACTTAATAATTTGATTGATGCTGTCTTTTTAGTCGCATTAGCAGCCATAATTATTTTAGGATGATAAATACGAATAAAGTGAAATAAAATAATCATAATTGAATCCAATAAATATAGAATAAATTTAGCCAAAATTAGAACAGTACTGTAATTATATTTATAAACTGCAATATAAATCTAAGCTAATTGCTCTCTTCTTCTTAGACAATCCATGAAGGTTGAGGTTGACTTGCCTCCACCTCAGTTCAGAGGAGAAAAAAATGCATGTGTATGAATTCTTATAACATGGCAAGGCTGTGCACACCAGCCACCTCACAAACTTTGACAGAATGCGGCCTAGATCCATGATGACTGAAGACACGACTCTGTTGTACCACCTTAGTACGTACACTTATGCTGACATACACAAAATCTTTGATGATCTTCACCAGCACACTGATCACGTACATACTGCCTCATGCAATGCCTCGCCTGCATCCTTTTCCTTGCATGACGGATAAGCGAGCCTGACATAAAACATTAGTCGTTTTCACTCCCATAAATGCAGCTGTACCTGCTGAGAATTTCTGTACTTTTTAAAAATAAGTAATGATTCAGTTCTCCTTTAGAAATCATAGTCAACCCTTCCTTGCTCCCTGCAGGCAATGGATTCCAGATGCTAACCACTTGCTGTTAAAAAGCTGTTACCTAATGGTGCATTTGATTCCTTTACTGATCACCTTGTATCTTGCACATGGGAACAATTTCTCTTTATAGCTAGCTTACCAAATATTTAAAGTACCTCTATCACATTACTTCTGCACCCTAAAATAAATCCTTCTCTCCTCCCAGTTCTGACCCCATCAATTTGCCATTCCAGTAAATCACCCTTTCCAATGTCTTACATGGTATAGTAAGACCAGAACTGTTTAAAATACTCATTTGTGGTTGAGCCAGAATTTTACGAAGGTTCATGGTAGCTTCCTCACTTTTGCTTTTTATTCTGCCTCTGTTAACAAACTTTGGGTTCCTGGATGCTTGTGACCTGGTTAGATGTTTATTTGTTCTCGCTGGTAAGATCTAATATCAACATTCCTTCAGCTATGTTTGCAGTCTTCTATGGGAAATTGAAAGCTTCAAATGAATCAGCTCACACTGAATACTTTGTGCACAGAATATAGTATTACTCCAGTCCTTTGCTGTGAATATTTTAATAACACAACACCCTATACTCTCTACTTCTGAATCCTCTTTAGAATTGCATCCTTTACACTGTATTGCATGTCTCCTTATTCTTCATGTACCATTTTCCTCTGTTAAACTTCATCTGGGGTGTTGTCTGCCCTATACACAGTCCTGCCTTTTCTTTAATTCTGGCAATAACTTCATGATTATTCTCTGTTCTTCCAAATTTTATGCCATCCATAGATTATGAAATTTTCTTTTGTGCACTTAAGTCATTAATTTATGTCAGTAAAGCAACGTTCCGACTGGCTCATTGTCCATCTTATTCCACACTGAAATAAAAGAAATAAAAATAATCATTCACCAGTATTCTCCATTGTTTCTCCAGGGCTGACATTTTATTGAAAAGACCGTAGCGTTTATCAAATACCTTTGGAAGTCCATACACTTCACATCACATCAATTGCATTAAGCTAATTCATAACTACATTCTTTCATGGCATAATAAAGATTAAGTTAGTTCAGCATAATTCACTTCTAACAGAGCAGCATTGCTTTATTGCAAAGGTTCAAAGGTTTATTTTATTATCGAGGTATGTATACAGAATACAACTCTGGGATTTGTCTTCTCCAGTTAGCCATGAAATACAGAAAAACTATGGAAGTTGTTGAAAGAAAAACCATCAACTCCCCACGTGAAAAAGAAAAAGAAACAAAAACTTGCAAACCCCAAAACCCCCAACCCTTCCTTCACACGAAAACTAACAGATCGCCCGGTGGAAAACACCAGTTAGAACATCAAACCCCAAACCCCCAACCACACCCCCTTGCATTTCACCCTCAAGGGAAAAAAAGTGACAATAACATCAAACCTACAACTCCCTCTCTCGCACACAAAAAAATGAACCAGTCCCCTATGTCGAAAAAAACACCAATAAGAACATCAGCACCCAATTCCCCAACCCCTCCCTCGCACAAAAACTAACCTATCACCCACAAGGACAGCAAACTTCCAAATCCCAAACCTCAATTTGCCAATCAGCAACAAGATAGAAAACTGAAGGAGACCCTTATAAACTACAGTCCACACCAATAATCACATAAATCTCAGAATTCTGAAATACTCTCTGTCTGCATTGAGGAGAATAGAAAAGGTAATTGATTCAGCCCAGTTCTTCACAAATCAAACACTTCCTACCATTGGGCACATCTACATGAATCGTTGCCATAGAAAAGCAGCTTCAAAGATTGTCACTACTCTTTTCTCACTGCTGCCATCAGGTAGAAGGTACATGAGCCTCGGGACTCGCACCACCAGGTTCAAGAACGGTTACTACCCCTCAACCATCAGGCTCTTGAATAACTACAGTCATTCTATTTCTGGTGTTCCCGCAACAGATTGTTTCATTCTAAGGACTCTTTATCTTGTTATTTCGTGCTCTCATTGCTGTTTATTTATATTTGCATTTCAACAGTTTGTTGTTTGTTGATCCTGTTTACAGTTACTGTTCTATAGATTTGCTAAGTATTCCTACAGAAAATAGAATCTCAGGGTTATATGTGGTGACATGTATATGTTCTGATAATAAATTTTACTTCGAACATTTGAGCTTTGAACAATGACTGGTAGTGATGGAGAAGCCTTCAGAAATAACATCTGAGACAGAAATGGAGTTAAACTGATAAAGCTAAAGCTGCTGACATTATCTTTAGTTCCTACTTTGAACAAGGATGTGGGATTATGAAGTGACTGCAGGTCCTTCCTAGCTTCTGAATGCCTGACTTATCAAAAGTTCAGGAGACCTGCCGGGGGGATGTGGGGCTGCAGGCATCTTCTGCTGTGTGGGAACTCAATTCAAGGCCACATTTCTGACTTGCAAAATGCAACCCCTGCTCTATGAGCTTTTTATAAAAAACTTGGATGAGGAAGTGAAATGGTGGGCTTTAGTAAGTTTGCAGATGACATAAAGATTGGTAGTGTTGTAGATAGTACAGAGGTTTTTGTGGGTTACAGTGGGGCTTAGACAGGATGCTAAACTGTGCTGAGAAGTGGCAGATGTTGAAATGTGTGATGGGTTGGTTGAACTTGAAGACAGAGCACAAGGTTAATGACAGGATTGTTAACAGTGGGGTCTTGAGGTCAAAGTCCACAGATCCCTTGAAGTTGCTACACAAAATGATATAGTGGTTAATTATGTATATGCTGTATTGGCCTTCATTAGTTGGGGGATTGATTTCAAGGGCTGCGAGGTCATGTTGTAGCTCTATAAAATTCTGATTGGACCACACTTGGAGATTTGTATAGGAAGGATGTGGAAGTATTAAATAGTGTGCAGAGGAGATTTACCAAGATGCTGCCTGGGTTAGAGAGCATGTCTTATGAACAAAGGTCTAGGCCTTTCAACATTCAAAAGGTTTCAATGAGATCCCTGTTCATCCTTCTAAATTCCAGCGAGTACAGACCCAGAGCCATCAAACGTTCCTTGTATGATAACCCTATCATTCCCAGAATCATCTTTGTGAATCTCCTCCAAACTCTCTCCAATGCCAGCAACAATGTATAATGAAGGATTGAAAGAAGAAAACCAGACACAACCTTCTTCCTTTGCTTTGCAATGGCTTACAAACATATCCAGCCACTTGTATGATGGGCCAGAATTAACTGTGGCAGGTAAAAAATAAGCATTGATTACTTGAAAGATATTCCTTCACTCATTTAATTTTAATGGACAATTGTAGCTGGAGCTGCTGATGGTAGGGAGACAAATGGAGCTACTGAAACTAGGGTGGCATTCCTTACAAGTTGGTCTAGATCAATGTGGACATAATATTTAGTTCTGTGCTTCTTTACCTAAGTGGACTGAAGTACTGTTATGGAAGAGAGCAAATTTTGTACCAGGAATCTATCTATCTATTTAGTTATCTATTTATCTATCTATTTATTTATTCATTTAGAGATTCAGCACAGAACCGACCCTTCCTTAAGTATTACACCACTAAGAATTTGTGTCCATGCAAATTAACAGAGTGACACATCTTAAATAACAACTCCTGCATCTTCATGCTAACCTTTTCATCTGGTGTATCTGTGGCTGCTGTCCAATCGTAAGTATTTAAAGATGCTGTTAGCCTTTCTGTTATTTTCATGCTATTTAATTACCTTTTTTGAAAGTAGATAATGACAATATTTGCAGACACAACCATCTGCAACTAGCAATAAGGTGAATGGCCTGTTTTTCCCTCTCAAGAAGCACCATTTCTATCTCCATGAAGCTGCCTAACCTGGTGAATATTTTCAGCATTTTCTGTTTTGGGTTCAGATCTAGATCATTCATAGATATTTTGCTACTCAACTGTTTTCACTGCAGTTGGTTAAGATTAAGCGTTCAAATGAGCATCATAAAGATTATTCGCTTCTCATTGTACACTGCTGCAATGTACTTAAAATGCATGTGCCACTTCTGCTAGGAAATAGAGCCTTAGTTTATCTGATAACTCAAAGTTTACTGGAGTGTCAGTTTCCATTCAATATTCAGTCCTTAATTATTGCCAAAGGGCAACTTGTAAACAAGGCCCAACTGGTTTCCAAGAGGAAATTAGTAACTTTTATTCTTTTGTTGAAACTTTTATCTGGAACCACCTTGCAAAATCAATGAATTCTGGTATGAGGCAGATTATGATAGTTGAGGGTTATATTCATTATTTAAAGTCTATGCCAATTGTGATTGATGCTGGGGAGTTATGAATCCAAGTGGGTGGCCTAGATTAAGAGGTTAATGCTCTTGTATTGTTTAGTAGACAGTGAAATGTTTCCCACAATTTAAATTTTTAATTATTATTAATGTCGATAGTGTTTTTTCCCCTCTGTCAGCTGGTATCTTGTTTCAGCAAATGCTTTACATTCCATCTGTTATCTTCGAAACCAGTTTCTTTTCAAAGTGGAAAGAAACTGTGCTGTGTCTTTTAAAAATAAATCAGCCTGTATCTGACACAGTTTCTGCTGGAAGATTAACACTGTGCCCCAGGAAAACCATCATGGACTGGAGAGACAGACCGAGTCTTATTCTTATGTCTCGTCTTTGAACCAACACTTCTGAGAGTGCAGCACTCTCCCATCTTGTGGATGAGATCTTGAATCTGAGACCCATCTTCCTGCTCAGTTTGGCATTAGCGCACAGAGTTGTTCTGTGGTTCTGGGCAGTACTCCTTCACCGAAAACAGATACCTTGATCATTCACTCTTCTCATAGATTGTGGGATCAAGTAACCTTTGTTATAATACACTCCACAATCTGAGTATTCAAATCATGTTGTACTCAGATACTCTAAGTAATGCAGTACATTCTAAAAGTCTGAAATTTATGTAAAGAATTGAAGGAAAATCAAGAAATGCTTGACTACAGTATCTCTGGATACTGTTCTGACTGGACAGTGTAACAGGATTTCATTGTTCTTGGCATTATAGAGTAACACAGCACAAAAGCAGGCCCTTCAGCCCAACGCATCCATGCCAACCAAGATGCCCATTGAAACTAGTTCAATTTGACTGTGTTTGGACCTTCTCGCTCTAAACCATCCCTACCCAGTTCAAGTTCATATTGTTAATGAAATGAGACAAGGTTCACAGATGTCCACGGGAAAGAGACTTTTTCATTCTTATCGAGCTGTGATTTCATATCCACATCAAGAAGTTGATGATTAGTTTAACCCTAAAATGGCCACCAAGTCTCACAGTTTGGGATGAACATTTACACTGGTCTTGTCAGTGACATCGATATCCTGTGAAAGAATGAAAAAGAGCAGTAAGTACACATTCATTTTTTTTCTCATCATAAAGAAGCAGTGACCAGTCACATTTAAATAATCTATTCAGGCATTACGCATGAATATCAGTTTCTTGCTGGTGGCCTGATTCACTGTTTCTGGGTTTTTTTTAACCCAATACGGGCTATTATGCAGATAGCAGGGTTTCAATACAATACCAGTTCAATTGATATTCAATACCAATCCCAACCTCTCCATCAAACCCACAGACAAAGTGGGTGCTATTGTGGTGCCAATGCTAACCCTGTCAGACCAAGGGGGTGCTGCTGCATTGTGGTTGACTGACTTCTATCTTGCTGATGCCAGGCAGCACCTCTTAGACACTTCCTCAAACCCCACTCCAGACTATCAGAATACAGTCTCCGACACCATCACTAACCTCATTAGCTCTGGAGAACTCCCATGCACTACCACCAAACTCATAGTTCCCTTACCCTGCACTTCTCTCTTCTACCTCTTATCCAAGATCCATAAACCGGACTGTGGACTCTGCCTGCTCATGCCCCACTGAACTCAAGTCCTCATACCTTGACTCCATTTTCTCCCCCTTGGTTCAGTCCCTTTCCACTGGCCTCCACAAAACTTCTCATACCCTCGATCTCCTCACTAACTTTCCATTCCCTGGCTCTGACCACCTCATTTTCACCATGGATGCCCGGCCCCTGTACATCTCTATCCACCATCAAGAAGGCCTTAAAGCTCTCCATTTCTTTCCCATTAAAAGAACCATTTAGTTCCTCTCCACCACCTCCCTCATCTGTCTGGCAGAATTAGTCCCACCCTCGACAATTTCTACTTTCTCCAGAATCCGGGGTAGCCATGGACAATCGCATGGGCCCTAGCTATGTCTGCCTTTTCATTGACTACATAGAACAGTCCATGTTCCAGGCCTTCCCCAACTCTTCTTCTGCTACTTTAACAACTGCATTGGTGCTGCTTCATGCACTCATGCTGAGTTTGTCAATTTCATCAACTTTGCCTTCGACTTCCACCCTGCCCTTAAACTCATTTGGTCCATTTCTGACACCTTCCTCTCCTTTCTTGATCTCACTGTCTTCATCAATGGGGACAAACTATCAACCAACATCTTTTATAAACCTATCGATTTCCATGGCTATCTTGACTATACCTCCTCCCACCCTGTCTCTGGTAAAAGCGCTCTTCAGTTCCTTCGACTCAGCCACATCTGTTCCCAGGGTGAGGCTTTCCTTTCAAAGACATCAGAAATGTCCTCCTTCTTCAAAGAATGTGATTTCCCTTCCTCCACCATTGATGCTGCCCTCATCCGTATGTCCTCCATTTCTAGATATCCACACTCAGTCCATCCTCCTGCTCTCTTAGTAAGTGATAGTTCCACGTGGCTTTAACCCTATGGCTCTCTGCACCTAATACATCATTCTTTGCAACTTACATCTTCTCCAAATGGATCCTACAACTAAACACACCTTTACCAAACCCCCACTCCCCACTTTCTGCAGGGATCACTCCCTCTATGATTCTCTTGTCCACTTGTCCCTCCCGGTATTCACCCATGGCAGTGGCCAAAGTGTTACACCTGTTCACCTCACCTTCATTCAGAGCCCCAACCAGTTCTTCCAGGTGAGGCGACATTTCACCTGTGAATCTGCTAGGGTCATTTATTGTCTCTGGTGCTCCCGATGGAACCTCCTTTATATTGGTGAATCAGGGGACCACTTCTCCTCTCCATCCGCCAAAAGTGGCACTTCCCAATGGCCTAACCTTTTAATTCCTACTCCCAATTTCATTCCATTATGAGGGTCAATGGCATCCTCTTGTGCCACGATGAGGCCACCCTCAGGTTGGAGGGGCAACGTCTCATATTCCATCTGCATAGCCTCCAACCTGATGACATTTTCCTCTTTCTGGTAAAAGAAATCCTCTCCCACCTTTCTACTCCTCATTCTGGCCTCTTACCTCTTCTGACCTGCCTGTCACCACCCCATCCCCCCACTCTCCAGCCTTTTACCCTTCCCATCCATCTAATTTCACCAAATCACCTTCCAGCTATCCTCCTTCCCCTCCTCCCCACCTTTGTATTATGGCAACTTCCCCTTTGCTTTCCTATCCTGAAGAATGGTCTCAGCCCTAAATGTCGAAATGCTGGCTCTTTGTTCATTTCTATGGATGCCTCCTGACTTCCATGGAAGGTTCCTCCGGCATTTTGTGTGTGTATTGCTTAGTCAATATATTTCCCGCTGCTGAATTCTAAGTAGGTTGAATTCTAACTGAATTCTAACTAGGGTTGGACAGAGTAGATGTGGAAAGGCTGTTTCCCTTGGTGGGTGAGTCCAGGACAAAAGGCCACAGTCTTAGAATTAGAGGGTACCCAGGGTACCCATTTAAAACAGAGATGAGGAGAATTTTTTTTTAGCCAGAGGGTCGTGGATTTATGGAATTCATTGCCACATACAGCTGTGGAGGCCTGATCATTGAAGGTGTTTAAGGAGGAGATTGATAGGTATCTAATTAGTCAGGGTATCAAGGGATATGGGGAAAAAGCCAGTAATTGGAACTAGATGGGAGAATAGTTTAGCTCATGGTGGAGTGGTGGAGCAGACGATGGGCAGAATGGCCTACTTCTGCTCCTTTGTCTTGTGTGATCTTGTGTGAAGAACTAATTAGCTTAACCATTGGGCTAAATGATACTGTCTTGTCGAAACAAAGTCCTATCAAGCACCATTATTGCTTCATATTCTTTAGGTACATCATTCTTAAGGTACAACAGGTATAATTCTGTTATCATATCCCAACCACGTATACTCAAAAGTACATTCAAAGGACAGAGGCATTATTCATTTCAATTTTAACCCTTAGTATTTTTATATCTGCGTACTGAGTACTGAACTGAAGAATGGAACAGAGACTTTTTGTAGCTTAAACTATGATTCCCTTCAATGAAAGCCTTTTTGCTAAACATCCAAAAACAGCAAATCAAATCAGTCTAATCGCAAGTTATACAATTAAGCCCTTAACATAACTTTCTCAAACCAGCAGAACATCGCTGAAATTGATTTAATGTATTTTTTACTACAATTTCAAAGAAAAAATATTACTGAGTTGTACTTTTTGGCCTGAGGATGATTTTTGGTAAACATATATTGTTCTTGCAAATGCATTTTATCTCATTGTTTTCATGGGTTAATAAAAAGTCAAAATTGCACTGACAACTGTAAATTTTGGATCAGTCATAAATCATACTTTTCAGATTATTCACTTACCAGAGGTTGGCCAAAGAGTTAAAAAGTACTGGAAAGTCATTTGGAGTTTTGGAAAGCTATTTACAGTGTTATGGAAGGCACTCTGGCTAACCCACAAATATTCATGGCCTGGGTGATCCCATAGCCATCAAAGCCTGTACATGGATGAGAGTGCCACCTGCTTGAAGAAGGGATGAGGTACGCAAATGTATCAATTATGGACCGGCATTTATTGTGGGATTCTTATTGTGTAATTCAATTGTAACTAGATAGAGGATCTTCTCTGCATACTGAGCCTGATGTACAAGTGATTAAACATTCTAAACAGAAGTTCAAACCAGAATTTATTGTTGTGAGTCTT
This sequence comes from Hemitrygon akajei, assembly GCF_048418815.1. Classification (NCBI taxonomy): domain Eukaryota; kingdom Metazoa; phylum Chordata; class Chondrichthyes; order Myliobatiformes; family Dasyatidae; genus Hemitrygon; species Hemitrygon akajei. Next base: position 34,425,312 of record NC_133145.1, read on the forward strand.
GGCTTCCAGGACTACCTCTCCTCACAGCCCTAGCCTTGGAACCATCTCAGTAAGGTGTCAGGCCTACACAAGCAGGCTTCTCCCAGACTCCATCCAGCTAAAAGGAACCTTCTGCCGCTTGTTTCCAACTCATCGCCTGCAGCCTACGGTATTTAAATATAGCTCTCATTCACGGGCCTTGTTCAAGCACTGAACCAGCCAGCTTCACCCATTGCTTCTAGCCTTCAGTTACCATGATGCCTGTTGCGTCTAGTATCTATTCTCCATTATTTTGGGGCCCCTTGTGGCTTCTTACTTTGCAGTATATTGGCAAAGTATCATTTACTGATAAATAGTCTCTGCTGCTCTGCTTTTGGGTCAGCCTCCTCTACAATTCCTGACACGGAGTCTGTGGGAACTGCTTCTCTTCATCAAACAGCAGTGAGCTGGCAGCCTGATGCTCACAGTGTACTGATGCCAACTAAATACAGTCTCGGACTCACTTTGCCTGGGGCAGCATATGACTCAGTGGCTGCACCGACATTCTATTATTTGGGGAACAAACTGAATTTCATTCTTCAGTAGGGAAAAAGAATCAGTCAAAGAGCCTCACACAAAAACATTTAAAAAAAAAATAGATTTTGAAATTCAAATGTGGAGATGGCTTGATGTTCAATAAGAATTCACTCATAGCATAAATTGGCTCGTCATCCTGAAGCAACTCTTAAGTATAACTGCATGGATCCATCAACCCCCAAATCCCACCTCCCAGCAAAAAAAAAACTGAACAAGAAAAGAACAGGCTCATTAACCCCAAATCCCTCCTCCTGTACAAAAACTGAGCAGAGCAAATCAGACACATCCACCCTCAAAACCACCGTCTCTCACACAAAGAAATGAACACAAATGGAACAGGCACATCGACTCCCAAATCCCCCTCCTTGCACAAAAAAAACCAAGAAGATTGGCTGAAGAAAAGCACAGAATATAAAATCTGTAAGACTGAAAAATAGAGCCTATAGTCCAAAGTCCAAATCCAAAACACAGAAAAAACCTGGGCAACACTCTCCAGGCACAGCAGGATTCTATGAGAATTCCTATAGGCTTATCTGAACAAAAGCGTTTCTTTCTTCTTCATTTTTAATGGAGTTTGGGTAAATCTAGCTATTGCCTATCCCTAAAGCTCCTTGAGAAGTTGGTGATGAATACCAGCTACCACCTTCTTACAGTCTTTCTAGTGGAGATGCTCCCACAGAGTTGACATTGAAAATAGATGCAGGTGTAGGCCATTTTGAGTCTCTTCTATATTTCAGTATGATCAAGGCTGGTTGTCTAACTCAATATCATATTCCTGTGCTCTCCCTATTCCTCAGGATGCCCTTTTCGGTGGTATCCATGTCCTTAGGTATATTCAGTGTCTCAATCCCCGAAGTCCTCTGCGGTAGAGAATTTCATAGGTTCACCACTACCCGTTGCCCGACTCCAGTGAAGAAACATCTCTTCATCTCATTTGTAAATCTCTTGCCTGTAACCTGTCTGTGACTCATTGTCCATGACACCCCAGCCAAGGGAAACATCCTCCCCATATTCAGTCTGTCTAGTCCTGTTAGAATTTTTGAAATTTCATTTAGATCTTCTCTAAGTTACTTTGAACTCAACAGAGCACAGGTCTAGTCGATCTAATCACTTTCCATGCAATTCCAAGCCACCTCAGGCATCTGTCTGGTGAACTGCTCCTGCACTCCCTCAATGACAAGTATATCCTTTACCCGGTATGGAGACCTAAAATCTTTACCGTACTCCAGGTGTCATCTCACCAAAGTCCCAAGTAGTTGTAGAAAGATGTCTTTGCTTCAATACTCAAGTTATCTTGCTTTGTAGCACAACATTCTACTTGCCCTCTTAATTTCGTAGTTGAATATGGATTTCCAGGATCTAGAGACAATGTTGATTAATGCATGTCACTTTATTCATAAATCAGAATGGTGTTCTGATTTGCAGAAGGTGACATTTCAAAATCACATACTGACTTCAGATTTTCTCTCAAGGACTTGGTTATTCATCCTCAATATACCATCCAAGAACCTGCGATTTGTTGGGATTTTTAAAATTGTGGTTGCTCTCTCAGTTGAATGTAAGTACTTTTTGGGAAGCCACACTTTGTAATAAAATTGAGGACTCTCTCTTTTAGAACTAATTTTCTTTACTAGCAAGAGTTTGAACCCCACAATGACACTGACTTTTCATCTGTGAATTTAAGTTTTTAAGCAAAGTCTTTGAAGGTTGATGTAAGAAGAAATCTTTTATTCAATCTTTGGCAAAAAAAATTATGCAAATGATATAAACCATAGTACCAGGTCACTGGATCTATTTAATAGAAACATAGAAACATCGAAAACCTTCAGCACAATACAGGCCCTTCAGCCCACAAAACTGCTCCGAACATTTCCTTAAATTAGAACTAGCTCGGCTTACCCATAGCCCATCCTTACCCATCCAGGAGTCTCTTAAAAGACCCCATCATTTCCGCCTCTACCACCGCTGCCAGCAGCCCATTCCACACACTCACCACTCTCTACGTAAATAACTTACTCCTGACATCTCCTCTGTACCTTCTTCCAAGCACCTAAAAACTGTGCCCTCTCATGTTAGCCATTTCAGCCCTGAGAAAAAGCCTCTCATCATCCAATACACCTCTATCAGGTCACCTCTCATCCTCCGTCACTCCAAGGACAAAAGGTCGAATTCACTCAACCTATTCTCATAAGGCATGCTCTCCAATTCAGCCAACATCCTTGTAAATCTGCTCCACATCCTTCCTACAGTTTCCACGTCCTTCCTGTAGTGAGGTGACCGGAACTGAGCACAGTACTCCAAGTGGGGTCTGACCAGGGAACTATATAGCTGCAATGTTACCTCTCAGCTCTTAAACTCAATCCCACGATTGATGAAGGCTAACATACCATATGCCTTCTTAACCACAGAGTCAACCTGCGTAGCAACGCTGAGTGTTCTATGGAATTGGACCCCAAGATCCCTCTGATCCTTCACACTGCCAAGAGTCTTGCCATTAATGCTATATCCTGCCATCATATGTGACCTACCTCATACTTATTAACCACCTCACACTTATCTGGGTTGAACTCCATCTGCCACTTCTCAGCCCAGTTTTGCATCCTATCAATGTCCCGCTGTAACCTCTGACAGCCCTCCACACTATCCACAACACCCCCAACCTTTGTGTCATCAGCAAATTTACTAACCCATCCCTCCACTTCCTCATCCAGGTCATTTATAAAAATCGCAAAGAGTAGGAGTCCCAGAACAGATCCCTGAGGCACACCACTGGTCACCGGCCTCCATACAGAATATGACCCGTCCAGAACCACTCTTTGCCTTCTGTGGGCAAGCCAGTTCTAGATCCACAAAGCAATGTCCCCTTGGATCCCATGCCTCCTTACTTTATCAATAAGCCTTGCATGGGGTACCTTATCAAATCCATATACACTTGCTGAAATCCATATACACTACATCTACAGCTCTACCTTCATCAATGCGTTTAGTCACATCCTCAAAAAATTCAGTCAGCCTCGTAAGGCATGACCTGCCTTTGACAAAGCCATGCTGACTGTTCTTAATCATATTATGCCTCTCCAATGTTCCTGTTTTAATGATACATTGACCTTTAGATTCCTTAAATACTTTTCTCTGAGATCATTGTCCATATAATTGGTTCCTATTGTAGTTGCTGAGTCCAAGGAGCTGGAAGCTTAAATAATTTTGTAAAAGTGCAATACTGTGCAAAAGTCTTAGACACACATATGTATCTTGGCTGCTTAGGACTTTTGCACAGTACTGTAGTCATTTTATGCATTGGACTGTACTGCTGCTGCTGGAAAAAAAAACAATTTCATGACGTATGTGAGTGATGATAAACTGGATTCTGATATGGATCTTTGTGGACAGAGTGGAAGGGGGAAGCAAGACTGGAATCATGGTTGTGAAAGGGTGAAGGAAGAGATAGCAGGAAGTACCAGAGAGAAGTTCTGTAATGATCATAAACCAATTGTTTGGAATCAAATTACCTTGCCTAGTGTCTCAGGACTGGGTGTGTCTGCACTTCACCCCCCCAACACCTCTGGCAATCTCTGTCGCCTGTCCCACATCCTTCCCGCAGTGCTCCACCCTCGTCATTCCCAACATGCTTTGCTCCCACCAGAATCACAAACTCGCTCATCACTTCATATAGACAAATATACTACTGTATCTTAAGCACCATAGCTATATAGTTTATATATATATTTACATACATACATACATACACACACACACACACAGTATGACTATATAACTAACACTTCTGTATGGTACTGTAGGCCAGGAATGAAAAGTTTTGCTACAACAGGATTAATTATAATTGATTCAGTGACATGCTATTATGATTTATGCCCTCTGTTGGCGTGTTTTGTTTTAACTTGCAGTTGCATTTTTGAGTACTCTGCTAAGGTACAGGAGAATGGAAATGGGCATGATGGATTGAATTGAACTGAATTGAAACTGAATTGAAATGAATGGAATTAAATTGACTTTATTTCCTACATCCTTCACATACACAAGGACTAAAAATCTTTATGTTACATTTCCATCTGAATGTGCAATGTGCAAATTATAGTAATTTGTAATAAATAGTATGTACAGTAAGATATACAACAGGACAGTCAATATAGCTTAGAGATACATTGTATGGTGAAAATAACGTATGATTATCCACTGACATAATTACAGATCCACAGGAGATTGGATGTAAGTTTCTGCCCCTGGGGTAATGTATGAAGTGTAAGAGTGCTAAAGGCAGAATGGATTCTAAACAACACACAAAGCAACACACAAAGTACTGGAGGAACTCAGTGAATCAGGCAGTGTCTGTGGAGGGAAATGTACAGCTGATGTTTCGTCAGGTTTGGAAAGAAAGGGTTGATAGCCAAATAAGAGGATGCAGGGTAAGGATGCAACAAGAGCTGATTAATGAAAGATGGATCCAAGTGAGGGACATGGATGGGGAGGTGAATAGGCAAGTGGGTGAGGGGGAGAGTGGAAAGATGTAAGAAGCTGGGAAGTGATAAGTGAAAATGACAAATGGCTGAATCAGAATTCAGAATCAAGTTTAATAATAATGGAATATGTTGTGAAGAAGATGGAATCTGATAGGAGAGGATAGTGATCCATGTAAGAAAGGGAAGAGGGTGAGGAGGGGAACCAGAGGAAGAAATATGAAGAAGATAGGCAAGTTAAGAGGGTAGAGGAGGGGATAGGTCCAATAGGATTAGGGAGAACAAAAAAGGGGTAGAAAGTGAAGGGTGTTATAAGTTAGAAACATCAAAGTTCAGGATACCAAATTGGAGGCTACTAAGGTGGAATATTAGGTATTATTCCTTTCATCTGCATCTAGTAGCAACCTGGCAGAGGTAGAGACCATGGATAGACATGTCAGTGTGGGAGTAGGAATTGGAATTAATGGAATTAACATGGCTAGTCACTAGGAGGTCATGGGTTTTACAGTGGACAGAGTGAAGGTACTTTACCAAAGCAATCCCCTAATTTGTGTTTGATCTCACCAATGTAGAGGAGTCCACACTAGGAGCACAGAAAACATGCTTAGTGTTACGTCAGCCCCTACAGGACCTTACACCTGTGTCAAGGTTAAAATGAACCTTATAATATTGAATCAGTCTAGATGCTAAATTTAATAATAAGCATGGAGCACACTCAGTCATAACACTATATATGTGTAAATTTTGGGGGCCAATCAAACATCAAGCATTCAAATCTTCTGTGAGACTCTTAGTCAGCCATGGCCAAGCATCAGAAAACTTTGCACAAGTAAGCAAAGTATTCAGAAAGGTTAAGCCCTTCTATACACCTATGCTGCCTTCCCTTAGAGTCAGTACTTCTAAACTCTTTCTGTGTCAATCTACCGTAATTCCCTTAGTTGAGTTCAGTTAGTCTGCAGCTTGGTGAGTCTATTCTCCCTGCGGAATGGGTCTTCGTTCCTGCTCATGGCACTGGCACATTCATATTTAATTAATATCTTTTGCAAACTTTCTGCCAAATTCACTTTGTTAATACTTTCAGGTAGACTGCACTCTTTGCAAAATGGGCAACAGACAAATGACTTCAGACTCTGAGTTTCTGTACTATTTCCTTTGTTCGTACACTTCAGCATGTCACAACTCCCACTGTGTCTGTGCAGGTTGTCATGCAGACCCTTGAAATAATTCATGCTATAGGTGTAAGAGTTTGTGTTTAATGTTGTTTTTGTATTTATGTCTTGAGTGTTGATTTTTTAATTTTAATTTTCCTCAATATAGAAAAGATTTTCATAGGTAATTTTTATGGAAGTATCACAAATATCTATATACAACTCTCTCTCTCTCTCTCTCTCTCTCTCTCTCTCTACACACACATTATATATATATATATATATATATATATATATAGCTGTATATAGAGGGGAAGCATGGTCAGGAAAAGGGAAAGGATGAGGAAAGGGAGGGTGGAAGCTCCAGAGAGACATTCTGTAATGATCAATAAACCAATTGCTTGGAATAAAATAAGCTTCCCTTGTATCTCAGGGCTGGTGTGTTGGCACCCACACCACACCACTGGCACTCCTCTGCACCTGTCCCAACCCTCCTCACAGCACTCCATCCTCGCTATTGCTAACATTCTTTGCTCCCACCAGATTTACAAACTCGCTCTCTGCTCCACGTTGACAAATACAGTATTGTGCAAAAGTCTTGGGCACCCTGGTTATATATATCTGCCTAAGATTTCTGCACAAAACTGTATGCTATGGATCAGACCTTTCACTTGTGATGTCCATTAGGAAAATATGATAAAACACAGAATCAGGCTGGGGTTTCATGGGGGAAAGTGGCTACAAGGGTGAGATGTAGGATTGGGGAAATCACAAGAGGAGTTGTAGATGAACAGTTGCTATGCAGATGAATTGGGAAGAGGAAATATCACTAAAAATCTGTGAGGGTAAGAATGGTAGAAAGGAGACCACGTAGGAATATAGAGTTGGTGGTCCGTGGGTAAGGTTGGTGGTCGATAGATGAGTCTTGGGGTGTAGAATTTGTCATGGAGATGTCAAATTGATCATTGGGGTAAAGTCTGCATTTGTTGAGTTAGTTGTGTCATTGTAGTGAGGTTGGTCATCAAGGAATAAGGATGAGAAATTGACTATTAATTAATAAGAGCATTTGGTTGAGGAATGTGATTAGTAATCAGATTTGAAGGAATAGGATGGTCTGGAGGTGAGTGTAACTTGTGGTGGGTCTTTATGGATGTAGGGTTTGCATATATATTACATTTCAACTTTTGTTTTGTGCATGTGACTCACTACGTGTATGTCATGCCCCATTTCCAATGGTATTTAATTTGGTATTGAAATTGGGTTACATGGCACACAAAATATGGGTCTGTGAGTGTATTTTCTAGGCATAAAACTATCTGTACTGTAAAGTTATTCATTATCTGTAGATTTAATCATATCTAACATATTATAATAAATCTCAATGCAATGAAACAATCTAAGGAATTTCACAAAAGCTTTAATGAATAGATGTAAACATCAAGAGATATGATGTGGTTTATGATCAATAACCAACACCTGATCCGCTTTCAGGGACATTTCTAAATGAGATGTTTGGTGGATTGGAGCAAAATTTCAGGAGACGCATAAAGAAAATTTCTAAACAGTATGGCTCACAGCACCCCAAAGCAATTTACATTTCATTGACTATGTAATGTTGGAAATGTGGCAGCCAATTTTGCACACAATAGCTCCTACAATTAGTGTTATATCAAGAGTAGATGATCTGTTTTACTGACTTTGGTTAAGGGAGAGATATTGGCTTCTAAACCGGGTCCCCCTTCGTCTGTTAGAAACTGTGTCACCTGAGAGTAGTGTACTCACAGGTTTTATGTGAGAGTATCATCCTTAGTTTTGATGTTCAACTCTCCCAATTTGCATATGAATGTGCAGCTTTCTAATTTACAGGTGAGTTACAAACAGTTAGGAATTATCCAGCTCAACAAGGCGCTATGTATAAAATGCATATAAATATATCCAGCTATCATTTATTTCATGAAATTGATACATACCCAGGGGATATAATTGAGAGTGTGACAAATCTTTATACCAACTCTCATTTTAAACGTAGATATTGCAATTTTGAGTTCTAAATGAAAAAAAATTCACCACTATGTTTTTGTAAGGTTATTTCATTGTGTCTCCTTGGTGATGTGTATTGTGAGTCACTGTTACTGTGTTGTAGGCTATTCTGTGCATTTCATTTTATTGACAAAAGGATGAAAGATGATGATTTGCAACAGTGTTAAATGCTCCCAAAAGACAGCGAGTTTATGCTCTTAGCACTGTTATCTGCTACCACTCTATTAGCTTCGCTTCTGGGAGGTGGGCAGCTGTACTGATAGTTTCAGCTTGTTCACCTCTCTGGCAACCTCAGCGAGTGCCAAACATACGAGGGGAAACAGCTTCTTCCCCCAGGCTGTGAGGCTACTGAACTCCCTGCCACACTCAGGTCTCATCACGTCCGAAGTGCCAGCAGTGTTATACACTTTATTTTTTAACTAGAGTCGAAAATGCACCTTATGCTAAATATCAATCTTCTGGAATATATTCTATTAATTGTTAATTGGTTCGTAGTAATATTACTTTCTGTGTTGTATGTCAGTTGTACTGTATGTACGGTGTTGTAGCCCTTGGTCCAGAGGAATGCTGTTTTGTTTAGCGGTATACAAGCTGACAGACAATAAAGAAAGTTGAAACTGAACTCGATACGCTACTAGGAAGAGCAGCTACCCTTGGAAACAAATAAACTGATACTGATAGCAAAGCAGCTGGACATCGACACTGCTGTTACCCAATTAAAAATCTATGGCTGGGAAAGTCACCAGATTACTTTTTCTGTCCTGAATTCATTCAGCACCAGCGATTTTGAACTGACAATGTTTAGCAGTTGGATGATACAGTACATTTCTTCCCTGAGTTAATCTGATTGAACATGGTTGGGGTGATTATGCAAGGCGGGACTTTTCTGTACATTTTACTTGAGAAACATGAAGTGCATAACTGAATAGAATATTAATCTATTGCAAATATTCTGATAAATTATGTCATCAATAATGAAATAAATGTTGAATCTAGAGATTTTATTGTATATTGACAGATAGAAGTTCTTTAAATTGGCTGTTTGTGCTAAAGGGGCATCTGTTGACCTGTCACAACATATTCCATTCCACTGTTTTTAATGTAAGGTTTTATACTGATGCAAGTTGCCATTATTAAACCAATGCTGGCCTCAATGTTAGTGGTACCAAATACTTTACCATCAGGTCCTGTGACTTTAGAAAGACACATTTTTTTCATGAATGGACTGTACTGGCATAGATCAATTAAAAGTATAGGTTAGAGCTAAATTCCCTCCCTCATAATAACTGGCTATCTGTGATCCTGTATAGAAAGATGCCAAATTTTAGAAGATTAAATAACAATATCAATAACAACTCAGGAGTCCTTTGATTGCCTAAAAATTCCTTAAGTAAACAAGAGCAGAATTATGCTGCTTTTGGGCAGAAAATTTTCAGCAGGCTGCAATCAACACGAGCACCCGCCTGTGGGAGAGAGACAGCATGAGGTTTCAAAAGAATTTGGGGACTTTTGGGACTATTCAGTGGTCTGCAACCATTATGATCATTCTCTTGTGGGAGAGACAGTGTGCAGTTTAAAAAGAGTTTGGGACCCTTCCGGAACTTTCTGCGGGCTGCAGTTATCGCGAGCCATTTCTTATGGGAGCAACAGCATGAGATTTAAAGAGCTCAGGGCCTTTTGGGAAATTTTTCGTGGGCTCCAAAGATAATGATCATTTAGGCACTCAGCAAATGCTAATAAAAAGGAGCGAGGTGTAAATGGAGTGGCCATTGTAGGAGTGGGCCAGTGTTAGAATGGTTAGGTTTTGGCTCAAAGGGCTTAGGCATGAAGGGGTGAAGTAAACTTCTAGTAAGACTCTTTTCTCTTTCTTTATCTATTGGTACATAGCTAATGTGGTGAGAATGGATCCAAAGTTAGTACAGTCGTACATTTTTCATGTGAGATTTGGGAGCTCCTGTCTCCCTGATAACTACATTTGCATGCAATTCATCGAGCGGCCGCGACTTAGGGACCGTGTTAAGGAACCGGAGCTGCAACTGGGTGGCCTTCAGTTCATATGGGGGAACGAGTAGGTTAGTTACAGAGAGGTAGTCACCCCTATGTTGCAGGAGGTAGGTTACAGGGTGACAGTCAGGAGAGGGAAAGGGAATAGGCAGCCAGTGGAGAGTACCTCTGGGGCCATTTCCCTAATAATAATTATACCGCTTTGGATGCTGTTAGTGGGGTTTACCAAGGGGAAGCTGCGGCAACCGGGTCTCTGGCTCTGTGGGGAAGAAGAGGAGTGCAGTACTGAAAGAGGATTCCATAGTTAGAGGAGCAGAGGGGAGAGTCTCTGAATGTGAAAGAGACAACCGGATGGAACGTTGTCCCCCAGGTGCCAGGATTGTAGACATTTTGCATTGGGTCCACAGATTTCCAAAGGGGGAGGGTGAACACCCAATAGTTGTGGAACAGATGTAGGAAAGTGGATAAGGTTCTGGAGAAAGACTATAGGGAGTTAGGTAGGAAACTGAAAAGCAGGCCATCAAGTGGATTGCTGTCTGTGCCACATGCCAGATTCTGTGAGAAGAAAGGAGTTGTCGATATTTTGGGTTGAACTCACGCAGGATTTGACCTGAAATGTGGACAAATCTTTTTCTTCAATAGATACAGCTTGACCTGCTGAGTTCCTCCAGCAGATTCCTATTGCTTTGACAATGGCTTGTTGGTCTGGAAGATTGGATCACTTGGGATCCAAGGTAAGAGGGCAAATTGGATACAAGATTTTCTTGGAGGCAGGAAGCAGAAGATGGTTGCATTTCACACTGGAGAGTTGAAACCAGAGGATAAGTGCTGGGCCCTTTATTGTTCATCATGTATGACAATGATTTGGAAGAGAAGGTAGGTGGCATGATTAGTAACTTTTTGCAGATGACACCAAAATTGTAAGTATCGTGGAGAGTGAAATGAAGTTTGAGTAGTGAATAAAATGTATGAATTGCTTTCTTTCTTTGGCTGAGGCATTGAGTACAGGCATTTGAATATCATGTTACTGTTGTCCAAATTTTTGCAGTTCAAGTTGCCATAGCATAGAAAGGATATGATAATGCTATAGAGAATGAGAAAAGATTCACAGTTGCCTGGACTAGAGGACTTCAGCTAGAAGGATAGACAGAATAGGCTAGGATTGTTTTCTCTGGAACAAAAGAGATTGAGGGTGTGAGCTAATAGAGACTTATCAAGTCAAGTCACTCTTTATTGTCATTTCGACCATAACTGCTGGTACAGTACATAGTAAAAATGAGACAACATTTTTTTCAGGACCACGGTGTTACATGAGAGCCCGAATGCTTTGGTGCCTTTTCCCAGACGGCAGGAGGGAGAAGAGTTTGTATGAGGGTTGCGTGGAGTCCTTCATAATGCTGTTTGCTTTGCGGATGCAGCGTGTAGTGTAAATGTCCGTAATGGCGGGAATAGAGACCCCAATGATCTTCTCAGCTGACCTCACTATCCGCTGCAGGGTCTTGCGATCCGAGATGGTGCAATTTCCAAACCAGGCAGTGATGCAGCTGCTCAGGATGCTCTCAATACAACCCCTGTAGAATGTGATGAGGATGGGGGGTGGAAGATGGACTTTCCTCAGCCTTTGCAGAAAGTAGAGACGCTGCTGGGCATAAGGAGGGGATAAATATGATAAATAGTCTTTTTCCAAGGGGATAGAAGAGTCTAAAACTAGAGGGTTTAGTTTTAAATTGAGAGGGAAAAGATTTAAAGGGGACCTTTCATGCAAAGTGGGGCGGTTATGTTGAATGAGCTGTTAGAAAAGGTGGTAGTGCTGGGTTATTCATTGTTATTGTATAAAAGGCACTTGGACAAGAACATGGATATGAAGGGCTTAGGGCATATGGGTAGGGAATGCAGGCAAATGAGATTAGTTGTATAACCTAATGAATCTAAATAGTTTCAAACAGATTGTAAAGATACAAACTCAGTTTCAAAATATCTTTTCTCTCACGAGCATTTAAAATTAATTTAAAGGATAATTGAAATGAACAGAGAGAGTCTTATTAAACTGTTTCTGAGGGCAGAAAGATCAATAATATAAGGCACCAATTCAAGATAATTGACAAAATAATGTGATGTGAGTGGATAAGGAATTTATTTTTACGGTTTCCTTATAAAATCTGAAATGAACCGACTTAAAGAAATGTTGGAGCTAGATTTAGTAATAACTTTTGACAAAGAAGAGAAAGGAATTAGTTGCAGAGTTATAGAGAAGGAGAAAAGAGTGTGGAACTAATTGGATATCTATTAAATGTCTACATTCTGTGCAATTAGGTTCTGTACCGAGTTGTTTTGGGATTTTTATACAAGCAGTGCACTCAATACAGTAATTGTGGTTCAAGTTGGACAGAAATGCCCTCAAGTACACCAGAATAAATCAACTGGGAATAAAGAGCAGCAGCCCAATATCGTGCACACTGAAATCATCAAACATAAAATTAAGGTATATTGAGGAAAAAAATTAAATCGAGAAGCTAGTTACAGCAAGATGTTTTCATTCAATAATTTCTTAGAAGTACAAAACTAAGCCATCAGCTTCAATTGCTCTCTTACTCCGTTAAGAGTCACTACATGCATCAATAGTGCAGTTCACACATCATTGCACTATCATTAAATATCCATTTATACTCCTCCAATTGTTATCTTTCTTATATTAACATTGTTGAAAGTGGTGCCATTATGTGATGGGCAATTCACTGGACAGCAGCACTTTTGGAACTTGGTTATAATTCAGTTCTGAATAATGAATTTAATAGTCCTCTGCTGTTGATAAAACCAATGCTAATCTAAAGACACTTAGAATCAGATAAGCAAGCTCAGAAGCTAAGTTTTAATTTTGGGGTCACGTGGTATGTACTTGTTTACAGCTACTCACAAAATGAATTGAAAACCTCATTAAAGTCATGGAGTACTATAGCAAAGATGCATATCCTTTGGCACATCTAGTCCATGCTGAACAATTTCTCAGAAGTCCATGCTGACTAATTTTTATCTTGTTCTCTCATTTTCAGATATCTTGCAAACTTAACTTTTAGCAAATGCTGAACAAAATGCTTAGTTATAGGTATCTCATAGAACACTTTTCCTAAGTCTATGATTCCACCATGAGACAATAAATGTCTCATAAATGTCATCCAACTAAGCAAGATTTAATTGAACTAAAACCGGAAGTAATTCTGATATTTTATGTACAGGTGCATAGGCACTATTAAGTATCTAGTTAATAAAGCTGAACATTGAAAATTAAAGGTATCTAACTCACCCTGATTCCCTGCCTTCTCCCCTTTTTCCTAGTGTACACTGTGATCTTTTGACTACCTCTCATGGACTGTCTAGCTAACTCATCAATGCCCACTCATCACCCTTGGTTCCCCATTTCTTTGTTCCTTTTCGCCATCCCCCAGTTGTGGCCTGTTGCTTAAGGCTGAATTTCCTGATTGTGGTGAACTACATATACCTGTCTGGACACGGCCCTCTGCTGACTGCTCCTGTGGCTCCTCCCACAGACCCCGGTATTAAGGCGATTGGAGGCACTGCTCCTCCCTCAGTCTCCAGGATGTTGTGTGGTGGGCTCTTGCTGCTAATAAAAGCCTATCGTTTGCCTCCCGTCTCCAAGAGTTATTGATGGTGCATCATTGATACCCAGCAAATTTGTCAAGCTTCTAAGCTGGGGCTGGGGCTGGGATAAAACTTCTAAATGTACCAATCAGTCCCTGCAAAGAACCTTTGAGGACAAGAAAATGCCACTCCTCTTTTTCCGGTCTGCTTGCCTCCCATAGATAAATAGAACACTATTTCCTTGAATTCTGTTCAAAGACTGCATGATACAGACAATTTTATTTGAATATTTGCTTTTGAAGTAAAATAAAAACTACCTTGAAATTTACTAGTTTGGTAGAAAGTGCTTTTTCCTTCTACAGACAAGGATTTTGACCTTTTCAAATAATGTTACTGTCAAATTTCATAACAATTTCTCATTTCTCTAAATAGAGAAATAATGTATGAATGTTCAGCTTGACTAATTAGATATTCATTGTTCCCGTTACATAAAATGTATATTAGATTTTTTTTCAGTTTTTAATTCAATTAAAACTTGATCAGTTATGTAGCATTCTTTCTTTAGGTTGAACAGTCATTTTGTCCAATGTAGTTACTCAATTAGATACAGCAACAGTAACAAGTCTTTTCTCTAGGGTAGGGGGCATAAATTCAGTATGAGAGGAAAAGATTTAAAAGGGCCCTGAGGTGTAACTTTTACCCTCAAAGCATAGTGGGTACATGGAATGATCTCCCAGTGCAATAGTATACTTTAAGAAGCACTTACTGAGGTAAATAGAGGGTAAATGGAGGGCGGGACCGAAATGAATATGTGTCAGATTGCAGGAATTTGGGACGAGCTGGGTGGCACTGTATCTGGCATGCATTCATCAGGCCAAAGGGCCTATATTTGTGTTGTATTTCTCTATGACTAAGATGGAAGTTAATGCATTCCCTGTTGTCCATAAGATGCTTGTGCTCAGTGAGCCTATTATTGAAGGAAAAAAGCTTTTATTTCCCAAGTGTCTTTTAGAAGAAGTAACATATAGGATTTGCTCTAATTCATAAATACGGGAACTCCTTCAGGAATGCACATAACATCTAGCATTCAATAGTTTACATGCACTCAGTCTGTCTCTCTCAACTCTCACTAACACTCTGAGCTGCCTGACACCTTTTACTTCATTGAGCTGTTGATGCCCAAACCAAAGGCAGAACTGAAATCTCCAGGAGTTCTTGTGCAAATAAAATTGTTTAAAGTCTCTTTGATCCAGTTAATCTCAACGCTGCCAAGTGTGGTTTTTCTCTAGATTTAACATATCATTGTACTCTGTTGTCAGAAAATATTGTAAACAGACTATATAATGATTTAACACGATGGATTAATGTATTTGAGGTAAAAAAGAGACAGGAAACAGTTAATATTGTTCTATGTTAAATTAATGCTCATTTTGCAAGTTCTTGGCAAAACTTGAACAATGACTTTTACCATTTACAAAGTTACAACCAACAGAATGATGTGCAATTAACATATGGCTGTGTTTCTTCAGAAGCGGTTCACTGTGGCCTCTGGATGTTGAATTATTATTCAGGGTGTACTTTTTTAATAAAAGGATTCTACAGTGTTACATAGGGATGAGATATTGTGGTCTCTGATTATCCATTTTAATTGCAAAAAGATGTTCATTCATTTGATTTATTATAAAACTGATTATTATAAATCTCTCTAGGTTTTGTTAAAGTAATACAATAGATATTAATGGTATTGATATATTATGCAGTTCGGTCATATACACATTTTGATCTGCAAGCCATATTAATGAAAAATAGTTCAGGCAGAGAGACGGAATGAATCTTGTCAAAATTACCACGATCAGTAGCAAGAATAAAATTTTCTGATGTTGATTACAGATTTTTTTTATTTCTGAATTGATCTTGGCAGGGTGGTTTTGCAACAAAATTGTTGGATTTACACAGTAATACATTGCTCATGAATTCAGACTGAATCTCTCAATTTCCTCAGTGTATTGTAGAGAAACAAAGTACCTTCTAAGTTTCGTATTCATACCTCCTAAACTGGGAATACAAATCTCAAAATGTGTTGTTTTGGCTCTGGGCACAGAGGAATAGAACTTGTCAACTACCTGTGTATATCCTTAATTGAACAGAACAGGTCTCCCAAATGCACTCATTATTTAACTTCTAAATAATGTACAGTAAACAAATGGCGCATTCCTGCCACGGTCAGTGAGGAGTTTGTACGTTCCCCCTGTGACCACGTAGGTTTCCTCCGGGTGCTTTGGTTTCCTCCCACAGTCCAAAGATGTTCTGGTTGGTAGGTTAAAAATATCCCAGAATAGGTGTGTTCTCTCTGGTTTCTTGGTCAATAATTAATCCTCAACCAACATCACTAAAAATAGATTATGTGGTCAATTAGCATATTGATGTTTATAGCTTGTTGCTCTGCATAAATTGCTGCTGGTGGTTGACTGATATTCCTGCAATGTAGCAGTAAAATGATGTTCCTTGACCATTTACATTGGAACATAATTTAATCTAAAGATCAATATCAACACATGCTTTCATTTCTTTTATGTGGGTCCTTCTTGTTCATTTTTTGTTCTTTCTTAAATGTCAAATGTTTCTTAAATCTTTAATCTAGGGAAATAATAGCAGCAGCAATTTTAAAAGAAGGGCCATTTAGAGATTAATCTGCACAGATCCAAATAAAAAAATGTAGCTGTGTCATTGAAAGTTGGCTTACTCTCATGGAGAGCAAATTTATACACATACTTCCATCTATTCGAATTTCAGTACCTTATATTTTAAAAAAACTTTCATTCTTCCAAGCAATTTTGCTCCAATGTAAAAATTACCATGCAATGTTTGCTTGCAGTGTGATTTTCAACTCATTGGTTTGAAAATCAACAGTTCCTATTTAATCTTGACACAATTAAATCTGCAAAAGCCACTTCCACTAAAATTGTACTAATCCAGGGCTGACACCCAGACTCTACGTTTTTCGATCTCTGGCATCATTCCTGCTGCAAACTCAAAGACTCACTTATAGATGTGTCTTGTCTGCTTTGTCCTTGCAGGTCAAAGTCATTGTTCACCACCACCTCACCTTGGTAGCCTTTGGTTTATTCCAGGCCCCTGCTGCTGATTATGGTCATGTCTCTCAATCTGCTCTTCATTGCTGCAAAGGGAGAGATCACCTAATCTGCTGTATAAATTGAAGTACAGAAAAAAAATTGACTTTTCTTTCAATCCACAGAAGCAGGTAAAGCAGGGACGGGAATTTGTTTGCATTGCGTACTTTCCCCACGAGCACACATTAATAGACTGTACTTATGTCAACTGGTAATCTCTAGTCAGTATTTTGCTGAATCCCTGGATGTTTTCCATAGTCCCTATTGTTTCCTGATGAAGGCTGAAAGCCAGCAGCTGCATGTACTTGTAATGCATAAAGAAAGATGCCATGCTGAGAACAATAATACCAGTTACAGCACCATATTATGCGTTTGCCAACACTGTTCTGCTATGTTGTAAAATATTAAGAAGGGACAAAACAATGTCCATCCTAACAAGCTTAGAAAACAAAACCCGTGTCAAGAAGATACAACTCCTGTCTTTCTGGCATTGAAAAGGTTGCAGTGTGATTTCCACTTGTTAAAAGAATGGTCTTAATATTGCATATTGTGGAATAAAAAGGGCAATATTATGATAGTTATTGGGAGAATCAGGTTGGTGCTGGAAAACAAGAGAGAATTTGTAGATTGTCTATGAGGTTGCCTTATAGAGGTGCTTGTTTCCACTAGGAAAAAAGCAATTCTGGATTTGATGTTGTCTAATGAACCAGAGTTAATTAGGGAGCTTAAGGTAAAGAAACCCTTAAGAGCAAGTGATCATAATAAGATATAATTCACACTGTAGCTTGGAAGTGAGAAGATAATGTCAGATCTATCAGCATTTTAGCGGAGTTAAAGGAATTACAGAAGCATTAGAAAGGAGTTGGCATAGTTGATTGGAAGGAGACTCTAGCAGGGATGATTACAGAACAGTAATCGTTGGAGCTTCTGGGTGCACAGGACAGATACACACCAAACAAGAAGACATATTCTAAAGACACAACTGTAGCTGAGAAGGGAAGTTGCAGGACACCATCAAAGCAAAAGAGAAGGCATAAAATCTAGCAAAAATTAGTGGGAATTTAAAGGACTGGGAAGTTTTGGAATACCAACAGACGGCAACTAAAAAGTCATAAGAAGAGAAAAGATAAAATACAAAGGTAAGCTTGCCAATAAAATACAAGACAATATAAAAGGTTTGTTGATATATGTATAAAGAGTAAAAGAGATGTGAGCATGATACTGGACCACTGGAAAATGATGCTGGCAGTCATGGGGGACAAAGAAAGGGTGAATGAACTTCAGAAGTATTTTGTGTCAGTCTTCACTGTGGAAGATGCTAGCAGTATGGGAGAAATTTGAGCGTGTCAGGGAGCATAAGTGAGTGTAATTGCTGTTACTAAGGAGAAGATGCTTGGAAAGCTGAAAGGTCTGAAGTTGGATAAGTCACCTGGACTGGATGAACTGTAATGGGCTGGGTTAATCAGACCCAAACTATGCTAGTGTCCAGGAGTTGGGGTAATAAGCATAAAGGCACAACAAAGCAACTAAAGACAAGGAAAAATCTGCAGATCCTGGAACTCTGAGAAACACACACAAAATGCTGGAGGAACTCAACAGGCCAGGCAGCATCTATGGAAAATGTACCGTTGATGTTGCAGGTCGAAACCTTTCGGTAGGAACTGAAGCCTAATTTATTATCATAAAATAGGAAGCACAAATAAACGACAAAAAATGCTACATAGCAAGTCACAAAGATTGCAGGTTCATCTTTCTTAGTCAATACTTTATTGTTGCTGTTGTTGGAGGAAAAGTCTGGTGGGGGAGTCCCTCAAACAGTCCTACATTGAGTTCAACACTGACTGGAACTCCTGCAGCACTGCTGGTATGGAATTGTATTGGTCTCTGCCATTCCTTTGGGTTCATCAGATACATAAAGAGGGGGATCTTGCTGCATGGGCAACAGCTTGCTCTCCATACTGTACTGCTCAGGCCTGTGCATCTAGATAACTAGGACGCAACATCCATAGTCGACCCTGAATGACAAAGGCCTCACTCTGTCACTGTTGGGGGAGCTCTGAATTCTGACTTGCTTGTGAAACCATGCTTGGGTCCTGTGCATTGAATGACTTCATGATTTCTGATTCTTGGTTGAAGTATAACAAAACTGAGAAAGGCACCCCAATTAATGCGAGTTTTGCAAGTGCAGAGACATTCAGAAACAGACAAACGTTTTTGTTCTTCCTTAACTCAGCCTGGTTTCTTTCATTCAAACAACACATGTCCATCAACACAGTGTTTAACATACAATGTCTATGCTTATGAATAATAAGCTTGAATATAGACACTAAGAAAGAATCCATCAACCTAGCTCTCAAAGTGACCAATAGACATTTAGTGACTAACAGGCATTAATGGACCTATCTTGTTTACCTTGTACAGACACTTCAAAAAAATTACCCACTAATAGACCCCACATGCTACAAGATCAGAAAGAGATAAATTGTCATTTTACCCTCAAGACATTCATCCAATGTTTTACAAAATGTAATATGACACATGGACTGCACCACAGAGTTCTGAAAGAGGTAGCTGAAGAGATTGTGGAGGCATTAGTAGTAATCTTTCAAAAATCACAAGATTCTGTAAAGGTTGTGGAGGATTGGAAAATTGCAAATAACATTCCACTCTTTAAGAAGGGAGGGAGGCAGATAAAAGGAAATTGTAGGCTGGTTAGCTTGATTTCAGTCATTGGGAAGATTGTAGCAGTGTGCTACACGCAGCGCTGAAATAACAACACGTAGTCGATGAGCTGTAGTTGCAAAAGAGATTTATTCGAACTTCGCGGTCTCACTTTAAAGCCTTCCTGATCCCGCCCTCCCCGGGCAGGAATGCTGTAGGGGGCGCGTATTCACAGTCCCGTCCCGCGCGCGGCTTTTCCCCTTGCTGGTGAAGCAGACTTGGCGCCCTTTTTGGGACCGGCCTCAATGCCGGCGCGCGCCGATTTGTGAGCCGGTTCGAGTGCGCTGGGAAGTGGGTCGCCACAAGATGTTGTTTTTTTTATTAAGGATGAGATTTCAGAGTACTTGGATTTACATGATAAAATAGGCCAGAGTTAGCATGGTTTCCTTAAGGGAAAATGTTGCCTGACAAAGCTATTGGAATTCTTTGAGGAAATAATAAGTAGGATAGAAAATGGAAAGTCAGTAGATGTTGTTCAGTTGGATTTTCAGAAGGGCTTTGACAAGGTGCCACACATGAGACCGCTTAACAAGTTATGAGCCCATGGTATTACAGGAAAGATACTGTCAAGAATAGAAATTGGCTGCGAGGCAGAAAGCAAAAAGTGGGGAGAAATGGGAACTTTTCTGGTTGGCTGCCAGTGTAATGGTACTCTGAAGGGACGTTGGGACTGCTTCTTGTCACGTTAATGGTCAATGATTTGCACAATGAAAATGATGGCTTTGTGGTCAAGTTTGCAGACAATACGGAGATGGATAGAGGGGCAGGTTGTGTTGAGGAAGCAGGGATTCTGCAGAAGGACATAGACAGATTAGGAGAATGGGCGAAAAAGTGGCAGATGGAAAATAGTGTAGGGAAGTGTATGTTCATGCACTTTGGTAGGAGGAATAAAGGCGTAGATTATTTTCTAAATGGAGGTGCAAAGGGACTTGGAAGTCCTCGTGCAGGATTCCCTAAAGTTTAACTTTCAGGTTGAATTAGTGATAAGGAGGGCGTGTGTAATGTTAACATGCATTTCGATAAGATTAGAATATAGGATGTAAAGCTAAGGCTTTATAAGGCATTGATCAGACTGCACTTGGAGTCTTGTGAAAGGTTTTGGTCTGTATCTAAGAAAAGGTATGTGAAAGCATTGAAGAGGTGGAGAGGGTGTTCATGAGAATGAGTCTGAGAATGTAAGGGTTAATGTATGAGGAGTATTTGATTGCTCTGGGCCTGTACCTGCTGGAGTTTAGAAGAATGAGGAAGAATCTCATTGAGACTTATTGAATATTGAAAGGCTTAGATAGGGTGGATGTGGAGTGGATGTTTTATATCGTGGTGGACTGTAAGACCAGGGGGCATAGTCTCAGAATAGTGGGATGACCATTTAGAACACGGATGAAGAGGAACTTCTTTAGCCAGAGGATGGTGAATCTGTGAAATTCTTCGCTGCAGAGAGCTTTGGAGGCAAAGGCAATGGATATATTTAAAATGGAGGTTGATAGGTTCTTGATTAGTCATTGTGTCAAAGTCTATGGGGAGAAGACAAGAGAATGGGGTTGAGAGGGATAATGAATCAGCCACTATGAAATGGCAGAGCAGGCTTGATGAGCTGAATGGCTTAATTTTGCTCTTATGTCACATCCAACTGCCAAATCTCCAACGACTTGCCCTGGAAATTTGTTTATTGTTGAGGGTAATATTACAATTATCCCTGACCATGGAATTTGGGATGAAATTGCAAAAGTCCATGGTGTCAATCATTCTACTGCATTACCCCACCTCTTAGCGTCGAGTTGACAGGAAACAAGATGTTCTGGAAATCTTGAGCAACACAGACAAAATGGTGCAGGAACTTAGCAGGTTAGGCAGCACCTATGGAGAGGAACTTTTAGGGACAAGATCCTTCATCATGACTCATGATTATTTGGTCATGTTGAAGGGTCTCGGCCCAGAATGTTGATTTATTCCCCTCCACAGATGCTGCCCAACCTGAAGAAAATCTAATGAGGATGAAATTTTACCATTTTTTCAATTGTTGATGTCATGGCTGGAAGCGAACCTGATGCAGAGCCCGTAGATGGTAGGTGGTGACTGTGAGAATCTCAACTGGGTCACTTCCAATAGAGCATCTGGTTTTACCTTTTTGTATTGGAGTAGAACAATTGGCAATTAGGGTCATTGCCATGTAGCAAAGGTCAAAGGTTGTGCACGGCAGGAGGAGATGCTCTGTTCCTGATGTTTCAAAATTGTATTGGTGTCCTATTGATATTACAGCATTCTGAGGTGCTTGAGGTAATGGTATTCTGCTTAGTGGCGAAGAACACTGTGGCCACTTAGTTCATCCATAAAAGCAGCAGTTTGGATGATGGCAGGAATATAAAGTGAGTACTTCAGGGGCATTTCAATTCTATCACCATCTGTTACCTTTCAGTGATGCATAAAAGTATTGCACATTTGTTGTGCCTTTGCTAATAAAACTAACATCATCGCAGAAGTGCCGAGATTCTGGACACTGAAGATGCTTAATCTTAAGCAGAGTCCTTCGGTTTAGGTAATGAAGTGAGAGTCATCAAAAGATGGCTTGATTTTGTTTTCTATTTGGCTTTTATGAAAACTGCATGCTTAAGAAAATGAAAACATTATTTTCATTTTCTAAAGTCAGGTTAATAGATTTGCGCTAAAATATGGAGAAGCTGTCCGCAATAACAAGGCAAGTGAAAAGAGCTCATGCTAGCGGAGTATTGTGTGTGAATGCTATAAATGCCCAGTTAATGCTGCAAAGTGTATTGAAAAGCTTTATCTTTACCATTAGTTTTATTAAAATTCAAAGTTCAAAATATCTGTATTATTAAAGTGTATATATGTCGCCATATACAACCCAGCGATTGGTTTTCTTTAGGGCATACTCAATGAATCTATAACAGAATAACAATCATAATAGAATAGAAAGACTGCAACAGCTTGAATGTTCAACCATTGTGCAAGACAGCAAACTGTACAAATGCAAAAAGAAAGAAATAATAATGATAATAAATAAATAAATAAGCAATAAGTATCGAGAATTTGAAATGAAAAGTACTTGAAAGTAAATCCATAGGTTGTGGGATCATTTCAATGATGGGGCAAGTGAAGTTGAGTGAACTTATCCTCCTCGGTTCATGAAGCTTATCGTTGAGGAGTAATAACTGTTTCTAAACTTGGTGGTGTGAGTCCGAAGGCTCCTTTACCTTCTTCCTGATGGCAGCAGCAAGGAGAGAGCGTGACATGTGTGCTGAGGGTCCCTGATGATGTATGTTGCTTTCCTGTGACAACGCTCTGTGTAGATGTGCTCAATTGGAAGGGCTTTATGCGTGACGGACTGGGCCACATCCACTACTTTTTGTAAGTGGCTTTTTTTTTTTGGTTTGGTGTTAAATCCTCTCATTTACAAAACCATGTTTTCCACATACTAGCTTAATCATTTTTGTGGCTTTTCCTAACTCTTTCATAGCTACACATAAATCTAGTTCAAGACGTTTTGCTTTTAATGGAAATACCACCACTGAAGTCACAATTCATTGCCATGTTGTGTCTTTCAAAAATATATCAAATGAAGTCACGTTTGCTACACGACTGTCAGCTTCCTAAGCTATATCCTCTTTATTATTTATTTACTCATAATTTAGCTCAGTCCAAAACCAGTAGATTTACTGTGATGCCTCTTATGATGAGCTAATGATTTTATGCCCAGCAATGATTCCAGGCTGATGGCAGCTTCTTAGAGGAATGGGAAGTTGTGCACATTTTCCATGTTGGATTTCTCCTTTGGACCTTTCTGTCAGTGAGTGAGAGGTAAGTGTGCAAATGTCATATTGTCATGCTCACGGTTTGCAAAGTCAGCTTACTCTGTAAACAGTATAAGGAGTGGAAGATACTGAATATATGCGAAAAATTGTGGCAACTTCTCCCAATTGAAGCAGGGCAATTTTTAAAGAAAATGTAATGTGGAGGGTGGCTTCATAAAAATTTTGTTCATGTAATCAATCTGGCACTTACAGCAGTGCAGTTACATAACATGGTTGACAGTGGAATTAATTAACCTGTTTGTTAGTAGCATTGTTATTGTTTATATCTTTGCTCTGGATGGGGGGGGGGTGAATATAGGACTGCTTCTGGGAAGGCTTTTGCATCTCAGTATTGGAATGGGCCTGCTAGAGACATATTGATTCATATTTTCTACATGCTCCGCTTGACGTTATTTCAAACTGCAGTGATGTGGCTTGTTTTTGAAGCAGCTTAATCTAATTGTTTATCAAATGTTTGTATCTAATTCTGTTCTCCAGAAGATGTATGTATTCTTGTTGGTTGGAAAATGGTATGCGAAGCCACAAGAAAGGATAAGCTTCCTATTATCTAAAATTTTTGAAAGTTAACATCACATGAAAATTTATGCATGCTGTTTCAATGATGTAATTTGAACTTAATGCTAACACCAACTGCATGTTATTTAAAGGAGGGCACATTTGCCTTTTAAAACCCATTACAAGGCTTGATAATTAGGCTCAGTGGTTCCAAGTGCGCTAATTATCTGTGACACTAGTTTTGAGCAATTTTAAAGAAAATAATTAGACTGACTATTGTGGCAAAGTGCACAAAATCACATACTAATTGTTTTCAACATTGTCCAGCCTTTTGCTCTTTTCAGTATAAATGGAACACAACTATCTATTGAACCTCTCCGACCTTGCAGTAACACACCAGAAGAATATGATCTGGCTGCTTCTATGGATCAACTCAAAAATACATTATTAGGGCTAGCGTTCCTCCACTACGAGCTCCTGGTCTCCATCAACTCACTGAATCCCTTATAAATTGAAATCTACAAATTTCTTCTCTATTAAGTAGTTTATTTTTTATGCCTGCCAAATTCTTCCATCAATTATACATCTAAAAATAAGCCTCCAGAACTGTGCGGACAGTTTGTACTTTTTGTCCGGAGTGATTTGAAGCTGAAGTAATGTATTGAAGCAGAAAGCAAAACAAAACAAGATAAAAAAAACAACAAAAGATGTAAAAAAACTGAATAATGCTGCCGTACTCAGCAGTGTCAGTAAAGAATGCAGCATCTGTTGGTTGAGATCAGGTTTGACTCACTGGAGCTGCTGCTTGACCTGATAAGTACTTACAGATTTTCCCTTTCAAGTGTCTAGAGCCTGCAGATTTTCTTTTGTAAAAAGACAACAGGAGCAGATTTAAGGATTAATGCACCATTTTTTTTGGAGTAGCTCCACATTGGCAAACATATTCTGTCTAGGGAGCATGCGTGCCGACACCTAGGACAGTGCCACCATGGCAAGGGGGTGCCTGGTGTGTTTCAGTCCCACGGTCCTCATTAACGGGCGCCCAGTTTGGGAGGCGGCGGGTCGCGAGGAGGATCTCCTGATGGGCTTGCTCCTGGGCCTGGCCAAGATGGCTATTCATGGGTCGAGGTGGTGGAAAGTGGAGGGCACTGCCTGCTCCTTTTCTAAGGATACGTTCGTACCCAGCTGTCCTTGGAGAGGGAGCACGTGGTCGTAATGGGCACATTGGGGGATTTCTGAGAGCAGTGGATCCTCCCAGGGTATTGACTGTCTAATAGATGGTAGTAATCATATTTTAATCTGAGTGTACTCACTTTCTTGTAAATACTGAATGCTTGTACCCTGTATTTTTATGATGTAGATAAGCTTTTATAGGTTTGTTAAAATAAAAGGGAGCGCCTGGTTTATACTGGGACTGTCCTGAGTGCCTAGCAGGAACTGGGAGCATGGAGGAGAAAGTACTTGCACAAATACTGGGGCAGTGCTGAGGGAGCGTTCAGTCAGACAGTGGGGCCCATGCTGAAGGAGCACCTGGCCAGACACTGGGAAACTGAGAGAGCTGACGGGGGAAAAAAAACACTGCTGAGGGAGCATCTATGCCAACAATGGGACCGTGCCTGGAGAGTGCCCAGGCCGAAACATGGGGCAGGATCAAAAGATCATTCAGCTCAACAATGGGACTAAACTGAAGGAGCACAAGGGCTGACAACAGGATCATGGTGAGGGATCTTCTGGCCAGACACCTGGACTGTGCCAAGGCAGCATCTGAAATGACACTGGGACTGTACTAAGTGAATGCTGAGGCGGACAGCTGGAGTTCAAAGGGTGAACTTGCATGTCCTCTGAGTGGCTTTGCAATATATACTATTACCTCTTGCCAGCTGATTGGCATCTCATTGGGTTAGATATCCTTTCTCCTTTCATACTAATGATCACGTGGAAACATGCTCACCTGTAGCACCACCCCCCACTTCCCTGAGGATGTGAAGAAAGAGTTAACGCAGTACGACTTACTGATTAGGTTAACTGCTGAAATTTATCAGTAACAAATGTGGGACAAGTAACTTCGAAGATAATTACAGGATTTTGCAGAGTTATTATGTGTTTATGAAAAGAAAGTCATGTTTGGCAAATTTAGTTTTTTGACATTGTAAACCGCAGAATGGATAAAGACAGACAAGTGGATGTAGTATGTGTGGACATTCAGAAGGTTTTTGTTCATGTTATTAAGGTTATTGATAAAAATTAGAACACAGGATTGAGGAAAGCTTACTGATGTAGACCAAGGATTGGTTAGTGGGCAGAATCTGACAATAGGAATGATTTTTGGAAATGTGAAGCTGTGATCAGTAGAAGTTGTGATGAAAGGACATTTTACTTGTCCTACTTAAGTGTTTCTGTTTTAGTTGTATTAATGGAGAGAATTACTCAGTGTTGGTGTTCAGAAGGAGCTGGGTGTTCAAATATGAGCAGATGCAGCAAAGAGTGGGTTTGGCAAACAGTATGTGTGCTCTTATTGCAAGAGGTTTTGAGCACAAGAATAAAGCTGTGGAGCTCTGGTGAGACCTTATCTAGAATATTGTGTATATATCTGGTTTCCCCTAGCTAAGTGATGCACCATCAATAACTCTTGGAGACGTGGGGCGAGATATAGGCTTTTATTGGCTTGAAGAAAGAACAAGCAGCAATTGACCACCACACTGCATCCTGGAGGCTGGGGCGGAGTCCCCAATTGCCTTTATACCGGGGTCCGTGGGAGGAGCCACGGTCAGTGGGAGGAGCCACAGGAGCAGTCAGCGGGGGGGCGTGTCCAGACAGGTATATGTAGTTCACCACACTAAGGAAGGATTTACTTGCATTAGCAAGAGTGCAGGAAAGTTCATTATATTTATTCATTTCCTGATGGCCTTTTGCGTGAAGAGAGTTTAAGCAAACAGGATCTAGACTCTCTTGGGCTTAGATGAATGAGAGCATATCATATTGATTAGAACAAAAAATGGAACTGATGTTTCCCCTGAGTGGGGTTACTAGATATAAGAGAAAGCAAGATAGAAATTATAGGAAATTTCCTTACTTGGAGGCTGATGAATCTTTAGAATTTTTTACCTAGGAGACCTGTGGACATCCCGTCACTGATTGTATTCAAGTCAAATTTTAGGATGTTAAGGCAGTCAAGAAGTGTATGGATTGTATGGGAATGTGGGGTTGAGTTTAAAGATCGGCTAGAATATTACTGAACGTTGGACCAAGCGTGACTGGCCTAGCTTCTTTGTTTCACATCCTTGTGTTCCAATGTAAATCCTCTGAGGAGGTTTCCTAGGATGTTCACACTCTGTTTCTGATTTCTGTACTGCAATCCTTCTCACTGCAATCTCTTCTATCTCTGTACCATGTCCAACTGAGTTGGACTATTGTTGGTTCATACTCAACATTCCATAAACAAGGGTCAAGCAAACACTGAGAAAACTTACATATTTTATCTTAGCACTGCATCCCTCCCTTTTCTGTTTGCTTTACATCCTATTTTCTATTGCTGTTGCATCCTTTTAATGCATTCTGTCATGACTTCTCTCTTGAATTAGACATTGTGCATTTTCATTAAGAATCAAAGTTAACTAAGACAATCTTTTGAAGTTGCATGTGCAAATTTTAAATGCAGTGAGTTAAGTGCAGGATCTTGGGAAACTTGTGACCAGAGCAAAATGAGGCCAAAGGAAAAAAAAAAATCCATTCCCATGATGCAGAAGCTGTCTTAAATCCCTGTACAGTGTTTATTATCTTCTTTGAGCTAATTGTTTTTAACCACTTAAGATTAATAGAATGTTTGAAGAGAATAATAATATGAATAATTAATTAATAAATACATATCAAAATCTATTTGTAATTTTGGCATTTTCCCAAAAAATGCTGTGCAGGTCTTTTAAAGTAGTTTGCTTCCAGCTGTTTATAGACCATAAATTAAAAATGAATTAAGTAGTCATATTTTAAGTAAATGCACTGCATTCCTGAAGGAACTGAATACAAAGGCAATGTTAGAAGAACTGATTTACTGAGATTCACAAGGGACGGAGAAAGATATACACAATCATTGTAATCTTGGAGGAGATTTATGTATTCTGAGCAGTGCTACTGCTCACAAAGATAGCACTTCTTTTTTCTGTTTATCTCCATTGAAATGTGCAGCCACTCTTCCAAAAGAAGCACTTTTCATGGTGAAGAAAAGTCAAGTGCGTGGCAAGTGGACCTCAAATGATGTGACACTTACTTCCTTTTATAATGATGACAAGGGGGACCATAATGATGAAAAACATTCAGCCAGCAGCTTTATAGGGTCTTAAAAAATATCTCTTGTACAGGTATTTAAATTAAGCACAATAAAATAGCACTTTAGAAACATGGCCACTAAATTAATTTTCAAAAAATACTTGTCTGATAAAAGACATTTTTAAAGTTATTTTAGCAATTTGGAATAGAGTCTTGTTTTAATTGTATAAATATAAGTGTATGCACTTTGATTTGAACATTTCCTTGTGAAACTGGACGAAGACAATTGGTAGCTTGAGGCAAACCCTCCTGTTAGATTGTTTGAGGTAACTTATTTTTTATTCTTTTTTACTCCTTCCCAATATTTGTATGTTGGCGTATTTGTGAACTTGTAATGCTACTGTGACACTGTAATTTCCTTTGGGATCAATAAAGTATTTGTCTATCTATCTTGAAGCTCTCCCTTTGAAGACTTCCTCCATGTTGGGGTGGTTTGTGTGTGATGGAGCTGGCTGAGTCTACAACATTTTGCTTTTCTCCATCCTTTGCCTTGGAGCCTCCATAACAGGTGGTGATACGACCTGTCAGAAGGCACTCCACAGAACATCTGTAGACATTTAGTAATGTCTTTGGTGACTTACCACATCTCCTCAAAATCCTAGTGAAGCCAGTCGTGTGCTGTGCATAATGCATAAAAACAGGCAGACATGGCCAAGAGGTTCGGTTGTCTTTCACACCAAGTGTCAGAATTGGGAGGGAATGTGCTCTGTGTGATTTTGACTGTAGGATAATAGTTGGTGCCAGTCAGGGTGGTTTGAGTATCTCAAAAACTGCTGATTTCCTGAAATTTGCATGCACAACAGTCTCTGGAACTCACAGAGAATGGTGTGAAGAAAACATTCAGTGAACTGCAGTTCTGTAGGTAAAAACAGTGGTGTGCAGAAGAGCATCTTAGAGCGCACAACACATCAAACTTTTAAGTGGATGGGCTGCAGCAGCAGAAGATCATGTACATCCTGTACCTAATAAAATGGGCACAGAGTGTATGGTGGAGCGTGAAGCCTGAGACCCCATGATGTGTTAATTGACGGCAATCTACCTGATGTTCAGTAGCAGGTGGCACTGCAGATACTACAATTAAAATAGGGAAACTTGCAGAGGATTCTTCCATTTACAATAAACAACTGGATTCGGAAGGTGTGATAGACCAAAAATATTTCTGGTGCAGATTTTGTCCAGTGAATCCCAGTGCAAATTCTGCCAAAATTGCTTCTGTGCTGATTTAGTTTAGCAAGCAATTTCAATGCAGAGACAATGTGGAAAGGGAATATGAAAGATCAGAAAAGCAAATAACTGTATCCATGCAAATATAAAAGAGTTTTTTCCAGTAAACTGATTATACTCCAATTAAATTATTTGCATCATCAACTATGCCACATAATTCATCTATCCCAAAATAAATGTTTTTCTGTTATGGCAAGGTTGCATCTGAACATTTTTGTAACATCCATGCACTAGTCAAGAATACAGAGAGAGCTGTGAAGAGG
Source organism: Hemitrygon akajei (assembly GCF_048418815.1). Taxonomy (NCBI): domain Eukaryota; kingdom Metazoa; phylum Chordata; class Chondrichthyes; order Myliobatiformes; family Dasyatidae; genus Hemitrygon; species Hemitrygon akajei. The sequence continues at coordinate 34,455,118 of NC_133145.1, forward strand.
CTACAAGATATGAAAGAAATATCCTTTATGCAGTACTGATTTATTTTGGGTCATTAGTATCCAATTCTATTTCAATGGAGATCAAAAGGTAATTTCTTAATTGTGATGGTGTAGGTAAAAATAATTTCTCTGTATATGTAAACCGCCACTTTTTTAGTGCTGATTTTAAATAAATTATTGCTTTGATGTATTAAACACAATTTTAAAAGATTCTTTCTTGATTTGCATAACAAAAAAGTATCAGTGATTCATGTAGGGCTGAAGTACCATATTGATATCCATAAAGCTTTTCATGTGAAATCTAGAAAGGTTACTAATTTACAACAAATGTTGAGATTGGAATAGAATTATTTGATAAAAGTCTTCTGTATTGTTTGTGCTTTGATGCTGTGCTCAAGTAGTTCTTCACAAAAGATGCATTAAACTGAGCACTTCAACCAATCTTTTTGTTCTCAGTTTGGGTTGGAAAATAATATTTGCACATAAGAGCTTATGTTTCTTTAAAGCTGCAAGATGCTTTTGATTTCAGTAAGGCTTTGATTGAACACAATTGTTTAAAGATGAACTGCATTTTCAAAAATCACAGAACATTTATGTTACTGAAGAAGTCCATTTGGTCCAACTCACCTGCAAGAAAAATCCGGTCTAATTCCACCTTTCAACATGTAGTCCTTCGCCCTGCAATTTGATACTCTTCAAGTACACTTCTCAGTTCTTTTTAAATACTTGAGGGATGTGTCATCCAGCAAAAAGAACAAAAACAAATTCACTGAAGAAATACCATGATTCAGCATGTGTTTATGTGCTTTGATAATGATAATAATAAATGCAGGAATAGCTTACTCTATAAGAAAATAAACAGAGAAATAGGAATTAGTTTGAAATTATGCATTGTATAAAAATCTGTATGGTGCTGCATTGTAGATTGATGCCAATTTCTTCCAGATGGAACACGAGTTCTTTTTGTGCACATAATGTACAAGACAAACACATATATGTCGCAGTCCAAAGCTTTTTGTATTGCCCAATGAAGGAAGGGTCATTAATTTCTAAATATGTATGTAAATCACTAACTTATTTAAGCAATAGTCTTCGACCAGAACCACTCCTGGAAGAACTGGAGGTTTGTATTGAGTAACCTGATGCAAAGAGTGCTGGGCCAGACTCCGAATTTTCTGCTCCAAAGCTGGATTGGATTCTAGCAGTAGATCTGGATGCCAGAGAAGAAACTTGAAGTAGCTGGGAATGTCCCATGATGACAGCAATAATGAAGTCCTCATCTGCAAAATAATGTGAAACTTAATTCAGAGTTGAAGTCATTGCTAACGTCTGCAACAAACCCCAGAAAAACAATCATGTAATGTCTACGCCTTTATAAAAAAACATTTGAGTGAGACTGTTTCTGCGTGTTAGGCCTGATGGCTATTAGGGCCCCAGCACTGACTTGAATAAGTGTTACTGATCCAAGTTTCACAATGGTTGACATCATTACTTCAGACTCGGCTCCATTAATACATGGCAGTATCACATGTCCAGAATTGTAAAATTTAAAGTTGCAATTTGCTTACAAGCACATCTCCAGGGGTTACGGTGGCCCAGCTAGTGACCTGGATTTAATTAACACACACAAAATGCTGGGGGAACACAGCAGGCCAGGAAATGAATAAACAGTTGACGTTTTGGGCCAGCTCCTTCATCAGGATTGGAAAAAAGATGATGAGAATTCAGAGCAAGAAGGTGGGGGAGGAGAGGAAGAAGGACAAGGTGCTCTGTGGTAGCGGGTTTGGGTGAGCACGTGGTTGAAGAGTCAGAGGGCAACAGAGATCACAGAAGGGGAGCTGTCTGTGTGGAGGGTCCACACTCCACCTGTGAGGTATTCCAGTTTCTTCCCCATGCCAAACATCTGTGGAGTGCTTTGTTAATTGGCCACTCTAAGTTGCCCCTAGTCTGTGAGCGAGCATCCGAGTCTGTGTTAGTTTGGAATGTTTGGAAAATAACTTAGAATTTGTATTGGATTGGTGTAAGCAGGAGCCTGCTGAACAGCATAGATCAGTGGCACAAAGGATCTGCATCCATTTCATATGCCTTTAGGATATCCTGACTTCAACATGTATATTTACATCTGTCCATATGTAATGGTATTAGTGGGAGCTAAGGAAAAAAAGAAGTATTATATTGAGAAATCATGCAAAGCATTACAGATGGGAAAGTGATCAAATGGGATAGATGAGAAGTAAAAGAATCCAAGTTATCTGTTCGACCATCTTTACAATTCTCACTTCTAAAGATTGAAAAAAACATTTTGCAGGTACAGCTAATGATATATAGCAGTTGAGAAGCCACACTGAAATAATTATACAAGCTTATTACCCCAAGGATTGTCAACATTTATTTTATCTGTAGCAATGAAACTGCTCAGTCTGATCTCACATTTAGCTTTCAGGCGATGAAGAAAAAATCATTAAATAAAAGATGCTCACAAAGTGGTTTTGTTTATTTGGCACACATTTCTTACAGATGCAGAGACTTGCATGAAAACCTGTGCTACAGCTGGTACTGATTATATTATTGGAGGTGTGTCAGGTACAGAGAGTCTTTCAAGCAACAAAAGGAAAAGATTGCCATTATTGATCGGACAGTTGACTGATAAATCTAAGTCACTAAAGAGCCAGAAAGAAAGCAAATTTCTTGGAATCAATTCCTGACAGATCAGGGTTCTTTATGAGTGTCTAGACGCAGGAACATCAAAGTTGCTGGTTGAAAATAGTACAATGACGATTTAGTTATTCACTGGCATCATGGAATGAAAGTACAGCAGTTGTTGACTAACTGAACTGAACTAAATTAAATACCGTAGATGTCGGATTATAAGCCGCTACTTTTTTCCCACATTTTGAACAGCTTTGAACTCTGCGGCCTTTAATACGGTGCGGCTAATGCATGATTTTTTTCATGCCGCCAAAAACATTTTGCCTCGTAACAGTAGACCAATAAAATTGATGAGTAGTTCACAGAGGTCCAATGAAATTGTACAATAAATCAAGCGCACTTTCACAATTAAATTATTGTAAATCAGTCATTTGTACTCACCCTCATCAACATGGAAAACACTCGAAGAAAAGCATTGTGCTGCCTTTATGGCAGTTATTTAGTTTATAATATTTTCGCTTAGTAATTCATTTTCTAGTTAAAGTTAGAAGTGTTTTAACTATATTTGTTTTCTGTACTACATCGCGGGATGCTATGACGTCACACCCGGTTTCGCCGCGTCTTGTGGGAAAAATGCCAGTTTGCGATAAACGGGAAGGAGCGCATTACGCGAGTGGCATTGGATCTGAGCGAACGCTGCTTTTAAGTTAAAGGCGATCAATAACTTTTCCTGGTAGGCTGCAGTATATATATTTTTTACCAGTCGTTAGGAGATATTGGAATGTTGTTCAGTAAAAAAGTATACGCAACGTATATTTAAAAGTAGCCGCGTTACAGGCACAGTTCGAAAAAAAGCATTTGCAATATGTATTTGTTTATGTTACCATATGGATTTAATTAAAAGTTAAAAAATCCTCACGTGTAATATCTTTCTGTGTAAATATCTCATATTACAACGTGGGACACCTGCGGCCGAAAATCCGGTGCGGTCTAAAATCCGGTGCGGCCTGTACAAGTAAAAAATTGATTTTCTTTCTAAAATTAGAGCCAGCGGCTTTTAATCAGGTGCGCTCTGTAGTCCGGAATCTACGGTACTACTGAACTCCTGGTTTGATATTTGATTTTCTATGTGCTTTTTGCTGTTAGCACAATTTGTTCTTTTTTTCACTCGTTAGGTGCCTGATATCTTCTCGACTGGGTACCATGGTATTTGTTTTGCAGCTACCCGCACAAGGACGAATCTCAGAATTGTATTCTGTTTACATACTTCAATAATAAATGTACTTTGAATCTTTAGTTATCAAAATCAACCACTCTTTGCTACAGACCTAGATTTCGGAGGGATATTAAACATCGAAGAAACCCAGGAAACCAGTGAAGAATGTATCTGCTAAATGGGTCTCAGTACATGTACTGTCATAGTCATACAGCACTACAACACAGAAAAAGGTCTGTCAGTCCATCTAGTCCATGTCAAACTATCAATCTGCCTAATCCCATTGACCTGTACCTAGACCACAGCCCTTCACTCCAACTCAAATTTGAAGCCATCCAAGCTTCAAGAGCACTTCAAGAACAAGCATGGTGGAGCTGATGTTGAAGGACATGATGTTAGGTCATTGAAAATCAAAAGAGCTCATTTTGATTCACAAGGAACTCTTCCAAAATTAGGTTTCATTTCTGTTGAAAAACCACTACTTCTTGCTTCATACCAAGTGGCGTATAAAGTGGCCAAATCCAAGAAGCCCCATACAATTGCAGAAGATCTCATTAAGCCATGTGCACTGGAAATGGCAACAATTATCCTGGGCAAAGAAGCAAGAAAAAAATTTGAACAGGTGCCCCAATCAAATAATGTCATTCACAACCGAATCAGTGATTTGAGTGAAGATATTTTGGACCAAGTCATCTCAGATGTCAGAGCTAGTCCTCTTAAAATCTCTATTCAGCTGGATGAGTCAACTGATGTCTCCAGTTGTAGTCAACTCATCACATTCCTGAGGTATGTCAATGATGGTGCTGTGAAGGAATTTTTCCTGGTTTGTAAAGATCTGAAAACAAACACAACTGCAAAGGATGTGATGCAGCTGGTGAAAGATTTCTTTGCCAAACATGATTTAGATATCAAAGTCATTGGTTCTGTGTGCACTGACGGGGCACCTGCAATGCTTGGAAATAAATCTGGCTTTTCTGCATTGATGAAAAAGGAGATTCCAGACTTGCAAGTTACCCATTGTTTTCTTCATCGGGATGCTTTGGCATCAGAAACATTGCCTCCAAATTTGAAGAAGGTCCTTGATACTTGTGTGAAGATCATCAACTGGATCAGGGGGCATGCTTTGGACCATTGCATCTTCAAATCATTTTGTGAGGATCTGGGAAGTGAGCATTCAGTTTTGCTTTTCCACACAGAAGTCTGTTGGTTGTTATGAGGACAAGCTTTAACCTGCTTCTTTGAACTGCGGGAAGAAATTAAAGTTTTTCTGGAGGAGCATGAATGTGATCTGGTTGGGGCAATGGAATCACAGAAATTCGCCCAAATGCTAGCTTACTTAGCTGACATTTTCACTTGTATGAATGACCCCAGTGTTTCTCTTCAAACAAAAGGGATAAACATATTCAAGGCTTGTGAAAAGTTGAATGCCTTCAAAGAAAAGTTACGTCTTTGGCGTCGAAAGAAGGAAAGAGGCAGTCTCTCAAATTTTCCTTCACTAGAAGAGATGGTTGATGATGCTGGATCCATAACTCCTACTGTGCGTGAAGAAATTGTGGCTTATTTGGAAATGCTGTCAGAATCGTTTGATGGATATTTTGCTGCTGGAGACCTGAAGATTTCAGAAGAATGGATCGTGAATCCATATTCCTACAATTTGGAGAAAATGTCAGATGATGAAGAGCTGAAGGAAGATCTTATTGATTTGCAGACAAATCGAGCTCTTGAAATGCAATTTGAAAGCAAGACTTTGGAGGAGTTTTGGTGTGCAGCACTGGATATGTTCCCAAGACTTGGTGGAAAAGCACTCCGTGTCCTCATTCCATTTGCAACAACATACTTGTGTGAATCTGGATTCAGTTCTCTTTTGTCAATCAAGACAAAATCTAGGAATCGCCTGAATCCACAGGCAGGCCTGCGGATCGCAGTCAGCAAGAAATTTCCACTTTTTGACAAAATCATGAATAAGAAGCAGGAGCAAAAAAGTCATTGAATGTTATGTTCACAAATGGGATTGATTTTACTGTTCACAATTTTTTCTGAATAAATTAGAACCTAATTGCTCAATTTATATTTGCATTTTATGCACTGAGTTAAAAGCTTATTTTTTTAAGTTCAATTTGTTCACCTGCAGTATCGTATGTGGTCCAACTTGTAGTTCAAAAATTAGAAATTAGACTTCATCTTCAAAGGTGATATTACTTTTGTAGGGGGTGCGAACATTAATCAAACATTTCCTAGGGGTGTGTGGCATAGAAAAGGTTGGGAACCACTGCATTATGAGTTTGAGGAGATTTGGTATATCACAGAAGACTCTCGCGAATTTCTACAGATGTCTCATGGAGAGCATTCTAACTGGTTGCCTTGCCATCTGATACAGAGGGGACACTTCACAGGAATGGAAAATGCTGCAGAAAGTTGTAAACTCAGCCAGATCCATCATGGGCATTAGCCTCCCCGACATCCAGTGCACCTTCAAAAGGCGATGCCTCAAAAAGGCGACTTCCATCATTAAGGGCCTACATCACCCAGGACATGCCCTCTTCACATTGCTGCCATCATGAAAGAGGTAGAGGAGCCTGAAGATGCACATTCAATGTTTCAGGAACAGCTTCTTCCCCTCTGTCATCTGAATGGACAATGAACCCCTGTATATTACCTCACTAGTTTTTGCTCTCTTTTTGCTTTTCGTGTTTAATTATAAAATGTAGAATTGTGTGTATATATTATTGTAATTTATCATTTTTATCATATATTGCAATTACTGCTGCTGCAAAACAATAAATTTTAACACACATTCCAGAACCTGATTCTGATTCTGAAGGTTAAAGAAAATTGTTTAATTATATACCAACTGAAGGCATGGAGACAGATTCTTAGCCGCCTGATCATCTACCTATTGCACAGATCATTTGATGATCAAGGTTGATGATGACGAGGTTTTGCTTCTTTGCTTCTCCCTTGTTACCATATGATCTAAGAAAGCTGAAAGAACCTTAACAATAGACGTTAGACAACAGAGGTAAAAGGATGCCTAGCGAGAGGTAAAACTATTCTCTCAAATTATTAGTTATTCAATTTAAAAATACCTTTTTATTTAAATTTCATGTGATTTTTGTCCCAGTTTCAAGTGTGTTTTGATAAAATAAATAGAAATATTAAAATATGGAAAGGCAAAATATTGAGTGTCCTAAATTCATCCTCATCATTATGTGCCATGCTGTATGACATAGGTGATAATGGTCTAATGACCATGATTGTTCTCCATAAATTTTCTACAGAAATGATTTGCCATTGCCTTCTTCTGGGCAGTGTCCTTACAAGATGGGTGACCCCAGCCATTATCAATACTCTTCAGAGAATGTCTGCCTAGCGTTAGCAGTCGCATAACCAGGACTTGTGATATGCACCAGCTGCTTATGCGACCAACCACCACCTGCTCCCGTGGCTTTACGTGACCTTGACCAGGGGTTGGGGGGGCAGGGAGCTAAAAAGGTGCTACACCTTGCCCAAGAGTGACCTGCCGGGTAGTGGAAGAAAGGATTGCCTTACACCTCCTTTGGAAGAGATGTATCTCTTGTCCCAAATTACTTGTGTGTAAAATGGTGTATTATAATTTATATAATTCACCATTAACATGATTATAATTTGTATGGAATCTGCCTAATTTTCATTTATTGAATTGATACTTACAGACCCAATTATCTCCTGAAGGAGTCTATACCATATATTAAGTAAACAAACTACCTGTAAGCACTGATATCCAAATCCGTGTTTATTTTCAGTTTAAGCCAGCTTCCCACCATTACAAACCAATATTCAAACTCAATTTAAGCCTGAATCATGTTCCCTTGTTTGTCTATTCTTAGTATGGTGAAGCAGGTTATTATAAACTACATTACCATTTCACTTCTGCATATTATACCTGAGTTTGTGGAACTTTTGATTTAAAGCTGAATCAAGTCCGTAATGAAAACCTCTGAATATAGAACATCAGTTCCTAATATGCATTGAATCATACTAGTTTTATATATGACATTTATATATGAATTAGATTTGTTCCTGTGGTATGTGGGTGTGTAGGAGCTGGCGCGGATTACAAAGGTAGGGAGCATGTAGGGTTTCGAGGCTCACACATATTACAAGTGTTGTCAGTTCTGGGGAGACAGGGAGAAGTGTAGGAACTGGAGAGGGGTACGATGGCTTCAGTGGGCTGGAAGGATCAGAGCTGGAGGAGGTCATGCAGAGAGGGCTGTAGCGAGTTACGGAGACAAGAAGAGGCATATGGACAAGAGAGAGGAACAGTGACAGGTAGGATTTTAAGGGCTGGGAGGGGGTTATAAAGATTGGAAGGTGTGTACAGGACTGGAGCAGGTCACAGAGACAGGGAGGACTGTATAGACTAGAGAGATTTACAGAGAGAGGAGTGGTGTTGGAGAATCAGAGGATGACAATCACACACACACACACACACACACACACACACACACACACACACACACACATTTATATATCTTATACATACGGTACATATTTTTGAGGGTGTGGCAGAGCAAAGGATTGGAAAAGTAGACAATGGACCATTGGAAAATGACTCTGGAGAGGTAGTAATGGGGAACAAAGAATTGGTGAATGAACTTAATAAGTATTTTATGTCAGTCTTCACTGTGGAAGCATGCCAGAGATTCGACAATGTCAAGGGGCAGCAGTGAGTATAATTGCTATAAGGAGAATGTGCTTATGAAGTTCAAAGGTATGAAGGAAAAGTCCTCTTGACCAGATAGATTACACCCCAGGATTCTGAGATAGCTGAAGTGATTGTAGAAGCATTAGTAGTGTCTCTCAAGAATCATTAGATTCTGGAATGGCCCAGAGGACTGGAAAATTGTAAATGTCACTCAAATCTTTAACAAAGGAAGCAGATAAGTAGAGATTATAGGCTATTTATCCTGACTTCAGTGATTGGGAAGATGCTGGGGTCCATTATTAAGGATGAGATTTCAGGGAAGCAAGTGATAAACTAGGCCAAAGTCAGCATGGTTTTCTAAAGGTGAAATCTTGCTTGATACATTTATTGGAATTAGTTGAGGAAGTTACAGGCAAGATAGACAAAGAAGGGAAAGTGGATGTAGTTTACTTGGATATTTAGAAGACCTTTGACACCAAGTACAAAGGTATTACAGGAAAGATACTAGCATGGATAGAAGATTGGCAGACTGGCAGGAGGCAAAGAATGGGAATAAAGGATGCCTTTTCTGGTTGGTTGCCACTGACACCATCGAGTTCTGTGTTGGGTCTGCTACTTCTCACATGATTAAAGACCTGAATGAGGGAATTGATGGCTTTGTGGATGATATGAAGATAGGTACAGGAGCAGGTAATGTTGAGGAAGCTGGGAGTCAGTAGAAGGACTCTGACAGATTAGGAGAATGGGCAAATAAGTGGCAGATGGACTATGGTGTAAGGAAGTAAATGGTCATACACTTCGGTGAAGGAATAAAGTCATAGATAATTTTCTAATTGGAAAGCAAATTCAGAAATCAGAGGTGCAAAGGGTCTTGGGAGTCATTATGCAGGGTTCCTTAAAGGTTAACTTGCAGGTTGAGTCAGTGGTAAAGAAGACAAATGACTAAAGAAGACTAGCATTCATTTTGAGAGGACTGAAATATAACAGCAAGGATGTAATACTTCAAGGCATCTATTGGTTCGATCGCATTTAAGTATTGTGAGCAGTTTTGGGTCCAATATCTAAGAAAGGATGTGCTGGCATGGGAGAGGGTCCAAAGTGTATTTACAAGAATGAAAGGGTTAATGCATGAGGAGTGTTTGATAGCTCTGGGCCGGTTCTCGCTGGACAATGAGGAGAGATTTCATTATAAGCTATTGAATATTGAAAAGCCAAGACAGTGTGGATGCAGAGAGGATGTTTCCTATAGTTGGTTAGTCTAGGTCCAGAGGGCACAGCCTCAGAATAGATAGACATACCTTTAGAAGAGGAGGAACTTCTTTAGCCAGAGAGTGGTTAATCTGTGGAATTCATTGGCACAGATGGCTGTGGAGTCCAAGTCATTGGGTATATTCAAAGCAAGGGCTGATTGGCTCTTGATTTGTAAGGGCATTGAAGGTTTTTGGTAGAAGCCAGGAGAATAGGATTGAGAGGGAAAATAAATCAGCCATGATCAAATAGCAGAACAGACTTAATGGGTCGAATGGTCTAATTCTGCTCCGCTGAGTTATGTTCTTAAATCATATCATGAGGAATATCTGATGAATAAGCATATTGTCATTCCATGTGTATAAATAACCACAATTTTACTGGTGGGTATCAGTTAGTATCCTTTCTACCTATGCCAGATATTATGTGAAAAATCTTTGAACATTTGGTTGATAATCAGAGGCAGATACAGTATACTTTATTTGCCAAAATTGAATTTCTTGAGTAAAATAATTCCTAATGCAATACGTTTACAATATTATAAGGCAGATTTGCATGTCACATACTGTCTAGACTGCAATAACGTTTTAAGAAATAATTACATTAAAGCTGAGACGTTAGGATATTATTTCCACTTTCAATGATTTTCTTCTCTTCATTATAAAATCTGGGACATACCTTTCCAAAGTAATTCAATATAGCAACATCTTTAGTTTATAACTGAACATTTTATTTCAAGCAGTTTTTTTTCTTTTGAAGAGTTTGAACTGTGGCCAATCAATAAAAGGGAGTGTGAGAAGAAGAGGCCACTTCACACAGGTCTGTGATTGAAGATTTAAAAGGCAGCACTTCACGGCAGTTTTCAGAGTTTGAACGGTGGACAATCAGTGAATGGGATTCATTAGCAAGGGCAAACAAAAATAAACCAGCATCAAGTGGAGCAGGCAATGTAGGAGTGGGCCAGTGTTAGAGTGGGGAGGATTTGACTTTGGATCATCAGGCCTGGGCAAGGTAAGTCTCTGTTAAATTGCTTCTTTTTCTTTACTCTTCATTCCTCATCTGTTAGGGCATAGCTAGAACAGTGAGGATGACTCCAGGGAAAGTGTTATGTTCTTTGCACAAGATGTGGGAATGTTGGGAGACCTACAGACTCACAGATAACCACATCTGCGCAAGGTGCACCGAGCTGCAGCTCCTCTGAGAACGTGTTAAGGAACTGGAGCTGCAGCTCGATGAGATTCGACTCATGTGAGAGACCGAGGTAGTGATAGATAGGAACTACAGGGAGGTAGTAACCCCTAGGTCACAGGAGGCAGGTGACTGGATGGCTGTCAGGAGCAGGAAGGGAGATGGGCAGCCAGTACAGAGTATCCCCGTGGATATTCTGCTGAATAATAAATATACTGTTTTGGATACTGTTGAAGGCAATGACCTGCCATAGGGGAGCTACAGTGACTGGGTCTCAGGGACTGAGTCTGGCACTGTTGCTCAGAAGAGAAGAGAGGTGAAGAGGACTGCAGTGGTGATAGGAGATTCCAGAGTTAGAGGATATAAATGAGATTCTATCGATGCAATAGACACATCTGGAGAGTATGTTGACTCCCAGGCACTAGGTGCCAGGGCCAGGGATGTCACGGAATGGGTCCACAGCATTCTGAAGTGGGGGGGGGGGCAGTGAGCACCCAGAAGTCTTGGAACATATTGGGACCAATGACATAGGTAGGAAATTGAGCAGATCTCGAGTAGAAAGCTGAAGAGCAGCACCACCAGGGTACTAATCTCTGGATTGCTGCTTGTGCCACGTGCCAATGAATGCAAGTACAGGAGCATTAGGTGAATAAATGTGTGGCTGAGGAACTGGTGCAGGAGGCATATTTCATTTCCCATTATCTGTTAATGCTTTGGATGATGGAATTGATGACGTTGTGGCCAAGTTTGTGGATGATACAAAGATAGGTGGAGGGGCTGGTAATTTTGAGGAAGCAGGGAGGCTGTAGAAGGACTTAGACAGATTAGGAGAATGGGTAAAGAAGTGGCAGATGGAATGTAATGTTGGAAAGTGTATGGTCATGCACTTTGGTAGAAGAAATAAAAGTGTAGACAATTTTTTAAATAGAGAGAAAACTTAAAAATCCAAGGTGCAAAGGAACTTTGGAGTCCTAGTGCAGGATATCCTAAGGGTTAATATGCAGGTTGAGTCAGTGGTGAGGAAGGTAAATGAAACATTAGCATTCATTTCAAGGGGACTAGAATATAAAAGGAAGGATGTAATGCTGAGGCTTTATAAGGCACTGGTAAGGCCTCACTAGGAGCATTGTGAGCAGCCTTGTGCCTCTTATCTAATAAAGGATGCATAGACATTGCAGAGAGTTCAAAGGAGGTTCGTGAAAATAATTCCTGGATTGAAAGTCTTGTCATATGGGTAGTGTTTGATGGTTCTGCACCTCTACTCGCCGGAATTCAGAAGAATGGGGGTGACCTTATTGAAACCCACTGAGTGTTGAAAGACCTTAATAGAGTGGATATGGAGCGGATGTTTCCTATGGTGGGGGAGTCTAGGACCAGAGGGCAGAGGCTCAGAATAGAGGGCCGCCCATTTAGTACAGAGATGAGAGGAATTCCTTTTATCAAAGAGTGGTGAATATGTGGAATTCATTGCCACAGGTGGCAGTCAAGACATTGGGTATATTAAAGGCAGAGCTTGATTAGTCTGGGCATGAGGGTTATGAGGAGGAGGCAAGAGATTGGGACTGAGAGGGAAATGATGAAATTGCAGAGCAGACTTGATGTGCTAAAGACCTAATTCTGCTCCTATACCTTATAGCCTTATGGTTTAATGGAAAATGAAGCTTTTAATTTGTTTTTACAATAGAAAATTAAGATAAAAGAGACAGTTTTCTACTGTTGTCATCCTGATTACAAAATGATTGATAAATACAAATGGGAAAGAGATGTCCGTTGTTAAGCTATTAAACCCCTGATGTGATTTTCAGGCTGGTCTTTGATAGGTCACCCAGCTTTTTTTCCAAAGTATGAAACAGACTGTTGTATGTAGAATTCTCAACTGCAGAACCTTTTAGGAAGTTTTGAATCCCAGCAAATTGTACTCTGACCATTTACAACAGGCAGTTAGTGGGTTAACCAGTGTTATTTGAGGTCAGACCATTTTTAGCAGAGAGTATTTCATTAGAATCTTGTGAAATGCCATTTGCTGCTTGTAGGTAAATAGTGGTATTGTTCTTCTTCTTCGCTGCCAGCTCATGTCATGTTTTGTTCTTATAGTTGATGGACTTTTATAAATTTTGATTTGGTGGTTGCTTGTTCTTTCTCTGAGGTTTGGGCAGCTTGCCATTTTCTTTATACTTCCAGCCAAACCCACTAATGAGGTGGGTTTACTGGGGAAGTAAACGTATGAATACAAACAAATGTCCAGGACTTCATAAATGTTTTGAATGCAGACAACAATTGTCTCCAAGATCAATTTAATAATTTGCTGCTTTAAACATAAAGTCGTTCTTTGAACATATTGGAATTTCACATGTTGAATATATAATAGAAACATAGAAACATAGAAAATAGGTGCAGGAGTAGGCCATTCGGCCCTTCGAGCCTGCACCACCATTCAGTATGATCATGGCTGAACATCCAACTCAGAATCCTGTACCTGCTTTCTCTCCATACCCCCTGATCCCTTTAGCCACAAGGGTCATATCTAACTTCCTCTTAAATATAGCCAATGAACTGGCCTCAACTATTTCCTGTGGCAGAGAATTCCACAGATTAACTACTCTCTGTGTGAAGAAATTTTTCCTCATCTCGGTCCTAAAAGGCTTCCCCTTTATCCTTAAACTGTGACCCTTCGTTCTGAACTTCCCCAACATCGGAAACAATAATGACACCATAATTGCACTTTATGCATTCCTTTTACCAACTAAGCAATAATTTATCTTCCAAAAAATTACATTTTGATGTAGGTGTGCCAGACTTAAATATGGCTTTTATTAAAGGTAATGGTTTGCAAAGGGCAATCAAAAACATTATTGAAGATCATTTGAGAAATCTTTCTATTTCTCGGTAGGCAAAAGCAGCTCCAGAACCTGATTATAGGCAGAAGGAGCCCATTAAGTAATTTCTTTTGTGGATTTGGAGTAACTAAGCCAGACAACAGAAGTAACAGACTCTCCAGATGCTGGGTCCGGAATTTTAACTCTGCTACTTTCTCAGCATTAAAACTGAGTTCACAATCTTCTTAAAGCTGTGTTAACAATTTCTTTTAAATATTTGCAAATAGTGTGAGTGTAAGTTCCAAAGTACCTCCAGTGGGCTTCCTAAACTCTTTTCATTCAGGGCCAAATTTCTCACTTTAGTAATGCTTTCCTCACAGCTCTGATTCCACGTGGTGGCCCTTAACTGGTCACACCACTATAGAGCCTGCATATTAGGGGAGTATTATATAACCATATAACCATATAACAATCACAGCACAGAAACAGGCCATTCCAGCCCTCCTAGTCCGTGCCGAACTCTTAATCTCACCTAGTCCCACCTACCCGCACTCAGCCCATAACCCTCCACTCCTTTCCTGTCCATATACCTATCCAATTTTACCTTAAATTACACAACTGAACTGGCCTCTACTACTTCTACAGGAAGCTCATTCCACACAGCTATCACTCTCTGAGTAAAGAAATACCCCCTCGTTTTTCCCTTAAACTTTTGCCCCCTAACTCTCAAATCATGTCCTCTCGTTTGAATCTCCCCTACTCTCAATGGAAACAGCCTATTCACGTCAACTCTATCTATCCCTCTCAACATTTTAAATACCTCGATCAAATCCCCCCTCAACCTTCTACGCTCCAATGAATAGAGACCTAACTTGTTCAACCTTCAAGGAATTAATTCAATTCAATATCAAGGAATTAGTGCATGATTCAATGACTGGAGGATGGACAGGAGGTTGTTACAAATCATCTTGAGGATGGAGAGGGTTTCTGAAGATCAGGGCTGAAGAATCAGCATAGAATTACGGAGAATGGTACATGAAAAGATGGCCTTCTACTGAAAGAACGCTGCCAGGAATGTGTCCACAATGAATGACTACATACTTCAGTGAAGTTACCCTTCTGGAAATGAATGTAAGAGTTACAGTTAATTACCCCACTTAAAGGCTATGTCTCAGAGGCAGACTCTCTGTGCTGGATGTCGTAAATTGCTTAGGAACTAACTTTGTGAGAAATATTGAAGCAGTTCTTGCAAGAGCTGTGAACGCCTGTTTGTGAGTGAGTGAGTCATTCTGGGAAATAAGAAAAGATCCAGGTTTGGATTTTTGGCATTGGGCTCCACCGCATACATGATTTTCCATCCGTTAATGCGCCAAATGCATGGAAAAATATCACATACCTCTTAAGTTCTTAACTTTGTTGTGTCTTACCATGACTTGACTTCACAGAAACATGGCACTATGCAGCAAAGTGTCTTGGCCTATTACATCTGAAACATTCTCAGTTTCCATTATTTTGTAATCTACAATTTACAGATGCTTTCATGGTAAAAATTTAAAAGAACCTTTGTATCACTTGGAATGACTTCTTCATTAGCAACTCATTGAACTGAAACGTGAGAACCTGGAGTCCAGGGGCCCATCATTGGCTAGTCTGGGGGCCGATACCAAAGGTCAGAGGTTAAAGGTCAATTGAAAGTTGAAGCCCAATGGCCAGAGTCTAGAGACCCAGAAGTCTACCCTGGAGTTGGAGTACACTCCGTGTGTATGGATAGGAGGGAAGATACGATGGAAGAAAGGGGCTTGTTTTGTTGTTGCTTGCTCTGTTCGTTGTATTTTATGTTATTCAACTGAGCATTTTGGCCAGCTGTGTTGGTGCCAGAATGTGCGGTGACACTTGCAGGCTAGGTATGTTGGTTGTTAACACAAAAAAACACCTTTCACTGTATACAGTGTTTCTATGTGCTTAGGATAAATAAATCTGAATCTGTTAATAATATTGAACAGTATAGTTTAAAAACTGAATCTTTACTGTTTTGATGAAAACTAAACTGCAACCTAAAAATATTTCCTCCTGATGTTACTATTAAACTAATCTGGCAGTGGGATGGGAAACAGAGTGATAGGGCTGAGGATGGGGCAGTTGGTATACAAATTCTTCTCACTGCACTCATTGTGTAAAATCAAAAAGGGTGATGAATACAGGACTGACGATGTTATATTTGAATGTATGCAGTATATTGAATAAGGCAGATGAGCTTGTGGCACAGTTAGAGGTTGGATATGTTGAATAAATTCTTCTCGGGCTTCCAGCCGGGTACAGGTCTCAATTGTAACTGATGCTTTGATGACAAATTCTGCCATCTTCATCAAGAATAATGTCCGGTCATGTCTAGTCCGGTGGTACTCTACCCCCACAGTCAATCCCTCCTGTTTGGCTAGTCCTTTTCTAATCAGGTTTCTGCTCTCTCTCCTCTAGTTCTTATGTAGAGTGAGACCTTAGTCTTTGTCAAAATTCTTTTCCTTTAATAAAGAAAAAGGTCTTGTTCTAAGTAAGAAGTAGAATTTGATGGTGAACAAGGTGGGAGAGCAGAAACCTGAATGGATGAGGACTAACCAATCAGGAAGAATGGATTATGGGGGTATAAATACCACTGGACTAGACATGTCCAGTCATCATCCCTGATGAAGATGGCTGAGTTTGTCATCGAAACATTGGTTAAAATTGATATCTGTACCCGGCAGGAAGCTTGAGAAGCTTGAAGCTTCATCATCTACGCCGGGGAAGCACAAGATCCTTATTTTTTTGACAGGTATGATGTTGTGGGCATAATAAGTCGAGGCTGAAAGAAGATAATATGTAACTGGGAGCTTAACATCTAAGAAGACAGTTTGTATTGAAAGGAGATGCAGGTAGGCGGAGGTGTGGCTCTTTCAGTAAAAAATGAAACCAAACCCTTAGAAAGGGTGACATAGATGTAGAATCCATGTGGGTAAAGCTAAGAAACTGCAAGAATAAATAGACCCTGATATGTAGGTTCAATAGGTGGTACACTTAATATCAGAAAAATGTATACAATATGCATCCTGAAATTCTTTTGCCACAAGCATCCACGAAAACAAAGGAATGCCCCAAAGAATGAATGACAGTTAAACGTTAGAATCCCAACCTCCCCACTTTCCCCTCCCATGCACAAGCAGCAGCAAGGCCGTGAACCCCCCCAAGCAAAAAAGCAACTCTCCCCCCCCACGGGCACTCAAGTGTGCAGCAAAGCACCAGCAAAGACACAGACTTGCAGTACCCAAAAGACGACTCGTTCACCCGGTAATTCGACACACCACAGGCTCGCTCACTCCCTAATAAGGGAAAAAGAGGGGTCCCCGTTTCACCGCGAGAGGGGAGACATAACAAACAACTCCCTGATTTATGATGTTGCGTCACTTTTTCCGAGCTCTGCACCCGGAGTGTCGGCCCCAGGGTTAAGATCTCTGGATGCACAGCCCATGGCAGCTAACTCGCTGCTCCCAATGTTCTGTATTCTCCTGCGATGCTTTGATCAGGGGCACCAGCCTAGAATCAGCCTGTCTCCAGTGCCATGAAAATTTGGCACCCTGAAGGGGCACTAGTCCTCCAGACTGAGTCCTTGGGATATCAAAGAGCTGCCAGTCGTGAGGCTTTGAGAGCGGGTCCCATTCCCACAGAGAACCAAAGTCAGAGAGTCACTCCAGGTCAGGGTCTTCAAAAGAACCTTGAAAAGGTAAAAAAGAGATATCAAAGATAGCAATAGAGCTGTTTCTGAAGATGCAAGCAAAGGAGTTGCCATTTAGCACCATAACTTCACCCCTTCAAGTTATATACAGGCCTCTGAACAGTAGTGAGACATGGGAAATAAATTACAATGGGAGATAGAAAAGACATGTAAGAAAGGACAATGTTACAATAATCACAGGGGATTTCAATATGCAGATAGATTGGGAAAATCAGGTTGGTACTCAATCCCAAGGGAAGCAATTTGCAGAATGCGTGCGAGATGGCATTTTAGAAAAGCTTGTGGCTGAGCCCACTAGAGGGAAGCCAATTCTGGTTTTTGTTTTGTGTAATGAACCAGATTTGATTAGGGAGCTTAAGGTAAAGGAACATTTAGGAAGCAGTGATCATAATATGATCGAATTCACATTACAGTTTAAGAGGGAGAAGGTAAAGTCAGATGCATCAGTATTTCAGTGAAGTAGAAGGAATTAAGAGGCCTAAAAATGGAGCTGGGCAAAATTAATTGGAAGGGGACACCATCAGGGATGATGGCAGGACAAGAACGGCTGGAGTTTCTGTGGCCAATTCGCAAGGTGCAGGATAGATGCATTGCAAAGATGAAAAGGCATTCTAAAGGCAGGACGACATGACTATGGCTGACAAAGGAAGTCAAAGACAGTATAAAAACAAAAAAAGAGGGCATATAATTCAGAAAAAATCATGGGAAGGTAAAGGATTCTGAAGTGTTCTGGCTTCTGGAGATGCAGTTTGATAAACAGTTCATTTTGCATGAACATCACTTCCCATGCTTAAGCTCTTTTTTAATATAATTTCCCGCATGGGTTAATTTGAATTTCCACTTGTAGCATACAGTGGAAAGACATCTACTTCCATCCACTCTATATCTGCCCTTGTAACAGCAATATCTTTTAATATCATATTAAAAACCCTGAAGGAAGCTTCCATCTTCAGTGATTTTTGAGAAGGTGTTTAACTGCATAGTTTTCTATATCTGTTCTGTGCGGGCAGAAAAGTGAAAAGATAACTCATCTTCAAATGCGTTGCCTGCAGATTGGAGACGCATCTAAACGCTGTATATGGCAACGTCAGCTTCCGACCAAAGCAACATTGATCACCGAAGTCAATTCAGAATATGTTGCATCAATCGTGTTTTCATGACTCTCAGATAAATCCACGATTACCATAGTAGCAGCATGAGCCTGTGGTAGATCTGAAGTGGCAAAACTGAGAGAGGTCTATGCCAAACACTAAGTTGAGATGCAAAAGGAGAAAACTCGCAAAGATATGGAGAAAGCTCACGTAGGGATGGAGAGAGCACGTGTAGAGACCACAGTAGGTGCGCTCAAGGAAGGGAATAAAGCTGAGGCTGCCTCAGCAGAGGCAAAGGTATATGAAGAAGCATCTGACTTAGACAGTGGTGAGTCTACAACCAAAATCAACAACGCTTTGCTGTCGCAACAACCATTGCAGTTTACTAAAGAATATTTCCAAATGCGTTTTGGCTATAAAAAAGATAGTGCTTCCTCTCTACAAGGAGAAGATATCCACATCATGCAGCTAACATGCCTTTCACATACATAGTCCAGGTCTTGACATTCAAGATCTACAGTAGCAAAGAATTCTGCAATTTCATCACTGGAAGAGCTCAGTCAATAGTTGCTACTGATGTCAGTCCCACTTGCGCAGACAAGGACAAACTGAACTTCCATCCATCCCAGGACATCCCTCGTTCAGAGTCGCAGGTGCATTAAATCTGACTTGGTGTCTGGCTCATTGAGACCTTGTCATAGCAGGACTAAAAGTTTTCGACAACCAGTTATCTGTCCTGGAAGTTAAGCTTTTGCGTTGCCATGGAAAGACTAAGTCTCAAACCTAGCAAAGAGCTAGATCCTCTCTGCAAGTGGCTTGATGGGGAGTCACTGCAACATGCAATAAATGATTGGGAGTACCCATGAATAATCCAGCTACAGGGTTACCAGTGTCATGGCAGAGGATGGACAAATTCTACAGCTTTCCAGAAACAATCAAAGAATCTCTCTTCAACAGACTTGATCATTTTTCGAAGCTCTCACACAAAGAACTGTGGAAGGGTCTGGGTTACAGATCTGTTGTTGGAACAGCAAATTACAAAAAGCAAGGGTTACCTACCAGGACTGAATTTCTTGGACAGTGCAAGAGGAATAAACCCTATCAGGTAGAAACTATTGAACAACATGTAAGAACAGTGGATGACTGCAGGGCTTGTGTATAAAGCGAAACATCATGTCCATTATCCACCATTTTTATTCTTTGTGCAATTTGTCTGCTGCCACACAGAAATATGCAGTGGACCTTGTTTTATGCTCTCAAGATCTGGTAACACCTCGTTCAGAAAAAGTCATAGAGTCATAAAAAAGTACAGCACAGAAACAGGACTTTTGACCCATCCAGTCCATGCTGAACCATTTAAGCTCTTACTCCCATCGAAAGAGCACAGAAAGCAACAAAAGCATCGAAGACTTACACCCCTACCACGGTCAACAAAACTGAGGCAGAATACTCTATAATGAACCCCAACAGACAATGCCCAGTTCAGTAAAACCCTTAAGGTAATCCAGAGGATTCAGAGAAGAACCACTTGCAGGTTGGCAACGCTTACTAAAAGAGCATTCAAGATGTTTCAAATGTTGTGCTTCAAACAGAGCACCAAGCAAAAGACAGTAAAACTATCACACACTGCACTGAGTGCGACAGTGACTGGCACGTGTCAGCACGTCATTCAGGGCCAGCGCCCTGGGTAAATACTGGTTCCAGCACACTTGCAGTAGAGCATGGCGAGGAGACAGCTGAGCATCCATCAGATGTAGCTACCTCCTCGTGCACAGAGGTATGTGGAAAAGGCTTCCAAGGCAAATTCCGCTGTGAAATATGTCTGGTTAAATCTAACTGAAAGGAATTCTTGAGCAAAAAATAAAGGCGTACGTGATATTAGAAGATCAGAGCAACGTGTCAATGACAAAATCAGCATTCTTTGACTCATTCACTATTCAAAGTTCCATTTCCCCATATACTCTAATGACATGTTCTGGAACACCAAAATTTGCTGGAAGAAGAGCCAGTGGGGTGTATCATAGAGTCAATAAGAGGGGAGGTCAGCTTACCCTTGCCAACCCTCAGTGAGTGTATCCATATTCCCAAAACACAGGGATGAAATCCCAACTCCTGAAGCTGCATGCATTCAGTCACATCTCTAGGCCATAGCTGACAAAAACCACCCCCTCCCCACTTGACTCTCCCACTGAGATTCTCTTGTTGCACTCCCTGTGCACATAAGCTACATGAACAGCAAACTGGTCAGCACAATGCACCTTATTCCCAGACCCTGGGAGAGTGGAGGCTGTATGCAAGAGAAGACTGTAGCTAAGAAAACCAAGCCTCCTGATATACCTAACTCTGCTCAACCAGATTTAGGCAAGTTTGTCTTCTGACATTCAGACGGTGATTATAAGCTGCAGCTTCCATTGAGGATGAGGTCTTCCTTCGAATCATGAACAAAGAGTTCAACAAATAACAGCTGGGTAACTCTCCTTCCATTGCGGTCACCATGACAACTCCTACCATACAACAGAGAGCAGGCCCTTAGCTGACTCGTGTCCCTCAGTTGCACATTGAGAAAGAAGTCATAAATAAAAGGACATTATGCAGAATTCATGGAGAGAATTGTGTTAAGATAGTGCCTCCAACATATCTCAAGAAAGAAAACTGCCCAACTTGGGTGTTTACCACCCCCCAGAGACTTCCACAAATATGAATTGTACTTGATTCAAGTGCACAGTTCAAAGGTGTATCACTGAAAAATATGCTCTTGTAGGGTCCAGGCCTCAATTACAGTCTGCTCAGCACCCTCATGCACTTCAGAACTGAGTCCACCACAGTGATGGCAGACATTGAGCAAATGTTCCACAACTTTGTGGAGAAAGGACCATCGAGACTATCTCAGACTGTTGTAGTTTCGTGACCATCAACTGAATATCAATATTCTGGAGTACTGCATGAGAGTTCACATATTTGGTAAATAGCCCTCACTAGCTGTGACAATCTATGGCCTTAAGAGGACAGCTATCAAGGGAGAAAAGGAATTTGAGACCGAACTATGGGGGTAGGAAGGCCACACACCCTGCTGGATGTAGTGAAGTTGGATTAATTCTTGGAAAAGCAAAATTGTCTTCAGAGTAACTCATCCACTTGTCATTCTGGATAAGCACAATGTCACCTCTCTACTCATTAGACATTACCATGAGCATGTCGTTAAGGATGACATTTTCGAAGTGAGAACAGTTAAAGACTGTGTAACAAGACTGTTTTCAGGACTAATCTCTGAGACTATCCTTTTTTTGTCAAAGGCTTAATGATCATTTGTCATTGAGCTTCAGTGATGAAGCTTGACATCCTCTCGATGCCAAACGGGGAGTGTTTAGCTCGTAGAGGTGCAGTTTATTTTGTATGCAGTTCACTTTGCATGAACATCGCTTCCTGTACGGACTGTAAGCTGCTTTTTATATAATTTCCTGCATGGGTTAATTTGGATTTCAACTTGAAGCACGTGGTAGAAAGACACTTATCTCCAGCTACTCTTCAATTGCCCTTGAAACGGCAGTATCTTTTCATAAGTAAAATCTTAAAAACTCCGAAGGGACCTTTTGTCTCAGCTGATTTTTTAGAAGGTGTTTAACTCACTGCCTGATATTGTATATCTGCTTTGTGAGGGCAGCAGAGGACGTTTTTAAAAACCAACAGAAGGCAACTAAAAAGCCATAAGGAGAGAAAAGATGAAATATGAAGCTAGGTTGGACAATAATATAAAAGAGGATACCAAAGGTTTTTCAGATATATAAACAGTAAAAGAGAGGTGAGAGTTGATGTTGGACAGCTGGAAAATGACGTTGGAGTAGTAATAATGGAGGACAAAGAAATGGCGGATGAACTTAATAAATATTTTGCATCAGACTTCACAGTAGAAGACACTAGCAGAATGAAAGAAATATGAGAATGTCAGAGGGCAAAAGTGAGTGTTGTTGCTATTACTATGGAGAAGGCGCTGAGGAAGCTGGTTGGTCTGAAGTTAGATAAATCACCTGGACTAGATGGACTACACTTGAGGATTCTAAAGAAGGTAGCTGAAGAGATTGCGGGGCCATTAGAAAAGACCTTTCAAGAATCATTAGATTCTCAAATGGCTGCAGAAGACTAGAAAATTGTAAATATCACTCTCCTCTTTAAGCAGGGAAGCAAATTTTAGATCTGACTCCAGTGGTTGGGAAGATGTTGGAGTTCATTATTAAGGATGACGTTAAAGGGTACTTGGAGACACATGATAAAGTAAGCCGAAGTATCATAGTTTCCTTATCAGGAAATATTGCCTGGCAAATCTGTTGGAATTCTTTGAGGCTGCCTAACGAGATAAGAGATCGAGGTATTACAGGAAAGATACTAGCATGGATAAAAGATTGGCTGGCTGGAAAGAGGCAAAGGGAGGGAATAAAGGGGGCCTATTCTGGTTGGACGCCAGTGACTAGTGGTGTTCCACAGGAGTCAGTATTGGGATCACTTTTCACATTATATGTTAATGATTTGAATCATATATTTGATAGCTTTGAAGCTATGTATGTAGACAATACAATGAGAGTTGGAGGGGCAGGTAGTACTGAGGATTTAGAGAGTCTGCAAGAGGACTTAGACAGATAAGGAGAATGGACAAAAGTGACACATGGAATACAATGCAGGGAACTGTATGATCATGCACTTTGGTAGAAGGAACAAATACATAGACTATTTTCTAAATGGGGAGAATATTTGAAATTCAGATGTGCACAGGGACTTAGGTGTGCTTGTGCAGGATTTCCCGGAAGGAAACTTACAGGTTCTATCAGTGGTAAGGAAGGCAAATGCAATGTTAGCATTTATTTCGAGAGGACTATAATATAAGATCAAGCATGTAAGGCTGAGGTTTTATAAGGCATTGTTCAGACTGCACTTGGAGTATTGTGAGCAGTTTTGGGCCTTATCTATGAAAAGATGTGCTGGTATTGGAGAAGGTCCAGGGGGAGTTTGCGAGAAGGACTCCAGGAATGAACTGGTAAATGTATAGGCCCAGAGTTTGATGGCTCTGGGCCATGTACTTGCTGGAGTTTAGCAGAATGAAGAAGGATCTAATTGAAACCTATCAAAAATTGAAAGGCCTAGATATAGTGGATGTGGAAAGAATGTTTCTCATAGTGGGTGAGTCTACGACCAGTTGGCACAGCCTCAGAATGGAGAGACATACATTTAGAACAAAGAATTTTTTTTTTGCCAGAGGGTGGTGAAAATATGGGTATATTTAACACGGATAGGTTGTTTAGCTAGGGCATCAAAGGTTATGGGGAGAAGGCAGGCGAACAGATTGAGAGGGATAATAAATCAGCCACTACTGAATAGTGGAGCAAAGCCAATGGGTCAACTGGCTTGATTCTGCTCCTATGAGTTATGATTTTATGGTCTAATATCGTTCTACAGAAAATTCCACTTTTTTCTTTCTTTAATGTTCAGTATTTGCTAAC
The DNA here is from genome assembly GCF_048418815.1 of Hemitrygon akajei. Taxonomy (NCBI): domain Eukaryota; kingdom Metazoa; phylum Chordata; class Chondrichthyes; order Myliobatiformes; family Dasyatidae; genus Hemitrygon; species Hemitrygon akajei. Next base: position 34,479,265 of record NC_133145.1, read on the forward strand.
CTTCATTAACTGGTACGAGTATCAATGGCTATTTCTTATATGCTAAAATGGTGCTGGCAAGGCATTTTGTGGGCAGCAAACAAAGCTACTAACTATTCTATTAATTATACTTTCTCTAGAGTATGATTACTGCTGTCCACAGTCTGTAATTTCTCTTTGGGAGTTGTGCTTTTAAACTGTCTTTACAACTTGATGCTTTTGCAGTATCCTGAAGAATTCGGCGAACTGGACACTTGAGAATGCTGGAGTAGTTATTGCTAGAGCAGATATGGGGCCAGATTGAAACAGTAGGCCAGATCGAAGTGGTGGAGCCCTGGCCCGAGGGTGCAACACAAACCAATATTTAGCCGATTTAAATGCCAAGCCAGATTTAAAAACTTAAGGCGACAAGGCTGAGGAGTGAAGGACGAACTGGTGTTGAGCTCACAACTCTGAGAGGTTATCCTCACCTCAGCGCTGAACTGGCACTGTGGCCATGGACTCATTTTCAGGACTCCGCAACTCGTGTTCTGTGTGTAGCTTTTTATTGTTTGCACAAGTTGTTCTTTTTTTTTTGCACATTAGGTGTGTGATGGCCTTTGTTGTGTGGGGTTTTTAGTGGTTTCTATTGTGATTGGTTGTTTTGTAGCAGCCTGCAAGAAGACACTTCTCAAGGTTGTATATAGTATACACCATACCTTGTTTATCATGGGTATGAACCTCCTCATATCAACAGAGGCAGACTTAAGCCGAGGCCCAGCCCGGCATCTGACAACCTGCAATACAGGGGCTCATGGATGACATCACAGTAACCATTGTAACCCATGTCCAAGCAAGATGGGTATTGGAAACCCTGAACAACGTAGCTACACGGGCTAGTTTGGCCTTCAAGGTCTGGAAGTCCCAATGTGTGGTGATCTGATAAGGGCAAGGTTACTAGCAAGTTCTGTCTTCAAGTACAGGGAGAAGCCATCCCATCCACAGAGGACAACCCTGTAAAGTGTCTTGGAAAAAGGTTTAATGCAGCAATGACTGGCAGCACCGACATCACCAACACTGTAAAGCTGCAGAAGATTGACAAAACAGGACTCCCTGGTAAATTTAAGACATGGCTGTACCAACATGGTCTCCTACAAAGACTGCTGTGGCTTTTCACGGTGTACGAGTTCCCCACGGCCACTGTAGAAGGCATCGAGAGGAAAGTTAACAAGCACCTGTGGAGGTGGCTTGGGTTACCTCCAAGTTTTTCTTCAGTGGGGCTCTACATAAGATCAGGCCAGCTACAGCTGCCATTGTCATCGGTAGTGGAAGAGTTCAAGGTGGAAAGTTGTAGAGTTATGTTAACACTGAGGGGCTCCAATGACAAGCTAATAAACCAAGTAGGAGCCACAACAAGATTGGGATGAAAGTGGGTCACTGTCTCAGCCATAGACCAAGCAGAGAGCTCCCTGCAATTGAGAGGCATTATTGGCAACCCAGGCCTGGTATGGCAAGGCCTCAGCTCAGCACCATTCCAACACTGGGGGAGTTCAATTGCAAGGGAGAGGCGTGACATGGTCCAGGCAGAGATACAGAACCATGAGGATGAAAGGCGGGTATCAAATGCGGTGGAGTTGGGGTCACAGGGTACCTGGACGAAATGGGATTTTCCCAAGACTTGGGCAGAATTTTGGAGACTGGAGCTCTTCTGCATTTCTTTCCTCCTGTTAGTCCATGTATGACACTCTCCTACATCATCACAACTGCAGACATGAGGGCTGAGGGAGGACCCTAACTGCAAGCTTTGTGGTCAACGGGGTTCACTCACACACGTACCATCAGGGTGCAAAACAGTGTTAACATATGGACGGTATAGGTCCCGCTGTACCTTACTGACATACTGGAGCAGGAGAGGTGTAAAAAGGGACCATCTGACAGAGAGGCAAACAGGACAGTCGTTTTCAACAAGGAGAGGGCCACGCCAGTCATATCAAAGAGGCTTAAATCCAATCTGCTGCAAACTGCCAAATCATGGGAGATGAGGGTCGATGTGGTGAGGAGGCTGTAGTTCCTGGAAGTGGTGCAAACCACACTTTGATCAGACATTATACTGTAGTCCATTGAAGACAAAAACTTCTTCCTGGACAGGAGAAAATCTGCAGATACTGGAAATCCAAGTAACACACACACAAAATACTGGAGGAACTCAGCAGGCTAGGTAGCATCCAGGGAAAAAAGTACAGTCGATGTTTTGGGCTGAAACTCTTTGGCAGGACTGGGGAGAAAAAAGCTGAGGAGTAGATTTGAAAGGTGGGGTGAAGGGAGACAGAAACGCCAGGTGATGAGGGAAACTTGGAGGGGGAGGGATGAAGTAAAGAGCTGGGAAGTTGACTGGTGAAAGGCCATGGAAGAAATTGAAAAAAGGGGTGCAAGAGCACCAGAGGGGAGTGATGGGTGGGCAAGGAGATAACATGAGAGGAGGGACAAGGGGATGGGAAATGGTGAAGGGGAGGGGTGGAGGCATTACTGGCAGTTTGAGAAATCGATGTTCAATCCATCAGGTTGGAGGCTACCCAAGTGGAATATAAGGTGTTGGTCCTCCAATCTAAGTGTGGCCTTATCCCGACAGTGGAGGAAGCCATGGATGGACATATTGGAACGGGAATGGGAAGTGGAATTAAAATGGGTGGCCACTGGGAGATCCCATTTGTTTCAGCAGACAGAGCGTAGGTGCTCACCGAAGTGGGCTCCTAATCTACCTTCGGTCTCACCGATATACAAGAGGCCACACTGGGAGCACCGAACACAGTATGTGACACCAACAACTCGGACTCACAGGTGAAATGTTGCCTCACCTGGAAGGACTGCTTGGGGCCCTGAATGGTAGTGAGGGAGGAGGTGTAGGGGCAGGTGTTGCACTTGTTTTACTTGTAAGGATGTGCCTGGAGAGAGATCAGTGGGCAGCGACAAATGGACAAGGGAGACACGTAGGAAGTGATCCCTGTAAAAAGCAGAAAGCGGGGGGAGAGGGAAAGATGTGTTTGGTGGTGGGATCCGTTGGAGGTGGCAGAAGTTTCAGAGAATTATGTGCTTGACGCAGAGGCTGGTGGGGCGGTAGGTGAGGACAAGAGGAACCCTATCCCTGGTAGTATGGTGGGAGGATGGTAAGAGCATATGTGCGTGAAATGGAAGAGAAATGGTTGAAGGCAGCATTGATGGTGGAGGAAGGGAAGCCTCTTTCTTTGAAAAAGGAAGACATCTCCTTCATTCTAGAATGAAAAGCCTCATCCTGAGAGCAGATGCGGCAGAGATGGAGGAATTGAGGGGATGGTGTTTTACAAGTAGCAGAGTGGGGCGAGGTATAGTCCAGGTACCTGTGAGAGCCGAATGAGACAGCTTATCCACTAATATCTAAGCTGTCTCTGGAGATAGAAAGAGTGAGATTGAGAAAGGGAAGGGAAGTGGACCAGGTGAATTTGAGGGTGGTTGGAAGTTGGAGGCAAAGTGGATGAAATCGATCAGTTCAGCACAGGTGCAGGAAGCAGCACCAATGGAGTCATCGATGTAGCGTAGGAGAAGTGCGGGACCGTCACCAGTGTAGGCTTGGAACATAGACTGTTCCACGTAGCCGACAAACAAGCAGGTATAGCTGGGACCCAAGAGAGCGCACATGACTACCCCTTTTGTTTGAAGGAAGTGAGAGGACCCAAAGGAGAAATTACTTAGAGGGAGGACAAATTCCACTAGGCGGAAGAGAGTGGTGGTGGACGGGAACCAGAAAGAAATGGAGACCTTTGAGGTCTTCCTGGTGGGGGGCAGAAGTGTATAGGGACTGGACATCCATAATAAAAATAAGATGATGCGGGCCAGGGAACCTGAAATCCTTGAAAAGATCAAGAGCGTCTGAGGTGTCACAGATGTGGGTGGGAAGGGACTAAACCAGTCGAATAAAACAGAGTTGAGTAATGCAGATATGAGTTTAATAGGGTAAGAACAAGCTGAAACAATGGGTCTACCTGGACAAGCGGCTTTGTGGATCTTAGATAGGTAGAAATGGAAGGTGCGGGGTGCGGGAACTATGAGGTTGGTGGCAGTGGATGGGAGATCCCCAGAGTCAATAAGGTTGGTGATGGTGTGGGAGATAATGGCCCGGTACTTCTTAGTGGGGTCCTGTTTGAGGGTTAAGTGAGAGGTGTCTGAGAGTTGGCACTGGGCCTCAGCAAGATAGAGGTCAATTTGCCAGACTACTACAGCACCTCCTTTAACATCATCCTGCTGGAGGTCACAGTGCCATGGGAGGAAGGATGCGAGGAGACTCATGAGAGGAAGGCCCTAAAGTACCAGTCCTTAGTCCAGGAGTGCAAGGTCAAAGGGTGCCAGACGTGGAGATCGGCTGTAGAGGGTTCCCAGCAAGATCAGCATGGAGGTTGCTGTCTGTGCTGGGCCTTGATGAAAAGACCAAGAACCAAGCATCTCGCAGGATGGGGGAGGAAGCAGAACGAGCCTCTTGTTGGACATGGGAGCAGGTGAGAGGAGATGAGCTGGAAATCAGGAGCAGATGGGCAATGATTTGGCCACCACTGCTGACCCGCCAACTGGAGAGTGTAGTGGTTAAGTGTCCAAACACTCTGTGAAGGTTGGGCACCATCTGACGACATCTGCTCCCGGCCAAAGACTACGGTTACCTCATCAGGTAACTGAAGAGAGCACCCCAGTGTATGATGCAAGTGCAAGATCATAAATGTACTTTGAACTGTCTTTAATGAGAATAGAAGTATAGTAATAGCAGTTTATTCTGCACTTTCCTCATTTCAACTAATGTTGCTAGAGTATATGATTAATATCATTGGATCATTTTGAAGCTTAGTTCTTTCTACAATAATTAATTTCATTTCTGCCATGTCTTTCACTTCCTGTTGTCTGAACATGCCTTTTGCAGCTCTCTGTCTTCGAGCTTGTTGGACAGTGTGCAGTAAATATACAGTAAAGATTTATGGTTGATGCTGAGTGAAGTGAGCAGAGTCTTGAAGCAGCAGGCAATGGGTTGAGTACTGCCATTTATTGATACTTTACTATTTCACTACCCCTTTTCCAACAGCTGCTTCTTACACCAGCATTGTTCAAGTTCAATTATAATGCCATTTATTGTCTGCCTTGTCAAAATAATCTTTGATAAATTATTTTAAACAGGAGCACTCTGGTTAAAATCAGACTAATGTTTGTGAACAATTGGTTTTTTTAATTATCACCAGAAAAGCATATCTAAGAGTTATGACCTTGAGAGAAATGGGGGTAATAATTAATTTTGACAATGCACAAACAAGCAATAGTGGATTGGCTGTTTGCACTGCAGTCTGATTGTCCTTTTATTGTGGTTAATGAAGAGGAAAATTGAACCAGTAATTAACAGGTGGCCAGTGCACTGACAGTCATTTGACACACTTGGCCTGGTTTGAATTTTAACACCATGAATATGTATACTGCTCACCTATTGCTTTTAACATCCAGCTGGATAGGTTTGATTGATTATGGGTTTCTAACTCGCATTCTTTTTGTTATCAAGCCAGAAAACATAGGTAATATATAAAATGTTAAAAGAAATTTCTGGAAATATCTTGTACTTCCAGGCATTACTTTTGAATTTTTGAAGTGAATGCACATATTGTAAAATACTGGATTAAGTTAAATTGTGTGTGTAGGTGGGGGGAAGAATTTTGAATCTTCATAAGTTATTGGAAGATGGTGATTATGAGACATTGCATCACAAGTATGATATCGTACGAGATCCCTTGTCTTGATCGGAAAAGAGGGAAATGAATGCACGTACAGAGTAAAAGGATAGAAAATCAGGAGAGGTGATGAGGTAGGTGGACTCACTGTTGAACAGAATCTCATAATGCAGATATACTAGTCCATCCATGCAGGAAATTAGATATGACAATGAAGTTATAAACAAGAAGTAAATTGCATGAAAGAGAATGACTAGAGATCTGGGAGCCAAGCTTTGAGTAGAGAAGGTGATTTAATGATACTTGGAGGATGAAGAGAGTGCAAATGGAGATACTGAAAACTATAGATGTTGGAAGGATCTACAGATTCTGGAAAATCTGGAGCAGCAATCTGTTGGAGAGACTCAGTGGGTCAAAGAACTCAGTTGGAACACCTAATTTTTAGGGAAGGGAAAACTACACACAGTTGGAGAACATGCAGACTTCACAAAGACAACTCATGTGGTTGGGATTGAACCCAGGTTTCTCGAGCTGTGAGGAACAGGAGTATTTGCTGCATCGCAGCATCACCATGAGTCATATCCACAACAGTGTTCTGGGCAATTCGATATAAGCCTTACACAAGGGGAGATTCTTTAATTATTTGCTTGTGCAGGAACTTCCTGAAGTTAATCCTTCATGCCTAATCTAGCATAGTCAGAATCAAGTGTTCTATTTGGGCAACACAAGGAATGCTGGGCGCTTTCAGTAGGTCAGGCAGCATCAATTGGAAATGAATAAACAGTCAATGTTTCAGGCTGAGAGCCTTCAACAAGACTGGAAGGGAAGGGGAAAGACGCCAGAATAAGCAGGTGGGAAGTGGGAAAGGAGTACAATCCAGCAGGTGATAGGTGAAACCAGATGAGGGGGAAGGTAGGTGTGTGTGTGGGGGGGGGGGTGAGTAATGAAGTAAGAAGCTGGGAAGTGACAGGTGGAAAAGGAAAAAGGCTGAAGAAGGAGGAATCTGATAGGAGAGGAGAATGAACCATGGGAGAAAGGGAAGGAGGTGATAGGTAAGTGAGGAGAAGAGAAAAGGTAAGTGGAGGAAGCGATAGAGTGGAAGTGAAGAAGATAAAAAGGGAAGGGGGAAAATTACCTTAAGTTGGAGAAAACTTTTTCCCATGTTCCACTATCCTCTCTTATCAGATTCCTTCTTTTCCAGACCATTATCTTGTCTACCTATCACCTCCCAGCTTCTTACTTCATTTCCCCTCTCCAACTCACCTGGCTTCACCGATCACCTTCTAGCTTGTATTCCTTCCCTTCCTCCCATCTTCTTATTCTGGCTCCTTCTCCACCTTCCTTTCCAGTCTTGACGAAGGGTCTCAGTCCGAAATTTCGACTGTGTATTCATTTCCATGGATGCTGCCTGCCCTGCTGAGTTCCTCCAACATTTTGTGCGTGTTGCTCTGGATTTCCAGCATCCACAGAGTCTCTCATGTTTATGATAGACGCTTCATTCCAGCTCATGTACTATTGTGACAAAAATCCACCACAAACACTCATCAAAATTTCTGGATGTGACCTCTGATGTCTCACTTCATTTTCACAAGCCTCTTCAAGGGATAACTTCAAAAGTTAAATTATGTGTAAATATTGTCAATAAATTTGCGCGATTTTGGATTTATGTATTATGTACTCTAAGGCTGATTCCTGTGTGCAGATTTGATAGGCAGCTGACATGGGCACTGACAATCAATAGAAATGTATCATGCAATTATGCCTAGACTGCTGAAAAACAAAAGAGTTGCTTTGGCTGTCAAACACTGCATCAGTCTATTAGATTCAAAGCCTGCGCCAGTCTATCAGATGCAAACCCAACAGCTTTGTTAGATTGAAATTAACTTCAAATCTATTTATCGATCAAATCCTTAACAATGTAGCTGCAATGTAGTTTGAAGCCTTACAATGTATTCTGAATAAGTGCTGAACCCAGCCATGATTTTGCTTTGGGTCACATTCTTGTGAAAGAAGATGGAACAAAAACAGCTTGCAAATCAAGCCAATTATCACAGTTTCAGCAGGAAAACTCTGGTTTCAGCCAATACAGAAGAGAATGGAAATCGGTCAATTGGATCCAAATGGTATCTGTACAATGAAATCAAACCATTCTTGTGGTTGGAAATCAAGGGATGGGCAGGAGACTGAAGATGATGGTTGAGTGAGCTTTGCTAAATGGTGGAGGAGATGGGTTAGTGGATATTTTTGATCAAATATTAAGCAGTTGGAGGAACTCAGAGGGTCAGCGTTCGTGGAGGCAAAGGGAGAGTTGTCATTTTGGATCGGGACTCAGCATCTGCAACCTCTTGTGTCAAGTATTTCTTGATCTTATAGAACTACCAACACCACAGCTCGGTTTCTTTAGTTTGGGTGTATTCTCTACATCTGTTCAGAATGTCACCCTTCCCTCCTAAGACGATGAGAATGGGAGCAGGCCATTTATTGCTTGAACCCATCCTAAACATACCATTGTGGGGTGGCATGGCAGCACAGTGGATAACACAATGCTTTGCAGTGCCAGCAACCTGGGTTCAATTCCCACCATTGTCTGCAAGGAATTTGTACATTGTCCACGTGACTGTGTGGGCTTCCTCTTACAGTCCAAAGATGTACTGGTTGGTAGGTTAAATAGTCACTGTAAATTGCCCTGTGATAATGCTAGGGTTAAGTTGGGGTTGCTTGGCATCATGGATCGAAAGGCCAGAAGGACCTGCTCTGCGCTTAATCTCAATAAATAAATAAAAATTTCAATGAGTCTAATTCCTTCTACTAACCTTGCTTCCTTATCCCTTAAGCCTATCCACCCTGGCTTTACACTTATCAATTGAGCTGGCATCTACTGGAGTTAGCAGTAGAGAGTCCTGTGATTCTATCACCATCTCTGCGTAGAAAGGTTTCCTTCAATTAGTTTCTACTTGTCCTGGCTCTAATCCTGAGCTATTGTCTGTTTTTCGTTGACTCCCAGCACTGGTAACATAATTCTTTCTCTGCCCTATTAACTCTTTCAAACATACAGAGTCACAGAGAATATGTCATTTAAACTTGCTGTTATCCAGAATGAATTCCTAATGCAAACTTTCTCAGGGAAGGCAGTTTGGACCATAGTTCAGGGCCCTTCCAATACAAGACACTACCCCAGTATTTCTTTGAATGTCTGTTAAGCTCCAACCATCAGCTTTCACAAAGGCACCATTCAGGGCCCCAAACAGTCCTTCTAGGTGAGGCAACACTTCACTTGTGAGTCTGTTGGGGTAATCTATTGCATCCGGTGCTCCTGGTGCGGCCTCCTCTACATCGGCAAGACCCGACACAGATTGGGGGACTGCTTCGTCGAGCACCTCTGCTCCATCCGCAACAGCAGACAGGATCTCCCAGTTGCCACCCACTTCAACTCTGCTTCACATTCCCATTTGGATATGCCCATACATGGCCTCCTCTTCTGCCATGATGAGGGCAAACTCAAGTTGGAGGAGCAACACCTCATATACCGTCTGGGTAGTCTCCAGCCCCTTGGCATGAACATCGAATTCTCCAGCTTCTGGTAATTCCCTCCCTCTCCCTTCCCCCATCCGACTTTCACTCTGTCTCCTCTTCTAGCTGCCTATCACCTCTCTCATGATTCGGCCTTCTTCTACTACCCATAGTGCTTTCCTCTTAGATTCCTTCTTCACCTCTCCTGCCTATCCCCTCCCTGCTTCCCCTCCCCCACCTCTTGATCTTTCCTCTGATTGGTTTTCCACCCTCCCCCCAACCTTCTTTATGGGGCCCCTGCCCCCTCCTTCTTCAGTCCTGACGAAGGGTCTCGGCCCGAAACGTTGACTGCTCATTTCAATGGATGCTGCCTGACCTGCTGAGTTCATCCAGCCTGTTTGCATGTGTTGATTTAACCATCAGCTTTCTTTGCCTGTCAAGAGAGGTCATATGTCTCTTCTGTAACTGACTTGGATGATGAAGTGCAAGGGTGGGTTAGTAAGGTTGCAGATGACGTGTGGGTTTGTGGTGTTGTGGATAGTGCAGACAGTTATCAAGGTTAAAACAGGACATTCATAGGATGCAGAGCCTGGCTGAGAAGCGGCAGACAGAAGTCAGTCTAGGAAAGTGTGAAGTGATACACTTTGAGAGATCAGATTTGAAAGCAATATACAGGGTTAATGCCAGGACTCTTAACAGTGCAGAGAAACAGATAAAACTTGGGGTCTGTGACCGTAGATCCCCCAAAGTTGCGTGCAAGTTGATAGGGTTTTATGAATGCATATGGTTTGTAGGTCTTCATTAGTCAGCGGATTCAGTTCATGAGCTGCAAAGTGATGTTACATGTCTCTAAAACCTGGTAAGACCACACTCGGAATGTTGTGTTCAGTTCTCATTGCCTCATTATAGGAAGGTTGTGGAAGCTTGCGAGAGGGCACAGGGGAGAGTTACCAGGATACTGACTGGCATAGAGAGCATGTCTTATGGGGATAATTTGAGTGAACTAGGGCTTTTCTCTGGAGTGAGGGAGGTAGAGAGGTGACTTGATAGAGATGTACAAGATGATACAAGGCATAGATAGAGTGGAAAACCAATGACTTTTTCTACAGGTGGGAATAACTAAAGCAATGGGGCATAATTTTGAGCTGATTGAATGTAAGTATAGAGGGGATGTCAGAGGTAGTTTTATTTATACCGAATGAGGCAGGTATATGGAATGCTCTGCCAGTGGTGGTGGTAAAGGGACATACAGTAAGGATATTTAAGAGTCTCTTAGGCATATGGGTGAAAGTAAAGTGGAGGGCTAGGTGGAAAAGGTTAAATTGATCTTAGAGTAGGTTCAAATGTTGGCACAATTTTGTGGGTGAAAGCCTGTGCTGTGCTGGACTGTGTTCTACAGTATGTTCTATTTTTTGGAAAGCTTCTAATAAAACTTTCTACAGCTATTATTTAAACTATTCAACCACTAGAATATGGTTCATATGATCACTCTGAAAGATGTATCCTTTAAAACAAAATTCTTGAAAATCTCAGCATGTCAGTCAGCATCTGTGGAAAGAGAAGTTGATAAAATTATGGATTGAAGAATGTGCTGATGCAGCTCAGTATTGATAAGGGTCTTTAAATGTCAATTGTTTCTCTTTCCACAGATACTGACTGAACTGCAGTGTTTTCCCAGTATTTACAGTTTTTAAATTTCAAATTTGCATTTCCTGCAGATGCTTTTGACTAACTTTTAGGAGTTCTGATCAATCTGCGGTGCATTTTTTCTAAGTTATCCCTTGGTACAATCCTTAGTAAACCATGAGACACTGCTTCCTTGTGTAATATGATGACAGTGGTAAGGAAGAGGATAAAATAGTTGTTGATGACCCTTTTAGTGACCAAAGACTTGGAAGTGAAAGGGTTGTAGCAGTCGGTTTGGTGAAGATGATGAGCTCTGCTGAATGAAGGAAAGGAGAACAGGAAACTTGACGGTTTGCTAAAATCACCAACGACAAGGATTAGCTCAGTGAGTCACTTGGACAGAAGATCTTTTGAAGTCACTGGGGCATTTTTCATGGGTGCTCAGAATGAAAACAGAGTAACAACTACAATTAGTGATGCAGCTCCTAGTGATGTCAGCAGTTAATGTACAACTTCCTTCTTGTTTGGAATTCAACACAATCCCTTAGCTAGATTATTGCTTCACAGTGAACCAACAGCTGCCCTATCCTTAACCTAATATTAAAGTAAATTACATTAGCTGAACAACTGAGGCATGGAATTGAGTCTGGCAGGGGAACCTCTGTTAAAAGAATTGTATTCTTAAAGGGATATGCAGAGTTATCTATGTATGGAAGTTGGATTGCACCTACTTTGGTGAGATAAAATTTTGTTGTATGTGAAATCATAGCTTCTACAAAAAAGAATCAGTGCAGTAGGTTGAAAAAACGTTTGAAAAGACGTCAACAGCACAAAAGAATAGCACAAACATAAGTGATCCCTGATAGCATCTCACTTAGTTTTATGTATTGTACAATGCTGTTGTACAGCAATGAAGAAGAATACAGTTCTTAAATACATATTCCCCATTTAACATCATCATTGCCATGACATCTGATCTCCAAATACTTCCATGAGCAAATATGTGCATACTGCAGCTTTATCACTGTTGTTGGGGTGACTTTGGTTCTGAATTGGAAATAATGTTGGTCAAGTTGGAGATAATATTGGTTCAGTTCTGGTCACCTCACTGCAGGAAGGATGTGGATTCTATAGAAAGGGTGCAGAGGAGATTTACAAGGATGTTGCCTGGATTGAAGAGCATGCCTTATGAAAATAGGTTGCGTGAACTCGGCCTTTTCACCTTGGAGTGATGGAAGATGAGAGGTGACTTGATAGAGGTGTATAAGATGACGAGAGGCATTGATCGTGTGGATAGCCAGAGGTTTCTTTCCCAGAGCTGAAACAGTTAACACGAGGGGGCATAGTTTTAAGTCACTTGGAAATAGGTACCAAGAGGATGTCAAGGGTAAGTTTTTCATACAGAAAGTGGTGGGTGTGTGGAGGGCACTGCCAGTGACGGTGGTAGAGGCGGATACAATACAGTTTTTTAAAAGTCTCTTAGATAGGTACATGGAGCTTAGAAAAATAGAGGGCTATGCAGTAGGGCAATTCTAGGCAGTTTCTAGAGTAGGTTACATGACTAGCACAAAGTTGTGGGCCGAAGTGCCTGTAATGTGCTGTAGACTTGTATGTTCTGTGTTCCAACAATTTCCCAGATCAGTTCTGATGCAATAGTAATGACACAGCTAGGCTTGTTGCTAACCTGCAGGAAAATTGGATGTGTGTGGACCTGTTACAATCAGAGCTTGCTTGTTGTTACATTGGAGGCGAATTTCTGAAGGGATTCATCATATTTTGTTTACATGATGGAGGTACAGGCTTTGATGAAATTGAAACTGACCAGATTTAGTGGTTGGTCCCTGTGAAAGATATATTATTAGGGATTTATGAGATGTCCGGTGAAGGAGCTTGTGTCTCTTCTGGGGCAGTCCACAGTTTCTTCACATTGGACACTCAGTTCTCCACTGTGGTTCCAAGTAGCCGTTTGTATGTGACAGTGCCTACACACCAATGCACACTTCGACAAGTGGACTAAATTAGGTGAGGGTAGCGATGGGCCTCATACCTGGGTGAGATAGGGACATATCTCTCCTAGCATGCAAAATCAGCTCTGGTGGATTAGGTGGATAAGATCAACAGAGAGATTCAGTGGCTAGGAAGGCAATTCTGCAACACTTCATGGAGAATGAAGGGCATGACGGGGCACAGAGGAAGTCACGGTCATCCACTGTGACCAAGGAAGATCTTAGAGGTGACAACTGCTCCTAACACTGGACATGAACTTCTGAGGTTGGGAAAGTGGAACTGTCCCAGTGCAATGGCTTTTCCACTTCAAAAACTAATGCACACAGGTTTTCTTATCATTGGATATGACAGAGATCCAAACATATTTTGGTTCTGTTTCAAGTGAACTCATAGGGAGCAGTACATTTTGGCCCAATTAAAAGGCTGTAAAAATCAGCCGAAGTTTTATGGAAATAGTTAAAACTGTATAAAAAAGACAAACTACCATTTAACTGAATTACAAATTATGTATTTAAATGAAATACAGACAAATTAGAAAACTATCACTACTACTACAGCACTATAAAACTGTGTATTAGTTCCTAGTAGTTATTGGACAAATTCATCCAATGTACTTTGCTGTGTTCTTTCAATTGATTGTAAACAAACAAGATCAGCACGGATACCTGGTGTAGATAATGGATTGTCTTCATACAATGCTTTCGATGATTACATCCTATAAATCTTCATTGTCATTGTAACATTCAAGATGATTGTTGATACCTTCAAATTCTTCATGGGTCCTAACTTGTTGAAGTAGTCAAGTCCTTTCATCTTCACTCACGGCTGTTTCTGGCATCTCCAAGGCTGAATCCCTGAAACTGCAGTGAGTTCTTCAGAAGACAATTCAGATCTGTTTATTTCCTATGAACTACCAGTGACAAAACTAAAAGTGTCCCAAATAAGCAGCTGCCCAATTAACTGATGGCCCAATTAATCAGATTCCACTTTATCCCTACATTGCTCTAAATTTTGTTACACGTGCATGGTGCGCCTTTGTGATTGGAATCCGCACTGAGATTCAGGAAGCAGCTCTTTGGTCCCAGGGAAAGGCAGTGAAAGAGGACAGCAAAGAGTCTGTAATGTTGGCAAAAATATAGATGAAGCTAAGATTTCAGTGTTGGTTCATCATGATGAAGCGTAATAACCATTGGAAATGGATGAAATTATTTTTCTTATGTAAGCTGAGAGATTCTGGCTGATATTTGAAGAATGGCAGAGTTTTTATTATGCAGGTAATTACCTTCCGCTGTTCTGCATAGGTGATTGTTGAAAGAAAGATTAAATCACCCAGCAGTGAAAAGCTTTTAATCAGCTTATAATTGTAGGTTGTATGAACTCTGGTCCAGATGTAATTTTGATCCAAGTATGAAACATTTTGGCAATTGTATGAATATTTCAAATTTCAGCTGTGTTTACATAATTCCATCTCTGGTATGCTGTTCTTTAGTAATTGCTGTATATCACGCTTTCTGCATTAATAATGCATTTGTATCTCTTGCATAAATAGAACACTTCTGGCTTGGTAGGCTGATGCACATACTTTTCCTTTTCATAAAATCATTTCTTTCAAGTGTTTGGTTGTGATAACTAGTCTATGTCAGTGTTCACCACCTCAGCGTAGTAAAGGTGTGACATAAAGTGTTATTACAGTTGTAATGCTGGAGGTGACTAGATAATATATTTTCTAAGCCTTGACAGCAGGATAACTCTTCACAATATCCCCTGCCATCCGTTAAATTCACCTAGGAGAGCAGGCAGATACTTATGTAACTGTTTTGATCTGAGGTGCCAAGCCCAATAGTTCATCAGTGACTTGGCACTGGACTTGAATTCAGAATCATCTGTCTCAGATGCTAGGACAATGCGATATGAACCATAGCTGGCAGCCCAAATGGAAGTCATTAATAACAGAACTGCTAAACAAACTTACTTATATCTCTGATCCTTGCATTTGAAGTTGTAAATATTGTCTATTTTTAAAAAAATATATATTCTTAATTTGATGCTACACATGTAATAGTAGTTAGCGTGTTTATCATTTCACTGGTGTTACTGTCAAAAACATTCCAGAATACTCTTAAAATTTAAACCATAACTAAGGATAGTCTTGAATTACTAATGTTCAAGTATTATATTCTGGGAAAGCAAAGAGGCAGAATGATCCTACAATTGGCTTCTTTTCTTGAAGCCATGTTTTCACAGAATCCTAACTAACATTGCACATTTGTAGCTTTAATCTGTCTACTCTTAAAGGAAGACCAGAAAGAGATGATGTACGTTTTCCAATGAAAAAAAAATCAACATAGTTATCATACTAGTACTTGTTAGAGTAGAAGTGTATGAAGTGTATGATTTTTAAAAGAAGATATTTTAAAAATGAAATCAACTGCAACATTTATGAAATGAGATGTTATTGATCTAGGTATGTTTTATCTCCATTACATCCAAATTACATCAAAGGAATTTAACTTCTGACAGAAATGCCTGGAGATTCATTACCATAGGACCATAAGACCTCTGTGGTTGGGAAGGTGTTAGAGTCATTTGTTAAGGATGAGGTGATGGAGTACTTGGTGACACAGGACAAGATAGTACAAAGTCAGAATGGTTTCCTTCAGGGAAATGCTGTTGGAATTCTTTGAGGAGATTACAAGTAGGATAGATAAAGGGGCTGCAGTGGATGTTGTATATTTGGACTTTCAGAAGGCCTTTGACAAGGAGCCACACATGAGGCTGCTTACCAAGTTAAGAGCCTATGGTAGTACAAGAGTTACTAACATGTTTAGAGCATTGACTGATTGGTAGGAGGCAGTGTGTGGGAATAAAAGGATCCTTTACTGGTTGGCTTCCAGTGACTAGTGGTGTACTGCAGGGATCAGTGTTGCGACCACTTCTTTTTATGCTGTATATAAGTATTGGAATAGATAGCTTTGTTGCCAAGTTTGCAGATGATATGGAGGCTGGTGGAAGGGCAGGTAGTGTTGAGGAAACAGGAAGACTGCAGAAGGATTTAGCAGATTAGGAGAATGGGCAAGAACATTGCAAATAAAATACATGTTGGAAAATGCATGGTCATACACTTTGGTAATAGAAATAAATGTGCTGACAGTTTTCTAATGAGGAGGAAATCCAGGAATCTGAGATGCAGAGGGACTTGGGAGTCCTTGTGCAGAACACCCTGAAGCTTAACTTGCAGGGTGAGTTGGTGGTGAGGAAGGAAAATTCCATGTTAGCATTCATTTCAAGAGGTCTAGAATACAAGAGCAAGGATGTGATGATGTAAGGCATAGGAGCAGTATTAAGCCATTTGGCCCATTGAGTCTGCTCCATCATTCAATCATGGCTGAACATTTTTCCCCTCCTCAGCCCCACTCTTAGATTTCTCCCTTTCACTTTTGATGTCATGTCCAATCAATCCATCACTGCCTTAAATATACCCAGTGACCTGGCCTCCACAGCTGCCTGTAGTAATAAATTCCACAAATTCACCACCCTCTGGCTAAAGAAATTTCCCTGTGTCTCTCTTTTAAATGGATGTCCCTCTATCCTGAAGTTGCACCCTCTTGTCCTAGATTCCCCCACCATGGGGAACATCCTTTCCACATCTACTCTGTCTAGTCCTTTCAACATTCAAAAGGTTTCAATGAGATTCGCCCATCATCCTTCTAAGTCCTAGTGAGTAAGGGGCCACAGCCATCAAACATTCCTTGTATGATAACCCTTTCATTCCCAGAATCATCCTTGTGAATCTCCTCTGAATGTTCTCCATTGCCAGTACATCCTTTCTTAGATGAGGAGCCCAAAAGTGTTCACAATACTTAAGCTGAGGCCTCACCAGAGCCTTTTAAAGCCTCAGCATCATATCCCTGTCCTCTTATTCCAAACCTCTTGAAATAAATGCTAACATTACATTTGCCTTCCTCATCACCAACTCAACCTGCAAGCTAACCTTTAGGGTGTTGTGTACAAGGACTCCCAAGCCCCTCTGTATCTCAGATTCCTGGATTTTCTCTCAGTTTAGAAAATAGTCTGCACATTTATTTCTTCTACCAAAGTGCATGACCATGCATTTTCCAACATTTTATTTCATTTGCCACTTTAAGTCCTTCTGCAGCCTACCTGTTTCCTCAACACTTCCTGCCTCTCCACCAACTTTTGTATCATCTGAAAACTTGGTTACAAAGCCATCTATTACATCATCTAAATCATTTATACACAGCATAAAAAGAAGTTGTCTCAACACCAACCCCTGCGGAACACCACCAGAAAAAGATTCTTTTATTCCCACTCGCTGCCCCTACCAATCAGCCAGTGCTCTAACCATGCCAGTAACTTTATTGTAATACAATGGGCTCTCAACTTAGTAAGCAGTCTCATGTGTGGCACCTTGTCAAAGACCTTCTGAAAGTTCAAATATACAATATCCACTGTATCTCCTTTATCTATCCTACTTTTAATCTCCTCAAAGAATTCCAAAAGTTTCATCACGCAAGATTTTCTCTTCAGGAAACCATGCTTACTTTGTCCTATCTTGTTCTGTGTCACCAATTACTCCATAACTTCATCCTTAACAATTGAGTCCAACATTTCCCAACCATGGTCAGCTCATTCCTCGTTCCTGTACTGAAGATGCCGCGCCCCAGTGGCTCCAATGACTACAGACCGGTGGCATTGACCTCCCACATCATGAAGACCCTGGAGAGACTTGTTCTAGAGCAGCTCCGGCCTATGGTTAGGCCACACTTAGACCCCCTCCAGTTCGCCTATCAGCCCCGACTAGGAGTTGAGGATGCCATTGTCTACCTGCTGAACCGTGTCTACACCCACCTGGACAAGCCGGCGAGCACTGTGAGGGTCATGCTTTTTGACTTCTCCAGTGCGTTCAACACCATCCGCCCTGCTCTGCTGGGTGAGAAGCTGACAGTGATGCAGGTGGATGCTTCCCTGTTGTCATGGATTATTGATTACCTGACTGGCAGACCACAGTACGTGCGCTTGCAACACTGTGTCAGACAGAGTGGTTAGCAGCACTGGGGCTCTACCAGGGACTGTCCTGTCTCCCTTTCTCTTCACCATCTACGCCTCGGAGTTCAGCTACAACACAGAGTCTTGCCATCTTCAGAAGTTTTCTGTTGACTCTGCCATAGTTGGATGCATCAGCAAGGGAGATGAGGCTGAGTACAGGGCGACGGTCAGAAACTGGCACATGGTGCGAGCAGAATCATCTGCAGCTTAATGTGAAAAAGACTAAGGAGCTGGTGGTGGACCTGAGGAGGGCTAAGGCACCAGTGACCCTTGTTTCCATCCAAGGGGTCATTGTGGGCATGGTGGAGGATTACAAATACCTGGGGATATGAATGAACAATAAGCTGGACTGGTCAAAGAACACTGAGGTTGTCTACAAAAAGGGTCAGAGCCGTCTCTATTTCCTGAGAAGACTGAGGTCCTTTAACATCTGCCGGACGATGCTGAGGTGCTGGCCAGTGCTATCATGTTTGCTGTTGTGTGCTGGGGCAGCAGGCTGAGGGTAGCAGACACCAACAGAATCAACAAACTCATTCGTAAGGCCAGTGATGTTGTGGGAGTGGAACTGGACTCTCTGACGGTGGTGTCTGAAAAGAGGATGCTGTCCAAGTTGCATGCCATCTTGGACAATGACTCCCATCCACTCCATAATGCACTGGTTAGGCACAGGAGTACATTCAGCCAGAGACTCATTCCACCGAGATGTAACACTGAGCGTCATAGGAAGTGATTCCTACCTGTAGCCATTAAACTTTACAACTCCTCCTTCAGAGTGTCAGACATCCTGTGCCAATGGGCTGGTCCTGGACTTATTTCCACTTGGCATGATTAACTTATTATTTAATTATTTATGGTCTTATATTGCTATATTTCTTCAATATTCTTGGTTGGTGCGGCTGTAACGAAACCCAGTTTCCCTTGGGATCAATAAAGTATGTCTGTCTGTCTGTCTGTCTGTCTGTCTGTAAATGGTCTATAATTTCATTTCTGCTACCACCCTCATTTCTTAAAGACTGGAGTGACATTTTCAATTTCCAGTCCTCTGGCACTATGCCAGAGTCCAGTGATTTTTGAAAGATCATTTTTAAAGCTTCCACAATCTCTACTGCTACCTCTTTCAGAACCCTTGGTTGTAGTTCATCTGAGAGAGACTTAAGTACCCTCAGGCCTTTCAGCTTTCTGAGCATCTTCTCCCTTGTAATAGTTATTGCACTTATTTCTCTTTTCTCACACCCTTCAACATCTGACACATTGCTAGTGTCTTCCATGGTGAAGACTGATGCAGAATACTCATTTAGTTCACCTGCCATCTCCTTGTCCCCCATTATTACTTTTCTGGCCTCATTTTCTAGTGGTTCTATATCCACTCTCATCTCTCTTTTATTTTCAACATACTAAAAAAATTCTACTATCCACTTTGACATTGTTTGCTTGCTTGCTTTTGTATTTCAGCTTTCCCTCCGAATGTTTCTTTTAGTTGTTCTCTGTAGGTTTTTAAAAGCTTCCGAATCCTCCATTTTCCTCCCAATTTTTGCTTTGTTGTATGCCCGCTCTTTTGTTTTGACATTAGCTTTGACTCCCTTGTCAGCTACGGTTGTACTATTTTACAATTTGAGTACTGTTTTGTTTTTGGAATACATCTGTTCTGCACCTTCCTCATTTTCCTAGAAACTCACGCCATTGCTGTCGTCCCTGCCAGCATCTGGACAATAAACTGGATTGGACCACCGATACAGAGGCTCTGTACAAGAAGGGACAGAGCCGACTGTATTCCCTGAGGAAGCTCCGGTTGTTCAACATCTGCAGTACCATGCTGCAGATGTTCTATAACTCGGTGCTGGCCAGCGCTCTATTCTACGCTGTAGCATGCCGGGGCAGCAGATGCCGAGAAGATCGATAAGCTCGTTAGGAAGGCTGATTCTGTTCTGCGGGTGGAACTGGATTCCCTGGTGGTCATGTTTCAGAGGAGGATCCTGCAGAAGCTACGGAGCATTATGAACCATCCCCCTCACCCCCTCCATGATATACTGGATGAACAGAGGAGCACCTTTAGTAACAGACTGATTCCAATGAGGTTCACCATTGAACACCATGGGAGATCCATTCTCCCTGTAGCTGTACAAATCCTCCTCCTTAAGTATATGGTTTCATTGCCCATCTGTATTTTACACTTCAAATTTTTAATGCACATTTTGTATTTTTTGATATCTCAATACTTACATTTTGTATTTTAAAGTATATATTTTTGACTAAACAACCTTGCAACAATAATTTCCTTCAGGATAAATAAAGTTTTATCTTACCTTATCTTATCTTATCTCCTTCCAATTTACTTTGGCCAGCCACATCATAGGCATTCAACAGACTCACTCTCTTGAGATTCATTACCGACCTGATTTTCCCCAATTGATCTGCATGTCTTCCCATAACTATCATAACACTGCCCTTTTGACACCCCTTTTCTACTTCCTATTGTAATCTGTGGTCCACATCCCAGCTCCTGTTGGGAGCCCTGTATATAACTGTCATCAGGGTCCTTTTACCCTTGCAGTTTCTGAACTGAACCCACAAGGATTCAACATCTTCTGATTCTATGTCACATCTTCCTACTGATTTTATACCAGTCTTTATCAACAGAGCCATGCCATCCTCTCTGCCTACCTTCCTAAACCTCGAATACAACGTGTAACCTTGGACATTCATCTCCCAACTACAAACATCTTTCAGCTATGATTTAGCCACAACATCATACCCAACAATCTGTATTAGTGCAACAAGATCATTCACCTTAGTTCTTATACTCCATGCATTGAGATATAACACTTTGAGTATTGTATTTGCCTTTTTGACTCTTAGTTCCTCATGCACTGATACTCACCCTGCAGGCTACAACTTTGTCCTATCATCTGCCTGCCCTTCCCGACTGCATGCCATCTTTGCTTTATCACCATCTCTTCTATCCTGAGTCCCTTCACTCTGGTTCCCACACCCCTGCCAAATTAGTTTAAACCCTCCCCACAGCTCCAACAAACCTGTCTGTGAGAATATTATGTAAATATGAATTGATATCAACATTCATTGATTTAATTCTGATTTTTCACAATGTCCTATCAATAGTAGGCTGCAAATTTAATATGCTGTTGTTATGTCCAACCCGGTGCTCTTGTGGAGTGGCAGATCTAATGGATTTATTTTTTGATAAGCTTATTAAAATCAAAGGCAATCCTTTGTTAATGCTGCAAGTTACATATAATTCAGTTTTTATTCAGTCTGGGGGTGGGAGAAGAAACATGGACAGAGCAGATGTGTTTACAATGAACAAGCAAATTAACTATGCAACAAGCATGCACATTTCTTGTAATGCTTACTACTGGACTGCATTTCATGGTCTCGTCACCGAGGCAGGCACCAGAGCATCTTAATGCCATTGATCTTCCTTTGTTACAACTTCGGGTTTTAAAAGTTATTTGCCAGGTACATCATGCCAACAGTTATTCCCACATGCAGACTTTTGTTTCCTATGAATGGGGATGTGATTCTATAGTTTATTTCAACATTCCAAGGTGCTTTACATTAATTGACAAGCCATATAAAGACAGACTGGGCAAGGATTACAGTATAAGTTTCACATATTGGCTGCAGACTTCCAAATGACGATTAAGCTTCCCTAACCAATCTGGTTAACTACAAACCCTACGTGATCATGTGTGGTAGGGGCATAATAAACTTCACCCTAAGGAATGGAAATAAATACTGGCAGCCATATCCCCTCTCCTTAGCAGGACTCTGTGTTATGTAAGTCTGTGCAGAATGACCATAACTTCAACCTCCCTTGAAGTTACGGACTGCATCATGTCTTTGGCTACAACACCATCTTAACAGCAAATGGCAAGCTGTTTCCACAAGTTTGGAATGTGCATTTAGATTGAAACTCCAAAGGACTCCAATGTTACTTGGACAAATGTTGACAGTTAAGCAAGAAAGTGCTGCCAGTTTCCTGTAAAATGGAGAGCATTAGGGCAGATGATCAAAATCCTGATCGTAGAGGGTGGGTTTATAAACTGACTCTAAAAGGAAGAGGGGAAGATGGAGAAGCTTGGACATAGGGCAGGAGAAGGCACATGCCAATGGCAGAGGGATAAAAAAATCAGGCAGGTGATTTTGGCAAAATGCTCTGGAGGGCTGTAGCTGAAGAAACATTCTCGTCACACCTCTGAACCTGTGGAGTGGCGTTAGGTTTGGTAGGTGTCTTGTCTTGACTCTGGTGTGTTCTTCGGTTGAGCATCCAGTATTTGGTCCACATGACATCTCCATATCTGATCTCCAACATCCACTGTGTACATCAGTGGTCCAGTTCTTGTAGCTTGTCTTCTCAATAATCATGCGCTAGGACTTCCTGTCCAATCTCGAAGCTCTTTGCTGCTTCACTTGGCAGCTGCCTGAACTGTTTATTCTGCACTTCCCTCCATACATCTGGCTTCAGGAGGTTTCTGTGAGATCTCAGATTTCTGTTCATGAACAGCATAGCAGGTGTCTGATTTATCGTTGCATTAAGAGAGTTCTGATTCACAAAAAGGAAGTTGTCCACCTTATGCTGTAGAGTAAGGTCCTCCTCATCCATCGCTTTCATGGACTTCTTCAAGGTTTGGGTGAACCTTTCAGCTAACCCATTCTTTGCTGGGTAGGGAGGAGCTGACTTGAAATGTCTGATGCCAATTTTCTTCATGAACAGTCGGAATTCTTCTGACATGAATTGTGGTCCTTTTTGTCACTCACAATTTGTTCTGGTAAGCTGTTTCTGGGGAAGGTAGTCCTTAGAGCAGAGACAGTCTTCGCTGAGGTGGTTGACTTCATTGGTATAACCTTTGAACGCTTCGAATGAACATTCACAGCAATCAGAAGCATGGAGTCTGTGAATGGCTCTTGTTCCATTTGTATTTCAGAAATTGTTACCAGCGACATTTCCTCAATGCAGTGTGGAACATGTCTGCTGGGTCACAGTATGAAGACATCTCTTCTTCTGTTGCCAATAGTGGATGACATGACAAGCCATCAGCATTGCTGTGTTGTTTGGTACCCTTGAACTCCAAGTCATAACTTGGCCCAATGTTATAACTCGGTAGCAGTCATGACTGGAATTCCCTTCTTGGAAATGAAAATGGACACAAGAGCCTGGTGATATGTCACTAGCATAAGCTTTTGTCCGTAAAGTTGGTGGTGGAACTTCTTTATTCTACAATCAGGGGTGTCAAACTCAAATACACAGTGGGCCAAAATTAAAAAATCGGTACAAGTCGAGGGCCGGACTGGTTCAGCGTTTATTGCAAAACTTATTGAAATGAATTTATTACACATATTAACCTGGAACTAATAAAGCTTAGGTTATTGCCTACAAAAACAACATTGAACATTAAATAAATAAAAAATCAGTTGCATTTATTTCTTATGGCTTTATCTGCAGCTTTTCCGGAGTAATTTCTAATGAAAACATTTTTCCACAGGCCAACACTCTGTGATTCACACTAGTCTAAGCCAGATACTTGGCATCTCATCTTGGATGCAAGTTCATCAATGTTTGGAGTCAGGCTCTGAGCTGAGGAAATCCTCAGAATTGAGTGAAGGTGTTCATCAGAAAGACGACTCCTGTCTGATGTTTTGTTTATCTTCATCAAAGAGAACAGTTGTTCACACAGGTATGTGCTGCCAAACATAGAGAGCATTTGAGCAGCTTGGGTACGCAGCTGGGGCATTGTGTCGGGAATGAAACGTAGAAACTGTGCAGCGCCCACCGAGTCATACTTTGCCTTGAGTGTGTCACTACATTGGAGTTCAATCAGCTCCATTTGTATGTTGGTTGGTGCGCTTTCCACGTCAGCTGCAAATGGATTACTGAGCAGTTCAAACCTGCTTTTTTGAGCTTCAAAGTCGGCAAATCGCCGTGTGAAGTCGGCACCAAGTATGCTAAGTTTTTCAGCAAACTTTGCCCGTGGGAACACTGCGGTAGAAACCTGCTCTTTCATAGTTTGGCAACAAGGAAAATGGCTCAAGTTTTCTTGCTGCATCTGCATCTCCCACAGGCGCAGCTTGGTTTTAAAAGCCTTCACTGCAGCGTACATGTCTGTGATCACACGACCCCGCCCCTGAAGCTGCAGGTTGAGCGCATTGAGATGGCTCGTGATGTCACACAGAAACACCATTTCACAAAGCAACTTTTTATCCCGGAGCTCTGTTGTGTCTTTCCCTTTGCTTTCCATGAACTGACAGATCTCCTCACGCAACTCGAAACATCTTTTCAGCACTTTTCCTTGGCTTAACCATCGCACCTCTGTGTGATAGGGCAAATCATTATATTCTGAACCCAACTCCTCCAGAAACGACTTGAACTTGCGGTGATTCAAACCTTTGGCTCTTATGAAGTTAACTGCTCGTGTTATGGTGCTCATTATATGTTCCATTTTCAAGGCTTTGCCACACAACGATTCCTGGTGTATGATGCAGTGATAAGCTGTCAGCTCACCTGCGCCGTTTTCCTCCCGCATCTTCTCCCGGCTCCTGCCCACCAATCCACTCTTTTGACCGCACATCGCGGGCGCTCCATCTGTCGTCAATCCCACAAGTTTATCCCAAGGCAGCCTCATTATATTTACACATCTGGATACCTCTTCAAAGAGATCTTTTCCAGTAGTTGTGCCATGCATTGATCTTAATCCCAAAAGTTCCTCTGTTACACATAGACTTGAGTCCACTCCACGAATGAAAATTGACAATTGGGCAGTATCAGAAGTGTCCCTGCTCTCATCCACAGCAAGGGAATATGCGATGAAATCTCTTCTCTTCCCCACCAGCTGTTGTTGTAGATTGGTGGCAAGCTCACGTACACGGTCAGCAACGGTGTTTCTGCTCAGGCTCACATTTGAAAATGCTTGCCTTTTATCTGGGCACACGATGTCGCAAACTTTCATCATGCAGTTTTTAACAAATTCTCCCTCAGTAAAGGGCCGGGCTGATTTAGCGATCTCTGCTGCCACAATAAAACTAGCCTTTACAGCAGCCTCACTTTGTGTTTTGGCTTTTGTGAACATAGCCTGCTGTGACACCAGACTTCTTTTCAACTCTTCTACCTTCTGGAACTTCTGTTTCTTGTCCAGATGCTTGTATTTGTCATGGTGTTTCGTTTCATAGTGTCGTCTTACATTATATTCTTTAATTACAGCCACACCGTCTCCACACACAAGACAAACAGGTTTGCCCTTTATATCTGCGAACATATACTCTGCCTCCCACCTGCCTTGAAAACCCCTGTTTTCAAAGTCCACCTTTCGTTCAGCCATTTTTGGGGTGAGGGATAGCTGAAAGTTGACCACACGTGACTAGCGCCATAAGGATGCTGATGAGAGAGTAAGGCAAGCGCGAGCAATGCACTGGCAGTGCATTGTGGGATCTGTAGTATTAGTAGTGCATGCAATATACTGGCGGGCCAGCTCTAATAGAAAAAAAATTTATTCATTAATGATATTCAGGAAATAAACCAGGGAAACCGAATAAACACTAAAAACCCTGAAAACCTGGTACCTGAATAAACTCAGCATTAGTCATATCATACGTCATAGGCGCTTCGATTACTGGGGCCAGCTTTAATAGTAATTAGATATTATCTCGCGGGCCAAAGATAATTCCACCGCGGGCCAGATTTGGCCCGCGGGCCTTGAGTTTGACATATATGTTCTACATTCTAGACTAAGGGCCTCTAGGTCGATCTGTAGTTGGTTGCATTCTGTACTTGTCAGTGATCTTCAAACAAACACAAGCAGATATTCAAATCCATCTTTCATAATGTGTGACAAAACAGCTGCAATGCCATAAAGGGACATACCGCACACCAATATTAGTCTCTTTGTTTCTCTGAATGCTTTTTCACATCATTCTGACCATTCCCACTGTGCTCCTGTCTGCACCAGTGCATTCAATGGGTGCAGCACTGTAGCAATGTTTGGGAGAAACCAGTGTAGCAGTTTACAAGGTTCAAGTATGACCTGAGTTGTGACACATTTTCCTGTTTGCACTGTTTCAATCTTCTTGTGTGACTTCTGTAAGTCATGCTTGTCCACAATATGAGATTTCATTCCCGAAAAACTCACATTTTTTTCTCTTTGCCCACTGACCATACTCACTCAGCCTGGTAAGCACTTTACCAAGGTTCTGGAGGTACTCGTCATCATTTTTACCCATCATGATGATGTCATCAAGGTAACCTTGAGTTCCTCAGATACCTTGGAGCACTTGATCCGTTGCTCTTTGCCCAGTTGCTGGAGCTGATGGGATGCCAAACACAAGACAATTATACTGCAACAGTCCTTTGTAGGTGTTAATTGTGAGGAACTTCTTGCTTGTCTCCTCATTCTCCATTTGCAGATAGGCTTGTGACAAATGCAGAAGTGTCTTCTATTCATGGCAGGGGTTACTGCACAGTACACAGCACCAGGTTGATGCTCACCTTGAAATCCCCACATATGTGAACGGCTCTGGTCTTCCCTTTCTTGATCTTCAGGACAATGGCCCAATTACCACTCACCCTTGGAGATAATTCTCGATGCCACCCAGCTCTGTAGTTCAGTATCTACTTTAGGACATAGTGCATAAGGCATTGCACGTGATTTATGGAATCTTGGTGCTGCTGTTTCATCCAGTTCAACTCTCGCCTTCATGCCTTTGACTTTACCAATCCCCTTCTCAAACGCCTTCTCATTAGCAGTAAGCTGCTGTGCCAGCTTTAACTGCATGCCACATAGATGCATCAGAAAGTCTATCTCTAAGGCCACAGAACTGGGAAAGTTTGCGCAGTTCTCCGATGTATTCAGAAACGCTTTGAACTTTTGACTGGTTCCTTTTGTAAAATCTAAATTTCATTCAACCTCTTGCTTGCTGGCTTTTTGGGGGTTGCCAGGCTGCATAAGAGACTGTATATCCTTGCACCCATTAAGGTAAGAAGTGTAGGGGCTTTCTTTTGCTCTTGCACGTTGTTGGCATGACAATACAATTCAACCCTCTTGATATCCAAGTCCCAGCCTTCATTAATGCTATCAAATTTGGCAACTTCTCCGACTGAAGCCATCACCACATTATTTTCACTTTGAATTCAGTGCATCTTTCATTGTTACTCACACATTTCTTTGTTAGCGGCTGTGATGGCCTTTTCATGCTGTTTAACTCCTGCTATTTTGTCCCATATCTGCCGTGCAGTTGGTGATATTCTCTGACATTCAAGTTCGTACTTATTGCCAATTTATTGACCCTGTACATATAGTTTAAATAAAAGCACACACGTGGGAGATGGTTCTAACTGGTATATTCACATTGCAGTGATAACAAAATTCATGCACAATTACAAAATGCTGCATTGTCCTTTCACCAAATGCATGATTGGAGCATAGTTTCTTGGAATTGACTGGTTTAATCTTGTATCTGTTCAAAAGCATATTAAATCCAAATGCGATTGTATAGCTAAAGATGTGAAAACCACAAATAGATAAATTGGAATTATACAGCAGTAGAAGTGAATGCCATAGATATAATTTAATTAGATTTTATTCAAGTCGCACCTGTTTAGATATTTAGAACAGCAAAAGTGACACTTCGGAAACTCTCCAAAGATAGTACAGATACTAATCAGAAATCATGCTGGGTTCGACTCAAGCAGTTTTTTTACTCATATTGGTTGGCTCCAGACTGGCTAAAAATTATTATTGCTCTGTTTAAGGTAGAAATGTTAATGTTTAGATTGCAGAGCGGAAAGAATCACACTTCTCCAAATCTGTATACTGTATTGAG
The DNA here is from genome assembly GCF_048418815.1 of Hemitrygon akajei. NCBI lineage: Eukaryota > Metazoa > Chordata > Chondrichthyes > Myliobatiformes > Dasyatidae > Hemitrygon > Hemitrygon akajei. Next base: position 34,506,990 of record NC_133145.1, read on the forward strand.
GTCATTGATTAAGAATAGTCAAGACATTCAAGAAATACTCAAATCTCAAAAAATTTTAAAATACATCTGGTAGTTAACAGTTTATTTAAATCCAATGTGATATTAAAGTCAAGTAGTTTTGATGTACAATTTGTGTTTTGAAAGAAGTCATTTCCTGCAAAGTTGCCAGAAAGTGACTTTACCTTGTGATTTATGAATAGATTTGTGTATGTGGGGGGAGGGTATGAAGAGCCCAGGTATATAATTTGAAGTTTCAGAGCTTCAATATAGACAAGGAGGTTTGCAGGAAAGAAATTTTGATCTTTAAATAAAGACCTGCATTGGTCAGTTACTACTAATTGAGACAGTTCACCTATAAGAAAATAAGTTGCTTGTCTGGTTTTGTATAAAATCAATCATACACCAAAGATGTAACTTGAACCCTTTTATTAATCACTGGAGAAATGCAGCTATGAATTCCTAATATACTACTGCCTTTTCTATTTACCTCAGCTTTACTGTGCACCTTTTGTGTTACAGCACTGTCACATCAGTGTTATTTCCGACAGGGACTGTAGAGGAGTCTGACCCAAAAGGTACTCCATGCAAGGCTTATTGAGAAAGTAAGGAGGCATGGGGAGAGTGGTTGTAGATGGGTCATATTCTGCATGGAGTGCCTCAGGGAGCTGTTCTGGGACCCTTACTCTTCGTGAATTTTATAAATGACCTGGATGAGGAAGTGGAGGAATGGGTTAGTAAGTTTGCTGATGACACAAAAGTTGGAGGTGTTATGGATAGTGTGGAGGGCTGTCAAAGGTTACAGCAGGGCATTGATAGGATGCAAAACTGGGCTGAGAAGTGGCAGATAGAGTTCAACCCAGATAAGTGTGAAGTGGTTCATTTTGGTAGAGCAAATATGATGGCAGAATATAGTATTGATGGTAGGACTCTCGGTGTGTGAAGGCTCAGAGGGATCTTGGGGTCCGAATCCATAGGATGCTCAAAGCAGCTGCACAGGTTGACTCTGTGGTTAAGAAGGCGTATGGTGTATTGGCCTTCATCAATCATGGAATTGAATTTAGGAGCTGAGAGGTAATGTTGCAGCTATATAGGACCCTGGTCAGACTACACTTGGAGTACTGTGCTCAGTTCTGGTCGCCTCACTACAGGAAGGATGTGGAAGCCATAGAAAGGATGCAGAGAAGATTTACAAGGATGTTGCCTAGATTGGAGAATATGCCTTATGAGAATAGGTTGAGTGAACTCGGCCTTTTCTCCTTGGAGCGAAAGAGGATGAGAGGTGACCTGATAGAGATATACAAAATGATGAGAGGCATTGATTGTGTGGATAGTCAGAGGCTTTTCCCCAGGGCTGAAATGGTTGCCACAAGAGTACCCAGGTTTAAGGTGCTGGGGAGTAGGTACAGAGATGATGTCAGGGGTAAGTTTTTTTACTCAGAGAGTGGTCAGTGTATGGAATGGGCTGCCGGCAATGGTGGTGAAGCTGGATACGATAGAGTCATTTAAGAGACTTTTCGATAGGTACATGGAGCTTAGTAAAATAGAGGGCTATAGGTAAGCCTAGTAATTTCTAAGGTAGGGGCATGTTCGGCACAACTTTGTGGGCCGAAGGACCTGTATTGTGCTGTAGGTTTTCTATGTTTCTAACAGTACTTTTCATGACAAAACGACTCAGTAATTGAAGGATGGGAACAACTGTTGAGGCTGGCTGGTTCGTATGAATGAACAAGGATAGTGGATGAGAACTGGGTTTCAATAGGCTGCAGGTGATTTGGAAATGAGTGGCAGGTTGCTCCTGTTAGCAGGGTGGAGACTGGGAGGTGCCTGCCTGTGTAGGCCTGACAATTTCCTGCCAGTATTTTGTCTTTAGCTAATATTATGAGACAATGAACTTTTTAATTAACTGACACAACAGAATAAGTTCTGCATTGTCACTACTTGCTTTGGTACTGGAGTCATTACTTTCCTTTGTTAACCGTATTTCAGTGTTGTTTTTCCTTATGATGATGACCTTCCATCCTGTCTCGTTCACTAATTTTTGAATGGCTAAGCTTTGCATGTTTTTTTAAAAAATTGCTACAAAAGTGTTTTGTTTCATGCTCCCTTGTAGAGGATGCCAAATTTAAATACTCACAGGGCAAATAAATGATAATGTGTTCTGTGGATTGACAAAAAAAAAGTGAAATGTGTGCTTTTTCTTCTGGATAGTTAAGTGAAGCAAAGATCAGCTGTTCACCTGCAAAGTACATCCAGCTTTCATAGAGTGGAACCTCTTGGTAAATTGGGACTTTCCAGGAATAACTTTCACTTACCATGTAGAACTTTTCTGCAGGTATAACTACATTAAGAACTGTTAAAACCTGGTAATATTACCAGTTTCCTCCAGCACTTAAATGGGATGCTGTGGTCCATAAATATCCTCCTAAAACAACAGAACACTTCCACTTCCCTTTGAAATTCCTGCCCTCCTTTCAAAGTCTATCCCTATGCTTGGGGTTTTAGTCTTTCGCATAGATCAATGGCAACTTGCATTTATGTAGCTCCCGTAATATAGTAAAATGTTTCAGAATTTCATACAGGAATGTTATCAAACTATGTCAAATCCAGAGAAGAAACTAGGGCTGATGAGCAAAAGTTCCTTCATTTTTAAAAAATTCCTTTGAGATATACTAGAATGTTTTTTCACAATGAAGATTATTTTATCAATCCAAGATTTTTTATTTTTTTCTGTCGCCTCTACATTTAGTAAAGAAAGTGCATTTTTGTTCAATGCTTATTAAATTCTATTGGATTATGTCATGGTCCCATTTGGCAATTCCCCATCTTGTTATTACCTCTTTAATTGGGCCTTAATCCCCTCGCCTGATTTCCAATTGTTCCCCGTTCAACTAATTACAGCACACCTGGTTCCCGTTAGCGAACATAGGATAAAACTCGGGTGTCACAGCACTGCTTTGGTGACTCCAGTGTGAGTAAACCTTGTTTTCTCAATCCTTAGGACTGTTAGTTCTAAGGTCTGCATCATTTTCTGGATACTCCATGTAAACCTTGTCTCCATGTAAAGACTCTCCTGGATATCGGCTCCCCGTTTGTGATGGTACTAACGCCTCACGACTCTGCTTCCGCGCCTGTGTCCTGTACTTGGGTTCATCCTCAGTCTCGTCCTTACAACAGAACGAACTGGCCAAGAATGAACCCAGCGGACACGAACCCTGTGCAACAGGCCCCCATCAGCCAGGGCTACCTACTGGGTGCCCACGATCAGCTGCTCTGAGAAGTCATGGAAAACCTTCATGCCCTGTCCAAGAACGTAAAGAAGGTCAGTGAGCAGATTGACGTGTTTCTGTTTCCTTTACTCTGTCCCTTCCACGAAGACAGTCTGAGCAAACCGCACAGCTTGGGATGGCTCCGCTCCTTGGGTCGGAAGCACAATCCCCTAGAGAGCTGTATGTACCCGAACTGGAACTCTACGCTGGGGCCCTAGAAAAGTGCTGGGCTTTCTTACTACAATGCTCTCTGTTTTTTTGCAACAGCCATGTATGTAAAGCTTGGATAGATCAATAATTGCATGCATCACGGGGCTGTTACGAGGGGATGCCTTGGCATGGGCCACTGTGATCTGGACAACTGACCAGAGGTCTGTTTCTCCTTCCCCTCCTTCATCTCCGAAATGAGGAAGGTATTTGAACAGCGCATTCACGGTAAGGATGCCGCTAAGCCCTTGCTAACTCTCTGTCAAGGCTCGCGAAGCATAGCAAAATACTCCATCGAGTTCCGAACATTAGCGGCCAACTCTGGGTGGAAGGACGAGGCACCACTAGAAGTGTTTCGACAGGGCCTCTCAGATAAGATAAAAGATGAATTGGCAGTGAGAGATGACGCAGACAGCCTGGACTCTCTGATCTCTCTAGCCACCAGGCTAGATAATCGATTTCAAGAGCGTCTGAGAGAAAAGACCAGTCACCCCACTCCTTGGGTCAGCCCACGTCCCACCTTACCATCTTCAGCCAGCCTCCCTTCCCCAGCCACTCCAAGTATTGCTCCTGCTCTGCCTGTCCCCACTGCCCCGGGGGAAGGAACCGATGCAGCTGGGACGGAACTGTCTCTCCTCTGCCGAAATACCTCAGAGGCGAAGAGCTGGGATTGTTAGTACTGCGGCCAGCTGGGACATTTCCGGGATACGTGTCCTCTGCGGCCAAAAGGGAGGGCTCACCAGTAGAAAGAGGGGTCCTGGTGAGCCAGGTGACACTCCCTTCAGTCCCCCAGACCCGGATGTAGATCCCAGCTACAGTGATCTATCAACAACAGTCCCTGTCCCTATCCTCCTTGGTGGATTCCAGTGCCGAGGGAAATCTGCTGGACGAGCACATAGCTTCCCGGACCGGAATAACTCGGGAGCCATTAAGCATCCCTCTGGAGGCCTGGACGCTGGATGGAAAACTGCTGGCTCAGGTGACCCACTGTACACCACCCCTGACCTTGATTCTGTCCGGAAACCATCGAGAGGAGGTACGATTTCATCTCATCCATTCTCTTCAAGCCCCTGTAGTTCTATGATATCCCTGGCTGAACCACCACAACCCCTCCGTCGACTGGTCTACTGGGAGGATTGCCAGCTGGAGCCCATTTTGCCATGTCACCTGTCTGCGGTCGGCTCCATCCCCTAGGGAGGCTATCGCGACCTCGCCTGTCCCGGAACCCCTCGACTTGTCCGGAGTCCCTGCCGAATACCATGACCTGGGATAGGTATTCAGCAAACAACGGGCCCTTTCCCTGCCTCTGCGCTGCCCGTATGATTGCAATATGACCTTTCCCCTGGACCTCATCACCCACCAGTCACCTGTATAACTTGTCCCGACCAGAGAGAGAGGCCATGGAGAAATACATCAGCGAGTCCCTTGTGGCGGGCATTATTCGACCTTCATCCTCCCTGGTGGGCACCGGTTTCTTCCTTGTAGAGAAGAAGGATGGGTCGCTTCATCCCTGTATTGATTAGTGTGGCCTAAACAATATAATAGTTAAAAAATAAGTACCCACTACTCCTCATTAACTTGGTATTTGAACCACTTCACGGAGCCACCATCTTCTTGAAGTTGGACATTTGTAGTGCCTACCATCTAGTCAGGATGAGGGAGGGAGACGAGTGGAAGATGGCCTTTAATACACCTTTGGGCCACTCTGAATATTTGGTCATGCCGTTTGGCCTCACCAATGCCCCTGCCGTTTTTCAAGCCCTAATCAATGATGTGCTAAGGGACTTTATTAATCGTTTCGTGTTCGTCTATTTAGATGATATCTTAATATTTTCTTGTAGCCCCCAGGAACACATTCACCATGTCTGTATAGTCCTCCAGAGACTGTGGGAGAACAAGTTATTTGTGAAGGCAGAGAAGTGTGAGTTCCACGTTCCTTCGGTCAGCTTCCTGGGCTACATCGAGTGTGGGCAGGTGAGGGCAGATCCTGAGAAGATCTGGGCAGTGGAAGAATGACCCAGACCCACGACCCACAAGCAACTTCGGTGGTTTTTGGGGTTTGCAAACGTTTATCGCCGATTTATCAGGGATTACAGTCAGGTGGCGGCCCCCCCTTACCCAACTTACCTCGTCTACAAAACCTTTTAGTTGGGACTCTGAGGCTGATTTGGCATTCACTGACCTGAAGAGGCGATTCACAACCACTCCCATCCTGGTCCAACCGGACCCCTCCCATCAATTCATTGTTGATGTTGACTCCGGGGTAGGAGCAGTCCTGTCCCAAAGATAAACTCCGGAGGACAAGCTTCATTCGTGTGCCTTCTTTTCGCACCGACTGACCCCCGCCGAGCGGAATTACGATGTGGGGAATCGGGAACTACTGGCGGCCAAGCTAGCATTGGAGGAATGGAGGCACTGGCTGGAAGGGGTGGAACACCTGTTTATTGTTTGGACAGATTATAAGAACCTGGGATCTATTCAGACCGCCAAACGTTTGAACTCCCACCAGGCCCGTTGGGCATTATTTTTTTGGACAGTTCAAGTTATCCCTCACATACTGTCCAGGATCCAAGAACAGGAAGCCAGACGCGCTCTCCCGCCAGTACAACTCCAAGGAGGACACTTCTATCCCAGAGACTATCCTCCCACCATCCTGTGTGGTGGTGACCCACACTTGGGAGATTGAGTCCATAGCAAAGGAAGCCCAATGGGATGACCCTGACACTGGCAATGGACCCACCAATTGCCTTTTTCTGCCTGATTCAGTCAGATCTCAGGTTCTCTCGTGGGGGCATACATCTCGGTTCGCCTGCCACCCCAGGAGTGATCGGACACTGGCTCTCCTGAAAAGACACTTTTGGTGGCCTTCCATGGAGGCCGATACCCGTTCCTGTGTCTCTGCATGTTCCGTCTGTGCCTGTGGAAAAGCCTCCCATCGGCCACCTGTGGGATTATTTTGTCCCCTACCTGTCCCTGGTCATCCTTGGTCGCGCGTCACCCTAGATTTTGTCACCAGTCTACCCCCTTCACATGGAAACACCATTGTACTCACTGTGGTAGACTGGTTCTCCAAGACGGTGCACTTTGTAGCGCTCCTAAACTCCCTTCTGCTGAGGAAACTACAGATCTTTTCGTCCTCCATAGAATCCCTGCGGATATTGCCTCCGATTGAGGTCCCCAATTCGTCTCGCAGGAATGGAAGGCCTTCAGTCAAGTCTTAGGTGCTTTGGTCAGCCTGTCGTCTGGCTTCCACCCACAGACGAACAGGCAGATGGAACGGGTCAACCAGGATTTGGAGGTGACACTACATTGTATAACAACCAATAACCCGTCTACCTGGAGTGACCACCTCGCGTGGGTAGAGTATGCCCCCAACTGTCTGGTTAGTACTGCTATTGGAAGGTCTCCATTTGAGTGCTCCCTTGGGTACCAACCCCTGCTGTTCCCTGCACAAGAAGGAGATTGTGGTGCCATCTGTTCAGGCCCATATCGATCGGTGCCGCAGGATTTGGGGGGAGAAGCCTATGGCTGTGCTCCGATCAGCCGATCACAATAGGAGGATTACCGATCGCCAACGGACTCCTGCACCCAAGTATCAACTTGGGCAGAAGATGTGGCTCTTGTCCAAAGACATTTCCCTCAAAAATGAGCCTAAGAAACTCGCCCCTCGCTTCCTGGGACCTTTCGAGGTCAAAAGTATCATTAACCCCACAGCAATCTGGCTTAAACTACCAAAGTCTATGTACATCCACCCTACATTTCATGTCGCAAGTAAAACCAGTTTCCGTCAGCCCCTTGTGTCCTCCAACTGAAACGCTTCCATCTTCCCAGATCACAGACAACCACCTGGCAAACACCATCCAATGGCTACCGGATGTATGCCATCGGGGCAGGGGCCTCCAATACCTGGTCGACTAAGAAGGGTACGGCCCGGAAGAGCATTCCTGGGTTCCCCGCTCCTTCATCCTGGAACCCCTCATCTGACTTCCATCGGGACCATCCGGACAAGCCTGGAGGATTGCCTGGAGGCTCCCGTTGGTGGGGGGGGCGGGGGGGGGGGTACTATCATGGTCCCATCTGGCAATTCCCCACCTCCTTAATTGGGCCTTAATCCCCTTGCCTGATTTCCAGTTGTTCCCAGTTCAGCTAATTACAACACACCTGGTTCCCATTAGTGAACATACAATAAAACCCGGGCATCACAGCCCTGCTTTGCTAGTTCGTTGGTCGACTCCAGTGTGAGTAAACCTCTTTTCCTGATTCCTTAGGACTCTTAGTTCTAAGCTCCGCATCATTTCCTGGATACTCTACGTAAACCTTGTCTCCATGCAACGACTCTCCTGGATACTGGTTCCCCGTTTGCAATGATACTAACGCCTCACAACTCTGCCTCCGTGCCTGTGTCCTGCACTTGGGTTTGTCCTCAGCTTCGTCCTTGCAACAGATGAATTAATAGATAGGTTTTTGTATAAGGAAGTTACAAGAAGCCAATGTAAGTACTTGTCAAGAGAGGCTACTTGAACATTAATTTACCCTCCTATTTACATAATGGTCCTCCAGAGAAAATTCCTTCTGGATTAATCCAGTTATAAATAGAAAATGTTTGTTTGGGATAAGAGTTCCAGAAAACCAACGAGAGCTCATTAGACACATGCATAACCTGCTGCGCTTTGTTGAAGAGGTGTCCCAAGAACTTTCATCTTTGGTCAGGAATGATGTTTGGAGACATAAATTTACCAAAAAGGAAGCTTCCTGCAAAGATTTTTGGTATGTGAAGCAATTTTAGTAAACCTTATTGTTAAGCCAATAAACAGGAAAGTTCAATGGCACTTCTGTTTTCTTGGTCATTTGCTGATTCTAAGTTTTCTCATGCACTATGATTAAAACATGTTTATCCTTCATTTCCCAAGTTATTGGTTTATTTTTGGGTACCTCACCAAAGTATTCTTTTTGTGCCCAAAACTATATTAAATTGATATTTTTATATATTAAGCCTCTTATTTGTCAAGAGGGATGAATATGAAAACTTTCCATATCGTCTCTGGCCCCAGTCCTGTTGATCATCAAACAGAAAGAAAACTAATCCTTACCTCAAAGGATGCTTTTGGATGCACTTAGTTGTTTCTTAAATATCTATTCATCACATTACCATTACTGTTCCAGTTTTTTTTTCGGGAAAAGTTTGCACTATCAACACAAATATCTTCATTTTTGAGGAAGATTCAGATTGCTTTTATTTTTGTTACCTCTATTTAAAAAAAAAAAGTGTCATGAGAAATGTTACAGCAATTTTTTGGATTTTTTTTCTTTTTAGTAAGTGGGAGGGTTTTCCCATTAGCCTTGGAATGCGGCATCTGGTAAGTAATAGGATATGCAGAAGTAATTACCATTTGCTCTCTATCGATCAAGGGACCTCCTGCTCAGTCTCTTAACATCTGGTATTGAAAATTGTTGTGATCTTGAAGGATGGATTCAAAGATGCATAAATTTGCAGAAGCTGATGGTGGTGCAAAGGAGATGTGCCAGGACTTTGCCAGGGCTAGAAAATATTGGATATAAGGAGACATTGAATTAGCTAGACTTGTTTTGCAGGAAGACACAGAGAGGAAAAAAAATTGAGGTACCTCTGATTACAGTGGGATGGATAGGTAGGGCCTCATTTTCTAAGCAGAGAGGTCAATAATCAGGGGCAGTAGTTGTAAACTAGTTGGTAGCAACATTAAAGAGTTAATATCTTTTTACCCAAGGAGGGTAAACAGGGACTTAGAAGTTGCTGCCTGAAATGGTGATGGAGATTCACCTTCATCACCTGTGACAGGCTACCTGGATGCATATTTGGCAAACTGTAACCCAATATACCAAGGACTAAAATCTTGTATATAGGTGAAACAGTAACACACCTGCCATACTTTAAGAAGTAGGCCATATAGGTTTTGCTGCTGCTTTATTATTCAATAATAATAATAATAATCCACCATTCCTCAAGTCTACTTTCCACCTCCTTTCTCTTGTCTTTTTTTACTGATTAAAAATATTTAATCTCAGCTTTAAATAGGAGTAAACATCGGCCATCTGGCTCATTGGACCTGCTCTGCCATTTACTAAGGTCATGGCTGATCTGGACATGAAGTCAGCTCCACCTGTCTGTCTTTCCCCAGAACAATTAATTTTCTTAATATGCAAAAATCTATCTATTGGTCTCTAAAATATATTTAATGATCTACCCTCTCCCCTTTCCCTGGGCAGAGAATACCACAGATTATCTACTCTCTGGGGAAAACCAGTTCCTCCTCATCTCCATCCTAAATCTAAATCCCCAAATTTTGTGTTTGTCCCCTAGTTCTAGTCTCACCTACCAGCGGAAACAAATTTATTGTCTCTATCATTCTTATTCCATTCATAATGCTATACTTTTCTGTAAGATCCTCCTTCCAGTAATTCCAGTAAATATAATCCCAGAAGACCTCCTCAAAAAATCCAATAAATTAGCGAGACTTTAATTCTCCTCATAAAGACATGCTGATTCTTGACAATATGGCTTTCCAAATGTGTCATTATTACTAATAATTAATTCTAATATTTTTCTGATAATTGGCTTTAGACTAATTACTTTATGGTTGCTATATTTTTGAATAAAGATGTCACATTGCCTGATACCTGTTTCCTCTGGAAGCTAAGAATTTTTGGAAGAGTATAATTATTCCATACATAACCTTCATAATCACTTGTTGTAGAACAAGTGTCTCTGAAGTAGAACTTATCAATCAACTGCCTAACTCCTTAACTCATCAGACTGAATAATCTTTGCCATCAGGAAGGTGGAGGACGTGCATCAGATTATATTGGGGGATCAGTAGAGGAGACAAGTCAGCAGCTTTAAATCCCTGGATGTTAATGTGGTGGACGACCTGTCCTGGGAGCAGCATATAGATACTATCGTTAGGAAAGCATGCCAATGGTTTTACTTTCTTAGTAAGTCAAAGGGGTTCAGCTTGTCACTGAGCACTCTTCACAAACGTCTACAGATGTGTTGTTGAAAGTATCCCAACTGGTTGCTGCATTGTCTGGTACAACAATTCAACTGCATAAAATAAGCTGTCGCAGAGAGTAGTGGACTCTGCCCCTAGCACACCACTGGCACATCCCTCCCCACCATTAATAATATCGGCGGGGGTGGGCATTGACTGAAGAAGGCAGCATCCGTCATCAGACACCCCTCCCCCTACACTATTTGGACCGTAGCATCCAGAAGCCTCAAGTCCCACAACACCGGGTTCAAGAACAGTTATTTCCCTACAACTCTTCAGTTCTTGAACGTAATGGCAAAACACCCAATACTGCAATTTAGTAACATTATGACCAGTTTGCAACAAGATGCTGACTGTGTTTTGTTTGTTTTAATTAAGTTCTCTCTTGTAAAATTGCACATAATTTGTTTAATTTGCTTTCCTTGTGAAGCCTGCTTATATGATACAATGCACCCGTAATACTGCTGCAGTTAAGTTTTTCATTGCACCTGTGTTTATATGCACTTGTGCATAAACTCAACTTTGACTTTGATACGAAGTCCAGACTCAGAAGAAACTGTTGATTGTACAGCAAACAAAATGAATTTACTCTGTAACCAGAGTCTATTGAAATGAAAATAAGAATTAGAGCATGACAGATGCTATAGGAATTTCTCCCAGAAAAAGGCAGGTTAACTTTAGCAAACAAGGATGCAGAGAGAAGAGGGTAGTTCTATCAGAATAATTGCAGTCACTTGCAGGATTATAGTCATTGTGCTTAATTGATAGTGAAATTAGCCAAATATCTCCACTCTTTTGAACCTTAATTTAGTATTGCAACATCTATGCCGAACAGTATAAAGAGAGTGATGAAAGAATTTAAGATAGAGAAATAAGAAACATTAATTAAGCTTCATTAAAAAAATTAAAGTGAGATGAACTTAGATACCATGTAGACAATTATCTTGCATTACCAGAGAAATCGGTGAGCAGTAATTAAGACATCATTCCGTTTTATGAGCAGCATAGTATTGAGAAAGATCACAAATCCAGCTATTGAGCTCAATTCTGTCTTGAGTGGAGTTTGATTGTTAACCCTGTGACTTCTTCCTAGCTGCTTCAGTTTCACACCACATCACAAGGATGTTTGGTAGATTAACTGGCCTGTATAAATCACATCAAGTGTATAGAAAACTGGTGGAAATCAGTGGAAATGTGTATTGAATAGGATACAGGAGAAATTATTGGATAATGTGATAGCTCTTTGAGCCTGTGTAGGATTAATAGACCAAAATAACCTCTTTCCGTAACACAAGCAAATATAGAAATATGGTTGAAAATTTACATATACTTCAACGAACAAGCCAAATGTTTAGTTAGTATCAAACCATTTATGGGGGTAAAGTTGTCATAATTTAGGAAATTGGTAGGAAGGTGAGCTATTGAAACACAAGATTTGCAAGAGGTTTTGTTAGCAAACATTTCATTGGCTCAGGAATCTAGAGCTAGGTTTTATTGCCTCAGAAAATAGCTTCAGCCATTTAGCACTGAGGTGAAAAATTGCTTCATTGGAAAAACCTATTATCTCTTAATGGCATGCTCAAATATTTAATATATTCAGTTCAAAGTTAAACAGGCTTGTGGAATACATAGGGAATATGGGATAGAGATACACAGAACAACTGCAAAGAAATTTATCAACTTATTCCTATATGACTATCTCTTTATTTTGAGACAGATTCTTTATTCTAGTCTATTTAGCAAATGAAACAACCCTCAGCAATTATTCATCAAGCCACTTAAGATTTTATTTGTCATAGCAAGATCAAGTGCATACTCAATAGAGTTTAGAATAATGATATGTAAGCTTTTTGTTTGTTTCCTCAGTAAGGGTATAAAAAAAAACATTAGTCCAGAAATCAATCTGGTGTAATTTTAAGAACTGACCCATTTCTTCCTCTGATCCTGAATTTTAAATAGGTGCACAAGATGAACACAATAATTGGAATTTGAACCAACCTGCTCAACATGAATTAGAATAGAACATCTTTGGGACAATAAACTAATAACTCAACAATGGAAACTGTATTTATCTTTTCTAATCACAGTTTTTTTGATTTTACATTAACCTATGTTACTTATTGAATGCTGGAGATGTGAACATATCTATGGTTTAATTTGGAAATTCAGAAAATTTTAGTAGATGTTTTTTTTATAGTTTTAGTTGCTAGGAGTCCAAATGCTTCAACATTTAGGCCATGCAATATTCTTTCATTAAAGCGTTACGGCCATAAGCAAATGCTTAGAATAAGTGGTGATTTTGGGTTCTTATGACTTGCAGTCCAGAATCCAGATGATGATCTAAATCAGCTCTGACTATCTCACTGTGTTGCCTGACAGGTTTACGTTTTTATACTATTGTTTGACTCGGAAGTCTTTTAAATATAGTTCAGTCCTCTTCTTTTCTGTATTATAGCTTGAATTGTTTAAAGTTTACAGATGTAATTTTTCAAGGATGATTGGACTCCTGAATACAATGAAGCCTGAATCCTGTACATACATTATTGTCCACTTCTTATTACAAAAGCATGTAAAACTATTATCCCTTGCATTTATGTCTAGTGAGGAAACTAGGCTAAATTGACATTAATTCCCCTGAACTTTTTTTTCCAATTATATTTATTTGATGAGAATGGACTGCATTTTGCTATTGGTGCTAACAGCATTAATACCTGTACATTGGGACTTAGCTTCTGGCCTCTCCACCAGTACAAAAGTTGCTGCTATTGCTTCCCTCCTCTTCCCCAGAATATACTGCATCAGAGTAAACATGTGAATGTTCACTAATTTTACTTAAAATGGTTGAATATTTTGGAGCTAGTGCATCTAATAATATGCAAGTTTTTAATTATGTATTAAATGATAACTTTGTTGTATCTTTTATTCAAGCTTTGAAAAATTTAAATTTTATAAGCACAGATTCTCATTTATATTTGGAAAATATTTGATGATTTTTTTTTAAAATTCTAGCTACTGTGTACCTATCTCATATTCCTATGGTTTTTTTCTCATCCTTTTAGTTATGATTTAATTTACATATTTATGTGCATTTTCCTTGTCTTAGTCTGAACTTTGCAAATCCTTTGGTTCTTCTATCTGATTAGTTGAAGTCACAAACAGTTTTGTAACTTGTAAATTGTGGGGCATTAAAATAACTACTAGTTTTAATCAAATCTGCACACTCAAAAATCATGAATACTTTGTGGATATCTGTTCGCAATGTGAAGATTGATGTTGCTTCTGTGCTGTTAGCCAGAGGTTTAACATAAGCCCCCCCCACCCCCACATCCACTGTCTTGAAGCAGTGAAAGGCAGAAATTAATCTATCGTCAATGTATGTTTGTGATTAATTGGAAAGTTTATGGTAGGTTTGGAGAGACATTGAATTGGTACATCAAGAGACACCAAAGGATCCCTAGCAGCAAATCCAGACTTGTAAGAAACAATAGTGAATGAATTGCTCCAGTTTTGTAACCAGGATTATCATCAAGATCAAATCCTGCAATTCTGGGATTTATTGTAATATTGTCGATAGTTAAACCATCTGACTAATCCAATATGTTCAATGAAGAATGCCAAATATACAAAAATAACCATTAAATTATCGTTCAAAAGAACTTGCAGTTAGGAAGACAGATCTTTTCCCTGTTTTACTGGCAATATCTCCTTGGGTAGTCCCTTTGGATTGGGGGAGTGATAGTGTAAGGATCAAAGAAGAAGATTCTTCTAATCTAATGGATTCTGAGATGGCAAACTAAGGTGACATGGGAACTACAGATTCTTCCACAGAGGCATGTGATTGTTGATGGAATGGATAGGTAGTCAGTTTCCACTGGTTTTGCAGGGCCGCTGCACTTTGATACATGCCTTACAGAGAGGTTCTCACAAGCTAATGATAGAAATGCACTTTTTCCAAGGAAGACATGAGCACGTCCTTGAATCTTTCCTTCAGTCTGTCTGAGATGTTTTTCCATTAATCAGTGTATGTTTAGGTAGTATGACAATACCCATGTACATAATCTGGTTTGTCCATTGGAGCCAACTGAATGTATTTAGAACCTGAAAGCTTGGAAAATTGGCCCGGGAGAGAACCTCGACTTTTGTTTATTTGAATTTGGAGGGCTTTGCAGAAACAGAATTGAGATGCCTGTTGTAGATAGTTCAGGTCTGGGAAGTACATCGGGGATCAATGCTGCCTCATGGAGCAAAAGTTTTGTGCCAAGTTTGGAAGCTTGATCTTCAAATATCCCTTTTCTCAATCGATCAAGGGCTGTACTAGTGCTTGAAAGACAGTAATGAGTTTCATAACTGCAGTCTGTCTTTGATAGTGGGGGTTCTTCAAGATTGGTAGTTTTCTTATTATTGACATATGTACCAAGATAGAGGGGGAAACTTGTCTTACATAGTGTTCATACAGATCAGTTAACTACAGCAGTGCATTGAGGTAGTCCTACCATGTTAGATAGATAGATAGATACTTTATTCATCCCCATGGGGAAATTCAACATTTTTTCCAATGTCCCATACACTTGTTGTAGCAAAAACTCATTACATACAATACTTAACTCAGTAATAATATGATATGCATCTAAATCACTAACTCAAAAAGCATTAATAATAGCTTTAAAAAAAAAAAAGTTCTTAGGTCCTGGCAGTTGAATTGTAAAGCCTAATGGCATTGGGGAGTATTGACCTCTTCATCCTGTCTGAGGAGCATTGCATCGACAGTAACCTGTCGCTGAAACTGCTTCTCTGACTCTGGATGGTGCTATGTAGAGGATGTTCAGGGTTTTCCATAATTGACCGTAGCATTATGCAATAATGGAGTATAGAATAAACTCTTGCAATCATTGAGAAAGTGCAGTGCTGGAATACAATAAGGAGCAAGGTCATAATGAGGTAGATTAGATATGGGAAGCGGTCCTTGTTTTCCTGAGTTTTGTCATGAGCCATTATTGTTGGAAGGCAATGAAGTCGTAGAGGTGGAAGTTTAGCAGAAGACCTTTGCTTTCTGAGTTTTGAGTGAATGGCCCATCCTCTAAGTTCCACCAATGAAAACTACAAATTTGGTTTGGTGCTCAACCCCAAGTGTGTCAAAATATAAAAGTCATCTGAGATTTGGGGTGAGGCCCCAATTGGTTCTTATCAGTTTTGAAAAATATCTCTACTACCAGCGGAAGTTTGTTGGAGATGATTTACAACACTGTAGAAAGAAAAATTGAGAAATATGATGGGCAATGAGACAGCCTTGTTTGACATCAGTTTTCCATAAAAATATAAGAGTATTAAAAAAAATTACAGAAGATCTTTTTATAACCTCAGATGATTTGGCTGCACTCTTAGTTCTCTGACACCTGTTGTTTGGGTGTGATGAACACTAAATTAATTTCAGTGCAACATTGGGAATTTATAAAGGGCATTCTATCATGTATTCAGCCATTTTTAAATGCCTCGCAGGCCAATTTCAACTGCAGAATGCTATCAAGAAATTGCTGTTTTCATCTTCACTTTAGGTGAAATATTCTTGCTTTATTATGTGCAGAAATGCTTAAATCCAATAATCCAATGTTCTGCCTCGTTAGCTCTGGCAGGAGAATGAAAAATTATAATGAGCGGGCAGCAGGAATTTGGCCTGGTGCCTGCATTGGCATCACCTTGATTCCATCACCAATTAATCAGAGAGTAACTGGAAACACAGTTCAATCTAATTTTCCTGCATTCTCAGTCAAGGTGGCTGACCATCACATACCATATTTTGTCAGCACAGCGTCAAAGTCACTTTTAATAATCATTTTGGCACGGTAAAGTAACATCCAGTTAAGATAGTTAGAAGCTAATATATGCTCTACATCAGACTAATATATGACTTGTTATTAAGTAAACATGGGAGTATAAGAGATGGAATTTACAATAGTGAGATATGATTTATGCTGGACTATGATTTTTCTAATTAAGATCAATGTTTATTAAAATAGGATTATATTGCATTGATTGGTGCTCTGCTGTCATGTATATTCAACTACAAGAAAATTCTGCATATTATCACTAATGCTAATGATTTTTTATGAAAGACTGAATGCAATATTTTCCTCATTTGCATCTAACATCTGTCACAACTGATATGAAATCTAACCAACTGAATTAGTAATCACATACAGCCATGTGCACTTTTCCTCTCTCAATATAATTGACAAATTTTGCAATTCCTTAATCTCTTTTGAAAACATGGATATGAAAGTTAAGCTCTTTCCAGATGTCAAAGCTGGATACATTATTTGTATCATATAACACAAAGGTGGATAAACAATGCTGTGATATAAAATGTCAAGTAGGCAGTATATGCTTTACTAAGATGAACAAAAATTATTGGTCATAGATAATACAGCACAGATGAAGGCTTTTGTTCCAATCCTTGATGACCACAGTGTCACCCAGCTAGACCCAATTTCCTGTGTTTGATCCACATACCTCTAGCCTTCGTCCCTCCATGTATTTATCAAGTACTTCATAATTGATTTTCTTTTATTCATGTCAAACATTTATTGCCAGCCTCTATGTGGTTGAAATAAAGTTACCCCTCAGGTCCCTTTTAAGATATTCAATACTTACCCTAAACTTAAGTCCCCTAGTTTTGGTCTCTATACTGAGGAACAGACTGATATCATCCGAGCTATCTATTCTCTCATCATTTTAAACACTTCTCTAAGGTTGTCCTTCATTCTCCTGTTTTCCAAGGAATATATGCCTAGCTTGGCCAATCTCTGTCTATAACGCAGACCCTCTAGCCCTGGTAACACACAGTACATCCTTGTAAATATTCTTTGCACTCTTTCCAGTTTAACCATGTCTTTCCTGTAACAGAGTGACCAACACTGAACACAGCACTCCAAGACTTGTACAACTGAAACAATATGTCCCAAGTCCTATACCCAGGGCTCTGAATGATGAGCGCCAGGGTGCTAAGTGCCATTTTTTTGCCATCCTATCCAGCTGTGATGTTGCTTTCAACAAGCTATGCACGCACATCTAACTCTCTATGTTCTAATGCACTCAATAGTGCCTTACAATTTACAGCTCAAGTCCCACGCTGATCTGAATTCCCAAACAGTATCATTTCACACTTTTCTATATTAATGTACATTGGCCAATGCTTGCCCCACTTCCTTATCTGATCACATTCTCCTGTAAATATTATAACTATTATCTGTCAACTCATTCTAATTTAGCGTAATCCACAAATTAGCTTGTACATCTGCATCCAAATAATTTACGAAAATAACAAACAAGATGAATCTAACACAGATCCCTGTGGCACACTACGAGTTACCAGTCTCCATTCTGAGAAAGAACCTTCAACTACAATCCTCTACTTTCTACCTCCAAACTAATTTTTGAATGCACTTGACTTATTCTCCTTGGATTTCATGGTATCTAACACTGTAGACCAGCCTACTTGTTGAAGGCTTTACTAAAATTTAAACAGTCAACATTCACTGCCTGATTCTCATCTACCCTGCTGGTTATCCCTTCAAAAGTCTCTAAAAGCTTTGTCAAAAGCAACTGTCCAACAAAGCCTTACTGGCTTCTCCTTATTAGATTTTGTCTACGTAAATACTACTAACTACAATCCTCACTGGAAGAAGTAAACATACAGGGGTACTTTCCTGGAGAATTAATTGATAACATTTGCTAAAGTATTACACTAGTACTGCACATGTCAACATTTCAAGCAGAAAAATACTGGTACTCTCTCTGCCATTCCATATTAAATTATTATTTAATAATAGAAATGTGATCCTATATCAAGACTTAGGTGCAGGTGATGATATAATTACCATTACCATTTTTTATATATATATATATATATATAGCTTTATATGGACAGGAAAGGAATGGAGGGTTATGGGCTGAGTGCAGGTCGGTGGGACTAAGTGAGAGTAAGCATTCGACATGGATTAGAAGGGCCGAGATGGCCTGTTTCTGTGCTGTAATTGTTATATGGTTATATGGTTATATTCTGAGATGGTTTTAGATATACATACCTATGCATGCGTCCTTGTAATTTATTCATTCTCTCTGGATGATCCAGCTCTGCTAATTTTAGAAAAAGATGAGACAAGACCAGAGTCCTCTTACGACAAAGTTGTCTTGGGGTGTATCACCAAGGGAATACATTTTACCCTTTAAAAAAAATATGGAATTGGATTATTTAACGGAAAGATGACAGCAAGCAGCCTCTTGAAGGATTTTGGAAATTATTTTTGTTTCTTGAAAAGCTGATAATTATTCAATAAGAATGATTGGAATTTGTAGACCCTAGTAAACTGTTCCTCCACAATGTGTTTAAAAAGTGGATCTTAGACGGTAACTGTTTTCTGTTTCACCTATTTTGATAATGTAGGATTGAATTTAAATGCATACAAGAACAAATGTAATCCTGCAGAAAGTTGGATGAATAGACTAATCAATTGTGACTCATTCTGCCTTTGAGTTGGGAGGTTTAGAAGTCAAGATGACCTCCAGAGAGACTAATATCCTATTGCAATATAGAGGCAAGCCCTTGTTGGGAAAAGGTGTGGGAAATCTACAACAAAGCCAAACATTTAGAATGACACTGTACCCTTTAAAGATGGAGATAAGAAATTCTGTCTCTGAGGTATTGAATCTTTGGAATTCTCTCACCTAGAACAGTGGGTGGGGACATGGAATATCTCCCAGCAGCTAGAGTGGGTTGAGGGGCATGGGGAGTGAGCAGAAAAGTGATGAGGCCAAGACTGGATCAGCTGTAATGTTATGGAACTGTGATGCAGTCTCAATGGGCTGACTACCTCACACTCCTGTTCCTATCTTTTATGTCTTTACATGTGAGTTTCATATTGTCAGAGGTATTTCTTTCAGAATAGATATTAAACCAAAATCCTATCTGTTCTTCGACGAATGGTAAAAAAGTCATGGTATTTTTTGTTTACATCATTGTGGATGGGATTTTATGCCTTTGTACCCTGTATAATATTTGCCCCTCATCAATATTATTAGAAAAACAGATGATCACACTTATAGTCACACTGCTATATATATATAAACCCTATTGTATATGAATGGATTCAAGATCCTTCTAAACTGAAAATAAAATGGTTGGACAGTTTCATCAGATTCAGAGCTGTCTCGATAGGAGGAAGAAGCAGTTAATGTTCCAGGTTGATAATTTATCGTCAGATACAGTATATATTTTATATACTTTTATCAACAGTTTTCACCATATGTTAATGTGGAAGAGTGAACAGTAAATGGTTAATCTTACTGCGATCCTGTCCTCATTGACTTCGGTTTAACTTGGTGTTAGTTCAGAGTTTCTACACCCGGCATGAGAACACTACAGCTATCTCGCTGAAATATCTCAATTTAAGACTTGCTCTTGATCTTGAGCCAATTAAATCTTTGTGAAAAAAAACCTTGGCAATTATAGGCGTATTATAATAATTGTTGTAACTATATATATCTACTTGACATTCAAAAAGAAGTCAGACATTAAGTGGATAAAGATTACTCTTAGGTAGGCACATGGATGATCAAAAAATGGAGGGCTATAAAAAGAGAGAAACATTAGGTTGATCTTGAAGTGGGTTAAAAGGTTGGCATAACATCATTGGCTGAAGACCCTGTCCTGTGCTGTTAAATTCTATGTTCAGTATTAGTCTATAATTAAGCTATAATGTATGTGTAAGAAAGTAATAAAAGAATTAGAAGGACCAACGTCCTTGTAAGTTTTCGAGAGGGTTTTCCAGTTTGATGAAAGACTATCAGTTTGAAATCTTGTTTTATTTTTCCTGCAATTGTGTTATTTGGGCTTCATGCTCAACATTTCTATTGAACCTATTTTATCAATATTCCTTTATTTGCTGGAATGAAGTTTGGTACAGGTTAGATTCAGGGAATATGCTATATATCAAGTATAAATCTCATTTTCTTTCTCTCATGGTGCACCTTGAAGTTTTGACAGTAATAATCCATGATTCTTCCAACATTTTGATTGACTTGCCGCAGGAAATCATGGTTTATTAGAAACTGCATAGAAATCAGGTTATGTAATTTTAATAATAAATACTTCAGAACATTGAACAAATTTATCAAATGCAGGATTTCACCTTATTATAGAGAAGTGGATCGATGTGCTGAAACAGGAGCATAAATGTCTAATTCAAAGTCAACAATTCACCCTCTTAAAGGAAGTGGAAAATTTGGCAACAGCAAATAATATTTGTAATTCTGTTTAATTAAAATATTATCCTTAATGACTTGTCCCTGACTTCTAACCAGCTAAATAATGCGAGAAGAGCTTTGGGAATCGGTGACCTATTACAGGGAGTAATGGAACTAAATTGTTGTATTTGCCACTTAAAAGAGAATTAGTTATCAGAGAGATCAAAATTAGTCATTATAATTGGAGCTGCTATTGTCAATAAAGCTATAAAACGTATTCCACTGTTCCTTAAGAACTACACATCAAGTGACATGTTTCATTAAATTACAAGGGCTGTAAGTTTGCAAATAAACTAGAATCTGAGTTTATCCCAAAAGGAAAATTATAAGAATTACAAGAACCATTGTTTACACAGTTTCAGAATGCTCTTTGAAAATCCCTTAAGAACACCAAAAATTAATGCCTGAGATTGATGGTTGCACATGGAAAAATAATGCTTAAAATATGGACTAAGTTGGTAGCCGCTTGAAATGTGAAAGGAATTAAAGGTGGCGCTAGATGCTTTTCAGGCCTGGATGACTTCTTCCAGTTCATCTGCAAAACAGTTTAAATCTCCTGTTCTCATGTCTATTTTCCCTTTTTTTTAGCTGGCTGGGGTCCTGTTGGAGTTTGTGATCTACAGCTGCGCTCAAACTACGTTCTTCACCGGTGGTGGGTTCTCGCTGTCGGAATTTGCCGAGTGGCCTGGCACTTGGGTATCTCCAGGAGTGGCTTGGAAGTCCTGAGCCTTTGGAGTGCGGCCCTGTGGAGGACCCGATTCATTGCCACTGTCACTGACTGAAGTGTTGCGGGGGGATTGAAAATCAAGACAGCGGGCACAACTGTAGGAGGCCTTCACACTCGAGTAGTATCTCTCTCTTCCTCTTGATGGTGAGAATGAGTCTGTTGGTCTTTGAGTTGGGGAGAACTCGAATAAGCAACGCTACAGACTTTAACATCGAAACATCGAGTTGTTGGCCTCCCCTCTCACTGTGGCAGGAACGATATCTCTCTTTCTCTCATTACTGAGAGAGGAGGCCTGTTTTGAGATGTCAAAGGACAGTAGTTCTCTGATGGACTCTACTTTGTGGTCTCCCTGGGGACTTGCTTTTGCTTGGATGGTGGATGGTGGTGGTGGGGGTGAGATGATGCATTCGATGGTGCAAGTGGGGGTGGGGAAGGGGAGGGATGGCTGTGTGGTTTGAATGTTTTTCTGTCATTTATTCTTGTTTTTTTTTCATTCTGTTTCATGGATGTCTACAAAGAGTAAGAATTTCAGATTCTATACTGTATACATTCTCTGATATTAAATTGAACCATTGAGAATCACAGTGAACAATTAACATTTATTCATGCTGTGTCAAGTGCAACATCTCAATCCCATATTGTTAATAATCCTTTCTTCTCCATCCAGTGTCAATTATACTACTCATTGAAATAAAAATGCCAGACACTCCTCAGGTTGGGCAGCATCTGTGAAGAGTGAACCAGACTCAAATACCGTTGTAGTCTGAGCACATGGGGAAGAGATTACCTTGTATTGAGTACCCTAGTCCTCCAGTGTTGCTTGGTCTCTGCATTCATCTGTTCTTGTTTTCCTAGAGGAATGCCTACTAATATACGGTTTGGGAACGATAATGCTGGGGATGAAAGGGTTAACATATGAAGGATGCTTGATAACTCTGGGCCTGTACTCACTAGAGTTTAGAAGAATGAGGGGGGATCTCATTGAAACTCATCGAATATTGAAAGCCTAGATAGAGTGGACGTGGAGAGGATGTTTCCGATAGTGGGGGAGTCTAGGACCAGAGGTAAGCCTCAGCATACAAGGACATCTCTATAGAACAGAAATAAGGACAAATTTATTTCGTCAAAGGGAGGTGAATCTGTGGAATTCATTGCCACAGGTGGCTGTGGTGGCCAAGTCTTTGGGTATATTTAAAGTGGAAGTTGATGGGTTCTTGATCAGTCGAAGTATCAAAGGTTATAGGGAGAAGGTAGGAGAATGAGGTTAAGAGGGATAATAAATCAGCAATGATGGAATTGAGGAGCAGACACTCATGGGCTGAATGGCCTGTATGCTCCTATGTCTTATTCTTAGGGTCAAATGATAGTGCAAAATACTCAGGTGAACAAAAATTAGTGTTAGTCCCTGAAGACTGTTGCAGCTGGAAGCACCTTGAAAAAATATCTGTTATAAAGTTATAACAAAAGCAAAAGAAATCAACCGTTAATTAATGTGTAAGTGGTTTATAATGAGACTTGACTTTGCTGACAAGGCTAATATTTCTTCGCCCATTCCTAAATGAACTGGAGAACTTGAACTGCTGCAGCCCTGCTGGTGAAGTCATTTGTATTGCTCCTACAGTGCTGTAGAAAGGAAGGTTCATGATGTTGAAGGATTTTAACCCAGCACTGATGGCAGAAGGGTGCTTATAATTTCCAGTTTGGAATTCATACAATTGGAGGAACTGCGCTTCTTCCATTCTTGTTCTTCTCAGAATGAAGTTTGAATGCTGCTGCCAGAATTGTTAACTGCCGTCGTTCTCGCAGATGCTACATACCGCAGCCAGTGAGTGCCAGTGGAGGGAATAAGTGTTTCAGGTGTGGTACAGTCTGGTTGGTGCTGAGATTCTTGAGTTCTTGGAGCTGCGCTCATCTGTGCAAATGGATTCCATCACATTCCTGAATTTTGCTGTGAAATGTTGGAATGCGTCAGACATCAGAAAGTGAGTCACTTCTTTAAATACCCTTTGAATAGCAATAAAGGCTAGTCTTCCTGTTATTTTTCACCTATGCATTTTTTGGACAGGGTGTTACCTGGAAGGCTGCACTTTGTAACCAGAAGGGATTTGTTGTCAGAATCCATTCAATCTCTATTCCTCTACTAGTATGGAGCTCAGGGCGTCAACTTAAGACATGAATTTATATATATATATACTCATTGTCGTTTTGCTACTTGCATCCTGAATTTTGAACGGAAAAGATATGCTTTGAACTTTTGAAGTCTTTTACAGTGTTAGTCATGTTTATTCTGTCTTCCTTCACTGAAAGTCTTGCACGTTTGCTGAACCCTATGTTATTGTAGAAAGGAATAGCTGATGTCTTTCTGTCTCCAGGTTCTGCAAGAACTGGCATCAATTCCCATCAGACAAATCTGATAATCTTACTGAATGGGAAATTATTCTGCTGACAAAACCACATGCTTTGGGAAAAAGAATGTGTCCATATTTTGCAAAACTATATTTTTATTCAAAAATAAATACTTTAATAGATTAATGGAACCATTGTAATTATTAATCAATTTCTGGAGTAAATTAAAAGTTGTGTGAAATATTTATGAGAAATATGTACATTATAGCAAAACATTGTTTGTAACTTATAGTTCTCATTATTGTGCTATGTAGGATTTGACATAATCAAAAATGTATTTTAAGAATTCAGAATTTTCCCAATATTTGGAGCTTTGATTTCTGAATTCTCTGGTGATCAACTATGCTTTCTTCAGATTTTCAAGCTTACCGTGTAATTCATACCTGTTGAATTTTTTAAATTTAAATGTGTTATCCCAGAGCCAAATGCTACATAATTAGTTGTTCCAAGTAACATACAAAATGATATTTTCTTACTCATTGTATTATATTATAATGTATTTAAGACCAATTATTTTTGACTTAGCATTCATATACCCAAATCATTACTAATGTGTATCAAATTTGATCATAATATAGGGTTGTATATTTCTTTTATTATCAATGAAAGCAATTAATTCAAGAATTAACTGTGACATGCTAATTTTCCATTGACATTCATACTCAGTTTCACCTGATAAATTATTTGAGCAAAAATGGAATTGTGCTATTATTATCATATATATTGTGGTCCTGTGGAAAGCTTGTTTGGTAAACTGTTCATACTGATTAGATCATTACACAGTACATTCAGTAGTACAAGGCAATACAATAATAGAATGTAGAATAAAGAGCAAAACCTGCAGAGAAAATGCATCACAGTTAGACAATAAAGTGTTAGATCATAAAAAGATGATTGTGAGGTCAAAAGCCATCTTATCGTACCAGGGATTTTCAATTGTTTTAACAGTAGGAATGAAGCTGTCCTTAAGCCTGGTGGTAGGTGCTTTTAGGCTTTTGTATATTTTGCCTGATGGAAGAGTGGAGAAGGGAGAATGTCTGGGGTATGTAGGGGTCTTTGATTATGCTTGCTGCTTTGGTGAGGTAGAGACAAGTCCAAGGACAGTAGGCTGTTTTCTCTAATGTGCTAAGGTGTGTCCACAAATCTGCAGTCTCCTGCAGTCATGAGCCGAACAGTTGCTATACCAAGCTGTGATGCATCCAGACAGGATATTTCCATGGTGCATCGAAAAAAAATTGGTAAGGATTGACAGAGACTGCCAACTTCATTTAGCCTGCTGAGCAAGGTGAGTTTCCTTGACCATGGCATCTACATGGTTCAGCCAGGACAAGCTATTGTTGATATTTAGTCCTGGGAACTTGAAGCTCTGAACCCTCTCAGCCTCTGTAAAGTTGATCCTTGCCTCCTCCTTGTAGTCAATGACGAGCTCTTTTTCTTTTCTGACACTTAAAGGAAAGGCTGGTGTTACGACACCGTGTTACTAATCACCCTTTCTCCTTCCTATCACTGACTCATTTGAGATATTGTCTAATATAGTGGTATTATCTGCAAAATTATTATTGGAGTTTGAGCAGAATCTGGCTATGCAGTCATGCTTTTAATTGCAGTAGAGGAGGTGGTTGAGATCAGAGCCATGTGGGATGCCAGTGTAATGCCCTTGGAAAGGTTTCACTGCTAATGTAATGGTTGTTCTACAGCAGCCGTGTTTGGGTTATGACTAGAGATAACGGCAACCTTAGAATGTGCGCTGTCCAATGAAGGGAGTGTTTTTTCTTGTGTGCCTGAGGGTGAGTGGTTCGAGATCTCTGTTCAAAGGAAGATGGAGAGAGAAGATGCCAGGTCATAGATTGCAGGATGGAGTGGACTTGGAATGGGGCTGGGAGTCGACGACGCCCGGGGGAAATCAATGGAGGACTATCGGAGGGAAACTGTAAGCTCCAACGTGCACATTAGACTGAGTCATTAAAATGGGCCCTTTTAGTTTTGCTTTTCTTTACTAACCCTCTAGTCAAATTAGTAAGTATAAAGCTAAATCGTTTAATTGCATATGGTGTACTGTTATTACATGGTACTGATTTGTAACAGGGGAACACATCACGCAGCATCCACACAAACAAGAGGTTTTGCACCTCAGATTTCACACGTTTGGTGGGGCTAGAAACTGTCTTCCCTAGACTAATGCAGCCGGCCGAACCTGAGGATTACGCCAGTGTTTAGAATAATTGTGACAAATTATCCTTATTGAGTGCAGTCTTTTCATGAGGAATTCAAAGATCCAGTTGCAGAGGGAGATGCTGACAACCAGTTCTTGGAGTTTGGTGATGAGTTTGCCTGGAGGTTTAGTACTGAAGACAGAGCTTTCACCATTAACCATTAGTGTAATGAGGGTGTCTTTACTATCCAGATGCTCCAGAGATGAGTTGGCATCCATCATAGATCTCTTTCAGCTGTGGTGAATTCCAATGGGTTGAGGTTGTCTGGGAGGCTGGAGTTAATGAGTACCATGAGCAGCCTCTTGAAGTACTTCATAAGGGTAGATATCAAAGATACGGGGCAGTAGTCATTAAGGTTACTTTGTTTCTCTTAGGGATGATAGTGGTCTTAAAACAGGTAGGAACTTCAGATTGAAGCAGGGAGAGGTTAAAAATATCCCCACCAACTGATCTGCACAGGACCTAAAGACACGGTGAGAAATACCATCTGGACCAGATGTATTCCTTAGGTTCACTTTCCAGAAAACAGATCTTCTGTCCTCAAAGGTGACTGTGGGTTCAGGTGTGTTAGGAGCTGTTGGGATGGTGGTGCATATCAATCCCTTGCTTTTCAAGTTTCTGAAAGAGTCGTAGATATGTCAATAAGAAGCAAGACTCTTGGTGCACTGTTTCTCAACCGACTATTGAGAACCTATCTGTTCTAATCCCGTTTTCCCTTACTTGGTCTATGACTTGACAATTCAAGTCTTCTTCCAGAACTTTATTAAATGTTGTGAGAGTATCTACCTACACTACCTAGTTGGGCAGCATATTCTCCTTGTGCGGGAGGGGGGAGGAAAAGAATAATTTCTCCGATCAACTCTATTCTTCTTATTCCACTCTATCTGTTGCCTCTCATAATTCTAATCCCTCTCCCCAGTGTCCTCTTTTCCAAACTAAACAAACCCAGGCTATCCAATCTCTTAGCTGAAATGTTCCATCCCAGGCAAAACCAGTCTCAGGTTGATCTTGGTGGCCAATCGTGACATGGACTTATTGAATATTACTTTAAATCAACATTGTTAGCTTTTGCAGCAAGGTATTTCTTAGCTATAAATACAAGAGATTCTGCAGATGCTGGAAATTCAGAGCAACACACACAGACCAAACGTTGGAGGAACTCAGCAGGACAGGCTTCTGGAAATGAACACAGTCGATGTTTTGAGCCATGATCTTTCATCAGAACTGGAAAGGAAGTGTTAGGAAGCCAGAAATAGCCTTTTCTTGGTTATCTAACTTATCCTTGCCATGCATAGCAAAGTGACCAAGAGGTAGATATTCCGATGTGCATCTTCCACTGTTCTCTCAAAAAATACTCAGAACCAAGAGGAACTATGTTATTCTTCAGGGAGTACTGAGAAATTCCTTGACAAATAACTGCTTTGAAAGTTGTTTAGAGTTCTCCTTACTCAAAAGTTGAGTGCTTCATACTTTTATCTTGTTGATATCCTATGCTGGGCAGAACAGCTATATATAGGTTTGCTTTTCTTTGATGACATCAGCTCCCTTTCGGTTTGCGCAGCAGGCAGTATTAAACGTACAGTTTGTCAAGCTGCTGAACATGACCCAGAAGGCCTTGCTAAGTAGATGATGCACTTGTTTTGGTTAGTTTCTCAATTAAAATAGTGGTCATAATCTTATTTTAATAATTAGTTCTGATTGCATGGCTTCAAATGCTTCAGCCTCCCTTACTGCTACCTTTTTAATCAATAATACACTTGTTTCGAGACCCATTCCTGGAGACACAAGCAAAAATTAGAGCTGACATGTCTGTATAGCTCAGAGAGCTTGTTACATTGTCAGAGATGCAATTATAAATAGGAGTAAGACTCTGTTTGCCTTCTACACAGACATAATATTCAACACTACTATTTCAAATTCAAGTTCAAGTTTATTGTTATTTGATTGCACATACATGCAACCAAATGAAGCAACGTTCTTCCAGAACATGGCGCCCCCACCAAACCTACATCACACACAGCACATTTGGGGGCACTATGATAGCGCAGCGTTTAATTCAACACTGTTACAGCTCAGGGTGTCAGAGTTCAGAGTTCAATTCCGGCGCTGTCTGTAAGGAGTTTATACGTTCTTCCCGTAAGTGTATGGGTTTCTTCCTGGTTCTCAAGTTTAGTCTTACAGTCCAAAGATGTACTGGTTAGTAGGTTAGTTGGTCATTGCCAATTGTCCTGTGTTTAGGCTAGGGATAATAGGTCAGTTACTGGGTAGTGTGGCTCGTTTGGCCAGAAGGGCCTGTTACGCTTTGCACCTGCAGATAAATAAATAAATAAAAAAAACTAAATATTACCATATATAAGTTAATAAAATATAATTCATGTAGTGTGTAGTGTGCATCACAGGCAAAGAGTAAACAGAAAGCAGTACAGCAAAAAGTACACAGCTCGCTGACCAAGTGATGATACCTCAGTGGTGGCAGGGACGAATTGCAGAAGTTACTGTTACTGGAGAAATTGTGTTACCTGAAGTGATAGAATGATGTAATACACCCAGGTAGAAGACGAGATGCTGATCCTTACTGCTGCTTTGGGTTCTTTAATAGTGCAGGAGGGCCACAGACAAACAATCAGAATCAGATTTAACATGACTGGCGAATGTTGTGAAATTTGTTACTTTCTGGCAGCAGTACAATGCAATACATAATAATGTACATAAAAAACAAATAATAATAAACATAATAATACATAAAAACAGTGAATTACAGTAATATATATATATATATATATATATATATATATATATAAAATAGCTAAATTAAATACTAAGTAGCAAAAACAAGAAATAGAAAAAGTCATGAGTTCAATCTCTGTTCAGAAGTTGGAGGCAGAGGGGAAGAAGCTGTTCCTGAATTATTGAGTGTGTGCCTTTAGGCTTCTGTACCTCCTTCCTGATTGTAGCAATGAGAACAGACCATATTCTGTGTGATTGTGGTCCATAATGACAGATGGTACCTTTTTGAGGCATTGCCTCTTGAGGATGTCCTGGATGCTACGGAGGCTGGTGCCCATGGTGGAGCAGGCTAAGTTTGCAACTCTCTGCAATTTGCTATGATTCTGTGCAGTAGCACCCCCATACCAGACCGTGATGCATTTAGAAAGCTCTCCACGATACGTCTATAGAAATTTGTGAGTGTTTCAGGTGACATACCAAATCTCCTCAAGCTCCCAATGAATAGCTGCTGTTGTTGGGTCTGTACAGCTACATATCAGTGATATAAAGGGAGGTGAGGTTAACTAGTGTATTCACATTGCAGAGAGAGAGGGAGGGAGAAGAGATCAATGTGCATGTATAGACAACAGATCAATGCGGACAGCTATCAGTCCATAGGCAGTGCCAAGGGTAGTCATTACACAGAAAGAAGTAGATCCATACATTATAGCTGTCGCACCTTCTTTGTATCTGCATAGATATGCTGCGTCCAGGTTAGATCCTCAGAGATATTGGCACCTCAGAACTTGAAATTGTTCACTCTTCCACTTCTGCTCCCTCGATGAGTACAGGTGTGTGTTCCTTTGCCTTACCCTTTCTGAAGTCCACAATCAGTCCTTTGGTCTTACTGACACTGAGTGCAAGATTGTTGCTGTGACACCACTCAACTAGCTGTTATGTCTTGCCTCTTGTCACCATCTGAAATTCTGCCAACAATATCATCACCAAATTTGTAGTTGGCATTTGAGCTTTGCCTAGTCACACAGTTATAGGTGCAAAGAGATTAGAGCAGTGGGCTAAGCACACATGCCTGAGATGTACCAGTGTTGATCATCAGTGAGGTGGAGACATTATTTCTAATTCACCCAGATGGTGGGCTTCCAGTTAGGAAGTTGAGGATCCAGTTGCAGAGGAAGATACAGAAACCCAGATACGATAAGAGTGGGAGTGTGAAGAGTAATTAGTGGCAGACAATTGAAAGCTCAGTGTCACTCTTATGAACTGAATGCAGATGCTTTTCATTCCAGTCATCCGCTCTGCATTTGGTTTTTCCAATGTAGAGAAGCCCACATGGTGAACACTGAGTATAGGTCACTAGACTGATATTTCATTCTGTAAGTTTCTGAGCAGATATTTTTTCCATTTGTTCTACATAAACAGTTGACGATTATGCATGATGAGGGTATTATTCCCCACTTTATGGTAGGATGCCATTTATTAACTTGCTTTTTTCTTTTTAACTCAGTTGAAATTATTTTGCTTGATGGGATGTGGCAGTTAGCAAACTGGATTACATGTTTTCTTTTATTGAAGGGGCCATTGGTGAATCTTCATTTCTGACTTCAAATGAAATAGAGAATGAGGAAAGGAAATAGGCTCGTGAGTACAAGTCTATTAACACGCAGAGGGCATTTGTGCTCATTTGTATTCTAGCCAGCCCAGTGAATCCTTTGGTATTGGATAATGTCTCAAAAGGGAATTCTCCAAGGAAATGACCATGCTCGTGCTTAATTTTTAGGGCTTTAGTTTAAAACCTTTAATACTTGACCTATGAGGGTGAAAGTAATTGCATGCTTTTTCCTGCATAATATGCTTGAAAAATATCTAGAAAACTGCATCTCGATTGGCTCTTGGATGTTCCAATAAATACATTAATTATACTCTCTTCCACTTATAGCACTCACAATCGATTTCTTCAGCTATTAGGATGGATAGAAATGAAAAAAAAATGTTTTTCAAACATGTTAGACAAATTAACACGTTAACTTAGAAGTCCTAAATTTTGAATTATTCAGAATTTTTCAATTATTTAAAAGTCCTGGATTATTGCATTGTGCATTTTAATCAACCTGTAACTCATTGGGCAAACAAATGTGTAACCAGAATTCTAATTAAAAGAGCAGACTATTGGAGAGGATATTTTTGATTAGAAACATGTGCCAATTGAGTTGAATTCATCTATAGTGTTCCAGAAAAGAATTAATTTTTAACTTCTTGACAACTCTCAGTTGAACTTTAAGGGCTGAGAACCATTACAACAACTAATCAGTTCCTTTAAAGAAAGGTACTAAAATGCTAAATAAATAATGGGAAAATTAATATTTGAAAGAGCAGGAGTTACAGCCAAACTTCAACTTTCACCTCTTGATCCTGTTCAGATTGCTTCAATAAGCATCCAAAGTTGTTTAGGAAAATTGAACTTTAACATCCAAGTTTTGTGGGGGTTTTTTTGGTCAATGCTTTGTTAATTGTTTAACCTTATAATGAATCTAGAGTCTCCTATGATACTGTATCCTGATATAATTTCTATCCATCTTAATTGCTGAAGAAATCGATTGTATGTATATCCTGTTCCTGGTCTTCTGGGTTGCTTAGTTTGGAGCAGTGTTGGTCTGACCTGGGAGTCATTGCAATAAGATAGGCCAGAGTGTACCCTGTCCTTTCACTGTTGTTAAAATTATAAATGCTGTTCATGTAAAGGAGGCAATAGTATGAAACTGGCAGGATAAACTAAAATTTTCCTCTTATGTAAGGCTAGGATTTGATCCTGCCTCTTATTGTGCAAGTTATGCTCACCAGTTGAAAATTAATAGCACTGAATGGACTACTTCTGATATCACCACAACATTGAGCAGGTTTTGTCAGATAACAAAGAGCTGTTGCAACCCAGGAAGATCTAATGTATCCCAGACAGAGAATGGTGGCCTCTGTTAAGGCTTGCTCTTGTGCAGTTCAAAGACTGGCAGAGTTAATTTCTTGAACCCCGTAGAAGTTAGCTCTAGCACTTCTTTTAGAAGAACTTTTGCCTGATTGACAAATGAAAGCAATGATGCACAACGTCTTGTTTGTGGCAAGTTTTCAACATTGGAGATCTGTGTCTGTGCCTGTGCACCTTCAGTGAGTAGTAACGCCTCTGCATTTAGTTGGGGTAAGTTTCTGACTGGCAAGATCTCCCACCGTGTAGAGCCCTCCAAGTATAAATGACACCCTTGGCACATGTGGACAAGTATAGCAAAACTCTTTATAATTTTAACTTGTAAATTATTACAAAAATTTTTGATGACCTTAATTTTAAATGAAGTGTGATGTAACCTAGTGCATGACTTGGGATGTAATGTTAAAATTGTACAAGGTATTGGTAAGGCCAAATTTGGAATATTGTGTACAGTTCTGGTCACCGAATTATAGGAAAGATATCAATAAATTAGAGAGAGTGCAGAGACGAGTTACTAGGATGTTACCTGGGTTTCAGCACTTAAGTTACAGAGAAAGGTTGAACAAGTTAGGTCTCTATTCATTGGAGCGTAGAAGGTTGAGGGGGGATTTGATCGAGGTATTTAAAATGTTGAGAGGGATAGATAGAGTTGACGTGAATAGGCTGTTTCCATTGAGAGTAGGGGAGATTCAAACGAGAGGACATGATTTGAGAGTTAGGGGGCAAAAGTTTAAGGGAAACACGAGGGGGTATTTCTTTACTCAGAGATTGATAGCTGTGTGGAATGAGCTTCCTGTAGAAGTAGTAGAGGCCAGTTCAGTTGAGTCATTTAAGGTAAAATTGGATAGGTATATGGACAGGAAAGGAGTGGAGGGTTATGGGCTGAGTGCGGGTAGGTGGGACTAGGTGAGATTAAGAGTTCGGCACGGACTAGGAGGGCCGGAATGGCCTGTTTCCGTGCTGTGATTGTTATATGGTTATATGGTTATATGACTTGTCCCCATGACTGCTGGCAGAAATCAGGAAGTTGGTGCTCTGCCTTCAGTCTCCAAAGTTGCCACTAAGAAACAATGTAAATTGTCATTCATGCTCTCACAGGGTTTGGAAGCTTTCAGATAGGGAGTCTGATTCAGAAGGTAGAGCCCTACAATGTGGGTGGATTGAAAGAGTAGGTAAGGTTGTCAGAAAGTATGGTCTGCGTGACCTGTTGTAGGTAATCGTGTTGGCTTTAATACCCTGGGTGCATCCTAGAACAGTGTGTCTTTGTAGAAATATTGGTAATGTTGTTCAGACTATGTCTCCCTTAAAGGTACAAGCTGATTTTTGCATTATTTTTACAATTTTTCTTCTGATGTTAAAAATGCTTTCTGCTCCAGGGTTTTTTCCTCCAGATGGAGCATCGTGATGAGATCTTGTTTAGTGTAGTTCAGGTCAGCTCACCCTTTTAATCTGAATTCCCATATATAAGACATGCAAACTTCATGGTGACTGGTTATCAATAATGCAGGAGCATT
This sequence comes from Hemitrygon akajei, assembly GCF_048418815.1. Classification (NCBI taxonomy): domain Eukaryota; kingdom Metazoa; phylum Chordata; class Chondrichthyes; order Myliobatiformes; family Dasyatidae; genus Hemitrygon; species Hemitrygon akajei. The sequence goes on from NC_133145.1 coordinate 34,540,351, forward strand.
TACCTGTTTTTTGCTCATTAGCAATGTTCTCCTCTCTAACACTACATTCAAGACTCACAGCAGGAACTCTTTGAATCTGTTTTGGATGTTCTTTTATGTTAGTCTTAATGACAGAGCACCAATATTTTCAAAGAAATGCATTAATGTTTATGAGACAAGCAGCGGAGAGCAAATAAAAACTGCAAGGCAGGCAAGCAAGGTTGGATTCTGAAGTAGAGAAGTCTGGAAATGGACAGTATAGTGTGCAGCTGTTTCATAGCTCTTGGGCCTAGGTTGTACCTGATCTGTCTGTGTGGAATATACACATTCCCTCTGTGAGTGCATGGGCTTCCTGGGGATGCTCTCATTTCATCCCACGTCATTGATGTATTGTGGTATGTTATTCAGCCATTGAGAATTACCTCTCAGTGGAAGAATCTAAAGGCATGGGAAGGAGAGCAAATTGGAAGGTTACAGGGGAATTGGACTAATGATTTGTTCCAGACTGGGCTCAATGGGCAGGATGTTCTTTACTGCATCGTAAGCATAAAAGAAAAGATCAGGTGGTTTCTGTCGAAGAGTTAATGTTTCAGGTCAGTGACCTTTCAACAGAACTGGAAAAGGAAGGAAACAAGCATGTTGTTAACTTAAAGGGAATATGGAGTGAACAAAGTGAATAGTTTTTGTGAGTGCATATGCTATTATGACTATACAGTATGTGCCTTGTGCTGTGGGTGGCCGTATGTACTGTGTTTTGCACATTAGTCCCAGAGGAATGCTGTTTCGTTTATGGTAGTCTGCGAAAATGCCATAGAAATAGAAGACAGATGGAAGGGAGATGAAGAGGGAATGGTCATTTTGGAAAGAGGATGGGATGGAAAGATGTTTCAGAGATGGAAAGAAGCATGGTGGTTCATGGTGGCTGAAGTTCAGAGAGTGATCCAATGTGGATGAGAGGTGAAGGGAGCACTACCCTTGCTTCAGGGGCGAGAACAATAGTGATGGATCTTGGAGGCCGGGACAATGGAATTGAGCCCTTACAGTAGGCAGGGCAGGACTGAAGACAACATACTGCAGCAGTGGGATTCCAATCACCAACCAATCGTCTCAGATGGTGATAGAGAATTCAAGAAGAAGCATCAGATAAGGATCTCATAAAATTGGGATTTGTGTGAAAATCTGCAGCAAAGATGATGAAGCTTCTGAGTTCTATGTGAATCCAGAAAGCGTCATCTCCAATACAATAATCAACATTTCAGAAGAAGAGGTGAGATGTGACTAGGGCAGAAACACGGACTGTGTTTCACATACCCTTCCAAACAAAAGGCATGGGAATGTGATTTCCCACTCTTGCAGTTCTTGATTTGGAGAAAGTGAGTAGAGTTAAAAGATGTGCAGAAATGCAAATTTGCTTTTGAAGGTGCATTAGAATGCGATCTTGACTTAATTATATGGGAGTTGTCTGCATGCTATTGCTGACTCTGCCTGCATAGGTGTGCCAACTTATACACAATATGCAGCTCTTTCTTTCACTGTCTCTTGAATATATGGTTAAATAATTTAATTTACTATTGGTGTTATCAGTAACCAAACCGATCTGAAGCAGAAGTTGTTCTGCTAAAGCTAATCCCTAAACAACTCCATTAACAAATACTTAAACCAGCATTCATAACTGCTGCAGTGATCCATATGGGAATCAACTCCCTGATTTGATCCAGCTCAGTATAGACATTGCAGTTTCTAAATTAGTCAATATTTCAAGCATTGATTATCTACGTCAATGTGCCTGATCACCCTGAAAAATTGCGCTGTAACTTTTGAATGCAGTCCTTTGATGCAGCATTAGGCTTTCTTAACATCTTTCCAATTGCAGCAATGCTTTACAAAGCTAGATATTTTTGTTAAATATTCTACAAAAGATAATAACAACAATAAATGAGTTAGCTGTAACCACCAACTGATATTGGAATGTTTACATTTTAAGACTATAGATAAGAGGCTTTTTTTGTCAGCAGCATTGCTGGTATAACAGCAATGTCTTGTCTCATCAAATACAGTACTGAACTGTTATAGGATATACTGATATTAATAATATTTACTTTATGATAAGTAACTTGTAAAATCGCACTTTTGTGTTACTTCTGTGCTATGTACCACAATAAAAAGTTATTTGATTAACAGGTTCTATATCTCTGCATTGGGACAATTTTCACAAGCAGAAATTGTGTTAGCCAAATTGATAAAATCGAGAACAAGCAAACCGGATCTTAGAAAATTGTTGTGCAGATTACAATGATAAAGCAATATCTTTAATGTTATTCATTTGTTAATTGTGTATTGTCTGCAACCATTAATTTAGTGCAATATTCTATCAATTTTTGATAAAATGTTGCCATCTTCATATAAATTAAGATTAAATCTAATAAAAAGATTGTGGTTTTCAATGAATATTTATATAAATAAAAGAAAATTTCTGCAAGATGCTTGATGTTTTTTTTGCAAACAGACTTGTAAGATGAAATAATTTCATGTTATAATATTCAATTTTCTTATTAAAACCGGTTTTACTCATATCCACCTTTCTGTAGGTGCTGAAAATGTTTAAACCCCTGCAGTTTCAGTGTAATCTGCTTTAATACTCATAAGTAAATTCATTATCACAAGAATTTGAAGTACATTATACTATAACTGTACTTACAAATGCTCACCTTCATTGTTAGTTTATATTAATGCACAGCTATATTGATAGATTAGAAATGTAAATCTTGGTTTATGTGAGAAATTAGGGATAAGGCGAGTCTCCATTAAGATTAAGCAGGAAATGTTGGAAATGTCTAACAGGTCTGGCAACAGATGTAGTATGAAAAACAACTCGCGTTTCAGGTCCAAAACTCTTCATCTGAAACTTCAACAGTTTGTCTCTCCATAGATATTGCCTGATCTGCTGAGTGATTTTATTTCAGATTTCCAGAATCTTTAGTTTTTTTTCATTAGTATAAGATGCAAGATAGAGAGGATTCAAGTCCAAGCCTAGTAAAGTGTTTTTATGAAAAGTAAATTGCACGTTCATTGCCTTTCCTGGCCATCTTTAAAAGGCATGCATTCCGAATGCTGTTGCTTTATTTCGGATGGGAAAATCTGAGTATTTATAGATTTTCTATAGATACTTACTGTATACAATATCTATCATTAAATCTAAGAGTACAGCTTCTCACTAATGTGCCCATTTCATGTTAACATTTAAACTAGAACTCAAGGTTAGAACAAATTATATACTTCCTAATAATCAAAAATGGCAGAACGAATTTGCAAAACAATTTTAGTTAACAGCACATAATTTGTTTGCATTAAAATAAAATCTGCAGTATTACATGCACCTTGGCCAACATAGTTCATTACCAATAAGAAAATCAGAATAGTTAATGACATTAAAAGATTGATAGTAAATGATTCTTTAGAAAGTTAAAATGGAAGTTAAGATGCTTCAAGTCACAGATAGTACTGCAGACAGAATGGGTACATTACCAGTAACATTGTTGGCTGTAAAATAATGAACAATATGCCATCAATTTGGGGAAAAAAATCTATCCAACCAAGTCAGGAGGAGAGAACCTTGCAAAGTTCAGTATCACTAACAAATATTACATCAGATTATTCTATAGTTCCTGCAGGAAATCCCCTAATTAAGATATGTAAGATATTTTTGGTGAATAGTATTTAGTCTTTCTTTTAGCTTAGTATCATAAACATATGTCTGAGAAATATTGAGGATGCTTGATGTGTGAATCCAGTAAATGTCACTTATCAGCTGTGTATTGTATTCCAACAATGGAGCAAGAGTAAAGTTCAAGCATATAATTCAAATGATTATGTCCTATCTCTTCCTTTCCGTATAGTATTGTACCTGGTACCAGGCATATTTAGTAAACTGGAATGCTTCTTCAGTTAAATCTGAAAATAGAAATTTATTCCTTTGGAGTTGGTTGATATTTTACAGTTGATTGAACAATTCTGATTTATTAGACAGCTATTTTATGTCACTTAGTGCATGGGGCCTTCAGATTAATATTTGAACAAACTGGAGGAAATGTTGAGAAGTATCATGAGGTTATCAATTATAAAGTTCTATTAAACACCTCATATTTCAGATATACAAGGAATTCTTAATGGGTATGCGGCAGATTGCATACATATGGGAATTTCATGGAAAATTAAATTTTGCATTGGCTGAAGCCACTTACCTGGCCAGCACTTGACTTGTGTTTCTTTTATGACAAAGCTGTCTCCATTTATCTACATGGTACCCAGTAAGGATTGTAATAGAATGCCAAATAAAAAAACAATTCCACTCAATTAAGCTGATTGTTTCTCTCATCAAGGAGAGTGAGAAGATAAAAGATTGGAACATTTACTGTCCCTAATCATTCCCAAAGGAATCACAACTATTTGTCAAATGCAGAAGGCATTGGTTGATAATATAAGGATTTTGCAGCATTCGTGTTATATGCCTTTTGATCTTGGAAAAACAAAAACAATCAGTTTGATCCAGTTCAGAGAAAATCTATTAACATAAAAATTCTTTATATTAGAGAAAATTCCTCAATCTATTTCACATAAATATTTTAAAAAAGGATAAAGAAGAAACTAGCATTTATACAGCAGCTTCAGAAATTATCAGTAATTTATAAATGAGCCCTTCAGCACATCATCTCTGTGTCAGTGGAAAAATCGTTACCCAGTCTCAACATTCTAGCACTGGATCCATTGGCTTCCAAATAACTGTTCTCCAATTATACATTCAAATATTTTAACGGTGTTAAGAATTATCGCCTTGACCACATTTCAGACAGTGATGTTGTGGGGGTGGAACTGGACTCTCTGACGGTGGTGTCTGAAAAGAGGATGCTGTCCAAGTTGCATGCCATCTTGGACAATGTCTCCCATCCACTCCATAATGTACTGTTTAGGCACAGGAGTACATTCAGCCAGAGACTCATTCCACCGAGATGCAACACTGAGCGTCATAGGAAGTCATTCCTGCCTATGGCCATTAAACTTTACAACTCCTCCCTCAGTGTGTCAGACACCCTGAGCCAATAGGCTGGTCCTGGACTTATTTCCACTTGGCATAATTTACTTATTATCATTTAATTATTTCTGGTTTTATTTTGTTATATTTCTACTCTATTCTTGGTTGGTGCAACTGTAACGAAACCCAATTTCCCTCAGGATTAATAAAGTATGTCTGTCTGTCTGTCTGTAAGTTCCAGACCCCTACCATGCTCTGAGGGGAAAGAATTTTCTTATCCTCTCTTACATTTTCTAATAAGTAGTTTAAATTTTATGGTGTAAATTTATGCCCCTGGCTTTGACCACTCTGTTACAATCCTTATTGGGTACCGTGCAGATAAATGGAAACATTTATCTAATGTAAGTGTTCTTTCCTGCTTAACGGTTGAGGTCATTCATACACTTCACTTTCTACCCTAATCTTTTCTGCTCTAAAGCAAGCCACCCCAGCCTAACAAATCTTTCTTATGGTTAGAATTTCCCAGTGCTGCTAACATCCTCATAAGCTTCTGTAATGAGATTTCCTCCAAAAAGACTGCAACTGCTTTCATTTGCAAGTCATGGTCTAATTAGCGTTTCTCATACTTTTCACCTCTCTCGGCTTTTTAACACTTTGGCTCTTAATCAAAAGCATCACATAAATGTTGACCTGCCCTGTTAAGGATATGTGTACATTCACATCACTGTATATCCACATATTATTGTGTATTCTCTTGTCTGATTGTACCTCCCCAAATGTATTATCTTACACTTCCCCAGATTAAAGTCAATTGCAACTTCTCTGCTGAACTCACTGGACAATTTTTGTCCTCTTACAGCTTAAACATCTTACACAAAGACTACATCAAATGCACTGGCTCAGTTAGCTCTTCTTGCACCCCCTCAAAAAAAAAAGAATCCATTTAGACTGGACTTCCTTCAACAAATCCACCCTGTCTCTTCTTGTTTAATCTCTGCCTTTCTAAATGAAGATTATAGAACTCTCTTTCAATAAGTTGACAACCACAATATCAAACTAACTCAATTATTCAGTTTATCCCTTCTTCCCTTTTTAAACAATGGTTTAATGTTGGCAGTTCTCCAGTCCTCTGCCAAAACACTCTTGCAGCCAGAGAGATCTGAAAATTTGGAGTCAGAACCTATACCTTTTTCTCCATTTTTTTTTAATAGCCTGGGATGTATTTCTTCTGGGTTTGGTCATTTTAGCTTTTCAAAGTTCTGCTTCCTCTTTTACTTTGTTTACATCACCCGATGTTAACAAGAGTATCATCTCACTCCCCTATGAAGATAGCTACAAAGTGCTCGTATCGATCAAATCCAACATCCTCTTTACCCTGTGACCACAGATGTCTAAAAGGCTCTGTTCTTATTTTTCACTTATTTTCTAAAAATATTATAATTCACTTATTATAAAACCATTGTGGATTTTCTTAGTATTATTTTTTCAAGTTATTTTATTTATTTGCATGGCTTACTTGTGTTTTAATTTCTCTCATTCAATTTCTGCACTCTAGGCTTTCTGCAATCATGTGTCTCACATGAGCTTCTCCTTGTCATCCAGAGGGGTCTCTCGATTTAGCAGTCCCAGTTATTTTGTGGATGGGAACAAGTTGACCTTAAATCCATTGAATCTCCTCCTTGAGTGCCTCTCATTGTACTGAGACTGGTTTACCTCCAAAAAGGTATTTCCTGTCCACTTTTGTATAATTATTTCCCTGTCTGATTAAATTGACCTTCATTCAACTTAGAAACATTTCCTCATACTTTATCCTCTGCCATAACAGTGCTGAATCAAAGTGTTACAATCATTGTCATGAAACGGCCCTCACTCTGACCATTCCTTTCCAGTTTCATTCCCTACAACTAAATCCAGAGAGAATCCCCTTTCTTCCTAGATCTGTGAAAAAAAGCTAGAAGTTATTTTTTAACAAAAAAAATCTTTAATATAATTTACACATTTGTATATCCTCTGTACCTTTAACAATGACTATATTCCAGTTAATATCTGGGTAAAATCTTCCAATTATGCCCTGGTGTTTTTGCACTTCGTCCTTCTAGCTATTTGGAATTGTATACAGATCTACTCTACTCTGCCAAAAGAAGAATTATCCTTTTGTTTCATTAATTAATATCAGAGTACTTCATTTGATGACCCTGGAAATGGATCATTTCCCACAGCCATGGTTTTTCATTAACTATTATGGCCAACACACACACACACACTCACACACACACACACACACACACACACACGATGAGAAGGCGAAAAGGAGTGTTATGAATGTGCCACAACTCTGGGGGGCCGAAGGGTACAAAGTCGCCCCCTCCTTTTTGAGAATCACAAGATCGCTATTAATTCAGGTCTGGAACCCAGGAAATGAGAGAGAGACACGCAGAATACACAAGGTTTGGAATGTGTCCTGGCCTCAGCGGAACAGAACCACTGATAACGGCCATTGTCTCTTGGAGATGGAATTGTGTATTGAGTACTGTACTATTCATTGAAGCCCTCAGGGGGTGACCAGAGTGGGCTGGTTGAGGGATTGCATCATCCCAACCTGATTGACATCTGAGACACCGTGAGTAAGGATAAAAGAGGGTCTGGGGAACAACCCCTTTAGACACACCAGGAGAAACGTATGAGACCAGTGGGGACGTGTGTGTGTCCATCCTTGCCCGGATGACAAGTCTTCCACGGAACAGCCTCGCTAAAGGACAAATACGGATCAAGATCGGATAAGGGAAAGCCGGCAAGTTTCTAAAATCTCTCTTTCTCCAACCAAAAGGCTGCAGCCTGAATGAACTGAGTGACTTTTATATTTCCATCGAACAATACATTATCCCCTAGACAACGATAGAGCTATTTCTTATTGATTATTATTATACCCGCGCTTTTAGATTTAGTATTGACGATGTATATTATCTGTATGTTTGCATTGATATTATTTTTGTGTATTTTTACCAATAAATACTGTTAAAAATAGTGCCATCAGACTTCAACGGACCTCTCTATCTTTGCTGGTAAGTGACCCAGTTACGGGGTTCGTAACAGGAGCAAAAGGACAGATGTCACTTTTGCAGTGGATTCCAGTGATGGTGTCATAATTAAGAGGAATGGTTATTGCTGGAGTTGAAAACATAACCAAGGGAACCTGGAGTGAGCAATCTTTCAAGTTGACAGAAGCAGAATGAAAGGGAGGAAAAATGTGTTTGGTGATGGTTGCAACCAGAATCCTATAAGGACTCAATATCATTCTCCTGGTTTCTCATTTCTGTCACATCTTGTCCTGACGCCACCAACTACCAAATCAGAACTTCTGGTATATCTTCCCTGTTCCTCAACTGTGGCTCCCTCTCCATTACAATTTACAAGACCCTCAACAGCTTTTATTACACTACCCAATCTTCTGCATTCACCTCTGCCTCATAGAACAAGAACAGCTTTCCTCCTTCTTCCCGCCAGCCTGCACAATCAATGCCACATACAGGAACGATGTTCTTTCAACTGGAGCACTTGCCCTCGGCTTACCAAAATACAAAAATGAACAAAGGTAAGTTTCTTTATTAGCCAGGTATCTCAGTTAACTACTAGACTGATACTAGATGATAAACTTTGTATAAAGCAGTGAAACTCGTTGAGCCAGTAGTCGAGTGGATGTGCAGATGTGGCAGATGTAGGAATGCCACGTCAGACATAAAGAGTAACTTTCAGCAATGTACAGTAATGTAAAACTGGTAATGAGAAAGTCAGCGGCTTGTTTAATATTTTTACCAATGCTTTTTTTCCTGTCAAAACAAAAAAGATTGTAAAATATGCTGTCCATTCATTCATCCATCACTCATTGCATATTATTACAGTAAGTCAAAATGAAATCCATTAGTGATTTTTGTTCTGAACAACTGGAGAAACTTGCTTGTATCAAATTCTTCTGCATCTAAATTGTTCATTTGCCATGACACTGCTTCAGAAAATAGGCCATGAAGTTAAAATAAGAATATTTTCCAACTTAAAGAAATTAAATATGATGAACCCTCAATAGCACAATCACAAAATTTAAACACAGATCCAAACCAAATAACTCCAGGTGAGTGTTACTTGAATGAGGATGACAACTGCATGTTTAAACCTATCCAACCTACAATGAGCCGAGATTGTGTATGATAAATGGGGCAGAATATCTGTTACAATTTTAGCTGGTACAATGACTTTAAATAAAGCACTTAACTAAAATTTATTAGCAGTCATGATCACGGATTGTCATTTCAGCTTCCAAAGCAAATGGTAGAATCTCTTTTGCAGGCATTATAGTGCATTGGAAGAATTTGTACAGTACTCATGCATTAACTTTCATAATAAGCAAACATAATATAGTTTGAAAATATTACTAAAAGCTATTTTGAGATCAATAAATTTCATTACCATACATACCATACACTTTGGTAGAATATCTCAGAAAGTAGCCACCTCAACAGTGAAATAAATGAATCAGCTTGGCAGGTTTCCTTCCTTGAAGGACATTAGTAGTTCAGAGGGGATTTTACAGCAATCCTTTACTGATATCAGATTTTCATTTCGGACATTTTATTTAATTATTTTAAATTAAATTCCACAGCAGTGATGTGAGATTCAAATCCATATCTCCAGATAATGTCCTGTCACTTAATCACATTGGTACTGGGCTTCATTCTTTTAAGCTTATTCTCAAAGAAATATAAAAATCCTGATATATGGCTTTGCATTGTACAGCTGTCTTAACAAATACAGATGAATTTTGCAGAGCAAATAGCACATTCTTCCTGCTTAAGAAAGAATCGGGTTGAAAAAAACACAAAATTAGAGGAAAATATCAGGAGAGAGTGAAAAGAAATTAAGTCTTAGTTTCCTGGGGAATATGTGAGTACATGCCTCCCTCACACCCTCAATCAGACCGTTCCTTTTATAAGAAAATATAGGTACCAGGGATGTAATTAGTCTCCTAACATTATATAATATACAACATAGGACCAGCTAATGATACCATTATGAAAACGTGCTACATTTTATGCATGTATTTATGTGTGTGTTTATATATCAATATATATTATAATACATTGTCATGGGTGACTTCAATTCCTTTAATATTGATTGGCACCTTTTTAGTGCAGAAGGTTTAGATGGGGTGGAAGTTGTTAGGTGTTTCTGTCTGGGACCTCTGCTCTTTTTGTTTTTGTTACACATAAAACAACTTCAGTGAGGATGTGGTTAGCAACTTTGCAGATGACACAAAGGTTGCAGCTGCGATGACTAGTGTAGGTTACAATGGGATGGGCTACTGCAGGACAGTGACAGGATGCAGGGGTGGGCAGAGAAGTGACAGCTGAAGTTCAATTCAGAAAAGTGTGAAGATCAAACTTGAAGGTGGAGTATAAGTTTAATGGCAGGAATCTTAGCAGTGTGAAGGAAAAGAGGCATTTTGTTGTTCAAGTCCATTGATCCCTTAAAGTTGCCATGTAAATTGATAGGGCAGTTGAGAAGACCTGGCGTGTGCTAGCCTTATTTGGGGGCTTTGAGTTCAAGAGCCATGTGGAAATGTTGCAGCTCTATAAAACTCTGGTTAGACAACACTTGGAGTACTGTGTTCATTTCTGGTCACCTCATTATAGAACCATAGAACATGACAGCACAGTATAGGTCCATGTTGTGCTGACCCATATAATCCTTAAAAATAAGTACTAAACCCACACTACCCCATAACCCGCTATTTTTCTTTCATCCATGTGCCTGTCCAAGAGGCTCTTAAATACCCCTAAAGTTTTAGCCTCCACCACCATCCCTGGCAAGTCATTCCAGGAACTCACAACCCTCTGTGTAAAAAAATTACCGCTGATGTCTGCCCTAAACTTCCCTCCCTTACTTTTGTACCTATGCCCTCTGGTGTTTGCTATCGGTGCCCTGGGAAACAGGTACTGACTATCCACCCTATCTATGCCTCTCGTAATCTTGTAAACCTCTAACAAGTCCTCTCTCATTCTTCTACACTCCAAAGAGAAAAGTCCCAGCTCTGCTGACCTTGCTTCATATGACTTGTTCTCCAAACCAGGCAACATCCTGGTAAATCTCCTCTGTACCCTCTCCATAGCTTCCACATCCTTCCAATAATGTGACCTGAACCTTATAGGAAGGATGTGGAAACATTAGAAAGGGTGCAGAGGAGATTTACCAGGTTGCTGCCTAGATTAGGGAACATGACTTATGTGGAAAGGTTGAGCTAGGGCTTTGGAGTGATAGAGAAGTATAAAACAGACAAAATGCCCAGGCAGCACCTTTTCCCCATGGTGTCAATGGTCAATAGCGAAGGACATTGATTTAAGGTGAGAGGAGGAAAGGGTATTTTTACATAGAGTGACGGGTGCCTGGAATACACCACGGGGACGGTGGTAGAGGCTGTTACAATAGGGACATTGAAAAGGCACATGGATGTGAGAAAAATGTAGGATTAAGGGAAAGATGGGCTATGTAGGAGGGAAGGATTAGATTATTGTGGAGTAGGTTTGTAGTGGTCAATATCATGGGCTGAAGGGTCTGTGCTGTGCTGTTGTGTTCTATGTTCTGTTTGCTTGCTTGCTGCAGCCAACAAGGGGGATAAAAGTCATCACAGCATAAAACTGGCACTGACTCACTCAGGCAACCATTTGTGCTGATGACAGTAAAACTCCCAACACTCCTCTTCTCATGCTTCAGTAGTTTCTAAATTTACCACTGCAGTGAACTTCACTTACTCTATGTGCCTTACATCCTTCTCCCTGCGATAAGGAATTGAATTTTTGGCTACAACTGCAGGTTAAGTTATGCAGAGTTCATGTCTCACTGACTTTTCAATCAAAATCCCTATCAAATCACATTTGGCCTATCTGGAATCATTTAGGAGCAGCTGTCTTACTGGAGCTTGATTTTTCCAGCATATCTGTCATTCAGATCAGCTAATGGATTTGTGAAGATTAAAGTTTTCCAAGTTTTTTTATTAATCTTTTATTTTTGGATCTGGGTATCACTGGCAAAGATATTTATTGCTCTTCTCCCCTCCGCTGCCCCACCAAATGTCCTTGCAGTGGAGGCGGGCCATCATCTACAAGCACTGTGGCTCTTCTTGTACTGAGCTGTTAGGTAGGGAAGTCACAATGATGATAAAGGGGCCAAGATATATTTCAAAGTGAGACCTGAAGGTGAATCTGCAGTTGGTGCTTTTCCATTTAACCTGAAGCCCTTGTTCTCCTTCATGGTAGAGACAGGAAGGTTTTGGAAATGCTGTTGGACTAGCCTTGGTGAGGAACTGCAGAGCATTTAAGAGAAAATGCACCCTGCAGCTATGGTGCGCCAGTGGTGGACAGAGTGAATGTTGAGGGTTGAAATCAGATCACAGCTGAATGCACTGCTTTGTCCTTGACGCTATCTAGATTATTAAAAATCATTGCAGCTCTCACACAGACAAGAGACTAGTATCCCATTCTACATGTGCATTGTAGACGGTGGAAAAGCTCTGAGGTAGGAGTCAGCACTTTACCTCTAACCTGCTCTTGCAGCCACAGTATTCATGTGACAGGTCCAAGTGAATTTCAGATCATTGGTGTCTCAAAGGCTATTGATGATAATAGACTGGGCAATGGTTATACCCTTGACTGTCATGAATAGATGAGCAAATTCTCTCTTATCATTGCCTGGTCCTCTGGTGCACAAACATTACTTGCCACTTTTCAGCTTGGTCTTGCACTCACTGCATATAAGTATGCTTTGACACTAAAGTTTTTAGTTCCCATCATGTTGCATTGTTTCATTTAGAACTATATAATCATTGAGTAATATGCCATTGAAGGACTACATATGGCTTATGAATTCTTACTGGAAACTTTGATAATGTTAGACCCACTCCGCTGAAGGTTTCTTGTATAAAAATGAATCCAGTTATCTACTGAACATGATTAATTTGTTCTTTCTCTTTTCTATGTACTACATTCTTAGATCCTTCTACTTTCTGGATCATTTCCAAACCCAAATATTTCTAAAACAGTTTCTTAATTTTTTTTCTCATCTTTCAACTTCTTTTGCCAATAACCTATAACCTTGGTTTTCGATCATCAACCTCTAGAAATGCTTTCTTGTTTATCTAAATCCTTCATGAATTTAAGCCCTTTCATGATCCTCTGCCTTAAGAGAAGCACCCTGGACTATTCAATATGTCCTTGTACATCCTCTTCAAAACAGTCACATCCTTACCAGAGTATAGAGCCCAGAATGAACACAATATTCCAGCTGGGGCTGAACTAATGTTTTTCATTAGTCTAATATAACATTTTGGCTTTTGTATGTCATTCCTCTGTTTTAAAACTCAAGAAAATTCATAATGCTTTATTAGCTATTTTTAAAGAATTTTACCCCTCTTCATTGAATTGTGTTGAAATAAAGTATCTTTCTCTTCGCACCCGCGGCACTGCAAATGAGAGTAACTGTCTCACAAATGCGAAGTCCAAGGCTTGCTGTTAATTAGCTGAATGTAATACTCTACATTGACTTTGACTCTTCTCATTCTGATTCCTTAAGGATTCCATTCAACTTTCCAGTATCTATGTTCCAATCATACTTGTCTTGATGATGAAACTTCCCACACCAGTGCATTTGACACATTGCCCTTCTTCCTTGGTTTCCCACTCTATAATAATTGGAATAGCTCCCAACCACATCTCATCCTCTTCCTGAACTTACACTCTCAAACCTCCTTCTGGCCAAAGCTAGGAGAGGGTTCCTCTTATCCTCACTATCTTCCATAACTTCTCCCATCTTCAGTAAGAATATGCCATCAGATGTGCCTTAATCAACAGTTCCACTTCTCCATGCTCCATTTTCTTCACAGCTCCAGGTCTGCTCTTTCATCTCCTCCAACCACCGCTCTGCTTATCCCTTTCTTATGCAACTTCAAAAGGTATCACACCTGCCCCTTCACTTTGATACTTTCCATAGACTTGGGATCCTAAAAAAATTTTTTGGGAGAAGCAACAGTTTGCATACACGTTTTCCGGTCTAATGTCTTGCAATCAGTGCTCATGATGTGGTCTCCTCTACCCAAGAGAAACCACAAGCAGATTACACGGCCAATTTGAAGAACACTTCTCTCCAGTCTACAAAGGGGACTCCAAGCTCCTGGTTGCCTATCACTTTAATTCTTCATCCAATTCCCATTTTGACAGATCTGTCTTCTGCCTCAAACACCAGAACCTTTAATAATTTCTGGAAAAATCTATAGCCCTTTGTAATCAATACTAAATTCAGTGGTGTCAGAACTGAGCAGTCTGAGGCCAGGTCATCAAACTGTAATATTAAATGACTGTTTTTCTTCCTCCACAGATACCACCTGATTTGTTGGGTCTCTTCAGCTTTTCCTTACATTTAAGATTTTCAGCAAGGGTTGAGAATCACAGCTCACATTTCCACCCTGCTTGACCTTTGTTCTTCTATTATTTCAAAGGCACAAACTAAATTATAGCCTAGACAACTCTGAAATCTGCCCTATCACATGTATTCCTTTGCTGCCATCACTCCTCCTTCCCTTGCACACTTCTTTCCCAATGGACATTGGCTTAAAATGTTAGAGCTGTCTTCTCCACAGACATTTCTTGACCTTGAAATTAGTAATTGGTTTTTGGTTCTTTGTGGTAGGAAGCAGAGGGCGATGGTTAAAGATTATTTCTCAGAATGGAGGTTAGTGACTAGTGGTGTGTAACAGGGGTTCGTATTAAAGCTCTTGTTATTCAGTATTTAGCGAAGCGATTTAGATGCAAAAGCACAAGGCTTGTTCGGTAACTTTTGAAGGTGACACCAAAATAGGTGGTGTTATTAGAAGGTAGGATATCGTAGAACATCAAAGGGGACTTTCATCAGTTATGGAAGTGGACTTTGGTACAGATTCGTGTGAAAAGGCAGAAAGTAAAACCAGTGTAGGACTGTACTATGAATTGTAGGGCACTTGGATATGGAATGGAGCAGGGGGACAGAGGAACACTAGCATTGAAAGCAATGTTGCAGATACACAGATTGGTGAAAACAGCATTTAGCAAGCTGGTTTTTATCAGTCAGGACACTGAGTATAGGAGTTGGGACATTATGTTGTAGTCGTGACAGTCATGGTGAGGCCACATTTGTAATACTGCACACTATTTTGATCACTCTGTAATAGATAAGCTGTGGTTCAACCGGAAAGAGTGCTGAAATAATTTACGAGGATGTTGCCAAGACTAGAGAGTTTGGCGAGGCGAGGTCTTTATTCCTTGGTGCATAGGAGAATGAGGAGTGACCTGCTCGATGATTATTGTGAAGGATTTTGGGCAGCTGGGTCGGGTAAGTACCTTTGTAAGATTATGGAGTTGTGTGCCTGTATTGCTTAAAGCTTGGATCAGCAGGATTTCCTGGTGTTGCCCGCTAGCCCACAGCTGTACACCACGAGGCTATGGGACTGAGGTGTTTTTCTCTCTAGCTTGGTTAGAACAATGTTGAACAAACCATACCCATCAGAATCAACCATAAAGAAGGTGTGTTTGCTGATTGTAAGCGGAGTTGTTGCTCTCCATAGGCAGGGCTCCCTGTGTCACGTGGAGTCTCCAAGCGAATATCTGGGTCTAAGTCTTGTGTGGAAAAGGAAATTCCCTAACAATTATGGAATAATGATGGACATAGATAAGGTTGACAGCAAGTCTTTTCCTCAGGGTAGAGGAGTCCAAAACTAGGGACGTAGATTTTGGATGAGAGGGGAAAGAACTATGAAGGAACATGAAGAGCATCTTTCTCACAGAGATGGTGAATATATGGAACAAACAGCAGAAAAATGGCTAAGGCAGGTGCAATAGTATCATTTAAAATTCACTTAGATAGGTATATGGAGGGGTAGGGTTTGGAAAGGTATTGGTCTAGTGTAGGAAACTAAGACTAGATTAGATGAATGGCACGATGGTCAGCTTGGACTTATTGGGCTGAAGGGCCTGTATAAATGCTGTATTGTTCTGGGGGGGGGGGGGGGAGGTAGATTGTGAGATCAAGATTACATCTTTATTGTACAACAAGTCCATTCAATGGTCTTATATCAGTGAGATAGAAGCTGTTCTTGAGATTGCTGGTATGTGATTTCAAGCATTTGTATTTTATGCCTGATTGAAGTTGAGGTGGGTGGAAGAGAGAATCTCCTGAATGCACCTTTGACTACCTTGGCAGTGAGATGTGTAGACAGAGTCCACAAAAGGTTGACAGCTTTTTTGTATCACAGTTTTTGTGATAAGCTGGGCTGTGTCCACATCTCCGGAATTTCTTGCGGGCTTCAACAAAGCAATTCCACACAAAGCTGTGATGCAACTGGTTAGGATGCTTTCTAAGATCATCTATAAGAACTGGTGAGAATCAACGGAGATATGCCTACAAAGTATTTCCAGAATTTTCCACTTTTAGTACCTTCTAATTTTTGTTTTAATGCTAGTCCTTGCAGAAAGTAGAAAAATACCTATCCAATTCATATTCAAGATCCTCTTTATAAAACTGAAGATACACCTCCAGTAGAAACTGATATATAATATAGTTTTGTCCAGTAAATATTTCTGCATCACAGAGATAAGCAGGTTGCTGCAGCATAAGATATTGGATCAAGATACAGATACCAGCTTCTTTGGAGCAATGAATCTGACTGGAATGGAAGAACAACAGTTGGAAGTTTATCACCCTGTAATCTCCAACACCATTCTCCCGAATTTACATGCTAATCTCAACCATGTATCAGCAATAGCTGATCTGCCTTTGTAAATATTGATGCTTATATTGCTGATTAGTCCTTTTGAATTACCGTAGATTTTGCACTACAGAGCGCACCTGATTAAAAGCCACTGGCTCTAATTTTAGAAATAAAATCAATTTTGTACTTGTACAAGCCGCACCGGATTTTAGGCCGCACCGGATTTTCGGCCGCACCGGATTTTCGGCCGCAGGTGTCCCACGTTGTAATATGAGATATTTACACAGAAAGATATTACACGTGAGGATTTTTTAACTTTTAATTAAATCCATATGGTAACATAAACAAATACATATTGCAAATGCTTTTTTTTGAACCGTGCCTGTAACGCGGCTACTTTTAAATATACGTTGCGTATACTTTTTTACTGAACAACATTCCAATATCTCCTAACGACTGGTAAAAAATATATATACTGCAGCCTACCAGGAAAAGTTATTGATCGCCTTTAACTTAAAAGCAGCGTTCGCTCAGATCTAATGCCGCTCGCGTAATGCGCTCGCCCCCTCCTTCCCGTTTATCGCAAACCGGCATTTTTCCCACAAGACGCGGCGAAACCGGGTGTGACGTCATAGCATCCCGGGATGTAGTACAGAAAACAAATATAGTTAAAACACTTCTAACTTTAACTAACAAATGAATTACTAAGCGAAAATATTATAAACTAAATAACTGCCATAAAGGCAGCACAATGCTTTTCTTCGAGTGTTTTCCATGTTGATGAGGGTGAGTACAAATGACTGATTTACAATAATTTAATTGTGAAAGTGCGCTTGATTTATCGTACAATTTCATTGGACCTCTGTGAACTACTCATCAATTTTATTGGTCTACTGTTACGAGGCAAAATGTTTTCGGCGGCATGAAAAAAAATCATGCATTAGCCGCACCGTAGTAAAGGCCGCAGTGTTCAAAGCTGTTCAAAATGTGGGAAAAAAGTAGCGGCTTATAATCCGACATCTACGGTAATTGATTTTGGTTGATTTGCTGCTAACAAGTTAGGATATTGATCCCAGCATTCTGCCATAAATAAAATAGCTTGAAAATATTGGAATTGTTATTGACAGGGGCATGATTATGTCTTGTCTAAATGTGACACTAATCCTTAATTCTACAGAGCACACTCAGCAGTGATAATGATGGGACAACTGAAGCATTTTGTCCTGGAGTATGCCCACGCATAATTAACTGGAGCAATCCCTGAACAGCAATCTGAAATTCCCTGCTTTTCCACTTACTGCATTGTTTACCGCTATAATCAAGGAAAATCAGTAAGCTGATGTGAATACAGGGAATTTATGAATTAGACTCACTATGAAACACTCTGAAGATATTATATTTTGTTGAATAAGATGGATTCAAGCTTTTAATATTGTTTGGCCATAATTACTGCTTTACAGGCCACCAAAGCTAAAAAGTAATTTCAATGTCAGTAGATTATAATTCCCCTCAAATAACAATTTCAAAATATAATGGATTGCAAAATTATAAAAAGAAAGAATGTTTAGAATTTTTCATTTTCTCTCAACTGTGCTCATACCTGACAATCTTAATTCCACTGAATAGTGAGGCCCTCCATTGGTCGTGGTTGACCATGGATGTTATGTTCTATCCGTCATATGTAAGCCAGTACCTATCCGTCATATGTAAGCCAGTACCCAAACAAGTGCAGTACAATATGGACAGCAAGCAGTTGCCCATGCAACAGGCTCCCCCATTCCAAAGGAACGACAGAGACCGATGCAGTTTGACACCAGCATCGTTGCAGGAGTTGCCAGTTAACGTTGAACTATTTTAGGGATTCCAGTTCCATATTTTTCCTCAGGGTTTGCACCCAAAGTCTTCACCGTGAGTGGGTATAGACGCAAGGCAGCAGAGTTTTGAGATCAGAGTTTTCCTTCTCCTAGATGAGCTGGCAAATAGGGCTGACAAGCTCAATCTGCCTGAAATGAATGGTTTTATAGGGCACCAGTAACTCACCTTTGCCCCTTCTACTGTCAGTAGAAATGGTTCCACTGGGCTTAGAAGCTAAGCCACAAGTAAAGACCAGGAGTTGGACTTTGCTGTCATAGGCTATTTGCGATGCATGCTGTTGGGAGCATTTAATAGGTCGTGGGAGCTGATCCCCACTACCTCCCCCAGCTATGACAACCTTAAGGAACCCACTGAATTTCACTGAAGAACATGTTAATTTCACTTTGTGCTCCCTCTACCTCATTTGCTACTTTTAAGGATTTTAGGCTATGTAGCTGGTTGTTGTTAAACTATTCCTTTAAGCTGATGCCTGAAATTTAGGAAAGGAATGATCTTGTATTCAAGCTCCTTACTTGGAGCTTTCTTATTGAACAGTGATTCGTCCCAAGCTTAGGTTAATCCACCCTAACCACAGAGCAACTGGTGATAGACAATATTTGAGAGGTGGCTTCCATCAAGTGCAGCACCATAACAAATAGTTAGAAAATAATCTACTGAATTATTCAGAAATGGAAGCAAGAAGTTAAATATTAATAAGTGGCAAATGTTTTAATTTTCTCACATGTTAATTAAAAGTTTAAGGTTTAACCCACTTAAACCTCAAGTGGGTTCCCTAATGTTGTCACAGCTAGAGGAGGTAGTGGGGATAAGCTCCCAGTATTAAATTTTCCCAAAGGCATGTGTCTCAAAATTGGTCCTTTATTCATTAACTAAGAACAGATATTCTTTGGGGACTTTCCAATCTGTGATTCACTTCTTAAAATACTCGACTAACAAAAATTTTAAGTTATATTTATGAATTCATTAATTTTTCATTCTTAGCTTTACAGCTTCCCTCTAGGGCTTTTCACCTGATGTTAATTGGGAGTTTGAAAACTGGAAAAGATGCTTTGCAGATCAATTAGTTTCATGTACACATGCTGGTAAACTAAAAAATTCATGAGTGCTTCCAGAATATTCTAAGAGTGTGGAATTAGTGTAAGAATATTTAACCTCTGAAGTATCAAGGTACATGTTCACATTAATGCATTATATTCATACAATGTCTGAAATAAATATTCACCTGGGTTTACTAAACTATCCCATTTGAAGTATGGCTGAGGTGGATGAGAATGAAATGCAGTGCTGATAACTTCTATTAACATGTCGAGTCTTTTGGTTTAAATTTGTATTCTCTCCTAATTCTGTTCTTATGTCTTATGGTCTAATATTTGAATATAATAATGTCATATATTGTTTTAGGTTTACGTCCCAAGTAAAAACATTGCATATGTGCACAGTAAACACGTTGTATGCCATGTCTTCAAATCACTCTCTTACTCATCATCATAATCTTCAATTTGGTACTGCAATCAGACTGCATTACTCATCACAGTTTGATAGCTGCAACCTGCAACTTGCAGCTAACCAAACTCAAGTTATATAGTATTCTGTGAATTGATTCTACTAGCTGGGAAGCATTGGGATAATCATGCGCAGTTCTCCTTCAACAGTGACCACCTTTTACCTTTAAGAAAGCATGGATGTGACCATCAGTTTGCTCATAAAATTTATAAACCATGTTTATGCAAAATATGTAAAACAGCAGAGCAAATGCAATGAACCACTTGAGTTATTTTTAATGATGTTACATTATACTTGTCTTGAATTAAACATCTTAATCCAACACTGAAAAAGTATTCTGTGGCATGTATGTCACTGCTTGGCTTTAATATATTCTAGCATTAGACAAGGATTTAATTCCAAAATTATGCTGCTACTGTTACAACATGTATTGAAATATATGTGCTCAGACAGATACCATTTCATTCACACTGAATAACTTATTTTCAGGATGCAGCTAAATATTTCTATGAAATTGACAAATGGAGACCTATGCTGACACCAGACCAATTTTATTATGAACAGGAAGAACAAAGGAGACAATGAAATTGTTAGTTAGAAACTCCAGTGTCCAGAAATAACCAGTGTTACAGCTGGACAATGACCATTTCATTTGCAGAGTTAATTCTGGAAATTTGTTGGCAAAAGTAATTTTAACTTGTAACTTCAGCTTGTAACTGAGCCCCAACAGGACTGGTGTTCCACTTTATGTTGAGAAACCGGTTGTCTGAGACTGTAAAGCTACCAATCCTGCACTGTACATTTCTAAAGTTCTGCTGCAATATTCCAAAAAGAGCATTGTACAAAGCATGACAACCAACTGCCAGGAACTGCTGTGGAAATTTCACCAGAAGGTGCTCAGCTAATATTCCCTGAGTGTCATGAAACAAGCCAGTAATGGTTTGGTAGAGGGGAGAGGTCCAGACCAAGGCTAGAACAGCCATGATCATCCTGGATGGTGAGCAGGCTTGAGTGTCCTAGTGGCCCACTCCTGCACCGATTTTCTCATATTCTTGTTCCAATGTCAAGTTTGACATGAGAGTTAACTTTAAATTACAGAAGAACAGTTTATCAGGCTGGCTTTCAGGGCATGGTATTTATCACCCTTCAATCTCTTTGACTGATGAGAATGTCTTTTACTAATGAGGGAATATACCAAATTAAGGTTAAATATCTTTGGTTTAAATTGAGACCAGCTTCTTTATGTTCCTGACTAGGATGGATTTTTAACATGATTTCTTCTCAGATCTGAATGACATGTCATACTACCACACAAGATACCAAGTGGCACCTTCTAGTAAGTACACTAACACACAAGTTATTTATCCTCAGAAGTCAGTCATTGGTCCAAAACCTTGGCTCATTTATGAGGTCTGAAACAAGCAATGTCATTTCCTAAATTAATTTGAAAGGTACATTATTAAATCCTGAATCTATAGTTTAGCTTACTCTGCCAATTCAATGTCTCAAAAAAGTCAAATAGTCATATAACACAAAACAGGCCTTTTGGCTTTAACTGGTTGATGCCAGCCAAGTTTCTCATTTAAGTTAGCAACTTTTGTCTATATCGCTCTCAAGCTTTCCTCTTTGTACCTGTTTTTTAAACATGGTTAATGTACCTGCCTCAACTGCTTCCTCTGTACTCATTCCATATAAAGACCACACTCTGAATGAAAAGGTTGAGCCTCATGTTCCTAAATTAGGGGATTGCTTCATCATAAATTTACTTTTTTTTCCCCTAGTTCTGCTGAATTGTCGTAAATTAGGGGCAACTTCGTACAGCACCTCCGCTCCACCCGCCTAAAGCAGAACATCCTGGTGGGCAAACATTTTAATTCCCAATCCTATTCTAACATGTCAGTCCATGACCTCCTCTTGTGCCACAATGAGGCCACACTCAGGGTGGAGCAGTAACACCTTATATTCTGTATCGAGGTTGGGTAACCTCCAACCTGATGGCAAGAATATCGATTTCTCTTTCTGGTAAAAAAAATTCCTTCCCCCTCCCCTCTTTCTAGTCCCCACTCTGGTCTCTTTCCTCATCACCTGCCTATCACCTCTCCCTGGATTCCCTCCTCCTTTCCTTTTTCTTATGGTCCACTCTCATCTCCTATCAAATTCCTTCTTCCCTAGCCCTTTATCTTCCAACCCACCTGGTTTCACTTAGCACCTTCTGGCTATCCTCCTTCCCCTCCCCCCCACCTTTTTATTTGAGTCTCTTCCCCTATTCTTTTCAATGCTGAAGAAGGATCTCATCCTAAAATGTTGACTATTCATTTCCATAGATGCTGCCTGATCTGCTGAATTCCTCTAGCATTTTGTATGTTTTTCTTTGGATTTCCATCACCTGCAGACTTTCTCTTCCTCACATTCCTCATAAGTTTCACCCTTCTCAACCTAAACCCCTCTGGTTCTTGATTTACCAACCCTAAGAAAAACATAAGGTAAATGTGCAAAATTTATGCCCTAAAGATTTCTAATAACTGTATGATATTTGCATATCTGCAATATGTCTCTTTAAAGTATACTTCATCATTATTAATGAACAATTGGGGAATTCATTAGCTGAAGAGGTTGTACTTTCATCTCTGAGCTTTGCATTCAGCCTAGACATGGACATAAAAGTCTTCTCAAACTGTTTTCTGCAAGGCTACAACATTAAACCTTAATAATCTTAATCTAATGCTTTGTGAGCATTTGATCATACTCAGAACCTGTAGTTTCATCTTGGGGATCTGCAGTAACTAATTTTACGTGTGCAGAATTGTTCAGCAGATTCAAGTGATATAAAGAACAATTACTCTGATAACATCTTTCTTCATTCAAGTATTATAAGCATATGCTTGGGCTATCGATGATGTCCATACCTGATAATTTACAAAGGTTCTCTAAATTCCATGAGAATTGTGAAATGAGTACTCTATCTGACATGGATGTTGAGTTCTGAATCTCATTAAAACATATCCAGGCTTGCTCATTGTAGTTTCAAGAGGTTAAAATACGCTTTTGAGTAAATGTAGAGAAAAATCTAATTTGCAGGATGATAATTCAAATTTCTAAAGGACAGAAATGCGCAAAACTAAAAGGAAATTGCAAAATATTAAAAAGGTCACAAATTCTTTCAATAGTTGAATTGAATAAGGAAAACGTGGATGGCAAAGGCCTCAAGAAAGGACAGTGCAAGAGTATTATAAATGAAAAAACTCTTGACAATGAGACCATTCGAAGTAACAAAAGAGAATGCTAAGGAAAGCAACAACTGCTGCAGTTCCTTTGATGGATTTAATAGTTCAGATGAATTAGACAATGGTACCTTGCCTTTCACTTAAGTATTTGGCAGCATCTGAATTGCCATCAGTGACAAACTACAGAATAAGAGAGAAGCTTAAAAGGGCAAAGTAATTGTGTTTTTCCAATGAGTTTTGTCATCCAGTGAACATTGGAATATTAAAACTGAAAGTGCCAGCATTAGTGAATATCTTTTTCTAGCTAAACTGTTTGCAAATGTGGCATAAACACAAAATCATCTGAAGGCAATATATAATTTCAGTATTGTTTAGAGAACATTAGAAATATTTTCAGTTGACAGGGAAGAGTAAAAGTTAATGTACAACGAGTCCTTTCAGTGGTCCTTTAACAGTAGGTTAGAAGCTGTCCTTGAGCTTGTGGTGTATGCTTTCAAACTTTTCTGCCTGATGGAATTTGGGGTGGGGGTAGAGAGAATGTCAAGGGTGGTTTTTTGATTGCGCTGGCAGTAAGATGTGTAGACAGAGTTCATGGAGAGGTGTTTTATTGAAACAATAGGTTCTTGGATTTGGCTCAGAAAAGGCAGAAAGACAAAGAGTCCAATTATCTACATAGAACTACAGAACTGTTTATTAGGCCAACATTAAGCATTAAAACACTTAGCAGCACACACAAAATGCTGATGGAATTCAGCAGGTCAGGCAGCATCAATGGAGATGAATAAATAGTCAATGTTTTGGGCAAGGACCTTCTTCAGAACTGAAAAGGAAGATACCAGAATAAAAAGGTTGGAGAAGGGGAAGGAGGACTAGCTAGCAGGTGATAGGTGAAGCTGGATGAATGGGAAAAGCAAAAGGCTGGAGCAAAAGGAATCTGATTGGACAGGAGAATGGACCAGGGGAGAAAGGGAAGAAGGAGGTGATAGGCAGGTAAGGAGAAGAGGCAAGTGGCCAGGATGGGTAATAAAAAAGAGAGAAGGGGCAGGGAAAAACATTTTCAAGAATCATTTGATTCTGGCATGGTTCTTGAGATTTGAAAAATTACAAATGTCACGCTACTTTTCAAGAAGGGAGAGAAGCAGAAGAAAGGAAATTATAGACCAGTTAGTTTGACCTCAGTGGTTGGGAAGATGTTGGAGATGATTGTTAAGGATGTGCTATCAGAGGCACGTCCTTAAAAATAGGTAAAATAGGCCACAGTTTACATGGTTTCCTTAAGGGAAAATCTTCCCTGAATAATCTGTTGGAATTCTTTGAAGAAATAACAAGCAAGATAAACAAAGGTAAATCAGTGGATGTGGTGTACTTGGATTTTCAGAAGGCCTTTGACAAGGTGCCACACATGAGCCTGTTTAACAAGTTACAAGCCCATGGTATTACATGAAATATACTGGCATGGATAGAGTATTGGCTGACTGGCTGGAGGCAAAGAGTGGGAACACAAGGAGCCTTTTAAGGTTGGCTGCTGGTGACTAGTGGTGTTCCACAGTGGTCTGCATTGGGACCGCTACTTTTTATGTTATAAGTCAATGATTTCGACGATGGAATTGATGATTTCGTGGCCAAGCTAGCGGACAATACAAAGATAGGTGGAGGGGCAGGTAATTCTGAGGACGCAGAGATGCTACAGAAGGACTTAGATAGATTAGGAGAATGAGCAAGTAAGTGGCAGATGGAATACAGCATCGGGAAGTGTATGGTCATGCACTTTGGTAAAACAAGTAAACACATAGCTTATTTTCTAATTGGAGAGAAAATCCAAAAATCTGAAGAGGCTTGGGAGTCCTTGTGCAGGATTCCCTAAAGATTACTTTGCAGGTTAAATTGGTGGTGAATATGTGGACATTGTTACTAGGAAAAGAAAGTTTCCTGAAGTCCAAGTTTATTAACTGAATTTTATCTCTATAACTTCAGTAGGGGGAATCTAACTTTGCATTGATAGATTAGACTTCTGAGTCATTAGTCTCAAAACTCTAACTACCATACATTGAAAAGTTTTAAAATATTATGCTTTTAATATTAGTAAATGTATTTATTGAGTAAACTCTTACTCTTCTCTATCCTTGAGCACCAATCAGTAATTCTGTTTCTCCATTTTGCCACCGTAATCAAGGAAACATCTTTGTCACTGGTCTGTCTAAGGTAACAATAAATTGTGAAAAGTTCCTCAGTCTATCAGAAAAACTAATAACCCCTTGTCCTGTAAAGCATTAACCTTCATGCTTGCCGTATCTCTCACCACTCTGACCTTGAATGTAACAGACCGTTGATTGCTACAATGGGATTACAACCATGAGAATCCAGTACCACCATGGGAACATGAAAGTTAGGTGAACACAGAGATGGGACTTGTGAAGAGTGGTGACAAGTGGTTACTGGTTCTTACTTGATGGATTGAGATGGGGCTGTGCATTGGTCCGCTTAGTACAGCATTTCATATCAGTGGAAAGGGAATAAAAGTAGGGTGGTCCGGGATTCGGGGGTAGTTTTTCAGGGACTTACCAACGGGCTGGTTGTGAATAGTGCTATGGATCATGTGGGAGGAGTGCTGCAGTGAGAGGGGCCTGCACATGACTACATTTGGCATAGTCAGCAAAGGATTTGGCAGGCGCAGCAGAAAGCAAGAATGTTTACAAAAATGTTTAGAAGTATGAGTCAGAAGGAAGAACCCCATGTGAAGAATACCAAGTACTGGGATTATAACTCTGTGGGATTGGCCAATAACTCTGTGGGATTTGGGAGCCTGGCCAATTGGGTCACAGATTTTAGTGCACTGGTGGATTGGATGGAAAATCTGGACACCTCAGAGTTAAAGATGGGGCACCATCTTGTGTCCGTATTAACGAGGTTAGGTTTTCCGGGCATAGAGGGTTTTCTGGCTGCTGCTGACCATCATGAAAGGAAATGAGACAATCTCTTAAAAAGAGGAGGAAATGGGGAATCTTAAACACAAGGTGCAAGTACTGAATCACTGCTGCACGATCATGGCACTGGCCTCCTGGTCGGTGCAGAGCTGGGCTGAGCAGGTGGAGCCAAAGGGAGTCAACATCGCCCGCCACCTGGCCAAGGTCTGTTCAGCAGGAATTACATGAAAGGTTAATTGGCAGCTGGACCCAATGAAGATCCAGGCTCTTATTTTACAGGGTGATGATGCTGATACCTGGGATGGAGATATTTAGTTTGGCGGCGAGGTTCGGGAGAAGGGGGTGCACAGACACTCTTTTCCCAATGCCCCCAACACTTGAAAGTACAACAAACTAGGGCTACTATGCCCACAGAAACGTGTTCTGACAGATCTTTCTCTCCATGCAGCCCTCAGCCAACTGCTCGACCGTGCACCCTGGGACAACGTGTCATCCAGCTAAGGGAAGAGCAGGAGTGGAGATCAAAAGTGGTGCCCACCTCGCTGGTGACTACGGACCTCTCCTACAAGGAATTGGTTTAGTTGAATTATTCGTACAGACAGAAATCAGGGGGACCATTGCCACATGATTGTTAAGGATATGAGAGAGATGCAATATGTTGCAGGTGACGCTTTTGTGAGAACAGGAAATAGTGTGTCTGAACACCCAATAAATATCTAAAAGGAAGTGATAGTGTACTTCCCCACATTGCAGAAATGCCCATGACTGTGATCTTGACTAATACCTTTCTCAGAATGTTGTATGAATATGCTTATTGTCTGAACATGTTGTAGTGTTGGGTGAACTCCTGGAATCCAAAGCTTTCAGGCAAGGGAGTACTGATCCCATCCCTCTGAGTGACTCCGAAAACTGGGGATGGAATGAATCCGTCATGAATTTAATGGGACTGTAAAATGGGGTCCATTTGATCAGAGCAAGAACAATGTACTAACACTAAATGTGTTTGTAATACCATGATCCAGGAAGAACTGCCATTGTCATTGTGATGGGCAGGTTCGACGAGGAACGACTTGTCTACCTCTATGCATCTTAATGGCACTACTACAGTGGGATATACTGTTTTAGGGCATGTTTGTTTTCCATGTTGAATGGCACATACTGGGTGTGCAGCTCCCAGGCCTACCCTTGGCTCCCCACAGGATGGTCTGGCTGTTGCTACCTAGGATATGTTGTGCTATATGTTGGAATAGATGCTATATGTTATTTCTTGCAACACACACACACAAACTGCTGGAAGAACTCAGCAGGCCAGGCAGGATCTATAGAAAAAAAGTACAGTCAACTTTTCGGGCTAAACCGTTGACAGGACTTTTTTCCATAGATGCTGTCTGGCCTGTTGAGTTCCTCCAGTATTTTATGAGAGCTGCTTGGAATTCTGGCAACTGCAGATTTTCTCTTGTTTGCAAATCGTTATTTCTTTGTTGTTTTATCTTTTTTATGCCTTCTTGTATTTTATATAATTACTCTGTTTACACGTGTAATTCCCTTGGTTAAGATTTCTACAGCTATACTGTGAGGAGGTTTATTTTAGCAGTTTTCTGTAAAATCAGTGTGTCTGTTGGTGAGAGTGATTTAGTTTCGGCTGAAGGTAAGGAGCCATGTTGATCAGCTTAGGAATATTGTGTCCGCCAATCATGATATATAGAGAGATCTAGGCAGAGAGAGATTTCTGGCGGACAGCAGTCAGGTTCATGGTCGTTTGGCGGGAGATGTGGAGGAGAGAGGATCAGGGAAGATGCCTGGATGATCCTATCCGAAGGGAAATCCTTAATGTAAGGAGTGTTTCACTGGATGAAGGAGTCCAAGAAGGGAAGTTCCACCTGTGATTGGTGATGAGAATTCAGCGGCATGAGTAAAACGGTATACCCGACCAATACAGACACGAGCTCCAATGTTTATGTGCACATTTAGACTGGTTTATTTGTAATGGGCCCTTTTCTTTGTTTTCCTTTTCTTTTCCCTATTAACCAATCGATAAAGCTAAAATTGATAAATATACTTTCTTTATAATTTTATGCTGGTGTACGATCTGTTATTTCTTGGCAACTGATAATTGTGCATGGTCAGTATTTGCACAGCATTCGGTCAAATCGAGGTTCCTTTAATCAGAATTCCCAAAGTTCCTGTTTGGTTTTACCCAAAATCATCCCAATGCTAGACATATATTGCTTATGAAAGGTGGCCTTCTCACGACTGAGTCATGTGGCTGTTAACAGAGTTAGCTATTGAGCCAAGTTTGTATACAAGTCCCTGTGAGATGGTTATGCATATAATTATGCATAATTCCTTAGTGGTCACAGTATGTGCAATCGATTTATGATTTTAAATGACATGACAATGTAATATTACAGTGGGTACAGCCATGGAACATGACAGTTAGGTGAAGACAAGGATGGGACTTCTGAAGAGTTCTGAAAGTTATGATTGGTTCTGATTTTGCAATTTGAGATGGTGCTAATGTATTGGTCCATTTACTGCAGCATTTCACATCAATGGAAAGGGTAGAAAAGTAAAGCAGTGTGGGGGTTTGGGAGTAGTTTTTTGGGGTCTCACCGACTGGCTTGTTGTGAACAGTGCTGAGGATAGAGTGAGAGGTATGCTGCAGTGAGAATGGCCCCCACACGCCTAGGTAAGTGCTTTAATCTAAGTATTTTAATTGGCATAAACATCGTTTCTCCTTCTGGTAAAAAAATACCAGATACCTAATCCTATAAGATTCCTATATCTTATATCCCATAAGATATAGGAATAGTAGTAGGCCATTTGGCCCATCGAGTCTGCTCTGTCATTTCATCATGGCTGGTCCGTTTTCCCTTTCAGCCCCAATCTCCTGCCTTCTTCCCTGTATCCCTTCATGACCTGACTAATCAAGAATCTACCAACCTCTGCCTTAAATATACCTAAAGTCTTGGCCTACACAGCCACCTGTGACAACAAATTCTGCAGATTTTCCTCTCTCTGGCCAAAGAAATTGCTTCTCATCTCCGTTCTAAAAAGCCGTTTCTCTATTCTGAGGCTGTGTCCTCTGGACATAACCTCCCCGCCACCATAGGAAACAATCTCTCCACATCCACTCTATTGAGGCCTTTCAACATTTGATGAAAATTACTGGATTTTTATAAAACTCCCATTCAGTTCACTAACGCCCTGCTGTTTGGGAATCTGTGTCTTTATTAGATCTTTGCCTATATTTGATTCCATACCAACAGCAGTGTGATTAAATCTCAAATATTCTTCAAGCAGCCTGGTAGGTAATCAATTCAATTTAAGTTTAATTGTCATTCAACCATGCATGAATACCCATGTATACAGCCAAACGGGACAGCGTTCCTCTGGGGCCAAGATGCAGAACACAGTACCAACAGACACACAGCACAAAGTATACATAGCGTGTACAAGGTAGCAAGCACATAAAGATTTCAGTAGGATACAGCCACGCAATAAAAAAGTCTAGACTCGAGCTGCAATAGAGCTGGCATTTTGCTGAGCGAACACTGGAGGGCAGCAACGACCCCAGCCTGGTTGCCACACCACGCTGCCACTGGTGGAGTGCACTGGCTCTGAAGCCTCTCTCCTGGCAGATGTAATCAGGCGACAGCATGGCTCGAGGCCTAGTCCTCGCATGTAGAAGATAACAAGCACATATAGGATATCAGTAAGATACAAAAAAATACATAGTCCAGACTCTGAGTCCATCGACACCATGGAATTTTGCAGTCAACCATAAATCTGCTCTCTTATCTTATCTCCTTTGGTTTCAGATCTTAGCAAAGTTCTGACCTTCATTTCCCAGTTCAACGTGTTCTTTCATTTGTTTTTCCTCTCTATAACTTCTGCATTAGTCTATCAGTTGGATGGTTCCATAAACAAAGGATACATAGCTTCCTCCAATTGTAGATTTAGATTGACTACATAGGGATTGAAAGAGAATGGGCCATTTCAACCATTGAATCTGTTCTACCATGCACTGAGATCCTGACTTACTTCTATATATGGTACATGCTCTTTCCCAAAAGGCCTTAATTCTTATAAAATATTAATCTTATTTTTAACATTGGACAGTATGGGAGCACAAATATTTGCAGAGAGGACTATAAAATGCATAACATTTTTAAAAAATAATAAGGTTTTCTTATTTTTTTTGTATTTAGTATCACGATGTTGCTAATAGCTTTTCTCATTTTCTCTTTTGTGTTGTTCTTTTATTTACAAACACTTTGCAAATGTAATTAGTGCTGCAATCCTTCCAGAATTTACCTCCTACATTAATAATTACTCTTTTTTTCTTGATGCATGTGAGTAAAACAAATGTTCAGATTTTTAGTGGAATTTAGGAAAGCTCATCTTTTTTCCTTCTGAGGGAATCAAAGTTAGAAATGCAGTTTTAATTAATTTTCAAGAAAGCATTGGTAAATTGGAATTTACCACTACATGAAACTGAGCAGTATTGGATTTTTCTAGCAGATTTTTGGCTGGAAGGAACATTTGTGCAGGTTGTCACAAACTTTGGTGTCGATGATGGATTAGCACTGCAAATGCGGTGGGGTAGAAAATGTTCTGTTAGTTGTTTCAACTAAATAGATGGAGTTAATGAATTTATTTAAGCATATTATGTAAATGATGAACTGTGAAAGAGCTCCCCAACCACTCATCTTTTAAAATCTCCCCAGAATCCATGCAGAAGAAGAACATGAACCCTTGTTCTTTTTCAACCAACATCTAATTTGCCTTCAAAAGTTTTCTTTTGGGACAAGTAATCTGGTGACAGCGATGGGTGCAATTGACTGTAGATGCGATGCTTTGTTGTTGGTATCTGATAACATACAAATTGTACCAGAAAGAAGTTATGCTACTCTCATTGTGCGTGACTGGTCTCCTGACAGAAATCGTGAAGCCTTTTTCATAGCTGTCTGTGCGTGTGTCTGTTACCACAATAAATGAAAGGACCATTTGTGGGTGAGAAAGGCCACTCTGAAGGAGCACTGAAATACTCAGTAGAATGGGTCTTAATCTAGGCTGTGTGGCCTGTTGTATTATCTCACTACCATGACCGGCACGCCAATGAGTAGCTGATGAGGAAGAGGATGAGAAGAGTAATAATGAGGAGGAATAATACAGAAGAATGCAAACTAAGAGGAGGTGGAGGAAGAATATGATCAATATTGGCCCCTGTCCATGCATAATTTTCCCATCCAAATGATGATGGATGTTTTCTGCAAACCAACATGAACTTTATCTTGTCCTGGTCTTCTGTGTAACTCAACATCATCATCATTACTTGCCATGTTGTATGACATAGGTGATCATGGTCGCATGACCACGATTACTCTTGGCAAATCTTTCTGCTGAAGTGGTTTGCCATTGCCTTCTGGGTAGCATCTGTACAAGATGGGTGACCTCAGCCATTATCAATACTCTTCAGAGATTGTCTGCCTGGTGTCAGTGGTCGCATAACCAGGACTTGTGATATGCACCACTTGCTCCCTTGGTTTCACATGACCCTGGTCATGGAGCTAACCAGATGCTACATCTTGCTCAAGGGTGACCTGCAGGCTACAGGAGGGAAGGAGCATTTTATATCTCCTTTGGCAGAGACATCCCTCCACCTTGCCATCCAGTATAACTAACAACCTGTATTTAATATAAACCCAGTGACATGACATACCTTACTTTACAGACAGACCTGGACACTATTTTTAGCAGCAAATGTTGTGCCAATAATACTGGTAATGCACTGCTGAATCTATATGGTCACCTCAGGATCTCATTTTTAACATTTAAACTGATTTACAATATAAGTTATAATAGAAGAAAATATTTATTTTCTCCTATTTCTCACAATTTTAGTTTGAATTCTATTTCCTCCAGCAGTAGAGTCAATGCCAGTACTATTGAACACGGTGCATTCATTTAAGACGTACATGATCCGATCTTTATCAGCAGCATTTGATCTTTCAAGGTAAAATAAAATCTTCAAGAAAAGTTCCAGCTGGCTTGACAGCTAACTGCTGTACTAACGTGGAGCGGATCTAAATTATTTCAAGGTTAATCGATGCTAACTTACAGTATTAAAATAATTACCCTCATTAACATTAGGTCAATTATAAAACAGTACCGCAAAGGAACAGGCCCTATGGTCCTCAATGCCTGCACTGACCATGATGCCAGTCTAAACTAATCCCATCTGCCTGAACAAGATCCATATCCCTTGATTCCCTGCCTACTCATGTGTCTGCCTGAATGCAGCTTAAACATTGCGACAGTAATTGCTTCAACCACTACTCCTGGCAGTGTGTTCCAGACGCCCACACCCCTTTGTGTAAAAAAAATCTTGCCTCACAAATCTCCTACCAAGCACCCACACCCCTCATCTTAAAGCTATCGAGCATGTGATATTTCTGTGCTGGGAGAAGGACGATCTATCTTATATTATCTATGCCTCTCATCGTTTTATATCCTTCCGCCAGGTCACCCCTTCACCTCCCATGTTCCTGCAAAATCAATCTCCTTATAGCAAATACTCTCCAATCCAGGCAACATCTCTTCTGCACCCTCTCCAAAGTTTCATGTCTTGCCTACAATTTGATGACCACAACTAATACAATGAATGGGATTAGTGCAGATAGGTACAATGTGTCCCATGGGCAGAATTGGCCAAATGGTCTGTTCTGTGCTCTTCAACTCATAAACAAAGTGAAGAATAATTATGTCATATGGCTCACAGATACTGAAGCAATTAATGTAATGTAAAACATCTGCAAATATTGGATTTTTGGAATTCATTGGCCAATTTTATTCAAAAATTTATTTTTGCTTTCGTGCATCCTTGTGTTTAGTAAATGCAAATGGGAGCTTTGCACATAATTACTGCCACGCTGTTTCAGAGATATAGGAAACATTCTTTAGTTTATATTACTCATGATCAAACTATGTGATGGTAGTATCAGATGGCTGGATATCAGAGACTTTGTTTTCTCAGGTGAGTTGTCAAATATTAGAAGAAAAAGGTTTAAGGTAAGAGGGAAGTTTAAAGGAGATTTGTGAGATGTGTTTTTAAACACAGCGCAGCAGGTGCCTGAAATGTCTGCCTGGGGAGTTAGTGGACAGAGATACAATAGTACACTTTAAGAGGCATTTAGATTGGTACTGTGGTGAACTACATGTACCTGTCTGGACACACCCCCCTGCTGACTGCTCCTGTGGCTCCTCCCACAGACCCCTGTATAAAGGTGATTGGAGGCACTGCTCCTCCCTCAGTCTCCAGGATGTTGTGTGGTGGTCACTTGCTGCTGACGGTGCTTTCTTCCAGCCAATAAAAGCCTATCTCTCGCCTCACGTCTCCGAGAGTTATTGATGGTACGTCAGGTACTTCTATAGGCAGAAGATCACTTGCAGTTAGATGGGATTAGTTAAAACTCTTATTATGATTGACAAAGGTATCATGGGATAAAGAGCCTTTTCTGAATAATTCTG
Source organism: Hemitrygon akajei (assembly GCF_048418815.1). Taxonomy (NCBI): domain Eukaryota; kingdom Metazoa; phylum Chordata; class Chondrichthyes; order Myliobatiformes; family Dasyatidae; genus Hemitrygon; species Hemitrygon akajei. The sequence continues at coordinate 34,574,200 of NC_133145.1, forward strand.
TGTTCTAAGTTGTTATCTATGTTTCATAACATGGGAAGACTGATATTCATCCTGTAGCAATATCATGTCAAATATTTTCTAAGTAACCTCAAGTTTTGATTCAACTGAACTCCAGTCTTGTATACAGAAACTAAGTTTCACATTAGGCAAAATGTTGTGAAGAGCCCATACAATAAGAAAAAGCAGTTTCATTTCAAGGCATCCTATATTATATCCAGAACAAACACATTTTCAGAAAGTTTTCATAACTTTTCTTTCTGAACAATGTAATTACTTCCACTGCTGCTGGTTGAATGGATTACAGCCATAACTGCAAGCCAATTAAATGCAGTTAGATGGTTCGCAAGTGCAGTGGCAATGAACACAACCGTTTTCCTCTTGTGTATTCTTTGACACTGATTGTCATTACAATGGAAGTGCCATCTGCCACATCAAAGCACAAAATAATGTGATACAACAGCACATTTAAAAAAAACAATCCATTGATCAGTGCAATGTCTGAAGGTTTGTATCACATGGAAGGTCTGTACACCAATATAAAAATCAGCCAAATCGTCATATTGTTTACAACATATGTTCTTGGATGTGGTGTCTTGAATATATTACCAGCTGTCTTTGAGTATTTTGCAGAATAAAGTTGCTGTTTCACTAATGTCCTTTGGAGTGCTCTTTCAATTAGATGAACATGATATCTAAGTAATTTTTTCTTCCTTTTTTTTGGAAAAATGTTTAATAAAAATGGAACAGATTATCAGTTTTATTATATGCAGATTAATGACAGTTCTTTTATTATAACCCTGTATATTAATTTTGAATGACTTAGTTCTGTAAGCCAGTGAGTATTATGATAATCTTGAAAATCTTGATACAGTTATCATTAAAGCGCTGTTGACGATTAGTCCAGGTTATTTATCAGAATAAAAGGTGTTTCCTTTTGTCTATGAAGCGGCCCAGTGTAGAGACTGGAAAGGCAGAAATGATTTCTTGACTGCTTTCTCCCAATGCACATACGATAGTAGTTTCATTATCATCAAACCACAGAAGCTCTAATCAGCTTCTCAAACCAGACTCTTTTGAAGTTAATTGAGCTGTATTTTAGAAATGAAATGCAATAAATGACACTCCATGACCTTCATACCAGCAGTCCGAACCGCAAAGGGAGAAACAGTGCAGGCTCAGGTTCAGATGACCAGAGATCTCAGGTCAGAGGTAAAATGTTATGATTTAAATTAACAAAATTTTGAAAAATGATCATGAAGCAAGTGAAACCTTTGTAGTAGCCGTGCATGACTGAACATATAATGTGGAACACTGAATGTCCACAAGACTGAATTCAAATATTTACTTCAGTGAGGCAGGCATTTATCTTCAGATTTGCTTTTGCACAGAATAACAGAATATTATTGTGATGTAGTGATCTGATTCAACATTGTAAGATCACCCTAATATTTAGGACATGGTCCAATTTATTTTGAGTACAAAAGTCTGCAGAACAATCAGATTATAAATCTTACTTAGATTCAGGAACTTTAATGTGCAGTAGAGCACCGCTAAGGAAAGTACATCCTTAATTTAAATAAATTACTCAAGGATAAAAATAATTGTTTTCAAGTAGGAATAGCTGTTGAGAGAAATCAGTCACTGCCACTATTAAAATTAGCATTGCAAATAAATAAATTAAAATTAATCTTACTGCATATTCATTTGTCTGTGGTAGTCTCTACCTGCCAAAAATGGCATTCATGAATTTTTATTTTGCTTTTTATAATGATCAAAAGCTAGATTATCTCATAGTACAATGAAAACCAAAATTGGAGATAGAATAGGATGGTTGGAAAAAGAACTATCGGTGAACCTCAGAATCAGAATCGAGTTTCATATCGCCGGCATATGTTGTGAAATTTGATGTCTTGCAGCAGCAGTACATTGCAAAACATAACAATATAAAAAAATGATAAATTGCACATATATTTAAAAGTTAAATTAAATAAATAGTGCAAAGAAAGAGGAAAAATAGTGAGGTAGTGTTCTGTCCATGCAGAAATCTGTTGGAAGAGGGGGAGAAGCTGTTCCTGAAACATTGTGTGTGTGTCTTCAGGCACCTGCACCTCCTCCTTGATGGTTGAAATGAGAAGAGGGCACGTTCTGGGTAATGGAGCTCCTTAGTTATAGATGTTAGCTTTGTGACAACGCCTTTTGAAGGTGTCCTGATTGCTGGGGAGGCTATAGCCCATGAAAGAGGTGGCTGAGTTTACAAATTTTTGCAGCTTTTTCGGATTCTGTGCAGTGGCCACTCCATATCAGATGGTGAAGCACAAACTAGAATGTTCCCCACAGAACATCTGCAGAAATCTGCGACTGTCATTGGTGACATACCAAGTCTCAAAACTCTGAATAAAGTATAGCCACTGTTGTGTCTTCTTTGTAAATGCATCGGTATATTAGACCCAGGACAGATTTTCAGGGATGTTGACACCCAGGAACTTGCAACTGCTCACCCTGCTCACTGTTGAACCATCGATGAGGACTCAACTTCTCCTTCCTGAAGTCCGCAATCAATTCCTTGGTCTTACTGATGTTGAGTGTAAGGTTGTTGTTGTGATACCACTCAAGCAGCTGATCTATCTCAATCCTGTACATTTCCTCATCACCATCCGGATTTCTGCCACTGGCAAATTTATAGATGGAGTTTGAGCTGTGCCTGGCCACACAGTTGTGGGAGTGGAGGGAGTAGAGCAATGAGCTAAATACACATCATTAACTATCAGTGAGGAGATAGTCTTTCCAATCCGCACAGACTGTGGTCTCCCAGTAAGGAGGAAAAGGATCCAGTTTGCAGAGCAAGGTATAGAGGCCCAGGTTTTGGAGCTTTTTGATTAGAACTGAGGATATGATTGTGTTGAATGCTGATCTGACATCAATAAAAAGTAGCCTGACGTAGGTATTATGATTGTCTAGGTGATCTAAGGCCAAGTAGAGAGCCAGCTCCATGAGTTTGCTCCCTGATCAGCTATATTACAGCTGATTAGTTTTGTAGTCATAATTTAGGAACAGTGGTTAATTATACTTGCATGAAAAGGGCTGGAGACGGAGGAAAGCAAATGCATAGCACTTGGTCGCAAGGGAAGTTGCAATTTCAATGTTAATGGCTAATGGGCCTTCTTAGTAACATTAGGATCTCTGAGCTATGAGAGTACTGGAGTCCGTGAATAGTGATGGTCACTTGTCAGAAAGGGTGCCATTGGTTTTGAGTGTCCAGGACTGTTGTGAGTCGAAGCATAGATCAGCTGGTAAAGAAGGTTAGAGGAACGGGATGCACATCATTCTGACGTTTGCAATGTTAATATCATTATAACCCCTCATCCTGAAATTAAGGTGTTCTGATCTTCCGTTATTTAATCAAATCCCTCATCAGGACTTCTGCATTATGTTGATTATAACAATATTATCCCTGCAGTTTCTTAATTCATTCTGCCTGTATCTTGTAAAACACTAATAAAAAACAAATCCAACTCCTGGTTTTAATTTTTGAATTATCTTTTTAAGGAGAGAATTCCAGATTTTCATTCTACTTTTTGTGATTGTGCATTTTGATCTCAGTCCTGGAAAGGTCTATCTTCATTTTAAAGTTGTGCTGTCTTGACCAGGAGATACTATACCAGCTCTAAGGTTTTGTAATGGTTTATTCCATGCTATGAATTTCCTGCTTTCATCCTGCAGTTGTGAATTCTGTGATAATTGTTCAGACAGCAAGAATTCTCAGGTGCGTGTCCGGAAAAATATGGCCCTTCCTGAACACTGAGATCCAGATTATGTATGTAATGCCCTGGTTCGTATTTTTACTGTTATGCTGTAGGCATTTCATTTAGCCATTCTGTAAGAGCTGTCTGTTCTGCTGTCAGCCTGTTTGGGTTATTGCTGAAGATAAAGGATGATGAGGAACGTGTGCCATCCAATTAGGATGATGGAACTGGGGGAACTTTTTCTGGTGATGGACACTGAGGTTGGGCTTGGGGCTTTTGTTTGGTGGCAGATGAAGTGAGAAGATATTGGAGAGAACAGGTCGTAGGATTCGAGCCGGTGCAATACTGTGATTCAGTGATGCCAGGTACTGAGATCGATTGAGGTTTGGTGAATATGGTGAAACATTGAGCCACAATTTGTGCACAATTGACTGTTTAATTAAAATGGGCTCTCTTCGTTTTGTTTTTCCTTACTATCCCTTTAGTTACATTAAGATTCATAAATATAATTCCTTTAATCATATGCAGTGTACTGTCTGTTATTTCGTGGCACTAATTTGCAAATTACACAGCATTCACACAAACTGGGGTTTGTGGTGGGAGAGCTGTCTCAATCTCACGAGTTTGGTGGGACTGTAGAGTGTCTTTGCAGCCAAGGAAACCAGGGGATTTACAGGTGTCCCCCTCTTTACAAAGGTAGAGCGATCCTATGAAACCTTTCTTAAGCAGAAATGGTGTAAAGCGAAGAACCATTAATTTATATGGGAAAAATTTTCATAAAAGCGAAAATCCTCTTTGTAATGCGAGAACAGGTTACTAATGTAGGCCCTTTGTAAAAGTGAAGTGGTGTAAAGCGAACATTCATGAAGTGGGGGACACCTGTATCATGATAAGCACAATAATGTTATGACAAAACACAGTTAACTTTTGTCTGAATATAAAGCATTTCAAGCATTAATGCAAATAGGATTAGATAGGATTAGACTATTGCAAGTATGAGAAAGTGATCAATGCTCAACTCTTTTTGGGAAAGATTGACACTTTTGAATGCTTGATGCCATCTGTGTTGCAACAGGCTTTGAAACCAAGTTTAAAAAAGGATTTGCTAATCTCAAGGGCCTCTAAGTTTTTTTTTTACAAATCTGCTGAAAAACTCTAATTACTTGATACGGCAGATGTTTCTAAATATACAGAAGTTCAAAGCAGCTAGCTGAGAGAGGCTCTAGTCACGTAATACATGTTATGATGGAAAAGAATTCTGATCCAAAACAGCTTCTGTTATAGCAAACATATTGTTGAAGAGTTTTGCTCCTTTTCAGCTATTGGTCTTGCAACATAGATATAACATTGTCACAGTCAACATCATAATTAACCAAATTTTAACTCCAATATGATAACATTTCAGAAAAAAATAGGTTAAATAATGACTCCAGTTTTGTTTTCAGAAGTGAAGGGTGATAGTCACATGGAGACTCTGCACTGGCTCCTTAATCCTTTCCCCTTCCTGACTATCACCCAGTCTCCTGTGTCCTGCACCTTGGGTGTAACTGCCTCTCTATATGTCCCATCTCTCACCCCCTCAGCCTTCTGAATGATCCAGAGTTCATCCAGTTCCAGCTCCAACTCCTGAACGCGGATTGTTAGAAGCTGCAGCTGGTTGCACTTCTTGCGTTTGTAGTCGTCAGGGACACTGGAGGTCTCCCTGCCTTTTCCACATCCCACTAGAGGAGCATTGCATTGTCCTGCCTGGCATCTCTACTGTCTCAGCTGAGCAGATATAAACAAGGGAAAGAAAAAAAAACAACTTAACCTTGAGATTGAGGATATGCAGATTGTAGGCCCTGTGTTTGGGCCGAAGAGTGTATTAATATACCAAATTATGACCACTGTTAATTGCCAATCTTTACCTTTGAGAAATGTACTTTTGGCTCTTGGAGAGAGATCAATAATAGTTGGAAAAAATTGGCTGAATAGAAATTAAGTAATGTATTCTGTAAGAGAGAAGTGTGCCTATACCTGCCAAATTGTTACTTTTGAAATTTGCTCCTTGTTTCCTTAAATAGAAAAATGCTTTTAGGAATGCATTTGGTAAGGCCAAGATTTAAATGAATTATAATTCTAAACATGCTGAGAATACCATTCTAATATCAGAAATAAAAATGAGCAAAATAATGAAGCAGCTTCATAAATAGGCAGTGCTTGTTATACAGTATTTCTTTGTATTTTAAAAGTAGAAATGGAAAGGAATTAAAGAAATCACTGTTGTATGAACCTGTAATAAAAGGGGAAAGGGCAGATAGAGCAACTGCTTTATGTGGATTTCATTACTTTGCAAATGAAGATCTCCTCGACCCTCAGCCTGGGACAAACCACGGTGGTCGACCAGAGTGCTTCCCGCACGTCCTTCCTCTTTGCCTCTCTGCTCCGAAGGTCCCAAAACCCGCACTTCAGATAGACAAGAAAGAATAACATCTCTCCCATTGGATAGAAGTCCCATTATTACTAATCATAACCCAAACATACTGCTACAGAAAACCCATTACCTCAGCAGTGAGCATTACAAAGAAGCCATCTTATTACAGAGAAGCCATTTTATGAACAGTTAATAGTTAACGTTGCAGGTAATAGGACTAAGAACTCTGCATTCTCACCCCACCAAATTGAGTCATGCCCTCATGACGTTCAGATAATTTGCCAACCCTCCCTGCAGAATATAAAACCCAATCAAAGTGCAGAAAGCAGTGACATAGCTTCCCAAAACAGTGGCAATCACACCTTGTTCCCCAGGTGCTACGTAGGCCAATGTTTCTGGGGGGTTCCTACTTCTCTGAGACCTGCACACCCCCTCTTCTAACTCTTCCACCTCAGCCACTGCAGAGGACCCTTTGGAGCTATGGGGAGAACCTTCCCACGAGCGGTCACTCAAACCCCTCCGCACCCCAGAATCCTCCATCTCTTGTTCAGACCCCACCCCTTCTCCTTTACCACCAACAACCCATCACTAGCCCCCCCTTACCTTGTCTAACCCTGCGGGGGAAGGGCCAGGAGTCTCTTCCTCCCTCACGGCAGCATCAATGAATGGCAGCATGTATCACTTGTCCAAATTATCATCCTCCGAATCAGTATCCCTTCCGGGCCCATCTCTTCCGGGATGGGCTCTTCAGTCCCCCCGCGGGTACACAGAGTCCTTGTACTAGGTGCAGCCACCGCATCGGGCTCCCGCTCTACCTGTACGTCTTGCCCCGGGGGCAATAGATGATTCCGATGGAGAATCTTGACGGGCCCCTTCCCATCCCATCCTTGAGCCGGACCCAGAAAACTGGTAAGTTTGGCATCTGACTCTCCACCACATAAAGCGTGGCCGCCCGGCAATCAGCACACTTGTGCTTTCCAGGTAATCCCAAATTCCTTATGAGAACTCAGTCTCCTGGCAGGAGTTAGGAGAATTTCACTTTCTGGTCATACCTCCTCCTATTTCCCCGATTCTGCTTGGCAGCCGCTTCCCCAGCCAACTCGTAAGCCTTTTTCAGCTCTTTCTTCATATCAGACACATACTTCAAGTAAGGCTTCGGCAATACTTCACCCGCGTCAGTCCCGAAACAATGGACAACCTTGCTTCGTGCTCGGTCATCAGATAATAGGGCGAGTACCCAGTAGCGTCATTGTGTGTGCAGTTGTAACAGTGAACCAGATGCCCAAAATGAGGACATCTGCAGACGCTGGAAATTCAAGCAACACACACAAAATGCTGGTGGAACGCAGCAGGCCAGGCGGCATCTGTAGGGAGAAGCGCTGTCGACGTTTCCGGCCGAGACCCTTCATAGGGTTTCAGCCCGAAACGTCGACTGTGCTTCTCCCTATAGATGCTGCCTGGCCTGCTGCGTTCCACCAGCATTTTGTGTGTATTGCTTAGATGCCCAATATGTTGACTCCACCTGCTCTTTTTGCTGATCTTCAGAGTTCCGAGCATGTCTAGCAACGTCCGATTAAACCTCTCTGGTTGGGGATCATCCTGTGGATGATAGTCCTTGATTACTCAACCCCCCAACATACTCAGTAGCTCATAAATGAGCTTACTCTCAAAGTCTCGTCCCTGGTCACTGGTCCCTGGTCTGTTGGGGAAGACCATAATGCACAAAATACTTCTCCCATAGCACTTTTGCCACTGTAGTTGCCCTTTGATCCTTGGTAGGGAGCGCTTCAGCATACCTGGTGTAGTGGTCTATGATGACTAAGACATTTGCCGTGTTGCTGGCATCGGGTTCTATGGTCAAGGAATCCATACACACCAGGTCAAACGGTCCCTCACTTTGCATTAGTCCTATAGTCCTATTTGTCCTATAGTCCACACACATACGTTTTTCTTCCGGGCCACTGCTATTGGGGACGCATAGGGGCTTCGGGACTCCGTGATGATCCCAGCTTCCTTCAACTTGCACAAATGCTGCCGCACGTCTTCCACATCTGCAGGGGCCAGCCGCCACAACCACTCTCTGAACGAGGTGTCCTTAGTCACCTGGATGGTGTGGCGAGTGCTCCTGGAACAACCCACATCAAACTCTTCAAGGGAAAAAACATCTTTCAGCATCCTCAGCTTCCAACTCTCCGGCGCAGACGAGGCCCCAAAGTTAAAAGCCTCCACGGTCAACTCATCCCTGTTTTCCAGTAGCTCTCCTCCAGCAGGCCTCACAGGGGACACTATGCATCACCGTCACCCGGAACATATGCGCCAGGGGCATCCCTCGCTTAAAAGTGACCGCCCTTTTCGTGGTCGTACCACCCGGGGCTTCGACTGGGCACACCACACAGTTCCTCTTTCAAATTCCGTGTCCAGCCCAGTGCAGGCACACACTTCCTTAAAAGCAGCTGGAAACATTGGCTGCACCGACAGAGTCTCCAGAAAGTCCTCACCGGCCTTCTCCTTGCAAGCCCCCAGGAGTCTCCGCACCACAGGGGTGTTGGTCCCCATCAAAATTGACACACCCCCAATCTCAAGTGGGTCCGGGCAAACCAGCACCAAGGCCTCATGAGGCCCAATTCACTCCCACCTTGGTCTCTAGGAACTCCAGTTTCACTGTCAAATAGCCATCATAAGGGTAATCACCAGCAATGATACCCCAAATTTCCAGTGCACTGGAGGGTGTCAAGGGTAAATGCTGCAAATACTGATTGTAGAATGACTGGTACAGTAACGTGACTTGCAACCCAGTGTTGAGTATCGCTTTTGCATCTATTCCCTCTATCCGTATCGACACGCTGGATTGGGGTCCCACCAGTCCTTTTGGGATAGGGTCTTTTCCTCTCGGGGGCCCCATTGGCACATTGTTGGGAATGAGTTTTCCCAGTGACTCCAGGCCAATTCCTCACTGGGTCTCCTCTAAGGTTCCCGACCCCTCTTCCACTTGGGACACCCGTGGACTCGCTCTCTGGGGGGGCTCCCTGCCGTTCACATTCCTGCCGGAAGTGCCCCTCTTCCCCACAGTTATAACATATGCCTTGTTGCACTGGACCCTGACCTCCCCCGGGCCATTGTGCAGTCCGTCCCTTCCGGGAGGGGCCCTCTGTGCTATTCCCCTCCCTCAGAGGGACCCCACCTGCCGTGACCCCCTTTACTATCTCCCGAGGGGAGCTGGCCCTGGTTACTTCACCACAAGGGGTTACTACCAAGGACTGCACCATACTAACGGAGCCCTCTTCCGACTCCAATGCATCCTCCTCCTCCCTCACTTCTCTGAGCAACTGAACGAAGGTTGGGGGGGAGCGCATTCTATGTCACTGCCAGTGACTTGTAGCAATCATATCATGCCTCTGTGCACCCCGGTCTACCTGGTCTATCCTCATCCGATCCGCCTCAGTCCCAAAATGGCCCCCTGGCGCCTCAAACAATTTAGCCTTCACTCTATCCGGAAAAGATACTCAGAAAGCTTTTCCCCTTTCTCTTGATGCAGGTTCTGAAGCCCCCCCTAAAAGCTCCACCGTGCTCCCCGTCAGGCCAAAAGCCTTCTGCAATGCTTTTAGATACTCAGTCAAAGAAGCAAAGGGCTGGTTAACTTTCATGCCTCTTACTACCTCAGCCGCCACCCCTCTCAGACTTTCCACCAATCTCTGTCACTTTTCTTCCTCAGAACACTGTCACTCACCCAGCAGCTGAGAGACGTGTCCTACCCAGGTCTCATAATCATCTTCCACTTCGGGGGTGGGAGTCCTCCCTGAGAAAATTCTCAACTTCTGATGAGGATCCGCCAACTTCTTCACCAGGGATTTAATGGCAGAGGCCAACTCAACCTTCACCCTTCCGTGGGGAATGGGGACTAATTAAATTTTCCAAATCCGACCACTTCCTTCTTTAATCCCTCAGAAACAATTGGACCCGATCTCTAAAATCTCAGCCCTCAGCTTCAGGCAACTCCTCTGGTGCCCCATCAGACCCGTCAAACCTTTCCTCTGTGACAATGTGAACCCGGGGTCACCGATAGATGGTAGCAGTCGCACCGCCGTGACGTCAGCACTAGTCTGAACTAACACAAAGCCTGGGTCCGCCATTTTATCAAACTTTCTGGCTACGATCTCGACCTTACTGATAGCTTTAGCCATACTCAACCATCGAATTAACACTTCCTCCGAGGTACGCATATCCACCCCACTTAATACGCAGGCATGGTTAACTGGTACATTCTTGATCTCACATCAGTGTTCAATCTTACCTGAGTCCATCTCCACTATTTTAAACCAGGTGAATTACACAGTATCCAACAAAATGCCAATCCCAGACGAGCCCCCACAATGTAATGACCCAATTGACTCCCGTTTGTCTGGGGTAAACTGACACTGACCTCGCCAAGTCTGTAATATCATTGGTGTGGACACGGTGTGATGCACTCCAGTACCCACCCGCAGCATAAAATATCAGACAGTGCACAATTTGCAAGTAATTGATTACACGTTATAATTTTACTGGAACTAGGAGGTTAATAGAGAAACAAATACAAATACAAAAGTGGGAAAAGAATTCTCAGAGTTTATCAGTTTGTGCACAAAATCGTTGGAGCTCAAGAGGCAGGGTATTCTCTCCACCATTTGATCTCCTCCGAACTCCTCGACCCTCGGCCTGGGACCAACAATGGTGGTCGACCAGAGTGCTTCCTGCACATCCTTCCTCTTTACCTCTCCGCTCCGAAGATCCCAAAATCCATGCTTCAGACAGACAAGAAAGAATAACATCTCTCCCATTGGATAAAAGTCCCATTATCACTAATCATAACCCAAACATGCTGCTACAGAAAACCCATTACCTCAGCAGTGAACATTACAAAGAAGCCATCTTATTACAGAGAAGCCATTTTATTAGCAGTTAAAAGTTAACATTATAGGTAATAGTACTAAAAACTATTCATTTTGCATTAATTATCTATCAATGCTTGGAGTCAATGCATTTAATAGATACTGAACAGTTGGATAAAAACATCTAATGCAGATATTTATTTTTTCTGTATATTATTGAGGAAAGAGTATTGGACATTAGAATTCCAAATCTGTAGAGGCAGAAAAGTCCATTACTCAACAATACAATAAAGTAGACCAAACAAAATCAAATACTAAACAAAATATTGGCGGTGGATTTTTTTTTCAAGATTGCTGTAAAGAACATCTGTTTTCTTGCTGTGTTGTTAATTAATATTGAAAAAAATTGGGTTGTTACTTCATATAATAGTTTGTGTAAAAATAATGAAATCTTTCACTTTAAGTGTGTTCATTATCTGTTCAACTGATCTTTGCTGCAAGAGGTATAATATGATAAGAATCACCAATACGTCCAGTATTGTAGACCTGGAGCTGCTCAGAAACAACTCACTGGTTTGTTGGTTTACAATTGTCACATGTACTAACAAAAACTAGTCTTGCATACTGTTCATACAGATCAAATCATTACATGGTGCTTTGAGGTAGAACAAATCGCAAAATGAAGTGTAGCAGCTACAGAGAAAGAGCGGTGCAATTAAACAAAGTGCAAGGTCGTGATAACGAGGATCATGAGGCCAAGAGTCTCTTCATACAAGAACTTAATCCCTGTTGCTGGTAAGTAGCTCTGATGGAGACTTGATCTAATTTCACTGAATTTTACCCATGTTAGTGGTAGTTTCGTCAACATGGTAAGACATCAAGAAAAAATAAATGGATTTTTGGGACCAGGAAGCTGAAAGGATTTATTTAAGCTGTTAATTTTACAATAGAATGAATAGCATTGTTTCTACTTGTAGTTAATTTCAAGAGATCCAGATGCTTGCTCTTGTCCACAGCTGACTGCTGCAGTGACTCCGGATGAAATGCATTTTGCACAGAACTAATTTTTTCAGAATTTGCAAGTTTAATAACTTTGAATAATGAGAAGGCAAAGGCTAAAAGGATATAATCACAAGCTCTTCTTCCCCTGATCATTGGAATAATGCATTTGCCTCTTAAACTGGAAAATTTATTTTGGATTAACCCAATAAAAAAATGAAATTTGCATAGTTCATCTTAAAATGATTAACATATATGTTTAAATCATGACAAGGAGCAAAGGGGGTTATACATGAGAGATTACCAATTTGACTTGTATAGAAGACAATATGTGCTTTCAATGCAAATTGGGCTAAAAAGTCAGGTTTAAAGTTTGGAGAATGTAAAAGAAATGCTATCTTATTCTGAATAAAGTAGTATCTTACTTCATAACTCCTTCAAATGTTAAATCTACCTTCTAAATAATCAGGGTTTTTGCATATTTTCAGCATGATTTGAAGAATTAATTGATCAATTATCACCGTTCTTTCAGAATTGCTCATATGAATAATAAGCAGAGAGAATATTTTTGCAGATATTGTGCATTAAAATCCAGATTTATATTTTGCCAACCATGTTTGTTAAATAGACAATGACAAGTTGGTCATATTTTTCTATTTATATTTTTAGCAGTGGTAATTGAGCAATACTGAGTACAAATGTGGCAGAATGAATGATTAAAAGTCAACTTCAAAGTAGCCAATTGAGTGCCTGTTCAAATGCAGTAACAAATATGAAATATTGCTAAATATTTGTAACTGGTAGATTTGCAGTTTTGTTATTCTGCTTGCTTACTCTGGGGCACAGAATATCACTTACATTGCCAGGCCACAAAAGGAATATTTATGAAAACTTATATGGGGATTCCCATAAAAAGTTGCAAAGGTGGCTGGTACATTTAAAAAAATTTAGCTTTAATGTCATTCCTCCGTCTTCCTCCAACCCAAATTAAATTTGCTACCATGAAGTTCAATTACTTCAATCAGAAGTAAAATGATTTCATCTCTGTGAATACTACCAATGCTACAGCTTCCTGTATAACCTTTCTAAATATGGCTTGTGCTCCGACTTCAGAAATGCCTTTTACACTTTTATCTGTTCTTCCTTCCCATGCTCCATGACTCAACTTCAAACACAAATTCAGAGTCTCATCTCCCAGTGCTGGAAAGAGACATGCCCAATTCAAAATTCCCACAATAATACGCATTTAATATAAAGGGCGGGTCTTGTAGCCACCGTGACATCTGTGAAAGTCACTGCAAGGATCCAGCTCATATGCTTGCTACTAATGGCTGAAGAGTTTTTCCCAGAATCACAGTGGTAATCCAGTAGATATTGTGGAACAATAGAGATGATTTTCAACAAGTGCCAAGAAATATGGAGGGTGCAGCATGAACAACAAAACATTTCTTTTCATCTTATTACAATCTATGAATTGTCTTAAATTTGCCTTCAGAAATTCATCTCCATTCTGTGCCTTCTACTTGATGCAAACCACTGTGTTTGATCCTAATCAATAGGTTTAATACAGACGCATCTGTAATGCTGACTCTTAATAATCATTGAAGTAATACTATTCTCATCCAACATGTTTTCTGCTGGAGTGAAGCCAGGTCCAGAGGAAACTGCTCAACTTGTCTTCACTCCAAGAAGAATTTAATAAGTACTTTAGATCTGTCTTCACTAAGGAAAACACAAGCAATCTCCCAGATGTATGGATGGGCCAAGGACATAGGGTAACAGAGGAAATGAAACAGATTGACATTAGGAAGGAAACGGTGATGAGTAGACTGATGGGACTGAAGGCTGACAAATCCCCAGGTGCAGATGGTCTGCATCCTAGGGTACTAAAGGAGGTGGCCCTGGAGATTGCGGATGCATTGGTAATCATTTTCCAATGTTCCTTAGATTCAGGATCAGTTCCTGAGGATTGGAGAATGGCTAATGTTATCCCACTTTTTAAGAAAGGAGGGAGGGAGAAAACAGAGAACTATCAACCTGTCAGCCTGACATCGGTGGTGGGGAAGATGCTAGAGTCCATTATTAAAGATGAAATAGTGGCATATCTAGATAGCAGTGATAGGATTGGGCCGAGCCAGCATGGATTTACCAAGGGCAAATCATGCTTGACTAATCTGTTGGAGTTTTTCGAGGATGTAACCAGGAAGTTAGACAAGGGAGATCCAGTGGATGTAGTGTACCTCGATTTTCAGAAGGCATTTGATAAGGTCCCACATAGGAAATTGGTGGGTAAAATCAAAGCTCATGGCATTGGGGGGAAGACATTGACATGGATAGAAAACTGGTTGGCAGATAGAAAGCAAAGGGTAGCGGTGAATGGGTGTTTCTCGGAATGGCAGGTTCTGACTAGTGGGGTGCCACAGGGCTCGGTATTGGGACCACAGCTGTTTACGATTTACATCAACGATTTAGTTGAAGGCATTGAGAATAACATCAGCAAATTTGCTGATGATACTAAGCTGGGTGGCAGTGTGACATGTGATGAGGATGTTAGGAGAATTCAGGGTGACTTGGATAGGCTGGGTGAGTGGGCAGATACTTGGCAGATGACGTTTAATGTGAATAAGTGTGAGGTTATCCACTTTGGGAGTAAGAACAGGAAGGCAGATTATTATCTGAACAGTGTAGAGTTAGGTAAGGGAGAAATACAAAGAGATCTAGGAGTCCTTGTTTATCAGTCACTGAAGGTGAATGAGCAAGTGCAGCAGGCAGAGAAGAAGGCTAATGGAATGTTGGCCTTTATTACAAAGGGAATTGAGTACAAGAGCAAGGAAATCCTCTTGCATTTGTACAGAGCCCTGGTGAGACCACACCTGGAGTATTGTGTACAGTTTTGGTCTCCAGGGTTAAGGAAGGACATCCTGGCTGTAGAGGAAGTGCAGCTTAGATTCACGAGGTTAATTCCTGGGATGTCTGGACTGTCTTACGCAGAGAGGTTAGAGAGACTGGGCTTGTACACGCTGGAATAAAGGAGACTGAGAGGGGATCTGATTGAAACATATAAGATTATTAAGGGATTGGACAAGATAGAGGCAGGAAATATGTTCCAGATGCTGGGAGAGTCCAGTACCAGAGGGCATGGTTTGAGAATAAGGGGTAGGTCATTTAGGACAGAGTTAAGGAAAAACTTCTTCTCCCAGAGAGTTGTGGGGGTCTGGAATGCACTGCCTCGGAAGGTAGTGGAGGCCAATTCTCTGGATGCTTTCAAGAAGGAGTTAGATAGGTATCTTATGGATAGGGGAATCAAGGGATATGGGGACAAGGCAGGAACCAGGTATTGATAGTAGATGATCAGCCATGATCTCAAAATGGCGGTACAGGCTCGAAGGGCCGAATAGTCTACTTCTGCACCTATTGTCTATTGTCTATTTCAGCCTCATTCATTATGTTATCCAGTAGTATGCAGACAATGCTTGTTACATGCATCAACTTGCAGGCTGAGATCTGAGTCAATGTCAACGTACAGACTGAAATGTTTATACAAATGTGGCTTACATTTGCGATTGAAAGTTCAAAATTAAACTGGAGGAACTCAGCAGGTTGGGTAGCATCCGTGGAAATGAACAGTCAACGTTTCGGGCCGAGACCCTTCGTCAGGACTGAAACGTTGACTGTTCATTTTCACAGATGCTGCCCGACCTGCTGAGTTCTTCCAGCGTGTTGTGCGTGTTGCTTTGACCCCAACATCTGCAGAGTATTTTGTGTTCAAAATTAAACTGTTCCCATTATACAAAACTATCCCTTCCACTCAAAAAAGAGGTCCGTGATGAGATACTGGAAACGTGGACCACATTTCATGTCCAAGGAGTTACCTTTCAATGAATGCTGATATTAATGATGTAATTCTGCATTGGCCCTGTATGCCATCTTTACTTTTGGGTCTCTGAGAAACTGGATTTGATGGTTCTGAATCCAAACCCAACATTATGTTCAAAGTTAACTGGGTGGTAATGATTCCTCCTATTTGAGACACAGACTCATTCCAATGGATATTTTAAATAATTGGAGATATTCCATCAATTCTATCTCAGCAAATTTAAACTCAAGTCCACCAGCTGTGCTTAGCAATCAAAAGCAGCATCACACCAGGCCAATATCCTCCGTATGGAGGCTTTAGTTATTTTGAGTGAGCTCTATGTTGTTATTCATATATTTATGTTGACATTCAAATATACATATCAACAGAACTGCTAAAATAGATATTTCACTCTGCTTCATGTTAAATGATTGTCAGGTGAATAAGGTTCAAAGTTCAAATTAAATTTATTCTCAAAGTACATACATGTTATCATGTACAACCCTGTGATTTGTTTTCTCGCTTACATACTCAGAAAATCCAAGAAATCTAATAGAATCAGTGAAAGACAAAAACAATGTGCAAAAGACAACAAGTCGTGCAAATACAAAAGAAAAAATAATCATTCAATTAAATTCCAGTTTAATTGTCGTTCTACTATATATGAAGACCCCTGAATACAGCCGAATGAGACAGCATTACTCTGGGGCCAAGGTGTAAAACACAGTACCAACTGTCACAGCAGTACCAACAGTCACACACAGCACATGCAGGATATCACTAAAAATACAGCCACTCAAAAAAAAAGTCCAAACCTCGAGTCCATGAATGTTGCAGAAATCTGTAGTTGGCCCCAATACAGCGGGTCGTCTGTCGAGCAAGTACTCAGGGGTGAAAGAAATGACTCCAGCCTGGACTCTACACCATACCACCCTTGTGGAGCACACTGGCTTCGATGCTTCTCTGCAGGCAGCTGTAAATAGGCAACACCATGGCTTGAGGCCTACCTATAACTGAGGACATGCATCTCCCCTGACATCCATCCTACACTCTGCAAATAAATCAGTGAATTGGACTTCCACAATAACAACGTCCAAAAGGGTCTTGTGATCACAGGAAAGTGACTAAGATGGTCACTCGCTTTAGATCGCAGGTCTCCTTTGCACACAGAATCTTCTAAAGCCTCTCTGATGCAAACAGCAGCATGATCTGCACCGAATCCAGCTCTCTCAGTTTCCCCACCAACGAGCAGCTCACTGATGGGGGAGACCTGCAGTACTGTAATTTCTTAATGTCCAACAGGATCTTGCAATCATTAAAAAATATATTTAAAAGGGACGGCAGCCCCTTGTGTTGACCTTGGAGAGGCCATTGTGATCGAGTGTGCCGCCACCTTACTGGAAGAGTCAGTATTTACGGCTTATTTAAATAATAAATAAATAAACAATAAATAAATACTAAATAAATAAGTACATAGATTGTGGGAACATTTTAGTGATGGGGTGAGTGAAGTTATCCCACTGGTTCAAGAGCCTGATAGTTGAGGGGTACTAATAATTTCTGCACCAGTTGGTGTGGGTCCTGAGGCTCCTGTACCTTCTTTCTGAAGGTAGTGGTAAGAAGAGAGCATGGCCAGGTTGGTGGGAGTCGCTGATGATGGGCGCTGCTTTCCTGCAATTGTGCTCCGTGTAGATGTGCTCAGTGATGGGGAGGGCTTTACCCAAGATGGATTGGGCCATATCTATCCGTAGTATTTTCTATTCAAAGGCATTGGTGTTTTCATACGAGACTCTGATACAACCAATAAATATTCCGTCCACTGCATGTCTATAGAGGTTTGTCAAGTATAACAATTCAAGTATATTCTCAAAGCCCCCTTTAAAAAATATATTATTATTGTATCTCCAACTAAGTAAAATTCTTGGTCGATGGCTCGCAATCTAAAAAATTATAATACTGGAATGAATTCTGACATAAAATAAAAATGGTAGGAGAACACACCATGTCCCATATCATATACCTACTCATATACCAACCTCTCAAACACATCCTGCTCAATCTATAACCTATAGGTCCCACATTGACCTTAAAAACAGTTCAAGACCTGTGGAAACAAGCAGTCTTTGATGTGCAGCAGCCTTTGATTTTTAAGTCTTCACTGTCAACTGATAGGAAAAAATAATAACTTCTTCCCTGTAATATATTGCAGTTCCAAGGAATACCATGAGGAAGAAATAGTAAACTCTTCATTTTAAACTGCAAATAATAAAAAGTAGTAATTGTTTTCATTATCTACATTGCGCCTGCTCATTTATAGCCTTTTTGTAACACCAACTTGTAGGACAGCAAGTTGGAATATTATGGTTCTGTATAAAATTGTGAAAAGTTTCATGGATTAAGGATCAATTCAGTTGAAGCCAAAACAAAATCTGTCATAATTTGTAGAAAATGTATTTAAGAATCAATAGATATTGACTTCTATTATTTTTAATCTTTGAGGCTGATTTTCTCTCCAGGGATGCGATTGGTAATGGATTCACTTTAATGCCTTTTTATTCTTTTCTGACAGCCCATTGCAATGGTCAGCGTGACACTTGATGGGTTTTGAGTGTTTAGTGGGCCTTTTGCCATCCACACAGTGATTATGGAATGGTGCGAGGAGGCACTGTCTGGAAGTGGCTCACTGTTTCTTTAGCATTGTGTACATTTTGAGTGTTTATTTGCAGCAAACTTCTGATGGATGACCATTTCAAAGGTTTCAAAGGTACATTTAATGTCAGAGAAATGTATACAATATACATCCTGAAATGCTTTTTCTTCACAACCACCCAGGAAAAAAGAGGAGTGCCCCAAGAATGAATGACAGTTAAATGATAGAACCCCAAAGTACCCCCCTCAGCTCCTCTCCCTCCCACGCGTAAGCAGTAGTAAAGCAATGATCCAATCTCCCCCACCAGCAAAAAAAAGCATCAGCACCCACCATCGAGCATTCAAGTGTGCAGCAAAGCAACAGCAAAGACACAGACTTGTAGTACCCCGAAGACTACTCGTTCACCCAGATTTGACATACCACAGGCTCTCTCTCTCCCTAATTAGGGAGAAAGAGGTGTCTCCGTTTCACAGCGAGAGGGGAGACACAACAAACGAGTCACTGGTTTGTGATATTAAAAGTCTGTTGCATCGCTTTTTTGAGCTCTGTGTCCAAAGATCTCGGGTCTCTGTGCACGCAGCCAGAGATCTTCCATCTCCCATGACACATCAATTTCCTGCTGGGATACTGACCTCCAATCCGTCCTTCTTAGACCCATGAGATCCCGGGCCTGCGAAGGTGAGCTAAGGTCTTTGGCTGCATACTTGGCATGTTAAATAACGACCAGTTGTGAAACCCCGAGAGCAGGTCCCATTCCCATAAAGAACCAAAGTCAGCGTGTAACTCCAGGTCAGGGTTTTTAAAAGAACCCTGAAAGGGAAAAATAGAGATATTAAAGATGGAAATAGAGCTGTTTCTGAACATTTTAATATGTTCTGGGTCTTTTTAGTACTTTTCTATTCATTTCTTAATATCATAGCAAGAGGGTAAAAGAAAACTGTAGGAGATTACAAATCATAAATTATTGGTGGATCATTTTTACCATGGTAGATTTATACATCTCAGATTATGCAACGTCAATTCTTCTGACAATGGTTTCAGATCCCTGTTTTACCTGAAAGATCAAATATCAGTGCACAAATTCCAAGCAGTTGATTCTCGACTGTTCCTTGAAGTGTCCTGACAAGCTGTCCAGTTATACCATTGCTATTGTATTTAAACAGAGATAGACCATCTGGCATCAACCTAGATAGCAAATTCAGACCTGGAAAAGTTCCCTTCTCAGCCACCAGAACTCAGAATCTAAAATTAATTAAAATAATATGTGATCCTGTGGAAAATATCTATAATTTGTATTGAAGGAAGAAGTTCCCAAAGTTATTGAGACTTGAAATGTGTGAATGATTGATTTTCTCCTTAACTATGTTGGGGATTTGTGCAGCAGGAGATCGTGATGTGAGTTGGAGACAGTTCCTTATGGACTTTACATGCTAGGTTTAATAAGTGACCAGGGCCTTTCTGGATGTGTCTGTGAAGTGCGAGATCACTGAGTGAGTCGAAGACAAGTTCTTGTGCACTTTACGTGCTACGTTTAAAAAGTGACTGGGGCCTGTCAAGACTTGTCTGTCGAGTTTGCTTGGGTTATTAGTGTCTTAGCAATGGTCAATTAAAAAAAATACAAGGTGTAAGTGGACCAGATATTGTGGGAGTGGGCCAGTTTTCAGAGTGGTTGGGCTTTGGCTCAACAAGCTTGAGACAGAACAGACAGAAGCTAAGGATGCTGAGTTATTTTGAATCAATTAATTGATCGTAGAAGCTTAATAAGTTAGAGCCAAAGGCATAACAAGTGTAGGCAGGATGGTAGTTAAGGCAGTGGAATGCTCCTCCTAAAAGATGTGTGATTGCAGGGCACCTAATGGTCTCCCTGATGACTACATCAATGCCTTTGAATGGAAAACCTCACACAAGGTAGTGGATTCAGCCCAGTACATCACAGGTAAAACCATCCTAACCATTGAGCACGTCAACATGAAATGTTACCGTAGAAAGGCAGCCTCCATCATAAGTTCCTCACCACCCAGGCATTGCTCTTTCTTGCTGCTGCCATCATGTAGAAGGTACAAGTGCCTCAAGGCTCGAACCACCAGGATCAAGAACAGTTATTACCCTTCAAGCTTTAGGCTCTTGAACAGAGGGGAATAGCTACATTCATTTAAGGACTCTGTTATATTGTTATTTCATGCTCGTTATTTATTACTATTTATTTATATCTGCATTTGCACAGTTTGTTTAAAGTTTACAGTTAGTGTTCTATAGATAGATTTGCTATGTATGCTTGCAGAATAAGAATCTCTGGGTTGTATGTGGTGACATGTATGTACTCTGATTATAAATTTTTACTTTGAACTTTGAAGGAACCCTTAGGAAGATTGGTTAATAATATGATAGTATTCACCCTGTGGTTTGAGCAGGAGAAAATAAAGTCAAATGCACCAACATCACAATGGAGTAAAGTGAGTTACAGAGGCATGAGCGAGGAGCTAGCCAAAGATGATTGGAAGGGGACACAATCAGGGATGATGGCGGAACAGCAATGACTGCAGTTTCTGGGGGTAATTCAGAAGGTGCAGAATAGATACAACCCAACGATAAAGATGTATTCTAAAGGAAGGATGAGGCAACTGTGGTTGTCAGGGGGAGTCAAAGACAGCATTAAAGGAAAAGGGGCGCATTAGTATAGCAGAAATTCATGGGAAGATAGAAGATTGGGAAGCTTTTAAAACCAACAGAAGGCAACTAAAAAGTGATAAGAAGAGAAAAGATGGAGTATGAAGGTAAGCTAGCAAATAATATAAAAGAAGATACAAAAACAATTTCATGTATATAAAGAGTAAAAAAGAGGTGAGAGTAGATATCAAACCACTTGAAAATGATGCTAGTGGAGTAGTTATAGGGGACAAAGAAATAGCAGATGAACAACACAAAGTTTGCATCAGTCTTCACTGTTGAAGGCACTTGCAGAATGCCAGGAATTCAAGAACGTCAGAGTGTAGAAGTGAGTGTAGTTGCTATTAATAAAGAGAAGATGCTTGGGAAGCTGAAAGGTATGAAGGCAAATAAGTCACCTGGACTAGATGGACTACACCCCAGGCTTCTGAAAGGGGGTAGCTGATAAAATTGCAGAGGCATTAGTAATGATCTTTCAAAAATTATTAGATTCTGGAACAGTTCCAGAGGACTGGGAAATTACTAATGTATCTCCACTCCTTAAGAAGGGTGGAAGGCAGAAGAAAGAAAATGATAGGTCAGTTATTCTGACTACAGTGGTTGGGAAGGTGTTGAAGCTTATTATTCAGGATAAGTTTTCACATTTCTTGGAAGGATATGTTAAAATAATTCAAAGTCAGCATGGTTTCCATCGGCGGAAACCTTGCCTGACATATCTGTTGGAATTCTTTGAGGAATTTACAGGACAGATAGACAAAGGAGAGTCAGTGGATGTTGTTTACTTGGATTTTCAGAAGGAATTTGAAAAGGTGTTTCACATGAAGCTCCAAACAAGATAAGAGCCTGTGATAGTAGAGGATGGATAGATAACAGTACATAATATAAACTGACTGGCAAGAGGCAAAGAATGGGAATAAAGGGGTTATTTTCTGGTTGATTGCTAGTGACTAATGGGGTTCTGCAGGGATTGGTGTTGGGACTGCTTCTTTTCACATTATACGTTAATGATTTGGATGATAGTATTGATAGCTTTGTGGCCAAGTTTGCAGATACAAATATGCATGCAGGGGCAGTTAGTGTTGAGGAAACAGACTCTGCAAAAGGACTTAGACTGATTGAGAGAAAGAGCAAAAAAGTGGCAGATTGAATATAGCATAGGGAAATATATGATCATATACTTTGTAGAAGGGATAAAGGCACAGACTATTTTCTAAATGGGGAGAAAATTCAGAATTCAGAGGTGCAAAGGGACTTGTGGGTCCTTGTGCAGGGTTCCCTGAAGGTCAACTTGAAGGTTGAGTCACTGGTAGGGAATGCAAATGCAATGTTAGCAGTAATTTTGAGAGCACTAGAATATAAGTGCAAGGATGTAATGCTGATGCTTTATAAGGCATTGGTCAGACTACATGGAGAATTTGAACAATTTTGGGCCCCTTATCTAAGAAGTTATGTGCTGCCATTGGAGAAGGTCCAGAGCAGTTTTACAAGAATGATTCGAGGAATGAAGAGCATTTGATGATTCTGGGCCTGTACTCACTGGAGTTTGCAAGAATGGAGGGTGGGGGGGGGGGTGGCACAGCATGTGTATTGGTGAAGGCCACATGCTCTTAACTCACCTTGCCTCCTTCACGTCCTTCTTCACAATCACAAATGTCCACAAATACATTCATCAGAATAAGATCACAATGACGTTGGGCAACAAATCAATCAACAGCTAATCATTTTCCAGTGGCCAACGCTCTCCCCATCCCCCAAAATGAACTCTTTCACTGAGCCAGTGCTGAGCATGTGGCACCTCAGACGGGCACTTCTTTAAAGACACCCCACCCATCGGTCGGACCCCCTCCTTGTAACTGGAAGCCACAATAAACATGACACGTTAAAGAGTGCTACTGTCCTGGAGTGTGCAAGTACAAACAAAAGTGTCCGTGCTGTGCATTAGTGCACCTGATAAGCATAACATCAGCACTGCCAGAGAGCGGTAATGAAAGTTACAGGGCTACTGGCATTGGGGGGTGGGGGCGGGGAAGAAGGAATTACTTGTGGCAGACCTGCTCTGTCAAATTACCCTCCCCTCTCTTCTCATTTACCCACGTTGGAGAGATGATCTGCAGATCCGTAGTGGCTTACTGGCTGCCGCTCTGTGAAGCTCCATAACTACTCCCATGATAACCTCTGCCCCACCAAAATCACAAACAATACCTGAGGTCTGTGTAGTTTAATGGTGCTTGGAAATGCTAATGATGCAAAGTAGGTTGATTCTTCTATTATATGTAGAGTAATCAATATTTTTAACGGATATTATGTAACTGATCAGGAACAAGGTACCAGCTGTGTTTTTATTTGAAAATAGCAGCATTGCTAAATAATCGAAGGGAATGAGAAAAGTTCACTTGGTTATGTGTAGATGCTACTCGCTCACCTTCAGGCTTAGGATCTTGTCTTCTTGTTTCTAACTCCTCACGGCTTAAAGCTGCTATGGAAGTTTTTCCAGTGTGTACTTCTACAAAGGAATCTTTCTCTGTTTCTTAACTGCCCCCCTCCTGTTTTTGTTCATTTCCTGGAGTCTGTAGAGGAAGCAGTAGATTCACTTTTGCCAAGACTTCTCTTTATCTAATGCATCTCTGCTTCTTGGAAATGGGTTGTGCCGTAGTGCTGTGTATGTGAAGTTCTTTGAAAATGTCTAAAGCTGCCAATGTCTTATTGATAAAACATATCTCACAAGTCTAGTTAGCCCTCTCTACAAGAGCCAGAGAAATGGGCCCTTCAACCCATCTAATTTGTGCTGACATGGAACAATGTGCAAGCAGCCCTGCAGCAAGTTGTTCAGCAATATTTTGTGATATCTATATTTGATCCACAGGCCTAGTTAAAATTGACTCGGCAGCTGCCTCTGAGATTGTTTCCAGATTTTGTAGATTGTGAAATCAGCAGTGGGCATATCCATAACCTCATAACAGGTGGTTCAGTGATGGTATTTAGAATGCACTCTACAGAACCACCACACCAGATGTAGCAACGCCTTGACAAATCACGAAACAGGAGATGAGATAGCTAGCTTGCTGCATGTCCAGCAGCTAGAGTCATTTATCTGACTTTTTGTTATGGTTGATAAGTTTTGTTGTATTTTTTTTGGCTTCGTCTTCAACAGAATCATTGAAATGAGGGAATGATGCTCTTTAACTATGCAGACACAAAAATAGGCATTTAGGATATTTAGAGCCTTTTCAAAGGTTGATTACTTTTATTCTATAAAGTGAATCCAACTGATAATGAGTATCCTTTACCAGCCGCTAGAAGAGAGGACGAACAAGAATGAAGGATCAACTTCACTCACCATGTACATTTACCTGTATTAGGAATTTGTTGTGATGTGTTAGCGGAGCATTCACCAAAAAACAACAATTACAAGAATAAAGGATTATATAAAAATAAACTTAGAGTTTAAAGAAAGAATGTGGAACAGAATATACTTTAATGTAAGTCCATCGTGCATTTACAATGGAAACAACATTATTAAAAGTTGTTTAAATTTTGCTTACAGAGCAATGCAGTGACAGAGATAATAGATAGAGGGGTGGGGTTGGCTAACAAAAATGATTGACCAGGGTGGTGAAATTGTGGAATTCGTTGCCACGTGCAGCTGTGAAGACCAGGTCGTTGGGTGTATTTAAGGCAGACATTGATAGGTGCTTGATTGGACATGGCATCAAAGGTTACGGGGAGAAGGCTGGGAACTGGGGTTGAGGAGGAGATGAGAAAAAGGATCAGCCATGATTGAATGGCAGAGCAGACTCGATGGGTCAGATGGCTTAATTCTGCTCCTATGTCATATGGTTTTAACTGCCCGGGGAAAGAAACTTCCAATATGGTGTGAAGATTTTGTTTTAACAGTCCTATAGCACTTTCAAGAAGGGACATTTTGGAAACGGCATTTTCTAAGTGGATATGCGATAGTATTAGGTTTGCTGACCACAAAGTTCTGAACTCAAAAATGACCTTAAGCCCTATTGGATATAAATAACCAAGGAGATTCTCACTAAAGGTGGATTATACTGTAGCTATCAGATCTTAAAAAAACAATTTCTCTTCCCTGTTTATTCTCCATGGCAAATTTAACTGCCAATACATACTACTTGGGTGATGAGTCTTCTCTCCCTACCAGTGAGAAGATACTTCCAGCTAACAAAGCAGTTTTAAACACAATTCATTTATTTTCAGTGATGCATGTTTAAATCCAAGCAGTATTCTTAAAAAAAACACTTAAAGCTCACAGAGGTATTCTTTCTTAAAGATTTCCAAATTACAAGCAATTTCTAAAACACAAAGCAAAGCACAAAGGCTTTCCAAAACACTAAGCATTTATAAAACACAAAGAAGTTCCAAAGCACAGGTAAAATCCCTATAAACTAACAGGGTATATCATTGGTGCAGATGAACGAACCGTTCATCGCCAAAGTCAAAGCCACAGTAATGGACTCTCATTCACCCCGTGTTTCTTCCAGCTTTCTTCTTCACCTTCCTCTGGCTGATTCACCGTCTAGTACGGGGCTGGTGTGGCTACTGCACAAGATTGAAGTAAGTTGCGGAAATTTGTAAGATTAGTCAGCTCCATTACCAATCTAGCTTCTGTAATGTCCAAGATATCTTCAAGGAGCAGTGCCTTTCGAAGGTGGCATATTTCATTAAGGACTCCCACCGCCCAATGTGCTCTGCTCATTGTTACCATCAGGAAGGAGGTACAGCAGTACTTCAGCACACACTCAGCAATTCAAGACAGCTTCTTCCCCTCTGCCATCCGAATTCTAAATGGACATTGAAGCCATGAACCCAACCTCACGAATTTTTATATGCTTTTTGCACTACTTATTTTCTTAACTATTTATTAAACATATATATATTTTTTTTCTGTGTTACATACCTCTTTTCTTTTTACAATATTTTTATTCAGAAGAAAAAAACAAGATTTACAGAGTGCAACACATAGATACATCTCAACATAACTTGGGTACATTCATATATTGTAATAAAATTGATTAAAATGTTATAGCATAACACATAAAGGTATACCACTCTGTAATCAAAAATTTAAAGATAGGTCATACATCATAAAAAAAATTTATATAAAAAAAGTCAACCCCCTACCAACTACCAAAGAAAAAAGCTGATGGATGATAATGGATAATTAGAAAAAAAACATATTCACTTAAGAAGAGAAGATAAAAATATACATAAAAGTCTGTGCACTATTAAACTTTATGAATTGGAAAAGTAATTTAGGAAAGGTCCCCAGATATCATAATGGGTATCTTGTGACTGTCTCATGACCATGATGTATTTAAGGTCTAAATACATTTTAGACCTTATTTTAAGGTCTAAGTATTGGAGAGTGAAGATTTATCGAGGTACAAAAACCCGAAAGATCGAGTAAAGTTGGTGTCATCAGTGGTAAAACAGGATCGACCTTATTGGATCTTCATTCTGGAGATGGTAACCTGCATCTGAGATAGCCCCTGCTGTAAGAGCAGAAAGGGTTGGACGCAGCATTATTCCTCAAGGAAAAGGTCAGTTTCTTCCAGCTATTTTTATTTCCTTCATTCTTGAATCCTTCGGGCAAGGCATATTTCGGCTGGGATCAGCAGTAACGTTATGTCGTCGAGGAATTCATTACTTCTGGAAAGTCTCTCCTAATTGACTGTATAAATCATCTGGACTTTCGCATTTTTATGAACTGTGTTCGCATTTATTGCTTTAAGAACTGTTCGAGTTGCCGTATAGCAGTTAACCTCCGGTTAAGTTAGTCATTTGTTTACTTTTCATTTTTATTGAGCAGAGTTTAAATAAATGTTTATTTGTTTATAAAAAACTGTCTGTATTCTGTATTCATTGTTGCCATATCATAACAATTATAATTCAGTTTTTTCTCTATATTTATTTATCATGTATTTCATTGTACTGTTGCTATAAAGTTACATTTCATGACATATGCCAATGAATCAAACCTGATCCTGATTCTTATGTTCCTTACCCCATTCCTAATAAGTCTGAATTACTCTCTATATTTGTGTCCTTTTTGTTTGACCCTTGGATGCCTTCACACAAAGATAATATTTTCTTAGATACCCCTTTTACACATAAGGTCTAAAAGCTTTTTGGACATATAAATCTCAGTTATCCACCACTAAAGTTGTAAAGCTAACTTCTCTGAGTGCATAAAACTAATTGTAAACACATCAGTTAATTGATGTGCTAAATTATATTATCCATCTGGTCAAGAAGCTTCCTTGAACCATGCAACTTAGTCAGCGTTGTTTGTTTTGAAACAAGCCAAATTAAGTAACCCATTGTTTTATACTGCATCTCTTTGCACAACAAGACAGGATGCTATGAACTAACAAGTCTCTGCTATAAGCAGAGCTTGCTTGCAAAGCTGTTTTACAGATAGCTCTTTGTTTCAACTTCAAGCTGGTTATTATTTTCTATTTGCATTTTAAGAACTGAAGACTAACTCCCATTTATGACCGGAAGCTAAACAACTGTTTGTTCTTGACAAGTGGCAGCTGCTGTGTTTAGAAAGTGAAATTAGCACAACATGAGGACCCCAGGCCTAGGAAGTTAATATCTATCACACTCCCTCTTGCTAAGCAAAGATTACATACTCAGCTTCTTCCTATGGGTTGCAGCTTTTGAGATCAAGATTTCTGGTAAGACTCCTCTTCGGAACAGGCTATCATTCCTACAACGATTCTAGTAGATTACAGAAGCTAGAGAGCTCTCTTCAATCCTATGCTCACAAAGTCATTGAGTACTTCCCAAAGTGGGCATTGCTGTGTCATTTTCTCTTTAGAATATTCACTTCCTTAATCTGAGCTACACACATTTTCCAAACCTCAAAGGATTCTCACCATTACTATTTTCCATAAACATGCAAGAATAATGCATTAATGTTCATATTATAAGTCCCTATTAGTCTATCTTTAAGCTCTTCTTCCAGGCAAACAGCTCTTGTCTTTTCCTTGATGCAAGCTTGAATCACTGCGTCTGCCGCTGTTAGTTCATCAGGTCAGCTGGCAATGTCTTGCAATAAGCTTGATGATAGTTAATTTCTTTTACAGGGGTGTTTGCCTTGCTTTTGATAAAGTGCACAGCTTCACTCAGGATTCCTGAAAATGAATCTGGTAAAAAATTACTGCTGTCTCCTTTTGCCTAAGGATTAGTAATCTCACATTTTAGTTATAGAAAATTAATCAACTATATGATTGCATAATATAATAATATACAAAAAATGTGAAGCATACAAAAGTAAGGAAGACTACAACTCTTCTATTGAGGATTCTGTCTATACCTTTAATTCTAGGCTTCCAAAAAAAGATACCAGAACATAGGGGTTGGTTAAATCCCTCCTATGGAAGGAACACTTATTGTTATGTTGTAATTTAACATTCTGATACCAACCATACCATCAGCATAAGTTTCTTCCCATTTTAGTGATTCTGAACTCTGGTATAATTGTTCAGGTCTTCCCATTAATTTCTTAAGGGTTTAGAAGTAATGACACATCTTCCAAATGTTAATTTTTTACTCAGAAATTTTACCAGAGCCATGTTAATGATTGGGACTTAGTAAAAGGTAAGGAGCTGTTACGTACCCGTGACACGTGACAGTGGTACCCTTGTCACGTGACTGGGGTTGAAGTTATACTGGACTTGAGGTAATGGTCTTGTGATGGTGGAGTGACGTCATTTTCCCGCCAGTAGAGATCATGTGACAGTTTTTTTTTACAGGGTATAAGAGGAGGACCCCACCCTGTGGGGAGGGGCAGTTCGTGGCTGGATTTGCCAAGCTGACTTCATGCCACTGCGTGATTTAATGTGATGACGCAGTTTAGTTGAAAAATGAAGTTTTATCTAATGCCTAAAGTTTAAAAGGTCATTGCCAGCAGTTTCTTTGCTAGTGGAGAGTGAATATCGGAGTTTGGAAGCTAAAGATCAAGGAGAATCGATTTTCGACGGTGGATTGGGTTCGACCTTGTGTGATCCTCATTCGGAAGGATTTCGTTGACTATTCTTGTGTTAATCCCTGGGTTGACCAGAAAGGATTTGAGAATAGTGTGGAAGAAGAGGTCAGTGCCTTTAAACCGTTACATTTCATAAAATTCTACGTGGGAAGATTTCGACGCCGGGGATCGAAGGACAATGACGTGGAAGAGAATTTAAATCGCCTTAAAAAGTCTCTCCTTTTAAATGGACTGAGCATTTTGAACTTTTGGCAACATCGCTTTAAGAACTGTTTGAGCTGCATCGCTTTAAGAACTGTTTAAGCTGCCGCACAGCAGCTGATTTCCGGTTACGTTAGTGTTTGTTTACTTTTGGGGGGTTTGTTTTCAGTGTTTAATAAACGTGTTATTTGTTATAAAAACCCTTGCCTAACTCTCATATATTTATCATTGCCTGAATACGTAACAGAGCAAAGATAACATAATTTGGCTGTCCTTGCTTTTCACTCTTCTATGGTTAAGGACAAATGAGAGGAATAATCAAAGAGGCAAATACAATGCAAATACAATAGCAAAGCAAAATGTGAGAAATTACTCATAGAAGTACAGGTCAGGAATTGTTGTTAACAGAGTCTTTGCAGTGGAGCCAAAAGGCAGAAGTCACTGAACTTCCATACTTGCAGGCATCAACGTCTCAACAAAAATCTGATAGCTCCTTTACTATAGTCCAGACATTCTTTACAATGAGCAACATGTAAGGCTACCAGTATAACAGGGCGAATTTTCCATGAGTGGCTTGTCTGCACCATGATTGCATCCAAGTCCATGGTGGGTGTCCTGAGTCAGTGCTTCATGCTTGCGTACAGCAGGGATTTGCTTCCCATATTTTTTAGGGTGGGGATACCCAAACCTTACCTTCACCATCAGCATCCTATTGGTCCTATGTTGGAATTACTTTGGAATAGGGTTCTAGGACAATTCTTAAAACATCATCCTGGTTATTTTTTATTTTTTGCTTCATTACTACCAAAACCAAGGCCTCCCTTACCATAGTCAGGTCCATCCCGACAGCTTGTTTTACCTGTTTATTACCATAGCTGTGTAGGAGGCCTGCAGTATGTCCTGGCAATGGGTGATACCTGTACCAATGGTCAAGTCAATAATAATTAATAAATATTCTTCCACATGGATAAATGTGGAAGTAGCTTACCTCTGTGTGTTCTCCATCCAGTTGTTGACCAGATAGGAAGGTCTCTTTCTAGCACATTCCTAATACAGTACATATCAAAACTGTTTCTGTTGTTTTCACTTGTTTTAAACACAATTCTAGGGCTTTAGCCTCTGCAAGTTGGGCTGTACAACTCCCTAAAGAACATGTTTACAACTCATGTGTTTCAAGTTCAGTTTCTGATAAAAGAAAACATTCCTTTTATAATCAGGATCAGGGATTAAACATAGAAAGAACATAGAAAACCTACAGCAAAATACAGGTCCTTCGGCCTACAATTCTGTGCCAAACATGTACTTACTTTAGAAATTACCTAGGGTTACCCATAGCCATCTATTTTTCTAATCTCCATGTACCTATCCAGGAGTCTCTTAAAAGACCCTATCATATCTGCTTCCATCACCATCACCGGCAGCCCATTCCACGCACTTACCACTCTCTGCGTAAAAAAACTTACTCCTGACATTTCCTCTGTACCTACTTCCAAGCACCGTAAAACTGTGCCCTCTCATGTTAGCCATTTCAGCCCTGGGAAGAAGCCTTTGACTATCCACACGATCGGTGCCTCTCATCATCTTATACACCTCTATCAGATTATAATTGAGTTGATCCATCTTTTTGGATTTTCACTGCTGATGCATCACGGTACCATACTTGAAAATCATCCTTTAAAAGATGTTGTGCCAAATAGGGTCAAGAGAAACATAGTTCTGCATCTCACATAAAAGGCAAAGATTGTATGTCATAGCACTCAGGAACATATTTCTACTTTAAGGTGTTAAAAGTATTTGCCATTCCCCTTATCTGTTTATGGTAACTCACCATTCATTTGTTGGTAATTTGCTATCATTTTTCAAAATCCGTATAATAATTGGTTTGCCCCCTTACAGTTGCTTACTGCAATGGTGTATGGAATACTATAGTAAGACATCATTCTAAAGCAGTAAATTTCTGTTCTGGTTGGGGCTTGTGTTTCTTCTCCCTCATGACAGCAGATATCTACAGTGGTTTTTGGAGAAGAATGAATTAGCAAAACAAGAAATTTTGTTAAGTTCTCTTGTCTGAAGGTCTATTGCTTGCTGATCTGCGTTTATCAATTTGTCTAGTGCCTTATAATTTTATGTGGTAAAAACAAAAAGGCTTTTCGTTTTTCTGGTTTACATTTGTCTTATAATAGTTTATTTTTGTAATTTATTTTTTATTGAAGTTCATCATCAAACAGACATTTACATAAGATGTATTTCAGACATTGTACATATATATCATATAATCATACATATCACAAAATCTCCACAAAGTATTTCTCTGGGGTATACACTTATAG
This sequence comes from Hemitrygon akajei, assembly GCF_048418815.1. NCBI lineage: Eukaryota > Metazoa > Chordata > Chondrichthyes > Myliobatiformes > Dasyatidae > Hemitrygon > Hemitrygon akajei. The sequence continues at coordinate 34,605,944 of NC_133145.1, forward strand.
AAAAGAGTGGAAAGAAAAAACAAGCAAAAGGAAAGAACTATGTACAAGTAGGGAGTGATCTTTTTTTTTTACAACAGATTCATTGATTTGTGAAAATAAAATCAGGCCTATGAGGCATTATGTAGTTGAACCATTTTTCCCTGTATGAATCAAATTGTTCCAGCTTATATGATAGTCTTATAATAGTTTTAATAATTGAGTATAGTCAGATATAAAAGCTCTAGCATAATTCAGTAGGTCAAAGACTAATTGTAAGGCTTTTAGTGTCTTTGGATAACCTCCTCAAGTGACTTTTTGTCTAAATTCAGGAGTTAACCTAGTTGTTAGGTTTGTTGATTTTGCCTTTCCTGCTGAGTGGGCTGGTGTAAGAGAACACTGTGAATGTAATCGACTGGAGGAATGAGGTTGATTTGATGACTTTGTTACTAATCCTGCGTTCCCTTAGAGGAAAAGGGGAGAACTCTGTGCGGACACCTCATTGCCTTTGTGCAGGAATGAATGGTAATTCTTCTGCCACCACGTGGGTGTGCAGGATCTCGTCAGCAATTTGAAAAAGTTTATGTATTGGGTGTTGATTTAGGGCCATTCTGCACATGGCGCAGTATAAAGGGCTAACATTATAGAATGAACAAGGTCCCAGTCTACCCTTTGTCATTTGTTCTCCATCCTTATAAACTATTACTAAGCCGTGGCTTTTGATTTTACTCAATACAGTAATAAATCCTCCACGTACATCTCCACTATTCATTTGTTTATAAATCCACACTTATATCTGATATGGATTTCCACACTTATGTGGAGATGTTACCAGGGCTATGGGAAATAATATTAATAAGAATTGCTGAATATGTTGGGGTATGTAACTGGCCCAGAAGGCCTGTAATCTTCTGAAATTATGAAGTAGCCAGTTGAGAATTCTTTCAGCATCAACTAGAGGCATGGCACATATTGCCAGCAAACTCTGAACAATTAAAGGTCCGAAAGCCTGATGGGCAGTTTGTATTAAGGAAGCTGCAGCAACTCGTTGTACAGGAACCTGTCCCTTTATTCTTCTTTAACTGGCTATACTCAATTTTTTTTAGTAATTCTAGTGCACGTTCCCAAGCACCTGTTTACCATGCTTCATTGGTACCTCTAGGAGTTTACCGGTGTGTACCCAGAAGGAGTACATGATATCCCCATGTAATAGGATTAAGGTATGGGTCACCAGGTTCCACCTCACAAGTATATGGTTGTTAGGGAGTATTCTGGTGTTATGAATATAGGAGATATTAATTCAAGCAAGATCCAGTCTTCAGTTCTTAATGTAAGTAGTTAATTGCAAGGAGTAAATTGAAGTTAAAAGCACACCTTTGCAAATACAGCGATTCTATCTGTGAAGCACAGATTAAGAGATATTGTTTGCAAAATAGTGATGATGAGACATTTGCATATACATCAGCCAAACATTAAGGTTACGTCCACACTACACCGGATAAATCCGTAACTGAAGCTTTTTCTCTTTGTTTTTACCCTCCGTCCACACTAAAACGGCGTCTTCGTCCCCCGAAGCCGGAGCTTTTCAGCAACGCTCTCCAAAGTGTGTAATTTTGAAAACGCTGGATTGGCTGGAGCAGTGTGGACGGGGTAACCGGAGAAATCTGAAAACACTGTCAGATGGCAGCACACTATTTCATTGTTTTCTTGAACGCAACCTAACAATTTCAGAACAGACGGCAACAAGGCTGATGCCAGAAGAATTAGAAATGTACTCACTAAATACTTTGACCCATAACTTCCTGAATAAATAAGTATACTCACTTTGCCCTGTTTTCTGTCCTTGCTCGTATGAAGGTGGTTTACCTATTTATGCAAGTACTTCTCTGATAATAGATGTGTAACAGCCTAATGTAAATTTGTATGGAAATACAAGATAACACTGATGCAGACATGTTTTATACATTTAACAAGGTGCTTTATTAATGCACCAGAGTTAGTCCGTTTTTCAAGGTTCGTCGTCAGCCGGGTCAATTTGTCCGTGAACTCTCTGTCGGTTGCCTCCGTACACTCCAGTATTTGTTTTTTTTTACTTTTAAGTTCTCCTGCACGAGAGCCAACAGCTGTCCATCGTTTTAAGTTTTTCTAGTTTGTAACTACAAAAACGCGCACTTTCACGGCGAGATTCGACACCAAACATGTCGCTTGTTATCGGTAGATGTGTCCTGCGCTTGCGCAGTAGGAGGAGATTCGCCAAAATATCCGTTTCAATGTGGATAGAGATATTTTTAAAATCACATAGTGTGGACGCCTATCATTTTTATGCAAAACCGACGTTTTCAAAATTATCCGGTCTAGTGTGGACGTAGTCTAAGACAATGGTGTTGTGTGAATTTCCCTGCATCAATTGTGGGTTTAAGGAATATGCACCAGTATAACATTGTGAACATTGTATAAGTTCAGGAAGTATATAAGTAGTTCGCTCCAGCCAAGGTATTTGAACATTCAGAGGTGTCAACCACTGTAGATTTGCAATTCAAAGGAAGCATTGCCATGCTAAAGTATTGAAATAAACAAAGTCACTGTAACTATTGAAATTGATTTGACTTGCTTGCTGTTACCATTGATCTTTAGGGTTTGAGAATGTGATGTACCTTGAGTTGGGAGGACTCTACCAAGAGGTTCTTTAAGAGAATGCCTAATTGTTGTGATGAATAAAGACTTTCATGTCTACCAACTTTCCAGTTCCTCCAGTGACTTAGTCACAGTCACAAAAGTGATCCCCACCTGGGGTTTCTAATTAAAAAGGGCCAAGTTGTTGTCTCCAGGCACAAATTGTTGCATATGGCTGGAAGCTGGTGCAAATTGTTATGGTCTAAGTTCAGCCGGGAATACAATAGGGTTTAGTCTGTCTAATCTGCATCCTACTCTATGTTCTAACCCTTTATCATCCCAGTCTCTAACGTGAAGAGTAAAATATTCATCATGTTCAATTTGAGAAACAGTCCAGGTGCTATACCCCAGTTCTGATATAGTTAAAGTTAAAGTCTGTCCCGAGCCTTATATGCTCATCAGGCCGGTGCTTATGCCGGTTTCTGAGGCGTGAAGCGACTGAGAGTACGAGAATCCCCCCCAGATAGAACACCAGTCTATTGCAAGGTTAACCCCAGCATTTTGCTGGTACCCATTTTCAGCTGGGTGGACTGGAGCAATGTGTGGTTAAGTACCTCGCTCAAGGACACACACATTTACTTGGCTGGGGCTCGAACTCATGACCTTCAGATTGCTAGTCCAACGCATTAACCACTTGGCCATGTGCCACAGTTCTGATATATTTTTATTATAATTCATAACATTGATCAGCATTTGCCTGCACAACTGCAGGAAACCAGGACGTTGAACATTTTATCGTACTAGGTAGGGTGCTGTAGCATTTGTCCAGAGGTCTTTGAGTTGAACTACTGTAAAATAATAATACTCTCTATACTAATACTTTTGGTATGATGTGACCATATTGGCTGCTACCTGTGATGGAATTGGGTCTCCTGCTCGCAATGTTCTAAATTCAAACAAAGACCTTAAGCCCTATTGAATATAAATAACCATAAGTACTCTCATTAAACTGAGATTATCCTGTAACTACCCAATCCTCAAAGACTACTTTACTTTGCTCTTTATTCTGCACATATGGTTAACTAATAATACTCAATGTTTTTGTTGGATCCCAACTAACAGAATATACTTCCAGCTAACAAAGTAGTTTAAAACTGGTTCATTTATTTTCAGTGAAAATAAAGCCTTTCCTAAATATAAAGCAGTTCTTAAGCATAAAGGATTTCCAAAAGGAAGATAAAATTCCTATAAACTAAAAGAGCATACATCAATGCAGATGAACAAGTCAACTGTCACAGATACAAAAGCTGGAAGAGTGTATTCTAGTTCACCCTGTGTTTCTTCCATGTTTTTTCTTGCTCTTCCTTACCCCATTCCTAATAAACCTGAACTGCTACATTTAAACCGCTTTTGTTTGCTATTTGGATGACTTTGCATGTATACAATATTTCCTCAGGTACTCTTTTTACACAAATCGTCTAAAAGCTTTTTTGGAGACCTACCTTAGATCTCAGCTATAAACAATTAATGCTATAAAACTATCATCTCTGAATAGTCTCAATTGTAAACACAACAGTTACTTGATATTATCAATCTTGTGTGCAACCTTTCTTTAACTAAATAACTTAGTCAGAATTGTCTGTTTTGAAACAAGCTAAATTAAATAACCATTTGTCTTATATTGCACCTCTTTGAGCAACAAGGTAGGATTCTATGAGTCAGCGAGTCTGTGCAATAAACAGAACTTGTTTACAAAACTGTTCTATCGACAGTACTTTGTTTTAACTTCAATCTGATTACTACTCACCATCATTTACATTTTAGAACTGAAAACTGACTCCGGTTTACGACCAGAAGCTAAACAACTGTTTGTTCTTGACAAGTGGGAACTGCTGTGTCCAGAAAGTGAGCGTGGATAAACATGAGGACCCTTAGGCCCAGGGTCTGCAAAATATATGAATTCTGCAGTAATGGTAGACTGAAGCCAATGACCCATTCAGCTATCCTGAAATTTTTTTGAGCGGATCCTGCATCGAATTGAATGGTAATGGCTGATGTGAGGATTATCATGGCAGTATAGAATGCTCTGGGGGAGATGGAATTTTATCAGCTGCGCAAGAGGTACTGTACATTCGGAGCAAGAAGGCTGCGAGTGGAATGGCTAACGATTTCTGGGGCGAAGGCATTTTACCGCTTGGGGTAAAAGAGAGGTAAGACTGTGCAGGCGCGTGATGTCAGCCAGTAGAGCGGGAAAAGTTTAAAAAGAAGACCGCCATATCCAGCGTGCAGCAGAGTATCAGGGCTTTGGCTCAACGGGCTTAGGTGGTAACGAGGTGAAGTGGGTTTAATTGTGTTAATTGCGGAAAGGAAGTATGTGTGTGAGGCTGGTGTTCTGTGCTCGGTGTCAGATGTGGGAAGTCCTGGAGTCTCCCACCCTCCCGGACAGTCAGATCTGCACCCGGTGTGTCGAGCTGCAGCTCCTAAGGGACTGCGTTAGAGAACTGGAGTTGCAGCTCGATAACCTTCATCTGGTCAGGGAGAGTGAGAATGTGATAGAAAGGAATTATAGGCAGGTGGTCATACCGGGGCCACAGGAGACAGACAAGTGGGTCACAGTCAGGAGAGGGAAGGGCAAGAGTCAAGTATTAGAGAGTATCCCTGTGGCTGTACCCCTTGACATTAAGTAATCCTGTTTGGGTACTGTTGGGGGGCGGGGGTGGACAGCCTACCTGGGGTAAGCAATGGTGGCCATGCCTCTGACACAGAGTCCGGCCCTGTGGCTTAGAAGGGTAGGGAAAGGAAGAGGAAGGCAGTAGTGACAGGGGACTCTATAGTTGGGGGGGGGGGGTCAGACAGGCGATTCTGTGGACACAGGAAAGAAACTCGGATGGTAGTTTGCCTCCCAGGTGCCAGGGTCCGGGATGTTTCTAGATCGCACCCACGATATCCTGCAGTGGGAGGGAGAACAGCCAGAGTTTGCAGTACATATTGGTACCAATGACATAGGCAGGAAATGGGAAGAGGTCCTGAAAAAAAGATTACAGGGAGTTAGGAAGGAAGTTGAGAAGTAGGACTGCAAAGGTAGTAATCTCGGGATTACTGTCTGTGCCATGCGACAGTGACAATAGGAATAGAATGAGGTGGAGGATAAACGTGTGGCTGAGGGATTGGAGCAAGGGGCAGGGATTCAGATTTCTGGATCATTGGGACCTCTTTTGGGGCAGGTGTGACTTGTACAAAAATGGGTTGCACTTGAATCCCAGGGGGACCAATATCCTGGCGGGGAGGTTTGCTAAGGTTATTGGGGAGAGTTTAAGCTAGAATTGTTGGAGGGTGAGAACCGAACTGAAGAGACTGGGGAAGAGGCGGTTAGGTCACAAATAGAGAAAGCTTGGAGACAGTGTGTGAGGGAGGATAGGTAGGTGATAGAGAAGGGACACGCTCAGACCGATGGTTTGAGATTTGTCTGTTCTAACGCAAGGAGTGTGGTGAACAAAGCGGATGAGCCTAGAGCATGGATCAATAGTTGGACTATGATGTGGTGGCCATTACAGAGACTTGGATGGCTCAGGTACAGGAATGGTTACTTCAAGTGCCAGGTTTCTTCAGAAAGGACAGGGAGGGAGGCAAAAGAGGTGGAGGCATGGCACTGTTGATCAGAAATAGTGTCACGGCTGCAGAAAAGGTGGACGTCATGGAGGGATTGTCTATGCCAGTCTCTATGGGTAGAGGTTAGGAACAGGAAGGGGTCAATAACTTTATTGGGTGTTTTTTATAGGCCGCTCAATAGTAACAGGGATATCGAGGAACAGAGAGGGAAACAGATTCTGGAAAGGTGTAATAATAACAGAGTTGTTGTGATGGGAGATTTTAATTTCCCAAATATCGATTGACATCTCCCTAGAGCAAGAAGTTTAGATGGGGTGGAGTTTGCTAGGTGTGTTCAGGAAGGTTTCTTGACACAATATGTATGTTTGTAGATAAGCCTACAAGACAAGAGACTGTACTTGATTTGGTATTGGGAAGTGAACCTGGTTAGGTGGCAGATCTCTCAGTGGGAGAGCCTTTTGGAGATAGTGATGAGAATTCTATCTCCTTTACAATAGCATTGGAGAGAGATAGGAACAGATAAGTTAGAAAAGTGTTTATTTGGAGTAAGGGGAATTATGAGGCTATCAGGCAGGAGATTGGAAGCTTAAATTGGGAACAGATGTTCTCAGGGAAAAGTAAGGAGGAAATGTGGCAAATGTTCAGGGGATATTTGTGTGGAGTTCTGCATAGGTAAGTTCCAATGTGACAGGGAAGTTATGGTAGGGTACGGGGCCTGTGGTGTAAAAAGGCTGTAATAAATTTGTCAAGAGGAAAACAAAAGCTTATGAAAGGTTCAGAGAGCTAGGTAATGTTAGAGATCTAGAGGATTATAAGGCTAATAGGAAGGAGCTTAAGAAGAAAATTAGGAGAGCCAGAGGGGGCCATGAGAAGGCCTTGGCAGGCAGGATTAAGGAAAACCCCAAGGCATTCTACAAGTATATGAAGAGCAAGAGGATAAGATGTGAAAGAATAGGACCTATCAAGTGTGATAGTGGGAAAGCGTGTATGGAACCGGAGGAAATAGCAGGGTTACTTGATGAATACTTTACTTCAGTATTCACTACGGAAAAGGATCTTGGTGATTGTAGAGATGACTTGCAGCGGACTGAAAGGCTTGAGCATGTAAATATTAAGAAAGAGGATGTGCTGGAGCTTTAGGAAAGCATCAAGTTGGATAAGTTTCTGGGACCGGATGAGATGCACCCCAGGCTACTATGGGAGGCAAGGGAGAATATTCCTGAGCCTCTGGTGATGATAATTGATTTATCAATGGGGATGAGAGAGGTTCCGAAGGATTGGAGGGTTGTGGATGTTGTTCCTTTATTCAAGAAAGGGAGTAGAGATAGCCCAGGAAATTATAGACCAGTGAGTCTTACTTCAGTGGTTGGTAAGTTGATGGAGAAGCTCCTGAGAGGCAGGATTTATGAACATTTGGAGAGGTATAATATGATTAGGAATAGTCAGCATGGCTTTGGCAAGGGCAGGTCGTGCCTTATGAGCCTGATTGAATTTTTTGAGGATGTGACTAAACACATTGATGAAGGAAGAGTAGTAGATGTAGAGTATATGGATTTCAGCAAGGCATTTGATAAGGTACCCCATACAAGGCTTATTGAGAAAGTAAGGAGGCATGGGATCCAAAGGGACATTGCTTTGTGGATCTAGAACTGGCTTGTCCACAGAAGGCAAAGAGTGGTTGTAGACCGGTCATATTGTGCATGGAGGTCAGTCACCAGTGGAGTGTCTCAAGGATCTGTTCTGGGACCCTTACTCTTCATGATTTTTATAAATGACCTGGATGAGGAAGTGGAGGGTTGGGTTAGCAAATTTGCTGATGACACTAAGGTTGAAAGTGCTGTGGATAGTGTGGAGGTCTGTCAGAGGTTACAATGGGACATTGATAGGATGCAAAACTGGGCTGAGAAGTGGCAGATGGAGTTCAACCCAGATAAGTGTGAAGTGGTTCATTTTGGTAGGTCAAATATGATGGCAGAATATAGTATTAATGGTAAGACTGTTGGCAGTGTGGAGGATCAGAGGGATCTTGGGGTCTAAGTCCATAGGACGCTCAAAGTAGCTGCGCAGGTTGACTCAGTGGTTAAGAAGGCATATGGTGTATTGGCCTTCATCAATCGTGGAATTGTATTTAGGAGCTGAGAGGTAATGTTGCAGCTATATAGGACCCTGGGCAGGCCCCACTTAGAGTACTGTGCTCAGTTCTGGTTGCCTCACTACAGAAAGGATGTGGAAGCCATAGAAAGGGTGCAGAGAAGATTTACAAGGATGTTGCCTGGATTGGGGAGCATACCTTATGAGAATAGGCTGAGTGAATTTGGCTTTTTCTCCTTGGAGCGACAGAGGATGAGAGGTGACCTGTTAGATGTGTATAAGATGATGAGAGGCATTGACTGTGTGGATAGTCAGAGGCTTTTTCCCAGTGCTGAAATAGTTGCCACAAGAGGACACAGGTTTAAGGTGCTGGGGAGTAGGTACAGAGGAGATGTCAGGCGTAAGTTTTTTATGCAGAGAGTGGTGGGTGTGTGGAATGGGCTGCCGGCAACGGTGGTGGAGGCAGATATGATAGGGTCTTTTAAGAGACTTTTGGATAGGTACATGGAGCTTAGTAAAATAGAGGGCTCTGGGTAAGCCTAGTAATTTCTAAGGTAGGGACATGTTCGGCACAACTTTGTGGGCTGAAGGGCCTGTATTGTGCTGTAGGTTTTCTATGTTTCTATGTTTCTATCCTTTGCCAGTAAGGCAGTTCACTCACAAGAGCTGTGATTTTTGTCTGTTATGCTGGTTTTGATCTAAATCGAGAAAAGTCACATATATTAAATTTCCTCTCAGTGCTTGAGGTACAAAATGGCTGGTTTTGTTGGTGCCTTACACAGGAGGATTATGGTCCTTTTTCACAGATAAGTGGGAAATGGTGAACTTGTAAATCCCAAAGCTTGAGAGCCTTGAACACAGCTCTTCTGCCATTTTTGACATTGAATCTAAGTGCCTTTGATGTTCATCAACACAAAGTAAATATCCAAGTCAGGAAAGTATCCAACATACTAAAACCTTAAGGAATAAAATCTGTTCCAGGTGGCTGCTTCTTAGCGATATGAATGTGAAGAAAAAGCACTGTAACTACAACACAAGCTCTCTGATTCTACCAAGCTGGGCTGTCAAAATGCTGCCAAAATATTTCAACTTAATTTAAAAATAAATTTGTTCCAGCCATCAAATTGAAAGGAGAAGGAAAAGTGTCAGAGAAAAAATGATTAAACGAATTAAACCATAAATAGTAATGGTTGTAGGGGAAAGCATGGAATAAAAGTGAAAAATACAATAGCAAGAGACAATAATCACAAGCCAGCAAAATAAGAACAGCAGAGAGTTGCAACCAATAGAAAGTAGATGACCTTGACAGTGGAGCTCTGTGAAGATGCCGATATAACGCTGAATCTGATCCCAGTCTGATTTGAGAATGTATTTGAATTGCCTGCCAGGCATGCTCCCTGAATGTATTTCATGCTATTTGAGTTTAGCATCAGGTGGATTTTAACTGCACAGTGACCATTGTATTTTAGTTTATATATCAGCTGTGAGTTTTATTCCCATACTGCTGTACATCACATATTCTTTCTTGTTTGCTAAGTGTCCGGAATTTGCCAGCCAAACTAATAATGAGGGCCTTCATGCATATACAGCCTCTCAGTGAGAACAGAGGTTTTAGTGGGGGCCAGCATACTTGAGGGCCTCTGTTGGTCAGGTTGACCATGGATGTTGTTTCCCAGCTGCCTATGTGATATGCAAGCCAGGGCAGTACAATATGGAGAGCGAGCTGTTGTCCATGCACACCTGGTGAATCCAAAGGTCCAGCCAAGACCTATACACTTTGGCACCAGTGGTATTGCAGGAGTTACCAGCCAGCATTGAACTCAGTGTAGGACTCCAGCTCCGGATTTTTCCTCAGGGTTACTCCCAAAGCCTTCCCCATGAGTTGGTACAGCACCAGAGGTTTGAGATCAGAGTTTTCCGTCTTTCTGGTGAGCCGCCAATCATGGCTGACAAGCCCCATCTGTCTGAAACAGTTGGTTTTAAGGCACCAGTAAACCTACCTTTGTCCTATCTCCTGTCAGTAGAAATGGTTCCACTGAGCTTAGTAGTTAATCCACTTGCGAAGGGCAGGAGCTGGACTTGGTTGTCAGAGGCTATTCGAGACACATGCCATTGGGAGCATTTAATAGGTAATGCGAGCTTATCCCCATTATTCCCCCCCTCCCACCCCTGGCTATGCCATCCTTCAGGAGCCAAGGCTGGCCAGCATAACTCTGGTGCTAAACAGCTGATCTTTGTGTCTTGTGCTATCCAATTAAATAATTACTAAATACTAACATTTATTCAAAAATGAAACTTAACTGATGGGGGAACTAAGAGTAAGGATCATGAAAATCTTGTATGGTATAGAGAGGTACAGTTATCAGAAGAAAGATTTTTGACCCATCAACTGCATACTACACCTCTGTGGTATCATTTAATCATTCCCTGTCGCCTTGCAAATTAATTTCCTTCAGATGTCCAACTGGTAATTCTCTTTGCAGAGCCTTAGCTTCTAGAAGTACTTCCCTGCAACATTAATGATCAGATTGTCTCAGAGGTCATCTGTATTTATCGACAAGTACCTTTATTGACTCAGCTAAAAACACATGAATTTACAAAGCTAAGTACCTGTGTGCACATCCACTAGGTTTCCCCGACTCTCCATGGGTAGTCAAAGAAGAGAAAAGGTAATAGAGGAGTCTACACTGGCCAGGCGTTCTTCTTGCATTAACAAGCAGGAATACCTAATAGAGTAGCCACTGACTGTAAATATGAACACTGGAATCTCTCCATTCCCAACCTGAGTTCCACAGATCCCTTGCCTAATGATATTGGTCCGTGACATAAAAAAAGGTTGAGAACACTTGCTTTAGAATAAATCCTATGATCATTGGGTACTTTGCAAGAAGTGAAACCAATTGTTTGATTCTTGACAGAAGACGTGTGGAAAAAAATTGATACAAAAGAGAAGAGGATAAGGTGAATTAGAGTCAATCTGAATACAGAAAAAATAAATATCTCTGAATACAATTTTCTGCTTTTAGCAATGAGATGCACCTTTCACCACCATTTGATCAAATTGTTCCCTTTTTGGGATAGAAGGTCTGAACACTATGTGGAGGCAGCTCTTTCTTTTTCTGGTGAGTTTAATTGCTAATGAATGCTCAAATGGAGCAATATTCTAACACTCGCAGGCTGATTGAGTGTGAGCTGCCAGTTTCACAAAAGGAGCATCAATAATCTGCATATCATCCAGAAAGTTCTGGCAATTTACAATTCATGTGCAATTGCTGAGTGATTTGTATTTCAAACTCTGTGGCATTTCAGCAGCAATGTCTGGACTAAAAGGTGAATTATGAATTGAGAACTGGAAGCTGCTTTTTTAAGATGTATTCCCAAATAAGTAAGAATATCTTGTAAGTGAAACACTAATAATCATGTTCAAACTTGTGTGGTTGTGTCAGAAAACAATTTTTGGAAGGAATATGCAATTTAAACCTAATTTACCCTTTTGACCAGTACTTAAAAATACATTTGCAAGTCGTCCCAAACTTATGAAAAAATAATAAGTAATATAATTGCTTACTGATCTGTCATTTTTTCTTATATATGCAATAACAATCATAATAAATTACAAACTCTTATTTCTGTTGGCATGGAAATTACTTCTGAGGAGGAATTACACTGATGACCTACAATTTGACATTGGAACTTTAGACTGAATCAGCTGAAAAATGACTTGCATTGTGTAATACAATTTCAGATATACTGTATACTGTAGGTGCAACTGATTTGGTTGGAAGAAGAGAGCAACGCATTCACTGCTATCGTTCTTGTAGAAACCAATACTTGCCTTATTTTTACAGAGGACATGACAGAGAATGAGGCCATTTGGCCAATTTTATTTGTATTCATCAAAAACGAATAATCTGGTATAATCCTACATTTCAACATGTCATGAATTATTAAGTATGTATTTTTGCTTAACTTAATGAATGTAGGTGTACTGATGAGGCCAGTTTTTATTACACCCCCAATTTCTCATGAGAAATGGTGGTGAACCACCTTGTTGAACTCCTGCAATGCTACGGTGCTGGTTGTAGCATTGTAATCAGGCCAATGTCAAGCAGGCTTTAGATGATCTGAGCGATGGGATCAACATGCACAAAACTGCGCATCCCGATGCCTTCACCATCATTTTGGGAGATTTTAACCAGACTAGTCTAGAAAAAAGTCATTTGAGCAATTACCATAAACAGATCACTTGCAATACCAGAGGAAGCAGCACGCTTGACCCTTACTACACCACCATCAAGAATGCCTACTGTGCTATTCCACACCCTCACTTCGGGAAGTCTGATCACCTGGCTGTACTTCTACTCCCTGAGTGTAGGCAGAAACTGAAGACTGCAGCACCAGTAGTGAGGACCAAGAAGGTATAGACAAGGGAAGCACAGGAGCACCTACAGGACTGCTTTGAATCCCTGTATTCAGGGATTCATCTTCGAACCTGGATGAGTATGCTGCAGTTGTTATGGACTTCATTAAAACCTGTGTGGATGAGTGTGTGCCCACAAAGACTTACTGTACATTCCCAAACCAAAAGCCGTGGATGAACCAGGAAGTACGATGTCTGCTGAAGGCTAGGTCTATGGCATTCAAGTCTGGTGATCCAGGCCTGTACCAGAAAACCAGATATGATCTGCGGAGGGCTATTTCAAAGGCAAAGAAACAATTTTGAACGAGGTTGGAGGCGACATCGGAGGTATGACAACTCTGGAAGGGCTTGCAAGGCATTACTTCCTACAAAGCGAAACCCAACAGCATGAATGGCACTTCACTGCCAGATGAACTCAACGCCTTCTACACCCACTTTGAAAGGGATAATGCAACTACAGCTTTGAAGATCCCTGCTGCACCTGATGACCCTGTGATCTTTGTCTCAGAGGCTGATGTTAGGCTGTCTTTAAAAGAGAGTGAACCTTCGCAAATCGGAAGGTCCCGATAGAGTTCCTGGTAAGGCTCTGAAAACTTGTGCCAACCAACTGGCAGGAGTATTCAAGGACATTTTCAACCTCTCACTGCTGCGGGCAAAAGTTCCCACTTGCTTCAAAAAGGCAACAATTATACCAGTGCCTAAGAAGAATATTGTCCGTTATGGACAATCCGGCACATCCTCTCCATGTCCTACTGAAAAAGCAGCAGAGCACCTTTCTGAACACACTCATTCAGCTCACATGATAGTTACAGAAAATCTTTCCTACCATATGCAACAAGCACATACATCAGAGCATCTCTGTGCGACAGAGTGCGACTTCATAGTGCAATAGTCTCTGCTTTATTATTTTGTACATTATTATTGCACATTGGCAAATTATTATTGGGTGTATTATTATTCTGTACTTCATTTTTAGTTAAGTCTGCATGCTGCTAAATGTGTGTTTAAATGTTGCTGCTGTAACGAAAGAATTTCTCACTCGGGATCAGTAAAGTACTGATTATTAATATTATTACGAGGGAGGTCAATGGAGAGGGATAAATGGACACAGGAGTCTTGTAAGGACCGATCCCTGTAGAAAGCATAAAGTGGGGTAGGGGTGGAGGGAATAAGGTGATATTCCTATGTATTTACCACCCTTCTACAGATGCACAGTGGAGATTATCCTGAATGGTTGCATCATGACCTGTCATGGAAACAAAGCCCAGGAACAGAAAACCTACAGAAAGTGGTGAAAACAGCTCATTACAGGCTACTCCCTCCCCATCACAGGGCACATCTACAAGTAGCACTGCCACAAGAAAGCAGCATCCATCATCAAGGACCCATTCCATCCAGGCCACGGACTCTTCTTGCTTCTACCATCAGGCAAGAGGTACAGAAGCCATAGGTTCCATACCACTAGATTCAGGAAAAGCTATTACCCGACCATCACCAGACTCCTGAAGTAGTGTGGATAACTTGATTTACCTCATCGCTGCACTGATTCCACAACATTCAAGGGCTCTACAACTCATGTTCTCAGTATTATTTATTTATTTTCCTTTTATTTGCACAATTTGTCTTCTTTTGCACATTGGCTGTTTGTCAATCTTTGTTAATGTATAGTTTTCATAAATTGCATTTCTTTATTTTCTCATAAATGCCTGCCAGAAGATGAATCTCCAAGTAGTATATGGTAAAATATACATACTGGGTTGATAAATTTAAATTGACTTTTCCAGCCATTTCTCTCTTTCATCAATCGACTTCCCAGCTCTTTACTTCAACCCTCCCCCTCCCAGTTTCACTCACTGCCTTCAATCTTGTACTTCTTCCTCCCCTTGCCCCAACTTTCTTATCTGACCTCATCTCTTTTTCCCAGCCCTCATGAAGAGTCTCAGCCTGAAACATTGACTGTTTTCTCTCTTTCTATAGAGGCTGCCTGGCCTGCTGAGTTCCTGTAGCATTTTGTGTGTATTACCTTGATTTCCAGCATCTGCAGATTTTCTCTTGTTTTTTTTTACTTTGACTTTGACTATTTGCCTTCCTGAGATAGAATTCATGGTTTTGTGAGGTATCTTAGTAAGTAACCGCATTACATTTTGTAGATGTTATGTACTGCAACCACAGTATGCTGATGAAAGGTGCAATGAATATTTAGTGGTTGATGAGGTAGAAATCAAGCTGCTACTCTCTCCTGGTTGATGTTGAGGTTTTGCAGTGATGTTGGAGCTATGCTGATTGAGGCAAGTGAAGAAATGAAGAGGATTTTATCAGGTGGCTAGAAGACATTGGGGTGACAAGAAGTACGTAAGTCACGGTACAGGAAACCTAGTCACTGTCCTGTTCCTTGAGCCATGGAATTTACGTGGGTGGTCCATTAAAGTTTCAGGCATTTGATGTTGTATTGATGGTTGGATCTCACCACTGGTAGTGGCATGACATGGCTACAGTAGGTGGTACAACATTTGTTTGCTGTAGATGAGTTTGGCCTGACACATGAGGAGCAATATTTTAGCCCAAATCCATCCAGGTGGTTTTTAACCCTTACATACTGTTAGGGTCAAATTTGACCCGTTTTGACATTTGACAGCAGTAAAAACACCTTAAGTGCCATTTTTTAAGCCAAAATTTGATGCCTTTTCCTAAAGTGGCCCAAAATGCGCAAAAATGAAAATATTTAAAGATTTTATACTTTTGTACAGGTGCTAAAAGTTTTTGTACACTAAGGCTGTTCTGGGTCAAATTTGACCTGTATCTATTGAAATGGATTTTAGATCTCTGAAACATTAATTAAGGATTAATCACCCATTTATTAATGTCAGATAGGCTATTTATACATTCTAAATAGATCTTTGGTTCAAAATTTGGTAAAGACAATTGTTATGAGGGAATTCTCCGTCGGGTCAAAATCGACCCAGACCATACTGTGAAAGTATAGAATATGAACAGGTTGCTTGGGTTAAATATGATGGAGGTTTTGCCTTAATGGTGAAGTCCAAGCCCCTAACATTGTCATTTACCAAACTAATGATATAAAATCTCCTCCTCCTGATTTTGAACCCTCTGCAAAGGGAAATAGACCTTTCCTGACCCCAATACTTCCCATTACTTTAATAAATATCATTTAAGTCTCCAAAGAAATCCCCCATTCCAAAGAAAACAGCTTTTCCAGTCTTGCCTCATTACTAAGATTTTCCATTCCTGGCAACATCCTTCAATATTTCCACTGCACCTTTTCCACTGTCAGGGACAGTAATCTTTAAAATGTCTATTCAGCAGATATTGTATCATTCTGTCATCTAATAACTGTGACAAATTGTTAGAGCTCTTGCTGCTTTTGAGAAATATGCACTGTATCTGTTGGGGCTAGAGAATAATGAGACTTATTCAATTGCTATTCAATTCTAATACTTGCTTTTGTATGATTTAATAATCTGCAGTTGGTTTACTCTCCTCAGTCATATTTGGTATGCTAATGCTGATAGAAATAAAAGGATCAACTGGTTTGTTGAGATCTGATGATCTTAATCACCGATAGTTAAGTTGATCAGGATCACCAAAACAATATAAACATAGTAAGTATGAGTGGGGTAGTTTAGTTAAGCCATTGGTTTTGTTCCAGCAGTCGACACAAGCATAGCTAATCATCCACTTCAGTGCCCTACCTCTGGCCTACAACACTCTAGCCATTTACACAGTCACCTACCCTTTATCCTCTGAGATTAACAAAAATAAGTCCTTCTTGAATGTACTTAATGACTTCTCTCTACAGTTGACTGTGACAAAGAATTCCATATATTTGCCAATCTCTGGATGAAGAAATTTATTCTTACAGTCATACCCCATATACTGAGCATGTGTTGCCTGGCTCTGAACCCTCTCCCCATCAAGAACATCTTCCCTGTACCAGTCCTGTTAACATGTTGCTGTATGAGATCTTCACCCTCTACAGTCTAACCTACACAATCGGTCTTCTTAGCTCTTGACATCCTAAGAATTAGTCTGAGAAACATTTGTTTCACTCTCTCCATGGCATGAGCATCAATCCTCAGATCAGAAGACCAAAACTGCAGAGAGAGTCTCACCAAGCCCTTATGGAGCTGCAGTAAGACACGTTTGCTCCTGTACTTAAGTCCTCTTGTAACAAGAATCTACAATTTGTCTTCCTATTACTGGAAACTCTGCCTTATGCAATTGGTGTAAAAGAACACCAGGTCATTTCACTATATCTTTTCCCAATCTTCATCATTTAGATAACTTATCTGTCTTATTTTAGAACCCATGTTAATAAGCTCACATTTATCTGCGTTACACTACATCTTCGATTTTGCCCACTCACCCAATATGTGTGAGTAACTGTCTTTTTGCATTTTTTCACTGTTCATGTAATCCCCAATGCAGCCCTTCACATTTTCTACCTCTCAGCTTTGTTATCCAAAACCTCGAAGATTGTACATTTAGATCTCTCATGTGGATTATGAATAGTTGAGTCCAATAACCAAGCATGCGATGAGTCACTTGCCACCAGTACATGGCTTTATTTTATTTTTACACTTAACTTTTTGTCAGTTAACCAATTATCAAACCACGCAGTGTAGGTCAATTCTATGCATTTTAATTTTGTATGATAACCTGGATTCCTTAAATAGACACATCATTATGAGCTCCGTTCCAGGTCGGGGTTACCAGGTGGATGTTGAAGAAGATTCAAAGATCTTTTTTAAAACTTCCTTGAGGAAGAACAGTACTACTGTTTCTAAGAGTTCCTCACTTATGGCCTTTCAAGTTGTAGAAGGAGCATTTTTCTTTTTATTTACTTAGAAGTACATGTGGTAACAGGCTCTTCTCACCTAATTCTGCCTAATTACCTGTACATTTTTGGAATAGAAGCGGAAACCAGAGCACTTGGAGGAAACCCACGTGGTCATGAGGAGAGCGTGCAATCTCTTTAGACAGTGGCGGAATTGAACTCTGGTTGCAAGCGCAGTATTAGCATCATGTTGACTGCCATGCTGCCGTGATGCTCTCATTCTGGATGGTTCTCAAACTCAGCAGTCCACACGTTGAGATGACTCAGAAGTCACACATCAGTGGCAAAAGAAACTCACTACTATAAACACACTGCAGCAAGCACTGTTGTTCCAGAAATGGAATCAGGATCCTGAGGGAACGACATATGAAAAAGGTCATATAACTGCTTATATCGAGAGATCTTGACCTTGAGAATATGAGTCCAAGTTCCAGCATGTTACATCAGCCATGTAATTTAAATAATTAAATAATTTTTGAAGGTAAGTCCAATAACAGCAACAGTAACAAAGAAGTGACAGAGAGTTGTGGGGGTCTGGAATGCACTGCCTCGGAAGGTAGTGGAGGCCAATTCTCTGGATGCTTTCAAGAAGGAGCTAGATAGGTATCTTATGGATAGGGGAATCAAGGGATATGGGGACAAGGCAGGAACCGGGTATTGATAGGAATTGATCACCAATGATCTCAAAATGGCGGTGCAGGCTCGAAGGGCCGAATGGTCTACTTCTGCACCTATTGTCTATTGTCTATTATGGTAAGGTTTATTGTAAAATAATGTTAAGGTAGAAATTTCCCATCCTTGATCTTACCTACTGTACATACTTCAAAAATGGCCTGCAAGTTTAAGGAGTAATTATGGTTGGACAACAAATCTCAGCTCAGCCTTAAACAAATGAGGCAAATCTGGGATGAAGGCCACAATGTTAGTTTTTTTTTAGTTTCCATTACCTTGATTTGTTTTTCTTGTGTTGAAGCTCCCAGATTGGGCTGTGAACTTTATAGGAGCTAGAGTAAAGCCAACAGAAGGATAGTTTAACTTGTGACCTTAAATAGTTGGTTGAATCCTAATTACTATTTATGGTGTAGATTTGGAGTCACGTTGCTAAAAATAATTTGTAGTTTCCAGTCATAGGAGCAGCATTTAATGATTATTTCAATTAATATTCAAATATGCAATCTTTGATCTGGATTGGCATGGTCTTATTGCAATAGTATTTGGAACCCTCCTTAGGTAGGAAAAGCAATGCAGATTTACTGGCATGACACCTAGATTTCAGAGGAGAGATTACACATAGGATCATATTCTATGGTATTTGGAAGGTTAAGGGGTATGCAAATCAGAGTTCTCAAATTGTAATAAAACATGAGAAGATAGGGAAAAGCTATTCCAACTTGAAGATGCAAAGTTTAAAGTAAGTCTGAAATTCTCTTCTGCGCTTGGCAATTAATGTGGGATAAAGTATGAATTGTAAACCTAGACTTGACAGATTTTTAAAACGTAATGGATATTGTTACGTACCCCGTAACTGGGTCACTTACCAGCAAAGATAGAGAGGTCCATTGAAGTCTGATGGTACTATTTTTAACAGTATTTATTGATAAAAAAATACACAAAATAATGTCAATGCAAACATGCAGATAATATACGTCGTCAATACTAAATCTAAAAGTGCGGGTATAATAATAATCAATAAGAAATAGCTCTATCGTTGTCTAGGGGATAATGTATTGTCCGATGGAAATATAAAAGTCACTCAGTTCATTCAAGCTCATACAGGCTTCAGCCTTTGGGGACCGCTGGGTTTTCAATTGTTGGAGAGAGAGAGATTTTAGAGAAAAACTTGCCGCTTCCTTTTATGATGTCAATCCTTCGAGAGTCGTTGGGAGTTGGTTTCCCCGTTGTTAGCTAAAAACCTTTCGGCCGTGGAAAAGGGCCCACCGATTCCAGGGCAAATGGAACCGGACGCACGTGGCCTTTCCCCTGGTTTCTTGCTATTACGGGATCGTTGACGTTTCTTCTGGTGCGTCTGAGGGCTGTTCCCACAGACCCTCTTTTTATCCTGACTCACAGGGTCTCAGGTGTCAATCAGGTTGGGGATGATGCAATCCCTCCAACAACCTCCTCCTTGGTTCATTGCCTGGGGCTTTGATTGCATCGTCCAGGATGCAATACACAAGTCCATCTCCAAGAGACAATAGCCGGTATCAATGGGTCTGCCTTTCGGAGGCCAGGACACATTCTAACCCTTTTGTGGATTCTGCATGTCTTTCTCTCATTTCCTGTGTCTCCTGAATTGACTCAATAGTGATCTTGCGATTCTCACAAAGGAGGGGGCTACCCCGCACCCTTCGACCCCTCCGAGCTGTGGTACATT
The DNA here is from genome assembly GCF_048418815.1 of Hemitrygon akajei. Taxonomy (NCBI): domain Eukaryota; kingdom Metazoa; phylum Chordata; class Chondrichthyes; order Myliobatiformes; family Dasyatidae; genus Hemitrygon; species Hemitrygon akajei. Next base: position 34,625,882 of record NC_133145.1, read on the forward strand.
CATAACACTATGAAGCTAAGTTAAGGGACAGATCAGGCATGATCTAATGATGGAATAGACTTGATTGCCAAAATGGCCTAAATCCTGAGCCCATATTTCAGAACAGTCAATAACATCAGCCACACTTGATTAATTAAGGATAGTGCAGGTTGTGGCTGTAAGTAAAAATGACACGTTACTTAATTATTGCATCAGATGGTGTCATAAGATGAGTTTGCACTGGTGATCCTTCACAAATTAAACTATAGACCATGGACAAGGTACAGTTAGAAGGCTAGTGTCTAACTGCCCTTTAATTTGCTCATTTACTACTAACCGTTGACTAATCTCTGGAGTTAAAGCTGCCATCTCTCTGTTGGAAAAAGTACGTTGGAGATCAAGAAACAGAAATGTGGAGCTCCTTAAACGACATTTAAGACACTTGCCTTCCAACTGTTCCTTGTCCATGTTCTAATGTCTAATTTCTGAAGGATCACAAATGCAAACAAATTTTTATCACACCAATCTGATGCAATAATTAAGCAGCATGTCATCGTTGCTTACAGTCACAACCTACATGATCTTCAATTATACAAGTTTGTTTGACATAATTAATTGTTTTGAAATATGTACTCAGGATTTAAGTCATTGCAACATTCAGGTATTTTCCATCATTTAAATCAAGGTTCAAGGTACACTTATTATCAAAGTATGTATGCAGTATACAACGTTGAGAATGGTCTTCTCCAGACAGCCACGAAACAAGGAAAACCGTGGAGGCTGTTCAAAGAAAAACATCAGCCCCTATGTGCAAAAAACCCCAAATCAACAAGAACATCAAACTGCCCCCATGCACAAAAAAACATATTGTGTAAATGACAACAAGAGTGTCAACACCCCCATGCGCAAAAAATTTGGGCAAATGTCATCATGAACATCAAAACCCAACCCACCCCCACCCCCAGGCAAAAAACAAATCGTGCAAATGGAAAAAGAAAGGATGGACAAAAACACAGAATATTAAACATCAAGCTGAAATAATCCAAATGACAAAATAAAATGGAATATTTAAATTTATATAACATCTGTCAGTGGTATTTACTTTAATTTGGAAAAGTTTGATTAGTCATTTCGGCTCAAACATTTGGTCATTGTCCTTCGATATGTTCGAGTTCACTGAAGTTCATCACAAAGCAACATATTCAAAGGTGCATTGATGATATGTCAGCAAATCAGCATCATTAAATAATTCTACAGCTTTGTATATGAAAAAAATCAATAAGTATGGAAGGAAAAGCATCTGTCATGTCAGTTTTCAGTTAGTTTATCTCTGTTAACTGTCTGCCTATTTAAGTGAAGAAGTATAGGTTGCCAATGTATTTTTATCCATATTAATTCTTTTCAAATTCCCAAGAAAAAATTCTGCCAGAGGCCAATGATATTAGAGCAGTGGTTCCCAACGTGGGGTGTACGCCCCACAGGTGGGTAATTTGATTTTTAAGGGGGGCAATTCGAGAATGAGTTATTAACAGTGAATTTTTTCTAGTAAGTCTGTGTGAGTATGAGTGTGTGTGCGAGTTAATACATATGTGTATATACAGTATGCATACATAAAAATACTTGTGTGTATGTACATGTGTAATTGCGTATGTACTGTATATATAGTGTATCACCATCATTACAACCATCAAATGGCTTTCATAATTAAATTAATGAATTGACTGATGTAGGAAGGAACGAATGAACAAGTCCAAACACGTAAGAAACTCGTACGAGGTCGCGCCAATGCTGCTTTTTGCAGTAGCTTTCGGTTCTTGGTGGTGTGAAGGTGTGTACATTGCGTCATCTCTTTTAAACGGCGTATCTGTCTTTGTATGCTGTAGAAACGAATAGGCATTGTTTTATTTATTTATTATTATTATTTTAATATCACTTAATGTTCTTTTTTTTTACACAATTTCTTAGTAATTTCTTCCTCAGAACTTTAACAGTCCTTTGGTTCTTTTATTTTTCTCTTTCATGAATGCCATGTTCTTTGGAAGCTTGTTTAAACCAAGTTAATGGTCTTTTAGGCTTCCTCCAGGTGAATAGGAGTTCACTTTTTGAATAATAAGAATTATATATCACCACAGGGGGCATCAGGATTTTAGAGGTGATTAGGTGGGGCATGGCCAAAAAAAGGTTGGGAACCACTGTATTAGAGCATAAGATATAGGAGCAGAATTGTACTCTTTTGGTCATCAATTCTGCTCTGCCATTCCACCATGGCTGACTTATTATCCCTCTCAACCCCAGTCTCCTGCCTTCTCCCCATAATCTTTGACACTCTGACTAATCAAGGATTTTTAAACTACTACTTTAAATATGTCTAATGACTTGGCCTCCACAGCTGCCTCTAACTGAAGAAACTCCTCCTCATCTTTGTCCTTGTATTCTGAGGCTGTGTCCTCTCGTCCTAGACCCCAGATGCCCCACTACTAGAGGAAATATTCTCTCCGTGTCCCCTCTATCTAGGCTTTTCAACATCTTATAGGTTTTAATAAGGTCCCTTCTCATTCTTCTTAACTCCAGCGGGTACAGGCCCAGAGTTATGCAGTTATGAAACATTCCTCATATGTTAACCCTTTCATCCCCAGGTTTATTTGTTCCCAAATATTATCGGTTGATGGAAAGTTGACAAAAATTGAATATTAAAAAGATAAGATTTGAACTCCAGCAAATACAGACCCAGAGCCATCAAATGTTTCTCATGCATTAACCCTTTCATTCTGGAAATCCTTCTTTTGAGCCTTCTCTGTGCCGTCTCCAATGCCAACACACCTTTTCTTAGATAAGGGGCCTAAAACTTCTAAAAAATCTCCAAGTATGGTCTGACCACTGCTTTATAAAGATTCAGCATTACATCTTTGCTTTTATATTCTAGTTCTCGCAAAATGATGCTATTATCGCATTTGCCTTCCTTATCAGTGACTCAGCCTGCAATTTAGCCTCCAGGGAATCCTGCACATCATCTCACAAGTCCCCTAGCTCCTCACATTCTTGAATTTTCTCCCAGTTTAGAAAACAGTCTGTGCCTTTATTCCTTCTACCAAAGTGTACAACGATACACTTCCAAACACTATATAAAATCGGCCAATTCTTTGTCCATTCTCCTCATATGTATAAGTTCTTCTGCAGACTTCCTGCTTACTCAAGATCACCTGCCCATCCACCTATCTTTGAACATCTGCAAACCTGGCCACAAAGCCATTAATTCCATCAAACAAATCATTGACATATTGTATAATGTGAAAAGAAATGGTCCCAATAACGACCCCAGCAGAAAAACACTAGTCATGGGCAGCCAACCAGAATAGGTCCCCTTTATTTGCTCTCTTTACTTCCTCCCAATCAGACTATCTTCAGTGTACATAAGTATCTTTCCTATAATACCATGAGCTCTTATCTTGTTAAGCAGCCTCATGTATGGCACCTTGTCAATGGACTTTTGAAAATCCAAGTGAACAACATCCACTGATTTTCCTTTGTCTATCCTACCCGCTATTTCCTCAAAGATTTCCAGCAGATTTGTCTGGTAAGATCTCCCCTTAAGAAAACCATGCTGACTTCGGCATTATTTATTTTATGCCCCCAAGTACCCCAAAACCTTATCCTTAACAATGGTTTCCAAAATTTTCCCAACCACTGAAGTCAGGCTAACTGGCCAATAATTGCCTTTCTTCTGCCTCCCTCCCTTCTTCAGGAGTGGAGTGACGTCAATACTGTATGACGTGCTTCCAAAATAATGAAGCTCCAAAATCTAAAAAGGTATGTTCAATCCTTTATTATAAAACCAGCAAAGATAAACGATCTTATAGCGATAAAAACTAATGAAACTAAATTAGCGATATAGCAATCTTAGTGTTCAAATCAGCGTAACTAATCTTTTAAATTATCAATATCAGAATTAGAGTTCTGTTTGTATTTAAACTTTCCAGTTAGTGTTCCAATAATGCCCCAATTAATGGTTCCCAATTAACGATCCCAGTTAGTGAAATTAGCATACTAAGCAGTCTAATAACATTCCAATTAACATCACAATTAGCGGTCAGCAAAGATATCATTGTCTGTGGCTCAGCCCCTCAACATAAATAAAAAACTATCTCAATAAGCATGAATACGTAACTATACCCATTTGCTTTGACCATATCCCAACCCATGTGACAAATTATCATAATAAACACACATCAAAGCACAATATGGACAAAAAAATTGATACGGGCCTCCAATGGACAGAAAATAAATACATGGTTCCTGCATCCCACCCCTGAATTATTAGACTATATTAATTACAGCTACACACTACTAAAATAGGAGACAGGAAATCTTCAAGGACAAATATCTTAACATTTATACAAATGTTTTCTTTCTTCAGTCTTCTTCCAGTCAAGTCATGTAACGGTCATCTAAGCCAGAGGTTAGAAACATAGAAACATAGAAAACCTACAGCACAATACAGGCCTTTCGGCCCACAAAGCTATGATGAACATTGTCCTTACCTTAGAGCTACCTAGGTTTACCCACAGCCCTCTATTTTTCTAGGCTCCATGCACCTATCCAGGAGTCTCTTAAAAGACCTTATTGTATCTGCCTCCACCACCGTTGCCAGCAGCCCATTCCACGCACTCACCACTCTCTGTGTAAAAAACTTACCCCTGACATCTCCTCTGTACTTACTTCCAAGCACCTTAAAAATCCGTCCTCTCGTGCTAGCCATTTCAGCCCTGGGAAAAAGCCTCTGACTATCCACACAATCAATGCTGCTCATTATCTTGTACACCTCTATCAGGTCACCTCTCATCCTCCTTCGCTCCAAGGAGAAAAGGCCGAGTTCACTCAACCTATTCTCATAAGGCATGCTCCCCAATCCAGGCAACATCCTTGTAAATCTCCTCTGCAACCTTTCTATGGTTTCCACATCCTTCCTGTAGTGAGCCGACCAGAACTGAGCACAGTATTCCAAGTGGGGTCTGACCGGGGTCCTATATAGCTGCAACATTACCTCTCAGCTCTTAAACTCAATCCCATGATTGATGAAGCCCAATGCACCATATGGCTTCTTAACCACAGAGTCAACCTGCGTAGCAGCTTTGAGTGTCCTATGGACTCTGACCCCAAGATCCCTCTGATCCTCCACACTGCCAAGAGTCTTACCATTAATACTATATTCTGCCATCATATCTGACCTACCAAATGAGCCATCTCACACCCATCTGGGTTGAACCAGCACTTAGTCCAGTACAGCGTGATTTTTACCACCACACTCTATCAAGTCAATGTCATGAAGCTTCTAGAGCCGTAGCTTTTCAAACCTCACCTGTAGAAGACAGGCCTGCCCAGACAGCTGGTCTTGGTCTTGATGCACACCTGCACTCAAATCTACTTCTGCCTGGAAAGACTTGAATGACTCTTTCCATGATCAATGGGTTTTGCACGTTCTGTCGTCATCTCTAAGCACAATGTCTCCTGTGAAGAAATTGTGTTTTATACCTGACCATTTCTGATATTCCTGTAACTGTGATAAATAGATACATGGCCCTAATGGACAGAAAATAGATATATGAGTCCTAAACAGTCCTCCAGAACCATTGCAGAATCTAGTGAATTTTGAAAAATCATTACTAATGCCTCCATAATCTCTTCAGCTACCTCTTGCCAAACACTGGGGTGTAGTGCATCTGGTCCAGGTGACTTATCTACCTTCAATCTTTTCAGCTTCCCAACCACTTTCTCCATTTTAATAGCGACTACACTCGGTTCCACCCTCTGACATTCTTGAATTTCTGGCTTCTTGCTAGTGGTTTTCATAATAAAGTCTGATGCAAAATACTTAATGAGTTCATCCCCTATTCTGTTCTCCTCATTTCTACCTCTCTAGCATCATTCTTCAGTGGTCCTTAATCCACTCTCTTTCTATATCCAAAAAATGTTTGATATTTTCTTCGATATTATTGGCTGGCTTACCTTCGTATTTCCTAGTTTTCTCCTTAAGGCATTCTTTAGTTGCCTTCTGTTAGTTTTGAAAGCTTCTCAATCCTCTAACTTCCCACTAATTTTTGCTGTATAATATGCTCTCCCTTTTGCTTTTATAAAGTGTTTGACTTCCTTCGTCAGCCACGATTGTATCATAGAAACATAGAAAATAGGTGCAGGAATAGGCCATTTGGCCCTTTGAGCCTGCACCACCATTCAGTATGATCATGGCTGATCATCCAACTCAGAACCCTGTACCTGCTTTCTCTCCATACCCCCTGATCCCTTTAGCCACAAGGGCTATATCTAACTTCCTCTTAAATATAGCCAATGAACCGGCCTCAACTGCTTCCTGTGGCAGAGAATTCCACAGATTCACCACTCTCTGTGTGAAGAAGTTTTTTCCTCATCTCGGTCCTAAAAGGCTTCCCCTTTATCCTTAAACTGTGACCTCTCATTCTGGACTCCCCCAACATCAGAAACAATCTTCCTGCATCTAGCCTGTCCAATCCCTTTAGAATTCTATACGTTTCAATAAGATCCCCCCTCAATCTTCTAAATTCCAGTGAGTATAAGCCTAGTCGATCCAGTCTTTCTTCATATGAAAGTCCTGCCATCCCAGGAATCAATCTGGTGAACCTTCTTTGTACTCCCTCTATGGCAAGGATGTCTTTCCTCAGATTAGGGGAACAAAACTGCACACAATACTCTAGGTGTTGTCTCACCAAGGCCTTGTACAACTGCAGTAGAACCTCCCTGCTCCTGTACTAAAATCCTTTTGCTATGAATGCCAACATACCATTTACCTTTTTCACTGCCTGCTGTTCCTACATGCCCACCTTCAATGACTGGTGTACAATGACACCCAGGTCTCGTTGCACCTCCCCTTTTCCTAATCGGCCACCGTTCAGATAATAATCTGTTTTCCTGTTCTTGCAACCAAAGTGGATAACCTCACATTTATCCACATTAAATTGCATCTGCCATGAATTTGCCCACTCACCTAACCTATCCAAGTCACCCTGCATCCTCTTAGCATCCTCCTCACAGCTAACACCGCCGCCCAGCTTCGTGTCATCCGCAAACTTGGAGATGCTGCATTTAATTCCCTTGCCTAAATCATTAATATATATTGTAAACAACTGGGATCCCAGCACTAAGCCTTGCAGTACCCCACTAGTCACTGCCTGCCATTCTGAAAAGGTCCCGTTTACTCCCACTCTTTGCTTCCTGTCTGCCAACCAATCATCTTTCCTTTAGGATACTTTTTCATCTTAGAGTGGTAAATCTTTGGGATAGTTTATCTTCTTTTATTGGTAAATAAAAGATCTATAAAGTATGACCCATTTGAAGAAGCATTTGCAAAATCTTGTCTTCTACAGTAGAAAAGTGTTTTTGAAGAAGTACTATGTGAGTTAATTAATATTTCAGCATAAACTGACATTCTGAGAGTGACATAAATAACCAGATAATTGATATCTGGCAATTTGGCAAAAATTCCCCACTAAATGCAGGCAACATATGGTGTAGCTAAAAACCAAGACTTTTAACAGCATCAAAGTAATTGTATGTGTCTTAGTCAAACTTCATGTTACCATTACTTAATTACATTATCAATGTTTATGTTTTCATTAAACACCACAATATTTTGTGCAATTTTTGCATGCAACTGAAAAATAAAACTTGTCAATAAATGATAGCTTGTGTGTATGTATTCTAAACTTTCATTTTCTATTTCTGGCCATAGATAACCACTGCATTTGATGTTTTTCAATTAAGTCATCCACTTGTAAGTTAGACAAGGAGATTTTTTTAACTAGTTCTCTTGCACTCTTATTTTTAATACATTTAGTGTAACAAACAATATTAAATTTATCATGTAGAGTACAAAGTAGAGATGACAGCAGTCTACTCCTAACCATGGAAATCTGTTTGTTTGAAATATGCCTTACTATACCAAATGAATTAAGTAAGTACCCTTAAATTAGTGCGCAAATTAAAAGTTTGTGAGTGAACAATTGAGAGGAGGCACAGTTTCAAAGTAATTTTTAAAATTCCTTTTTGCTGTTTTGCCTTCTTTCAAATGCTATTCATTTAAAAGGATGATCTCCAGAAATAAAGTTTTCTGGTAAGTACAAAATTTCTGGGTCAGCAAAGGAGGAAAATCTGCTCAATATCATTTGTTAATTTACATGTAATTGAGTAACAATAGAAAGTTGCTGTAGAAATTTTCTGGAGATAGATAATTAGTCAGACAATGAAAATGAATGGATTTCCCTTTGAAAGTTCAAATTGCATTATTTGTTATTGGAGCATTTATAGCTTCACCTATCTATCATACCATAATTAAACAAGTGAATGTGCTAACTATTCTCAAAATTAAGTGTATGTCATCCTATTATTTTTGACTGACATTTTGAATGATTTATTTCATGATTTGGCTCTGTGTTTGCTGTCATTGACTGTTGGTGTGAGTCATATAACAATAGAAATGCAACCTCCTTCAGGCAAAATGACTTTTAAACTCCTACTATTCCCTTCAGAGAAGGAATGACTAATATTACCGCTCATATTTCACATTCTGACAAGATGACTTACTTTTCACATAACTGTTATTGTCTGCAAAATAGAATAACATACAATGACTTGATAGCTATGAAATCTAGAATTATTACTACATTAATTGGACTCTTTATATATTTGGCAGAAGATGGAAAAGAATTGTTTTCAGTCCTCAAGAAATTCACAACCTACTGAAAACTTCAAGCAGCTCCATAGGGGAAGAGTGATTAAACACTGGAACTAATAATTAACCAAAATTACATTTCTAATGAAATGTTATTTAAAACTTGTATTAATTATAGAATAGTTTTGATTTTATTGAGGCAACCACCTTCCTGTGTATAAACATTCATCTATTTAGCTTTAGTCAATAATTGTAATTTGATCCATATTTACCATTATGATAAGAATGTCCCTGCTTTTCCATCATCTTCTTTTAAGTTAGAAGACAATACAGAAAACATTTTCCATTTTGGATTATGTATTTCTGACTATTTGGACCATCATGTAAACCAGAGTTCAAAGGTTTCCAGTCCAGAAGGTTTGAAATAATTTTGCAAGAGGGAAGTAAGAGACAAAATTTGAATGGTTGTTACACAAAGGGGATACTGTATAACAGTATAGAAGAAATGGGATAGCGGACTGAAAAAAAAATGGTTGGATGTGATGGAGAAAAATTAACCCACGATCTTAAAGTATGGGGAAGGGGAAGAGTAACGAATATTTGACTTTTATGTGAATCTGCATAATGTGATGTAGCCCCCCTGACACACCTCAGCTCAGCTCACTCCCGTCTATGGGGAGCAGCCTTTGGCCCTGCCAGACTGGATAATCAGCTTGTGTGGATGCTGTGTGATGTCCCTAACATGCCAAATAACAGACAGTACACCATATGCGATTAAATGGGTTCACTTTATAGACCTTACTAGAACTAAGTGATTAATAATGATACAGTATATAGGAAGGAAAATAAAATAAAGAAAAAGCGCCAAAATTTATCAAAGTCCAAACCACTTCATGCACAACTGTTGGAGCTCAATTAACGAAGTCTTCAGGCCACCATTTGATCCCCTCAGACCTCCTCAACTAGTAGCTCAGGACCACCCGAAGTGATCAACCAAGCACCCCTGGCACGTCTGTCTTTGTCTCCTCTCCTCACCGAAAATCCCGGCCTCGGACCCCCGCTCGGGGTCTATTCCATTGCCCGGCTTACAGCATCGCATCCTCTCTCTCTCACCTCCTCGCGCCGACTCCCCAAATGCCCAGCAACAATAATTTACAGACCCAGAAGAGAGAATGACATTAATCCCAATTGGTTAACAAATGAATACAATCCCAGTTATCAGCAACTCTAAACCCAAACAAGCTGCGAGAAAACGCACTTATCATAACAAAGAAGCATTCCTACTTTTAACAAAACAAAGAAACCATTTTGATTAATATACGCAGTAACAAAGAAAAAGAAGAAACCCCCTTACAGTGATTTATCAGAGCTTTTGAATCAACACTAGTGATAAAACATACAGAAACATATAGTGGAAGTGATGAAAGTATGAATTACGTACATACAATGGGACAGGAGGATAAGGTTAATGTATGTGATCAGTGTTTGGGGTTAAATAAATATGCATAATGGTAACTGAAGCATTGTAGTGTGGAGCTGAGTTTAAGACTAGAAATACATTGATTCCTGCACTATATGGTTCTATCTGAACAAAAATGTTGTTGGGATTAGAGCTGAAGGACATTTTGACTAAACCATGGCTTGATTAATGCTTGGCTGATTAATATGACAGCTGCTTCTGAAATTAATAGCCAAAAATTTGAATTGTGCATGGCTGAAATCGATGTGCAGCTGGTATTATATTTGCTGACATTTATCCTGCAGATTGGCTGACCTGTAGTAAATACAAAAGGATCTGTTTTTGGATGGGCCAAAGAGCTTGCCTGATGAGTATACAATATGCTTTTTATAACTTGGATTGGCACACTCTCTAAAAAGAGAAAAACACATTTATAAGATAGCATGAAGGGTTAATTTTTACACAAGTGAAGGCAATAAAGGTATGTGGTCTCTGCCTCTTAGAGAATCAAGAGGAAGCCAAACAGAACAATAGAAAGGATAATGTAAGCTCATTCTTAAACCCCTGAAGAAAGATTCAAACATCAGTGAATACCCACTGGAACACAAATAAAATACGGAGTACCATGGAAATTAGTCTCATGTCAGCTTTCTGTTGAATATCAGGATTGATATTGTACAGAATCTCTGTCTTTACAACAAGTGTAGAAGACCCCTAAAGTGTCCTTCAAAGGAATAAAGTGGAGACACGCTGTTCTTGGTAAAGCATTCAATCATGGATAACACATTCCATTCCCTTAGTACTAAGCACCCGGGCCCAGGGTCTACAAAGCAAAGGTGCCAGTGATGTCAGCTGTGATTGATTATAAGCTCATCTCTGTCTGATTAGCTGTGTGTTGATAGAGAAGGTTGGGAGGAGACAGTGCTACATATAGGATACTGTGCCATTTCTCTGCTGATGTCTTGAAATGTTGTACTCCTTACACCTGGGCAGAAAACGTGATCGATTGAAGTAAATGCTCAGAGTGAATCATTCCTTTTGGCACAGCCCATTTGAAGCATCAAACAATTAAGAGCTGACCATTTTACTTACCAGGAGAGTTCTCCTGGCTCTCTTGGTTTTTACGTACCACCGAAAACCAATGTTAATCAGGCACTAGAGATATTGAATGCTGCCATCACCAAACAAGAAACCGCTCAGCCTGACATGTTTCAGATCGTAGTTGGGGACTTCAATCAGGATTGTTTGAAGAAATCTCTGCCCAATCATCATCGGTATATAACCTGTGGCACCAGTAGTCACAATACGTTATATAAGTTCTATAGTACAATATGGAATACCTACCATTCCACGCCTGGACCGTATTTTAGGAAATCTAATCTCTTGGCTGTCCTTCTCCTACTGTCGTACAGGTAGAGGCTAAAAAACAAGGCTCCAGAGATAAGGACAACAAAGATGTGATCGCATGAGGCAGAAGAACAGCTCCAGGATTGCTTTAAGTTGGTGAACTAGGCCGTGTTCAAGGACTCATTAGAGGATCTGAATGACTACACTACTGTTGTCATGGACTTCATACAAGCAGTTGTAGATGAGTGTGTCTCCACAAAATCACTTAGAGTCTTCCCCCACCAGAAGCCTTGATGAACCATGAGATCCACAATCTGCTGAGGGCCAGATCAGTGGTATTCCGGTCTGGCGACCAAGTAAGACACAAGAGGTCCAGGTACAATCTCCAGACAGCCATCTTACCTGTGAAGTGATGAATGTGCACCAAATCTGAATCACTGAAGGAACTTTGACAGCTGTGGCAGGGGGTTTGAATGCTATTACCTCTTACAAAGTGAGACCAAACAACATAGGTGACAACAAATCTTTGCTCCCGGATGAGCTCAATGCCTTTTATGCTTGCTTTGATCATCAAAACATGGAGATGCCTTCACGATCTCCCACAGACCCTGATGACCCTGTGACTTCAGTCTCTGAGGCCGACATGAGAGCATCCGTCAGGAGCGTTAACCCATGGGAGGCATCGTTACAAATGGCATACTTAGTTGAGCGTTAAAGACTTGTGCTGATTAACTGGCTAGAGTGTTCACCAATATCTATATCCTCTTACTTTGGCAGTCTGGATTGGCAACAGAAATATAAATTTGTACCTTTGATTAGAATGGGAATAATTAGAGAGTCAGAGAGTTATTGAGAAATAAAACAAAGAAAAAGGACATTCAGCCCACTAAATCTACACTGGTTAGCCATCCACTTACACTAAATCTGTATTAACTTCTTCTTTTAAAGTTCTTCATTTCTCATCATGTCTGCTTAGATTCCATATCAAAGCACTAGAGGCATTTTACAGCAGCTAATTAACCCACCAAAATGGACACCTTAGCGATAAGGAAGGAAACGCAGACTTTCACAGGGAGAATGTGCAAACAACACAGACTGCCCCCAAGGTCAGGATTGAACCCTTGATCTCTGGAACTACAAAGCAACAGGTTGTGAGCTGCATCTTTGAACTGCATTATTTCTCCTGGGGTGTTGGGACAGATTCATAATGATGTGGAAGTGTGGTGAATGGAAGGGAGATGTCATAAGTAGGTTGGATATAATCAAAGGAACATGTGATGGACCTAGAAAGGTAGGATGAAATGTGAAGAAGATAGCAGAGAAAATATTGACAACTCCATATTTAATATCATCTCTTCGTACTGAGGCCTCAATATTTTGTCACCTATAGTATCAGAGATGATGAAGGAGATTCAAAATGTGTGAAATTTAAGCATGCAGAAGGTGTTAAAAAGAGATGACTAAAGAAATTGCTATTCCACTTGAAGATTCTGCCACAGTAAAGGAAGTTGGTTGCAGCAGACTGCAATTAAAGGAAGTTGCTCTGGATAACTATATCAACAATTATGGAAAACGTTGAGATCTGGTATTGACAGACAATGAAGGGTTGGGTTTGGTAGGATAAGAATCGGAGCAATGGAGGCAAGGCAGTGCAGAGTAAGGCAATAATGGTGATGGTTCCGAGATTAACACAGGAAAAGATTACAGATCGAATAGGAAAATAGCAGGATATGAAACAGAGCTGAGGAAATGTTTGGAGGTGGACTTCTCTCTGGGACATAAAATTCATAATTTCTTAGCAATAGACAGTAAAGGAAACAGCTGTGCTAACATCTAGATTTACAAATGACACCATAGCAGGACGAGAGTGAAGTTGAATGAGATAGGTCAGAAGAAGTGCAAATTTATGTTGCACTTTGCAACAGAGATACTCACAGCAGTGACTAAAGCCATCTAACAATTCATGGACCATTAGCATTCTTTTCAATGATTTAGGCACGGTTAATATAGAGCAAATTTGCATGAAAACAAAATTACACCACATGACCAAAGCAAAGTGATCCAAATTGAAATGCTTGTATCTTCCTAGGGTAAAAATAAAAACAACTTTGACATTTTTAATAAGCTATACAAAATACATGTAACTGCATTGATGTTCAACTTAAGAATTTCAGATGTCTGGAGATTCTATTCTGCAAATTCCTGTTTGAACCACATTACCTTCCCTCCTAAAATTGTTCTTTTAACTGAGCTCTTGATTTATCTTTCTTGATGTTTGGTTCTTTGGCTTAATGTTTATTTTTGACTATTCCTCTTTGAAGCATTTTGTATGAGTTCTGAATGTTAATAGGTGCTTGGGGAATTCACAGAATTGTGTTGTGTTCTGAAACTTTCCAGGAAACCTAGAGTTCAAGTGCATATTGTTGCATCAGAATTTATAGTTCAAAGCAATTTATGTTCCATATAAATCTCCTATTCTACTTGCCCTAACCATATAAACATGCTCTAATACTTATTCCCTGATCTTGTAGTGCGGCTTTTCATTAAATACAAACCAAATTATTCACTTCAACCACTCGATGTAATGGTACATTCCACATCCTAAGTACATTCTGTTCCACTGAGGTTTAAGGGCAAAGTAAGTTATGGGATCAATTCCAGATACTTAGAATATTCGTCATGCTCAATCAGAGTGATGGGAGAAGTGTACCATGTCTTATTGCCCTCAAGGCTGTGGAGAAGGAACCAGCTTCACTTTTAATGGAGTATCTGTGCATATCGTGTGAGGACCTGATTAGGTTTGGATGTGCAGTCTAATAGTCTGCCAGCACTACCACTGCTGATGTACAAAGAATTGCTTTTTGGGTGTGGTGCCAGAGGGTTGTCAATTTGGATTGAACAGTATCTATTATGGGGATTAACTTCATAACGAAAAATAACAAAGCAAGGGGGGAAATAATGTTAAATATCATGGATGATTTTGATTGCTGTACATTTATTTTGTTTATTTAAATTGCTGCATCTCACTCACACAATACATGCTGCAACAGAGCGAATAAAAATCAACATCACTATACTAACAAGGTGAAGAATATAACCAGCTGTTTTAAGGCCGATAAGCACGTCATCTAATGATGCAGAGATTATTTAAATTTACTCTTTGAATTAAGCCAAATAGAGAATTTGTTTCTCTATTTATGTCATGATAATCCAAGAAATTTACAGTGCAGAAAAAGGTCATTTATCCCTTTCAGTCCATGCCATCTGCATGCCAGGACAATTCCTCTACCTCTTCTTCTACATCTTCTTTCAAACATTGGGTTTGCTTAAAGCAATACAGTAGCACCAACCATTTTCCATAAAGATGGCATTTCTGTACTTCCAAAATCCTCTGTACTGTATAAGTCTTCCATAAACTGCTTCTCTGCTTTCTCTCACTGTTTTTTTCTCTGTTACACTCTGAGTCTATCTTTGATGCGTCAAAGGGAAAATTCAACTTGGTTGTGCACAGTTTTTGGAAATATTAGAAGTCTTCAAGATCCATCCAACAATGATGCAGAAATATATAATTTTATTGTGAGTTATGCTGCATGCTATGCTGGTGGTGAACATTGCCTGACCTCTAGAAATAAGCAGACAATAACATCAATAGTACGCAACAATAGTTTGATACCAGTGCTGTTCTTTTTGAGTTTATTGTTACGTTTATGCCATCTCTCAAGCATGCATTAGTGAACATGTGCTCATCTGCAGAATGGACCATTTACAGAAGCAGTTTCAAAGGACCATTTATAGTTAGCTGTGTCCTTTTTTTTTAACTTATTGCAGGTCAACAAGTTTCTGGTGTTTTGCAGAATTACTTTAAATTGAAAAGGTTTACGGGGCTTGCAGGGGGCAGTGATGGAGAACAATATCGACTGTGTATATTGGCTCCCTCCAGCTATGAGTGCATTATGGGAAATTCAATTTTGTGAACAAGAATTGTGAAGTAAGCTGAGGGCAATGCAAAAAGAACAAAAGTCCAAGGCTAATGAGAGAGGAAACTGGTTTCTAATTATTGCATGTACAGTGAAAAACTTTATTTTGCTTGCCTTCCATATATCTCATTTCACAATGTAAGTACTGTTATTGAGGTTGTACAAGGGAAAAGTAATACCAAAATGCGCAATAGAATATTACAGATACAGAGAAATTGCTGTGTGTCTGCAGACAATGTTGTGCAGGTCCTTGATGAGGTAGACTGTGAGGCTAAGAGTCCATTTTATCTTACTAGATGTCAAAATGCTTGTACTCATGAGGTGATGTTATCCTGATGAAAGGCCAGTAATGTGGGACAGGGACTCTATTTTTCTTTCTGAGTGTGCTACCGAAACTATTTCCCATATTTTCTGTTTTCTTTTCAGGTCTCCATCACCTGTTGTATCATGCTGACGGATGATCTGATCCATCCAGTGAATACTCTTCTGATTTAAACCTCAGTGAGGCACAAATTTCAAAGTTTCAAAACCCTCAGAATTTAAATTTCTCTTTATTCTGTCATAAAAGGTGAACAATTAGTAAGAAAATCTGTCCCCTAGTTCAAGATTAGTCATGACATTGTCCTCACTAATCCTTCTTAGAATCTTGTATGCTTTAAGATTACCCTTAATTTTTCAGTCTGGATTTTTTTAATATACATGTTATGTACCCCGTAACTGGGTCACTTACCAGCAAAGATAGAGAGGTCCGTTGAAGTCTGATGGTACTATTTTTAACAGTATTTATTGATAAAAATACACAAAAATAATATCAATGCAAACATACAGATAATATACGTCGTCAATACTAAATCTAAAAGTGCAGGTATAATAATAAACAAGAAATAACTCTATCGTTGTCTAGGGGATAATGTATTGTCCGATGGAAATATAAAAGTCACTCAAGTTCATTCAGGCTGCAGCTTTTGGTTGGAGAGAGAGAGACGGATTTTTTTTAGAACTTGCCTGTTTTTCCCTTTTATGATGTCGATCCTTCGAAATGTCGTTGGGGCTGGTTTCTCCTTTTTAGCTAAAGCCGTTCTTCCTTGGTGAGGCCCACCAATTCCGAGACAAATGGAAAAGGACGCACGTGGGCTTTCCACCGGCTGTCGCTATTATGCTGTCACAGGATTTCTAGCGTTTCTCCTGGTGCGTCTAAAGGGGTTGTTCCCCAGACCTTCTTTTATCCTTACTCACGGGGTCTCAGATGTCAATCAGGTTGGAATGATGCCATCCCTCAACCAGCCCACTCTGGTCATTCCCTGAGGGCTTCAAATAAATAGTACAGTACTCAATACACAATTCCGTCTCCAAGAGACAATGGCCGTTTTCCGTGGCTTTGTATCGCTGAGGGGCCAGGACATTCCAAACCCCTTGTGGATTCTGTGTGTCTCTCTCTCATTTCCTGGGTCCCAGACCCGCAGTAATAGCGATCTTGCGATTCTCAAAAAGGAGGGGGCTACTTTGTACCCTTCGGCCCCTCAGAGTTGGGGCACAGTCGTAACATACAGTATTTCTGATTTTGCACATTTTTTAAATCTATCCAATATACATAATTGATTTACTTGTTTATTTATTATGTTTTATTTAATTTATTATTCTTTTTCTCTCTGCTAGATTATGTATTGCATTGAACTGCTGCTGCTAAGTTAACAAATTTCACGTCACATGCCAGTGACAAACCTGATTCTGATCCTGAAGATGCGATTTTTCAAGTTTAATTGTCATTCAACCATACGAGAATACCTATGAATTCAGCCAAAAGATACAACATTACTCTGGAGCCAAAATGTAACATGCAGTATACCGACAGTCACACACAGCACAAAACACATAGTACATAGAGTCATAGAGAAGTACAGCACATAAACAGGCCCTTTGGCTATCTAGTCCATGCTGAAACCATTTTAACTGCCTTCTCCCCTCAACCTCCACTGGGACCATAGCCCTCCTTATCCCTGCTATCCATGTACCTATACAAAATTCTCTTAAACGTTGAAATCAAGCTTGCAATCACCTCTTGTGCCGGCAGCTTGTTCCACTCGCTCATAACCCTCTGAATGAAGAAGTTCCCCTTCATTTTCCCCTTAAACCTTTCATCTTTCATCCTTAAGCCATGACCACTGGTTGTAGTCTCACCCAACCTCAGTGGGAAAAAGCCTGCTTGCATTTACACCATCGGTACTCCTCAGAATTTTGTATACCTTTATCATACCTCCTTAAACCTTCTACTTTCGAAGGATTACAGTCCTAACCTATTTAATCTTTCCTTATAGCTCAGGTCCTGCAGACCTGGCAATATCCTTGTAAATTTTCTCTGTACCCTTTCAAACTTGTTTACATCTTTCATGTAGGTAGGTGACCAAAACTGTACACAATACTCCAAATTAGGCCTCACCAACACCTTATATAACTTCAACATAACATTCCATTTTGTATCCTCAAAACATTGATTTTTGAAGGCTAATGTGACAAAAGCTTTCTTTATGACCCTGTCTAGCTGTGACACTACTTTCAATGAATTCTGGACCTGTCTTCCCTGATCCTTTTGTTTTTCCACACTCCTCAGTGCCCTCCTATTCCCAGTGTAAGATCTACCCTGGTTTGTCCACTGACGTGCAATACTTTGCACTTGTCTGCATTAAATTCAATCTGCCATTTTTCCAGCTGACGCAGATCCCTCTGCAAACCGTGACAACCTTCCTTGCCGTATACTACTCCCTGAATCTTGGTGTCATTCACAAATTTGCTATTCCAGTTAACCACATAATCATCCAGGTCATTGATATAGATGACAAACAATAACAGAGCCAGCATTGATTGCTGCAGTATCCCACTAGTCATAGGCCTCCAGTCAGAGGCAACCCTCTACTACTCTATTGGCTTCTTCCACAAAGCCAATAACTAATCCAATTCACTACCTCATCCTAAATGCTGAATGACTGAACCTTCTTCACCAGCCTCCCATGCCGGACCTTGTCAAATGCCTTGCTAAAGTCCATGCAGATAACATCCACTGTCTTGCCTTCATCCAAGTAACTTACTGGTAACTTCCTTGAAAAACTCTATAAGATTGGTTAGACATGACCTACCACTCTTGAAGCCATGCTGGCTATCCTTAATTAGTCCATGTCTATCCAAATAATTATATATCTGGTCCCTTAGAATACCTTAAATAGCTTTCCCACAACTGATGTCAGACTCACTGGCCTATAATGTCCTGAAGCCTCTTCCCTTCTGCCGTCCGATTCCTAAATGGACATTGAATCCATAAACACTACTTTGCTTTTTTAAAATACTATTTCTGTTTTTACACTAATTTTAATTTACCTATTTGGTACACACACACTTACTGTAATTGATTTACTTATTTAATTTTTCTATGCTATCATATATTGCATTATACTCCTTCTGTAAGTTAACTTATTTCACAACATATGTAAACCTGATTCTGATTCTGTTTTATGTTTAGAGTCTTTTTAAACAGCAGAACATTGGCTATCCTCCGATCTTCTGGTACCTCACCTGCCACCTCCTAGAAGTGGGGAGTACATCTGTTTCTGGAGGATGACCCGGTGTTTCATTGTAACATCCAGCATGGTGGCAAGCACTCAGGGGCAGGAGGTTGCCAGGCACTTTGGCAGGGTGACAGGAGTAGAAGGACAAGTGCTCTCTTCCTGAGAGGTAACACCAGGGTTTCCATGGAGTATAGTGTCACTGCATTGATTTAGATGGTTGCCAGGCCAGTGTGAGGCTTCAAGCCCCCTTGCATCCAGAGCCACACTGACAGCTAGTATAGCTTCACAGTTGATCTAATTGTTGTTGATTTAACTGGCTTAATATCCCCACAAAACAATTTTTTTTTCAATTTTTAAATTAAACTCAATTCAACAATTTTTTTGTGGAAGAAATTTCTATATTCCTACTACCATTTGTCTAAAATAAACACTTTCTAACATCACTTCTGAAAGGATTGGATCTCATTTTAATATTGTTCTGCCTCATACAGAACTCCCTACCAGAAGCAATCGTTTTTTTTTGCTATTCTTTACTAACAACACGGATACCTACTTGTCCTCTTAGTATATCTTCTTCTGTCACAGACTACTTAGGTTTTGAAATAAGATTCCCATGGCTTCTCAGGTCGCCTATTTTTAATGGCTCCTGCTGATGTCTTTGGGGATTGTTCTTATAAATGCTACCTTATTGCTTGAGTTGCTATCAAAATTTGTCATGCAAGAACTAAATCCTTCTGTCCTTCATTTTTATCAGCAGCTTCTATTGTACTGAAGTCTTGGAAATGCTGCATTTGCAATTGGCTTCGCAGTGAAGAAGCAGACAATCCGTCTTACTTAAATACCCACCACATAAGCCCATGAGAAAAATGTTTAAAAGGTTTTCTTTAAAATGGCAACTCAAATGAATGACAAAATCAAGCAGTGAAGCAGACTTTAGAAAAATAGAAAAGATGACTTGAAAATCAGTACAGGTTGAATTGCATTGTACTTACTGTAGTTTTCCTTTTGCCCATTTCACATATCTAATGTGAATGTCCACTCTTAAGTTAAGTTTAAGCTTTTTTTAATTGGACCAAACACCACCTCCGTGCATCATCTCTGCCACCTTTCTCCTTGGGTGACTGTAACACGCAACAAAATATGCATCAAGTCCAGCTCCACCGCTATTGAACAACTTGCTGATTGGGTAGCCCTGCAGTTATTCAAGTTTTTAATATTCAGGAGTGTCTTATGGTCATAAAGAAATTGTAAATGATGGACAGTTACAACTTTGTTTGGACCCAGAGAAGCTGCTGCAACCAAGTGTGCTGCCATCTTATCGGAAGACTTATTCAGTGATATAATTAGACAAAACTCATAAAAGCAACATAAGGCATTTTGGCTCATTGATTCTGCTCTGCTATTTGACAATGATTGATTTATTTTTCACTCTCAACCCCATTCTCCTGTCCTCGCCATGTAAACTTTGACACCTTCTGACATTTGACCTCCAGATCATTAGCTCATAACATGAAAAGTAGATGACACAAAACCCACCCCTGCGGAACACCACTAGTCACTGGCAGCCAACAAAAAAGATCCTCTTTATTCCCCACTCTTTGCCTTCTGCCAAACAGCCAATCTTCTTTCCATGCTGATACCATTCCTGTGGTACCTTGAGCGCTCATCTTGTTTAGCAATCTCATATATGGCACCTTGACAATGCCTTCTGAAAATCCACATCCACATCCAGACAGGATGTCAAACCTGCTGATTGGCAGGAGGCACAGAGTGGTAATAAAGAGGTCCATTTCTGGTTGGCTGCTGGTGGCTAGGGTTGTTCAGCTGCTTCCTCAAAGGATACCAACAGATTTGTCAGGGAAGATCTCTCCTTAAGGAAACCATGCAAACTTCAGCCTAATTTATCCATGTACTTCCAAATATCCTAAAACTTCATTCTTAATAAATCTTACTAACCAATGAAGTTGAGCTAAACACGTATGATTTCCTGTCTTCTGCCTTCCTCCTTTCTTAAAAAGAAGAGTGGCATTTGTAATTTTTCATTCCCAATTCTAGTGATTCTTGAAAGATTGTTACTAATGCCACCACAATCTCTTCAGAATGTCTTTCAGAACACTTGGATATAGTCCATTTGGCCAAGGTGACTTCAGATCTTTCAGCTTCCCAAGCACTGCGTCCTTTAGTAATATTGATTACATTCATTTCTCCCCACTGGCACCCTCGAATTTCTGGCATTGTTGCTGGTTCAAAGTTCAAAGTACATTTATTATTGAAGTATATATATTATATACAACCTTGAGATGTATCTCCTTATAGATAGATAGATAGATAGATAGATACTTTATTCATCCCCATGGGGAAATTCAACATTTTTTCCAATGTCCCATACACTTGTTGTAGCAAAAACTCATTACATACAATACTTAACTCAGTAATAATATGATATGCATCTAAATCACTAACTCAAAAAGCATTAATAATAGCTTTAAAAAAAGTTCTTAAGTCCTGGCAGTTGAATTGTAAAGCCTAATGGCATTGGGGAGTATTGACCTCTTCATCCTGTCTGAGGAGCATTGCATCGACAGTAACCTGTCGCTGAAACTGCTTCTCTGTCTCTGGATGGTGCTATGTAGAGGATGTTCAGGGTTTTCCATAATTGACCGTAAAAACAAAGAAACCCCATAGAGCCTATTAATACAGAATTCTGACAAACTCACAATGTGCAGAGAAAAAGAAACTAATTATGAAAACATTAAAAGTAAGCAAACTGTTTTCAGAACTGAAATTCATGAAAGGGTCCACAGCCATGAAGCCAGCCATTCCAAAAGTGCATTAATGCAGACTACAGCCTCAGCTCAGTGCAGAGATGAGTAAACCTCGTGAGCAGTGAGCTGAACACCAGCCCGTCAATCTCCTCTGGCACTGACACCCTGATCTTCTCAATCTGGCCCAGCTCTTAAATCAGCCAAACAGCAGGTTGTTCCTCTCTCTCAGACCTGATCCCTGCTACTTTGACATGCTCTCAAGCCCAGGACAAGCTGCCTCGATTCATCCCAAATCCAACCATTTGAATCTGGTCTGGTGCTTAAATTGGTCAAACATCAGCTTGTGCCTCACTTCTGTGGCTGGGTCCTGTTCCCTCCACTTAGTCTCGCCTCAGTTCTTTCACTTCAAATCGGCTCCAAGTCTGTTCCAGCAATGGCCACATGTTGGCTTGTTCCTTGCTCTCAAGCCTGGGCCCTACTGACTTCACTCAGCCCATAAATGTCTCTCTGTAACCTTCCTGCACCTTCAAGAATTCAGTTCACATGCCAGGTCATACAGGAGCTTTAAAAAACTTGTATCCAAAGAGGAAGTTACAGGCTATTGATTGAAGTGATCATTTACTAGAAAAAGTGTGATTAATAGAGTACAGTAGTTAGTAGCTCTGTTTGCTGCCAGCAAGTTGTCTCTGTGTTTCACCATCACCTTAAATCGAAAGATCTCTGCTGTGAAGACTGATGGAAAATACTTATTCAGTTTGTCAATTGTTTGTTCTGTTTTACTACCTATTGAGTGTCATTTTCCAGAAGTTCACTGTCCACTCTTATCTCTCGTTTACTCTTTATTTTATCTGAAGCATGTTTCGTGACACACTTCAGTGATAATAAACACAAATCTAATTCTGAAAAAAATGCTATTGCTGTTTGTATCATTGACCTTCATATTTCATCTCTTTCCCTTTATTGCTTTTTTCCATTGTTTTCTGTTGGCTTTTAAAAGTTTCCTAATCATCCAGCTTCTCACTATTTCTTGCTATATTTTATGCCACATTTTGTTTTTATTCTCTCCTTTGGCTTATATTGTCAGCCACAGTTGCCTCATTCTCCCTCTAGAATGTTTCTTCATATTATTATTTCGAAGTATTCCTTTACCTTAAAATCCCTAATCAAATTTGGTTCATTGCACAACATCAGATGCAGAATTGCTTTTTTCTCTAGTGGGCTTGACTACAAGCTGCTCCAAAAAGCCATCTAATAGGTGTTCTACAAATTCCTTCTCTTGGGATCCCGCGCCAAACTGATTTTCCTAGTCAACTTGCATATTGAGTCCCCAATGACCATCACAGCATTGCCTTTCTTACAAGCTGTTCTATCTCGTGTTGTAATTAGTACCTCACATTCTAGTTACTATTAGGAGGCCTATACATTTTACCCTCTTTTTACCCTTGCAGTTTCTTAACTCTAGCCACAAGTTGTCAACGTTTTCTGTACCTATATCACTTCTTGTTAAGGATTTGATATTTTTTTTTATCATCAGTTCCACCCTATCCCCTCTGCCTGTCTTTTTGAAAGGATGTGTATCCTTGGATATATTGGTCCTATCTGTGATCTTCTTTCAACCACGACACCATGATGCCCACAAAGTCATTCCTGCCAATTGCTAATTATCCTATAAGCTCATTTACTTTGTTTTCTATACCACATACATTCAAATATAGAACATTGAACATAGAATAGTACAGCACAGTACAGGCCCTTCGGCCCACAATGTTGTACCAACCTTTAAACCCTGTCTCCCATATAACCCCCCACTTTACATTCCTCCATATACCTATCTAGTAGTCTCTTGAATTTCACTAGTGTATCTGCCTCCACCACTGACTCAGGCAGTGCATTCCACGCACCAACCACTCTCTGAGTAAAAAGCTTTCCTCTAGTATCGCCCTTGAACTTCCCACCCCTTACCTTAAAGCCATGTCCTCTTGTATTGAGCAGCGGTGCCCTGGGGAAGAGGCACTGGCTGTCCACTCTATCTATTCCTTTAATATCTTGTATACCTCTATCATGTCTCCTCTCATCCTCCTTCTCTCCAAAGAGTAAAGCCCTATCTCCCTTAATCTCTGATCATAATGCATACTCTCTAAACCAGGCAGCATCCTGGTAAATCTCCTCTGTACCCTTTCCAATGCTTCCACATCCTTCCTATACTGAGGCGACAAGAACTGGATACAGTACTCCAAGTGTGGCCTAACCAGAGTTTTATAGAGTTGCATTATTACCTCGTGACTCTTAAACTCTATCCCTCGACTTATGAAAGCTAACACTCCATAATCTTTCTTAACTACCCTATCTACCTGTGAGGCAACTTTCAGGAATCTGTGGACATGGACCCCCAGATCCCTCTGCTCCTCCACACTACCAAGTATCCTGCCATTTACTTTGTACTCTGCCTTGGAATTTGTCCTTCCAAAGTGTACCACCTCACACTTCTCTGGGTTGAACTCCATCTGCCATTTCTCAGCCCACTTCTGCATCCCATCAACGTCTCTCTGCAATCTTCGACAATCCTTTACACTGTCCACAACACCACCAACTTTTGCGTTGTCTGCAAACTTGCCAACCCACCCTTCTACCCCACATTCAGGTTGTTAATAAAAATCACGAAAAATAGAGCTCCCAGAACCGATCCTTGTGGGACACCACTAGTCACAACCCTCCAATCCGAATGTACTCCGTCCACAATACAGCACATCATCCTGTATTCACACCCTCTTCTGCAATGTGTCTCCATGCTGTCCTTTTCTGTCAGTTTTCTTTATTCTGGAGGATTCAGTAACCTCTTCTGTGCTCTTCTTCTCGTCAACTGTATCCATACTCTTCAGTCTGTTGAACCCAACATTGTACATTTAGTAAAAATCATATGAAATGTCTCTTAAATACATTGTAATAGTTAAACAAAGATACGATCCATTTTTTTGCCAAAATCATACTAGACCAATATACAACATTTCCTGGAAGATTATTTCAAACTTACTTTGTCTATTTGTATGGTACCAGTATGATATATTCATCTTAAATTTGAAATTAAAATGAAAACATAAAATTTTGATACATCATAGAAGAAAGCAATTCTACCAATATAGTCTCTGCTCACTCTAAGATGATCTCCCGTTGATTTCACTATCGCCTATTCTTTCTCACATGGCTTACAATTGATCCTTTGTTGCCCAGGTACACTACAAGCAATTTAGAGTAGGCAGTTAAACTACCAGTATTTCTTTGGGATGTGGCAGAAACAGGAAATTCAAACATTCAGAGGGTGAATGCAAAATCTCCACACAGACAGTAAGCAGAGAGGAATGAAACTGGATTACTGGAGTTATATGGTTTCTATCCTAATTGCTATCCTACAGTGCCAGCAATAATATTTCAGGGTTTAGATTGCCAGTCCGCATCTATAGAAGTTTGTCAAAGATTTCAAAGACCTGCCAAATCTTCGTAAACTTCTAAGGAAACAGAGGCGGTTCTGTGCCTTCTTTGTAATGGCTCTTACGTGCTGGAGTGAGGACAGATCCTCTGAAGTGAGAATGCGAACAAAATTGAAGTTGCTGATCCCCTGATGAGGGCCGGCTCCTGGACCCCCAGTTTCCTCCTCTTTGTTTTTGTTGACATTGAGTGAGAGTTTGTTGTTGTGGCACTGTTCAGCCAAATTTTCAGTCTCCCACCTATATGCTGATTCGTCGCCACCTTTGATTCAGCCAACAAAAGTGGTGTCATCAGTAAACTTAAATATGGCTTTGAAGTTGTACGTAGCCTCACAGTCACAAATATAAAGCAAGGAGAGCAGGATCTTCAGCATATCCTCGTGTTGCTGAGGTGCTGTTGCCAAGCCAATCTGAGGAAATCAGGGATCCAGTTGCACAAGGAGGTACTGAGGCCTGGGTCTTGGAACTTATTGGTGAGTCTCGAGTGGTGATAGTTTTTGAATGCAGAGCTGTAGTCACTGAAGAGCATCCCAATGTATGCATCTTCACTGTCCAGATGCTCTGGGGCTGAGTGCAGAGCTAATAATCACCTGATGACCTGTTGTGATGGTAGGCAAACTGGGCTGGATCCAAGTAACACAAACAATGTGCCAGAGGTACTCAGCAGACCAGGCAGCATCTGTGAAAAGAGTACAGTCAATATTTCGGGCTGAGACCCCTCAGCAGGACTAGAGAACAAAATGATCCAAGTCGCTTCTCAGGCAGTGACCAACCTCTCAAAGCACTTCATCACCGTGGATATAAGTGCTCTTCAAACAATAGTCTTTGAGGCAGGCTACCACATTCTTTCTGGGCACCGTATGATTGAAGCCTGCTTGAAGTAAATGGGTACCTTAGATTGCTGAAGCGAGATGTAAAAAATTTTAATATTCACTCCACTCAATTGATTATGTTACAAATGCAGCAGCAACGAATATGAAACTGAGACAGGGGTTAAAACAAATCCCGAGATTTATTACCCTCTGCTCAAAACTTAGAAAAGTAAACAAACGACTAACTTAACTGGAAGTTAATAGTTAGGCGGCAATATCTAACAAACAGTCAAACGTAGAAACTGTTCTTAACAAATTCTCATCCAAGCACAGACTTAAAGTGATAAATTCAAAAGTCCATGTGATTTATACAGTCAGTAAGGAGAGACTTCCCCGAAACAAATGATTCCTTCAAAGTAATGACAAATCTGCTGATTCCACAGCCAGGAGATGCCTTGTTCGAAGAAGTCATGTGGAAATAAAAGGAACTGACCTTTGGAAGGGAGGGTGGTCACTGCACAAACCTTCCTGCCTTTGCAGGGGTTTAACTCAAATATGCATGCCACAATTCCTGAACGAAGTCACAAAGGTCTATCATTCCCCAAAATGCTGAACGACATTAACTTTATCCAATCCTTTGAACTCAGATAACTCCGGTAATGCCTTCACTCTCTGATACTGGACTGTAAGGGAAAAACAAACATGCAACAAACAAAACCGGTGAAGCCTCCACACCTCCAACCAACAGTAACAATGTTGCACAAAAATAAAAATGAGAACTGCGTCACAGATCGTGGGCTTTGTTTAAATACTGTTTGGAATATGCCATCACATTACATCACATTACATAACATCATCCCACTCACAAGACCATTACATCATCCCACTGTCCCGTGTTCAAACTGTGAGCATGTAAGAATCAGCACAGGTCTTCATTATTCAGCTAGGTACATTGCCTGGACCAGATACTTTCTGTGGTTCCCCCTCCTGAAAGATGCTCTCCCATTGGTTTAGAGACTGAAATCACAGGGTAATCAGGGGTTGTGGGAATTTGTGATGGTGCCTCCATCTTCTGCTGGTCAAAGTGAGCATACATGGCATTCTCATCTGGGAGAAGATCCTTGTCACACATTCTGTCTGGCTTTATCAAGCAGTAGTGAATCGAGGCAACTGAACTTGCTGTGATAGCTAGAAGACATTTCAACACTTACCCAAGAGACATCTTCAGTTCTGATCCATGGTGGGTAGTTTTCTGGCTAATAAATGCTGTGAATTGTTTAGAGGTATAGCAATAACATGATCATAGAGGTGATAGAGGTGATGAAAGGGTCATTTGAGAGTCATAGAGGTGATGAAAGGGTCATTTGTCTGATCTACTGCATTATAAGTAGCTAATAGGAAAGTATGGTACCCCACCCCCTCTGTTCAGGGATGGGTTTTCCAGTTTGACAAAGATGGCTTCTTTAAGCCCTCTTTCAAATCAACTGTCCTCCCTGTCCAAAATATGTGTATTGTTATCATCAAAACAGTGTCCCTTGTCTTTTAGGTGTAGATAAATAGCCAAGTCTTGCCCTGAGGTGTTAGCCCTCCTATATGAAGCGGTTGTTTTGTCTGACTGAAATACAATCTGTGCAGTTCTCATTGCACTGGATAGCATAAACAATATTGCTCTGTTTATGTTTCAGTGTAGGGTCCTTATCCCATCCTTATACAGATTTCCCAAGATCCACAAGCAAGGAGTCCCTCTAAAACCAATTGTAAAAAGTATTAAATCAGTTACTTACAACATTGCAAAATACCATTGTCACACCATTTTCACCTCTTTGGTCAGCAATGCTCCACACCACATCGAAAATGCTCAGAAATTTCAGCATGCAGAAGAGACCATTGTGCCATATGATGTTACGTCTTTATTCACATCCGTGTCCACTTCAGAAGCTATCAAGACAGTAAGAAAATGGCAATGTCAGGACAGTAGCCTGGCCAACAGAACCACACTCAACTTGGATCAGGTATGTACTCGACTCAACCTTTGTCTCAACACTACTTATTTCAAATACAAAGATGTCTTCTACAGGCAGACGCACGGTTGCACCATGGGTTCACCGGTGTCTCTTATGTAGCCAACTTATACATAAAAAATGTTGAAAGGACAGCTTTGAACACTTTCCATGGAACAGCACCCAGTCATTTGCTCAGGTATGTGAATGACACTGGGTCAAGATCAAAATCCATGAGGTGCAAGCCTTCCCAGAAGACATCAACTCAGTGGATAATAACGTCAAATTTACACAAGAAGACATCAAGAACAATAGACTGGACTTGTTCGACTGTGCAATACTGATCAAAGAAAATGGACATCTAGATATTGAAGTTTACAGGAAACCAACCAACACAGATCAGTACCTCCAGTTCGACTCTCATCACCCACTAGAACATAAGTTGGGGGTTATCTGAACACTACATCACTGTGCCAAGAATGTGCCCACCAACATTACAGCTGAAGACAAGAAGCCTTGAAAGCCTGCAGCTTTACTGAGCCTTCATTAAGACAGCAACCAAACCCAGCAGGGACGTCAGTCCATCAGACAAACATAAGGAGCAAAACAGACAGAAAAACATAATCATCCCATATGTAGCTGGAGTTACAGAGAAACTCAGAAGGATTTTCAACAAACACCAAATCCTTGTGTTTTTCAAACCTACAGACAGACTCAGATAGAAACCGTTCCACCCCAAGGATCCTGCACCCAAGCGTAAATGGAGCAATATTGTATATGCTATCTAATGCAATGAGATCTGTATATCGGCGAAACAAAACAACCACTTCACAAACGGATGGTCCAATGTAGGAGGGTTAACACCTCACGTCCAGACTCGGCTGTATATCTACACCTAAAGGACAAGGGATACTCCTTTGATGATAACTGTGTGCATATTTTGGACAGGGAGGTCAGTTGGTTTGAAAGAGGGGTTAAGAACCCATCCTTGTCGAACTGGAAAACCCATTCCTGAACAGAGAGGGTGGATACGAGACCACCTTTCAGCTCCTTACAATTCAGTCCTAACATTTCTACTCCAGCATCTCCACAACAGTTCACACCTCCATTCAAGCAAAGATAAGACCAATGACTCTAAGACTCTTACTTCTAAGACTCTTAATGAACCTCATATGATTGCTATATCTTTAAACAACTCACAGAGTTTATAAGCTGGAAAAATACTCACCATGGATCAGAACTGTAGAAGCCCCTCGGATGAGTGGCAAGACATCTTCTAGACAACACAGCAAGTCCAGTTGCCTTGATTTACAATGATCTAGATGACTGAGAACCTTCAGAAACATCTGGTTTTACTTTGTAGGATGTGATGACATTCAAGTCCTGCCACAGCTATTGATCATTCTTCAGTGGTTCAAGTTTGGTGCAGAATTGCCGCTTCGCAAGTCATTTCCCGGATGTCATCTCTGGCTTTCCTAAGGTTACACCTGGTCCTCTGGTACTTTCCTTGGTTGCAAGACCTGATTATCACTGATCTAGCCTTCAGCAGATTGTGGACCTCTTGGTTCATCCAAGGCTTCAGGCTGGGGAAGATACTGGATGATTTTGTGGGGACAGACTCAATCTTGAGTATCCTTAGAAAGTCCATGAAAAGCACAGCATATTCATTTAGGTCCTTGGATGGCCCAGTCCACCAACTCAAAGCTGTCCCATAGTTTCCCCTCTGGCCCCGGCAACCACTTCTTTGTTGTTTTTTTACTCTGTTGCCTTGTTCTTTGCCTCTACCTGTATGAAAGTAGGAGGAAGACATCCATATGATCACATTTCCCAACATGCAGTCTAGGGATGGAATGGCAGGCATTCCTAATCATAGGGCACGTTGGGACCCCTTCTGCTACAAGTCATATGTTGCTGATAATTGGGCACAGATTTCATCAAGCAAGCCTAATGCTTGACATGACCTTAACCAGTTCAGGATTGACTGTGATGTCTACCATGACATTTATTTTCAAATTGTAGAGGAAACAAGTGAAGAAGCAAGCACTGGAAAGATGGCAGACTGCAGTTGGAAATGACACTGTGAAGTATACAAACATATAAATAATAAAGAATGAGCAAAATACATTCAACTATTAAAAGTTACTGTACACTAACTCTCTTATCTGGTATTAAATTGTGCATTAAATAACTCATTTTGTCTGCATTTAATGTGGCTATTAAATTATTTTCAATTATTTATAATTCTCAGGATATTTTGAAAGCATCTGACTATTGAGAGTCTTGTATGGATGCTCCATTAAATAGATGTAACTTGAAATAAATTAATGTAGATTAATTGGGATTAATAATGGAATTGTCATTCAGAATATTCATAAGGGACTTAAGCAGATGGAATGTTTCCACAGCTACTCATGGAAATGAGCAACGTGGCTTCTGTGAATGGGAGCTTTGTAACTCAGTGAGTGTGGAGGTGACACCAATTGATTGAAAAATTGTCAAGGGTCTTTTTTTTAGAATGATCACTAATGTATTCTCTTGAATTATTATCACCTACGTGGAGAATCATTTGAATTTTAATATAAAGGAAGCAAATGCAGTTAACAAGTCAAGACCTTAACTATAAGACCAGATCAAAATGAAATGTTTTGGTAGATGTCAGTAATGTTCACCTTCACAAGGCAGTGAGATTACAATCCCAGAGGGTAACACACTTCCATCAGGGCCAATGACAATGCATGTTTTGCCTCATCTCAGATTAGTGATAATGCAGAGCAAACTGTATTCAGAAGCAGTTTAGAACATGTTGATAGAAGTTTAAATAGAATGAATGCTTATTTTGTAATTTTCAGAGGTAGAGTGATGGGAGGTGTCAAAAAAGCTTGCTTGTTAAAATGGGCATGAAATACAGGGTCTGTACCTGTATTCATTAAAATTCAGATGAATGAGGGGTGACCTCAATGAAATGGAGAAAGGCCTTGATAGAGTGGATGTGGAGAGGAAGTGTCCTATGGTGGGAGAGTCTAAGGCCAGAGGACACAGTCTCAGAATAGAGGGGCATCCTTTTAGAATGGAGATGAGGAGGAATTTCTTTAGCCAGAGCGTGGTGAATCTATGCAATTCTTTGCCACAGGCAGCTGTGGAGGCCAAATCTGTATGTATATTTAAGGCAGAGGTTGATAGATTCTTGAATGGTCAGGGCATGAAGGGATACAGGGAGAAGGCAGGAGATTGAGGCTGAGAGGAAAATTGGATGAAATGGTAGAGCAGACTCAATGGGCCAAATGCCCTATTTCTGCTTCAATACCTAATGGTCTTATTGTGATGCTTGATAACTCGATCCCCACTGATTCCAACAAAAGTAGTGGTTTAAGCTTCCTGCCCTGATTTATAGTTTTGTTTTCCAATCAATTCTATTGTGTAGTTGATTGACTGGACGCTGTTGCAGAAGGTTTATATTGTGTGCTGCTAACTCCAACAGAAGAGAAATGAGGCTGAAAAACTCTATGGAACAAGACTAAACTCCAGGGATAATCTTAATAGATATCGCAATAATATATTTATTTCAAATTTCAAGATCAATGTTCAAAGTAAATTATTCTCAAAACACACATATATCACCATATATTACCCTAAGATTAATTTTCTTGCAGGCATTTACAATAGAACAAAGAAATACAATAGAATCAATGAAAAACTGTACAGAGAGAAGGAATGACAAAAAACAATGTGCAAAAGAACAGAAATTGTGCAAATACAAAAAAGTAAATAATAATTATAATGAATAAGTAAATAAACAAACAAACAAACAAATAAATAAATAATACTGAGAACATGAGCTGCAGAGGCCTTTAAATTGATTCCATTGGTTGTGGATGGTTGTTGAGGTGAGTGAAGTTCTTCACACTGGTTCAGGAGCCTGATGGTTGATGGATAGTAGCAGTTCCTTAACCTGGTGATGTGGGAGCTAAGGCCTCTGTACACCCTTCCCAATAGCATCAATGAGAAGACAACATGGCCTGGATGGTGGGGGTCTTTGATGATGGACACTGCTTCATCCATTTCAGGATTATGGTTGTATGAATTGAAAGGATAGGGCAATGTCCTTCCCAGAAAGTTCATGACTTTGTTGAAAAAGTTGATAGGTGAAGGGTTAATAAAATGTTTCCTGACCGAACTGATCAACAGTGGAACTTTATTTTAATTCTCATTCTGGAAGGTATGGGAACCTGCTGTCTCTGTTTAACACACATCACGATATCATTAAATAAACCCGCGGGTTACAAATCTAATTTATGTTCTTGAATAAAAAACATCATTAATGAATGGCTGCTACTGAAAAATGCATTAGTTTCTGAAGCTGTTCTTTCATTCAAAGAAATAATTGGACTTAAATGGAGCCCAGTAGATGCTAATTTTGCAAATAGAAGATAGAAAAATAACAAAGGCAGGAAACTGCTATAGGGTTTGAAACATAAAACAAGCAAATACCAATCCAGGAACAGGAGAAAGCTGTTTACCCCACCTCTTGTTCCTGTTTCATCTTTTAATACAATTATGTATTTCACTGGTGCTTCTCTGCTTGTATTTGATTCCTTATTATCCAAAAATCTATCCATCTTTTTTGTTCAAGTACTCATACACAGAGCCTCTGTTATTTTTTCAGGTAAAGAGCTGTTGGTGATTAAATCCTTCTCAATTCAGTCTGGAATGGAAATCCCCTAATATTGAGGTTGTACACTGGTTCCAGATACAACAATTAGGAAAAGTATCATCCTGTATTTATTTATCCTGAAGTTTTTTATGATTCAGTAAGAGAATGTCTCATTTTTCTGACTGGATGAAAGATCTTAACCTGAAATGTTACAGGCCAGTTCCCTCCCCTGATATAGCTTGACTCACTGAGTTGCACCAGCAGCTTGTTTATTTCACTCAGGACTCCATCTTCTATAGTCTCTGTGGACAGCAGTTGCATATTATTACTACTATGGTACTTACCTTGATATGTATTATTGTATGCATTTTGCAAAATTATTTTAATGTAGATGAGGAACATGAAAACAGCTGGGCTGGGGTTGGGTCACAGGTTAAAATATAAAATGCCTGCACCAGAAACTCAAGGTTTTGCCAAGTGGGGTGATTAACCCATTCACTGGAAGCTCATTGGTCAATGAGCTGAAATATTAACTCTGTTTCTTTGTTCACAGAAGATGTCTGACTAGTGATGCATTTTTGCGTTTTCTGTCTTGAAAACAGCCACGCAGAATAGGTTTCATAAAGAAGAACAATCTAGTAATTGTGTGCAGGGGGAGTACCTCACTGTGTCTAAGAAAATATTGTACCTTTCACAACTCTCTCTTCCCACAAAGCGGATTCACCCTTGCAATTGTGAATCCTCCCATTTTCTTCTTAGCTGTCCTTCTGGATTAAGGATGCATAAGTGTGTAGCATCAAAGGTGGGTTATAAGATCAACGTGGGAAACTCCTCCACAGATTGGGTGGGTGGTGCTTGTTGGGGTGGGAGGTCTGAAATTGGTTGCACTGCTATAAAACAACATGGGATGGCCTTCAACCTGTATTATCTCCCAACGCCAATGCAAAGGAGAAGTTTTCAGCACCATGTTGAATACTCCTTCCTCACTTTCAGCAGCCAGGTGCCAGTAACTCCCAATAATTGAGTGTTTCATATTTCTTCTAGGAGGCTCTGATTATATCCTTGACTTTGTCTCTCTGTCTGCCTAATAGTTTCTTCCTGTGACAAAGACTGGTATGGAGTTTAGACTCCTCTCATACTGTCATTACATTTGGAAACCATGAGGTGTGACCAGCAGAACATATCCAGCCCGTAAATCAGACAACGTTTGGGGGAGTTGGTGGCAGTGTGAAGAAAATAAAATGGAACCAGGTAGCATTGACGTAAATGGGTGGTTGATGGTGAATGTGGACTTGATGAACTGAAGTATTTGCGTCTGTACTGTGTCTCTCTTAAGAATCTAACAGAACTTAAAGGTGTACTGCATTTAAAAACTGAAGGAGATTTCATAATCGGTTTGCCTTTGGGTTTCACAGTCTCAAAATCAAACTCAACATTCTTACTTACTCAGAAATATATAAGCCTGAGAATGTTATCATTGGCTTTTTATGTTCAAAAGCAATATGTTGCTGTTGCATTTGCTGCTTCTAAAGTGTCTCCAATTACTCTCCCTCCCTTTCCTTTGCAATGATCTTCTATAACACATCTTTTCAACTTCTTTCCTGCCTCCTTCTTCCCTGTCCATGACATTTGTAGATATGTCTTCTTCTGCCACATATGTAAGCATTCCTATCACAGGTCCTTGAAGTTCCTGCATTTTCATTAATTTTGAAGGCTTACTGGCAAACTAGCATTATCATCGCAAACTACGAAGTCTTTTCGGGACTTTAGGATGAACATTGTTCCAGAATCAATCAGATCAGGACCGGCCTGGAAGATAATTATTTTTTTGTTGAGTAGCTGGGTTAGGAAACTTAATAAGTGACATCTGCACTGTCTCTTTGTGGAACAGACAATTTCCATTTTTATCATGAAATGCTCCATTTGATATTAATTGGCTAGCTTCAAATCACTCACAGATTCAAATTTTAAATATGAAATTTCATTCCATTGAAAACATAAGGAAAAAATCTGCACACAAAATGCTTCTGTCGCCTTCTTTTCCCATCTTGATGAAGGGCCTCAGCCTGAAACATCAACAGTTTTATTCCCTCGCATTATTGCTCCCGCCTTGCTGAGTTCCTCCAGCAAATTGTGTGTGTTGCTCAAGATTTTCAGCATCTCCATACTCTCTTGTGTCTGCTATCATGAGAAACAGACAGGAAATGTGTCAGTGATGAAATATCATTTTCAGGGATCATTATTTGGAGGGTGAACAGTGTTGGAAAGCATGACTATGGATTAATTAAATTGAGAATATCTTCAGGAAATAAAATCTGAGCAATAAACCCATGGACACTCACAATTAGCTGGACCATACATTGATCCACCTTGTTATTTGTAAAACCAATTTAACTTTCAACTCAACATACTCAGAGTACTGGAGAACCTGAATAAGTCAGGCAGCATCTGTGGAAGTGAATAAACAGTCGGCATTTTGGGCTGAGACCCTTCATTGAGACAGGAAAGGCGAGGAGAAGAAGCCAGAACAAGAAGGTGGGGTGGTCGAGGGAGGGGGATAGAGTCCCCAGAGTGGGGAATTGAAGAAGTGGGAAGGGGGAGGGGGAAATCACGGAAAGTTGGAGAAAGCGACATTCATACCATCAGGTTGAAGGCAACCCGAACGGAACATAAGGCATTGTTCCTCAAACCTAAGTGTGGTCTTATCCCAGCAGTGGGGGAGGCCATGGATGGATGTATCAGAATGGGAATGGAAAGCGGAATTAAAATAGATGGCCACTGGGTGATCCCGCTTTTTTTTGGCGGATGGAGCATAGTTCCTATACACCTCCATCCCTCACCAGGAAATACACCAAAGCTCTCTGTTTTTTTCTTCACACCAGACCTAAGCTGTTCCCCTCCATCATCACTCTCCTCCACTTGTCCTCACTCTAAATAAGTGAGGCTACCCTTTCAGCTCCTCCCACTTCCTTCAAACAAATGGGGTAGCCTGGGCACTCACAGGGGTCCCAGCTATACCTGCCTGTTTGTTGGCTATATGGAACAGTTTATGTTCCAAGCCTGCACCATCCTGCACTTTTCCTACGTTACACGGATGACTGCATTGGTGCTGCTTCCTGCACCCATGCTGAACTCGTGGACTTCATCCACCCTGGCCTCAAATTTACCTGGTCCATTTCTGACACCTCCCCCCACTTTCTCGCTCTCACTGTTTCTATCTCCAGAGACAGCATATCCACCAATATCTAAAATAAACCCACAGACTTTCTCACAGATACCTGGACTATATATCATTCCACCTTGTTATTTGTAAGAACACCACCCCCTTCTCCCAGTCCCTCCATCCCCACTGCATCTGCTCTCAGGGTCAGGCTTTCATTCTAGAAAGAAGGAGGTCCTCCTTTTTCAAAGAAAATGGCTTCCCTTCCTCTACCATCAAC
Source organism: Hemitrygon akajei (assembly GCF_048418815.1). Classification (NCBI taxonomy): domain Eukaryota; kingdom Metazoa; phylum Chordata; class Chondrichthyes; order Myliobatiformes; family Dasyatidae; genus Hemitrygon; species Hemitrygon akajei. The sequence goes on from NC_133145.1 coordinate 34,662,049, forward strand.
ACTACCCTCAACTGCATCTCTTCCATTTAACGCATGTCTGCTCTTGTCCCATCCTCCTGCCACCCTACCAGAGATAGGGTTCCTCTTGTCCTCACCCACCTCCCCCACATTTTCTGCCTTCCACAGAGACTGTTCCCTAGGCGACTCCTTTGTCTATTCGTCCCTCCCCATTGATCTCCCTCCTGGTACTTATCCTTGTAAACAGAACCAGTGTTACTCCTGCCCCTACACCTCCTCCCTCACTACCATTCAGGGCCCTAGATAGTCCTTCCAGTTGAGAGAACACTTTACCTGTGAGTCTGTTGGGGTTCGGTGCTGCTGGTGTGGCCTCCTGTATATCGGTGAGACCCAACGTAGATTGGGAGACCACTTTGCTGAGCACCTGCTCTCCATCTGCCAGAAAAAGTGTGATCTCCCTACTGGCCACCCATTTTAATTCCACCGCATTCCCATTCTGATATGTCCATCCATGGCTCCTCCCCTGTCGTGATGAGTTCACACTCAGGTTGGAAGAACAACACCTTATATTCAGTTTGGATAGCCCCCAACCTTATGGTATGAACATTGATTTCTCAGATTTCCAGTAATGCCCTCCCTTCTCTATTTCTCATTCCTTTTGCCTCTCTCACCTTATCTCCTTGCCCACCCATCGCCACCCTCTGGTGCTCCTTCCCCCTTTTTCTTTCGTCCATGGCCTTCTGTCTCTTTCACCAGTCAACTTCCCAGCTCTTTACTTCATTCCTCCCCCTCCAGGTTCACCCATCACCTTGTGTTTCTCTCTCCCCTTCCCCCACCTTTTAAATCTATTCCTCAGCTTTTTCTCTCCAGTCCTGCTGAAGGGTTTCGGCCCGAAATGCCAACTGTTCCTTAGAAACTGTCTGGCCTGCGGAGTTCCTCCAGCATTTCGTGTGGGTTGCTCGGATTTCCAGCATCTGCAGATTTTCTCTTGTTTGTTTTTGAAACAGACAGCTGTACTGAATATTTGAAGGGCGCGGTACTGTTGTTGCAAATATATAGTTCTGTACATTTACCCAGCCATATTCCAAATGTTAAATTTAATTAGGTTATTATAGAAATTGAAATTGCAATTTAAACTTCAACATAAATTATCAAAGTACATACATGTCACCATAAGCAACACCGAGATGTGTTTTCTTGTGGGCATACACAGTAAAATGTATGTTAAGTTAATGCTTTATTGCTACCTTTGTGCTGAAACAGTAACAAACATCATGTCAGCAGAGTGAAATTCGCTTGGATACTGGACTCACTCACACCTGAAGGATTGTTGTATGAATACAGACAGCTACAGCTTCTGTGTGGATCAGTTTAGTTAGTCAACACCTCCAGCATACCGTGTGATCTCCAGCATCCCGTATGATCTCCAGCATCAGGAGACTCTCTTGTGCCTGTCAAATAAAATCTGCGATCATGAGAAACCAGACAGGAAACCTGCCAATAATTATATACCATTTCGGTGCAAGGTTCCATTTTAAACAACCAAATAAAATGTTGCAGCTGAGTTTATTTTGTTTTGATTTCCCTGTGGACTCTGGGGTGATCGCAATAGGGCTGGAGCGAATTTCTATCAGGTGCAGTGAGTTTAACTTGAGCAATCACAGATGACAGTGAGATCAGGAGCAGGTCGTATCAGAGGACGTGTCACTCTGAACGAGGAGGAAGCTTTGGGTCTGTTACTATTATTAAGTAGAAGTTGTCTGGGAAGCTGAGAGGTCTGAAAGCAGGTAAGTCACCTGGACTGGATGGAGCACACTTCTGAGTTCTGAAAGAGATAGCTGAAGAGATTGTGGGGGCATTAGTAGTGATCTTACAGGAATCACAAGTTTCTGGAATGGATTTGGAGGATTAGGAAATTGTATGTCTTTAAGAAAGGAAAGAGGCAAAAGACAGGAAGCAATAGGGCAGTTAGTCTGATGTCATTGTTTTGCAAGATGTAAGATTCCATTACTAAAGAGGAGGTTTTGGGGTACTTGGAAATATGTGTTAAATCAGCATGGCTTCCTTAAGGGGAAACCTCGCCTGACAAATCTGTTGGAATCTGTTGAGGAAGTAACAGGCAGGTTAGAGAAAGGAGAGCAAGCAAATGTCGCTTACTTGGATTTTCCAAAGGCCTTAAACAAAGGTGCCGCACAAGAGACTGCTAAACAAGATCAGAACCTTGTTCTTTCCTGTCCATGCTACAGGAAAGTAGCATGGACAGAAGGTTGGCTGACTGACAGAAGACAAAGAGTGAGAATAAAAGTATTTTTTCAGATTGTCTGCTGGAAACTAATGGTGTTTTGCAGGTTTCACCGTTAGAACCATTTCATTTCACATTCCATGTCAATGAAATAGGTGATGGAATTAATGACCTTATGGCCATGTTTGCTGATGATATAAAGGTAGGTGGAGGCTCAGACAGTGTTGAGGAAGCAGTGAGTCTGTAGAGGAACTTGGGCAGATTAAGAGAATGGGGAAGAAGTAGCAAATGGAACGCACTGTATGGAAGCATATGGTCATTCATTTTGGTAGAAGGAATAAAAAGGTAGACTTTTTCTTCTAAACGGGACTAAATTCAGAAATCAGAGGTGCAAAGAGACTTTGGAGTCCACGTAGAGGATTCCCTAAAGGTTAACTTTCAGGTTGAGTCAGTAGCAGGGAAGACACATGCAATATTAGAATTTATTTTGAGAAGATTAGAGCATAAAAGTAAGAACGTAATACTGAGACTTTATAAGGCTTTGGTGAGACAGCATTTGGAGTATCTTGAGCATTTTGGGCCCCTTGTTTAGGAAAGAATGTGCTGGCATTGGAGGTAGTTCAGAGAAAGTTCTCAAGAAGATACCAGGAATGAAAGGGTTAACGTATAGGGAATGTTTGATGCCTCTGGACATGTATTAGCTGGAGTTTAGAATAATTAAGGGGAATCTCTCGAAACCAAAGCACTGCTGCAATGCCATATTTAAGTTTGCTGACAACACCACTACTGTCGGCTGAATCAAATGTGGTGATGAATCAGCATAGATGAGGGAGACTGAAAATTTGTTTAAATGGTGCCACAACAACAACCTTTCACTCAATGTCAGCAAAACCAAAGAGCTGATTATTGACTTCAGGAGGAGAAAACAAGAGGTCCGTAAAATAATCCTCATTAAGGGATTGGTGGTGGAGTGGGTCAGTAACTTTAAATTCCTTGGTGTTGTCATATTCCAGGATGTGACCTGGGACCAGTGCATAAAGTGCCATTACAAAGAAGACATGACAGTGGAAGTCTGCGCCCATTTGGCACGTCATCTAAAACTTCAATGATCTTACAGTATAAAGATGCATAGTGGAGAGTATTTTGGCTGGTTGCATCACTGACTGGTGTGGAGACACCAATACCCTAGAATGGAGAAGCCAACAAGATATGGGGGATCCTGCCCACCATTGAGCACATCTGTAAGGAGCACAAGAAAGCAACAACCATCATCAAGGTCACCCACCACCCAGGCCATTCTGTTTTCATGACAGCTATTGGTAAAGTGGTATCAGAGCCTTAGGTCCTATATCACGGGGTTCAGGAACAGTTATTACCCTTCAACCATCAGGTTCCTGAACCAGGTGGATAATGTCACCCGGCTGATCTCTGAACTGATTCGAGATTTAACATTTTTTAATATCATTTCCAATACACAAGCGTAAAGGAGAATGGAATAATATGTATTCCACATCTGGTGCAGCACAATATAATGAACAGCATGATAATAAAAAACAGAATAAATATACAGTAAATAGATATGATGGCTTATATACATAGATTATTTGTCTGTCCATCAAGTGAACTAGACTCAGGAGTGTCTGTACATAAGATAACTCTAGCAGGATCTGATAAAGTAGTGTGTTTAGGGAGACTGAGGGGAGTGTTAATGGGTGGAGGTACTGCTTGGGGAAAGTAACTGTTTGTAAGTCTTATGGTCCCTGTGTATTTTCCTTCCTATAGGCTTATGGACAAGCAGTCGATGAGCAGGGTGGATGGATCCTTCATAACGTTATTGGCCCTTTTCCAGTACCTTTCTGTTTATATGTCCTAGACAGCAGGTAGCTGGTGTCAGAGAAGCATTTGGTGGAATCTGACTACCGCAACCTATAGACTCTATTTTTAAAGACTCTGCAACTCGTATTCTTACTACAGTTTATTTTATTTTATTTATTATATTTGACTGTTTATCTTCTTTTGCATATTGTTTCTGTCTGGTTTTTCATTGATTGTATTAGATTTCCTTATTCTTCTGTGAATACCTGCAAGAAAATGAATCTCAGTATAATACATATTGACATATATGTAGGTTGATAATGTTTACTTTGAACTTTGAAACTATTGAATGTTGAAAGCCCTAAACAGACTGGACATGGAGAAGATGTTTCTAATTGTGGGAGAGTCTAGGACCAGAGGGCACTGCTTCAGAATAAAAGGACGTCCTTTTGAAACAGCTATGAAGAGGAATTTCTTTAACAAGAGGGTGGAGAATCTGTGATATAAGTTGCCATAGACATCTGCGGAGGCCAAGTCACTGGGTTTATTAAATTTGAAGGTTGGTAGGTACTCCAAATGGTAGGTTTGTAAGCGCGTCAAATGATATGGGAAAGAGGCAGGAGGATGGGGATGGAGAATAACAGATCAACTATGATTGAATGGTGGAGCAGACTCGATGGGCTAAAATAGCCTAATTGTGCTCCTATTCTTTATGGCCTCTTGGAAATAATTTTAAATGGATAAGTCCCTCAGGGTCTGACGGAATCTATCTCTGGATATCTCAGTGAGATAAGAGTAGAGATTTCAAGAGGCTTGACAGAGATCATTTTTATCTTCTGTAGCCATGTCCCAGAAGACTGGAGAATAGCCAATGATATTCTTTTAATTAACAAGGTTATCAGCTACAACCAACAATGTATAGGTCACTGTGGTAGGGAAACTGTTGGAGAAGATACTGAGGGACGGGATTTACACGCACATTGAAAAGCATGGAGTTTTTTTTTTCAGAATAGTCAGCATGAATTTGTTCCACCTTACAATTCGATTGTGTTTTTTGAGGAAGCGATCAAGGTGATTGATCAGGGTAAGGCAGTCAATGTTGCCTGATGGACTTCAGCAAACCACCATGTTAGGCTGATTAATCCACAGTAAGTTGGTAAATTGGATACAATTATATATATAAATGAATAAAGCTATCTCTCCTGATGAAGGGTTTCGGCCCAAAACGTCGTCACTACCTCCTCCCATAGATGCTGTCTGGCCTGCTGAGTTCTGCCAGCATTTTGTGTTTTTAAAGCTCTCTCTCTCTCTCTCTCTCTCTCTCTCTCTCTCTCTCTCTCTGTCTATATATATATATACACATACACATGATATGCATATGCTAATCATAGCTACCTAAAATTGGCAGCACAACTATACAGGATGGTAAAGAAGATGTATGGCATGTTTACCTTCACCAGTCAGTATGTTGATCATAAATGTTAGCAAGTCATTTCACTTTGGATGTATCCATATTTGAAGCACTTTGTGCAGTTTTGGTTGCTACGCTGTGGGTAGGATGCAGAAAAGTTTCACTAGGATGGTGCCTGGATTGGAAAGTGTTAGCTATAAGGACAGGTTGGATACACATGGATTGTTTTCTCTCGAGCATTGAAGGCTGAAAATGACTTATAGAGGTATACAGTATATAAATTATTTGAAGCATAAAGAAAGTAGATGGAGGAATTCTGTAAGTCAGGGAGCATCAATGGAGGGGAATAAACAGTTGATATTTCTGGCTGAGATCCCTCATCTGTCTTGGCCCAAAACTTTTCCATAGATACTGCCTGGCTTGCTGAGTTTCTCTAGCAGTTATTTTCCCGCATCTGCAGAATCTCTTATATCTTGAAAAAGTAGATAGAGTCCTTTTCCCAGGGTGAAATTGTCAAATCGTAGGAGGCAAAGGTTTAGTACTGGGACTGGGGGTGGGGGAGGGTTGATTTAAAGGACGTTTGCAAGTCAAGTGTTTTTTTATTTAGGGTGGTTTGTACCTGGAATGAATTGTGAGGAAGAAGCTTCAAAATATACACCAGTAAGTTCAAGGACAGCTTCGATCTCACTGCTGCCAGTGTGGAATGTGTAGCATACCCTAAGGTTATGCTGGTCATTAACACAAATTACACATTTCACTGTATGTTTTAATGTATGTGTGATAAATAAATTAATCTGAATAGAGCTAGAGTGGATTTTTTGTATGTTGAAGGTGAGCTCTTGACCTTAGGAACTACCTCATCATAGTCCGTGCACTTTATCGTCTACCTGGACTGCCCCTACTCTGTATCTATAATTATAACATTATATTCTGCATTCTATTACTGCTTTCTCCTTGTACTTCCTTGATGTACAGTACTCTGTTCTTAAAATGACCTGTGTTTTCATTGTACCTCGGTATATGTGACATTATTAAGCCAATACTGAGAAGGTGGTGAAGGCAGAAATGAGGCATTTAGAAAGACACATGACAGGCAGGAAATGCAGGCATATGAACCAGGTGCAGGTTGATGGGATTAATTTGTTTAACACCAAGGTTGGCACAGACACGTTGGGCTGAAAGGCCTGTTCCTGTACTGTACTGTTCCATGTTCCAAAAACAGCCAAGTCATAAAAGTGATGAAGGTACTGGATTTTGGATACTTGGTGCTAATCTTTTTCATCCCATGTCTTTCCAACTCCCAGCCTTTGTCAATCGATTAGCTATCACCAACCACTTCTGCATTTCTCTCCAGGTGTTCATTGTTAATAATAAGGCTCTTACTGGCTATGAACATCATTGTAGATAATTGGAATAATAGCATAGTTTGATTATAAACACAGTAGTGTTAGTGTAGTGTTCTCGCATGGGTGTAAAAGAATTCTGAACTAAACACCAAGCTTAAACCAGTCAATGAGGCGGTCCCAGTAAGATTAACCATTTACTGTTCACTCTTTCACATTAACTTATGGTGAAAACTGTTGATAAAACAATACAAAATATATACAGTATTTGTTTCCTTCTTGACATCACATTTACATCATAAATACTTGCAAAAGTAAAACTACAACAACTATATTACATTAAAGTGCAACATACAGTCAGAATCTACCTACGCCATCGACTGGCTTTAAATACACTTCAACACAAACTATCCGCAACTCTTTAAATAACAAAAAACATAAACTTTATCAACCGTCATTACTTTTAACAGAATCAGTGTTAACATTTTTAATTCAACATATTGATTATCTCATGAACTTACGGCGTTGCTTCTCTAATGTTTCTAGTGGGTAGAAAGAAAACTTTTCTCGCGCTGATCCTGCACACATAAGCCCCCTCCTTCCCGTTTCTCCAAACTGGTATTTTCCCACAAGACGCGGCGAAACCGGGTGTGACGTCATCACATGCCACGATATATCACAGACAACAAATTTACTTTAAACAATCTTAACTTTAACTAGAAAACGATAACGAACGAATTACTAAAGCGAAAATATAATAAACTAAACAAATGCCTTAAAGGCAACACAGTTAGATTATTCAAACCCAGTCCTGTGTATAATGGTCAGAGTTCTGGATTCCTTACAAATCTGAGGCATACTGTCTGGAAGTCTATTTTCCTGCTACAATTTACCCCTAGTGTAGGTAGGTGGTTGAGGTATTGGGAGACAGTTAAAGGGCATCTAAAAGAGAATGGGTTACAGGAGATATAGGATTAATGAATTATTGAAAACATGCAAATCTGGAAAGTATGTTCCACTTTAGACATTTTTCCAAGAGAGGATAGAGTCAATGACCTTGTAATAGAGAAGGATCAGAAACAATAACTTCTGTCTTCCAAGTACTTCACTGGATGTTTTAGGATTAGGGCCATTCAGTTTTATTTACCAGACCCTTTCCTTCCCCTACTCAATTACAGTAACATTTCTTTTCTATTTTTCTAAATACGGTTTCAACTCACTTATTCTTCAAGATCGTCATGTCATGAAGTTCATCCTTTATACTCATGTTCCTGTCTCCAGTTAATTGTATATTGTCTCTCTTCAAGGTCATAATGTGAGCTAACATTATTTTTGCACTTACTGCAGTTTCAAAAAGCTTTAAAAAAGTTATGAGTAACTTTCTTTTTATGATTCTATCTCTCAGCATTCTCAGTGATCAATCAATAGATTCCCTTCGAATAACTCCAGGTGGAATAAACTGTGTGCATCTGTTTGCATTCTTACCTATTTTGTCTTTGTTATAGTGTCCCCTGCAATCATTTTACTTCCTGTCTCATCACCATTATCTCTGATGTTCCACAATGATCTATCCTAACTTCAGGTGTCAACACTCCATGACTCCATTATTCCCCTCCCCCTTATATTTCACCTGCATGTTGCTTCTTGATAAGATTTTGAAAACACTTCAGGTTACATGTATATGCAGATGACACTCAGCTTTATTTCAGTGTCATCTCCATTGACCAAAAGATTTTGACGCTGGGCTTAACTGTATGCTCCTCATTACCGGTGCAATTATTTTAGAAGCATACTTTTACTCAAGTTGATTTTCCCATTTTGCCCCATGCCTCCCAATTTACTGATGCCTGAATGTTTGTCTCTACAAGAATGTGTTTAAACTTCTGCCATCTTCTATCTCCGTCACAAATTTAATTTACCAGTCGTCGATTCCATCTCTGTCTCTGACATCTGTCTAAAACTAAGCACACATCTGACCGCAGGATAAGTGTTAGAATATAATAGCACATCACCCAAGATGATTGATTCCTACCTGAGTCACAGTATTTGATTACACACTGTCATCAGCTCTTCTGCTGCCGAATGCCTCATCTTTGCCTTTCAAGAGGTCTCTTTCAACACGTTTTTTCAATAGCAACTTCCGATTTGACACATTCCAAGCTTCTGAACCCAACAATGAGTTTAATGATGTCAAGTAAAATAGCAGTTACAGCCTTTGTATCTTATACATTGTTCCAGTATTTACAGTTTTGTTTTTTTCTCATTTTCAGAAATGCCTTACTAATAATATTGCTAATCAATTTCCCCCCTGTACTTTTATCTTTTTTTCTCATTTATTAGGCTGGCCAATACATTTCTTCAGAAGTGTTGCTTCCTCGGAAATATTTTTTAGTTTATGATAGACTGCTTGAAGCTGAACACAAATATAATTTCAGACCACCTGTATCACATAGGAATTTGGAGAAACAATAAATTAACTTTTATTTAAAATAATCTGTTTAATTGCATAATGGTCCTATGCTCTATAATAGTTCAGCTAAGCTAAAATGTTTTGTTGATGATTTTCACTTGTACTCAGTGTTTGAGGCATATTGCTTCAGTGTCCAACAATAATCAGCCAGTATTGATGGATTCCAGTTGCCCTGATACTGTTTCTCCATGACTGCAATGTCCTGGTGAAACCTTTCACCATGTTCGTCACTGACAGTGCCAAGCTTTATAGGGAAGAAGTTGCATTTTATGGTTTTGTGTGCTAGAAACATGTGGTCAACCTACTGCATGTAGTTTGATGTTCTGTAGTTAAGACCATTGGACCATAAGATATAGGAGCAGAAGTAGGTCATTTGGCCCATCGAGTCTGTTCTGCCATTCAATCATGGACTGATCTAATTCTTCCAATCATCCCCACTCCCTTGCTTTCACCCCATACCCTTTGATGTCCTGGCTAATCAAGAACTTATCTATCTCTGCCTTAAATACACCCAATGACTTGGCCTCTACAGCCACTCGTGGCAACAAATTCCACAGATATACCACCCTCTGACTAAAGTATTTTCTCCGCATCTCAGTTCTAAAAGGACTTCCTTCAATCCTGAAGTTGTGTCCTCTTGTCCTAGAATCCCCTACCATGGGAAATAACTTTGCCATATCCAATCTATTCAGGCCTTTTAACATTCGGAATGTTTCCATGAAATCCACCCTCATTCTCCTGAACTACTGGGAATACAGCCCAAGAGCTGCCATACGTTCCTCATACGGTAATCCTTTCATTCTTGGAATCATTCTCGTGAATCTTCTCTGAACCCTTTCCAATGTCAGTATCTCATTTCTAAAATAAGGAGCCCAAAACTACACACAATACTCCAAGTGTGGTCTCACGAGTGCCTTATAGAGCCTCAACAGCACATCCCTGATCTTATATTCTATGCATCTAGAAATGAATGCCAACATTGTATTTGCCTCCTTCACAACCGACTCAACCTGAAGGTTAACCTTCAGGTTATCTTGCACAAGGTCTTCTATAAGTCCCTTTACATCTCTGCATTTTGAATTCTCTCCCCATCTAAATAATAGTCTGCCCATTTATTTCTTCCACCAAAGTGCATGACTATACATTTCCCAACATTGTATTTCATTTGCCACTTCTTAGCCCATTCCCCTAAACTATCTAAGTCTCTCTGCAGGCTCCCTGTTTCCTCAAATGTACAAAATGTATGAAATAATAAAGCAGAGACTATTGTACTACAATATGTGTTCTAATTCACCAGCAGGGAAGGAGAGACAAGTATACAAATGAATAAGCTGCATTTTAAAAGACTGTTGTTCAAATTTCTGGGACATTCTCAGGGTAATTGGGAGGAATTCTGAGGCACAGCATTTTTTGCTGCTGTATCTGAATAGATCCTCCTTAAGACTGGCCTTTCCTGGTACAAATTTATTTCCATCCAGGAGGGCCAAGAAGACCGATGCTGCCATGGTTATAGATCTGAGTTATGAAATTCCCTTCCAACCCTCATCTTCTTTGCCTTGCCTTAAAGCACCGCTTAATATCTAACCCATTGACAAAACTTTGATATTCTGTTAAATTGAAGATTAAATACAAAACTTCAGATGCTGAAAATCTATAATAAAAACTCTAAACGCAGGAAGTAATTGACAAGTTGTACAGCATGTGGAGGGGATGAAACAAAGTAGACATTTTTGGAGACTGATCTTTGACGATAGGGAAATATTCCTGCCTATTATTTCTGTCTGTACTTTGCCTTAATACCTCCTTATATTGCACAATCTGTTTTTATTTAACAATGATCCTTTCATCATTTTGCAATGGTATTGGGTTTGCTAAATGCAAAGTTCTAAACTCAAATGGAGATGTTAAGCTCTATTGGATATAAATAGTCACAAGTACACTCAGTAAAAGGAGATTATATTGTAACTTCCAAATCTTAAAACTAGTTCACTTCCCTGTTTATTCTCCATGGTGAGCTTAGTTGCTAATGCTCACTCTCTGAGTGAGGTTTCAGTCTCTACTATCTACGAAGGTGATGATATTTCCACCTAACAAAGTAGTTTAAACACAGTTCATTTATTTTCAATGATACATATTTACATCCACATGACATTCTTAAAACACAGTTAAAACTCACAGAGAATTTCTATTGCCTCTGTAAAGCTGTGTTTTCAAGCTTCAAACTGAATACTGGTTTCTACTTGCAACACGAGTGAATCTGCAGATGCTGGAAATAAATAAAAAACACAAAACATTTTGTGTTTTTTTACTGGTTTCTACTTACTTTTTAAGAGCTGAAGACTGGCTCCTGTTTAAGGTCAGAAGCTAAACAACTGTTTGATCATTACAGTTGTCTGCTGCTGTGTTTAGAATGCAAAGTTTGGCAAAAAGAACAGCCCACTTCCCCCACCTGCACCCACAGCGCAACCCAGCCCAGGAAGTGAATATCCATCTCAATTTCAAACAGAGGTGCAAAACAAAAGTCTTCTCTTGGAGGCCAGATTGTTTGAAATATTTTACGTGGGGACAGAAGGATATTTGAATGCTTGAGCTTTGTGTGTGATGGGGAAATTGTGTGGAAGAGAAGTTCAAACAAGCATAGATTAGCACTATTATATTGTACTGTAGGACAGTTGTTTCAGGCCTGGTGACTTGTTCCTGCTCACAGTTTCTGTTGTTCTTGAGATATTTTTAATGGAAGGGTTTCATCATCTGAAACATATAAAATCCTAATTATTCTTGTAGTTCATGTTAAGTAGTATTGCTAATATCGTAAAGAGGTTTTCTGAAGATATGGATAGTGAGCAGATTGTGAAATAGATTAACGTAGGTTTGATTGATGGAGAACCTGCTAAACACAGATATAATGTTAATTTGCTCATTGAGGTAATCCAGTCAGCACAATACACTTTATATTCCCATATCTGGTGCTTTATGACTAAAATGTAATGTATATAGTTCTTTTGCAGAAGCATAAGATGATCTTTAAGTCTGATTAAAGTTGATTAATTATCAAATACAGTGGACAAGATAATCCCAAAAATGTCATCTTTATTGCAGCTGCAATAATGATTATTCTGGCATTCTAGTTTATTACACAAATCAATTGGTGGCAAAATTTATCAATTTCATTATTAATAAATGCCAAACTACTTTTTGCTGATAAGCAGAACATAAAGCGACCTTTAACAGGGCGGCTCACCGAGGTTCATATCAAGTTAATTTTACCACAATGCTGGAGGTTGTGTCAAATTTGAATCTAATGTGTAAAATATGGTTTTACTGTGCCGTTTGGCATCATTTCAACAACTGCAGATGACGCAGACTGAGAAAAATAGAAAACAAGAGATGCATAGAAACTGACAGCAGGGAGACGAAAGCAGCTCAGAGAAATGTCAGGTCCATGACAAAGTTCAATACATAAAGGCATGAATGATTTATTGTGGTAAGAAAAGTGAGCAGTGGTGATAGGACAAAATTGTGCAACTTTAAGGAAATCTTATCTCGAGTAGGGTTATGTTTTTGTTATGACAGAGCATATGTGATAGTTGACCTCATTAATATAGGGATTGTATACAAAAAGGAGGAGGTAATGGTCAACTTTATAAAACAATTGTTCAGACTCATGGAGAATAATGTTGACTAGACTTCACAGAAAGTGACAAGGCCTTAGAGAACATGCAGAACAGATTTACTAGAACAATTTCAGAGGTGAGTTGCTTCATTGAAAATAGTGCGCAATTTATGGTTGTTTTCCTTCCAATAAAGAACTTAAAAGAAGGATTTGATGCATGAATTCAAAATTGTTTTGATAGAATTAGAGAAACTTTTTAATGACAGATGGATTAGTAACTGAAGAACAGATTAAAGCAAATGAGAAAAAAATTCCTTTGGCCATTGGACTCTGGAATCATTGCATTTTAAGTTGTGAAAAGAAAGTCAGTAGGAACCTTCATGAGAGAATTAGATAGAATGCCAAGGAGGGAAAAGGAAGTGTAGTAGAACAAAAGAGCTGGAACAGGCATGATGGACTGCTCAGAGCTGCATCACTTATATGATGCCAGGATTAAGACTGACATATTTGGCTCATTAAAGGAATGCCACTTATTTTATATTTAAGTAATTTGTCATTCATAATATAACTATTTATACTGTGACCTAAATAAGGCACTTGTGTATTCCAACCTCAATGCATGTTTGAAATTTTCTTTGTAACTTTGTGTTCTAGTCATTCATAATGATAACAGCCTGGTTGTCAGTTTGTATTTGGCATTCATTTTAAATAATTTACTTGCAGTAGTTAAAGTGAGGAAAAATTATTGCAAGCATTATTACTAACCTTCTGTAAAGTTTCTGAAAGAACTTTCAGAATCATAAGCAGATTTTTAGAGACTTCAACCCAAAATTTATGCCATTATATTAATTAAAAGTTTATGATATGTATTTGAATATTATTATTAGTTCATCTGAGACTTTCCCCCAGCAGAGCTTCTATTAATAGTTAATACGGGAAGTCAAAAATGACTGTACTTGTCATGTAGATCATTAGCTAAAAATTAGTTTATGTACTATTACAGTGAAAAAGTTAGGATTATTATCATATATATTGGAAGCTTTATTATCCTCCCACATCACTAAAATGAAAGAAACAAAAAAATTTTTTCAGCACTAATCTTTAATAAACCATTTCTTTATTAAGTAGAGATTACAATCCTATTGATATTTGTATAAGCAAAGGATGAACTTATGCATGAGTATATTGTGGAGACTGGAATAAAATTAATTGCAGTGAAGAGCAGTGAATCCTCACTGAACTAAAGACAAGCCAGGAAGTTAAAAAGGGAGAGAAAGACAATATGAGAAATTTAGTTCACCGGACCAAAAACAAACCAAAAATTGAGGCATGCCAAAAAAAAACAAGCAAGAGAAAGAAAAGAAAAAAAAGCAGATAATTCAAATAAATTTCAAATTTATTCTGTTTTACAAAAATACAGAGCTGGACTTTAGTAGGATTAATTTTCCACAGCTAGAAAGTTTCCACAGCATTTAAAGCTCCATTGCTTCTAAATATATTGGTCCTAACTTTGAAACCATTTTATGAATGTTGAACTGATGGTCAATCATTGTACATTACAGTACCATCATTGGAGTATTTGGATTGTTTTAACACATTCAATGGAGAGTAAAATGCCACTAATAACTTCTTCTGAATTTCTAGACATAGAAATAAAGAATAGAAGAAAATTAGGCCATTTATATATCCTTTAATTTGTAGATGCTTTGCACATCTGGACATGTATCTAGCTCTGTTTAATGCTTTCTCATTTCAGTACCAAATAACTTAACCGAATTCTGCGAATGTGGCTCTTTGTAACAGATACACCGGACATGAGAACATCCTCTCCGATATCACGTTTATTCCCTCTAGCATACTATATGTAGCGAAATTTGTCATTTTGCGGCAGTAGTGCAGCGCCACACATAAAAAAACTATAACTTGCAATAAGAAATAATTTAAAAATAAATAGTGCAAGCAAAGAGCAAAATAATGTGATAATGTTCGTGCATTCATAGACCATTCAGAAATCTGATGGCAGAGGAGAAGAAGCTGTTCCTAAAATGTAGAGTGTGTGTCTTCAAGCTCCTGTACCTCCTCCCTGATGATGGCAATGCCAAGTGGGCATTTTCTGGATGGTGAGGATCTTTAATTGTGGATGCCACCTTTTTGAGGAACTTCCATTTGAAGATGTCCTTGATGTTGGGGAGGCTAGTGCCCACGATAAAGCAGGCTGAGTCTACAACCATCTGTAGCCATTTCCAGTTCTGTACATTGAAGCCTCCATACCAGACACTGATGTCAGCATACTCTCCATAGTACATCTGTAGAAATTTGCTTGAGTCTTTGGTGACATAGCAAATCTCAAACTCCTAATTAAAAATTACCAATCATGTGGTTTCTTTGTGATATGTTGGGCCCTGGATAGGTCCTCTAAAATGTTGACACCCAGAAAATTGAGCTGCCCACCCTTTCCACTACTGACCCCTCACTGAGGACAGGTGTGTGTTCTCCTAACTTCCCCTTCCTGAAGTCTACAATTATTTGCTTGGTGTTACTGACAATGATTACAAGGTTCACATCCAGTCTAAAAGAATTGTACATTTCAAATAGGTTCTCTCTCAGTCTTCTGAACTGGTGAATACTGTGGAGGCACAAAAGACTGCGGATGCTAGGATCTGGAGCAAAAAAATTCCAGATGAAGACGACTGACCTGACATATCAACCATCCGTGTTTGCCCACGGATGCGTTCTGGCTTGCTGAGTTCATCCAGCAGATTGATTATTGCCCTAGTGAATACAAACTCACTTAACCTAATTTTTCTTGATACCGGAAATTCATCTAGTAAACCTTCATTTCACATCATTTTTGGCAAGTATATCTCTTCTTAGTTAAGGAGACCAATGGTAGGCTCAATAATTCACATGTGGTCTCATTAATACTGAAATCCTCTTTTTCACCTATACTGAAATCCTCTTTTTATGAAGGTATATATATACCAGCAACCTTACATCAACATTCCACAATCTACCATTATTTAAATAACACTCTTGTTTGTCGACTGAAGTTAACTTCACATTTATCCATGTTATATTGCACCTGTCTTGCCATTACCAATATACACTATCTGTTGAAGAACCTTGACGCTTCTTTGCATTCTCCTCACAATTCAGAATCCCACTCAGTTTAATGTCAGAAGGCTTTTAGATATTGCATCCCTGACCTTTCATTCAGATCCTTATTATGAAAGAATAAGGCTCAGGAACTGATCCCTGCTGTACTTCCACCGGTTACCAAATATCAAACTGCAAAAAGATTTATTTATTCCTACTGTTTTTCTCCCTGCCTGTCAACTTATTATCCATTCATACTTAGGTATTATCCACAATACTATATAATTTAATTGAATACAATAGCATTTTACCTAAAAAATTTAAATCCAAGTGCACCACATTGAATTGAATTGGCTTGACTTTATTACTTACATCCTTCACATACCTGAGGTGTAAAGATCTTTACGTTACATCGCCATCTAAATGTGCAATGTGCAATTTATAGTCATTTGTAATAAATAGTACGTGCAAAAGGACAGTCAATATTGCTTAGAAATGCAATTGTATCAGTCTGATGGTCTGGTGGAAGAAGTTGTTTGGGAGCCTGTTGGTCCTGGCTTTTGTGCCGTGGTACTGTTTCCCGGATGGTAACAACTGGAGCTGTTTGTGGTTGTGGTGACTTGGATCCCTGATGATCCTTAGGGCCCTAAATAGAGGGAACTTCACATCTACAGATACGCTGGGCTGTCTGCAGCACTCTCTGCAGAGCCCTGCGAATTAGGGAAGTACAATTCCCATACCAGGCAGTGATGCAATTATGCCCCTGTAGAAAGTCCTTAGAATTTGGGGACCCATACCAAACTTCTTCAACCGTCTGAGGTGAAAGAGGCGCAGTTGTGCTTTTCTCACCACAGCTCAGGCCGTGTGAGGTCCTTGGTGATGTGGATGCCGAGGAACTTAAAGCTGTTCACCCTCTCAACCCCAGATCCATTTAAGTTAAATGGGGGTTAACTTGTCTCCTTCCTCCCGTAGTCCACAACCAGCTCCTTTGCTTTTGCGACATTGTGGGAGAGGTTGTTTTCTTGACATCACTGGTTCTTCCTTATCTTACATGTTTTGTCACGTTTCAAAACATGAAAATCTTTTCTTTGCATGTTATTTCACTTGCATAAGTGCATTGAGATAGCATAAAACAAAAAAAAAACAATGCACAATATCGTGTAACAGCTACAGAGAAAGTATAGTGCACTGAAAGGTTATAACAAAGAAGATTGAAAGTTCATCTTTACCATTCAGGAGGTCTATTCAAAAGTCATATAACAGTGGGACAGAAGCTGTCCTTGAGCCTAATGGTATGTGTTTTCAAGCTTTTGTATCTTCTGCCCAGAGAGTGATGAGAGGAGAGAAAAGAAAATGACTGGGTGGAATATGTCTCTAATTTTCAAGGCAATGGGAAGTGTGAACAAAGTGAGACCAAACTTGGACTTCTGTATACAGATATGGAATCCTTACCTAAGAAATCTCTTCTATCTGTAAAATCCTCAAATTGCTCCAGTAAAGTTGCCAAAAGTGATTTATTTTCCAGGAATCATTATTGACTTTGTCAAATCCCATTGATATTTTTCAAGAATCCTGAATTAGAATCAGAATTGTTATCCTTGATATAGGTTGTTAATTTTGCTATATTGTGGCAGCAGTTCAGTGCAATATACAAAATATACTATAATGTTCATGGACATTAATAATGCTGAGAGTCACCAGAGACTGAGAACCTGCATCACAAAGTGCAAATTGATCAAAGGATGGCAAAATTTAACATAAATTAGAGAGAGAGAGGAAACAGGAAGCTACAGATTGGCTTGCCTAACACCAGTAATTGGGGAAATAATTGGGAGTTTATTGACTTCCAGCATTATTAAATTCTCCTGCACCACTTTTGTATTAATCCTTATTACCTTTAGTTCCTAGCCTTCATCAGAGATTTTTGATTCACCAACATTTCTAGATGTAACCTGAGTTGTCTTCAATGGATTGAGAAGCAAAGTATTTGTTCAATTGCTCTCCTGTCCATCTTTCTGAAATCAAAACTGATCCCAATCCTCAGATTGCTATTTAGTCTGGCAATATTTCTCTTCTGTGGATCTAATAATGTTCCTGACTTCTTTTGTAGCCATGATCGTGTCAGGTTTTTTTTTGGATTTTCATGCCAGGCTAGACTGTGTGATTGTTTTAGTTTTGGTGTTCATTCCATAATTGTTAAATTTTATGTATCCACTTATTAATGAACACCCCAATCTATCCAGAAAACTCTCTTCTCATATTTTTCATTCCTTTGTTTAGATTGCAGTTGATAGTTTCAGATTCTATTAAATTTTCCATCTCATTCAATAATTCTGTTCTATCTTTTTATGATCACGCTATCCTAGTGGGCACCATATGCCAAGATTATTAACTAATCCATTTTTATTGCCCACTTTCCAGTATACCCTGTCCTCAAATTTGCTGCTCCATATGTTAATCCAAAAAGTCACCCTGTACACACTCCAAGAATTGTTCCTCCACAGTACTATTGCTGCTTTGGTTTGACCAGCCATGATTTCTGTAATATTCCCTTGCTTCATGAATTTTTAATTTCCTGCTTGATGCCATCACCAATGTTCCCACTACTATTTTAAAAAAAAACTCCCTTCAAAGTCTTCCATTTCAATTTCATTATTAAATGGTGCATGTTTCCCTCTGAGGTTTCTGTCCCATTTGTCATGAACTTACTAAGAGTGTTGACAATCTCATTGAAAAATATGTGCTAC
The DNA here is from genome assembly GCF_048418815.1 of Hemitrygon akajei. NCBI lineage: Eukaryota > Metazoa > Chordata > Chondrichthyes > Myliobatiformes > Dasyatidae > Hemitrygon > Hemitrygon akajei. The sequence goes on from NC_133145.1 coordinate 34,680,744, forward strand.
TGCTTCAAAGTATGTGATATGGCCTCAGAATGATGAACTTTGAAGAGTCACAGTTTTCTCTAACTGTCCATATGATCTCAGCAATTACCATTAGTATGTGAGGTAAAGTGGTAATCTGACCAGTTATTTCAGATTATACAATTCCTTTCTACCTGTGATTGACCAAATAAATGCTGGACTTGCTCTGCTTAGTTTAATTTTTTTACTAGACTTGTTTTTCACATTTTTTTGCAGGCTGTCTGTGGCTCACATACAATAGAAGGTACTTTGTTCACATCAGACTGGTACAACGCATCCCACTTGTAGAATAATTCGTTTTCAAGGCGAGCCTATCAAAGGCTAAAAATTGTGAAAATGTTAAATTAGTTTCGATCAATGATGTTTTTCCTTACTTTTCCCTTTGTTTCTAGAGGTGGTTCCAAAGACACTGAATTATACTGTATCAATACTGCAGAGATCGTGGTTTTTTATTCATTTAGTTACTGTGTAAACTCAAGACGGGATAACAAATATGATCAGGTGTCAGCATGTTGCTGTATCATTATAAAGCACACCTGTGTCTACATGAAGTTGCTGCATGAATATTTCTGAGGAATTGAGAGTGAGCAGCATTACTATGCCCTGAGAGAACTGATGATATCTGTTCCTTGAAATCAAAACTGATTTTAATCCTGGGACTTACTTCATCTGTACAATAAGTATGCAGTTAAATGATACCATATAAGAGACATACAGCAGGGGGTTAAGGAGGTGTTGTGACTAGCAATACATACTATTTGTACATACTATTTATTATATATTACTTTAAATTGCATGTAGCATGTTTAGAGAGAGACATAACATGAAGATTTTTACTCCTCACGTACGTGAAGGATGTAAATAATAAATTCAATTCAATGGGGAATGAATGCTGAACACAGTGAACATGGGATACTCAAGAGGATGGCTGGGAATGAGCTGGTGCAGGATATGCACCAGGATATCATGGTTTACTTGTGGAGACGGATATCATTCAAAACCCTCATATAAGTAAAATGGAAATATACTTAAGTCATGGAAGTTCAGAATGGACCAGGAGTTATGCAGTGAATTTAACTAAAGGTGATAGAAGATGAAAATGGTTGTGCTTTATGGTAATGTCATTAAAACCAGTAGATCTCTACTATATCTAATGACATTAATGGACTAGGTTACGTATTGCAGATTTTTATGCATAATTTAAAATGCATTTTTGAGCATTTGCTACTCTTTCTGTTGGGCAATTTGTATCAACCACTGTGATTTTCATCAATATGAAATGATAGTTGTCAAGGGAATAAGAGTGCCACAATAAGTTAATACAGATCCTCCTCAGCTTACTAAATGACCAATTTATGTATAGTCCATAGTAGCAAGCAGGCTTTGGAAGAGCAGTGGAATGAGTTTGCCAGCTGTTGCAGGGTTGGATGCATCTTCTGCTGGGCGGGAGATCAGTTTTCTGCTACAATTCTGACTAGTGAACCGTTCAGTTTATAAGATGTTCACAAGATCAGAAGCTTCCCATAACCTGTGGAGGGCCTGTATATGTAAATGGATAAGACCATCTTTTTGCCTTTCTTTGATGTTTTTCAGTTTGGGCAAGAATATTGTTAGCAGTGACAATGAGAAAAATTGCATTCAAACACAATTCAACATTTTCTTTACAGTTATACAATGGAATCTGAAAAGCTGAATTGTGGGAACTTATTTATTACATTATTATATTCTCAGTGAAGGAATATTGAAGTCAACTTGACATCAACTGTTCAAGATTCAAGATTGTTCAATGTCATTTCCAGTGCACAAGTGTAAAGAAGAACAAAATAATTATTGCTCTGAATCTAATGCACCACAAAAAACCCAAAATAGTATAAAGAACAAAAAATGGAAAAACACAATAAATACAGTACCTACAAAAAATATTCACCACCCACCGCCCTTGGAAGTTTTCATGTTTTATTGTTTTACAACATTGAATCATAGTGGATTAAATTTGTTTTGTCTTTGACACTGATCGACAGAAAAAGACCCTTTATGTTAAAGTGAACACAGATCTCTATGAAGTGATCTAAATTAATTATAAATATAAAATACGAAATAATTGATTGCATAAGTATTCACCCCCCCCCTTAACATGACACACCAAATCATTAATGGTGTAGCCAATTGGCTTTAGAAGTCACATATTAGTTAAATGGAGATCTGTTTTTGACACCTATGTGCAGTCAAGGTGTTTCAATTGATTGTGGTAAACATACACCTGTATCTGGAAGGGCCAATTACTGGTGAGTGAGTATGCTAGCAAACACTACACCATGAAGACAAAGGAACACTCCAAGCAACTCCATGAAAAGGTTATTGAAAAATGCAAGTTAGGAGATGGATACAAGAATATTTCCAAGTCAGTGAATATCCCCTGGAGAGCAGTTAGGTCAATCATCAAGAAATGGAAAGAATGTGGCACAGCTGTAAATTTGCCTAGAGCAGGCCATCCTCAGAAACTGATTGACTGTGCAAGAAGGGGACTAGTGAGGGAGGTTACCAAGAGACCTATGACAACTCTGGAGGAGTTACCAGACTCAGTGGTTGAGATGGGAGAGACTGCGCATAGAACAGCTGTTGCCTGGTGGCTTCACCAGTCGCAGCTTTATGAAGAGCGGCAAAGAGAAAGACACTATTGAAAAAAACTCACTACGACCTCCCTCCAGCCCTACCTTTCTTTCTCTTTTATTTCCCATAATTCTCCACATTCCCCTAGCCCATTTCCCTCCAACCTATCACTTCCCAGCTCTCTACTTCATCCCTCCTCCCACTTCTTATCCCCCCTCGACCATCCCATGTTACTTCACTCCTGATGAAGGGTTTCAGCCCAAAACGTCATCACTACTTCCTCCCATAGATGCTGTCTGGCCTGCTGAGTTCTGCCAGCATTTTGTGTTCTTTATTTATTTCCAGCATCTGCAGATTCACTCGTGTTCACTTAAAATCTTGGTTAGAGTATTCCGCAAGGCATGTGGGAGACTCTGAAGTCATCTGGAAGAAGGTTCAATGGCCTGATGAAATCAAAATTGAGCTTTTAGGCCATCAGACTAAGCACTGTGTTTGGCATAAGCCAAACTCCACACATCATCAAAAACACACATCCCTACCATGGAGCATAGTGGTGGCTGGGTTATCCTTTGGGGTTGCTTCACTGCAGCAGGCTTTAGAAAGGTTGTGAAGGTAGATGCTAAAATTAATGCAGCAAAATACAGGGAACTCCTGAAGGAAAACCTGATGCAGTCTGCAAGAGAACTGCAACCAGGAGAAGATTTGCTTTCTAGCAAGACAATGACCACAGGCATAAAGCCAAAGCTACACAAGAATGTCTTAAAGATAACAAAGTTAATGTCCTGAAGTGGCAAAGTCAGCATCCAGACATCAATTCAATTGAGAATTTGTGGCTGTACTTTGAAAAGGATTGTTCACTCACAATCCCTATGCAATCTGGCAGAGCTTGAGCAGTTTTGTAAAGAATGGGGAAAAATTGCCGTGTCCAGATGTACAAAGCTGATAGGTACCTATCCACACAGACTCAAGGCTATAATTGCTACCAAAGATGCATCTACTAAATACTAAATTGAAGGGGTTGAATACTTAGTCAATCAATTATTTAGTGTTTTATATTTGTAATTAATTTAGATCATTTTGTAGAGAGATCTGTTGTCATGTTGACACAAAAGAGTCCTCTTCTGTTGATCAGGGTCAAAACAGCAAAATTAAATCCACTGTGACTCAATGTTGTAAAACAATAAAACATGAAAACTTCCAAGGGTGGTGAATACATTTTATAGGCAATATATATGATAACATATCTACGTAAATTGATTGCATGCTCATAAAGTGATGGCAGGTAAGAGGTTGTCTGTAAATAAGCTGACTCTGACAGGAGATGATAAAATAATGGTGGTGGGGTTGGGGGCTGTGACAGGTGGGAATTAATGGGTGGGGATGTTGATCAGCCTTACTGCTTGGGAAAAATAACTGTTTTTGAGTTTGGTGGTCTTGGCATGGACCTACATATCCTCCTCCCAGATGGGAGTCGGATAAACAGTCCATGTGCAGGGTGCATGGGAACCTTCATGATACTGCTAACCTTTTTTCTGGTGCCTTATTGTATATATGTCCTTGATGGTGGGTAGGCTGGTGTTGATAACGCATGGGGCAGTTTTGACTCTCTGTTGCAGAGCCTTCCTGTTTGTCACAGTGCAGTTTCCATACCACGCTGTGATGCAGCACGTTAGAATCCTCTCCTCTGTGGTTCTGTAGAAGGACGTGAGTATTGATGTGCAGAGTCCAGCCCTTTTCAGCCTCCTCAGAATGTAAAGGCATGGGTGAACTTTCTTGATTGTGTAGGATGTTTGCTGGGACCTTGAGAGGTTGTGCATTTGTAATGTGGTATGAATATGACTTAAATAGTTCAACAATAAGCATATAATTATTGAATAAATTTTGCTGATGTTATTTTTCATTACTTTGTTAATAATTGAGACAAACTGATGGTAGGTGTGTCTAAATGTTACCCATGTTTTAGTGGCCAGAATAAACTGGAACTATTTCCCATTTTGTTTGAGCTATTGATATACTGGACAGGCTGAACTTTGAAGGGCCCAGAGTCCTTCCAGAATCAAGTGCTCTACATAATTTGTTGATATTTTGAGGTGAGTCTAATTGGCAGAATTTTGACATCAGCTGCAGTGGGAATCTCAGGAGGAGGCAGCAATGAATTGTCTGGCTACAACTCCTGCAGTTCTGTCTATTGCATCCAAGTGCTTGTGTCTATTATCGTTGACAATGGGAAGATTCTTGCTGTCATATTTAAATGTTAGCTGCTAATTATTTATCACTGTTCATAAATGGATGTGGCAGGACAACAGACCTTTGATCTGATCCATAGTTACAAGGTTGCTTTGACCTATCTGTAGTATGCTGCTTTTATTGTTTAATATGGGTATGTTTTAGCTTCATCATGGTGGTGCACATTTAAACGCGTCTGGAATGTTCCTGATGTGGCTTTCTGCATTTCATATTGAAAGTAAGCTCTTCTTTTGGCTTGATGAGCTGATAGAGTGCAAAATATGCCAAGCCACCTGGTGCCCGATTGTAATGGAACTGCACTCTGTTGTTGATGATCTGCTGTGCTGTGTGGATGCTCAGATTTAAGCAATTGGCTCAGATCATAGAGTGCATCCCATTTACGTTAGTGATAATGTCACGTAATATTTTGAGAATATCTATTAGGACTTGGCCACATTCATCATGATAATGCCATCGTGTTATCTGTGATGGTGGACATTGAAGTTGATGCCTAGAGTACTGGTTCATTTTTCAGTGGGGAAGAGTTCTGGTCCAGCAGCTAAGTAATATTGGGGGCTTGTGATCCTGGAACTGTCATGCCTGGAATCTATATTGAGGATTGCCAGAGACCCATGATTCTGACTATGTAACACTCCGCTTTCACTTCTGGTGGTTGTGGGACATTGGAAGAAAGGAAAGTGGCCAGCTCAGTTTGTTGTTTGATTTTTCTCCAGTCTTGGCACCAGTTTGGACCCAGATATTGCTGAGGACGCCATTAAGGAATGTGTCTTGTTTATGTCTGAATCTGACACTAAGATTGATTTGAAGTGGCCCATCTGGCTTTATTCTTAATAAACATTGTAGCTGGGTCAGTCCAGAAAGCAGTTAACAATTAGACAATTTTGAAGGGTCTGGAGACACACAAATAAGTGATTGGAAAAAGATATCTTATTTCGATTCCGAAATAGTATTGGCACATAATAATGTTAGCATTTTATTCCAAATTAATTCACTGAGTGGTTCATTTTACTCAATAATATAATTTGAAAAGGCCGGGTAGTATTGATTGAAATCAGTAATGTTGATAATGCATATACTGTATATTGTGCATTTACTAGATTACCCTGGACAACCCAGTGTTGTTTTAACAACCTCCTCCTCCCTTGCATCTTCTACCATTGAAAGAATAAGAATAGTAATCTGAGACCACTTGTACATCCAGCTTACCATGATACCTACATATTTTCTTGAACTGGATTTTTAAAATTTTATTTCTGTGGATTCCTGGGTGCTCGATTAGGATGCAAATGATGAAAATTGTGCTCAGAATTGAGGTAGTTTCATAAAAATGATTACTTTAGTGGGCAATACGTCTATTGTTGACAGAATTTCAGATGGTGATGAGAAGGCGCACAGGAGTGAGATGGATCAGCCAGTTCAGTGGTGTTACAACCTCGCAGTCAAAGTCAGTAAGATCAGAGAATTGACTGTGGACTTCAGAAAGGGTAAGACAAAGGAATGCACACCAGTCCTCAGCGAGAAATCGGAAGTGGAAAGGGTGAACAGTTTCAAGTTCCTGGGTGTCAACATCTCTGAGGGTCTATCCTGGGCCCAACATATCAATGCAGTTACAAAGAAGGCACGACAGCAGCTATATTTCATTAAGAGTTTGAGTAGACTTGGCAAATTTTTGCAGATGTACTGTGGCGAGCATTCTAACTGGCAGCATCCCCTGTCTGGTATGGGGAGGGGGCATTGCACAGGATCAAAATAAGCTGCAGGAAGTCACAGACTCAGTGTAATATTGTATCAGGTTTGCAGGCCTGACAAATGAGAAAGAAAACTCTGACCATGAATAATATATTAAGTATTTATTTGCAAACACTTGACCAAGCATTCATGTCGCCCAGGGTACAGCCACTACAAAGCTGAATATTCAACATACATATGAACATTCAACAAACATACTTAGTTAAAAGCGGGATCATGGGGTCTTGGAGCAGCAGGTAAATGGGGTTCTCCCCACTACCCTCTGTGCAAAGTACTATCCAGGGAAGCAAGACAGGGAGGATCATTCACACTCCAATTACAGGAAGACAGATGCAGTTCAAATGACACCCTCCCTATAATAATGAGGCACACCCTCCTCCAATTCACACTGTTTCCTAAAACTAGCCGATATCCTTTCCAGGGAATCCTGAATGGAAGTCAAGGAATCTGGTAAAGGAGAGAAGGAGCCCTTATTTGCAGAGGACTTGAAGAATGTCCATTCCCCTTCAAGATCCTCCCTCCCTTGCTTCCCTGGATAGTAGTTCCTATGCAGACATGGCTATAAGCTGCAATGGAGCCCCACAAGGGACTGCATTTGCTCCTTTCCTGCTTACCTCAGACTTCTGATGCAACACAGAGTCATGTCATCCGCAGAAGTTCTCTGATGGCTCAGCAATAGTTGGGTGTAAAAAGGGAGGATGAATACAGGGCCCTGGTGGAGGACTTTGTCAAATGGTGCAAGATGAATCATCTGCAACTCAACATCAGTAAGACAAAGGAGATGGTGATGGACTTCAGGAAAACTAAGTCTGCACTGCTCCCTGTTACTATTGATGGTGAGGACCTACAAGTACCTGGGTTGCACCTGGATGACAGACTTGAGTGCAGCACCAACACAGAAGCTGTGTACAAGAAGGGCCAGAGCCACCTCTACTTTCTGAGGAGATTGAGGTCCTTTGGAGTATGCAGGCTTCTCTTTCACATGTTCCACCAGTCTGTTATCGCTGGTACCAACTTCTATATGATGGTGTGCTGGGGCAATGGCATCAACACGTGTGATGCCAACAGGCTCAATAAACTGATTAGAAAGGCTAGCTCTGTTTTAGGAGTTAAATTGGACACACTAGAGGCTGTGATGGAACAAAGGACCCAATGGAAAATCCTGGCGATTCTGGACAATGTTTCTCACCCTCTGCATGCTACATTGGCTGAACAGAGGAGCACTATTAGTAATGGACAACTGTGCTGCTCCAGTGAGCACTAAATGAGGCCATTCTTACCCTCTGCCATTAGGCTCTATAATGTGTCAACCTATAGCTGGAGAAATGATGATCCCCTCCCGTTAGACTGTTTGAGGTAACTTATTTTTTATTCTTTCTTACTTCTAATATTTGTATTTCTGTACACTTGTACTGCTACTGTGACACTGTAATTTCATTCAATAAAGTAAATATCTATGTATTGCAATGCACTGCCGCCACATTACAACAAATTTCATGACATACGTCAGTGATATTAAACTGGATTCTGGTTCTGATTAAGTTTCCAATCAAATTGATTTTCAAATCAAGACTTCCAAGAATCAGTTGGATAAAAAGCAACACTTAATTTTAGTTTTGCTTCAAACTATATTAGCTTGGGCGGTGACATTAAAGCATCGATCAATCATAACGTGTAAATAACTTATTTTCAAGTTACTGAAATTGCCTCACGAAAATCTCTGCTAATCCGCATTCCAGTTAATTAGCAGATGACTATCAGTTCAGCCTGAATTGCTGAACCAACGATGCATCTCAGCTTCCTCCTGAGATCTCCAACATTACAGAAGTCGGCTTTCAGTCAATTTATTTCACACTATTTGATGTCAAGATGCGACTAAACTTGCTGGATGCAGCAAAGGCTACAGGACCACATGACAGCCTGGATGTAACCAGTTCTTAGTCAAACTTTACCAATAAAATGGAACACTGGCATCTGTCTGATTATGGGGAATATTTACAAAAAAACTTAATCTAATTAACTACTATCCAATGCTATCAGTCATTAACCAGTGATAGAATTTATCATTTTCATTTTTGTCAAGCAGCACTTAGAGCTATTCAGTTTTGTCAAGACCATTCATTTCCAGACTTCATCATAGCCTTAGACCAAAACATGGACCAAACTTATACATTTCAGAAGTGATATGAATGTAATTGACTTACTGGCCTTGATAAAAAGGAAACTTTTGACTCAACAAGTGAAAACTAAATTAATGGACTTAGGAAGGAAACAGCTGTACACAAAGAAAGAACGCCTGTGGTTGCCGGTGACCAATTATCTCTGTCCCAGAACATTACTGCAAGAGTCCCAGAGAGCAGTATACCAGGCCCAATTATTTTCTGATGCTTCATCAATAACTTTCCTTTCATCATAATGCTGGGTGTGAGGAAGTTGTAAAAAATTCAGCTCCATTTGCAACTTCTCAGTAAGTGAAAAAGTTCAACATTCAGGCATTGTTTGGTGTTTCAAATAACAGTCAAGCCACAAAAGTGTCAGAGAATAACCAGCTTCAACACAAGAGAAGTGAACAACATAATACAGGATAGTGGTAGTAATGTAATTAATATTTAGAGGCTTTACTATTGCAGTGCTCCTCATTGTCAACATTCATAGAGTTTTCATTAATCTGCAACTCAACTCCATATATATTGGCTAGCAGCATTCCTCAGAGGATAGGTACTCCACAGTAACTGATTCAATCTCTAGCATGTATTGCAGATAGTGGAAAGTTGTTTTTATTAATTTTAGGAACATGTTGGAATTATCTTCAATTATATAGATGACAGCAACTTGAACCTGCAGAAGAGAAGCCCAACACCATCCAGGGTAAATCCATTTGATCTCTCACCTACCACTGCAAGCGTTCATTCCTTCTACCATCAGTGACTGTGGTGCCCAGTTATCTTTACTTTATTGTCACCAAACAATTGATACTAGAGTGTACAATCATCACAGTGATATTTGTTTCTGCGCTTCGCGCTCCCTGAAGTACAAATCAATATAAATATAATAAAAATTTAAATTATAAATCATAATTAGAAAATAGAAAAGGGAAAGTAAGGTAGTGCAAGTTAGGTGCACCTATAAAAATTAGTGAGGGTTTTAGGGGACAGGTCAAATTTCTTCAGCTTTCTCAGGAAGTAAAGGCGCTGGTGGGCCTTCTTGGCAGTGGACTCTGCTTGGTTAGACCAAGTCAGGTCATTTGTGATATTCACCCCGATGAACTTAAAGCTTTTGGCCTGTTCCACCTGCGCACCACCGATGTAGATGGGGTTGCGCGGTCCGCTACGCCTTCTGAAGTCAACAACAAATTCCTTCGTCTTGCTGACATTGAGGGATAGGTTATTGTCTTCGCACCATGCCACCAGGTTCTTAATTTCCTCTCTGTACTCAGACTCATCATTACCCAAGATGCAGCCTACAATTGTGGTGTCATCAGCAAACTTATATATTGAGTTTGATGGAAACTTGGCTACACAATCATGGGTATACAGTGAGTACAGCAGGGGGCTGAGTACACAGCCTTGTGGGGCACCGGTGCTCAGCGTGATTGTAGAGGAGAGCTTGTCCCCTATTTTTACAGCCTGGGTCCTGTCTGTGAGGAAGTTGAAGATCCAGCTGCAGATCTGAGTGCTAAGACACAAGTTTATCACCAAGTTTATCCTGACAGCACATCCCTACCAGCAACCACAGACTCACAAAAGAAAAAAGTCTTCATCAACTGGAGCTCAGAGAACTGCAGATTCTGTTTCAAATCACACACCATCTTACCTTGGAAGTATATCACCATTCCTTCATCGTCTTTGGATTTAACTACTGGAGATCCTTACCCAACAGCACAGTTGAAGAACCTTTTCATAGAGGGCCATAATGGTCCAATAAGGTGGCTCACCACCACCTTCACAACAGCAATTACAAATGGTCAAATAGATGTTGACACTACTGGTGATGCATACATAGGTCATGATAAATGCATGAATAACAAATAAGTTCCTTTGCAAATTATTAAAGGGAAGTGTCAAAACATGTATACCTATAACTGTAAACTTGAAAGATTTTAAATAACTTTTGGATGCAACTTGAAAATCACCCAACAAGTAAATTACCAGAAACTCCTAAATGTGATGGCTTCATGCTGGAGACATAGCCAGACCCTACGATATGGTTTTGCCCTTAAGAGACATTGTTAAACTAGTTCAAAGATGCAGAATATTGTACATAAGACCATATGACAAGGCACAGGAATGGAATTAGGCTGTTCAACCTATTAAGTTTGGTTCACCATTCCATTATGTCAATTCCAGGTCTCACTCAACTCCATACACCACCTTCTCGCCACATCCTTTGATGTCCTGACCAATCAAGAAAATGTGCTGAACTCATTTTGCACTTTGCCACCACACAACTGGTTACACCAAGGTTGGGTGAAAACTAACAGTGCCATGGAAATGAACTCCAGCCTTCTTGTTTTTAATCTAATATAACAGTATTGTTTGTAAAAGGATAGTATTTTGATAGCTGACAGTTACAATCATGTTTGCTATTAATTTTGGTATATGAACATGTGAATCTTTAATTTTTCTTGTCTGCCTCAGTAAATTTGCTTTTACTATTGTCTTTTCATTTACTTCTGAATCTTTGAAGCTTAAGGTTAAAGTGTAGAAAGAAATAACAAGAAAGATAAAAGTCTGCCTCTAAAATTGTCCGTAGAATGGATGAAAAGGAAAAGAAGATCAAAAGTAGATCCGAATACTTTACCAGCAAAGATAAAAGAAATTGTAATGAATAATAGCTGAGGTATAATGGCATGAAGAGTAATTGTTTGGTGCCAGTAAATGGGCAAATATGTAGGAAATAGTCCACAATTGACTTCTTGTCAAGATAGCACTAGTTAACAACGATTCCTCAGGCAACATCTTCTGGATAGCAAATCTCCCCAATTATTTCACTTTTTCTACACCTTCTGCTTGTTCTTTTTGTCTGGTCTATGTTACGGAAATCGTTGGAGCTTGTGACATACAGTTTGGAAATCGACCGAAGGATCCAGCGCTCTGCTGGGTCGGGAGAGCTGCCTTTTTGGAATTAGAGATGGTGGGGGGCGCGAAAAGGATGGAGAGCACAAGCTGACTCATGGAAAAGGCCAGAGATGAGGCGCGGGGTCACGAACAACTCCATCTTGAAGCAGCAAAGAAGATTGAATGCAGAAGATGTCAGCGATCGCTCCCAACAGAGACAGTCAGCAGCCAGATCGGTGCGTTTGGCATCGGATCGGCTCTGTTCAGACATTGTTTGATGGTCACCCTTTATGGAAGGACTGAATTCATATGGCTTCTCTGCTCATATGCAGATGAAATGACGTTTCTGATAGTCTGCGATTTATGTGATTATTGTACTGTGTCTTATATTGGTTTCTTTCATCTTTCTGGTGCTTTCTTTCTTGTGGACAATTGCTGGGTGGGTGATCTGTTAATTTTTTTGTGTGGGGTGGGGTTGGATGTTTGGGACTACTGTCACTGTTCATTTCTGCGAATGAGGGGATCAGATTTGTTTTTCACTGTTCTTTTCAGCAAGTGAGGGGTTTTGTGGGTTATATTGTCACTGCTTTTTTTCTGTGAGTGAGGGGGGTTAGGGACTCTTATTATCACTAGGGGAGGGGGGATTTTGAGGTCTGCGAGTTTTGGGTTGTTTTCTTTCTCGTGCCATTGCTGGAAGGGAAGTTGATGTCTTTTCTTTAATCAACACCCATAGTCTTCCTGTATTTCATGGGTATCTGGAGTAGACAAATATCAGAGTTGTATTGTACATGCAAACTTTGACAATAAAATGAACCTTTGAACAACTAAAGTCCAGGTGAGAATGAAGAATATAAAGACCAATTGGTAAAGCGAGAGTCTGTCGTGCTGGTGTTTAAAAAGAAGTAGAGACTACAGAAATATTGGATATACTGGTCTTGACATTCTAAAATTTCCCAGGTTTTTTAAATTAGAGGTTAAATGATGTAATTTCGTTTTTCAAGAAAGGAGAAAGACATAAAATTACTAACGACAGATCAGTTAATCCAACACAATTAAATATTAGAATATATTATTAAAAATAAGAGCCAAGATCAACTTGGAATTTTATGAAAAAGAAATCAAGTAATTAAGAAATCAGTAAGAGTTTGATCAAGATTAAAACCATCTGTGCAGTTCTGATGGAACCAATGGATGTGGCTCGCTACAAGATTCCAAGGTTTTGTTTGTTAACTGAAATGTCGATTAAAGATTGATGAATTGATAGAAAATAGATACGAGGAATAAATGGATGTCCTGTGGTTTGGCAAGTAGAATCTTTAAGGATCCATACGTGCACCTTTAGCTATTTACATTCCCTGCAAACATTAATTGAATTATAATTTATAGATAATTCCTCATGGTATCAGTTTCGCAGGAGAAGTTGACTCTGTGAAGGATGTATATCCATATCCCGATAGCTCAAGATTATGAAAAAGTGGAATGGGCGAGAATGCAAAGATACCAATTTTGTAGGAAAAGTAAAAAGAGAAATATTTTGAGAGGTGTTGAATGCTGAAATTCTGATATACATATGTATTAATTAACAATTAATTTTAAAGCACAGCATACAATTAAGAAAACTGCAGATGCCTGAAATCTGAAATCTGAATTAAAAATGCAAAAAAATGCTAGAAATGTTCAGCGGGTCAAGCAATCATCTGTAGCAAGTAAAGGAGCTGACATTTCGGGTGAAAGAAAAATGGTTATTATTGCCAAAGATTTGCAGTATAAGGGCAAAGGGATGTCATATGTTGTATATATCAAAATTTGGTACTACAATACCTGGGATGCAGTGTATAATTTCGACTTTCATTGCCAGGAATGGATAAACTTGGATGGACTACCAGTAAAGATTTTTTTGGACTAACTCCTAGTATGGTTAATTTTCTCAAGAGGAGCAATTAAGGCTACAATGCCTAGAGTTTAGAAGAATGAGAGATTATGTCATTTAACATGATAAATTTTGGAAAGTGTCCCAATGCTTATAATGTACAAGACAAGTCGGTCACTCAGTAAGAACTAAACTGTGTAGGTCAAACGTGAAAAAAAAAATTGCTCTAGGGATTCTGTTTCTTAGGAATTCTATGTCTGAGAAGACTGTGGATTACCTGGACAGTGAATTATATGTTGTACCTTGGAGGTACATAGACCTATTTTCAAAGTGCGGTAAGAGCGCACCCATTAGCTGGAATTGGAGCTTTCTGATTAGAAAAACTTGAGTTCAAATTGCAAAGTTCAAAGTAAATTTACTACCAAAGAATATACGTATCACCATATACTGCCCTGACATTTATTTTCGAGCAGGCATTCACAGTAGGTACAGAGAAACACAATAGAATCAATGAACAACTTTACACAGACAGACAATGTGCAAATGATGACGAATTTGTGCAAGTACAAAATGAAACACAAAACAATAACTATAAATAAGTAATATTATTGAGAACACAAATCCATAGGTTGTAGAATCAGTTCATTTCTTGGGTGAGTGAAGTTATCCATGTTGGTTCAGGAGCCTGCAGTCTGAGGGATAATTACTGTTGTTGAATCTGGTGGTATGGGACCTAAGGCTCTCATACCCTCTTCCTGATGGTAGCAGCAAGTCAACATCATGGCCTGGATGGTGCAGCTACTTGATGATGGACGCTGCTTTCTTGTGAGAGCGCTCCTTGTAGATGGGCCCAGTGGTGAGAAGGGCATTACCTGTGATGGACTGTGCTGCATCCACATACTCATTGTAGACTTTTCTGTTCAAGGATATGGTGTTTCCACACCAGGCCATGATGCAACCGGTCAATATACTCTCCACTGTGCATCTATAGAAGTTTGTTAAAGTTTTAGAAGACATGCCAAATTTGTGCAAAGCTCTCAGAAAATAAAGGTAGTGCCATGCCTTCTTTGTCATGGCAACTGTCTGCTGGCCCCAGGACAAATTCTATGAAATGATAAAGCTGAGGAATTCTGTAGTTGAGGACCACAGACCTGGGCTGAAGATTTGTTGGCATGAGTTCAAATTCCACCATAGTCATCAGAGAAATGAGATTCAATAAATTACTGACCACTACAAATCCAGGAGGTCTTCAGTTCAATCCCCTGATCATGGAAGTGCTGTAGACATAGTCAAATTAGCTTAACCACCTCAAATGGTTGCCTCCACCATTACTTTCCCCCAGCATCAAAGGATTTTTATTGATTTGCCCATCGGGTAAAGGTGAAGCCAGATCTGACTTGTGCCTCCCAAGTCAAGGGCTTGCGACTTTTACTGAGTAATTTCTGATGAGATCTCTGAGCACTCTAAAGACCTGTCAAGCACACCAAGTAAAAGGCCAATTTCAGCATACAAGCTGGCAAAAATGAAAGCTCCAGGACAGAAGGTTCCAATTCTTTTGGAGCAACGAGATTCTCTCTGAGTGGATATTCAACGTCTGAATGCTTACTTTGTTCAAAGCAATGCATTCCAGATGTCATAGTCTTTCAAAACCTACCGCATATGCATAAAAACATTCACCAGCAGGTGTGAATTACAGTATCAGTGTGATTCATTCCAATGCTAATTCCTAAGTAGTTCCACATTAGAACATACAGCACAACTTTAGGAGAACTTGAGAAAATAGAAGTAGGCTTTTCCCCTACAGTTTAGTATGATCAAGGTTGATGTGTCCTTCTACGCCAATTGCCATGGACTTCATTTATTTCTTTCAAAAAAAATGTATGTACTTTCCTTTTTAGATTCCCCAATGATCTCCTAGAAGCCTCTTGGTAGAGAATCCAGAGATTCGACACTCAGGTTTTGTTTATTTCAGTATCTTAGTATAATATTCACATTCATTCTAGGCATTTTGCTCTTTCTAGCATATCTGCTGCCGTGATGAGGCCACACTCAATTGGAGGAGCAACACCTTATATTCCATGTGGGTAGCCTCCACCTTGATGGCATGAACATGGATTTCTCAAACTTCTGGTAATTGCCCGCCCCCCCCCTTCACCATTCCCCATTCCCATTTCCCTCACCTTATCTGCCCATCACCTCCTTCTGGTGCTCCTCCCCCTTTCCTTTCTTCCATGGCCTTCTGTCCTTTCCTATCAGATTCTCCATTCTTCAGCCCTTTATATCTTTCACCAATCAACTTCCCAGTTCTTTACTTCACAGCTCTCCCTCTCCCGGTTTCACCTATCCCCTACTACCTTGTACTTCTTCCTCTCCCCCCCCCACCCGCCCACCTTCTTACTCTGATATCTTTCCCTTTCCAGTCCTGAAGGAGGTTGTCGACCTGAAACATCGACTGTTTACTCTTTTCCATAGATGCTGCCTGGCCTGCTGAGTTCCTCCAGCATTTTGTTTGTGTTATTATTACTGTTTCCCATTAGCATTAACACATTAGTTTTATTAATTAAATCAATTTCTGGATTTAAAAGAAACTAAATTGTCCCTTGATTGTGTTAGAGTTAGATTGAGGGGTTGGTGGTGGCATGGCTTGAGGGCCGGAAGGACCTGTTCTGCACTGTATCTCAGTAAGTTTAAAAAAAATTATGATGGGCATAACATTTTAGAACATCCAAAATCAAGTGAAAGTACAAATGTAGTACAGTTAACCTACATGCTACTCAGAGAGATGAAATCCTGAGTGAAACTTCATTTGGATCATTGGGAGAATTAATAGCCTTGACAGTCTTCGTAACTCCAAATGTGATGCCTGTTAACAACCAAGTGGTGACTTTGTCCTGACACCAGTGTTATATAACTAACCTTACAATGATTAATTAATTGTGAAAGACTAACAGATGAAGTTATAAAACTAGAAGTGGTTGCTTCTTAGATATTATGGAGTTTTTAATTAGTAATAAAACACCATTAAAACATAACAAACTGTCTTAGCAGCTATACCTTTTCTCCTTAAAAAACTGATAGAAAAATATTCTGGCAGTTTTAATAAAGCAGAATGAATAAAAAAACGGAGATGCAAATAATATCATAACACTGGTAATTGAAATAATAATGCTTTTTATTGAACTACATGTTACCTCAAGTGTAAATTTTTAATCAATATTTTATTCTGAGGAAATTGAGACACTTTCTTTCTTATATGTATATGTATGATTTTCTGCTGAAGGTTAGAATTTGAGCTGCTATGAATGGAAATAATTAAGATGATATCAATTTACCTCATGGGCTAATACCTGAATTTTAATGAATCGTTCAACCATTTCCCAAATTGCCGCTGGATGTTTTGAATAAGATTTAGCAGATCATGAGTAGTATTTTTTTAAGGACCAGACCTGAAATCTGATGCTTTATTGTTTATAATAATTTAGCTGACTGGTAAAGCTAATTCTATAATGGTTTAGTCAAAATCATTTCTTCTTCCTTCTACATTTCATAGTCATAGAAAATGTATGCAACAGAAAAGGTTATTCAGCATATCATATCTGTGCTGGCTGAGAACGAGGTATTCAGAATAATCCCAGCCCTGGTTCATAGTCTTGCAGGTCTTGGGGCCATAGTCATACAGCATGCATACCAGCCATTCAGCCCACTATGTCTGTGTCGATGATTGGGCACCCATCCATACTAGTTCCACCTTTCAGCACTTGATCCATTGCCTTCTAGGCCTACACAATTTAAGTGTTAATCTAGATGCTTCTTAAATGCTCTCAGGTTTCAAAGGTACATTTAGTGTCAGAGATATGTATACAGTATACATCCTGAAAAGCTTTCTCTTCGCAACCATCCATGGAAACAGAGGAGTGCCCCAAAGAATGAAAGAACACCAGAGTTCCTCCCCCCTCCCCTCTCTTCCCCATGTGTAAGTGGCAGTAAGCAACGATCCCCCCTCCCCCCACCGGCAAAAAAAAAGCATCGGCACCTGCCACCGAGCACTCAAAGCAATTGTAAAGACACAGATTTGCAGTTACCCCAAAGACTGCATTGTTCACCCAGCATTTGACATACCACAAGCTCTCTCTCCCTAAAAAGGGAGAAAGAGGTGTCTCCATTTTCATAGCGAGCAGGGAGACATAACAAACAACTCATTGGTTTACGATTTTAAAAGTCCATCACGTCACTTTTTTTGAGTACTGTGCCTAAAGATCTCGAGTCCCTGGTCACACAGCCGCAGATATTCCGACTCCCCTGATGACACACAGGTCTCCTGCCATGACACCGACCTTCGATTTGCCCGTCTGCAAAGCCCCGAGATCCTAGGCCTCCAAAGCCAAGCCAGACTCTTAGGCCGAGTCCTTGGCATGCTGAACAACAGCCAGTTATGAAACCCTGAGAGCGGGTTCTATTCCCACAAAGAACCGTAGTCAGTGTGTAACTCCAGGTTAGGGTCTTCAAAAGAACCCTGAAAGGGAAAAATAAAGATAGTAAAGATGGAAGTAGAGCTGTTTCCGAAGATGCAAGCAAAGGGTTTGCCGTTCAGCGCCATCATCACTCTGCTCCACCTCCGAATGTCACTACTCAGTGACTACTTCCACCACTATCTCTAGGGGCATCAACACGTGCAAACAAGCTGGACGAACTCAGCAGGTCGGGCAGCATCCGTTGAAATGAGCAGTCAACATTTCGGGCCGAGACCCTTCGTCAGGACTGAAGAAGGAGGGGGCAGGGGCCCCATAAAGAAGGTGAGGGGAGGGTGAAAACCAATCAGAGAAAAGATCAAGGGGTGGGGGAGTGGAAGCAGGGAGGGGATTGGTTTTGATTGGTTTTCCTGCCCTCTCCTTCTTCAGTCCTGACAAAGGGTCTCCCCCCGAAACGTTGACTGCTCATTTGAACGGATGCTGCCCGACCTGCTGAGTTCATCCAGCTTGTTTGTGCGTGTTGATTTGACCACAGCATCCGCAGTGTACTTTGTGTTTGCTCTCTAGGGGCATTCTTGGTACAACATTTTGCCTGAATAAGTTCCCCATTAGATAACTGGATGAAGGGCCCCAACCTAAAACAGTGACTGTCTATTTCCCTCCACTGAGTCCTCTAACAGTATGTTTTTGGTCTCCTCTTAATAAACTCTATTATCCCTTCTCCTTAAAGGTTACAGCTTTCCATACAAACATTCAAGCACTGTGTAGCAGCAAAACTAATCCAAGATCAAAGCAATTGCCACAAAAAGCCTGCGACCAGCCACAGCGTTGTTATAATGGGCTGACCTATCCTTAGCCCTAATGAAGTGATTGTTCCAAGGCATCAAACTCTTTACTTCAATCCTTTATTAGCAATTAGCTTACATAAAATTAAGCACTATTAAGTGATATTAAGTGGTCAGCAAAGATATGGTCTCTGCCAGTCCCAAGCCACAAACTGCCATGAAATAAGCAAGAATACATAGCTTATTCCCATTGCTTTTACCACCAGTAGTGTGACTAGTTACCATAATAAACTTAATAAACGTGCAATACAGATATATGGCTCCTACACTCTAGTCCCCTAATTATTATACTACATTAATTACAACTACATACTAATAAGACACAGGAGGCGTGAAATCTCAACGTTTACACAAATGTCACACACAAAATGCTGGTGGAACACAGCAGGCCAGGCAGCATCTATAGGAAGAAGCACTGTCGACGTTTTGGGCAGAGACCCTTCGTCAGGATTTCCCCGTGTTTACACCAAATGTGCTCTTTTAGTAAGCAGTCTATCCTGGATTGTGCTCCTCTCCTGCCAGACCAGTTTGTCCCTCTTGAATGCATTCAGGAAAGTCTGTCTTGAAACACCGCCGCAAATGCTCATCCAACTATAAAACTGAAGTCCCATTAACAATTTGCCCCGGCCGAGTGTAGTTTCTTGCACCATCACCGCTTCCTTTCAATGGCCCATTATCAGTCCAACCTGGCATTGCTCTGATTGCATAGGGTCCATCGTTAACACTGTGAATCACTTGCAAAGGCTCCAGAGCTTTCGACAAGTTCAGCCCTATCAACAGGTCAGTTTCTGAATCGATATCCGGCAAATAGACATGCTTCAAGTGGCACCATTCTGGAAGATCTTTCTGATGAGGTATGTTCCCTTTGTAGACAGGTATACGTTCCTGTGCATAGCCGTTAGGCAGTTCACAATAGTTTTCACTCTCTAAGCCAGCCATTTCCAATCCTGAAACTACTGACAACCTTCTCTTGACTCATGAGAGAATGCATGTTGTTTTTCCTGTCAGGTTGAGCGTGGTTATGGGGCTCTCTGCGCAAAACACTGATGTACATCCTTGATCTAGGAAAGCATAAGTAACCACTGTCTTGTTACATCACTTAGACATCACTTGAACAGGAACTATGGAAAGTTTACAAACACGACCACCAGTCCCCGTAAATCAACTAGATACCAGGCTGGTGCTCTCTGCTGTGTTTGCTTCATTCATGGCTTGTTACAAATGTGCACTCTTTTCATCAGTTTCGCTTTCCACAGTAGCCACAGTAGTGACAACGTTTTGGATTGAGAACAAACTTGCGATCCAGTTTGTTCATACCTTTACTTACTGCCGGCGATGTAGCATTGTATTTTTTTCCAAGCACTGGGTGTGTAGCAATCTTCACTTGCCATTCAATAAAATCAACGGAAAGAGGTCGGATAGTAGAGAGCACCCCTGTGGCCATTCCCCTCAGTAATTGTTATCTCATTTTGGATGTGGTTGAGGGGGGTGACCTGACAGAGGACAACCACAGTGATCGGTCTCTAGCATTGAGCCTAGTTCTGTGGTGCAGAAGAGAGAGAGAGGATGAGGAATGCGGTAGTCATAGGGGATTCCATAGTGAGGAGAACAGACAGGAGGTTCTATCAGCCTGATAGAGATACCCGCATGGTGTGTTTCCTCCCAGGTGCCAGGGTTTGGGATGTCTCGGATTGAGTGCAGAGTATTCTGAAGGTGAACAGCCAGAAGTCTCGGTACACGTTGGTATCAATGACATGGGTAGAAAAAGGGAGGAGGTCCTGAAGAGAGAATTCAGGGAGTTGGGTAGGAAGCTGAAAAGCAGGACCTCTGGGGTAGTAATCTCAGGATTGCTGCCTGTGCCATGCGCTAACAAACGCAAGAATAGCATGATCAGACATAATAGTGGGTGGCTGAAAGACTGGTATAGGAGGCAGTGCTTCGTGTTCCTGGATCACTGGAGCTTCTTCTGGGAGAGGTACAACCTGTACAAAAAGGACAGATTACACCTGAACCCAAAGGGCGTCCAATATCGCAGCAGACAGGTTTACTAGAGCTGTTGGGGGTTTAAAATTAGTTTAAACTAATTTGGCAGGAGGATGGGAACCGGAGTGATAGGGCTGAGGAAGGGGAAAACAGAAATGAATCAAAGGTAGTGTGCAACAGAGATGATAGGAAGGACAGGCAAGAGATGAGGCATAATCACAGCCAGTGGGATGATTTACAACAGAAAGCAACAAATACGGAACTGAAAGTGTTATATTTGAATGCACGGAGCATAAGAAATAAAATGGATAATCTTGAAATTCAGCTACAGATTGGCAAGTATGACGTTGTGGCCATCTCTGAAACTTGCCTAAAGGATGGCTGCCATTGGGAGCTGAATATCCAAGGATGTACGATGTATCAGACAGATAGGATACTAGGCAAAGGGGGTGGTGTGGCCCTGTGTATAAGAAATAATATGAAATCATTAGAGAGGGATGACATAGGATCAGAAGGTGTAGAGTCTCTATGGGTTGAGTTCAGAAATGTCAAGGGTAAAAGGACCCTAATGGCAGTTGTATACAGGTCTCCAAACAGCAGCTGAGATGTAGATAGATAGATAGATACTTTATTCATCCCCATGGGGAAATTCAACTTTTTTTCCAATGTCCCATACACTTGTTGTAGCAAAACTAATTACATACAATACTTAACTCAGTAAAAAATATGATATGCATCTAAATCACTATCTCAAAAAGCATTAATAATAGCTTTTAAAAAGTTCTTAAGTCCTGGCGGTTGAATTGTAAAGCCTAATGGCATTGGGGAGTATTGACCTCTTCATCCTGTCTGAGGAGCATTGCATCGATAGTAACCTGTCGCTGAAACTGCTTCTCTGTCTCTGGATGGTGCTATGTAGAGGATGTTCAGAGTTTTCCATAATTGACCGTAGCCTACTCAGCGCCCTTCGCTCAGCTACCGATGTTAAACTCTCCAGTACTTTGCCCACAACAGAGCCCGCCTTCCTTACCAGTTTATTAAGACGTGAGGTGTCCCTCTTCTTAATGCTTCCTCCCCAACACGCCACCACAAAGAAGAGGGCGCTCTCCACAACTGACCTATAGAACATCTTCAGCATCTCACTACAGACATTGAATGACGCCAACCTTCTAAGGAAGTACAGTCGACTCTGTGCCTTCCTGCACAAGGCATCTGTGTTGGCAGTCCAGTCTAGCTTCTCGTCTAACTGTACTCCCAGATATTTGTAGGTCTTAACCTGCTCCACACATTCTCCATTAATGATCACTGGCATTACAAATTACAGCAGGAGATACAAAAGGCGTGTCAGAAAGGCAATGTCATGATAATTGTTGGGGATTTTAACATGAAAGTGGATTAGGAAAACCAGGCTAGTACAGGATGTCAAGAGAGAGAATCTGTAGAATGTGTAAGGGATGGCTTTTTAGAGCAGCTTGTTGTTGAGCCCACTAGGGGATCGGTTGTGCTGGATTGGGTGCTGTGCAATGATCTGTAGGTGATAAGAGAGCTTAAAGTTAAGGAACCCTTAGGGAACAGTGATCATAATATGATTGAGTTCACTTTGAAATTTGAGAAGGAGAAACTAAATTCCAATGTGTTGGCATTTCAGTGGAATAAAGGAAATTACAATGGCATGAGAAGGGAATTGACCAAAGTTGACTGCAAATGAACACTAGCAGGAAGGACAGCAAAAAAGCAATGGCTGGAGTTTCTGTGAAAAATGAGGGAAATGCAAGACAGATATATTCCAAATAAGAATAAATTTTCCAATGGAAGAAGGACACTACCGTGGCTAACATGTGAAGTCAGAGCCAAAATAAAAACACAACAAGGGGCATATGAGGAAGCCAAAGTTAGTGGGAAGATAGAGGAGCTTTTAAAAACTTGCAGAAGGAAACTAAGAAGGTCATTAGGAAGGAAAAGATGAATTATGAAAGGAAGCTGGCATCTAATATCAAAGAAGAGACTAAAGACTTTTTTAAGTATATAAAGGGTAAAAGAGAGATGAGGATAGATATAGGACCAATAGAAAATGATGCTGGAGATATGGTAATGAGAGATGCAGAGATGGCAGAGGAACTGAATGTGTATTTTTCATCACTCTTCACAGTGGAAGACATCTGCAGTATACCGGACATTCAAGAGTGTCAGGGAAGTGAAGCTTGTGCAGTGAAAATTACGGCTGAGAAGGTGCTCAGGAAGCTTAACGGTCTGAGGATGGATAAATCTCCTGGACCTGATGGAATGCACCCTCAGGTTCTGAAGGAAGTACCTGGAGAGATCACAAAGGCATTAACAATAACCCTTCAAGAATTGATAGATTCTGGCATTGTACCAGATGACTGGAAAATTGGAAATGTTACTCTCCTATTTAAGAAGGGTGGGAGGCAGCAGAAAGGAAACAATAGACCTGTTAGCCTGACATCAGTGGTTGGGAAGTTGTTGGAATCGATTGTTAGGGATGAGATTACAGAGTACCCGGAGGCATGTGACAAGACAGGCCAAAGCCAGCATGGTTTCCTGAAAAGAAAATCCTCCCTGACAAACCTATTGCAATTTTTTGATGAAATCACAAACAGGGTAGACAAAGGAGATGCAGTAGATGTGGAGTACTTGGATTTTCAGAAGGCCTTTGACTAAGTGTCGCACATGAGGCGGTTTAGCAAGATAAGAGCCGATGGAATTACAGGGGAGTTACTAGTATGGGTGAAGCATTGGCTGATTGGCAGAAAACAGAGAGTGGGAATAAATTCTGGCTGGCTGCCGGCTACCAGTGGAGTTCCACAGGGTCAGTGTTGGGACCGCTGCTTTTTACAATGTATGCCAATGATTTGGACTATGTGATTAATGGATTTGTGGCTAAATTTGCCGATGATACAAAGATAGGTGGAGGATTGGGTAGTGTTCAGGAAACAGAGAGCCTTCAGAAAGACTTAGATAGTTTAAGGGAATGGGTAAAGAAGTGGCAAATGAAATACAATGTTGGAAAGTGTATGGTCACGCACTTTGGTGGAAGAAATAAGCGGACAGACTCTTATTTAGATGGGGAGAGAATACAAAATGCAGAGGTGCAAAGGGACTTGGGAGCCCTTGTGCAAGATACCCTAAAGGTTAACCTCTAGTTTGATCTGGTAGTGAAGAAGGTGAATGCAATGTTGGCATTCATTTCTAGAGGTACAGAATATAACAGCAGGGATGTGATGTTGAGGCTCTATAAGGTACTCGTGAGACCACACTTGGAGTATTGTGTGTAGTTTTGGGCTCCTTATTTTAGAAAGAATATACTGACACTGTAGAGGGTTCAGAGAAGATTCACGAGAATGATTCCAGGAATGAAAGGGTTACCATATGAGGAATATCTGGAAGCTCTTGTGCTGCATTCCCTGGAGTTCAGGAGAATGAGGGGAGATCTCATAGAAACATTCCAAATGTTAAAAGGTCTGAACAGATTAGATATGGCAAAGTTATTTCCCATGATAGGGGAATCTAGGACAAGAGGGCATGACTTCAGGATTGAAGGACATCCATTTGGAATAGAGATGTGGAGAAATTATGTTAGTCAGCGGGTGGTAGATATGTGAAATTTGTTGCCAAGAGCAGCTGTGGAGGCCAAGTCAATGGGTGCATTTAAGGCAGAGGTAGATAGGTTCTTTATTAGCCAGGGCATCAAAGAGTATGGGGAAAAGGCAGGTGAGTGGGGATGACTGGAAGAATTGGATCAGCCCATGATTGAATGGTGGAGCAGATTCGATGGACTGAATGGTCTACTTCTGTTCCTATATCTTATGGTCTTAATAATGTCTGTGAAAGTAAGGTTGTGCCTTTCTTACAGCTTATGTACTGCCAATCTCCATTCTTTTGTAAGCTCATTGATCAATTTATTTACAACAATCTTCATATTAGCATGCATGTTCAACTCATGCATATCCTGCTTGTCTTCCATGCAACAACTTTTAAGAAAAAGAGTGCAGTTTTGAAGAGCTTTCATGTCTTCTGATTTCATATGCGGTCAAGAAAGAGCCTTTTCTATGAGCCACAGCAATTATCTGCTTATCACCAAAATGTTCCTGTACTAAAGCTTTGAGCATCAAGTATCTTTCTCCTGGACTGGCAGGACTGCAATTTTTGACAAGCTTTTGAGGGTAACCTCCAGTGTATTGTTTGAGCAAATAGAGAATGTCACACACTGTGGTGAACTACATATACCTGTCTGGACACGCCCCTCTGCTGACTGCTCCTGTGGCTCCTCCCACAGACCCCTGTATAAAGGCGGTTGAAGGCACTGCTCCCCCCCTCAGTGTCCAGGATGTTGTGTGGTGGTCTCTTGCTACTAATCGTGGTCTCTTGCAGCTAATAAAAGCCTATTGTTCGCCTCCCGTCTCCGAGATGGTGCATCACACACTCTTCAGTTTTGCCTTCAATGCTATTCTTGAAAGCCCTCATAAATGAATGATACCACAATGGATGGCCATCAAAGATTTGAATCTCTCTTTTAAGCAGAGTTGCAAATGTCTTGTTACAACATTATACTTGTTATTTCCTTTCATGTCCTTATGACTTCCAGCGAGGCATTTACGCCTTTATCATATAAAACACGAGTGCCATCATACCATAAATCGATGTTGTCAGAAGCTCCTTGTGCTATTGGATATGGCTTAAGTTCAGAGTATCTCTTTGGTGTAGGATGAGAATGAGCACCCTGAACTAGCCTTGGGGTCAAACTCGTGGCCTCTCAGAGATGACATTGAGTATGCTGGAGCTTCTCTGTTCCATGTCAACATAGGAAATCTCACCACAGAACTGCCCTGCCAGAGCACATTTAGCATGCACTGCACTTGAGGTACCAGAGTGCTAGAACTCTGGCCATCTTTGCTGCAGTTTCTTTCAGCAGCTTGAGCCTCTCCATCTCTCTTCAAAGCTGTTCTACCTGTTCTTCCTGATCTCCACGGAGTTGTTCCTCCTGCTATTCTTCGTATCTTTGAAGTTGTTCCGTCTATTCCATCAAGGCGTGCTTATCCCTCAATATCCATTGTCTTGGGTGTAACTCAGCCAAGTCAGCCTCCATTCTAATGCGTACTGATGTGGTATCAGATGCACAGGACATCTTGCCATTGGCTGGAGAAAGTACTTCTCAGATATTAGGCATGCTGTCTTCATATGTAGACATATCATGATGTTTATAAATGTTTTCATTTCTCCCTGAGAACTGACCTTCCATATCGCATGTTTGCTTCAACCATTGTTCAGCCTCTGTGTGACCGTACTAATAGTGTATCAATGCTTACAAAGTCTTCAACCTATTCATCTCACTCAGCGATAGGCATTAAAGAAAACAACAAGTTATGTTGCCTAGCAATATCTTCACAAAGAGACTTTAAATCATCCAAATGAGACTGCACTCCCGAAATATCTTCTTGCTCTTCGTGCAAATGATTTTCAACTGATGGTATTAAGTCTTTAATCCTCTTAACACCTTTATTATAGACCTCTGGAAGGCTGTCAACTGTGTTCACCAAAGCTTTCACAGTAAGTTTAACTTTTCTCTCAGTTCTGCCTTCAAGGTCACTACCTCCAGCCCGACTCACTTTGTCTTCTGAGGCATGCAAACAAGACAAAACAGAGCAGCTTCAATTCAGATTTTCAACAATTGAAGCAATTCAATTATTCAGTATTTCAACAGAATCAAGGGTCAAGCACTTCAGGCAAACACCACACCACATCACAGTTGGTCATGGCAACTTTAACCACTTCAAAACTGTGTTTCAATTTCAAACACACAGCATGAAACAACAAAAAGGTTATTACTTGCCCCAAGCTGCTCCTGGCTGGTGCTTCCAGTTTCTCAGACATATCCAAGCTCTGATGTCTGTTTGGTAGAACTGTCGAAATTGTTGCTTACAAAATGTAGTGGCAAAACTAGTCCAAAATCAAAACAATTGCTGCTAGCCTATGACAGGCCACAGGATTGTTATCCTTGCATGATGCACCCTTAGCTCTAATGAAATGACTGTTCCAAAGAGTCAGATTCCTTATTTTGATCCTTTATTAGCAATTAACAAACATACAATTAAGCATTATTAAGCAATATTAAGTGGTCAGCAAAGATATGACCTCAGGCCGTAGAGGTTAGAATGCAGAGTTGAAGCCAGAGACCATCGACCACAGAGCATAGAGTTTAGGCCGGAGACCATGCAGCACACACCATAGAGCTTAGGCCGGAGACCATGCAGCACACACCATAGAGCTTAGGCCGGAGACCATGCAGCACACACCATAGAGCTTAGGCCGGAGACCATGCAGCACACACCATAGAGCTTAGGCCAGAGACCATGCAGCACACACCATAGAGCTTAGGCCGGAGACCATGCAGCACACACCATAGAGCTTAGGCCAGAGACCATGCAGCACACACCATAGAGCTTAGGCCGGAGACCATCGACCACAGAGCATAGAGCTGAAGCCAGAGACCATGCAGTACACACCATAGAGCTTAGGCCGGAGACCATGCAGCACACACCATAGAGCTTAGGCCAGAGACCATGCAGCACACACCATAGAGCTTAGGCCAGAGACCATGCAGCACACACCATAGAGCTTAGGCCAGAGACCATGCAGCACACACCATAGAGCTTAGGCCGGAGACCGGGCAGCACACACCATAGAGCTTAGGCCAGAGACCATGCAGCACACACCATAGAGCTTAGGCCGGAGACCATCGACCACAGAGCATAGAGCTTAGGCCAGAGACCATGCAGCACACACCATAGAGCTTAGGCCGGAGACCATCGACCACAGAGCATAGAGCTTAGGCCGGAGACCATATGCTGATCCCAAACCACAAACTGCCATGAAATAAGTAAGATGAAGGGTCTCTGCTACACTCTTTTCCATAGATGCTGCCTGGCCTGCTGAGTTCCTCCAGCATTTTGTGTGTGTTGCTTTGGATTTCCAGCATCTGCAGATTTTCTCTTGTTTATGCAATAGTTTGTCTTTCCTTGTTTCTCATCTGAATTAATGACCATACCAAGTCTATTAATCTAACAAATGAATAAGACAAGAGTATATAGAATACATGCAAAAAGTTACAGAAATTTGACTTGATCCTTAGTTTAACAGATTCTCAATCTCAGTATGACAAAAAACAAAGAAGGCAATATGATTTATTTAAGTGTCATGTTTCTCCAACAATAGTTTGCAGTTCATAGCAATGTTACTGTAGAAACAGCATTTTATAAATTTAGATACTCAACGTAGTATAGGCTCCTCTGGCCCAATGAGCCAGACTGCCCAGCCCTGCCAAAGGGTTTCGCCCCGAAATGTCACCTGTACTCTTTTCCATAGATACTGCCTGGCCTGCTGAGCTCCTCCAGCAATTTGTGTGTGTGCCCAGCATCCCACCTATTTAACAATAGTCTAATCACAGGACAATTTACAATGACGAATAAACCTTCCAACCTCCCTCAAAATATTTTGGAGAAGCATACTCAGTCATTGAATGACACGGGTACAGGTATTAAAACGTTGACCAAAAGTTTGACTAACAGGATGCTTTTAGCAACATTTCAGTTGAAAGAGAAATTAGCTAATCTGGATTATCACAGAAAGCTGAACATTGTTGCATTAATTTTAGAACATTATACTAACACGTATATCCTTTGAATGCAAATGATATTTGGCATTCTGTGACTCTAAGGCTAAGAAACATGGGGCAGCATACAACCTGATGGAGGAATCTGAACTTTGTAAGAAAAGAGATCTAATGCTTTCCCAGCATATATGATCAGGGATGATACCTGGGCATGTCTAGTCTGGTAGTATTTATACCCCCATAGTCCAACCCTCCTGATTTGTCAGTCCTAATCCAATCAGGTTTCCACTCTCTCACTTCGTTTGCAATTGAATTCCAGTTCTTACTTAGAGCGAGACCTTCATCTTTGTTAAAATTATTTTCCTCTGGTTTTATTTCAATGGCTTCCTTTACCAGGTGATCCCAAAAGCCATTGGTGCGGCACAGTAGTTTTGTGCCGTCGAGGTCAATCCTATGGCCATTGCGAATACAGTGTCCCTGGGTAACCCAAATGGATACACTTCCTGTGCTCCTTGATGCGGGTTTCCACCGTACATCCTGTCTGGGTGATATACGCTGCTCTGCATCACAGGGAATCCTGTGAATGCCAGCCGACCTGAGTCCCAGGTCATCTTTGATCCACATAAGCTGTGATTTGAGCATCCTTATGGGTTTTGTGAGTTGTATTAATTTGGTATTTCTTCAGGATCCTGGCAATCCTTCTAGAAACCATGGAAATATAAGGAAGGCAAGTGTTAGCAACAGGTTCCTCCTTGTTGTTCGGTTTCTTGGTTTTTCCGTCATCTCTTTTAAGGACTCGATTGATTTTCTTCACTTTGTAGTTATTCTGTAGGAACATCTGGTAAAAGAAGCCATTGAAATAAAGCTAAAGGGGAATAATTTTAACAAAGGTGAAAGTCTTGTTCTCAGAACTGGAATTCAATTATAAACAAGGTGGGAGAGTGGAAACCTGATTGGATGAGGACTATCCAGTCAGGAGGGATGGACTACAGGTGTATAAATACCACCAGACTGGATTTGCCCTAAAGAAGCTGGCAGTTGGTCATTGAAATGTCAGTAATTGATTATAACCAATAACTGTGCTTTCTGGAAGCCCGATAAGAGTTTACTTGAGCTCTGCATACAGGGAAACCAAGGCTCAAAAACCCGTAATTAATAGTGAGCATTGAAATCAGGACATGTGTTTTTGACATCCAGATTTGAACATGGATGTGAATGAAGGGCAACCTGGAGAAACACATCGCTCAGGAGAACTCATGGGGGTAAATGCAGCTCCCATTTTGTGCAGCAATCTATGAGCTGGATTGGATTTATGATCATGACTTTTTTTAATTCAAAGGAACTGTCACAGGAAATGCATTTTTAACATTTGATTCCTGACTGTGCAAGTCTTAGGATAAAGAACTTTTGAAGTATATTTATTAGCATTTAAAAAAGTAGGTTTGGGGAATTCCATACTCAAGGTCCACTCCATCATTTAGGCTCACTTTCCATAGATCATAAAAAATAGGAGTCCCTAAAAGTTAAGTTGTGGGCTGAGTCGGCCATTCAGCCCATCAAGTCTGCTCTGCCCTTTCATCTTGGCTGAATTATTATCGCTCCCACCCCAATTCTCCTATCTTCTCTCTGTACTCTTTGACACCCTAAATAATCAAAAAACTATCAACCTCTGCTTTAAAAATACACAATGAATTGACCTCTGCAGTCATCTGTGGCAATGAATTCCACAGATGCAACACCCTCTAGCTAATGAAATTCCTCCTCATCACTGTTCTAAATGGACATCCCTCTTTTCTGAGGCTGTGCCATCTGATTATATACCCCCCCACCCCACCCCACTGTTGGAAGCATCTTCTCCACATCCTCTCTATTGAGACCTTTCAATATTCGATAGGTTTCAATGAGATACCCCAAAATTCTTCTAACCTCTTAATGAGTAACGGTCAAGAGCCATCGAATGCTCCTCATACATTAGCCCTTTTCATTCCTAGAATCATTCTCATGAACCTCCACTGGATCCTTTCCAATGCTTCTTTTCTTAGATAGGGAGCCCAAAACTGCTCACAATACAGTACAATATAGTCTGACTGATGCCTTATAAGGCCTCAGCATCACGTACTTGCATTTATATTCTGGTTGTCTCAAAATGAATGCTAACATTGCATTTGACTTCCTCACCACCGACGCAAACTACAACTTCATCTTAAGGGACTCCTGCATGAGGTCTCCCAAGTCCCCTTATACCTCTGAGTTGTGAACTTTCTCCCCGTTTAGAAAATAGTCTGTGTCTTTATTCCTTCCACCAAAGTGTATGACCATCCAATTCGCTACACTATATTCCATCTGCCACTTCTTTGCCCATTTTCCTAATCTGTCTAAGTCCTTTTGCATACTCCCTGCTTCCTCAACTCTAGCTACCTCTCCACCTATCTTTGCATCGGCCACAAAGCCATTAATTCCGCCATCCAAGTCATCGGCATAAAATGTGAAAAGAAATGGTCTCAACACCGACTCCTGCAGAACACCACTATTCACCAGCAGCCAACCAGAGAAGGCTCCCTTTATTCTAGTTTTTTGCCTCTAGTATTGCATTGTACTGCTGCTGCAAAGCAGCAAATTTTATGACAAGTGCCGGTGATATTAAACCTGATTCTGATTCTGTTTCCTGCCAGTCAGCCAATCTTCTAACTATGCTAGTATCTTTCCTGTAACACCATGGGCTCTTACCTTGTTTAGCAGCATCATGTGCAGCACCTTGTCAAAGGACTTCTGAAATTCCAAGAGAACTTCAAAGTGAATCCAAAGCTTGTGTAAGCATTTCATTGGCTAATAAAGTTGAGTGAAGTTTTCCCCTCTAGTTCAAGAGCCTGACAGTAGAGGGGTAATAACTGTTCTTGAACCTGGTGGTGTGGCTACTGATGCTCTTGTACCAAGTTCTTGATGGTAGCAGTGAGAAGAGAGAGTGGCCTGTGTAGTACGGTCCTTGAGGATAGAAACATAGAAAACCTACAGCACAATACAAGCTCTTCGGCCCACAAAGCTGTGCCGAACAAGTGCTTACTTTAGGGCTTACCCATAGCCCTCTACTTTTCTAAGCTCCATGTACTTAACCAGGAGTCTCTTAAAAGATCCTATCATATCCGTCTCCACCACAGTCGCCGGCAGCCCATTCCAAGTACTCACCACTCACTGCATAAAAAACTTACTCCTGACATTTCCTCTGTACCTACTTCCAAGCACCTTAAAACTGTGCCCTGTCATGTTAACTATTTCAGCCCTGGGAAAAAGCCTCTGACTATCCACATGATCAATGCCTCTCATCATCTTATACATCTCTATCAGGTCACCTCTCATCCTCTGTCGCTGTAAGGAAAAAAGACCGAGTTCACTCAACCTATGCTCATAAGGCATGCTCTCCTATCCAGGCAACAATCTGGTAAATCTCCTCTGCACCCTTTCAATAGTTTCCACATTCTTCCTGTAGTGAGGTGACCAGAACTGAGCACAATACTCCAAGTGGGGTCTGAGCAGGTTCCTATATAGCTGCAACATCACCTCTTGGTTCTTTAACTCAATCTCATGATTGAGTTAAATGCACTGTATGCTTTCTTAACCACAGAGTCAACCTGCGCAGCGGCTTTGAGTGTCCTATGGACTCGGACCCCAAGATCCTTCTGATCCTCCACACTGCCAAGAGTCTTACCATTAATATTATATTCTGCCATCATATTTGACCTACCAAAATAAACCACCTCACACTTATCTGGGTTGAACTCCATCTCACATTTCTTAGGCCAGTTTTTCATCCTATCAACATCCCGCTATAAAGTCTGGCAGCCCTCCACACTATCCACAACACCACCAACCTTTGTGTTATCAGCAAGTTTACTAACCCATCCCTCCACTTCCTCACCCAGGTCATTTATAAAAATCACAAAGAGAAGGGGTCCCAGAACAGATCCCTGAGGCACACCACTGGTCACTGACCTCCTTGCAGAATATGGCCCATCTACAACCACCCCCTATCTTCTGTGGACAAGCCTATTCTGGATCAACAAAGCAATGTCCCCTTGGATACCATGCCTCCTTACTTTCTCAATAAGCCTTGCATGGGGCACCTTATCAAGTGTCCTGTTGAAATCCATATACACTACATCTACCGCTCTACCTTCATCAATGTGTTTAGTCTCATCCTCAAAAAATTCAATCAGGCTCGTAAGGCACCACCTGCCTTTGACAAAGTCATGCTGACTATTCCTAATCATATTATGCCTCTCCAAATGTTCATAAATTCTGACTCTCAGGATCTTTTCCATCAACTTACCAACCACTGAAGTAAGACTCACTGGTCTATAATTTCCTGGTCTATCTCTACTCCCTTTCTTGAATAAACGCTCCATCTAAATGTACTCAATGGTAGTGGACTGCACTGTATCTACTTCTTTTTATAGCATTTTCTGGTCAAGGGTTTTAGTGTTTCTTTCAAGGGCATTGTTGTTTTGTTCTGTACATGCAAATATTTTCCCTGTAGTACCATGGGCTCTTATCTTGTTAAGCAGCCTCATGTGTAGCAGTTGGTCAAAGGTCTTCTGAAAATCCAAGTAAACAACATCTACTGATTCTCCTATGCCTATCCTGCCTGAAGCCTTCTCAAAGAATTCCAGTAGATATTTCAGATAAGGTTTTCCCTTAAAGAAGCCATGTTGAATTTGGCCTATTTTATCATGTGCCTCCAAGTACCCCAAAACCTTAATGATGAATTTCAACATCTTTCCAACCACTGCAGTAAGGCTTACTGGCTTATAGTTTCCTTTCTTCTGCCTCCCTCCTTTCTTAAAGAGTGGAGTGACATTTGCAATTTTCCAGTCCTCTGAAACCATTCCAGAATATTCCAGCACACCAGAGTGCTGCTTTTCTGGACATTAAGCAGAAAACCAGTCAACTTTTTCAGGTAGATATGAAAGATATTTCAAAGAGAAGGAAAGATGGTCCAGACTAGTTTCTATCCTTCAGTCAACAGATCTTATTGCGGGCATTTTTCCAACACTGCAAATGCAGCCACACTTCAGACGTACTTCAGTGGTTGTAAAGTGCTTTGCAGTAATATTAAGTGTAAGATAAATGTAGGTCATTCTAAAGATTCAATTTCCCCCAGAAGTTCTAAGAGCAGTAGCACTGCCTTTCAACTGCTCTGGCTCGCTCACTTAGTTTTGATTTTTTTTTGAAAATGAGTTGAGATTGTGAATTATTAAATCTTCATGTCGTTAAAACTGAAGCCGTTTTTTTCCAGTACCTTTCCTTATATAGACAGATGGTATACAGAAGATCAGACAAAAAATATTCACGCCTATCTCAAGATATTAAGGGATCTGTAGTCTGCCCAGACTTTGTACTATCAGAGAAAGGAAAGATCAGAGAATGGGATAACATAAAAGCAATTAGCATCAGGAAATGTTTTTCTCCTCAAGCTCCTATATTCCTTCACTCTCTTAATCAGCTTTCTGTTTTCCATCTTGTAGGAAATAAAATCCAGGAGTTTTATTACATTATAAATTAGATTTTAAAAACACATACTGTACATATTCACTACAAACAATTCTCTGTGTACTTTTAAAAATGTCATGGAAAGTGGCTTCAGGGTATCTTCAATAAAAACATGTGTGACAGTAAGTATTTTCATTGTAATCCAAATCCATTTTGATGATGACCTTTGTGAGGTACATAAATTGAAGTTTTAAAAAGAATAAATATTTGTATAAACAATAGAATGCTTTGTGTTTTAATTTTACCAATAGTTAACATTTAAGAAGAATCAATAAATTGAACTGAAATGAACATTAATAAAATAAAATGTGGAGTAAGTGACGCAATACTTTTTGTAACGAGTTGGGTGCAGCACATAAACACACCTGTTGTGGTTGCCATCAATTCAGACTAGGTAGCTTTGACTAAAGCCATTGCCTTCCCAGGTGGCAATTAGTTGAAAGAAATGATGGGAGGATCCAGATGAGAATGGTGCTCTAGATGTCAGTTGTGCTTTTGGACATTTTAGCCGAAGAGGTAAGGAGAACTTAGGGAGAAGTTTCTCATTAATCACAGGCATCAACTCATTAAAATAGTCCTCTACTAAATCCTTTATCTTTATTGCCAAACCATTTAGTGATCCGATTTGCCAACTTGCCCTGGATTGCATGGGTCCTAAACTTTAGACCAGTCTTTGATGGCCTTACTGAAGTCCCGAACTCCTGCCCTGCCTTCATCAATACACTTAGGGACTTTCTCAGAAGTCTTCACTCAGATTGGTCACATAAGGTATGTGCTTGACAAAACCTTGCTAGCTATCTCTAATCAGTCCTTGCCTTTGCTGTCCTTCAACATTGTTTCCATTAACTTCCAAATGACTGATGTTAAGCTAGCAGGTCAATAATTATTAAATTTTTTCCCTATCACCTTTTTGAAAAGGGGCCACATTTGCCATTCTCCAGTCAACTGATACCTCTCTTGTGCCTAGCTAAAATTAAAAAAACTCTCAGCCAGAGCCACAGTACTCACTTCCATAACAGCTGGTGATAAATCTCCCTTTCAGCCTTTTAAGGTGTTGATGAAATGGGCAGGAGTTTAGTTGTGATAAATCTGAGCTGGTGCATTTTGGGAGTAGTAAGACTAGGACATAGGCCATGAAAAATATGTTGCAAGGGAGTATTGAGGAACAGAATGAGTTTGATACATAGACCACAAAACATAGAATACTACAGCACAGGAACAGGTCCTTTGGCTCATGGTGCTGTGCTGAAACAATTACTGTAAATCAGAAATCAAATGGCCAATGAAACTCTTCTGCCTACACAATGTCCACATCTTTCCATTCTCTTCACATTCATGTGCTGATCTAAATGTCACTTAGGTGTCTAATATATCTGTTTCTACTGCTACCCTGGGAAGTATCCAGGCACCCACCACTCTCTTGCCACACACGTTTCCTTTGAAATTACCCCCTATAGCCTTAAATGCATCCCCTTTGACATTAGACGTTTCAACCCTGGAAAAAATACTGTCTGTCTATCTATCTATGCCTCTCATAATCTTATAATCCTCTATCAAATCTTCCCTCAGCTTCCACTGCTCCAGAGTAAATAAGATTGCGCAACATCTTGTTATAGCACGTGCACTCTAATCCAACCTCTTCTGTATGGTCTCCAAAGCCTCAACATTCTTCCTATAGTGGGGTGACCAGAACTTAATATAACACTCCAGATGCAGCCTAACTAGTGTTTCATGCAGCTGCAACATAACTTCCTGACTTTGAATTCAGTGCCTCAGCTAATAAGGCAAGCATGTCACATGACTTTTCAACCATCATATCAATCTGCATAGCCTCTTTCAGGGAGAAATGAACTTGGACTCCAAGATCCCTCCAAGGTCATCAACACTTGCACTTAACAGTGTACTGTCTCTTTACGTTTGACCTACCAAGGTACAAAACTTCATGCTTATCCAGGTTAAACTCAGTCTACCATTTCTCTGCCCATATCTGCAACTGATCTATACACTGCCATTTTCTTTGCCAGTCTTCTACACATCCACAACACCACCAATCTTCACATCATCCACATTTTCATCTAGGTCATTTACTGTATATACATCACAAACAACAGAGGTCCCAGTACAGATCCCTGTGGAGCACCACTGATCACAGACCTCCAGTTCGAGGAATTAATTTCGACCACTACCCCCTGTCTTCTATGAGTAAGCCAGTTGAAAATCCAAATGGCCAATTTACTGTGGACCCCATGCATCTTAATCTTCTGGATAAGCCTCCCATAAAGGACCTTGTCAAATGGCTTACTAAATCTATGTTGACAACATCCACAGCTCTACCTTCATCAATCATCCTCATCACCTCGTCAAATAACTCAAACAAGTTAGTAAGATACGACTTGCCTCTCACAAAGCCATGTTGATTCTCCTTAAATTAGACCATGATTTTCCAAATGCTCACAAATTCGATCCCTAAGAATTCTCTCCAGTACTTCTCTATCACTGACACGAGACACACCAGTCTATAGCTTCTAGGATTATCCCTGGTTTCCTACTTGAACAATGAAACAAGATTAACTACTGGCCAGTCCTCCAGGACCTCACCTGTGGCTAGAGAAGATGCAAAGGTTTTGTTAATGCCTCAGAAATTTCTTCACGTGTCATTCATCAGGCCCTGGGGACTTATCCACCTTAATGGTCTTTAAGAGACCCAGCACTTATCTCCTCCTGTATTTCGAAATGCCCAAGCATATAACTGCACTTGGCACTGATCTTTCCATCCACATCCTTCTCCTTGGTAGATACTGATGTAAAGTACTCATTAAGGACCTCACCCATATTTTCCTCTTTCAAGCTAATATTCTCCCTTTTATCCTTGAGTGGTCGTATCTTCTCCCTAGTTATCCCCTTCCTCTTGACGTATGCATAGAATGCCTTAGGCTCCCTTTATTCCTACGTGCCAAGGTCTTTTCATGGCTCCCCCAGCTTTCCTAATACCCTTCGTTACTTTCTGACTTCTTTATAATCCTCAAGGGCTCTGCTTGATTCTAGTTTCCTAAGCATTACATAAGTTTCCTTGATCTTCTTGACTAAATTTATCACCCCTCTCAACATCCAAGTTTCTCCTACCTTGCCATCCTTGTCTTTCCTTCTGAGTAAAATTTACAGTGCCTATAAAAAGTATTTACCCCCCCCCCCCCCACCGGAAGTTTTCACGCGGCAAAAGGTCCCTGAAAGTGGTAACACATGTGGAGAAGTGGTTAAGGAGGTATATTTCAGGATATGGCACTTCATTACTAGAAGCAGTGAAAAGGGCCTGTGGTTATCCTCCATCTTTATAAACCATTGGTCAGATCTCAGCTGGTGTATTCTGCCCAGTTCTAGGCACCACACTAGTGAAAAATTATGATTGCATTGGGAAAGATGCAGGATATGCACTAGAATGTTGCTGGGATAAAGCATTTTACTTCTGAGTAGAGACTGCAGAGGCTAGTTCTGCTTTCCCTGGAGCAGAGGAGGCTAAGAGGAGACATGAACGAGGTATATAAAATTATGAAGAATAAAGGTAGAATGGACTGCAGGAAACTTTACCCCTTATCAGAAGTGGATAAAACTAAGGGCATAAATTTAGAAGAAACATTTGAGAGACCATATAGGCCAAGTATGTTTTCCTTAGATGGAGAAAAATGACAGGGGAAGGTGGTGTGGACTTGATAAAGACACAAAAACAAGATGAGAGACATTGTAGGATAGATAGTGAGAAACTTCTTCTCTTATCAGAGGTATCAATAAACAACTTAAGGTAAGAGCTTAAGAGAGAACAGGTGGCTGCTTTTTTACCCAGAGAGTGAATACATGGCCTGAGAAGGTGATGGCAGGTACACTCACAACCATTATGAAGTATCTATATGTAATTAGAGTGCCACAATGCCATACCAGTTAGCACAGTTCTATTACAACTCAAGGTGCTGGAGTTCAGAGTTAAGTTCTGATGCTGCCTGTAAGGAGTTTGTATGTTCCGCCCCATGAACGCGTAGGTTTCCTCTGGGTTCTCTGATTTCCTCTCATGTTCCACAGACATACCTGTTAGCAGATTAATTGGTCATTGTAAATTATCCCGTGATTAGGCTATGGTTAAATAGGTGGGCTGCTGGGTGCTGTGGATTACTGGGCTGGAAGGGCCGGTTCCTCCTTATATCTCTATATAAAACAGATAAAATAAAAATACTAATTTCCACGAAGTACCATATCAGACCTGTTACTTATGCTATATTGATAAGAAAATGGGCAAAAAGTGTATTTAATGTAGCTTGGACAGTTTAGGACTATAATTGAAAGATTTGGCTTTCAAGAAAACCCATTTAACTGCTTTGGAACATTGATCACAGAGGTAATATAAGTTAAGAAAGTAGAATACAAGTATTATGAAATGGTACATTTCTCTGGTCAGATCAGAGCAGATTGTGGTCCTGATTTCTCAGCTGTAAAATGAGGTATCTGAGAACCGATCTTACATGAGCACTGAAAATAGTAAATGGTGTTGAAAAGGGAAATCAAGATTATTGAAGAAAAATCATGTGAGTAAATCATGTTAATAGATCAAGAATATGTTTGATATAGTAACATGATCCATAGCACATAGCATGCTCAGCAGTCAGATTAAAGCATGTGACTGTTTTGGAATCATTTAGGAATAAGCATTTTGTAAATATTCTGGCTGGGTGAATTAACATGATTATTATCACAAAATTCAAAAGATCAACTAAATTCACATTCTGCACATATTTTATAGGATTAACAAACCGTTTCACACTAAATGTGATGTCAATTCAAGAGAATGTCATTGCAGTTTCAATGCTGATGAATAATATTTGTGCATGTTTTAATAACAAATAGCAAGTAAAACAGATAATTTAGAAAGTGGGTTATGTTGAATTACAACCAGTTACTCCTAATCAATTACTTCAGAAATATAACATTATATTTTGTAATGTTCATTTATAACTTCAAACATAATTACTAATGAGCATTGATTATTTCAGGAGTTGTAATAACCCTTTAACTATTGGTGCTTTGTTACCAATTCAAAATATATATCTCACCACATTTCTTGATAATTATTTTTATAAACTTCCCTTTTACAGTTATTCACTGCTATTCTTTGAGACCAAGTGTAATGATTTGAATCAAAGACAAGACCTGATTAATTGGGAATAACACTGGTTTACACCGAAAAAATTCTGCTGAAAAATAGTAATATACCAATTTTTGCTGCAAATATATATTAAGGGTTAAAGATCTTTAAGAGAAATGTATACTGAATGATGTATAGTCACATATTTTAAAAATAAATTTGAAAAATATTTCCTTACAAAAGATGAGAAAGATCTTACCTCTCACAATTCTGACTCTGAGAACAAACATTTTTCATTGTTTCCGTGATAAACTGGAGATGTTTTTTCTTATTAAACTCAACATACATCTGAACACAACGTTCAATTATACAATACTGTGGCATTCAGAACAGTAGCTTGCGTCATTCACTGGGGTGCTCTCTTTAGTAATCTGATGAAATCATCGTAGCCTTTGGCCAGGAGCAGATGTCGTCAGGTGGTGCCTAACCTTCCTTGAGTATTTCGACCCTTAATTACTACACTCTCCAGTTGGCGGGTCAGCAGTGGTGGCCAAGTCACTGCCCATCTGCTCCTGATTTGTAGCTCAACTCCTCTCACCTGCTCCATATCCAACAAGAGGCCCTCCCCCATCCTGCAAGCTGCTTGGTTCTTGCTCTTTTCACAAAGGCCCAGCGCAGACAGCAAATTCCAAGATGGCCTTGCCGGGAACCCTCTACAGCCAATCTCCACATTTGGCATCCTTTGTCCATGCCCTCCTGGACTAAGGACTGGTACTTCAGTCCTTAAAGTACTTAGAGATGGTAGCGCGATATTAATACGCAGCAGCCTCTCCGGACTCTGGATTTGGGGATTGCCAAATGTTATGTGGATTTTCTGGTGTAGTCTGTCTTGTCGTGTGCTTTTGTGATATCATTCTGGAGGAACGTTGTCTCATTTTTTAACTGCATTGCATTTGTGGTTTCTAAATGACAATAAACTGAAATTCAATTCAATTCAATTCAATTCAGGGCCTTCCGCTCATGAGCCTCCTCACATCCTTCCTCCTGTGGTGCTGTGAGCTACACCAGCATGATTTTCTTGTCTTTGGTGCACCACAGTACGATGTCTGGTCGAAGTGTGGCTTGCACCACCTCTGAGAACTGTAGCTTCCTCCCCACTGAGACCCTCCTCTCCCATGATTTGGTAGTTTGCAGCAGATTGGATTTAGGCCTCTTTGATATGACTGGTGTGGCCCACTTCTGATGAAAATTACTGCCCTGTTTTCCTCTCCGTTAGCTGGCCTCTTTTTACACCTCTTCCAGGACCTTGTCGTGGCACCTCCTATACCGTCCTTGTCTTAAAGCTCTTTTGCATCCTGATGGTATGTGTGCCGGTGAACCCCGCTGACCACAAAGCTTGTAGTTAGGGTCCTCTCTCAGCCCCCATGTCTGCAGTTGTGATGGTGTAGGGACAGTGTCATACACAGACGGCAGGAGGAAAGAAATGTGGAAGGGCTCGAGTCTCCAAAGCTCTGCCTAAGTGATCTTGTGCTTGGGAAGATCCTATTTCGTCCAGGTGCCCCGTGACCCCAACTCCACAGCATTCGACACCTGCCTTTTGTCCTCAAGGTTCCGTACTTCTGCCTGGAGCATGTCCCGCCTATCCCCGGCACATGCACTCCCCCATTGCTGGAAGTAGCCTGAGCCGAGGCTTTGCTGTCCCAGGCATGGGTTGCCAATGATGTCTCTCAATTTCAGGGAACTCACTGCCTGGTCTATGGCTGAGTTGGTGACTCTCTTTCAGCCTGATCTTGTGACTCCTGCTTGGTTTATTAGCTTGTCGGCAGAGCCCTTTAGTGTTAACATAACTCTACACTTTGCAACCTGAACTCCTCCACTACCAATAGCAATGAGAGCTGTAGCTGGCCTGATCTTATGTAGATCCCCAGCCACCTCCGCAGGAGTTTGTTAACTTTCCTCTCGATGCCTTCTACAGTGGCCATGGGGAACTCGTACACCGTGAAAAGCCACAACAGCATTGGTAGAAGACCATATTGGTACAGCCATGTCTTAAATTTACCAGGGAGTCCGGCTTTGTTAACCTTCTTCAACCATTCTTCAGTCTGCTTTACAGTGTCGGTGATGTTGGAGCTGTCCGTCATTGCTGCATTAAATCACTTTCCAAGACACTTTACTGGGTTGTCCTCTATGGAGGGGGGAAAAGAGAAAGAGAACCAGACTAAAATAATAGATAGGGATGGGGGTAAGGGGGGGGCAGGGGTATCAACGGAGGTCTGTGAGTTGAATGTTCATGCCGGCAGGTAGGAGGCTACCTAGGCGGGAGATAAGGTATTGCTCCATTGACCTGCGTATGGCCTCATCTTGACAGTAGAGGAGGCCATGGACAGACATATCGGAGTGGGAGTGGTCTGTGGAATTGAAGTGTGTGGAATTGAAGTGCAGGTAGCCTCTGGTTCTCTTTCTCTCTTTTCCCCCCTCACTATAATCTCCTCCCAGCCCTACCTTTCTTTCTCTTTTATTTCCCATAATTCTCCACCTTCCCCCTAGCCCATTTCCCTCCAGCCTATCACTTCCTAGCTCTCTACTTTATCCCTCCCCCCACTTCTTATCCCCCCTCGACCATCCCATGTTACTTCACTCCTGATGAAGGGTTTCAGCCCGAAACGTCGTCACTACCTCCTCCCATAGATGCTGTCTGGCCTGCTGAGCTCTGCCAGCATTTTGTGTTTTTATTTATTTCCAGCATCAGCAGATTCACTCGTGTTGCTAATAACCTTCCCTTTTGATCACCATACATCTGGACCTCCTGGCCTTAATGGTCATCCTAGCCCAGGTAGCTATGCTGTCCAGGGTTTCCAATACCCATCTTGCTTGGACATGGGTTACATTGCTATTGTGAAGTCATTCATGAACCCCTGTATTGCAGGTGGTCAGATGCCGGGCTCCAACACTGGGCCTCAGGTTACATCTGCTACTGCTGATATGCGGAGGTTCATACACATGACAAACAAGATGGGGAGATGGCACACCCAGTTGGAATCCCTTTTCGGAGGTCTTACCACCTGGTTGTAAAATGGGCTGAAGTGAAGCGTAGCTTGAATCCTCCTAGGTATCTGGTGATCATGTCTCGCGTTATTGGTGGGATATGGTAGTGGTCCAGGCCATCGTGGATGAGGATGTGTGGAATTGATCCATTGGCATTGGGTAAGTCTAACCAGACAACGGTTAGATCACCTTTTTTTCTGCCTGGCCTCGCGGATCAATTGGCTGATTATTGATTTGTGTTCAAGGCACCCAGAAAAACCCAGGATGCCACCTTTCCAGATGGATGTGTTGATATAGTGGTTCTCCATTAAGTAGGAGGTCAGCCTTTTCTCAAGCATGGAGAAGAATACCTTGCACTTCATGCTAAGGAGGGAGATTGTCTTAAACTGGGTGATTGCAAAGTGATCTTCTTCCTTGGGGACAAAGCATCCTTCAGCCATTTTCCAGCTTGATGGGATAGAGCCTTTGGAACAAGTCTTCCTCATCATCTTCCACAACCTCCGGAGGGGTCTTGTGCATTTCTTATATACCTTGTAGCGCATACCACTTGGCCCTGGGATGGCAGATGACTTTGCTTTCTTGATTATATCGTGGGCTCTGTCACGTTCAACTCAGTTGCTGCGATTCTTTGTTGTGGGACTTTTGGATTGAATTCTAGTCCCTGATTCCTACCGGGATCGCTGTGTGATTCCCTCAGAAATTCTTCCACCTCCTGCTTTGAGATGGTTAGAAATTGTTTTGAGTAAAAGGGGTGGCACAGTCATGTAATGATCTGCATAATGCTATTACAGTGCCAGCAGCCTAGGCTTCAATTCCACCAGTGTCTGTAAGGAGTTTGTATGTTCTCCCCATCGCTGTGAGTGTTTCTCTGCATGCTCCAGTTTCCTCCCACATTCCAAATATGTATGGGTTAGTAGATCAATTGGTCATATCGGTGTGATTGGGCATCATGGACTCGTTTGGCCAGAAGGGCCTGTTATCATGCTGTATCTCTAAATAACAATAAGATTAAAATTGTGGCTTTCTCTAATTACTTCAGAGGCCAGATTCTGTGCTGAAAATAAAGGTTATTCTAATAGCCATAACTTTTCAA
The DNA here is from genome assembly GCF_048418815.1 of Hemitrygon akajei. Classification (NCBI taxonomy): domain Eukaryota; kingdom Metazoa; phylum Chordata; class Chondrichthyes; order Myliobatiformes; family Dasyatidae; genus Hemitrygon; species Hemitrygon akajei. The sequence continues at coordinate 34,724,029 of NC_133145.1, forward strand.
TCAGAGTGAAATGGGCGACTGCTTTCAGCAACCCATTCAGTTGGGATGAAAATCCAAGCCTTCTGCCTGGCTCTTTGCTAAGTTGTATGAAAGTGCATTCTATTCCCTGGCTTCTGTTTCAAGTGTATTGGATAACAACAGATTCCCAGCCTGATATTTGCATATAGAAACTAAACATGTCATAAAAACTTAATTCAAATCATTCCACTCTCAGTATTCTCTTAATGGTGTGCAAGTCTTAATTACTGCCAATCAACCTCTCTGCCACTGAATATCAGCTTTAAAAATTATAGTGTCTTTCCTCAGATTTTAATATTGTTGAAAATTTATACCATTTAAATTAATATTTTAACTTTTTCTGTATGATTTTCCTTGGTTTATTTTTTCCCTCTATGTGCCATCCTTGTTTACACGTGCCTAAGTACTGGATAACCCTACATAAAAAGAAAGATCCATGATATTAAATTCAGAAGTTCAAAGTTCAAAAATACATTTGTTCCCATGAACAGAGCTTCTCTGTTCAATTTTAGTAATCGTTCTTTTTTTATTAGTCTTATGTGATTTTGATGTCTGTACAATAATGTATTGTCAAGGTGACTGGCAATTATGTGTTTTGGGTCTTAATTTAATACATAAATAAGTTTAAGAAGTGATTTTTTGCTATCTGATACTTAGGAGTATTGGTGAAACAATGCTCAGATGATCAGCAACAGAGAGAAGGAATAGAATTAAGTATTGTGGACTGCATTTTTTAGAATTTCCCTTTTAATTTTGAGAAGGTCGTGGGAAGCCATTGCCTTTCCCTGCTGGAGTCTGTGTAGTGAGGGTCCCCCAACAATGTTATTTGATTGCATGTTCCAACATTTTGAACCAGTGATTTTGATGAAAGAGTGAAAAAATAGTTTCATGACAGGATTATGTACAACTTGCAGTGGAATTTGAAGGTAGTGATAACCCTGGTGAGTAACTGCTTTTCCCTTTGCCATTGCCCTGTCGGTGATAAATGGGGACTCAATTAACCAGCTTTGTCCCCAGGTGATGTCAAACTTCTTGAATGTATTGAAGTGGCACGTAGCCAGGTAAATGGAAAGTATTCCATCACATTACTGGCTTGTCTCACAGGCTCAAGAGTAGTACAGAGAAAATGTTTCATTGGAAGGATCAGTAACCAGATGACACAAATTTAATGTGATTGGGAAAAATTGACCATCAATAACACGAAGAAACATTTTTCTTTACACGATGCTCATTGGAATACATTGTCTGGAAGGTTGAGTGAAGTACGTTGAACGGCAACACTCAGCAGATGAAAGCATTCATGAAGAGAGAGCAAAATTTGAGATTAATTAAACAGCTTTGTTAAGGAGTTGGCAGAGGGATAATGGGTAGAAATGTCAATGAGCAGAAGGTATGTTTTGAAGTTTGGGGAGAAGCACGAAGGTGATGTGAAGGGCAATTTTTTTTTATTCAGGGTTTTGTAGGTGCCAGCAATAGATTTCAGGTGTAGTGGAGGAATCAGGCAGTCTGAGGAAGTTTGAGGCTTTAAGTTAGGCACTTGAACATAAAGGAAGTAGAGGATATGGATGATATACAGGACGATGTCATTTAGTGTCAATTGGCATCAAGATTTCACAACATTGTGGGCTGAATGGCCTGTCTAGTGCTGTATAGTTCTAGGTACTTGAATAGACTAATCAAAGTTAGGTTTATTGTCATCTACACAAGTGTGTGTATGCGGGGGTGTAACAAAAAACTCACTGGCAGCAGCATCACAGGCTCATTGAATAATAAAAGCAGTATTCACAATAAAAGCATAAACTCAAAGAATACACAGTGTTTACAAGGATGGAAACAATTAGAATATAAAAATAAAGTCTGCTTTAGTATAAGGTGATCAAAGTGGTTATAGTTTCTCTGCAAGCTTGCGGTTTTTTTCCGCGTGCGCTCCCACATTTCGAAGATGTACGGGTCAGGCTTAGGCGTAGAAAGTGGTGAGCGTGCTATGCTGGTGCCAGACACATGGCAACACTTGCCACCACCACATCAGACATTGATGCTAACTATTCATTTTACTGCATGTTTCAATGCTTTGATGTTAATGTGACAAATAAATCTTATCTTTAAATCTTTAAGAAGTATGTCTATAGAAGTTTGATAGTGTTCTGTGACAAATCAACCCTAACCCTTAACCTCCTAAGAAAGTAAAGACAATGGCATGCTTTCCGTACGATCGCATCAAGAGCTGGGCCCAGGACAGATCCCCCGATATGTTAGTGTGCAAGAGTTTAATGATACTGATTCTCACCACTGCTAATCCCTTACTGTAGACTAGCATGTGTTTATCTTCCTTTCCTTTCCTGAAGTCAACAATCAGCTGTCCAGTTTTACTGACATTGAGTGAGGTGCTGTTTTTGCAGCGACTCTCAATTAGGTATCTGATCTTGCTCCAGTAGGCTGACTCTGTGATTTGTCCATTGGTGAATTTGCAGAAGGCATTGGAGCTGTGCTTAGCCACGTATGCATCGAGTAGAGCAGGGGGCTAAAGTTCACCTGTGTTGATGATGAATGTGGAGGAGATGTTGTTACCAAATGTCACTGATGAGGACATTGAGTATCCAGATGCAAGTGATGGTATTGAAGCCCACGTCTTAAAGCTTGATGAGATTGGCTGGCATGTTCATCTTAAGCGCCAAGCTGTGGTTGAGAAACAGCAGCTGACAGATGAGTCACTTTTGTGTTAAGCTATTTCATCCTTCTAGAATTGAACAATTTTTGGGAATATAAGTCATCAATTACCCTTGCTGCCAATCCTTCCATGTAATCATACGCAATGTGTTTATCTGTAATGTTTTTTCAGAAAAATTCTTGTCTCTGATATTGAGGTGCCAACCAGATATTTCAGATTTGAATAACAATTTACTAAAGGGAATGTCTCTTTACATTTGACCTACCAAAGAGCAACACTTTACAATTGAGTGGTTTAAACTCCATCTACCATTTCCCTGCCCACATCTGCACTTGATCTACAAACGTATATTCCATTGTATTCTTTGCCAGTCTTCTATGCTATCCAACACCACCAATACTTGCATCATCTGCAAACCTACTAACCCACTGATCTGTATTTTCATCCAGATCATTTAAATACATCACAAACAACAAAGGTCTAAGTACAGATCCCTGAAGAACACCACTAGTCACATATCTCCAGCTAGAATAAGTCTGTTTTACTATTACCCAGTCTTCTATGAGCAAGCCAGTTCTGAATTCAAATGGCTAATTCACCATTGATCTGATGCAGCTTAAATTTCTGGATGAGTCTTCCATGTAAGACTTTGTCAAACATCTTATTAAAATCTATGTAAACAATATCCACAGCTCTACCTTCATCAATCACCTACATCTCAATCAAGTTAGTAAGACATGACTTGCCCCACACAAAACCATGCTGGTTCTCCATAATTAAGCTATGGTTTCCCAAATGCGCATCAATTCTATTCCTAAGAACACTCTCCAGTAACTAACATGAGACTCACTGCTCCATAGTTTGCAGGATTATCCCTGGTTTCCTTCTTGAACAATGGAACAACATGAGCTACTCACCAGTCCTCCAGGATCTCCCCTGTGGCTAGAGAGGACACAAGGATGCTGGTCAAGACCGCAGAAGTCTCTTCATTTCTATTTCTCATCGGGCCCTAGGGAATTATCCACTTTAATGCTCTTCAAGAGACTCAACGCTGCCTCCTCCTTTACTCTGAAATGCCTAAGCATATAAATATTCTGGGCATTGATCTCCCTATCCTTTATGTTCTTCCCTTTGGTAAGTACTAACTTAAAGTATTCACCTACATGCTTTGCATCCATCCAGGCAAATGTTCCGTCCTTTACCCTTGACTGGTCCCACCCTCTCCCTAGTTATTCTCTTGTTCCTAAGGTTTTGTATAGAATGCCTTAGGATTCTCTTTAATCCTATTGCCAAGGACTTTTCCTGAGTTCCTGAGTTCTTTTCCTGCTTCTTTATAATCTTCATGGGCTCTGTTGGATTCTAGCTTCCCAAGATTTACATACTTTTTCTTCACTTTCTTGAAAAAACTTGCTTCCTCTCCTGATGTCCAAGGTTCTCCTACCTTGCCATCCTTGTCCTGACTTCTGATTGGACCACACCTGTCCTTTACTCTGTGCATTTGGTCTTCAAACACCCACCATATGTTGGCTGTGGGTTTGCCCAGAAATCCCAATTAACTCTCCCTCGTTCCTGACTAATGCTCTTGTAACTGACTATGCTCCAGTTTAACACTCACCCACTAAGTTAATACTTATCCTTATCTGTGATTATCTTAAAACTTAAGGAATTGTGATCACTGTATCCTAACTACTCACCTAGTGAAAGGTCAGTCACTACCTAACACCATGTCCAGTACAAACCCTCCTCTTGTTGGACTACCTGAGTATTGATTTAAGAAGCTACTGGATGCAGCAAACAAATTCTGCACCGTCTAAACCTCTTACACTAAGAAGGTCCCAGTTTATATTCGGCAAGTTGAAGACCTGTATGACAACAATCCTATTGTTGTTTACATTTTTCCTTCATCTGCTGACATGTCTGTTCCTCAATGTTCCAGTGGCTCTGGGGCAGGAAAGTGTCATAATACATTCCCATCAGTGTGGTTGCACCCTTCCTATTTTTGAGTTCTGTCCATATAGATTCAGTAGACAAGCCCTCCATTATGTCCCCTCTGAGTGCAGCTGTGATATTGTCCTTAATTAGAAGTACAACCCCCTTCCCCCAACACTGTTACCTCCCCCCCAACACTGTTACCTCCCCCACCGTTACCTCCCCCACCTATCTTTTCTAGAACATTGAAAGCCTGGGACATTAAGCACCCACTTCTGTCTCTCTCTCATCTAGGTCTCTGAAATGTTTACAATATCATTGTTCCACATACTGACCCATGCTCTAAATTCATTACCTTTATCCATAATACTCCTAGCATTAAAGTACAGACACTTCAACCTATCCATCCTATCATAGCTATTACTTTGGTCTTGCCTGTTTTCACTGGCCCTGGCATCTACCTTCCTTATTGTCCCTCTGCTTTTTGACCTGGTGTTCTGGTTTCCATCTACCCCCCCCCCCCCTGTCAAACTCATTTAGACTCTCCCAAGTAGCACTAGTAAACATCCTGGCCAGGATTTGGGTTCCAGTTTAGATGCAACCCATTTCTCTTGTACAAGTCACCTTTGGCTTGGACAAGAAGGATGAGTTGCACTTGTTATATCTTTGGCTCTAACTTCGTCAAGCTTAAGTTTTACAATCAAATAAATGACTTCAAAAGACTCAGCACCCTTAGCCTCTGCCTGTTCTTGCCTTAGACTATTGACTGCAGACAAGTCCCAACAGGCACAAACTATGTTTTGAAACTGGTGTGTAAACTCCGCAAGGAAATGTCTTCAGTATTCCCTATGTTCTCCTGCTCTGCAGACAAGCCTTGACAGGCACAGAGTTGTTGTTGTTGCTCCACTTGAACTCAGGAACAGTGGAGAACTATACCACTGAATATTTGGTGATTGTATGAAGATTCTGCACACTGAAGTTTGTTGTTTATTCTTCTTGAGCCGTCCCTCATGATCAATGGTGATATGTTTCCGTTCTGGTTTTGTATGTTTAGGGTGACTGATGAGGCCAACATGGGGAGGGAGGTACCAGACAGATTGGAAGGATGGATGGGTTGTCAGGTGATGCCCTTGTTTTGCCATTTATGCTGTTTTTTTGTGCAACATAATTGCTTGGATTTGAGATTTTCAAAACCATCCCGAATGTTTCATCTCCACAAAACAGTCATGTGCCAGGGATTCTAAAAACTCATAGGGCGTGTTGCATTTTTGTAAAAATGAGGATTTGAAAACATTCTTGAATCTTGTCCTTTGCCAGAATACATAACAAGGAATCAGAAATATGTATGGATTCAGCTGAGTATAATTGCTGCCTCAGTACTGGGGAATGTTGGCCTGGGACAGGATATTGCCACTGATTTGTTTATCCTTTTAGTAGATTTGGAAGGTTTTGCAGAAGCAGCATTAGTTCCAGTGCCTTGTATTGCCAGGTTTAGGAAACACAAAGACGGCAGTGATTCATGTATGTAGGGAGCATAGATCACTGCTATCTCCATCTGATAGACCATAAGTCCATGCCAGTCTGGTGTACAGTATACAGTAGGTATCATTTTGTTTGATGGCTGTTCATCTACTGAAAGCACTTCTGAATAAGTTTTCTTGACAGATACATGGAATGAATGGTTGCCTTTTGAGGAAAGGTTAGACCGGCAAGGTTTGTACCTGCTGAAGTTTAGAAGTGTGTGATGGGACTTTACTGCAACATATCAGATCCCAAGTGATAAAGGAAGTCACTGTTTAAAAACAAAGGGGGTGGAGGTACAGGAGGCTGAAGACCCACAATCAATGTTTTAGAAAGCGTTGTTTTTCCACTGGCATCAGATTTCTGAACAGTCCATAAACCCTTGAATGCTTTCTCATTATTTGTCTTTTGCACATTTACTTAGTCTTGTAACTTACAGTAATTTTTATGTCTTGCACTGTACTGCTGCCACAAAACAGCAAATTTCACAACATTTGTCAGGGATAATAGACCTGACTCTGATTCTGAGGATTAAATGGCTTTGGATCCTTAAGGGGCAGTAGAGCTGCAGAATAATTCTTCGAGTATTTTTATGGCAGTGTTAAATTGATTTTTTTAAAGAAGGGATGAAAGATCAGAAGAAGTGGACAGCAGTGCAACAGTTAAGTCACAATCAGATTAGAACAGATCTTATTAAATGAAGGAGGAGGTCTAAAATAATGAGTGAGACACTCGCACTCCTATGTGATATGTTCAAAAGTAGAAACATAGATAACCTGCAGCACAATACAGGCCCTTTGGCCCTCAAAGTTGTGCTGAACATGTCCCTACCTTAGAAATTACTAGGTTTACCTATAGCCCTCTATTTTACTAAGCTCCATGTACCTATCCAAAAGTCTCCTAAAAGACCCTATCGTATCCGCAAGTACATTATATTCATTCATTCATTATGTGCCATGTCATATGACATACAGTAGGTGATCATGGTCTTTCCATGACTATGTTTGTTCTTGGCAAATTTTTCTACAGGTGACCTGCCATTGCCTTCTTCTGGGCAGTGTCTTTACAAGATGGGTGACCCCAGCCATTATACTTCTCAGAGATTGTATGGCATCAGTGGTCACATAACCAGGACTTGTGATAGGCACATTACCAGGAGCTTGAGTGTGTTGCTTGGATTTCCAGCTTCTGCAGATTTTCTCTTGTTTGTGTACCACAATGCACCAATGGCTGTGCTGATGGGGTTATTCCTTCTGTGTTCTGATGTGCGAGTTCAAGCGCTTAAGGTTCTTCAGCACAAACACTGTGGTTTAGGATTGAATGATTGACATCATGCCTGCACTGAACAGTTCAGCAGGCAATCACTGCACAATTGCTAGACATTTCACAAATACATTATCTGGTATTCATGCAGAGTGCACACACACACACACACACACCTGACAGCATTCTAGACTACTAAATGTTCCTGCATTATCCAAAAAAATGATGCTAAAAATCTAATTCTTTTCCTCCATTATCTCGAAACTCAAAAATTAAAGAGGCATGTTTCTTATTACAAAATGCAAACGTTTGAGAAGTAACCTGATTGTGGTGTAAAAGGTTACATGGAGAATGTGGATTTGGAATATAATTTCAAATTTGCAAGCAGGGCATGATTTCTGATTCAAAACGTAAGTTTAAAAATATCAGCAAATTGTTTCCGAAACTATTGGGTGCTCTTTGTACAACATTTTCACAGTTTGTCTGTGATAAAGTAGGTTTTCTCTAAGTTCTCCAGACTCCCCCCACACCTAAAGTGGCAGTAATAGTTTTTACTGCCCACACTATACCACCCTTTTGTGTAGATTAATTGCAAAAAAAAACATATCAATGGGAGAAAAAGCAGCAGGGGTACAAGGAAGTTAGGAGAGGGAGAATGTTGCCAAGCTGTTTGCTACCCTGAGAGCTGGCATGGACCCATTTGGATGAGTGGGATAATGAAAAGGCTTGTGAGAAATTGTAAGTAAATGCAGGAAAAGAACGTCAAAAGTTCTTGAGTCTGTTCCAACATTCAGTAGGATGATGGCTGCTCCTTTGTAACTTGTTTCTGCTTTATGCCTACTAAGCTTTATGCTTTATGTTTATTAATTCCCAGAGTGCTTGGAATATCTTGTGTAAGTATAATTTCTCCTCATGCAGAAAATAATATGACAAGTCCAGATATTTTAGTGGAGGTCAAATACTGGGTGCATTTAAGCAATTGTAATGGGAGAATTATGAATGATTTCAATGGATAAATGGATCAAATTGACTTTCCTATCCATACTGGTCTTGTGAATGTGTTGCCAAGGGGAATTTTAGCTCAGGATAGACAAATACTTTAATATACATGGTTAAAGTTCTAATGTGATTACTTGAAGATGTAACAATTTACAGTGAGGAAACATATTAAGTACAGCATAAGAGTCAGCCAAATGCAATTCCCTTTTCTCAAAGTAATGGGCTGGGTTGATCAGACCCAAAAGACCTAAACAATTCGATTGCCCGGGAGATGTGGGAAGAAGCATACAAGTACAACAAATTCATTTAAACCTAATTTATTATCATAAAATAGAAAGCAAAAATAAACCACAATAAATGCTACATAGTAAGTTACGAATATTTCAGGACTTATGATTCTTAGCCTCCACTTGATTTTTATGCTGTTGTTGGGTGGACTTTGATTGTCACTGCTGTCAGAGGACTTGATTGTTGCTCCTGATGAGGAAACTCTGAATTCCTACTCGTGAAACCACCCTGGGTCTCTTAAGCGCCAATCGTGATTCATCCAGTCTGGGTGAAGTCCCAAGAACTAAAAGAAAGGTACCCAAGTAAATAGAGAGCTACAAAAGCATAGAGAGCCAGGCAGAGACAGTTTCTTGGGTCTTTTTTTCTCATGCCACTAACTTAGCATGGTTTCTTTCATTCAAGCAACTTAAGTGTTCATTGACAGACATCCTCACACCACTGCTGCCTTGAGGCCGGGAAAGACTCCAGCCGCTATCAGCAAGCATTAAACATTAACAACCTTGCAGTGTTTAACTTGTACAGACACCTTGACAGCTTACATGCGGTGAGCTCGTAAAGAGTTAAAATTTCACTTGGAGCTCTTCAGATTTTCATCCAATATTTTACAAAACTTAATACGCCACAGCTTGCACAGTTCCTTCGTCTATGCCGCATCTCTTCCTAGGGTGAGGCTTTCTTTTCCAGGTCATTAGAGATGTCCTGCTGCTTCAAAGAATGGAGTTACCCTTCACCTGCCATTGATGCTGCCCTCAGCTGCATCTCTTCCATTTCCCGGACATTCGTGGCGGCCCCACTTTCCCACCGCCTTAACAGCAATAGATTTCCTCTTGTCCTCACCTACCACCCCATGACCCTCTGCATCCAACACTCATTCTTTACAACTTTTGCCTTGTTCAATGGGACCTTACCACCAAACACATTCCCCCCCCCCACACACTCTCCGCTTCCTGCAGGAATTGCTCCCCCCATGATTCCCTTGTTCATTCGTCCCTCCCCAATAATTTCCCTACTGACACATATCACTGTAGGTGACAGAAATGCTAGACCTGCTCACTAGCCTCCTCCCTCACCACCATTCGATGCTTCCAGGTGAAGCATCACTTGGGGTTGGGGTTGAAGCAACACTTGAATCTGTTGGGGTTGTCGATCATATCCCGTTCTGCTGCTGCGACCTTCTCTACGTTGGTGAGATCTGATTTAACTTGGGGGACTGCTTTGTCAAGCACGTCTGCACCATTTGCAAAGCAGAATTTCCTGGTGGCCAACCATTTTAATTCATATCCCCATTCCTGCTTTGACATGTTGGTCTCTGGCCTCCTCTTTTGCCACGATGAGTCCACTCTCAGGGTGGAGGAGCAACACATATTCCTTCTAGGTCGCCTCCAACTTGATGGCATGTCTCTGCATTAACACCAATTGCTCCTTCTGATATTTTTTCCTCCCCTTTCCTTATTCTTCTATTCTCTACTCTAGTCTCTTACCATTACTCCTCACCTGCCTATCATCTTCCGCTGAAGCATCTCCTCCTTCCCTTTGTCCTATGGTCCACTTTCATCTCCTATCAGACTCCTTCTTCTCCAGCCCTGTACCTTTCCCTCCCACCTGGCTTCACCTATCACTTTCTAGCTACACCTCCTTTTCCTCCCCCCCCCCCACTTTTTCTGGCATTTTCCCCCTTTCTTTACAGTCCTAACTACATTCACTTCTGCCCCCTGAAATTCTTGAATTTACTAATTCTCCAGTGTAATTTTCCAGCTATCCAATACCCACTCTTGCTTTTCCTTTACTCTTTATAGATCTGGAAAAGCCTTTGATAGCCTCTTTTATATTGCTGATTAGGTTGCCTTCATATATCATCCATTCGTTCTTTATGATTTTGCTCAGTTGCCTTCTGATAGTTTTTAAAAGCTTCCCAATCCTCTAACTTCCCACTGATTTTTGCTATATTATATTCCCTCTTCTTTGCTTTTATTGTGTCTTTGACTTCCCTTGTGACCCACGGTTGCTTCATCCTCCCTTTATAATTCTTCTTCATCTTTGGGATGTTTCTATCACGTGACTTCCAAGTTGCCCACAGAAACTCCAGCCATTGCTGTTCTGTTGTCATTCATGATAGTGTCCCTTTCCAATCAACATTGTCAGCTCTTCTCTCATACCTCTGTAATTCCTTTCATTCCACTGGAGTACTGATACATCTGACTTTAACTTCTCCCTCTCAAACTACTGGATGAATTCTATCATATTATGAACTCTGTCTCCTAAGAGTTCCTACACTTTAAGCTACCTAATCAAACATGTTTCATTACACAACACCCAATGCAGAATTGCTTTTCTCCAAATAGGTTCAACCACAAGCTGTTCTAAAAAGCCATCTTGTAGGCATTTTACAAATTCACTCTCTTGGGATCCAACACTAACCTGTTGTTCCCAATCTACCTACATATTGAAATGCCCAAGATTATGGTAACATTACTCTTATTATATTACTTCTCTATCTTACATTGTTATTTATATCCCACATCCTGGCTACAGTTCAGTGGCCTGTATATAACTGCCATCTGAGTCTTTTTACCCTTGCTTACCTACAAGGAATCTACATCTTCTAATCTTATATTACCTCTTTCTATCTGATTTCATTTTTTACCAACAGAACTACCCTACCCCCTCTGCCTACTTGCCTGTTATTTCAATACAAATTGTATCCCTGGATGTTAAGCTCTCAACTATGACCTTCATTCAACCTTGACTCACTGATGTCCGCAACATCGCACCTGCCAATCTCTAACTGTGCTACAAGATCATCTGCCTTTTTCCATATAGTGCATGCATTCAAATATAACACCTTCAGTCCTCTACTCATCACCATTTTCAGTTGCCCCCTGTTGTACTTCATCTGTTCCCACTGACTGCAATATTGTCTTATGCTGCCTGTCTTTCCACACAGCCTCACTATACAATATATCATCTTGTATAACTATTGTCTCATCCTCAGCACTATCACTCCAGTTTGCATCCTCCTGCCAAATTAGTTTAAACCCTCCCCAGCAGCTCTAGCAAACTTGCCCGCAAAGATATTGGTCTCCTTGAGTTCACACATAACCTGCCCTTTTTGTATAGGTCATATGTTCCCCAGAAGAGATCCCAATGATCCAGAAATCTGAGCCTTGCCCCCTGTGCCACTCCATCTACCACTCATTTATCTCTACAATCATCCTATTCCTGCCCTGGCTAGCATGTGGTACTGGGAGTAATCTAGCGATTATGACCTTGGAGGTCCTGCTCTTCAGCTTCTTTCCTAAATTCCAATACACAACATGTAAGTCCCTCATCATCACACATCTACTACTGAAGCCTGCACTATGAGTGTGACCACCTCAGTAGAAGTCTCAGCTTCTGATGTTTCCAGCCTCCTGGATAGTCCTGAGTACATCCAGCTCCAGATCCTTTCCTTGACCTGAAGTTGGGTGCTCTTCCTGCAGATGGAGTCATTAGAGAAACTGTTAGGTGACCTGAATTCCGAATCTCACAGAAGGAACTGCCTGATCTACCATCCTACCAACATTTCTTATACTTCGAAGTTCTCAAGCTTTAAGTTCTCGCTTGCATTTGGTTAAGCCTGTTAAACCAGTGCCTGCCCACTCTAACACTGGCTTCCTGCAACAATGACTGCTCCAGCAATTCCACTTACACCTCACTTCTTTTTATTGGTCTGCCGAGTCCCTAAAAGATCAAGAGGATTGCAGCCCTTTGAAAATTTCAGAAAGGCTCCGAGCTCTTTTTAAACCTCATGTAGCCTCGCCAACGAATGATATCTGGCAATAATTGCAGTCTGCAGAAAAGTTACAAAAGGTCCCAATCTTTTTCTGAACCTCGCACAGCCTCACCAATGAACAATCTCTTACAATGAGTAACCTTCAAAAATTTGGTTCTCTGATAACTCAGGTTATGGAAAAGAATCTTTGTAAACTCTGGATGGATGAAGTTTTGTATAATAAATTTTTTCAATGTGTCTTCCATATGATTCCAGTGGCCACCTGGGAGAGCTCTGATGCTTGGGATCCACCTTCTTGGTAGTTAGCAGTGAAAGTGAATCCCTATTTGTGGTCAATACTGAATGTGGACAATTTGTTAAGTATGCAAGACAGACTCATGTATGAGAAATAAAGTTTTTAGGGAGACTGCAATGCTGAGAGACAATTTCGAAAAGAAACAAGTTTCAGGAAAAACTGTCGCATTTGAAAATAGACATTTTTTTTCAGGCCAATGAGGTTGGAAATAATGGTGGCTATAAAATTTTAGGTATAACACTATTCTTGACATCATTCGTGACAATTTTTTGTTGATAGTGTTTTAGTGCTATTGAAAATCCAACTGGAAATTCAGGACCTGGAAATTTAAAAGTATAAAAGATGGGAATATGTTTTCTAGATTATGTTCCCTGTCACTCTATTTATTTGAATTAGAGTTGTCTGATTTCAGTTCTAAGCCAGAGTGATTTTAGAAAGATTTTAAAAAATGGATGACAGTATGGGAGCTTGAATATGTTTAGCAATGAACTAATCAGATGAAAATCCTTTAATGTCAAAAAATGTCTAAGGATTACAGATGATCAGACCAAAAGAAAAAGCCAAATGATTTGCTTCATATCAGGTGACTCTGAAAATAACAGGAACAACAATGCAGAACTAATAGGAGACTTTAATAAACAGAATATGAAATGCAAATTGCTATGTTGAAGGCATCCTTACTCTTTATCTGGTATATGGTTTCAGTGTGACCTACATAACATTTCATATTATGGCATTTTTGTCAAATAGCAACTCTATGATTTACAAATAACAAGAGAAAGTAATAAAGTGTGCTATTGTTAAAAAAGGCAATTTAAAAATAAAGAAATAAATAAATAGATTTGAAGTATTGTTAGTTAAAAACATTTCAGCGATGAAATAAGGAGGGAATGATATACAAAATAAATGCAGAAAGGATTATGAGAGTTTAATGAAAAAAGACATGCACTAATTAATTAATTTGGTGGCTGCCAAGTCAAAATTTAATATGAAAATTGAAGATAAAATGAATAGAAAACAAGCTTTTTTTTCAAAAATAGAATGGGGAGTGGAAGTTTGAGAATGCTGTAGTGTTATTTTGGATTGAATTATAAATATAGAAACTGAGCTGAAAGCTGAATATCAAATAGCTATTACCATGAGTTTGCAGACCTTGAACTAATTAGAGAAAATGTGAATATATCATAAATTCTACTCTCAAAATAGTGAAACAAGAAAACATAATGAATTTGAAGTAACTAATTGGAAGCCCTAAGGATTGGAAGCAAGTATCTGGGAATTAATAACATTTATCTATGAACATATGTAAGAGCAATCTTTCAAAGAGATCCACAACTTATCAAATAAATAAGACATTAATAAAAAGAAGTAGACATAAGTCATCCAGCCCATTAAGCCTGCTACTCCGTTCAAAAAGATCATGACTGATCTGGCCATGGACTCATCTCCACCTTCCTGCCGTTTCCGCATAACCCTTAATTTCCCTACTGTGCAAAAATTGTGCCTTAAATATTCAAAGCACATTTATTATCAAAGTATATATACAGTATACAACCCTGAGATTCACATTCCCATAGACAGCCACGAAATAAAGGGAAACCATGGAGCCATTTAAAGAAAAACACCAAACTCCAACATGCGAAAAAAACGAAATCCAGCAAATGGCACAAATAAAACAATCATAAAACACAGAATACAAAACACCGAATTACAAAGACTTTGAATGAGTCCAGGCATATTCAGTTCAGCTATATTTAATGAGGCAGCCCGTACTGCATCTCTGAGCAGAAAACTTCACAGATTCACTACTCCCTGGGAAAAGCAATTCCTCTTCATCTTTGTCTTAATCTCTTCCCCTGAACCTCAAGGCTATGTCCCCTAGTTCTAGTCTCACAAACTTTTGGAAACAACTTTTTTGCCTTCATATTATCTATCCCTTTCATAATTTTATTTGTTTCTCTCATTCTTTTGAATTCCCATGAATATAGCTTGATCAAACTATCGCACCCCCTATTAGTATGACAAATTCAATCATACTGTAATCACTCTTTCCAAGAGGGTCCCTAATGACAAGATCATTAAACTTCCCTCTCTCATGGCACAGGACCAGATCAAAAATAACATTGCCCTTGTAGTTTCACTAACAAGCTGTTCAAGAAAGCTATCACAGGTGCATTATATGAAGCCCTGTTCAAAACTGCCTTGTCCAATTTGATTTGCCCAATATATAAGCAACTTAAAGATCCCCTTGACAGCTGCCATTTTATTCTTACATCCACTGCCATTCCATTACACGAGAAAGTGATGTAACTATGAGACATTCTTCTCCACTGGAGATGGACTGACGTTGTGTCATTTTCAAGTAAGATGGATAAATTGAATCAGGCACCAATGAGCCTATTAATCTTATTTCAACTGGAAGAAGAATAATAGAATGTAAAATATACCATTTTGCCTGGATAACAACAGAATAAAGCAAAAAATATTCTTGTTACAATTAAGATTCATATTGAAATTCAAGCAGCTAAGTATTTATGAAAGGGCTCTGTGGCTTAGTTGGTTAAAGTGCCTGTCTAGTAAACAGGAGATCCTGGGTTCAATTCCCAGCAGAGCCTTAATTAATTTTTGAATTTGCACAATATAAATAAGATATTTTTTCTGTTTATTCCAGAATTAGCTAGCAAGTAATTTTAAATCCTGTATGAACACCATTGTGGGACAGCCCCCAAACATTTAGTGTATGCAAACACATAAATTTCAAATATGATATCAATGTTTTTGGACACAAAGGAAATAAAAAATAGTGTATGTGAGTGGGGTAGAGATATAAGATCAACTTTGATTTTACTCAAGTTTAAAGTTCAAACTTCAATGTAAATGTATTATCAAATGACATACAAGTCACCATATACTGCCTGAGATTCATTTTCTTGCAGGCGTTCACAGTGAAACAAAAAATACAATAGAATCAATGAAAAGTAAGCAATGTGGAAAAGAAGGAAAACTGTGCAAATACGAAAATAAATTAATAATAATGAGAGCATGGGTTGTGAGTCCATAGGTTGTGTTCAGTGATAAGTTCAGTGTTGAGGTGAGTGCCGTTAAGTCTCACCCTCAGCGAAGGCTATGACCTACTCCTGGTTCTAATTCTTATGCCGTTCCTTTCATTAAAATTACAACAATGTGTAATATTTTGTATCTAAGAAATTTTGAATAATTTTTGAGGGAGATTGATAAGCTTACTGCTAAGACTACAATTCCTCTGACTGAAAACCCTGGAATTGAGGGGAGCATTTCAAGATAATGACCATTAAAGGTTAAAATGAGGAAAAATTTCAAAATGCAAGAGGTATGTCATTGCATTTCACTACCAAAGTGAATTATAGATGTTTAAAGATTCAGCATGTTCTATATTGAGAACCGTTGATTAGTAGTCACTAAGTGAATTAGAGGATATGAGATTAAGGGAAGTGTAAACTTAGGGAATCGGCCTGTAAGTTTCTGGTCAGAATTGAGTTTTTGAACCGCCCATACACCTGCCAGTTTTGTGGGGTGAATGTAAGTCTAGAAGGTGCAGAATGGTTGTGGGCTGAATCAAAGCAAAGGGGCTTGGGCCTGAGAGTAAAGAATGAGCCACTGTTTGGCTGCTGGACCAGAATTGGAGGTGATTCAAAGTTGTAAAATTGAGAGCTGAGACGGCAGATCCTGAGAGCAAGGAAGAAGCTGAATGACAGGTCATACTGGAAAGGTCAGGTATGGCTGAATCAAGGCAGCGGGCGTCGGACCCAAGAGCATATCAAAGTGGCAGGGCCTGGGCCCCGAGAGTGAGGAATGACCCGTTGTTCGGCTGATTTAAGCACTGGGCCAGATTGAAAAAGTCAGGATGTCAGGGCTGGAGGTGAGGAATGGGCCAGTTATCAGCTCGCTGCCCCGCAAGGTTTATTTTTCTCTGTGTTGTGGCTTGCAAATAACGGGCTCCTGGATTTGCTGTGACTGGCTTTGTGATTGTGGACTCACTTTTGTAAACACCATTTCTAAATGTTGGTGCTTATTTTACTTGTTTGCACAATTTGTTTCCTGCACATTGGGCATTTGGTAGGCTTCCTTTTTAATGGTTTTTTTTTGCTTTCTGGCTGACGGTAAGGAGATGAATCTCAAGGTTGTATATAGTTTAATAAAATTGTACTTTGAACTTTGACCTTTGAACCCATGACATCATTGAATGATAGAGCAGACTTGCTGGGCAACATGCTATAATATGCTTTAGTTTCTTTTTTCATTTTACGGGTTTTGCTTTGTGGCTTGAATCTGTAAATTATAAAGATGGCAATCATGGCTGAAAGATGCCGATTTAAACAGAAATATCTTGCAGAAAGTAGTGTTGAAATATATATTTCATAAATATACACATGAATAATCATCAAACAAACATTGCTGCATTAAATCATTCTAGACTTCATAAACAAAACCTGCATTTTCTTCTTTCCCAAGCACATTCTTTATGTCTAAAATCTGCACGTGTATTATATGGGATGTTCACATGATGCACTCAGGCTTGCAGACAGCGACGCTTCTCCAAACACCACCTGAAGATTCCTTTTGTAAGTACGGAATCCTTGGCAACTTGGTATATTACAGAAATCTCAAAGATTTGATTCATTACCTTCCTGTACAATGAGGGCAATGAGGCTCAGAGCCACTATTTACTGATGCCTGTTTGCAACAACCAGGAGCCTCTGTGTGCTCTTTTATACTTTGGATTCCATTTCACTCAACTTTTTACTTTGATACAGGAGCATATGGAAACATAGAAAACCTACAGCACAATACAGGCCCTTCAGCCACAATGCTGAGCCGAACATGCACTTACTTTAGAAATTACCTAGGGTTACCCATAGCCAACTATTTTTCTAAGCTCCATGAGTCTCTTAAAAGACCCTATTGTATCTGCCTCCATCACCGTCACTGGCAGCCCATTCCACACACTCACCATTCTTTGTGTAAAGAACTTACCCCTGACATCTCCTCTGTACCTACTTGTGGTGAACTACATATACCTGTCTGGACACGCCCCCCCCCCCCCCCCGGCTGACTGCTCCTGTGGCTCCTCCCACTGACCGTGGCTCCTCCCACAGACCCCGGTATAAAGGCGATTGGAGGCACAGCCCCTTCCTCAGTCTCCAGGATGTTGTGTGGTGGTCACTTGCTGCTTGTTCTTTCTTCCCGCCAATAAAAGCCTATATCTCGCCTCACGTCTCCAAGAGTTATTGATGGTGCATCAATTTTATTGGCTGGAAGTTTTAAAACTTGGGGAGTGTTTTACGTCCGGAAAAATTAGACTTGGACCCTCAAGCTCCAGAAGTAGCTCTTGCCTTTGAACTCTGGCTTGCATGCTTCCAATCATACTTGGAAGTGATTCCCGTGACTGAGCCTGCTATCATGCACAAAATCCTCCTTTCCAGGGTCAGCCCAAAAGTATTCTCCCTTATCAGGGACCTGCCGACCTACCAAGGGGCACTGGATGCCCTCAAAAGATAGTACCTGCGGCCGGTGAACACCGTCTACGCAAGACATCGCTTAGCGACGCGGTGGCAGCGGGCCGGAGAGTCGAGCGGGGAGTTTCTCTGAGCCCTATAGACATTCGTGCGGGCCTGCGACTGCAAGGGACTGACGGCGGAACAGCATGCGGAGCTCCTGGTACGAGACGCCTTCGTTACAGGGATCAGGTCAGTGTACGTGCGACAGCGGCTGCTGGAAAACGCCGATCTTACCTTACGCTCGGTGATTGAGCTGGCTGACACGCTAGAGGCTGCACTGCACAACGCTGACGCTGTCCAGCCGCGTGATCCCCCGCCGGTTCCATGGATGCTGCAGACCCCGCCACCCGCGAGCGAATTGACCTCGGCTGCTGCCAGTCGCGAGTCCACGAACTCCCTGAAACCGACCACAGCTGCTGCCAGTCGCAAGTCCGCGCAGTGTTACTTCTGTGGACTCGAAAAACACCCCCGAAAATGCTGCCCAGCCCGAGAAGCAACCTGCTCCAGCTATGGAAAGAAGGGCCATTTTGCCAGGGTCTGTAAGTCTGAACCACGAGCGGGGTCAGGCAGCGCCGCGTGTGAGGCATGGGGGCCGCCATCTTGGTCGTCACCATCTTGCCTACCTGCCTCGTGTGAGACATGGGGGCGGACATCTTTGTCGGCGCCACCTCGCCCCGCCTCCGACCCACAAGTGCTTACCGGGCACCAAGATGGCAATTCAACTCTGGCCTCCGTAACCCTCGACCAAAGCGCCCCACACCAGCTTGCAAGGTCAATGATGGACATCCCGTGGTTTGACACGGGCAGCACTGAGAGTTTTATTCACCTGGACATGGTGCAACGCTGCGGACTCGTGACACAGCCGGTAAGCCAGAGGGTCACCATGGCTTCTGGGTCGCATTCCACAGACATCTGGGGGGGCTGTGTAGCCACATTGGTGGTGCAGGTCACAGAATATTGGGACTTTGCGCTACTGGTCATGCCTCAACTGTGCGTGCCTGTGCTATTGGGGCTGGACTTCCAGAGCCACTTCAAAAGTGTGACTATGGCATATGACGGGCCCCTCCCACCAATCACTGTCAGGAATCCTCAGTTTTGTGGGACTTCGTCATATACCCCGCTACTGACCACACACACACACCGACCCACACATCCCACCCAGCACCATGCGGACAGCTGCGCTACTGACACCACTTGCAGCCTTTCCACCCTCAAGATCCCTCCCCCACCGCTGTTCGCCAACCTGACCCCCGACTGTAAACCTGTGGCAACTAAAAGCAGGAGGTACAGCGCGGGGGACAGGGCCTTCATTCAGTCAGAGGTGCAGCGGCTGTTCAGGGAGGGCATCATTGAGCCAAGCACAAGTCCTTGGAGGGCCCAGGTGGTTGTTGTTCGGACCGGGCAGAAAAGTAGGATGGTCGTGGACTATAGCCAGACCATCAATCGGTTCACGCAGCTTGACGCGTACCCCCTACCCTGCATTGCGGATATGGTCAACCAGATAGCTCAGTACAAGGTGTACTCGACCATAGATCTGAAATCCGCTTACCCCCAGCTCCCCATCCGCTCAGAGGACCGCCCCTACACCGCCTTCGAGGCGGGCGGCAGGTTCTATCACTTCCTGCGCGTCCCCTTCAGTGTCACGAATGGTGTCTCTGTCTTCCAGCGGGAAATGGACCGGATGGTGGACCGGTGCCAACTGAAGGCCACATTTCCCTATCTGGATAACATCACCATCTGTGGTCACAACCTCTCGGATCACAACATCAACCTCCAACGATTTTTCCAAGTGGCCAAAGCTCTGAACCTTACTTATAACAGGGACAAGTGTGTGTTCAGAACCACTCGACTCACTATCCTTGGGTATGTCATGGAGAATGGGGTCATTGGCCCTGATCTCGACTGTATGCGCCCCCTGTTAGAACTCCCTCTTCCCACCATCCTCAGAGCCCTCAGATGGTGCATGGGCTTCTTTTCCTATTACGCCCAATGGGTCCCCCATTACGCAGACAAGGCCCGCCCCCGGTCAAGTCTACCACATTTCCCCTCTCTGCCGAGGCCCGCGCGGCCTTCAGCCGCATTGAAGGGGACATTGCCAAAGCAGCGATGCATGTAGTGGACGAGACCATTCCCTTCCAAATAGAGAGTGACGCCTCCGACTTCGCGCTGGCGGCTACCCTGAATCAGGCAGGAAGGCTGGTAACATTCTTCTCTCGTACCCTTCAAGGCCCTGAAATTCAGCACTCCGTGGTGGAGAAAGAAGCCCAGGCAATAGTGGAAGCTATTAGGCACTGGAGGCACTATCTCGCCAGCAAAAGGTTCACCTTGCTGACCGACCAGCACTCAGTTGCGTTCATGTTCAGCAACCAACAGCGGGGCAAAATCAAAAATGATAAAATTTTGCGGTGGAGAATAGAACTCTCCACCTACAACTATGATATCCTGTACCGGCCTGGAAGGCTCAATGAGCCCCCTGATGCCCTATCCCGGGGAGCGTGTGCCAGTGCGCAGCTCGACCAACTATACGCCCTCCATGCAGATCTTTGTCACCCGGGGGTCACCCAATTTCGTGAAAGCCCAGAACCTGCCTTACTCCCTTGAGGACATCAGGACGATGACCAGGGACTGCCAAGTCTGCGCTGAGTGCAAACCGCACTTCTACCATCCTGACAAGGCGCAACTTATCAAGGCCACCCACCCCTTTGAGCGACTGAGTGTTGACTTTAAGGGCCCCCTTCCCTCCACCGACCGCAATGTCTACTTTCTCAACATTATCGACGAGTACTCACGGTTCCCCTTTGCCATCCCCTGCCCTGACACCTCTGCCACATCCGTCATAAAAGCCCTGCGCCAGCTCTTTCACTCTATTCGGATATCCCTGCTATATCCACAGTGATAGAGGGTCCTCCTTTATGAGTGAAGAGCTGTGCCAGTACCTGCTGGCTAGGGGCATTGCTACTAGTCGGACCACGAGCTATAATCCCTGGGGAAATGGACAAGTGGAGAGGGAGAATGCCACAGTGTGGAAGGCCACACTTTTAGTCCTTAAGTCAAAGGGGTTGCCGGTCTCTTGATGGCAGGAGGTCCTCCCCGAGGCACTCCACTCTATCCACTCCCGTTATGTACGTCCACCAATGCCACCCCTCATGAGCGCCGCTTTCCTTTTCCCAGGAAGTCTGCCACTTGTACCACCCGACTGGCTTGGCTGACATCCCCAGGGCCAGTGCTGCTCCGGAAACATGCGCGGAGCAATAAATACTCCCCGCTGGTCGAGAGGGTTCACCTACTACATGCGAACCCCCAGTACGCCTATGTGGTCTTACCTGATGGGTGGGAGGACACGGTCTCCGTCCGCGACCTGGCGCCCACAGGAGCAGCTGACCACTACCCCGAACACTCCACAGTAACGTTGAACCCTGTACCCGAGGTGACACCGCGCACACGAAGCCCTACACAGACTTCTCATGACACTCCCATACTGGGCGTCTCGTACGTGCATATACCAGGCGCCTCGCACACACATGAGGGATTACTGACGCCTAGTGGGCTGACACCTCCAGTTAGGCCGGAACCAGCACAACCACTGTCTCTGGTGCAATCACCACTGGCACCTGTGCAATCACAGCCGGTGCTACGTAGATCGCAGCGACAGATTCGACCTCCTGATAGACTTAACCTGTAAATATACGTAAGAAACTTCGCCCCATGGGGACTGTCTTTTAAAACAAAGGGGGGTGGGGTGAATGTGGTGAACTACATATACCTGTCTGGACACACTCCCCCCGCTGACTGCTCCTGTGGCTCCTCCCACAGACCCTGGTATAAAGGCGATTGGAGGCACAGCCCCTTCCTCAGTCTCCAGGATGTTGTGTGGTGGTCACTTGCTGCTTGTTCTTTCTTCCAGCCAATAAAAGCCTATATCTCGCCTCACGTCTCCGAGAGTTATTGATGGTGCATCACTACTTCCAAACACCTTAAAACTGTGCCCTCTTGTGTTCGCCACTTCAGCCCTGGGAAAAAGCCTCTGACTATCCACATGATCAATGCCTCTCATTATCTTATACACCTCTATCAGGTTACCTCTCATCTAGCGTTGCTCCAAGGAGAAAAGACCAAGGTCACTGAACCTATTCTCATAAGGCATGCTTCCCAGTCCAGGCAACATCCTTGTAAATCTCCTCTGCACCCATTCCATGGCTTCTACATCCTTCTTGTAGTGAGGTGACCAGAACTATGCACTGTACTCCAAGTGGGTCCTATATAACTGTAACATTACCTCCTAGCTCTTAAACTCAATCCCCTGGTTGATGAAAGCCAATGCACCATATGCCTTCTTAACGACAGAGTCAACCTGCACAGCAGTTTTGAGTGTCCTATGGACACAGGCCCCAAGATCCCTCTGATCCTCCACACTGCCAAGAGTCTTAACCTTAATACTATATTCTGCCATCAGATTTGACCTACCAAAATGAACCACCTCACACTTTGCATCCTATCGTTGTCTCGGTGTAACCTCTGACAGCCCTCCACACTATCCACAACACCCCCAACCTTTGTGTCATCAGTAAAGGTTTGGCTGAGTTTTGTAGCACAAGAAATTTAGAGCCTTTTGATGAACAAATAATAGATTTTCTGATCATTTAAACAACTTTTTGTAGATAGGCTATGAGTTTTTAAGTAAATTGGAGACAGTGCTTTCAAACTTGACATCAAAGAATGTGAGACGTTTCATCTGATAAGACTGCCTTCACATTTAAAAAAAATATATATCAGAGGCATTCTAGTGATCATGGCTTTGATCGGTTTGTATATACTTCAATTGGAAGTCCATGCATTTCCAATGAGTCAATCATCTAATTAGTTTTTTTTTGCTGTGTTCACATTTGGATTCTTTGTGTAGCTGGGGAGAGAGGAAGGATGTGGAATGGTACTAAGATATAGAAATGACACTGCTTCTGTTGCTTTTTCTTACATTTCTTGGTCCCATTTAATTAATTAGTCCTTCACTTACAAACGAGAAAATCTGCAGGTGCTGGAAATCCAAGCAACACGCACAAAATGCTGGAGGAACTCAGCAGGCCAGGCAGCATCTACGGAAAAGAGTACAGTTGACGCTTTGGGCCAAAACCCTTCGGCAGGATTTTGGCCTGAAGTGTCAACTATACTTTTTTTTCCGTCGATGCAGCCTGACCTTCTGAGTTCCTCCAGCAATTTGTGCGTGTTAGTCCTTCATTTATTTTTATTTTTCTTGATCACGCAATGGTACTCTAGCTGACATTTTTGACTGCTTGCTCTTGGTGAGGAAGAGCAGGGCTGACAGATTTCTAGCACGGTAGAGACTGTTTTCTATTAAACCTTGTCTTTTTGCTTCCAAAATATGGGACATTTGTCTCCAGCTTCCTATTATTTTTGAATAAATCCTTAATTCCTTTCAATCTTAGCTGATAATTATTTGTTTTTGATTCCTCTTTTAAAACCACATGCCTGTTTTTAATACTGTGAAGAGCTTTTTTTCTCTCTGAAGGGGCTTTCCTTTTCAGACTTTAAGTAATCAATTTAATTCGTCGAATTCCTGTGTCCTTATTCGAGGACACGACCTTAGCTCTGGTTTTTCTTACCTCTGGTTCAACAAGTGGGTGTTGTTTCTAAGTGGAAGCAATCCTCTTTTCATTTACATGAGCAAATTCTCTTTTTTCTGACAAATACACTGGACTGTGAAGTTGAACTCCACAGAGAATAACAACAGAGTGCAACCAGTTAGGAGTAGT
The DNA here is from genome assembly GCF_048418815.1 of Hemitrygon akajei. Taxonomy (NCBI): domain Eukaryota; kingdom Metazoa; phylum Chordata; class Chondrichthyes; order Myliobatiformes; family Dasyatidae; genus Hemitrygon; species Hemitrygon akajei. Next base: position 34,748,087 of record NC_133145.1, read on the forward strand.
TCCCCATGTGTACAATGTTTGTGCATGACAACATTTACTAAGTGGGCAGATTATAATGATAATTACTGTGCAATATTAAGATGAAGAATCTTATTGCCCAATTTTGACCTGAGTGCTCGAGCTTACAGTGTAAATTCAATTTACTCAGAAGACCCAGAATTTACCCCACCTCTACTGTTCAGGGATTACAAATATTTGTTGGCGATTGACTTAAGAGAGTAATGTCAAATGTTAGTATTTTGCCAGAAGTTGTAGAGGTATTGGAGAACTGCAGTGACTGGTTTTATAAAAGGAAGTGTGAATATGCAAAACAAATGAAAAACTAGAGATGTTGGAGAGAGAAACAGAATTAACATTGCAGGTGGAAGAGCCTTTGTCAGCAGTGAGTACTTTAAACCGTTATATTCAGTGTCACGGGGGCATTGTTAGAATGTGATCTGCGCAAAACTGCTGCTCATTAGTTGAGCAATGTCACAGTGAGAATGTGCTGCCTTGAATTTTCAACATAATGATGGGCGCGGCATGCAGAGTGATTTGGAAGCAATTCCCCAAGGAGTACAGCATGTTCAGAAAGAGGAGGAGGGAAGCACAGTATGTGGCAATCTGAAGAAATTGCCACATGCTGCAGGGAGAAGTCCCCTGCAAGTCCACATAAAGTTGCTGAGAGTGTTTTTCTACAGCAACAAGGTGTAACGCTTCACCAGGATGGTACTGAGGTAGGCACAGGGCCAGACATAAGGACGTTGCCAACATGTAGAAGGGTCACGCTTGCTATCAAATTTTATGCTTTTGATCATTCCAAGCCAGTGCCAAAGGTACTTGTAACATTTCCCATTTTGCACCTGGCTGCCTCAGGAAGGTCACAGATCTCCTTTCCAGGAAAATGCCATTCATCATGTTTGTCTTTGGCCAGGAACAAAACACGAGGACTCCAAGATTTTTAGTGGGGTAGGATGTAAGCACCTGAGTTCACATTGTGCTGTGGGTATCATATTTATTGAAACATTCCACAACCACAGGGAGCATTATGATGGCAATATCCTCTATCTATTTTACAATCTGCCATCAATAGCTACTATTGGAGTATAAAAGTATAAATTTTAAACTTGCTATTTGCTATGCATGTACCCAATTTAGTAGGAGAATGAAATCCTAAGAATGTAGAAGACAATGGTGTGTTAATGAGAGGTAGCTAAGAGATGTAGATTAGAACATGATTAAGTCAATGGGTAGAAACAATAGTGGCAGGATGTACGTGTGATACGCAACTATAGACTATAGATATGCTAATGCAACTGGACCAGGAGATTGCTATAAAAAATGCTATGTCCAAAGGATCGGTGGGCAATCAGCGACTAGCTCAATGACTGTCTCAGCTTTGATTTGCAAATTAAAGTTTAATACTTCTTGAAGAATCTTCTGCGTCTCCTGGTCATTTGTGGGGCACGAGAAACCACGACACTACCAATGGGAAGGACAACAGGCACTCAGTCATTACCTGGATCTGGATGCTAGTGCAAAATGCAGCAAGAGACAAATTGCCATATGCAATTTCCATATTCAACCTCCACATGCAGCCCTTTGGTGCATTTGAATCTCTGCTGCATTGATTACTCTAAAGGTGTCGGAGCAAGTTTCCAAATCTCTGATTGCCTATTTTATAATTCTCACCCTGGTATTATGTGGGCTCAGCCTGTTGCCAGCAATTGCAACACAAGGTAGAGGAGTGAACTAGGAGAAGAAGGAGCAAATCGAGAAAGAAGAATAGGAAGAAAGGAATGAAACAAGGCAGCAAGGGCAAGACGACCTGTCTGGGCGGGCACTCAGTATTTGGTTGGTGTTACGTACCCCATATCTGGGTCACTTACCAGCAAAGATAGAGAGGTCCGTTGAAGTCTGATGGTACTATTTTTAACAGTATTTATTGGTAAAAATACACAAAAGTAATATCAATGCAAACATACAGATAATATACGTCGTCAATACTAACTCTAACAGTGCGGGTATGATAATAATCAATAAGAAATAAGCTCTATCGTTGTCTAGGGGATAATGTATTGTCCGATGGAAATATAAAAGTCATTAGCTCATTCAGGCTGCAGCCTTTGGTTGGAGTCAAGAGAGACAGATGTTTAAACTTGCCAGCTTTTCCTTTTTATGATGTCGATCCTTCGAGAGTTCCGTTTTTGTAGTCGGTCCTTTTAGCTAAGCTGTTCCGTGGAAGCCCGCCAATTCCTAGGCCAAGGAAAAGGACGCACGCGAGCCCCACCGGCTGTCGTTATTAAACGCTATCACGGGATTTCTAGCGTTTCTCCGGGTGCGTCTAAAGGGGCTGTTCCCCAGACCCTCTTTTATCCTTACTCACGGGGTCTCAGATGTCAATCAGGTTGAGATGATGCAATCCCTCAACCAACCCCCTTTTGATCATTCCCTGAGGGCTTCCATGAAGTACAGTACTCAATACACAACTCCGTTTCCAAGAGACAATGGCCGTTTCCCGTGGCTTTGTATCGCTGAGGGGCCAGGACATTCCAAACCCCTTTGTGGATTCTGCGTGTCTTTCTCTCGCTTCCTGGGTCTCCTGACCTGAATTAATAGCGATCTTGCGATTCTCAAAAAGGAGGGGGCTACTTTGTACCCTTCGGCCCCTCAGAGTTGGGGCACAGGCGTAACAGTTGGATACAGTCACAAATTGATAGGACTGTCATTTTAAGTGAAATTAAAAAAAAAGAACAAAACGTAAGAGATGCTGGAAATCTAGAGCAGCACATACAAAATGCTGGAGGAATTCAGAAGGTCGGACAGCATATAGCAAAATGAATAAGCAGTTGACTTCTGGGGCGAAGGACTGGAACGGAAGGATGAAGGAGTTAGAATAAGAAGGAGTACAAGCTAGAAGGTGGTAGGTGAAGCCAGTAGAGGGAGAAGGTTGGTGGGTAGTGGGGGGGGGGGATTGAATTGAGGAACTTGGTTGTGATAGGTGGAAAAGGTAAAGGGTTGAAGCAGAATGAATCTGACAGGAGAGGAGACTGAACCAATGAAGGAAGGGAAGGGAGGAGGACACTAGGAGAGGGCGGTAGGCAAGTGGAAGGAAAAAAAATTGTAAATGCTGGAAATCTAAAATTAAAGCAAATTCTGGAAAAACTTGGTAGGTGATATAGCACCTACTGAAAGGAAACAACATCAAGGTTTCAGGCTTCAGGCCAATTATCAGAGAACTTTTATTGTTAATCTGAAATGTTAATCCTGGTTCTTTCCACAGATTTGGAACACCTGTACCCAGTCTCCAGACGTGGCCATCTTCCTTTTGTCTGCCATGTTATTTCCCTCTCTCATTCCCATTCAGACCAATCTGTGTGTGGTCTCTTGCACAGTTACAATAATGAGAGCCTGAGGAGCTTCATCTTCTGCCTGGGCAATGTGTAAAATTTATCGGTTTTCCTATTGCAGTAAACAAAATTCTGGAGATCAGTGGGTCAGGCAGCATCTATGAAGGGAAATGTCTTGTTGAAGTTTTGGATTGGGAGCCTTCATCAGGACTGGGAAGAAGGAGGAGAGATCGCCAGTGTAAAAATATGGAGGGAGGGGGAAGTAAGTAGAAGTGACAAAGGGATGAAGAACATGGAATCTGATAGAACAGGACTGAGAACTACGGAATGGGGAGGGGAACTGAAGGTAGGACTATGTGGGTAATGGGCAGATAAACAGGATGGGTCAGAGGCCTGTGAGATAAGAAAATACAAAGGGGAGGATGGGGAGAAGTGGTTACTGCAAGCTAAATAAATTGATCTTCATGCCATCTGGTCTGAGACTATGAAGGCAGAATATGAGGTGCTGACCCTATAAGTGGTGCCTAGCTACAACTTGGCAGTAGAGACAGCCATGGACAGACATGTTGATGAGGGAATGGGAAGTGGAACCTTAATGATTGGCCACTGGAAATCCTGGGTGTTAAGGCAGATGGAGCAACGGTGCTCAACGAAGTGACTTCCCCCAATCTGTTCAACTTTCACTGAGGTAGAGGAGACCATAACGAAATACTGGATGCATCAAATGACACAAGTAGATCCATATTTCAAGGATTTCCTCATCTGGAAGGACCATTTAGCTCCCTGAACGGTGGTGAGGGAGGAAGTGTCCATTCCTCCCTCTGGTTCCACTACTCACCTCTTTTCCTATATTCCATGATCTACTGTCCTCTCTTATCAGATTCCATCTTCTTAAGCCCTTTGTCACATCCTCTTATTATCTCCTTTTCAACCTCCCTTCCCCCATACCTACATATCATACCCCCTCACCTGGATAAACTTATCACCTGCCAGCCATGCTCCGCCATTCCCCACACCTATTTATGCTGGTTCTCTACTCTGTTTCTTTCTTGCTCGAATGAAAAGTCTCAAGCCAACATTTCAGCTCTCCATTTCCCTCCATAGATGCTGGCCTAACCTGCTGAGTTGCTCCAGCCAAAGATTTCCAACATCTGCTGTCTGTGTCCACTCTGCTTTCCAATTGTTGCGTTACTGCTATCTGAAAGAGGGGTATATAAGGGTAGAATTAAAGTGATAAATTATGGAGCAAAAATATGAAGTGCATGCTTGAAACTAACTGTGGCCTATAATCAGAAGAGATTGTGGGATTAGCAGGAAGTGTGTGCAGGGCGATTAGTGTGGACAATTAGTTGTGAGGACGATTAGTACCAGCTGGTTGCTGGAATGTGTCTGCAGTACAAATTTAACGCGTGGCCTCTGCTGAACCAAAATGCAAGGGTAAATCAAGCATCATGATCCCAGGGCACATTTTCCAGCACAATCCACTTCAATGCTTTCTTGCTTTAATTTAAATTCTGAATCATTGTTGGCATGTTCATTTACTTATATGCCACATTTGAGATCGTTTGGGGCTAAAGACAGAAGGTCAAATTAAATATTACGGTAGATCAAAGTCAAAATCAATTTTAACTGTGTGTTCCTCATTTCAAAGTAGTTGGAAGCCTGAGTCTGAGATAAGGGTTAAAATATTAAGTGTCTTTTAAGAACAATGGTGTTCTGTTACTGCACGTAATGAACCCTGGACGTCAATCTCCTGCCCAGTCAACTTTCTCTTTCACCTGCTTCTATGACTTACCTAATTGCTCTGGACATTTCCTGCTGCTCCTCTATGTTGCGTTTGTCAAGGTGCCACACACAGCACCATAGGCATGACTAGATTATCTGTTTTAGGTGTTAAATACTAGCCATGAGGCTAGAACACAGTCCTTCTCTCCTTCAGCGTAGTGCCTGGGCATCCTTTACATCTAGTGACCTTAGCAGACCGGATCTTGGTTTAATGTGTAACTTGAAAGATCTGCTGCGTTATCCCAGCAGATTTGGCCATGAGTTGAAAATCACGGATTGAATCAGTCTTCTATCTGACACATTATTGCATTGAATTAATGAAAGTAGAATGTGGAGCCTTTCCTTTAGTTCTCCTACCTGCTGCTGCAAATTCACTTTGATTGCTACATTCTGTGGAGCTTAAACATGGAACATTAGGTTAACAGTTTGATTCAGCCGCATGTCATGATGAAGAACGTAATCTATTAACTTGCTTCCGATGTTAGATAGTTTCAAGGGCTTATGTTATAGTCCAGCAATTTGACCCACTGCTCTACCCTCCAGGCGAAGCACAAAGAAATTATGTTATGCTATGGAGCAGACGCCAAGGGAAATGCAAACGTATGATGTGAATTCCTTCTTGGTGTGAAGCCGTTTCCTACCACAGTGGAAATTATATCAGGTATAAATCATTTTTTGGAGCTTTTGGAATGTGACTCTGGGAACAAAGATAATATTTTAGCCAGCAGCTGAAACTGACCTGCCTTTGGTCGGAAAGGAGGGGCAGTATAAATCTTGCAATAAACGTTTTGGAAGCCACTTAGAAAGAGTGAATCTTTGGTAGCTGATTAGAGAGCATTTATGCCTCAGCAACAAGCAGCCAAATAGCTTATTGGCAAGTGATTATTATTGTAGGAGGAAATATAATCAGACAGTGATGGTGTGAAATTTTGAAGCCAAAGACTTAATGTTATTTGCAACAATTCTGTGCACTTGTTTTACTACATAACACAAATGAAGTTTTCTTATAACAAATAAATCTCATCATCATCATCATTATATGCATGTAGTAAGACGTGGGCAATCGTGGTCCCATGACTATGATTGCCCTCGGCAAATTTTTCTACGGAAGTAGTTCACCACTTCCTTCTTCTGGGCAGTGTCTTTACAACATGGGTGACCCCAGGTGTTACCAATACTCTTCAGAGATTGTCTGCCTGGCACTAGTGGTCGCATAACCAGTTCTTGTGATATGCAGCAGCTGCTCATATGACCATCCACCACCTGCACCCATGGCTTCACGTGACCCTGGTCAGGTGCTAAGCAGGAGATACACATTGCCCGAGAGTGACCTGCAGGCTATTGGGGGAGGGGGGGGGGAAGAGCGTCTTACACTCCCTTTGTTAGAGATGTATCTTCACCCTGCCACCCAAAAAAGTAAATAATAAACCATTTTGAATAGCCCAAATATGGATGTAAAGCACTGACAGTGTTACAGTTTATATTATCATATGCACTGCAGGTTGGCAGTGTTTACTCCAGTTGCTTGTTTGCTACTCATTTATATCATGGACGCTGAAAAGTGTATTATTTTCCCAGAAGAACAATTTTCAAATGCAAAGCTTTTAAGAAACTGATTAAATTATTAGTTCCTTAAAAACAAATGGAAATAAACGTGACAATTCTTTGAAATGAATTTACACACCAGTAAACACATATACCAGTCCTCATCAAGGGATCAGCAGTGGAAAGAGTGAGCAGTTTCAGGTTTCTAGATGCCAACATCTCTGAAGATCTATCCTAGGCTCAACATATTGATGCAATTGCAAAGGAGGTATGAGAGTGGCTATATTTTGTTAGGGGAGTTTGAGGAGATTTAGTATATCACCAAAGACTCTCACAAATTTCTACAGATACACAGTTGAAAACATCCAAGCTGGTTATATCACCATCCGGAATGGAGGGGCCACTGTGCAGGATCGGAAAAAGCTGCAGGAAGCTTCAAACTGAGCCAGCTCCATTGGGGCATCAACCTCTCAGAGTTGAGGACACCTTCAAAAGGCAATGCTGGAAAAGGTGGCATCCATCATCAATGACCCCTATCACCCAGGACATACCCTCTTTTCATTGTTATTATCAAGGAGGAGGTATGGGAACCTGAAGACACACTCATCGTTTCAGGAACCGTTTCTTCCTCTCTGACATCAGATTTCTGAAATGACAATACACCCATCAACACTACCACAGTCTTTCCCTCTTTTTTTGTACTACTTAAGTACATTTTCTTTTTTTACATATTTGTTGTAAATTATAGATTTTATTATGTATTCCAATGCGTTGGTGCCGCAAAACAACAAATTTCATGACTTGTGCCAGTGATATTAAACATGATTCTGATACTACTCTTCTTTAATAGATGCATAGATCACTGAAACCATACCACAATAATTCCCACAATTCAATTTCTTTAAAGTACAGATTCATTCATTATTTAAGCAAACATGACAAAGATTTTCTGCATTCCAAATAAACATTGACAGTGGTATGATGCACGATTTGTTCCTTTATACAAGGCTTTGTCTCCATAATGCTTACTGAAGCAAGTATTAATCCACTTCAAAATGAAATTGTTTGTTCTCGAGATTGCCTGCCAGAAATTGCAGAAAAAGGATGGTAAATACCATTGAATAACTGAACCTGTGTCTGGAACAAGTGTAAACAAGAGAAAGCCAATGGAATGCAAGTACCAGAAGAGGAGAGCGAGCAAGAAAATCAATATTCCATTTGTAAGCCTCTCTCAGGTTGATCTTGCGACTTTGCGAGCACACTGTTGTGGCTTTGAATGAGCCAAACAGAGACCAAAGCTATAGAGGTAAAAGGTCATTATTTGGCAATAGTGGACATTTGGTAGGTGACTTGATGGAGCAATTGCCTACTTGAACCTATCAGTGGAATCTTTAAAAAATCTCTCTGAAGAAACTTCCTAAAAGCAAAGTACTGTACATCGAGTTTTTTTATACAAAGCTAAACATGTTCAAACTCAAAGCTAACAATGAGAAATTAATATTCCTGACAAAGGGTCTCGGCCCGAAACGTCGACAGCGCTTCTTCCTATAGATGCTGCCTGGATGCATATACAATGTGTTCCACCAGCATTTTGTGTGTGTTGTTGTTTAATGGGAAATTAAATATATTTCCAATAGTTGCAATTACATAGATGATTTCAATTTTTTTTGAATGTATGCAAATGGTTACATGAAATTGCTCAATTGCAAAGAGAGCATATCTCAACTGAAAAGAACTCATTGGAATATTAAGGCCGGCTGTGTAATAGCATCCACTCTGGACTTTGAGGCAAGTGGTCCCGGGTTTGAATTCTGCTAGTTCCTTGCACACTTCCCATCTGTGCTGGGTGGAGTGTTGATCTAGCAATACAGCCCTGTAAAAAACAGACGGAAGTCTAAAGAAATGGCAAGGTTACTGCCTGATGTGCTACAATGCATGGAAAGGGTCAACAATTTTTCCATGAGTTGCAAATCATTGATTATATCAGTCCTCTGTCTGACACATTATTGCATTTAATTAGTAAAGGTGGAATGCATTGGAATATTAAGGCACCTGTGTTGGCAACCTTCACACCTGACTAGCCTTCCTCAACAAGAATGGCTCTCCAATTGGACAAACACCTCAAGTATTGACTGAACAAAGATGTCTTATTTTTTTTATTATGTATCCCTAATAAGATTTGATCAGGGACCTTAAGGCAAAGGAATCCTGAGGAGACAGTGATTATAATATGACAGAATTTGTCATGAAATTTGAGAAGAAAAAGATAAAGTCAGATGTATCAGTTTACAGTGGTGAAAGGGTTACAGTGCAGAGGGATGACAGAGAAACTGGCTGATGTTGATTGGAAGGGGACTCTAGCAGAGATGACTGTAGAACAGCAATGGCTGGAGCTTCTGAGGGCAATTTGGAAGGGACAGGAGAGGTACATCCCAAAGCTGAAGAAGTATTCTAAAGGGAGGGTGAGGCAACCATGGCTGCCAAGTGAAGTCAAAGACAGCATAAAGGAAAATGAGAGGGCATATAACATAGCACATTATATGTCAATGAGTTGGACGATGGAATTGATGGCTTTGTGGCCAAGTTTGTGGATGATATGGAAGTAGGTGGAGGGGTGGGTAGCCTTGAGGAAACAGGAAGTCAGCAAATGGACTTAGACAGATTAGAAGAATGGGCAAATAAGTAGCAGATGGAATATAGTGTAGGGAAGTGCATGGTCATGCACATTATTAGCAGAAATAATGGCATAGACTATTTTATAAATAGGGAGAAAATTCAAAAATCAGAAGTGTAAAGAGACTTGGGAGTCCTTGCAGGTGAGGAAGGCAAGTACAATGGTAGCATTCATTTCAAGAGGGCTAGAATATACAAACAATGGTGTGATGCTGAGGCTTTATAAGGTATTGGTCAGACCGCACTGTTGTGAGCAGTTTTTTTGCCTCTTATCTAAGAAAGGATTTGTTGGCATTGGAGAGGGTCCCGAGGAGGTTCACGAGAATGATTCCGGGGGGATCTCATCAAAAGCTAATAAATACTGAAAGGCCCAATACGAATAGAATAAAGGATCAGCGATTGAACAAGTTGGGTCACACAGTGACATAGTGAGTAGAACAGCTGCTTCACTGCCCCTTAGTGCTGTCTTTGCAGAGTTTGCTCGTTCTGTCTGTGAAAACACAGGCTTTCTCCAGGAGCTCTGGTTTCTTATCATATCTAAAAGAGTTCAGGGTCAGAAGGTTAATTGATAATTCTAAGTTTCTCCTGGTGAGTAGGTAAGTAATAGTATCTGGACAGAGGTGATAAGAATATGGTGACTGATTGCATTCATTTAGGATTAATACAAAAGGCTGCTTGATGGTTAGTACAGACATGGTGGGCTGAAAGGCCTGTTTCTATTCTGTATGAGTCAGAGATTTCAAATAAACTGAGTTTGCAGAAATTGTATCAATTCCACTTTCCAGAATGGAAACAATGTATCATCAGTATTCTCAGTACCATGTGTTCCCAGATTTATCTTGACTTTTCAACATCAGTCATAGGTTCTCCTAGTGAGAAAAGTTCCTATTAACATTGTCAAAGAAGGAAAGTTATGTTCTGCAACCTGTGATGCTGTTTTGGCAAGTTAATGACAGTGGAAGATAATTAATTGACCATGAATATGCATGGTTCAGTTTCTCAAAGAGCACGATAACAACCATCCTCTCCCAAACTACCTTAACTGTGGTTAAAACACTTCCATGAACAATCTGTGCAGAAGAAACTGGTGCTTGTGTATCTAACATTTTCCTGGGTAATTTTTGTTTGTAGCGAATCTAAGTCTGTCGAAAACAATGGTTGGGTCATAACTAGAGAATTACATCCAGTTCTGTTCACCATATGTTTGGAAGAATGTGAAAGCTCTGGATAGTGTGCAGAAAATGTTTACGGAAGAGCTCCCAGAGATGACCACTTCAGGCTCTTAGTCTAGACTGGAGAATCTGGGGTTGCTCTGCTTTGAAGAAACAAGTTTCAGAGGAGGCATAATGGAGAAATTCAACATCACGTAGAGTTAAGTGATAATATGAAGCTGATCTGATTAATAGATTAATTTATCTATCTATCTATCTATCTATCTATTTATTTTCACATTTAGCAATTATTTTCATATTCAGCAATATAGCATGGAGTAGGCCCTTGGAGCTGCACTGCTGGACAACCCCAATTTAACCCGAACCTAGTCATGGGGCAATTTACAATTACCAATGAACATACCCGGTACACCTTTGGACTGTGGGAGGAAACTGGAGCACCCGGAAAAACCCACGCATTCCACGGGGAGGATGTAGAGAGACTCCTTACAGAGGACGCCAGACTGAACTCCAAATTCCTACACCCTGAGCTGTGATAGCATCCGGTTAACCGCCACACTAACATGGCACCCTTGAGAACCAAGGGGGCAAAGATTTCAAACTTTGAACCAAATATATAAGAGGGCTGTGATAAAAACTTTATAACTTTGATGGTAATCAGGATCTGGAATTTATTTACTGCATGGATAGATGAAAGAAGAACCAATCAATGCTTTTGAAATATGGTTGAATAGGACATGAACAGAGTGTAATATGAGTACAATGGGCAAATGAGACTGACAGAATTGTTCTGCAGGGAGTTGATGTAGACTTGACGGGCAATTTGATTTTTTTTTGTGCTTTTGCAGTTTTATGACTCTACTCTGACAAACTTAATACAGCCTATGCAAATATTGATACCATATTTAATAAAATGTAATTAATAAAAGCAAGAGATTATTTTCCATTTTTTATTTAATTAAAAAAACTAAATGGCTTGCAATTCTATGGTGCAATTTACAATTTACATACTCTATAATGCCAAAGAAATTTACGGTCAATGAATTACTTTAAAACGTAGGCATTGTCAAAATACAGAAAATATAGTGTCAAATCTGTGCACTGTGAGCTCTCATACTAACTAATGAAATGATGACTGCAAAATCCAGCTTTGGGATTTCCACTGTTAAATAGTGACCACTGTTACGAATGAGGAGCAACTCTGATGGGCAGAAGGGTGCAAAGTCGCCCCCCCCCTTTTGAGAATCGCAAAATTGCTATTATTTCGGGTCTGATACCAAGGAAATGAGAGAGATAAACAGCTCACGTCAGTTAATGAGAGAGAGACAACGCAGAGATACACAAAAGTGGAATGTCTCCTCCTAACTAAAGCGGAACGGAACCACTGATTACTATTATTGTCTCTTGGAGAAGGATTGTGTATTGAGTACTGTTCTATTCATTGAAACCCCTCAGAAGTGTGGTCTGGTTGAGGGATTGCATCATCCCAACCTGATTGACACCTGAGACCCCGTGAGTGGGGATAAAAGTAGGGTCTGGGGAAACACCCCTCAGACGCACCAGGAGAGACGCTACGAGACCGGTGGGGGCTTGTGTGTGTGTCCACCCTTGCCTAGGTGACGAGTCCGCCACGGAAGAACGGTCTAGCTAAAGGACGGAGGGGTCATACGTGAATGGCCACAACAACAACACATCGACGGATCAAGATCGTAAAGGAAAATCGGCAAGTTAATAGCTGTTACTCCCTCTCTCTCTCCAACAATTGCAACACAGCGATCAACAACTACCGCAGCCTTCATGAACTGAACTGAACTTTATATTTCCATCGGACAATTCATTATCCCCTAGACAACGATAGAGCTTATTTCTTATTGATTATTATTATACCCGCACTTTTAGGTTTAGTATTGATGACGTATATTATCTGTATATTTGCATTGATATTATTTTTGTGTATTTTTACTAATAAATACTGTTAAAAATAGTATCACCAGACTCCAACGGATACTCCTATCTTTGCTAGTAAGATACCCAGTTACAGGGTTCATAACACCACAAAGAAAGGATTTTGCTTTTGGAAATGTTGTACATTAAAAGTAGGTATAAAATAAATTCCTATATCATTAGCTGAATAAAAATGTTTGGCAACTTGGCTGTGAGATGAAGCTCAGTTTTGTTTTATGGAATATAAATTCTTTACTGCTGATGATAGTTAAAGTGAGCAGAATATCTGACTTTGATGAAAATAAATTGTGGAAAAACATTAAAGTACTGTATGTTGTGCTAGTCAAGTCCACTGGGTTTTTTTACGTATGGCCAGTTTTGCATGAGTATACCTTTTTAGTGATACAATTTCCTGAGACACTGAATGAGTAATCACATTTGTAAGAACTTTGGTCACAAGTTAATGAGTGCCTGTTGGGAAGATGAATATCTTTGGTGAAAGAAAAGGAAATATTTTGGGACTCTGAATTAAACCCAGAGCATGGTGCACATGCAAAGCAAATCAGGCAGCATCTGTAGAAACATAGATTATTGCATTGAATGAGATTCTTGATCCAAGAAATACTTTTATTTTGTAATCTTAAAAGTGCATTTCAATATAAAGCTCAATGTATCCACTATCTAATTATTTCCAAACACTAATAGCTTGGCATCTGTCTCATCAGATACAGTTTCCTTCCCTCCTTTAAACCGACTGTGTTTTGTTCCCTGTACTCCCTTTGAACTAACTGAGTTCAATGTAAAATTTATTAGGCAACTGTTAAAAAATAATGTGCATTAGAAGTGTGTTGCAGTATTAATAGTTGGAATATCCATCTGTCAGAAAATGATCCGCCAGTTTAGCACCAGCAAAGTTCTGAGGGTGCCAGATTATTTGTGTTTTCTATTGAATTCCATGGAATGTAAATAAATGTGTTCTCAATTTTTTTTGTTTCCTAGAAGAATTCACTCACTTTTGTCCATACTTTGCTATCAGTGCTACAAATGATGCTGGTTCTTATTTATGCACAAAAAATTGCAGTATTTTCAGGTGAACAAATGTGACTTAAATGTCAAAGTCCAATTTTTTTAAAGAACCATACTTTCTCATGAGTGTGAAAATTGCTGGCATCTGAGCATTTACTGGCCATCCCAGGCTCCATCCTGAATTCATCAGCAAATTATTCCAGAGGATAGGTAACACACAAGCACATTAGTGTGTTTAGGCTCATTTATACCTGGTGAGGATGGCAGATTTATCTTACTTGGGGCATTGGTGAATAACTTGGGCTTTCACAATTACCCAGCAATTTCACTGACTCCTCCTTTCATACCCTCATAGAATGCACTCTATTGATTATTGATACTTGTTTTTATAACCCTAACTTTCTTAATCTCCTTCCATTTAAATTCACGAGTTGCCTTGGTGGGACTTTAAGTCACAATATAAATAGTGCAGACCTTTGGACTCCAGTCTCGTAAATAAATCACTCTGACATAGTATCGACTACGGTACAAGATCCACTGTGCTGCTATTGATCAAATGATATCTCATAGTCTGGCACAGCACTGATATGTACTGAAGGTACCAGACTTGTAAATATGGTCTAAACTGAGCATACCAGGCTCCAGCAGGACTGAAATTAAACAAAGAACCTGATTTGGAGCATCTTAAAGGCTACGTATATTTAGTTAACCTCTGATTAACTTTCAGAGTATTTTTTAACAAGATGCAATGATCAATACTTCTGGAAGGTTCGGAACTTCTGGATTTAGGCACATCAAAGGTGAAGAAATGGCAATGTATTTCCAAATCACTGTAGTATTTGACTTGCAGGGGAATCTGTGGGTGTCCACATGTGAATGCTGCCTTTGTCCCTCGAGGTGGTAGAGGCTGTGGTTTTGGGTTGTAGAGTTGAAATGGTCTTTGCTCCTCAAAATCTGCCCGCTTGTATCCTCTGTTGCAACCACTCCACCCCTAGCAGTAATGTCTTCAGTTGCAAATGACCTAAACTCTTGAAATCCATCGATAAGTAATTCCATTTTATTTCTTTTTACACCCTCTGGAACATAATCTATTTAACTAAAACTTTAGGTTTCGGTCAAATGTTGCTTGATAACACATCTATAAAATGATTAGTGACATTTTATTTATTCTTATAGTGCTATACAAATGTACTGCAAGTTGTTGTTTGCAAAAGGAATATAGTGCACCACAGGCTCAATGCTTTAAAATGTCTGGTCGGGGGCAAAAACTGCCAAAATTGATAAATAGGTTTATTATTGTCATCATACTCTATCTCCTAAAGTTTAATGAAAAACTTTTGTGTGCCATCCATATACATAATTACATCACATCAATACACTGAAGTAGTACAAAGGAAATGCAATAAAATAATATAGAAGGAAGTGTAATGATTACAGAGACCATGCAGTGCAGACAGACAATAATATGCAAGGCCATGATAGGTAGATTGTGAGGTCAAAGGTACACCTTATTGTATAAAGGGACCATTCAATAGTCTTAAAAATGTCTGATAGAAGCTGTCCTTCAGCCTAGTGGCACGTGCTTTCAGTCTTTTGTATTTTCTGTCTAATAGGATGGGAGAGAAGGAAATATGCTGGAATGGGTGTGGGTTTTATTTACGTTGGCTGTCAATTGTGGTAGGGCTGACATGCGACATGGGCTACAAACCAAAGTCAGGAAGTATCACCAACCACAGCACGCCACTTTCTTCATTCCATGCGTGCTTTGAACAGAAGGGAATGGAATGACTTTTACAGAGCTGAAGTCAGTATTCCGTCTGTACTGAGCTGATGAAATTATCTGTATGGTATGCAAAAAAAAGCTTTTCCCTGAACTTTGGGACATATGACAATAATAAACCAATTTTCCTGCCTGTTGCTATAAGAGCATAATACCATAAGACATAGAATTAGGCCATCGGACCATGGACTCCGCTCTGCCATTCCATCATGGCTGAGTTATTATCCGTCTCAATCCCATTCTCCTGTCTTCTCCCTGCAACCTTTGACACCCTTGCTAATCAAGAACCTAACAACCTTCACTTTAAATATACCCAATGGCTTGGCCTCCACAGCAGTTTCTGGCAATTAATTCCACAGATTTGCTACCCCCTGGTTAAAGAAATTCCTCCTCATCTCTGTTCTAAAAGCACCTCCTATTCTAAAGCTGAACCCTCTGGTCCTCGGCTCCCCCACTACAGGAAACATCCTCCTCATGTCAACTCTATCTAGGCCTTTCATTATCCAGTGTGATTCAATGAGATCCCCCTCCCCACTTCCAGATTCCAGCAAGTACAGACCCAGAACTATCAAACATTCCTTATAAGTTAAAGTCCAAAACTTTTAAATAATTGGAAATATGATACATCATATTCCCACTGTGCCTTATTGGATAATGTTCCCACTTTCAGCTATTGATCAGATTACACCTCAGTTCTTTAAACTCAATGCAACCCAGCTGTCTGAGCCCCATATTCTTTACTGAACTCAGAAGCCAGGCTACAGTCCAATAAAACTTGCCTGCGAGCTCTCTCAAGGCTGGCGTGTCCTTTCTGAGGTTGGGGCCAAAAATCAAAGACTATTCTTTAAATTGGTTCTGATCAAAACACTGGACAACTGAATTATAGCCTCTCCATTTGGAACACAGCAACTCTGCGATAAAAGTTAAGCCTTGCTGACTCTTTTTTGAGTATCCCTCTATTCATCTATTTGAATTTGTGTGCGGCGTGGTAGCGACATGGTTAGCACAATGTTTTTCAGTGCTAGTGTAAGATCGGAATTTGATTCCCACTACTGTCTGTAATGAGTTTGTCCATTATCCTGTGATAATACTTTGGTGCTCCAGTTTCCTCCCACGTCCCAAAGGCATACGGTTAGGGTTAGCGAATTATGGGCGTACGTTGGTGCTGAAAGCCCGGTGACGCTTCAGGCTGCCCATCACAATCCTTACTGATCTGATTTGACATAAGTGATGCATTTCACTGTGTGTTTTAATGTGCATGTGACAAATAAAGCCTATCTTTATCTTTAAAGATCTTTAAAACTTTGAATATTTGCACTTTAAAGTTTATTGTCTGCTTAACAGTATCCGATTTATATGACATTATATACCTCTATAAAGCCCTGCTTAAGAACATACTCATTGTCTTTGTACTGGAACGTGCAGTGGGGTATTTTTAGAACATAGGGCATAGAAATCTACAGCATATTACAGGCCCTTCAATCCAAATGTTGAGCCAATCATGTAACCTACTCCAGAAACTGCCTAGAATTATCCTACTGCATAGCCCTCTATCTTTTTAAGCTCCATGTACCTATTTGAGTCTCTTAAAGGACCCTATTGCATCTGCCTCCACCACCATTGCCAGCAGTGCATTTCATGCATCCACTACTTACTGTGTGAAAAACTTACCCCTGACATCCCCTCTGAACCTACTTCCAAGCACCTTAATACTATGCCCCCCCTATGTTAGTCACTTCAGCCCTGGGAAAAAGCCTCCGGCTAAGCACACGATCAATGCCTCTCATCATCTTATACACCCCAATCAGGTCACTTCTCATCCCCCATTGTTCCAAGAAGAAAAGGCCAACTTCACTCAACCTACTCCCATAAGGCACACTCTCTAATCCAGGCACCATCCTCGTAAATCTCCTCTGCAGTCGCTCTATAGTATCCACATCCTTCCTGTGGTGAGGTTTTAGTTTAGCAGTTTTTCTGCTAATGCAGTGTGTTCTGTTAGTTGAGCTTCATACACTAGTGTTCTGGCTTCAGCTGAGATAAGGAAGATTTGCTCAGGCCAGGAACGTTGTGTCAGCCATCTGGGCTTGTCTGTCCAGTGGGATGTCAGGGAACATTCGAGAGAGCTTGGGGGGAGAATCAGGTTTCTGAAGGACAGTAGTCTGGCTTGGGGTCTTTTGTTAGGAGGTGTGGAGGAGAGCACAAGGAAAGAGGCTTGGAGGGTCCCACCCAAGGGGGAGACCCTATTGCAAACAGTGCTTTGTGCAGACAAAGGGTTTCAAAGGAGTAAGTGCCAATACTCCTAAGTTAGCCAGTTCATTTGAAATGGTCTTTGAGGTAAGTTTGGCTGGTCTCCTTCATGCAGAACATGGGTTCAGCATGTAAGTAATCAAAGGAAAGCATTTTGACTACTCCAGAAATGAGCTGCAGCAGTTATGTGCACATTTAGCCTGGTTTAACTGTACAGAGCCCTTGTCTTTTCTTCCCCTATTAACTGTTTGCTAAAGTTGAAATACCTGTAAAACTACTTCCACTTTAATTTTATGATGGTGCAAGTTCTATTATTTCCAGGCGAATGATAACTTGGCATGGGGCAGCATTTACACAGCATTTGCCACAATTTTCAATCCCTCGTTGAAACATTCCATCTTTCCTGTTTGGTTGAATCCTAATCGCACTGACCCTAGATGTGTGTTGCTTATTGAAGATGACCTTCTCACCATTACACATGCAATACTGAGTCATGTGGCTGTTAGCCAGAGTTAGCTAACAGGCCAAGTTTGTTACGAGGCACGGTGAGAGGATTACAGCTGCATTGATTGTAGTCTAGCAATCACATTTGCTTCTGTTTGCTTGCATATAAATTTAACAGTATGATGCACCATCAATAAATCTCCGAGACGTGAGGTGAGATATAGGCTTTTATTGACTGGAAGAAAGAACAAGCAGCAATTGACCACCATACTACATCCTGGAGACTGAGAGGCAGGGCTCAGGCTCCAATTGCCTTTGTACCGGGGTCTGTGGGAGGAGCCACGGTCAGTGGGAGGAGCCACAGGAGCAGTCAGCCTGGGTGGGGGGTGGGGGGGGGGGGGGAGCGTGTCCAGACAGGTATATGTAGTTCACCACACAGTATAATTGCAAAGAAGATAATAATACAAGATGGTATTTAATACATCAAAAGTAATTCACAAATTCTGAGCTTACAGATACTGCGCAGATAGCTGAGAGGTGACATTTGCAGTTGAATAACAAGGGCAGCAAAGCATTGCTACAATTGTGTGCAGTTTAATGCATTGAGCTGTGTGGTGTGGTGAGCTGTCTCACCAAGTAGCTGGTCTGTGCATTGTAACCCAAACAGAAATCAGCAACCTGTGCCTCCCTACTCTCCAACTGCATCACCCGTGGTACGGGTCGAAGGAAGAGTTTAATTCTGCCACCTGTGGACCAGCCTATCCTATATTCCTGGCTGTAAAAAGTTTCATGCTGAATGGCAAATGAACTTCCACACTCATTAGTATCCTGCACTGAAGCTCTATTTCTCACTCTTATGTTTAAACTATGCTTTAATCATAATTACATAGTTAAAGAATCAAAGGATTGTAATTAATTTATTTATTTAGTGATGCAGTGCAGGTAGGCCCTTCTGCCCTTTTGAACCATGCTGCCCCAGCAACCCTGAAAAACCCAATAATTAACCTCATCATGGGACAATTTACAATGAACAGCTAACCTATCTGGTATATCCTTGGACTCATGGGAGGAAAGCAGAGGATCCGGAGAAGATCCACCCATTCCTCAGGGAGGATGTGTAGACACTCATTACAAAATGGCACCAAAATTGAACTTCAAGCTCCAGAATGCCCCAAGATAACCATCACGCTACTGTGGAGCCTGGAATTACCTTCATTCACTCTATCAAGCAAATCTAACGTTTACTGAAAGGCTTCCTCATACGTCAACACATTGCTAATGTTTCAACTCTAATTGAAACATCTGATGTGACATTATCAGTGCCAAGGTGCCTCGTGGCAGGTATCCACTAGGTCCTATGTGAGAACCAAAACATTAAGCTTTATTTTTCACATGTACATCAAAAAATACAGTAAAGCTTTGGTTGCCTCAAATCAAGTCAGCAAAGATGTGTTGAGCAGTCAGCAAGTGTCACTTTCAGCACCAACATAGCATGCCGACAACTTACTAACTCTACATCTTTGGCATGTGGGAGGAAACTAGAGCACCCAGAGGAAACCCACACAAACGCACAGGGAGAACCTGATACAGACAGCTTGAGAATCGAACCCTGATCTTACAGCTTTGTAAAGCATGCACTAACGGCTAAGCCACCCTGCCACACACTGTAGCATCTGAAGACAAAAATACAACTGCAGATGCTGTGGATCAAAGAATACGTACACAACGCTGGAAGAACTCAGCAGGTCAGGCAGCATCCGTGAGAAAAGATCCTGATGAAGGGTCTCGGCCAGAAACATTGGCTACTCTTTTCTCACGGATGCTGTCTGACCTGCTGAGTTCTTCCAGCGTTGTGTACGTATTCTTCGTGGCATCTGAAGTAAACTTCAGTTCCTCAACACATTACTACTGGATCTCGGGCCAGGAAAGACAGCGGCATTCAGCTGTGGACATCGCTTGGCACTGGAAGACCAGCAAGGTTCAGGCAGACTTTATCTGAGTTGATGGTCTTCTGACTACAGCTGATATTTGTCTAGATATAGTCGTCTGTGAACTTTCAACAAAACATGGCAATTTATGAATAACCTCAATGGAAAGTGAAATAGCTCACCATAACACACAGTTCAATGAATTAAACAGCAAACAAGTGTGGCATTACTTGGTTGTCCTTGCTATTCAACTGTAAATGTCATTCCTCAAAATTATCTAAACTATATTTGTTAGGTCAGTATTTGTGAATTACTTTTGATGTAGGTATTAAATAACAGCTCAGGGTGGAGGAACAACACCTTATATTCCATCTGAGTACCCTCCAACCTGAATGCATGAATATCGGTTTCTCCTTCTGTTGAACAAATTACCTCTTCCCCCTCCCCTCCACAATCATTCTTCTATTCCACACTCTGACCTTTCACTTCTTCTCACCTGCCTATTATTCCTCCACGAGTCTTGTCCTCCTTCCTTTTCTCCTGTGGTCCACTCTTCTCTCCTATCAGATTCCTTTTTCTCCAGCCCACGACCTTTCCCACCCACCTGGCTTCACCTGCCACCTTCCTGCTAGCCTCGCTCACCTCTCCCCCTCAGATGTTAATTCTGGCATTTTCCCCACCCCCCAGTCCTGAAGAAGGGTCTTGGCCTAAAACATCAACTGTCTTTTCCATAGATGCTACCTGACCTGCTGATCTTCTCCAGCATTCTGTGTACCTTGCTCTAGATTTCCAGCATCTGCAGTACCTATTACTACCTTGTTTTCTAGTTTCATATGGTGAAGTTTATTTGAAAGCATACAGAAGCAAATGTGATTGATAGACTACAATCTATACAGGTCCAGACATCGTTGGGAAGCATGTAACAGAAAAGAAGGAGGCTAGCAAGCACTGATGTTGAAACTCTAGCTATGCATAGTTATTGGTGCAATAAAGTTAATTATCAGGCAATGTGGCTGTAACTCCATCAGAAGGGGATGGGGGAAGTATAAATTAATTTACTCCACCTTTCAGATTTTTAATGGGAAGCATTTTCCACATTATGGGCAGGATTGCTGATTAAAGATGTCCTGAGAAATGTATTAATCTAGAAGTACTAACAAACTGAAGCATTTCAATCCCATTGGGATCTGCAAGGAGATTGTAAAACATATCATGATCAGAATTTCATTTGGTACTTATGATGTGCAGCGTTTCATTTTAATATAAATGAATCCATTCATTAAAAAAAAGTACTTGATTCATCACTAAGAAAGCAATTATCATCTCATATTTGTTGAGCTGTATTTCTTCTGAGCTAATAGTCTTATATCTTTTTTATTACTATCACTTCCTTTCTCTTTATACTAAAAATTTAAATAAAATAGCTAAAATGATCAACCATTTATAAAAAGATCAAAACCACGAAATTAAGCTGAATTATTGTTTTACCCAACACTGTAGATGTTGATTAACTTCTAATTTGCACAGCAAATTGCTAGCATATCTTTTTAGAATGATTCTTACTAATGAACTATGTAGCTGGTGCAGTACATCCATATATCATAAGTGTTGCTCATGCACTTAGGAAGTAAGCTGAGAGGCAACTGATGATGTCAGTTCTTCTCAAATAGTACCATTCTTTTTAATTTTGGAAATGATGCTGGAGAGGTAGTAATGGGGACCGAGGAAATGGCAGATGAAGTGAATAAGTATTTTGAATACTTCACTGTGGGAAACACTCGCAGTATGCCAGAAGTTTAGGAGACCCTGGGGTAAAAAGGCTCTTGGGAGACTGAAAGGTCTGAAGTCCTTCTAAGTCATTCAGACCAGATGGTCCACACACCAGGTTTCTGAAAGAGATGGCTGAAGAGATTGTGGAGGCATTAGTAATGATTTTTCAAGAATCAATTGATTCTGGCATGGTTCCAGAGCACTGGAAAATTGAAAATGTCACTCCACTCTTTAAGAAGGGAGCGAGGCAGTAGAAAGGAAATTATACGCCTGTCAGAGTGATCTCAGTGGTTGGGAAGGTGCTGGAGTCGATTGCTAAGGATGTGGCTTTGGGGTACTTAAAGGCATGTGATAAAATAGGCCTTTAAAGAAAAATCTTCCTTGCCAAATCTGTTGGAATTCTTTGAAGAATTAACAAGCAGGATAGACAAAAGGAGAATTGGTTAACACAAAGTACACTCTAGATGCTGTGGTCAAATCAAGATGTACAAAAAAGCTGGATGAACTCAGCAGGACGGGCAGCATCCGTTGAAAGAAGCAGTCAACGTTTCGGGTCGAGACCCTTCGTCAGGATTGTTCGTCAGAATTGGTTGATGTTGTGTGGTTGGATTTTCAGAAGGGTTTTGAAAAGGGGTCTCACATGAAGCTGCTTAATAAGTTAAGAGCCCATGGTATTACAGGAAAAATACAAGCATGGATAGTCCATTATTGATTGGCAGGAGGCAAAGAGAGGGAAGCAAGGGAGCCTTATCTGGTTGGCTGCCAGTGATCCACAGGGGTCTGTGTTGGGACTGATTCTTTTTACATTATATATCAATGATTTGCATGATGGAATTGATGGCTTTGTGGCCAAGCTTATGTTGCATTGGAACTGTAACTCCATGAAATTCTGCTCTACTTTGTGGAGGAACTCCTGTCTGTTCAGGCCGGTGCACTTGAAGCATGTTTGCAAAACATGCAAATAGGCACATACATATTTATCCCACACAATGCCTTCCTGAGGCTTTTGCCCCATGCCAACTCCTGTTCGACACAAACTCGCTGCATGTGTTTGTTGCTATTTGACATCAGAACTTTAAGGCGTAAAGGAGGACTGACTACCAAAAATCCCTGGAGTGCCCGAAGATCAGCTGGAGAGAACAGAAGCCTTAATATTCACAGATGCTGTCCCTGATATACCCCTAGAACCACCGAAGAGGCATGAAATATACATTGAGTGGCCACTTTATTAGGTCCATCTGTATACCTGCTTTTTAATGTACATATCCAATCAACCAATCATGTGACAGCAACTCAATGCAGACCTGGTGATGGTGTTTAGTTGTTGTTCAGACCAAATATTAGAATGGGGGAAGAGATGTGATCTGAGTGACTTTGCGATGTTTCGAACATCTCAGAAACGGCAGACGTTTTGGGATTTTCACACACAACAGTCTCTAGAGTTTGCAGAGAACGGCACAAGAAACAGAACAAAATCCATTGAGTGGTAGTTCTGTGGACGAAAATGCTTTGTTAATGAGAGAGGTCAGGGAAGAACGGCCAGACTGCTTCAAGCTAACAGGGAGGTGACAGTAACTCGCTTAGCCAGGCATTGCAACAGTGATGTGCAGTAGAGCATTTCTGAACGCACAGCACTTTGAAGTGGACAACCTACCACAGCAGAAGACCACCAACATACAGTCGGAGGCCACTTTATCAGATATAGGAGGTATGTAATAAAGAGGCTACTGAGCGTATTTTGCACAGGATGTGCTAGGGTGAACCTGGAGCAGAGGCAAAATGAAATTAGCTCAAGGTATGAGTCACAGACTTGTATCTTGCAAACAAATTGTTTGTTTGTACAGCCGAGACAAGGTTAGTTGCCTGACACGTCAACATCTACCAGGTAAATGCAAACTAGCAACACACATTACTTCTCTATCTCACAATAATATTAACAGCCAAGTAAACATCAACCCTGATTGGATGGTTGTCCAACCTACAAAGCTGCTGGAGTCAGGGGGATTGGTGGGGGGGAAGGAAAGAAGGGGTGCAATATAAGCACAATAGCAACAACAATCGATTCATCAGTTCAGTAAAACAATGTTGAAAATCCTAGCCTAAAATCCTGAAGCTATGACTCAGATACTGGTGCCCCGAGGACAGGATAAGCAAGATTGGAAAGGCATGTTGCACATGGAAAGGCATCTAGCAGTAGAAGGGTCTGCTTAGGTCAGTGGAAGTTATTGAGACAGATTCCTAAAGGGTGAGATCACAGATCAGTTCTTCTCACGAGGATTCAGAAGAGGTCTACAAATGAGGAGCGCAGATGGGAAACAAGAGAAAATCTGCAGATGGTGGAAATCCAAGCCACACACACAAAATACTGGGTAGACCAGCAAGCCAGGCAGCATCTATGGAAAAGAGTGAACAGTCAACGTTTCAGGCTGAGAAAAGTCGACCATTGACTCTTTCCTATAGCTTCTGCTGTCGTGGTTTCTCGTGCCCCACAAATGACCAGGAGACGCAGAAGATTCTTCAAGAAGTATTAAACTTTAATTTGCAAATCAAAGCTGAGACAGTCAGTGAGCTAGTCGCTGATTGCCCACCGATCCTTGGACACAGCATTTTTTATAGCAATCTCCTGGTTTAGTTGCATTAGCATATGCAATCGGTCTATAGTTGCGTATCACACGTACATCCGCCACTATTGTTTCTACCCATTGACTTAATCATGTTCTAATCTGCATCTCTTAGCCACCTCCCATTAACACACCATTGTCTTCTACATTCTTAAGATTTCGTGACTTAATCATGTTCTAATCTACATCTCTTAGCTACCTGTCATTAACACACCATTGTCTTCTACATTCTTAGGATTTCGTTCTCCTACAGAATTGGATACATGCATAGTAAATAGCAAGTTTCAAAACTGACTACATAGTTTTGGTTACACAGCAAAATTTCAACTTTTATGCTCCAATATATCCCCCCTTTGAGACCCAGAGGGTCTCACACAGAGAAAAGACTAAGAGTCTGCACACAAAAGCCCCA
This sequence comes from Hemitrygon akajei, assembly GCF_048418815.1. Classification (NCBI taxonomy): domain Eukaryota; kingdom Metazoa; phylum Chordata; class Chondrichthyes; order Myliobatiformes; family Dasyatidae; genus Hemitrygon; species Hemitrygon akajei. Next base: position 34,772,763 of record NC_133145.1, read on the forward strand.
ATAAACTCAAGCACTTATTCTCAAATCTCAGGTTAAACTATAATTTTCTGCGCCAAGACCTCAAAGTATTCTCTCCCTGTTACCCTGGGCCGCTGAGCCAAAAACCTGTCCCTCTGTATCTGAGACAGGGAAAAAGACTCAGAAGCCCTTACAATCTACTCCCACACTGTCGTTTTGCTCTTGTTCATCCAGCAGGTGTTGTAGGCTGTAACGATACATTTTTGGTGTTTCTTTCTCCACTAAGCTTGCTTCAGTAATTGCCACGAGCATTGAAAATTGTTTAGTTGCAGCACGCACTACAAGAGATTTGAGACAAGGAAGAAAACAGCACAGCACAAGCGCACAGCTCAACAATATAATACTGACAGTTATTGCTATTTTAGTCAGCCATGCTCCCCATCCTCCAAGTCTACTTTCCAACCAATCAAAGAACTGATGTTCAAATCCTGCATTCTGTTTGACCTCCGTCTGCAGATTCTTTAATTTATTCATTGATCTGGTGAAAGACCCTTCTGGGCTAGTATTGTTCGGTATGAAAATGCAGCATTGTCCTCCAAACATTACACACACACCCCCTTTTTCTGCCAAAAGCCAATCCAGTACCTGTCTGTTTTGCCACGCCATCCTGCTAGTTGCATCCAGCTGTTGCCCTAAGGCCTCCAGTGCATCATCGGTGTAGTTGATGAATCTCTGCTGATTGTATATATAGTTTATCCATTCAACATTTTTGCTTACCCCTATCACAGGTATGATAGCTTCCCAGTGAGCATCTCATGCGGTGTCAGGCATGTCACTCGATTAGTTTGCATGCGGTAACTCATCAATGCTAACAGTAAAGCATCGACCCAATTAAGTTTAGTGTCTGCACAAATTTTGTTTAGTTTGGCTTTCAGGGTTCCATTAATTTTCTCTACCATGCCCTGCGACTGAGGGTGGTATACACATCCAAATCTTTGCTTTATCCTCAGCGCCTGTAGTACCAGTTTGACCACTTTCTGGATAAAAGCTGAACCATTGTCTGAGCTAACTTCTGTAGGTATTCCAAACCTTGGGATCACTTCATTTGTCAGAAATTTTACCACTGTCTTTGCCCCTTGATCTCTTGAAGGTACCGCCTCCACCCATCTGCTAAATCGATCAATTACTACCAGCATGTATCTTTTCCCTCTCACTGTCTTTATCATGTCTACGTAATCGATCACTAGGTGTTTAAATGGTCCTTCAGGTACAGGAATGTGACCTATTGGGGTGGTAATTCCCTTCCGAACATTATTCTGTGTGCATACCTCGCACTGTGACAAGACAAAGTCCACTGAAGCCTGTAAATAAGGTGACCAAAAACCATCCTTCTTTATTTGCTTTATCACTTCCCCCCTTGCACAATGGTCCATCCCATACGCTTCTGAAATCAGAATCGTCAGTAGAGGGGTGGGTGCTACCAACAAACCGTCTTCCGTGCTCCACAAGCCTTCCGGGTTCTGCTTCGCCCCCCTTCGTCTCCACATTGTCTGTTCTGCCAAAGTTGCCTTACCTTGTATTTCAATTAGGTCCTCTACCACAGGTTCTGGAGCTAGGCTTACCTGGGGGGCAATGACAGCTGATGTACACCCAGACGCTTTTCTGGCTGCCTCATCCGCAGCTTGATTTCCCTTTTTCCCTTTGTTATTACATCATTTCCCTTTTTATGTGCCTGGCATTTTACTATAGCCAATGCTTTAGGTTTCATTATGGCTTTTATTAAGTCTAGAATTTGCTGACAATGTTGTATGGGATCTCCATTACTTTTTTTAAAACCTCTCTGCTTCCACACTGCCCTGAACAAATGGCATACTCCATGAGCATATGCCGAATCAGTATAGATGTCTACTTTCTCACCTTCCATCATTTCACACGCAGCTATCAGGGCTTAGATTTCTGCTAGTTGGGCGGAACATGGTTGGGGACAGGACTCTATCCTAATAATCTTATAGCTCGACTGATCCTGCTGCACTACTGAGAACCCTGCATGATTTCCATCATAATCCCTATAACAAGAGCCATCTACGAACAGAACCTTTTTATCTGCATCCTCTAGTGGTTCTGACCGTAAATCTGCTCTCAATTTGGCAAATGCCATCGTCTTCCCTACACAATCATGGGGTTCTCCTTCATAGCCCAAAGGGACAAAATCGGCTATATTACTGGTAATGCATCTCTGTATAGTTATGTCTGGAAATCTCAATAGTATCTGATACGCTGCTATCCTGGCTGGCATCAGCACAAATTTCCCTCTTTCCAGCAATTCTGCTACTTTGTGGTGTGTGTACAGAGTCACAGGATAGTCCAGGGTTACAGATGATGCCTTTCCATATGCATAGTACAGAGCCGCCAATCCCTGATAACAGGGTGGATACCACTGAGCCACCTCATCTAGTCTCGTACTGTAGTATGCTATCGGCTGCTTTGCTTTTCCTGTGCCTGTCTCCTGTATTAGAACCACTGTGACATAACCCTCCTGTCGGTTGGATACATAAAAACCTTCTCGTAGTCAGGCAAAGCTAATGCTGGTGCTGACTGCAATTCCTGCTTAATAGTATTGAAAGCTATCTCCATCTCTCCATTCCACTGTAAGCCGTTCTTCAAATTTGTATGTCCTGCTTCTTTCATTATCTTTCTCAAAGGTGCCACAATCTCAGCATATTCTCCTATCCAATCTGAGCTGTACCCTGCCAATCCCAAAAACGTCATCATCTGCCCTACAGTCTGGGGTTTGGGGGTCTTAGTTATTGCCTCAATCTGATCTGGTGCTATCGCCTTCACTCCCTTGGATATTACCCTGCCTAAGTATTCCACTTGCTGCGTGCAAAATTGCAGTTTCTTTTTGGATACTTTATGTCCTCCGTGCGCCAGCTTCTCTAACAGAGTTATAGTGTCCTGCTCACACTGTTCCTCGCTGTGGGAGCAAATCAACAGGTCATCCACATACTGTAACAATGTACTTTCCAATGGCATGCCCTCTAGGTCTGCCTTCAACACCTGATTAAAAACGTGTGGTGAATGTTTAAATCCTTGCGGCATTCTGGTATAGGTATACTGAGCACCTCTGTAAGTAAATGCAAACAGATACTGACACTGGTCGGCTAGAGGAATGCTGAAGAATGCCGAAAACAAATCAATCACTGTAAAGTAACTTGCTTCTGGTGGAACATTAGTCAAAAGCGTGTGTGGGTTGGGGACTACCGCTGGCCAGTCCTCTACCACATCATTTACCGCTCGCAAATTATGCACCAATCTCCATAGATTTATCTGCTTTTAAGACCGGCAGCAACGGGGTATTGCATGGACTGTTTGTTCTTTTAAGCACTCCTATTTCAAGCAACCCCTGCACTGTCAATGCTATTCCCTCTTCTGCTTCTGGTCTTAGAGGGTATTGTGGTCTCCTGGGTGGATTTGCTCCCCTTTTCAGCCTTATTTCCACTGGACTAGCTGTTTTTATTTTCCCTACGTCCGTGTCATGCAGTGACCACAGAATAGACGGCAACTCATCTAACCTTTTATCTTTCTGCTGGCCTCTTTCCTTTCCCAGCAAGGGCAGGTGTGGGTGGGGAGTTATTTCGACCTCTCTCACTGTCCCTACCATATCTACACTTACCATTATTTTAATGCAATTGTTGTCTTCTGATATCCACACCTCTGGTGTGATTTTCCTCCACACTGTTACGGTTTCAGCACTCTTAACTAAAGGTCCTAAGTCTTTAGACTGATATCCCTTGTTTACCAACAACGTTACGTGGGGCGCAGCCTCCGGTATCCTGTACCATTTTTCTAAAAAGGTGTTCCACTTAACTTGTAAAGCTGCCCCTTGCTTTCCAATTATCATAGCCTCCCCTTCCAGGTGCTGTTGGGTACATGCCACCAGGTGCCATTTCTCCTCTAACTCCCTGTTCTGAGTCTCGTCAAAAATCACTGTACAATGTAGCTCAGATTTGGGCATTACAGACCTGGGTAATATAGCCTGCACGCCCTTTTTCCATTTTTCCCAGGTTTCCTGAATCTGATCTGCGATGTCTCCTATCCAAAAGACATTAGCCTTCTTGTCTTTACTTGCACTATCAATTGAGCCCCTGCTCTTTCCACACTCAGCCCATTTCTGGTGCATTCTAATTTTAATTCCAGTTTCAATAAGGCATCTCTGCCTAACAAATTAATCGGAGTTCCTTTAAATACTAGCACCGGCAAAACAATTCCTTTATTTCCCATTCTCAACCGCACTGGAGCCGTGCACTGTGTCAACTGTGTTTTCCCCGAGAACCCTACTGTCTTAATAAACTTTCCTGACATGGGAAGGTGAAGGGCATACTGTGGCTGTACACAAGTGTACGTGGCTCCGGTATCTATCATCATTGGTGTCAGTTGCCCTTCTAACATAACCTGAACAATGGGTTCCTCATCTGCCTCCCTTGTTATCCTTCCCTTCCCACTCAAGTTCTCGGGGCACCCCTAATACCTCGCATAGGGGTTCACAGGTCCGCTTGGGCCTGTGGGGGCTGGTCCTTGGCTAAACTTTAGTTCCCTTCTTATCGGTTCCTGCTGGTGTGTGACAGGCCATGGTGTAAACAAACAATCTCTTCTCATGTGACCTGGCTGATTACATCCCCAGCACAATCTCTCTACCTCTCTTTCCCCCTGCTTCCTCACTGGTCCCCTGTGCCCATAGCTCCTCTGTCCCCCTCCTTGGGACTTCCAGTCCTGTCTGGGCTGTTTGAATTTAGTCTGTTCCTGATAGGGCATTTGTGGGAATGTTCCCCCAAAGATGATTATTGGCATGGGGTTTTCCAGCCCTTGTCTTACAGTATGATCGGTCCCTCCATATAGCAGTGCTTTGTCCAGTTCGATGGCTGTACTCGAACCGGTTGTTGCTGGCAGCATCTTTTTGTTCTTCTCTTTTTCCTTCTTTTTGAGTTCTTCGAGCTGCATTTGTATTAACTTTCTTTGCACCTCTTCCTGCTGCTCAGCCAACCTTCGTTTGTCTTTCCGGTATTTCTCAACCGCATGGACTACGTGGTCTCTAAATTCTTGTGGGGTCATTGACGTCAGCCCAACCACTTCCTCCAGTTTGGATTTTACTTGTGGAGGCATTGCATCCAAAATGCTTTGTCAGAACAGTGAGGTCATAAATAAGCTATTCTCCACCTCTTGCTCAGTCTCCAGTCTCCACCTTTTCAACTGGTTTTCTATGTAGGCTGCTGGGTTTTCAGTGTCTCCCAGTGGATCCCCTTTTAAGGCTTTGGGGTCCACTTTGGGTGGATAAAGCTTTCTGAGGGCCTGCCATACCCTCTGCCTCACTCTGTCAAACCCGTCTCCATCAGTTCTTGGGTCGTTCGAGTTTACTATGCCAGCCATTTCTATTAGTTCATTAAATTTGGAGGTTCCCATCAAACTTATCAATAGTGCTTTCAAATCTCCCATAGCCAATAATCGTCCTGCCGTTTCTTCTTCAAATGCTCTAATCCATTTCCCTGCTCCTTCATGCAGATTGGGCAGAGTGTTTTTCAGCCCTTCTAGGTCCTGGGATCCCCAAGGGATATACTGCACTTGTCCTGATCCTTTTACTAACAACGGCATCATTCTTCCTCCTTCTTCCCACCTGCCCTGGCTCTCCTCCTCACCTGACTCCCCATCTGTCTCAGGGTATGTCTTTACTGCCTCCCACACAAATGTCTCCGGGGTCCTCTTCTTCCCTCGGTCTCCCTGTGGAGTCCTTCCTTTCTGTCTTGATTCAATACTTGGTTGGCCCCTGGAGTATTTTTTGCATCTCCTCTGGCAATCCCCTCTCAGTAACTTATCTGGCTCTCTCTCTACTTCCGCAAGTCGCTCCCCGACCGCCTCCTTCTGTTCTTCTAGGCTTCTGCCTCCTACCTCTTCCCCACAAATTCTCGCATCCTCTCTCTCTCCACTTAACTCTTGCTCCTCCAATGAGTCACCTTCTCTTTCTTCCTGTCCGTGTCTGTACACTGTGGCAGGGACTCCTCATGATCCTTACTTGTGCTTGATTCCCTTCTCTCTTGTGTTTCTCCAAGACTCTCATCTCCTATCTTTTTTCCACTTTTTCTTGAATGCCTCATCTCTTCCTGCCCTGATGAGCCACTTTCTTTTCTAGTCTGTTTATTTCTATAGTATAACCAATACTCCTCATACTCCTTTTCCTCTCTCAAGTATTTCTTCCGTTCAATCCGTTCTTCCATTTCTCTCTGTGCCTGTTCCACCTTTATTCTTTCTGCCTGTATCTCCTTCCATATTGCCGCTTTTTTCTTCTCGTATTGTCTTTTTCCCTCCTCATTATCCCAAACTTGGACTTCTCCCTGCATGTTTACTGTTTCCGTCAGCAGGGGGCACTGCTTAGGGTTTCCTTCCTCATTATAGGGAGGGGGCTTTTCTGTTTCTTTCGCATCCGGATACGGATCTGAAGCCAGCTTCTCACTGTACCTTCCTCTCTCTAACAGGCTGTTTCTCCAGCACCTTAGTGTCTTCCTCGCTTGTAATCAATATTCTACCTGTCCTCCTCAGCCTTTCTCCCTCCGTTCTGAAGAGTTTTAGCACTTCCATTTCTCGTTCTCTTTTTTGCCCTCTTTTCTTAGATTTATCTTTTGGTTTGTAATTTTTAATTAGTCCCTCCATTTCTTCGCACAAACTTACATCAAACGTTCCTTCTCTTGGCCACTTTGTGACCAGGTTTTTGGTTCTTTTTTCCCCATTTTTCTGAAGTTTTTGTGATCTCATATTTATCGGGAATTTTTTGCTCAGAATCTCTGCTGCCGTTCCTTTACCTGTCATATTATTCTCTCTTTTAAGGTATTTCAGAGATTCACAGTTCGTTTACTGGATAATATTATTTACTCTAATTCTATGCCTAGTCTATCGTCTATCTACCAGCGCTTTAAACTATATATTGGACTGTCCTTGTTTCCTATTCTGTTCTGCCCGTACAGACCTCTATTCGGTACCCACAGAACTTGCTCTTTGCACCTCGTCTATTCAGACCCTTATCTCTTAAGGTGGTATCCCCAGGGATTTTCTCTATTTTCCCTTTCCCTGCCCGTTCAGATCTTCATTTCATATGAAGCGGTATCCACAGGGATTTACCAACACCACGTGGAATTTTTCTTAACTTAACTTCTTATTAACTTATTTGTACTTACCCTCACTGCAGTGTTCTTGATCAATCCTCTGAGCCTCCTGTTAACCCCCAATTCTGCCAGATTCTTTGGACCGGAGAGACCCTTCGGCAGTGGTTCCACACTTCTGAGACTCCAAGACCTCCCCAAAACCAACAGAATTCTTAGTCCAAATTGTCGCAAAAAGCGCTTACCTTTTGTTTGGGTGCACCCTTAATTCTGTTAGCCTTGTGGGGGTCCCTAGAGGACTGGGAAGCGTCCCCAATCTGCCGTTTCTTGCCGCGGGTCTCTTTCCGGTCCTGCCGCGGTCGCCAATTTTGTCGTGGTTTCTCGTGCCCCACAAACGACCAGGAGACGCAGAAGATTCTTCAAGAAGTATTAAACTTTAATTTGCAAATCAAAGCTGAGACAGTCAGTGAGCTAGTCGCTGATTGCCCACCGATCCTTGGACACAGCATTTTTTATAGCAATCTCCTGGTTTAGTTGCATTAGCATATGTAATCGGTCTGTAGTTGCGTATCACACGTACATCCGCCACTATTGTTTCTACCCATTGACTTAATCATGTTCTACATTCTTAAGATTTCGTGACTTAATCATGTTCTAATCTACATCTCTTAGCTACCTCCCATTAACACACCATTGTCTTCTACATTCTTAAGATTTCGTGACTTAATCATGTTCTAATCTACATCGCTTAGCTACCTCCCATTAACACACCATTGTCTTCTACATTCTTAAGATTTCGTGACTTAATCATGTTCTAATCTACATCTCTTAGCTACCTCCCATTAACACACCATTGTCTTCTACATTCTTAAGATTTTGTGACTTAATCATGTTCTAATCTACATCTCTTAGCTACCTCTCATTAACACACCATTGTCTTCTACATTCTTAAGATTTCGTGACTTAATCATGTTCTAATCTACATCTCTTAGCTACCTCTCATTAACACACCATTGTCTTCTACATTCTTAAGATTTCGTTCTCCTATAGTAAATAGCAAGTTTCAAAACTGACTACATAGTTTTGGTTACACTGCAAAATTTCAACTTTTATTCTCCAATACTGCCTGGCCTGCTGAGTTCCTCCAACATTTTGTGTGTGTGTGGCAGAGAGAGGAAGGCTGCTGTGAATCCAAGTTGAAATGATCGCTTGGCCCGCCCGAAACCAACAACAGAACCAGGAGACCATCCTTGCCATTTAGGAAATGGCGGACAACTGCAGTGCCGATGGATACCGACGTTTCCACCGTGTAGTTACTGAAGGACGAGGTTTTCTGTTTTCATTGGGCACAACAGAAAATCAGCCAAATACTGTATCCCAGTGAGATTAAATACTTGGTAACTGCTGGTCTTATGCATCTAGCCCTCCTTGAAGGTTTTGGCTTCAATGTTTGATATACCCTGAAATATACCTTATATTTCATCTCATCAAGGAAGCTGGTTTGTATGCTTGTACCGGTTCTCTCAATTAATCTCGTCTGCTTAAAAGTTAATTTTAGAGGGAAGTACAGTACCAACTTTTTCAAGTGAAAAAGCAGATCAATTAATCAACAGGAAACAATTAGTTTTGGGAAATAACCACATGAGAGTTGAACCAAAAGACCACAAAATGCATGGGTGGTGTCTGCTTGTCAAATACAAACTCAGTCTTATCATAGAAGGGATCTATTTATCCAGATGTAATGCTTTCCAGCTATGATGTTTGGCAACTTTTGATCTTTTAGTACTCATGAACAAGATTATGGAACTGTGTGAAGTTTTCAAATAGAGCGAGTTTGCATTGAATTAAAAGAAAAGACCACGAACAGCAAGCTTTCGAATATACTGTATATGTTAGCCTTAGATGGGCCAAGTTCCTCAAAGTTGTTATAGCCTGGCATCTCAAATAGCCCCTGACAACCAAGTCCAGCTCTTGGCCTTCATGTGCAACTTAACTATCAGACTCAGACTCAGAATGAAGTTTAATATCACTGGCATGTGTTGTGAAATTTGTTAACTTAGCAGCAGTATTACAATGCAACACATGATAAATACGGAGAAAATAAATAAACAAACAAAAATCAAATAAATACATAACAGTATATATAAAAGTTAGTTGTTAACAGCAGATCTAGGGGAAGGAAAACTCTGATCTCACACGCTCATGAGGAAGGCTTCGGAAGTAAACCCCAAGGAGAAATCCCGAGCTGGAGTCCTGAAGGCAACCCTGCACTGAGTTCAGAGCTGACTGGCAACTCCTGTGAGGGTGCTGGTGCCAGACAGTATCAGTCTCTGCCATTCCTCTGGATTCATCAATTGTATGGAAAGGAAGAGCCTGCCACATTGGCAATAGCCTGCTCTCCATATTGTACTGCCAAGATGGCAAGTGACATTAAATAATTCATAGCAAATATTTAAAAAAATGAGGCTAAATAACTGTTACATTGTCTGCGTGGAGGATAATTCTTTTTACTTGGATCATTAATGTACAGACCTGTGGAACCAGTTTACTCCTCATCGAATACTTACTCCCAGTGCTTATTTATATTGGTGAAGGGCTGTCTGCTAAATTAGGGTAATTTTGGGGGTGATTAAAATGATCTGCTGGAGGAACTCAGCAGTTTCTGTGGGCGAGAGGAGTTTTTGATGTGTCCTCAGGAGCCTGTCACCCACTGCCAGCCAACAGTAGCTCTGCAGGCACCCGTGGGCAGCAGTGGTTTCGAACCTAGATGTGATACGGTGAGACTTTACTCTTTTTATTTAGCAGTTCACACGCCTATGATTAAGTAAGGGAAAGATGTGCTGTCTTGGCGATGTGAGGAAGCTACTAAGCCGGGCAGCCTGGCTGATCTGTGAATGCCCAGGACTGTGTCTGGAGTGATTCTGCTAGAATTCTGACTACTTGGCACATGTAATTACTAAGGGCTATGCGTGGGCAAGGGAAGTGTTAAGAGACTGCTACCTGTGAGAGTGTTTTGTGGCTTAATGTCTCAGACAAATGGCTTCTGGTCATGCAGGTTTTGATGCACTAATTAATGCTGTCACTACCAGGAATATACAGGGACATGTACTTCTGCAAGTGATTAGCGTCTTGCCTTGCCAGACAAGCAGAGCATCCAGTCAGCATGACCTCTATGAGTGGAAACAGTTGCCCAAGTATTAATTCTACGTTTCGCTTATTAAGAGGGGCTCTTGGTGAGTTCCCGCATCTGTGGCAGTCCGCACAAGAGTGACTACAACGTTCACTGACTGGCTCCAATCCCACCAGCAGAAGCTGTTCAGCCAGTATGATGGAATTGTTCTAACATCTTGCCTTATGGAATAAAAAGATCCTTCAGGCTGTATTCCATGTGCATGTTCCCAGGCTGCTGAGTACTAAAATCACTGTGAGCTACAAATAACAGTAAGGGGCAGGCATTTTGAAAAGAATCGGCTAAGTTTTTGACAGGAATTGTCTTCATGGCTGCCCCTCCTGTCGGCACAGCAGTATCCTTAAGGGTAACCTGTAATAGGATTAACATGAATTCCTCATAGAACCCTTCTGTTTACAGTTCCCTTTGTACCATCAGAAGCATTCTTGATTTTCACCAGATAATTAATTTTATATGTAGTAATAGTAAATGTACAGTAATATTTGAAATCAGATCAAAAAGGTCTTTGACATGAAAATATAGTTCTATTTCTCTTTCCACAGCTACTGACTAGCCTACTGAACGTCTCCAGATTTACTGTTTCTATTTTTAGTTTTCCAGCATCTGCAATATTTTTAATTTTAATTTACATGGGCTAATATTTGCTTTACTGCTGTTATCAATAAAAGTAGGAGCAGGTCTGTGCTTTGAAGTGCCCATGATTGTTATATCAATTCTCTCTGTTCTATAATAAGTTAATTGTACAGTCGGTATGACATTTAGACATTCTAGTGGATTTTAACAAGACCAGCTTGAAAAAGTGTCTAAATAATTATCACCAACATATCATTAGTGGAATCAGAGGAGGCAACACATTGGACCAGTGTCAGACTAACATTAAGAGCCCTTATCATGCTACCCTGCGCCCACACTTTGGAAAGTCTGGTCATCTGGCTGCAATTCTCCTCCCTGACTATAACCAGAGACTGCAGACTGCGATAGTATCAGTAAAGAGGACCAGAAAGGTATGGACAAGGGAGGTACAGGAGTGCTTACAGGTCTGCTTTGTATCGGTAGACTGGACAGTATACAGGGATTCATGTTTGCGTCTGAATGAATATGACACAGTTGTTACTGCGTTCATTAAAACCTGTGTGGATGAATGTGTGACTAAGAGAACATACCACGCATAGCCAAATCAAAAGCCATGTATGAAACAGGAGATTCATTGTCTGCTGAGGGCTAAATCTGTGGCATTCAAGTCTGCTGATCCAGGACTATACAAGAAGTCCAGGCACAACTTACAGAGGGCTATCTCATGAGCTAATGAATGATCCTGGTTGAGGTTAGAATCAGAATTGGATGCATGTCAACTCTGGCAAGTTTGCAGGGCATTGCTTCCTATAAATTGAAACCCAAGGTTGGAGGTGTTGTGGATAGTGTGGAGGGCTGTCAGAGGTTACAGCGGGAGATTGATAGGATGCAAAACTGGGCTGTGAAGTGGCAGATGGAGTTCAACCCAGATAAGTGTGAAGTGGTTCATTTTGGTAGATCAAATATGATGGCAGAATATAGTATTAATGGTAAGACTCTTGGCAGTGTGGAGGATCAGAGGAATCTTGGGGTCCAAGTCCATAGAACGCTCAAAGCTGCTGTGTAGGTTGACTCTGTGGTTAAGAAAGCATACGGCATATTGGCCTTCATCAACTGTGGGATGTCAATATCTCAAAGGATCCATCGAGGGCCCAACATATTGATGCAGTTACAAAGAAGTCATGACAGTGACTATATTTCATTAGGAGTTTGTAGAGATTTGGTATGCCATCAAAGACACAGATGTACTATGGAGAGCATTCTAACTGGCTGCATTACTATGGGAGGGGGCACTGCACAGGGTTGAAATAAACTGCAGAAAGTTGTAAACTCAGTCAGCTCCATTATGGGCACTGGCCTCCCCAGCATCCAGAACATGTTCAAGGGATGATGTCTCACAAAGCTGGCCTCTTTGTTAAGGATCTCTAGCACCCAGGACATGCTCTCTTCCTCTTGCTATTCTTGCTATTGTCAGGGAAGGAGGTACCGGAGCCTGAAGGCACACAATTAATAATTCAAGAAGAGCTTCTTCTCCTCCTCTGCCATCACATTTCCAAATGAGCATTGAACTCATGAACATTACTTTACTACTTCTTTTCTCTCTTTTTGCAATATTTATTTTATATAACTTTTTAAACACTATATATAGTGTATATATATATATATATACACACTATACACTATATATACACTATATAATATATAGATATATTATATCTTACTATAATTTAAAGTTTCAATTATTATGTAGATCAGGGTTGTGTATGGTGAAGTATATGAACTAGGAAAATAAATTTACTTTGAACTTTGAAATGGTTTGTAATTTGAATGTTCTTTTTTATAATTCTGTGAGTTTTAAACGTGTTTTAGGAATGTTGATTGAATTTAAGCATATATCACTGAAAATAAATGAATAATGGAAGTATCTTCACCTTGGTAGGGATGTGGACCAAGTAATTGGTATGAAATGGGTTGGTATTGGCAGCTAAATTTGTCTTGGAGGATAAACGGGGACGTGAACTAGTTTTTGAAGATTGGGTAGTTACAGTATAATCTCCGTTTAGTGAAGGTACCCGTAGCTATCTATATCAGATAGGGCTTAAGGTCTTTGTTTGACTTTAGAATATAAGAACACTACAGCACAGGGACAGGCCATTCAACCCAAAATGTTGTACCGAACCAATTAAAAAGCAAATCAGAAACACGCAAACGTTAGTCCTTCCTACCTACACCATGTCCATAGCCCTCCATCTTCCTTACATCCATGTGCCTGTCTAAACGTCTCTTAAAAAATCTCTGATGTATTTGCTTCTACCACTTTACCAGGCAGCACACTCCAGGCATCCATGACTCTCTGAGTAAAAAAGCTTATTCCTCACATCCCCTTTGAACCTACTCCCTCTCACCTTCAATGCATACCCTCTGGTATTACACAGAACTTTATGGTCAGCAAACCCAATACCATCAAAAATGAAAGCGAATTCACAGAAAAAGGAACTCCTAGAACTTGGCACTCTGACAGAATGCTGCCGCTGGACACAAGTGCTTACATTTAGAGTAGACAGTGTCTTTAAAGACTTCTGGGATTCCCAAGCGTGATCTTCGAACGTAAAATACCTCTGCAGCAGAGACACTTTTATACTATAGGAAACGTGACAGACGGTTTACACACAGCAAACTGCCGCAAATCCCAATCAGCTGCAGAATGGCTGAGTAATCTGCCTGTTACAGATTGAGAGTTAAATATTTGCTTGGACACAAAGCAACTTTGCTTTGTTGTTGTAGGAAATAGACATTTTTTAGAGCTGAATGTACCTCAGTTTAATGTTTCATCTATAAGGGATACCATCTAAGTGCTGCAAAAGTTCTTTTAGTAGGTGCACAAATTCTGGCATTTAAAGTATTTATTTAGAGATACTGTAGCGGTGTGCTACACGCAGCGCTAAAATAACGACACGGAGTCGGTAAACTGCAGTTAAAGAAAGATTTTATTCGAACTTCACAGCCTTGCTTTAAAGCCTCCCTGATCCCGCCCTCCCCGGGCGCGGATGCTGTAGGGGGCATGTACTCACAATCCCCCGCAGGCTTTTCCCTTTGTTGGTGAAGCAGACCTGGCGCCCTTTTGGGACTGGCCTTTGTGCCGGCGCGCTGGCTATTTGTGAGCCGGTTCGAGTGCGCTGGGAAGTGGGTCGCCACAATACAGCCTTCCAGCCCAACTAGCTTGTACTGCCCAATTACAGCCATATGATCTATTAACCTACTAACCTATATGACTTTTTGGAGAGTCGGAAGAAACCTGAGCACTTGGAGAGTGCCAATGCAGTCACGGGGGAGAAGGTACAAACTCCTTACAGATGGTGGCAGAATTGAACTTGAGTTGCTGGAGCTGTAACAGGAGTACGCCAACTGCTAGGCTGCTATGCCACCCAGGGGGTAATTTATTACTCCAATACATCTTGCTCTTCCCTCCTATTTGTCTCTAATTCGCTGAACTACTGAATGTCTAAGAATATAAAATTACTTTTAGCTACTTGAGATCTAAAAGACTTGCTTCCTTAAAACTTTCTCCAACTGCTGTTATTATTTGTCACGTGAATGATCATTTGGGGGATTCAAATTCAACCTGAAAAACTGGCCTTAGTACCTCTGACTCAGAACCACGTCCCGTGCCAAATCAAGACCCTAAATGAAGGGAAGTGGTGAAATTAAATCTGCATCTCGCCTGATGGTATTACACTGGTGCCTGTGCCTTGAGCATTATAATGGTGGGAGGTGGTGAGGTCAACAACTCTGAGTCGAGAGGCAAGCATCGATAAATTGAAAGGCCTTTGGCACAATTGGGTGAACACCTAGAAAAGAAAGAACAATCAAAACACAGTAAGAGAATTCTAGGGACAAGGCCCCAGGTTCTGACAACTGAGTCTAATTAGCACGCACTGCTTGCTCCACCTTAGGCTCAGTGGGTCATCTGGCCTAGATGTGTGGGTATATGACAGGGGCAAATTCACAAAACAATCCAGATCCAGTATAATCTAATCCCCTGCTCCACTTCATCATTTAAATTTCTTAAAAAATGAACAACAGTTCTTTCAGACTATCTTTGATAAACGAGCCAGATAATTTTGCTGATCTCGTAGGAAGGTTCAAAAAACCACCAGATAAGTTTTTTTGAAAAGGAGTTTAAGTGTAAGATGTGAAATGATAAACATTTGTCTGAACTTAATAGCTGTGGAATAAATTACTAGAGAAGGTGGTTCAAATTATTTTGAAGGGATTTAGGGCATAACTAGGTTAATATTGAGAAAGAAAAAATGTAAATAGAAAAAAATATATTAACAGAAAAAGTTGGGTGGAAGAAGAAATGTGCTCATTGAACCAAGGCTTTTTAAAATCTACCTCTGTTGTGATTTTCTGGAACCTATTATATATCAATTGAAAGGCTGAATTTTGTATAAATGGAACAGCAATGTTGATTTAATTTCTAGTTGTCCAAAGGTTATAGATAAACTTCCTTCTGTTGCTGTCATTAGTTGTCAACTAAGGTTGAAACTGCTGCTAACCATTTGAAAAGTTCTCTGCTATATCACATACACTTTTGAACATAATCCAGTGCAATAAATCATGGCTCTAACACTCAGAAAGCAATCTGCAAGAACACAAGTGAAAGAAAGCTGTCCAAGTGCTGGAGACGAATTACTTATTTATGATTTAACTGATGAACTTCTGTGTCTCAGCAGTTAATATCAATCTTATTATGAATTTTTGTTCTGCTTTTCCCTCATTGATTTTTAGTTCCACAACCTTTTCTCCTGTACCGATGCTTTTGTCTGAATTGAAAAGTATTTGTTTGATTTGAAAAGTATTTCAATGTGGTTACAGATGGCCAGGGAGGCTTCCCTTTTTGGCTGGAGTATACAGGGTGACATATCTTCAAAGCAGATTTATCACGCAAGTCAAATCCTACACAAGGTCGCAATGTGATTAGTTTCAAGAGATGTAAAATTGTATTTTCATTTTTTCATGTATTATTACAGATGATAATAATGGCTACAATGTGTTTTAATAGGACATAATAATATTATCTGTAAATACTTAACAAAGAAACCACACAACAAAATTCACATAGTATGTCATATTTTTCAGGAATCTTTAATCATGATTACAATAGGGATGGAAAACATCTATTTTAATTCTTGCAGAGCACAGATATCTATCTTGTATTTACTTTTAAATCGCAAAGAGATTTGCACTTCTAAGAGTGCATTTGACACTGAACAAAGGAAAACAATAAACAGTAATAAGTATTCCAATTTTATATTTCTCAAATAAAATTAGCCTTTTCACATAAAAGTAACATAAAGCTACAGGCAACCATCTGGGAGTGTGTGGGTTTCAATATTTTTAAAGTATAAACATTCACTGAAAGCTTAGCATTAGCTACTAAGATTACTAAATTAAAAGTCACCTCTTGTCTGTATATCTTATACAAAACTATACTCTACATATTCAGCTTAAAGCAGCAGCAACAAATAGTTACTTTATTCTTGATGAATGCTAACACTGCTCATGGATTCTTGTAGAAAATTTATGATCAACAAAATATTGCACAACACTACTTTGTTTACACAGATAGCAAACATTTCAAGATGTTTTTTCACATCAATGCAGTCTTCAGATAACATAAGATTCAATTTTGTTAAATTAAAACACAAGTTCTTCATTCATTCTCCATAGAGAGGTGAAATTCCTCTTTTACCTGTCTGTAACAGTTTTCTCCTTTGTTTGAAATGACCTGTTTCTAGTTATATCTAAAAGTGGAAAGCAACTCACTTTAAAAGGAGACATTTTTGCATTACTAGGCAGCGTTATGTGGCTAAGGGAATGAAGCTGTGGCTATTAGAATGCAACTGACCATGTGTATTCCATTGAGAATTTATATTACATGTATAGAGTACAGGTAGTAAACTTTATATTCACAGTTTACCATGGGACTAAATAAACTGAGTTGTGAAGATCCATGTTTTTGTACGGATATATTTATATTCATGTTTCTCAGCTTACTGGGAGATGCTCATGATTAAGGCGAAAGAATAAGAAATGGTGGCCTTAAAGGCATTTCAAATTGCTTGACTTCAGTCTGTCATGGAACGAAGTTATACCCAACACCAGGATATCACATCAGGCCATTCCCAAGTTTCAGCTATGTTTTACTAGAGGAGCCCATGTTACTTTAGTTTAAATTCAATTTCACCTTCCAACGTGATGGAATATTGATTAGAATAAACCACATGCAAATAAAAACAATTCTATGCTCTCCGTATCTTTGAAGATTGGTTTAGCTAAGTTAGAAAAAGTTCACTTTACTTTTCAAAATTTAGCTTTATTAGTCTAAAGCAGTCATTACCTTCCAATGTGTTGTGAATACCTTTAATTTATTTTTTGATATATTTTATTCCAAACAATTATTTTTAAAATGAAGAGATCTTGCTTTATAGAATAACCTTACACTAAATGAATATATCCTATCTTATTTACTTGATATACTTTGAATTGATATTGTAGTTTGCTTTATTTATGATATGGATGAGGTTCTTTTTTTAGCAGAATTTTTTTACACTAATGTTTGAGATTCAGTAAGTTTTCTTTACAGCTTACACAATTTATATTGTTAACATAGTCGAGTTAATTTTCCTGTAAATTCATGGGTTTGGCAGTGTGGATGAGGTTTTATAGAATTCTATGCCAGTTTCTTGCCTGTCTGTGGGATCTTTGGAAAACACTGAAGATGCTATTGATAGGGTTAAACAAGAGACAGGGACATGGTTGTTTGGAATGGAGTACTTTAGTTCTGTTGAGAGTTGGGATAGGCTTGGCTTCTTTTCCATGTAGGCTGAGGAGAGATCTGCCTGAAGTATATAGAATTTTAAGAGACGTAGTTAGGGTAGACAGCCCTTTACTTCAGGAAGGCGTATACTACAGTGAGACAAATGGATTTAAAATGAAATCTGAGGATATTTTTTAAACACAGAGAGTGATTGATAACTGGAATTCAATGCTACAAGAGCTGATGAAATCAGACATAATCATTACTTGAATATGCAGTTCACAGAAGTATATGAACGTAGTGTGTTTCTGTGCTGTACAAATTATGACTTTATGTACCTGAAGAATAAAGAAAAAGACAAGGAAGTGATTTGGACACAGGGAAATAATTTAAAATCTGCAGTTCTGGAGGGTGTGGGACTGAATATAAGCACTTTGGACTGTTCAAGACAAAGACAGGCTTAACACAGTAACCGTCTGATCTGCAAGTAGTAAAATCATTGACAATGGTTTGAGCAAGATCTGGCAATGTTTCAGAAATGAAAGGGGGTTGTTTTGTTGTTTTTGTAAAGAAGAGGATCTGGGAATGAAAGCTCACTTCAGAGTCAGACAGGTTGGACAGTCTGTTTCGGGAGAGTCTGGTCAGGAACAGCATGGAATGAAAACACATTTGGCATTGAAGGCAAATTAATGAAAAGTATAACTCATGAATGCATAAAAAGTAACAAGAATGTATTAAAATGTTAAATCATATTTCCAAATATTCCTTAAAGATTATGATCTCACCCCTCCTACGATATCCTCTGCTGTTGCAAATTGCATTTTCTCTCTTATTCCAGAGTAATCTCCACATTTTCCTACTGTTGAAATACATCAAATACAAAACATCTGATTTGAAAAATTAATTGCAGCTTTTCTGAAAAAATGTTTTAGCTTCTACCCATTCTTCTTTCCTTTTTACCAATTCCTTAAACTCTATCTAAAATTAACATTGACTTTTAAAATTTCCTCTTCATAATTATTTAAATAAACCCAACAATCTTCTTATCCAGAAGCTTTTTTCCCCTCAGGCTGCTGTTTCCTACTTTAAAAAGCAGTCCCATATTAAAGAAATAGCATCACTCTCTGGAAAAACAATATCGAGTGGATTTTATACACAACAGATCTATTCTGCTGGCCTAGCAGGGAAAGTGAAAAATGATTTCCTGAGAAAGAAGGCCAATTTTGAATTCAATGGAACCTCTGGTACTCTCGATGCCAAAGATGAGGTGCATCTCTTCAAAAAACCTTAAATCAGTTTCTCATCAGGTTCCCCCTTTTTTCTAGACACTGAAGATTAGACTGCCGGCAGGTTCAGTGCTTGCAATGCAAGCATTTCAACATGCAAACTTACAGACTACTCTAAAGAAGAAGAAATTGAGTTTAACTTTGCCCTTGAGCAAACTGCCACAAATACTGTCCTTTCCCTTTGTCGTTGCTGCAAGTTACTCATGGCACATGTCTTGCCTCCATTTTGTTCTCAGTACAAGAGCTACATGATCTGTTAGTGACGACGGTGAAACTGACAGAAGGCTTGTTTTCATAATCATTGTGTGTGCTTTTTTTCCACTGTCAGGTAATGCTAAAGTTTTACTTATCTAAAATCCAAAAAGGACATAAGATACTGAAATAATGCAGGGATAGACAAGGCAAAAGGTGCAAGCTTACACCAGCTACAGGTTTAAAATCAGAATAGAGTACATGTTGAGACAGTTGTAGGACAGGAGAAGTCTGGCATAAGGTATGAAGACCCCTAATTTTTTTCTCTAACTAGCCATAGCCTCAGCACTGGGTATTCCCATGATTTTGATCACAATTGTTTTTCCATTGTCACCAGGCAAGGTGAGCCATCTGGCCCTTCTATTTGGTCAATCTAGTGTCCAATTGTTCACCCCTTGTGTGATAATGCTATGTCACTGCCACCAAAGAGCTGACAATGCATTTAAGCTATGAGAATTGGGTGTGAGATAAGTAACAAGGCTATCTATTTGAGGAGGTGGTGAAGTATTTGAATGTTCGGTATAATTTTTGATTGACAGAGTTTACCAGTAAGTGAGCGATGGAGATATGCTGCATTGTGTGGTGCCTGGGATTACTAGAACAATTGCTGGGATGTAAATTTTGGAAATGCATTCACTAACCTTGGCTACATGCAGGATTATCCTTATGTCTATCCAGTTCTTGGCATTGATCTCCAAGCCCCTGCACCACTGTTTCCTGGTCACACTTGGATATAGAGCATCTCTCCTCATCTCCTCACCAAGACCTCTGGTGCAGTTTACTGAATCTATGCTATCTCCAATGCTGCACCATTCAATGTCAGAGAAACGTATGCAAGGTACTATACATCCTGAAATTCTTGTTCTTCACAGACATCCATGAAAACGGAACGGCACCCCAAGGAATGAGTGACATTAAACCCCCCACTCCCTCCTTCTCATGCACAAGCAGCAGCAAAGCAGCAACCACCCCCACCCCTACTTACTTTCACAAAATGATATTCCCCAAGTTTATTTCCCAACAGAATACTCATGGGCACTTCTAACCACATTGAACCTTCTCTCTAAAATTTACAGACCAGCTTTAACTGGTGCTAGACTCTGTAATGGACTCGGACGAAGCATTCAGTAGTGTTTGCACTAACACTCTGCTACATTCAATGCAAGAAGTAGTTTTCACAGTTAGATATCAAATTTAGCCTTCTGCAAACTAACTGAGAATAACTGAATGCAAAACCACATACAAAATGTATACTATTAGGAAGTTAAAGAAACCCATGCACATAATAAAGAACACAGTAAAAAATGCAGACATATGCTGGCAGAAATATTACTTGTTGGCAATATGTTTGTCAAACAGAAGGATCATTTATGATCAATGTCATATGTTAAATTTTGCTTGCCTTCTCACAATAAAAATACTTTGTGCAAGGCATTGGCCCCGTAATGTTGTTTCCCATCAGTCAGCAATGGGACACATATAAAGTGCAATAAATACTGTCTGTTTATCATTTTGAAAAGAAGAAAAAAATAATTAATCACACCCTTCCTGTGCTTTGTAGATATATCACAGAAATTAGGTTGTTGTAAATTATTGTTATTTTTATTCCTCACGCAGAGTTCAGGAAACAATATGTAAACAGTTTCAGTCCATGAGAAGATACCCACACTTGATTTCTTGGTGAAAACATTTGTGGTTGAGATTATTCTGTATATCGCTTATAGTGCAGAAATTATTTACACCAATTCCTATAGCCTCCAGCAACTTCACATTCTTTCCTTCTGCAAATCTTCTGTTATGTGGTTCTGTTAGACCATTTCCTTTTCACTTTCCCATTGTCACTGGCTTCAGTGTGTCAATCCCACTCTTCATTGGGTGCCTCCTTCCATCCCTATCACCTCTCAACTTCTTACTTTTCTTTTCCTAGCAGTGTTTCTATATCACTTTGACATATATAGCTTGATCTAAGCATTCTATTTCTAATCCATGCCCTTCTTAAATCCAGATCGGTTCTCAGCTGTGCACAATGCTCTCACGTCTGCTTCTTTACATCATGTAAATTCATCCCCTGTTGGTTAACCCATAATACTGCATAGAAATTTATTTTTAACCTTCAGTTCCGTTGACTACAATGGAAATGCATTTCAGAGGGGATGCACAACCTGATAATATCAGTATAGAACAGATTCAGCACACCTAATCAAGAATAAATATCCAGGTTTTAATATTTAGTTGTGCATTATACATTCAGTTAGACTATGCAAAGAAAAACTAGTGTCTGCATTTGCTGTGCAATCTCCATTTATTCTTAAAGGAATTGCGTGATGTTGTACAAAATAGACTAGCTTATTTTGTTTTCATATTACCAAGATGCGTTGGTCTGTCTCATGGCAAAATCTAAGGGCCTTGACAATGGATATTTCTTCTTTCTGCTTCCCTTGCCCTTATCACCTTATCAGGAATTGGAGTCAGTCTCAGTGGGAAGGCCTAGATCAGCAGACTGTTTGGCAGTGTCTTACTGATCCCATTCAATCTTTACATATAACACTAATTTATCATAATGTTTGTCTTCACACAATTTTTTTCCCTGTAGATAGTCTGTGCTCCAAGACATGCTAAAACAATTTCTAATCTAGCATGCTGTCAGCATAAAATACTTTGTTTCTTAACAGTACTGGAATTTGCCTTTTGCAGTTGCTTTAATCTAATTAATTTCTTTTTGAACACAGAAAGCAGGTATTTTATTACACAACATGCTTATGTAAAGAGGTCTAAATGCTGTTTGTTGTTTAATGATTACAAACAAGCGAGATACCTACAAGCTTCAGATATGGCAATATTACAGACCAGATTTTTCTGATCAGATTTTAAGATATTAACAATCCGGGATTCTTGTTCGACAAATTCTTCCACATATCATCCCTGTGAAAGCGGTTTCCTTCACCATGGCTGACTGGGCCTTCAGCATCAGGAAGGAAAAACAGTGATCAGGTTTCAAGAGGTGATGTACTCTCACAGTCAAAGCAAGATTTCTTCTTACTGGTATTGGACGGTAGATTATTTTCTCTGAAACACAATAACATTATTCCAATGAATACCATCATGTGCAAAATAAATTGTTCCAATAACTGTTTTCTTTGTGAACTAAAAAGCCTTGTAACTAATTCTAAATGAATCACGCAGGATTAACTTTGAGTGTGGCTAGCATGTGAATAAGGTGGATTGCATAGACACATCTGAGAGGAAAGTAGACGAGGGAGGAAGGGATATGCTGATGAAGAAAGGTAAAAGGAGAAACAAGTAGCACTCACTATGTTGTTCAAATGGCAATTGTTTTGCTTGGTATTTGTTACAGAACTTTGTAACAATTGGTGATCCAAACCACCAGTTTGAAAAGATATCTCAGTAAATGATTCAAAGGGAATCGGAACCATCTCCGTTAGGTCTCTATCTCTATTATGTTCAAAGTTCAAAGTAAATTCATTGTCATAGTGTCACCATATACAACCCTGAAATTCATTTTCTTGTGGGCTACTCAACGAATCTATAGAATAGTAGCTACAGC
This sequence comes from Hemitrygon akajei, assembly GCF_048418815.1. Lineage (NCBI taxonomy): Eukaryota > Metazoa > Chordata > Chondrichthyes > Myliobatiformes > Dasyatidae > Hemitrygon > Hemitrygon akajei. Next base: position 34,795,555 of record NC_133145.1, read on the forward strand.
AGGATCAGTGAAAGCAATAAATATTGAGAACACGAGATAATGAGATAAAAAGTCCTTAAAGTGAGATCATTGGTTGTGGGAACATTTCAATGATGGAGCAAGTGTGTGTAGTTACCCCTTTTATTCAAGAACTTGGTGGTTGAGGAGTAGTAACTGTTCCTGAACCTGGTGGTGGGAATACTGAGGCTCTTGTATCTTCTACCTGATGGCAGCAGTGAGAAGAGAGCACGGCCTGGGTGGTGGGGATCTCTGACGATGGATACTGCTTTGCAATGACAGCTTTTCATGTAGATGTGCTCATTGGTAGGGAGGGCTTTTACCCTTTATGTACCGGGCCGAATCCACTACCTCTTATCGGATTTTCCTTTCAAAGGCATTGGTGTTTCCATACCAGGCTGAAAAAGTTATTTCCAGAATAATTATCAACTATCAGAAGATTTATGCATCAATTTATTTTTAAAGCTTTATTTAGCAAGAATTCCTAAATGATCCAAAATGGCCCCTGTAAGTAGAACTAAAATATCAAGGACCAATAGATATCTTCTGGAACTGATCCTGAAGAAAGGACTCAGCCCAATGCATCAACTGTTTATTCAAACGGCCTGACCTGCTGAGTTCCTCCAGCACTTGCTTGTGCTGTCCTAGAAATTACTTTTGGTTAAACATTTGTCCATAGTGTTTAGATATGATGAAATTAAGATAATCTCTTACAAAGGTATAAATGGCACAACATCTTGGCTTGAAATATCTCCAGAAAACCGAAACTGTATTACTTTTTCTTGCATATGTCTATGTTTAGTACAAACCACAGGCTTTCAACTTATTTCTTAATGAAATAAATAATTCAAGAAAATAATTCACAAGTTCTTGCATGGCTATTTTTAAACAGTTTTGCCTAAACTCACTGTTCGAGCTGGCAATGATATTATTTGTAAATTATTTGAACTCTTGGGCTCAATGATGTTAGTTTACAATCAGTGGAATCCACTGTTCAGCGAAGGTTTTGCAAAGTTGAATAAGGCCAGCATTAAAGTAATCTTCACAGTCAAGAAAAACTTGATTGGCACTGTTAAATGCTGTTTTGGAACCCTCGCTGCATAATTTAGATTCACAGAATCACAGAGTCATAGAAAAGTGCATCATAAAAAAGGACCTTCAACCCATCTAGTCCATGTTAATTCATGTAAACTGCCTAATCCCATCCACCTGCATCCAGACCATACCCCTCCATAGCCCAGCCATTCATGTACCTATCCAAACCTCTTAACTTGGAAATCGATCTCATATGGACCACATTCTGACAGCTCACTCCACACTCTCATGGCCCTCTGAGTGAAGAGGTTTTTCCCTTATCTTCCCCTTAAACATTTCACCTTTCACCCTTAACCCATGACCTCTAGTTGTAGTCCCACCCAATCTCAGTGGGAAAAGCCTACATTTAGCATATCGATATCTTTCATGATTTTGTATACCTCTATCAAATCTTCCCTCTATCTTCTACATTCCAAGGAGTAAAGTCCTAACCTATTCAATCTTTCCTTATATCTCAGGTACCCCAGTCCAGGCAACAAATTTTCACTGTATTGTTTCAGCCTTATTTACATCTTTCCAGCAGGTCAGTGGCCACAACTGCACCCAATATTGCAAGTTAGGCCTCACCAACATCTTATACAACTTCAACATAACATCCCATATCTTGTACTCAGTACTTTGATTTATGGAGGCCAATATGCCATAAGCTTTCTGTATGACCCCATCTACCTGAGACACCACTTTCAATGATTTAAGATCATGTATTCCCAGATCCCTTTCTTCTACCACACTCCTCAGTGCCCTACTGTTCGCTGTGTACGACCTACCCAGGTTGTTCATACCAAATTGCAAAACCTCACGCTTGTCTGCATTAAATTCCATCTGCTATTTTTTTAGGCCATTTTTCAGCTGGTGCAGATCCCGCTGCAAGTTCGGATAGTCTTCCTTGCTGTCCACTGCACTCCCTGTTTTGGAGTCATCTACAGATTTGCTGATCCAGTTAACCACATTATCATCGGGATCATTATTATAGATGACAAACAACAACAGACCAGCACTGATCCCTGCAGCATGCAGGCCAGTCAGAAAGGCAGCCATCTACTACCACTCTCTGGTTTCTCCCACAAAGCTAATGTCTAATCCAACTTACTATCTCATCTTGAATGCCAAGCAACTGAACCTTCTTGTCCAACCTCCCTTGTGGGACCTTGTCAAATGCCTTGCCTTCATTAACTTTCCTGGTAAAATTAGTAGATAGGGATAGTATTTTTACTCTGCAAGATTAGTTAGACACAACCTACCATGCACAAATCCATGCTGACTATCCCTAATCTGTCCATGTCCTCCCAAATAGTTTTATATCCAGTCTCTTAGTATACCTTCCAATAACTTTTCCAGTATAGATGACAGGCTTATCAGCTTATAAATTCCTAGTTTATATTTAGAGCCTTTCTTAAACAGGGGAAGAATATTAGCAATCATCCAATCGTATGGTACCTCATCTGTCACTAAAGATGGTTTAAGTATCTCTGCTAGGGCTCCTGCAATTTCTACACTTGCCTCCCAGGGTCCAAGGGAACACCTTGTCAGTCCCTGGGGATTTATCCACACTAATTTACCTCAAGACAGCAAACAACTCCTCAGCTCCTCCTCTGTAATCTGCATAGGGTTCATGACCTCGCTGTTGCTTTGCCTCACTTCCATCTCCCAAGTAAATACAGATGCAAAAAATCTATTTAAGATCTCCCCTAAAGCACACACAAAATGCTGGAGGAACAGCATTACAGAGAGGAGGTGCAGCGGCTAACGGACTGGTGCAGAGCCAACAACCTGTCTCTGAATGTGAACGAAACAAAAGAGATGATTGTTGACTTCAGGAGGGCATGGAGTGACCACTCCCCGCTGACCATCAACAGCTCCTTGGTAGAGATCGTTAAGAGCACCAACTTTCTTGGTGTTCACCTGGCGGAGAATCTCACCTGGTCCCTCAACACCAGCTCCATAGCAAAGAAAGCCCAGCAGTGTCTCCACTTTCTGCGAAGGCTGAGGAAAGTCCATCTCCCACCCCCTATCCTCATCACATTCTACAGGGGTTGTATTGAGAGCATCCTGAGCAGCTGCATCACTGCCTGGTTCGGAAATTGCACCATCTTGGATCACAAGACCCTGCAGTGGATAGTGAGGTCAGCTGAGAAGATCATCGGGGTCTCTCTTCCCGCCATCACGGACATTTACACTACACGCTGCATCCGCAAAGCAAACAGCATTATGAAGGACCCCACGCACCCCTCATACAATCTCTTCTTCCTCCTGCCGTTTGGGAAAAGGCTCCGAAGCATTCGGGCTCTCACGACCAGACTATGTAACAGTTTCTTCCCCCAAGCTATCAGACTCCTCAGTACCCAGCGCCTGGCCTGACAGCTTGCACTATTGTCCTGTTTATTATTTATTGTAATGTCTGCTCTGTTTTGTGCTCTTTATGCAGTCCTGTGTAGGTCTGTAGTCTAATGTAGATGTTGTGTGTTTTTTTTTTCTCTCTGTGTTGTTTTTTTACATAGTTTAGCCTAGTTTTTATAATGTGTCATGTAACACCATGGTCCTGAAAAACGTTTTACTATGTACTGTACCAGCAGTTATGGTCGAAATGTCAATAAAAGTGACTTGACTTGACTTGAACTCAGCAGGCCAGGCAGCACCCAGGAAAAGAATACAGTCGATGCTTCCGGCCAAAAACCTTCAGCAGTTCTGCAAAGTCTCTTCCAGGGATGCCTACCCTGAAGAAGTTTAAATCTTCCCTGCATCTGCAGATTTTCTCGTTTGTGATAAGATCTCCCCTATCTCTTTCGGCTCCGTGCATAGATTACCATTCTGATCGTCTAGAGGACCATTTTTGCTCCTTGTAATCCTTTTGCACTTAACATATCTGTAGAATCCCTTTAATTTGTTTGCTAGGGCATCCTCATGCCTTCTTTTAGCCCTCCTGCTTTCTTTCTTAAGGGTTCTCTTGCATTTCTTATACTCCATAAGTACCTAATTTGTTCCTGCCTGTCTATACCTGCTATGCACCAACTTTTTTCTTAACAAGTGCCTCGATATCACTTGAAAACCGAGGTTCCCTAAACCTGTCATCTTTACCTTTTATTCTGACAGGCACATACAAGATCTGTACTCTCAAAATTTCACGTTTTGAAGGCCAAGAACTTCTTTGCCAGAAAATAATCTGTCTCAATCCACACTTGCCAAATCCTTTCTGATACCATCTCAACAGGCCTTTTTCCAATTACAATCTCCAAACGCAGACCATAACTATATTTTTCCATATTTACTTTGAAACTAATGGCAATATGATCACTAGATGAAAAGTGTGCCCCTGCACAAACTTCTGTCACCTGCTCTGACTCCTTCCCTATCACAGGTCAGGTATCGCACACTGTCTCAATGCGACTTCTATGTCCTGATGAAGGAAACTTTCCTGAACACATTTCACAAACTCTGTCTGATCTAGTCCTTTCACAGCATTGGAGTCCCAGTCAATATGTGGATGTTAAAATTACCTACAATAACAACCTTATGTTTCTTGCAACAGTCTGCAATCTCTCTACAAATTTATTCCTCTAATTCCTGCGGACTGTTGGGGGGGGGGGGTCTACAATTATAAAGCTATTAAAATGGTCATCCTTTTCTTATTCTTCAGTTCCAACCATAAAGCCTCACTATTTGAGTTCTCTAGTCTGCCCTGACTGAATAGTGCCATGACATTTTCCTCGACTAGTAACAACACCCCTTCCCCTTTAATCCCTCCTGCCCTGTTGCATCTAAAATAAAGAAACCCCAGAAAACTGAGCTGCCAGTCCTGCTCCTCCTGCAGCTAAGTCTCATTAGTGGCTACAATACTATAATTCCATGTATTAATCCATGTCCTATGCTCACCTGCCTTTCCTACAGTACATCTTGCATTAAATATATGTAACACAGAACATTAGTAGCACCATGCTCAACCTGTTAATTCCTCACTTTGGCTGAGGTCTTAATAACATTTGCCTCCACAACCTCTTCACTATCTGTTCTGGGATCCTGGTTCACCATCCCCCTGCAACTCTAATTTAACCTCTCACCCCCATACAGCACCAGCATACCTTCTTGCTATAACATCTTCCCCCTCCAGTTCAGGTACAAGCCGTATCTTCTGTACAGGTCCCACCTTCCCTGAAAGAGAGCCAAATGATCCGAAAATCTTATGCCCTGCCTCCGACACTATCCTGAGCTACATGTTGAACTGTATCATCTCCCAGTTTCCGACCTCATTAGAATGTGGCACAGGGAGCAATCCTGAGGTCACAACCCTGGAGGTCATGTCCTTTAACTTAGTACCTAACTCCCTGAACTCACTTTGCAGAAACTCCTACCTCCTACCACAGGTATCTTCCTACCTATGACTTTGGAACCGTCAAGGACCACGACTTCTGGGTGTTCACCCTCCCTTTTAAGAATGCTGAGAACTTGATCTGAGATGTCCCTGGCACCCAGGAGGCAACATTCCATCTGGAAATCTTATTCCTGTCCACAGAACCTCCTTTATGTTCCCCTTATTAATGAATCCACTATCACCACAGCTCATCTTTTCTCCTTCCTTCCCTTCTGAGTCACATATTCAGTGTCAGAGATCTGACTACTGTGATATTCTTCTGCTAGGTTAATCCCCCCAGCAGTATCTGAAGTGTTACACCTGTTGTTGAGGGAGATGGCCACAGAGGTGTTCTGCATTGGCTATTCAACTCCTTTCCCCTTCCTAACTCTCACACAGTCGCCTTGGGTTATATTACTTCTCTATATGTCCGGTCTATCACACCCTCAGCATCCTGAATCATCCAGAGTTCATCCAGTTCCAGCTTCAACTCCTTAATGTTAAGTGTTAGAAGCTGCAGCCTCTTGCAGGTGTAGTCATCAGGGACACTGGCCGTCTCCTTGCCTTCCCACATCTGCAAGAGGAGCATTCAACTATGCTGCCTTGCATCCCCACTGTTCTAACTCTGCAAATACTTAGAATAAATAATATATTAATTTCTCGGATATATATTATACTTTGTAATTTCCCCAGTTCATTTATTATAAATATATATACAATAAATGAACCGCGGAAAGAAATCCGCTTACAGCTTTTTCATCTTCTCTCACACAAGCCTCTCCTCACTGAAGGTTTGAGCTAAAGCCTCAGACAACCACTCTATCACTGTCCACTCCAACAATGACTGTTCTGCAACCCCGCATTATTTTAAACTCGTTCTTACCTGTCATTCACAATCGCTGATTGGCTGCTGCTCAGAACACCAGACTGCTGTCAATTGATGCCTTATGTACTCAGTCGGCAGAACTAACTGTGTGCAAATGTTCTTTCTAAAAAAAAAAGCCCATTTTGCTTTTTAAAGACATCAGTAGCCAGGAGGCATAGATTTATGTTAACTGGTCAAAAGATCAGAAGGGATTGTGAAAATTCATTTCACTTAGCAAGTGGTGAATGCGTGGAACTCAATGCCTGAGAGGGCAGTGAAAGAAAAAAAGTCAAATTAAAAATTAAAAAAGGGTCTCAACAATGGACCAAAAATGAAAAAAAAAACATTTTTGCCTTCTGGCTTGGTTGTATTACAAAAATACTACCTCATGATTTTATTAATGTTGAATACAGCCAGAGGAGATGTGAGTTGTTTCATTTTGGGAGATAAGTGTAAAGGGCAAGTACACAATAAATAACAGGACAGCATTAATGCACAAAGGAATCTTGGGGGTCCAAGGCCATAGCTCCCCAAAAGTGGCTTTCCTTTATTAACTGAGGCACTGTGTTCAAGAATCAAGAAGTTGTGTAGTAGCTTCATAAAACTCTGGTTAGCTGCATTTGGAGTATTGCTTACAGCTATGGTTGTCCCATTATAAGGATGTGAAAACCTTGGACAGGATGCAGAAAAGAATTGCCTAGATTAAAGTATATGTTGTATAGGGAGAGGTTGCAAAGAATCCTCTGGACTGTTGGAAATGAATGGGAAATTTACAAAATTATGAGAGGTGTAGATGAGAATCCAGTGTCTTTTTCCAGAGGTGGAGATATAGAATTCTGTTCCTGAACCTGGTGGTGTAGGTCCGGAGTCTCCTAGACCTTCTTTCAGATGGCAGTGGTGAGAAGGGAGCATGACCTGGGTGGTGGGGGTTTTTGATGGTGAATGCTGCTTTCCTGCAACAGCACTTGTTACCATCTTTGATTCAGCCAATGACAGTGGTGTTGTCAACAAACATAAATATGAAATTGGAGCTAAGGGTAACCTCACAGCCATAATGTACTCAGTGGTTGGGAGAATTTTCATATGATGCATTGGGCCATATCCATTATATTTTCCATTAAAGGGCATTGTGTTCCCACACTAAGCCATGATGCAAACGATCAATAAGTTCTCCACCACGCATCTAGCAGAATTTTGTCAAGTTTTAGATGTCATGCCGAATTTCTCATACTTCTAAGGAAGTAGAGGTGTGTTCTCTTCATAATTGCACATATGTGCTGGGCCCAGGACAGATCCTCTGAAATGATAACACAGAGGAAGTTAAAGTTGCTGATCCTCTCCACCACTGATCCCCTGATGTGGATTGGCTAATGGACCTCCATTTTCCTCCTCCTGTAGTCAATAATAAGCTCCTTGGTCTTGCTGACGTTGTTACAGGGGCTAAGCAAACAGTCCTATAGTGCTCCTGTGCTGGTAGAGACTGTGGAAGCACTGTTGTTGCCAATCTGAACTGACTGGAAAGATCCAATTGCACAAGGAGGTATTGAGGCCAAGGTCTTGAAGCTTACTGATTAGTTCTGAGGGGGTGATAGTGTTGAATGCCAGGCTGTAGTCAACGAAGAGCGTCTTTGCTGTCCCGATATCCAGGGATGTATGAAGAGCCAATGAACTGCCATCTGCTCTGGATCTGTTGCTCCAGCAGGGAAATTGAAGCAGATCCAAGTTGCTTCTCAGGTAGGGATTGATATGTTTCATCGCCATCCTCTCAAAGCACTTCCTCACAGTGAATGTACTGTGCAATAGTCATTGAGGCAGGTTACCGTGTATGATTGAAGCCTACTTGAAGCAGGCAAGTACCTCAGACTGCCAAAGCGAGAGGTCAAAGATATCACTGAACACTCCACCCAGTTGATCAGCACAGTTCTTAGTACTTGGCAAGGTACCCCATCTGGGCTGGATTCTTTCCATGGGTTCACCCTCCTGAAAGATGCTCTCACATCAGCCTCAAAACTGAAATCACAGGGTCATCAGGGGCTGTGGGATTTCCTGAAGGTTTCTTCGTGTTGTGATTGTCAAAGCAAGCACAGAAGGCATTGAGATCATCTGGGAATGAAATGTTTTTGTCAGTTATGTCATTTGGTTTCACAACGGCCCTGTTGAGCATCCCCCGGTTTGGTCCAGAATTGCCACTTCACATGTGAGATGGCTTTCTGGAATTCATAACTAGGCCTCTTTTACCCTAACTGGTCGCCAGACCTGAATGCCATTGAGCTGGACCTCAGAAGATTGTGGATTGCATGGTTAATCTGGAGCTTCTGGTCAGGGAAGGCAGATAGATTTTGTGGAGATACACTTGACAATGACAGCTTTAGTAAAGTCTGTAACAACTGTGGTGTATTCATTCAGATCCTCAGATGAGTCCATGAACATGGCCCAGTCCAATGACTCGAAGCAATCCTGCGGCTGCTCCTCTGCCTCCTGCAACCATCTCTTTGCTGTTCTTATCCCTGGAGCCTTGCTCTTTAGCCTCTGCCTGTATGCAGGAAGGATAAGGACAGCCAAGTGACCAGATTTTCTGAAATGCAGTCTAGACATGGAACAGTAAGCGTCCCTAATCATAGTATAGCAGTGATGTAGTGTGTTTGGACATCTGGTGCTGCAGATTATATGCTAATGGTAATTGGGCAGAAATTTAATCTTTGCGATAAGCCTCCCATGAAGGACCTTATCAAACGCCTTGTAAAATCCATGTAAACAACATCCAAAGCTACATCTTCATCGATCGCTCTCATCACCTCATCGAAAACTCAATGAACTTAATAAGACATGACACAAAGCTTTGCAGGCTCTCCCAATGCTCATAAATCTGTCACAGCCACAGAATCTCCTGTATGTTCCCCTAACCGTGAAGTCTCCTATCACTATCACTCTGCCTGACTTTATTACCCTTCCCTGCTGAGCCTCAGAGCCAGATGCAGTGTTACAGGCCTGGTCGCTGCTGCTGTGGCCTGGCAAGTCATCACCCCCTCCAGCAGAACCCTGCACTGACTGCTTGCTCGCCTTACTTCTCCTGGTGCTCACCCATCTAATACCTGAAAGCCTGCTGGCTGGGTGTGACCGCCTCTGTTAAAGTCCCATCTGCGAGATTGTCAGCCTCCTGGATGGTGGTCAGTCCATCCAGCTCCAGCTCCAGTTTCCTGATCTTGACAGTTAGGAGCTGAAGTCAGGTGCACTGTCCACAATGTGATCATCAGGGCGACTGTTAGGCACCCTGAAATCCCACATCTTACAAGAAGAGTATTCCACTGCTCCAATTACCAATTAAAATGAAACCCATTAATTAAGAACTATCATGAATCAAGAATTAGGGACTTACAGGCAACAAAAAGAAGTTGACCTGCCTTCTTGCTGAAACCTTTGAGTTTCATTCTCACTTCTTATTTACTTACCCAGCTCCTTCTTGCCTCACTCATTATACATTTGGCTCTAACTTCTCAAACCTAATTTCTACAATCAAAAACGTGCGATAACAAATGAATCAAAAGCATCCTTAGCCCCTGCCTGTCCTTGCTGAAGCCTGTTAAGTCAAAGCCTCCTACTCTAACACTGGCAGACTCCAACAATGTCAAGCAATAGTTTGATGCATCCTTATAAACCTAAGATATGTCATTTTATTGTTACGTTCCCCGTAACCAGGTGACTTACCAGCAAAGATAGAGAGGTCCGCTGAAGTCTGATGGTACTATTTTCAAACGTTTTTTATTTATAAAGGGGCACAAACGTATGGTTAATACAAAGCATTTAGATCATATACGTCGTCAATACTCAATCTAAAGCACAGGTATAGTAATAATCAATCAGAAATAAGCTCTATCGTTGTCTAGGGGATAATACTGAGTCCAATGGAATATAAAAGTCACTCAGAAATCTGCAGGCTTTTCCGTTTGGGAACCGCTGGCATTTCACGGGTTGGAGAGAGAGATTGGTGAGAAAAAGGAACACTTGCCCGTCGTCTTTGCGAAGCAAATCCCTGTTGTTAGTTAAAACAGTTTTCCTTTGGTTTCAGCCACAAACTCCCGATCCGGAATCTAACGCACGTGGCTTCTTCCAAAATGGCTTCCCACTCCGACGGGAAGCGCTATCGTGTCTTCTTCGTGTGTCTCCTTGGTGCGTCTGAGGGGCCGCCTCAGCAGCCCACCTTTTATCCGGACTTGCAGGGTTGTAGATGTCATTCAGGGTGGGGTGAGGCAATCTTTCCCCATCACCCAGCCCACGTTGCCCTGAGGGTTTGCACGTAGTCCAGTCCCTTATTCCACAAAGGTGTCTCCAAGAGACAATGGCCATGTCCATGGCTTTTGTCTGGCTGAGAGGCCAGCCCACATTCCAAACCTTAAGGCTTCTCTCTTATTTTCCTGAGTCCAATTTCAGCATGTCACTCTCTCTCTTGCGATTCTCACAAAGGAGGGGGCTGGGGTCATAACATTATTAGAAGGATATATGGAACATTCTGTACTTCCATGTTTGGCACAGCTTTGTGGGCTGAAGGGCCTGTATTATGCTATAGGTTTTCTATGTTTCTACGTTTCCAATCTACGTAGGTCACTCGGTCCCATTTTGTTCATTGTTTGTTGAATGAATTGCCACCACTTCCTGTTGTCAAACAATTCTATCAAGTTTCAACATCTTCACTGCCAATTTCCATCCTGCTTTCATTCACCTAGTCAGTCTATGATTCGTTCTCTCCATTTTAGGAGAAAGGTTAGAACATCCAAAAATAGATGCAGAATAAGGGCATTTGACCCTTCACAACTGCTCCATAATTCAATAAGATTACCTCTGATCTTTTACCTCAGTGTTGCCTTCCTTAGCCTTAGATCACTAACTCCTTAGCCCTTTGATCTCTGTCTTAAATATGTCTTGTCTGTCACTTAATTGAAGTCTGTCTGAATGGTCAAATAAACCACATCTACTCGTTCTTCTTATCTACTCTCTTAGTTACAATCTCAAAAAACTGACAAATATGTCATACATATTTCTCTTACACAAATCTATACTGGCATTGTTCATTCCTTTTATTAATTTAAGTGCACTGGTACAGATTTGTTAATTATAAATTCTAGCATTTTCCCTACTACCAAGCTAACTGCTCTGGAACATCCCATTTTCTCTCTTCCTCTATTCTTAATTAGCAGGTAGTGATTTTTACACCTTCCAATTTATGCAAAACATTCCCAAATCTGTGGAATGTCAACAAATACATCTGCCATCTCTTCTTGGTGTGCAGGTCATCAGATCTGACTATTTTTAGGCTTTCAATCTATTAAATTTTCTAATATTACTTCTTGTACCATTAGTATATTCTTTAGCTCTTCATTCTATCTATTGTTCTCCACATTTTCTGGATGAATGTTTGTTTAATTTCTCAGTCATTATTTCCTTTCCCAATATATTATGTTTCTGCATTCTCAGTTTGCAAGGGATTCTCTTTTTGCTGATACTATTTTTTACATATTTAAGTATGCTTTATAGACCTCTTAATGTTTCTTGCTAGATAGCTTATTGTTAAATTTGATTTTCTCTCAACTTTTTGTTGGTGCTTTGTTGCATTCTGAAATTTTCTTAATCCTTAGGCTTACAACTTTTTTTTGTGTTTCATTTTAGAGTTTTTATTTGCTTGATATTCTCTTTATTTTCTCTTGCTTCTGGACCACTTCTTTTATTCTATAAAGGAATATATATTTAGTATGAAATATTGTATTAATAATTTGAATATTAGTCTAGCCTTTTAATGTAGCTTCCCAATCTACCACAATCAATTTACACAACATACTATATAGTGGCCATTGATTAGATTTTAGATTCTGTTTTGGAATTAACTAAATCACTTTCAATCTTTATACACACATTCTTCCATATGCCTTTTAAGATACACAATACAAATTAATCCTTTATCATTATACAGTTTAAAAAATAGCCTGATCGCTTGTTTCTTCCTCAAAGTACTGATCCTGAAGCCATTCCATAAATTTGTTTTCTGCGTGATTATTGCTAATTTACCCACTCTATACATAGGTTAAGAGAACTCACGACATTAGTTTCACCTTTGTTACATATATGTTTAACTTATTTGTTTTTTTTTGTACATAGCACAGCAACCCAATTTCAATCTTGACTTCTCGTTCTGTCCAAGTTTACAACTGCATGGGTTTCCTCCATCTGTTCTAATTTACCTTCCACAATGCAAAAATATGCAGTAGGTAAGATAAGTGGCCACTATTAATTGTCCCTTAATAGTAGCATCTGGAGAGTGTAGAAGGGGAGAACAGGTCACAGTGGACAACTAGTTGAGGAATTGGCCAGCTTAAACCTTACGGGCAGAAATTGATTTGGAGGGCTGAAATAGCTCACTTCAAAGTTGTAAGGAAGATAATGTGAACTACTGTATGCCACAGATTACCACTACTGTCTAAGTGCTTACGTACAACTCTCTCCATTATTTTATATCCCTGGTATTTTTTTAGCTGCAATCAAACTGATCATGCTCCATTTTTTCCATTGTATTGTCTTTTATATATGCTTGAATATGGGGGATGTATAAACAACAACACAAAAGCTACTTCTCCTGTTTCCATTTTCCACATCTCTTCTAATATATTTAATTCCTAAAATTGGTTATTTTGCAACCATGTTTCCATAACAGTTGCTGGATTGTACAAGTTATTTCTATGTGTGCTATTAATTCATTTATTTTGTCTTTTTATCTGCTCTGTCTTGATATCTTATTTTGTTTACTCCATACTTGTATATCCATTCTGCTTTTGTTCACACAGGCTGAACAACATCTGCTGGACAAGTACAATGAATCTTCCAGCCAACTCCTGGTTTTCTGTGATGGGTTGATATGTAGTTATTCCTTACTGTCCCTCTGGACTGACTAGCTCTGCAGTACTTAATCTAAAAGGTGTTACAGCCACCTGGAATAAAGTGTGCAGATAATCACCATCTCCATGATACTATGCAATGTTGACATCTTGAATTCAATCTCCAATATGAGCTGAAGTTCCCCATGCTGCAGAGATTTACTACAAATGTCATTGCCATAGATGAGAACGGTTTTCTTCAGCTCCATCTAAATGCAGCAGTCACACAGCATCTGCTCTGCCATGTCTGTTCAACTGCAATTAATGCAAGATGGCTTGGCACGTCAAGAAACTTGAGAGTTGTGGATAGAGCTCAGCACATCAGGGGAACCATCCTCCCCTCCCTAAATCCAGCATAATCAAAGACCCTAGCCACCCTGAATATCTTTTCTTCTCCTCTCTCCCACGAGAAGGAGAAGCATAAACCTAAGAGTATGTACCACCAGGCTCAAGGATAGTTTCTATACCACTGTTATCAGACACTTGAATGAACCTCTTGTATGATAAGATGGACTCCCGACCTCACAATCTACCTCATTATAAGTGCATAAGGCCATAAGGCATAGAAGCAGAATTAAACCATTTGGCCCATCAAGTCTGCTCTGCCATTCAATCATGGCTGACCCCTTTTCCCCCTCTTCAGCCCCACTCCCTGCCCTTCTCCTCATGACCCTTGATGTCGTGTTCAAGCAAGAGCCTATCAATCTCTGCCTTAAGTACACCCAATGTTCTGGCCTCCAGAGCTACCTGTGGTAACAAATTCTACAAATTCACCACCCTCTGGCTAAAGAGGTTTTTCCACATCTCTGTTGTAAATGGATGTCCTTCTATCCTGAGGCTGTGCCCTCTTGTCCTAGACTCCCCCACCATGGGGAACATCCTTTCAACATTCAAATGGTTTCAATGAGATCCCCCTCATCCTTCTAAATTCCAGCAAGTACAGGCCCAGAGTCATCAAATGTTCTGTGTATGATAACCCTTTCATTCCCAGAATCATCTTGTGAAGGTCCTTGGAACCCTCTTGAAGGCTAGCATGTCTTTTCTTAGATGAGGAGCCCAGAGCCGTTCACAATACTCAAGGTGAGGCTTACAGTTTTATGGTAGATTTTGCACTTTATTCTGCATTGTTAACATTTTACCTTATTCTAGCTCAATGCTCTGTGTCCTGTTTTGCTCTGCATGAACAATATGCAAGACAAACTTTTCACTATATTTTTGTACATTTGGCAATAATAAACCAATATTAATAATGCCAAAACAAGTGGGGCTGTGCCTTTTCTTGACCTATTGTCTTTTATTATCCAATATGACCGACTTCAACCAGCTCCACATGGCCAGCTACATGTTTATCACTTTATACAACTTGTTCACTTTTGCAAATAAAAACTAAAAAACTAATAAAATCTGGTAGATAAGTAAAACAAATAAATATCGTAAATGAAATCACCCTCTTGCTCTATGATGCTTACCTTCAGTAGACACTGCACTCACTGGCACTGCAAATATGCTGTGCCTTAGCAAATTTCACAGACTGAGATCCCAAATGTACTAATATTGCAAATAATTCCATTTAGTCTGAAGGTGTGACCATGACCACTTTAGTTTACCATCCTATTTCTACTTTAACCCACCTTAGTCTTCTTACTTTGAAGAAGTAAGGTTAAGAAACCTTCTATCTCCTGATTAGGCACATTACAGCCTTGTTGACTCAGCAAAGAATCAAATTTTTATTTCAAATTACTGGTGTTTAATCTTTTTCTCGCCTCTTCCAGTAATTTGAGATTTTATTCGTCTCTTTGAATTTAATCTTCCTGCAGGCATACATTATATGATTTACCAGCTTCTTTCAGCGGAATCCACTTCCATGATTGTTATTCCATTCTCCTACTGCCTCTCCGTCCATTTTGCTTATTCTATATCCATCCAGCTAACACTCACCATCACCTCTGCCCTAACTTCCCCCATTCTTTTCTGTAACTCAAAACATTTTTTGTCTCTTAAGTTTTCTTTGATTTAAGGTCATTAATTGGAAGCATTTCCCCTCCACAAATGCTGAATATTTCCAGTAGTTTTGCTTCATTTCACCACTTGAACTAAAGCTAAATCTCATAATCACAAATCCTGATTTGCAAGGATAAATAATTGGTCCCTAAAAGAGCAATTAATTTAAAATACTGTTATTCACTCCCTGCATATTTTCATAATGCATGAAAACACATTGATCACAAACTATTACAAATCATAATAAAATTACCCTTATTCACTCTATCAGCTCTCATTTTCCAAGACAATACTTATATGGGTTGGCCTTCTTCCCCCCATTTTCATGAAAATAAATATTTTGAAAAGACAGATATCTTTTTGCCACGACCTTTCAACTACTTTACAGATGGATGGAGTTCTATAAAAGAGGTGACTTTACTAAAATACAGACCATTAGATTCTAATGCAAATTCCCTTTTATTATCCCTATCACTTTGGAACTATCATGTCAGATCTTCTCAATTAAACAAGTGTTCATCTCTTCAAATTTCATTTATCATTTATTTGTGGCATTTGCCTCTCAATTATGTACATATCTGACTTGAAATATGAGCTAGTTATGGATAAATAGAATCTCTCAAAATTCATCATAAAAAAATATTGCCTTTGATTCTTAATCTTATTCTGACATTCACACATTTCCAACAGTCTGCATTTCTGTCCTGCTGTTAATTTAATTATTTGATTCTATTACAATACACCAGATAGACTACAGTCAGCATGCACCAGTGACTAATAGTATATTGAGATCAAATTTTGAAAACAATTAAAAATGCACATTAAAATACAAATTAAGACCATGTGTGCCTTTACTTACACAGCTTCCATCTTTTACTCAGTGAGTATGAACCCGTAATAGAAGTAGTCCAGAACAACTGTTAACCTTACTGACAGGACTATTTATAAGATGCAGCCATTGTTGTCAATACTAGCCATTTATTGCCCCTCCCTCAATGTTCTTGAATTGAAGACACAGGTAAGAGTTAATCACATTGCTACAGGTTTGGAGCCACGTATAGAGCAGTACAACAATCCAATACTTTCTTGGAAACTATTGAAAAGAACATTCTTGTTTGTGATTCACAAACTCTCAGATTTAATTAATTGATTTTAAGTTTTCTAATGGCAACAGATTGGTTTGAACCCATGACCCTCAGTCAATCATTCAGATGTCTGGCTGTTAGTCCCATGGTTTAAACACTGTAGCACCTTACCCCTAGATTGTGTGATAAAATGCCATAAGCAATTAGAAGATTGAGACCGAGCCAAAGTTGGAGAATGGCCATTTCATGTATACTATGTCTTTATAACCTATGTAGTCAGAAAAAATAGCTGCTTAAAGATTGTTAAGTCATTTGGAGGAACAAAATCCAATTACACTATCAATGCATCAATAGATTTATGAACTGGATGAGTGCAGAAGCAGAGCTAGAGTATCAGACCCTCAAACATATTCCACCACTTTAGTTGGATCACGACTGACCAGTATATCAGTTTTAATGACACAATTAGATCATCCTTAATAACTTTGCTGAATTAAAGTTTATCAATCTAGAATTTAGAATTCACTAATGTTCTGGCTGCACAAACCTTTGCTAGTGAGATTTCCAGATTTCCTTCAAACTTTTTGCCTGGGACCAGAGATCCTGCTTTAATCCTGCTGCCTGTGTGAAATTTGCATGATCTCCGGTCACTGTTAGATTTCCTCAGCAGGTCATTTGAAACTGCTTTTCATGTCTATGTGATTTTGGGCAAGTGTGTAAGTATGATTTTGCATTAATAGTTTCTGACATCAAACACTAAATTGATGAGTATGCTAATGCTGATCTAGAATTTCACAGTTGCAGAACCATGGTCTCCCCAGTTTTCTTACATCTGTCCCTCTTACAAAAATGGAATATTTGCAAAGCAGCAAATTAACACCCAACCACATTACCCTTAATCATCAGAAGTGATGTAAGATTACTTGCCTGACTAACACATAGTTTGGGTTTCATTGTGGTAAGTAAAGATGAAAAAGCAACACAGCCTTGGTCCAGACATGGAGCAGAGATTTGAATTCTCTAATGAGACATAAACTTTACAATTTGACATAAATGAATGTAAGCAAGCTTAGATGATACAGCTTCCTACTGCTTCATCTTAGTGATTAATTATACACGTGAAAAACTGAGGCCCTTGAAGAAATCCTGAGGAGATATTACCAATCACCTTCTGCCAACTTTGCAAATTACCTGTTATCGTTAAACTCGGTCTCCTCTTAACAATTTCCATAACTAATCTAATAAGTTGTCTCATGTCCTTTTTTGACTCCTAGTATTTTATATTGAAACTTAACTAAGGACATTTGATAGTCCACATAAATAACACCCATTAAATCTCCCTTATCTTTTGTGTTATTTAACTCCTCAAAAATGGCCAACTAGATTCCTTAGATATGTTATCTTCTACAAATTCATGGCAGCCATCTCTGATCAACTAATTTTCCCCAAAATACTTATTGTTTAAGAAATTAATTACAAATCTCCTAAACAGTCTGGCATAAAAAATTTACTTCATTTTGCCTCTAATTCTAATGCAGCAGAAACAATGTAATTGAAGGAAATGATGTTTGTTGTCCATTATTAATTAAATAACTGTAAAATTTCACTAAAGAGTAAAACTGACCATATATCTTCTTTACTTACACCTCATATGGAAAATCAAAAATTGATATTAACATACAGTACAAGAAAACCCTTGCCTGATTAGGTTCCATGAACTTTTGTTCCGATTTAGTTTCAAATTTTCTTACTTATTCAAGCATTATTAGAGGAAAAAAATCAGTCTTTTGGATATTTCAACGCAGATTGATTGAAATGATTTTGATGTCTTTGTAGTAGAATTTATGAATCTATACAGCAAAATCTCTAGCTATTAGGAATAAAAAAAATGTTTCCAACAGGTTGGCAAATAATTTGCTATACTTCCATCCTTACAACGGTAAACTTACTCAATGATGTAATGAACTAAAATTATTTTCAATATTTCATTTATAATCTATCACAGATAGATTTACCACTTCAAATGTCTACTAAGTATCACTGTACTCCATAATAGGTAAATCTTAAATATTTTCCCCTGTACCATTCCAAATTATTTTGACAGAGTTTTGTTGATTGTGTTCTACTGTACCATTAGCTTTTTTTTTCTCAATAAGACCTTAGATTACCTTGGTTAAACAAGAATAAAACCACATTTCTTCCATGAGATTTTCAAATTTCCGTCTGTGCTGCTCATTAAATTTACTCTTCAACTATGTTTTTTTAAATAAAAGTCCGAAGACTGGTGCTTTATATTTAGGCTAAAGTCTGTTAAGGGTTTCTTATAGGTGGTGAGAAAAACACCACAGTTTTGCTCATGAATTAAGAGAAACTTTATAGACTAAGAATGAGAGAAAAATAAACAAAGGAATTAATCTTATTAAAGAATAGTTGAAACCCTTTCCTTTTACGTTACGTGTTCAGCTTAATCTTAATTTTGATGCATGAATAACTGACTGCTGGAGTTTATAAGAAATAGATTAATTCATGAAGTAATAGTGTTGGGAGTCAATGATAACTGTAAACACAAATTAGATTGCTGTTAATTAACCCAAGTCACTATTCTATATTTACTAATAGCTTTGCTGTATTTGGTGAGTTACTTGATTTGGGAAAGGTAGCCCTGAGGTGAGATTTCTAGAACTGATTATTTTTCTAGTAGCTTTTGGCCATTTGTCAGTTAATCTGTTGATTTTAGTCTATATTTAGATATATGCTGGATTCATGAAATAGGTGACAATACATCTTCTTGGCACACTAACTTTACATATGGATCAATTTGTTCTGCAGTTAAACTATTCTCTGGAATATGCAAAAATAGCATGGAATTTATCTTGTTTTATAAAGCAAAAACAAAAATCATTATATTGTTTTACTGCTGAATGGAAAACTATTACTAATAACACAGCATTTCTGAATATTTATCAACATTCTGTTTGGACTCTCATGTAATTTTGGATACTCCACATAATTACAATTCAGTTTCATAAACTTATCTTGCTGCTTGTTCAGTTCAGTCAGTTGTCGGTGAATTAACAAACCTTACTAAATAGCTCCAGGTTAGTTACTTCCTACTACTGCTCATTAAATATGTTTTAAAAGATGCTAAAGGTAAGTTGTTATTTTAAGTTTTCTCCGTTTGTTTACCTCTTTAATTGTTGTTGCAATCATTCAAAGTGTCTACACTTGGTGTTGTAATGGCTCATAAGAAGCTAGATAAATCAATTTACTAATGCATATTGTTCTAAAAAACTCAAATTGCAAAAATTTTTGGATTTATACTGTATATGGGAATACTGCAGGCATAAGAGATCATGCTAAATCTGGTGGAGAGACTGAATAGCTATGTGCCGGTCCATAAAGTTTTTAGTTTTATTAACTGATAGGTCCTAATTACATTAGTCCCCTAATTACCCATAAAATCATCCCAAATTCCAATGCTGAAATTGGTAATGATTTGATTTCCTATTATTTAAGTGTCCCCCAAAACTGGCATTATTCCCTTTTGGTCAGAGCTTATTGTTTTCATAACTCTTTATGTTGGTATATATTAATTATAAGTGGCAAAACTGGATGATCACAGCATCATGCTAAGTTATTTATTTCTAAAACAAACTGAGTATTTTAATTATGTTTGAATTATCCACTCTCATTTAGCGCAATTAAATTCTTGTAACTTAAAAGTATTTTAGCCAAAGTTTTATTGACATAAACATATTTATCCTGGAAATGAGAATTATACATTGTGTACTGGATGGAGATGGTCATATTCCCATATCGTGATTCCAAAACTATAATTTTACATTAAAGCTAGTTCGGCTCTATACCTGTCCCAGCCATGGAATAGGGATTCCAAATTATGAACATACTTTCTTTCGCGTTAAAATAGCCTCGCGGGGAAATTGATTCCTACAGATTCAAATTGATTAAGTGGTCCTTCAGGAACAGTTATCCAAATGCATTGAACTGCAAAGTGTGCAATGTATACTCGAACGCCTGCAGGATATGGTGGATATTGGTTGGGAGGAGAAGGGATGCAGTGGGTGTCCGATCTCCGAGATGTAAGCCGCTCTTGCGCCCTTACCTAGTTGCAGTTACTGTTTGATCCGGAAATCTGGCTGAGAGTCATGGACTCGGTGTTCTGCTGGCTGCTGGTGGAAAGAGAGCGGCGGCAAGAGCGCTGGAAGCGGTGGCTTCTCCCGTGAAAGGAGCCAGTGCTGCTGAAACTCCGGTGCTGGTTCCCCAGGTACTCCTTATAGTTCTTGGTCAGCAGCGTGTAGAGGAACGGGTTGATGCAGCTGTTGCTGTAGGTCAAGCAGGTCATCAGGTAGTTGATGTGGCTCTTTGTCTTCTGGATCAGGGAGAGAGGGGGCTGATAGTGGCCGATCATTTGCCACACCCAGAAGGGCAGGAAGCAAGCCCAGAAGACCAGGACGATGGCAAAGATCATGTAGAGGACTTTCTGGTTGGGCGAGCGCCTTGTTTGTTTATCATTGAAAGTGGTCACCTGGGACACCCAGTAAGTCCTGGCTAACCGAATGTACAAATACGCAATGATTATCCCGGGAGCCAGGATGCTAGTGGTGAACAAGACGCTAAGGTAGATCCCATAGACATGCCTGCTCCAGGTGGAGGAGCAGATGTTTTTGCCTCGGGTCCGCATCAGCCTGATGGTAATGATCATCGGCAGTGCCAGCAGCAAGGACGCGAGCCAGATCACAACGGCAATGGCCTTCCTGTAACTTTTTGATCTCTTCACCGTGTCCAAGGGTTTCACCACGGCCAGGTAACGCTCCGTGCTCATCACGGTCAGCGTGAAGATGCTGGCATGCATGGTTAGAAAGTCAACGCTGAAGAGGATCCGGCAGCCGATGTCCCCGAAGTACCAACCTTTCAAGAAGTAAGTGGAGACGATGAAGGGGATGGTGGAGAGGTAGAGCAGGTCAGCCAGCGCCAGGTTGATGATGTAGATGTACATAGAGGCGGCCGACCTTATCGAGTGGAACATCACCACCAGAGTGTAGATGTTCCCCGTCACGCCGACGATGAACATGAGGGATAGGACGGTCCCAATGGAACAGATCACCACCAGCTCTTCCATTGAATCCGTTGCTGGCATCCGGTCAGTCGTTGACACGTTGGTGGAGTCGGTGCTATTGCTCCACTCGGGAGTACCGGAGTCACTGGCCATCTCTGTAAAATTCACCTCCACTCTAATCTCAGAAAATCACCTTAAACTCTTTCAAAGTTTCTTCTTCTGCGCAAAAAAAGTTTATTTTCTCTCTCGATAAAGCAACGTCGGATGAACCTTCAGTCAGACGCGAAGCTTCCTGCAGACTGGTCGTGAACGGGGGTCATGGGTCCACGGAGACTTGAAGATGCTTCTCTGGGCTGTGTGGTTTGGCCGAGGACCAGTGAGTCAGTGCCAGCGCTGCCCAGTGGAACAGGCACGGCTACCCGGTTGCCGGCTCCCACGGGCTGCCTGATGAGATTTTCCCCTTGCCCCGATGATCGCTTATTTATGTCGCCGATGACGCAGATTTTCGTTTCCCCTCTTTTTTTTTCAAACGCCAACTATCCGAGCGGTGCTTTTCATTTGTTACTTGCGTTCGCTGTTTCCAGTCAATAGTAATCGAGAAGAAGCGGCAACGTGTGTGTATGGGCGTACCGCAAGCACATTGCAGCTCCGTCTATTCCGACAGGAGATTTATACTGTAATGTGAAAAGCAGAAAGGAAATTCCAAGAAGGAAACTTGGAAATTCTTGCATATTACTCAAACCTGTTCAAGCATTTCCTATGCCTGATATATAATGCTATACCGCTGTTTTACCGTTATTTGGAGATATATTCTTTGGATCATAAATAAAATTCTGTGAAAGGAAATCGATATTCTGCCATCCTATGCAATACTACATAATGTTCTTAACATAGTAAGTCTTTCTTGGAGATTACGCTGATGCTAAAAATGATCTAATACTCTGATGTTGTTCGGGATTATGATTCTGTTGGATAGATTAATTGTTTCTCCAATACGGGCACCACTGGTCACATACAGTTATAATACCAGTTTGTACATTCTCGTCCTCACTCCAACACGCAGCGCAATGTTTTAAAACAATTCCTGCAATTGATTTATTAATCATTCAACACAAAACGAAGTCCTATTGACATTTTGTGTATGCGCCGATTTTTCCAATTGATCTCTCTAAATCGCCCTTCATATCCAGGATTATTTTATAGTTATATTTGCTGCATATCATTGTGAGCGATTATAAATTTAACAAATTAACTGATCTGATTCTCAACCCCGTCCACGAAACCTGCAGATAAGTAGTCATCGCAATAAGGAGTCTCATGTAATATTTCAATAATATAGTGGCCCTGTGTAAGCAATCACGCATGGACGCTGTCTCTTTCCCGTTGCCTTTAGTGCAGTCTTCAAAACATATATTAAAAGCAGATTTATACTAATTTGCCCTCTGAGAATACAACTTTATAGTTAACAATGTGGAGGAGCAACACAATAGTTAAACTCTTTTCTCAATCCACAATGTAGAGATGACTACATTTTATGTTAATCTGAACCTATAATAATAATTGCTTAGAGCTTAATTCAATAATGAAAACATAATGATTGGCATTTACTCAAAGTTCCCCACAACCATTTTTTTTACAGGTTGTAACAAACTAGTTGAACTTGTTCCCATGTAATCTGGACACATGATAATAGTCTCAGCGACCGCACCCCCCCCCCCCCCCCATTAACCAATTAACCAATTATATTTAGAAATTTCAATAGGTTGCAAACCACAGAAGGTGCAAAAAGAAGAGTTAATACAAATCATACTTTATTTATCAAATGAAAAGTGTAATAAAGATTATATATGTGGAATTAATTGAGAGTATACAATCTTACAATGAAACATAAACTGAAACAATATCACCTCTTGCTAATTTTCTGAGATTCCATACTTGTACAATAAACTTTTCAGGGAGCAATGTTGTTTAGCACTAATTAGGGCTTAGCACATGATTCAAGTTCATCTCGTTTGATTGAACTAGATTTTTTATACAACAGATTTCATGGTAATAGTAATATTGAACTTGTTGAATTTGACACCAGAACAGAGCTCGGTGCTGATTCCATGTGAGAAAACTACAACAGCGCACATTGTGGCGAAAAATGGTATCACTGATAGTAGTTTCTGAATTTCTGATTTTAACTGCACTGTATCAGACACCAGAGCTTGCTCTTAGTTTTAATTGGTTATAGCTTCACGTATTGGCAGCCTCCCCATTTCAGCAAATTCTAAGCTTCTGTTGATCTTTATTTTGCCCCGAAGTATACATCTCTGCACTTTCTTTTTAGTTCTCACTTAATTATAAAATAGATTTCAATTATAATTAATTTTGTCCTGATCTTAATATAAAGTCCAACTCAATTTCACTAATGCTTATTTGTAAAATACATGGTAAATTCTGTCCATCTAAAAGCGCCTATAGTCATTAACATTTTTAGACCAACTCCAATTTCAAAACAGTGAGCAGTTTTGATCAATTATTTCTCAACCTACAGAAACACAAGTTTCTGTGAATTCCAATTATAAAGCATTTCCATTAATTCCATGCAAATACAGTCTATTGCTTTCTTATGTGTGGTGTTAATTGCTACTGCACAAAAATATATGTGGGATGAATGTTGAAGATGAACTATTGATTGCTCTGTGGAAAAGGGATATCACAATTTCTCAGATACATGCTCTCTTGCTTTGTGTTTGAACAGAATCCATAACTAGAGGAGCAGACAGCAGATTCTGTTCATGTGGAAGAGACCCCCAGATGGTATGTTGTCTCCCAGGTGCCAGGACCAGGGATGTCTCGGATCTGGTACATTGCATTTTAAAGAGGGAGTCAGAAGCTATGGTACAAATTGGTACCAATGACATAGGCAGGAAAAGGGACGAGGTCCTGAAGAGACGATATAGGGATTCAGTTAGAAAGCTGGAAAGCAGGACCTCCAGGGTAGTAATCTCTGGATTGCCACACACCTGTGAGGGCAAGAATAGAATGATTTGGCAGATGAATGTGTGGATGAAGAATTGATGCAGGGGTAGAGTTTCAGATTTCTATATCATTAGGATCTCTTCGGGGGAAGGTATGACCTGTACAAAAAGGACAGGTTACACCCGAATCCTAGAGGGACCAATACCCTTGAGGGCAAGTTTGCTGGAGCTGTAGGGGAAGGTTTAAAGTAAGTTGGCAGGGGATTGGGAATGGGACTGATAGGGCTGAAGATGGGGCAGTTGGTATACAACGATGAACAATGTGTTGTGAGACTGTGAGGAAGGACAGGGAGATGATAGTGCAAAATTGTAGTCAATGGAATGAGTTAAAGTAGAACGGGGGGCCAAAATCAGCAAGTAGTGGAACAGCCCAGTCCATCCTGCATAAAGCCCAACTCCCCCACCATTGAGTACGACTACATGGAGCGCTGTTGCAGCAAAGCAGCATCGATCATCAAGGACCCCACCACCCAGGCCAGTCTCTCTTCTCACTGATGCCATCAGGAATGCCTCAGGACACACACACTTTTCAACCTTACATTTCAAAGTTCAACGTAAATTTATTATCAAAGTACATACCGTATATATCATCATTTCCAACCTGACGTTCATTTTCTGTGGCCATACACAGTCAAACCAAGAAGCACAAGAGAATCGATGGAATACTGCACCCAACAGGACAGACTAACAGCCAACGTGTTCAGGAACAGTTATTATCCCACAACATCAGGCTCTTGAACAGGAGGGGATAACTTCACTGAATGTCACTTGCCCCATCACGAACTATTCCCATAACTTATAGACTCACTTTCAAGGACTCTTCATCTCATGCTCTTAATATTTATTGCTTATTTACTTTTTTTCTCTTTCATATTTGCACATAGTTGTTCTCTGTATTTTGGTTGTTTGTCCAAGCTGTTACATTTCTCGGATTTGTTGTGTATCCCCACAAAAAAACAAATCTCAAATTGCCGGTGGTGACATATACATGTATTGATAATAAATTTACTTTGAACTTTGAAAGCAAATAGGCTGATGAATACAGGACGAAGGGTGTTTTATTTAAATGCATGAATTATACGGAATAGAGCAAAAGATCATGTAGTGCAGTTAAACACTGGCAGGTATGATACCGTGGACATTGCTGAGTTGTACCTGAAAGAGGATCATAGTTGGGAACTTAACATACAAAGATACACGTTGTATGAAAAGGGTAGGCAGAAAGTGTGGGATAGCACTTCGGTAAATTTGAAATCAAATTTGAGATAAGATCAGAAGATATAGAATCCTTGCATGCAGAGTTAAGAGAGCACAAAGGTAAAAAGACCCTGATGTGAGTTATATACAGGCCTCCAAACAGTAGCCAGGATGTGGGCCACAAATTACAACCTGAGATATAAAAAGGCATGTAAAAAGGGTAATGTTACGATAGTCATGGGGGATTGCAATATGCTGCTAGATTGTGAAAATCAGGTTAGTACTGGATCCCAAGAGAGGGAATTTGTGGAATGTCAACAAGTTGGCTTTTAGAGCAGCTTATGGTTAAGCCTACTAGGTGAATGGCAATTCCTGAGTGGGCATAGTGTAATGATCCAGATTTGATTAGGGAGCTTAAGGTAAAGAAACCCTTAGGGGAACAATGATCATAATATGATAGAATTCACCCTGCATTTTGAGAAGGAGAAGTTAAAGCTGGATCTATCAGTTTTACAGTGGAGTAAAGGGAATTACAGAGGCATGAGAGAGAAGCTAGCCAGTGTTCATTGGAAGGGAACACTAGCAGGGATGATGGCAGAGAGCAATGGCTGTGGATTCTGGCAGCAATTTGGAAGGCACAGAAAAGATACATTCCAAAGATGATGAAGAACACTAAATGGAGGATGAGGCAAATTTAGCTGACAAGGGAAAACAAAGACAGCATATAATATAGCAAAACCAAGTGGGAAGATAGAGGATTGGGAAACTTTTAAAAGCCAACAAAAAGCATCTAAATGGTTATATGAGAATACAAGAAGTCTTTTTTCAAATAGAGTAAAATAGAGATGAGAGTGGGTATAGGACCACTGAAAAGTGATGCTGGAGAGGTATTTATGGATTACAAAGAAATGGCAGACAAACTTAATAAGTATTTTGCTTCCCTCTTCACTGTGGAAGACACTAGCGGAATGTCAGAAATGCAAGCGTGTCAAGCGGCAGAATAGAGTGTCATTACTGTTACTATGGAGAATGTCCTTGGGGAGCTGGAAATCTTGAAGGTAAGTGTATTACCTGAACCAGATGGAGTGCACCACAGGATTCTGAAAGAGGTAGCTGAAGAGATTGTTGAGGAATTAGTAATGATCTTTTAAGAATCATTAGATTCTGGAATAGTTCCAGAGGACTGGGAAATTGCAAATGTCATTCCACTCTTTAAGAAGGGAGGGAGGCCAAAATAGGCCAAAGCCAGCGTGGTTTTCTTAAAGGGAAATCTTGCCTGGCAAATCTGTTGGAATTATTTGAGGAAATAACAGGCAGGATAGACAAAGGAGAGTCAGTTGATGTTGTTTATTTGAATTTTTATAAAGTCTTTGACAATAATGCCACGCATGAGACTACTTAACAAAATAGAGCCAATACTATTACAGGAATGATACTAGCATGGATAGAAGATTGGCTGACTGGCAGGAGGTAAACAGTCAGACTAAAGGGAGGCTTTTCTGGTTAGCTGCCGGTGACCAGTGCCGGTGTGCTGCAGGGGTTGGCATTGGTACCACCTCTTTATACATTATACATCACTGATATGAATGAAAGAATTGATTGCTTTGTGGCCAAGTTTGCAGATGGTATGAAGATAGATGGAGGGTCTGGTAGTGTTGAGGAAGCAGGAAGACTGTAGAAAGATTTAGACAGATTGGGAGAATGGGCAAAGAAGTGAGAGATGGAATATGATGTAGGGAAGTGCACGATCATGCACTTTGAGAGAAGGAATAAATGTGTGGACTATTTACTAAAGGGGGGAGAAAATTCAAACATCAGAGACACCAAAGTGACTTGGGAGTCATTATGCAGGATTCCCTAAAGGTTAATTTGTAGGTTGAGTTGATGGTAAGGAAAGCAAATGCATTTTAGCATTCATTTTAAAAGGACTAGAATACAAAAGCAGGGATATGATGCTGAGGCTTACTAAGGCCTTGGTCTAACTGCACTTGGAATATTGTGATCTGTTTTGGGTTCCTTATCTGAGAAAAGATGTGCTGATATTGGACAGGGTGCAGTGGAAGTTCACAAAAATAATCCCAGGAATGAAAGATTTAACATATGGGGAGTGCTTGATGGCTCTGGGCTTATACTTAGATGAATTGGTGGAGATCTCATTGAAACCTGTCAAACATTGAAAGGGTGGATGTGGAGAGATATTTCCCGTAGTGGGGAGTTTAGGACCAGAAGACACAACTTTAGGATAGAGGGACAATCAGTCAGAACAAAGATGAGAAAATGATTCTTCAGCCAGAGGGCAGTGAATCCATGGAATTCCTTGACACATATGGCTGTGCAGGCTAAATCACTGGGCTTTTTTAAGGTGGAGGCTTTTTTAATCAGGGTGTCAAAAATTACCGGGAGTTCCTTGAGAATGAGGTTGAGAAGGATAATAAATCAGCCATGATGGAGTAATGGAGCAGACTCGATGGGCTGAGAGGGCTAATTTTGTCCCTATGCCACAGTCTTATGTTCTAAAATTAGTTTCTGATAATAGAAAGGAGGTTGAATATTTGTGCATATGCTCATATTCATGCTTTTTAAAGTTATGCTATAAATAAGCTGTAAATATATCACAACATATGCAAATTTATTCTTTTTAGTTATTCAATTTTGAAGTGATTTTTAGTTTACATTGTTGTTTAGCAAAATCTGCATTTTCAGTTATTAAAAGCTTCAAGCAACTTTCTTTTTATGTAATAAGTTGGCTGCAATTCTGAATAATACCTGCACATTCAAAGCTGCCCATCGCTGCCTATTTTCTTCTTTTCCTGAGTTCCCCTGTAACATCACTACATGCATATTCTGCTACATGTTAACAAACAAACATGATTGTTCAGTGCTCGAGGCATAATATGCAATTGTTTTTAAAAATGTATTCTGAGACAATATAAAATATATTATTGGTATAGAGCTTAACGGGTCTATGAAAAGATTCATTTTTATCATGTCTTTAGTGATGCCTTTTAGTTGTTCTTTGCAGATAAGAAATTATAGCTCCCTGTTTAGTTTGCTGCCATCTAAAATAAGCAGAACTTCAATACATTCTCACTCTTGAGTTAAGATATTTGCTAGAGTTTATGCCTATTACAGAATTGCTTTTAGAAGAATGAGAAGAAATTTCATTGAAATGCACAAATTCTTTTGGGGTTTGATGTGGTCGATGCAGGGAAAACGTTTTACCAAGGATCACAGTGAAATGAGGAAAGTTTCATTTTTCCTGTAGGTAGTAAATCTTTGAAATACTGTCCTCTAGAGGGCTGTGGTGACTCAGTCAGCATAGTTAAAGAAAAGATATCCACAGATTTTTAGATTTTGAAGATACCAAGGAATGGGTGTTTTGCAGAAAAGATTGACCAGGATATTAAATAGTGGAGGGGAAATGTTGGGGGCTGAAACACCACTTCTGCTTCTCTTTGGTCCTTACTTTTTTAACCTGTCTCCTTAAATGGAGATGAAGAAATTGAGAAAATGGAGCAGTAAACATGAGGAAATCTGCAGATGCTGGAAATTCAAACAACACACACAAAATGCTGGTGGAAAACATCTATAAGGAGAAGCACTGTTGACTTTTCGGGCTGAGACCCTTCGTCAGGACTAACTGAAAGGAAAGATAGTAAGAGATTTGAAAGTAGTGGGGGGAGGGGGAAATGCGAAATGATAGGAGAAGACCGGATGGAGCGGGATGAAGCTAAGAGCTGGAAAGGTGATTGGCGAAAGTGATACAGAGCTGGAGAAGGGAAAGGATCATTGGACGGGAGGCCTCGGGAGAAAGAAAGGGGGAGGGGGAGAAGCACCAGAGGGAGATGGAGAACAGGCAGAGTGATGGGCAGAGAGAGAGAGAAAAAAAAACAACTAAATATGTCAGGGATGGGGTAAGGAGGGGCATTAATGGAAGTTAGAGAAGTCAATGTTCATGCCATCAGGTTGGAGGCTACGTGGTGTTCATGGAGCAGTAAGTCCAGCAGAGACCATTTGAAAGTGAGAGCAAAGTGCAGATGCGCAGCAAAGGAGATGGAGTTTTCAAGGTGAGGTAGTAAATTGGATTAGACATTGCTTTGTGGGAGAAGCCAGAGAGGGTAGTGGTAGAGGGTTGCTTCTCTAACTATGACTAGTGGTGTGCCGTAGGGATCGGTGCTGGGTCCTTTGTTGTTTTGTTAACTAAATCAGCAGATTTGAAAATGACACTAAGTCTGCATGGACAGTGAGGAAGGCTATCATGGCTTGCCAAGGGATCTGCATCAGTTGAAAAAATTGGCTGAAAAATGGTAGTTGGAACTTAATACAGGTAAGTGTGAGGTTTTGCACTTCAGTATGTAGGACTAACTTGGGTAGGTCTTACTCAGGGCAATGAGGTGTGTGGTAGAACAAAGGGATCTGGGAATACAGGTGTCACAGGTAGATAGGGCCATAAAGAGAGCTTTTTGCGCATTGGTCTTCATATATTAATGTTTTGAGTACAGGAGATGGGATGTTACCTTGAAGTTGTATAAGGCGTTGGTGAGGCCTCATTTGGAGTATTGTGTGCAGTTGTGATCACCTACCTACTGGAAAGTTGTAAACAAGTTTGAAAAAGTATAGATACAATTTAAAAGGATGTTGCTGTCTCTGGAAGACCTGAGTTATATGGAAAGATTGAATAGGTTAGGTCCATATTCCTTAGAATGTAGAAGATTGAGAGGAGATTTTTTGATAGAGGTATACAAAATTATCAGGGGGTACAGATGGGGTAAATTCAGGCAGGCCTTTTCCACTGAGGCTAGGTAGGATTACGACCCAAGGTCATGGGCTAAGAGTGAGAGGAACTTCTTTACTCAGAGGGTAGTGAGAGTGTGGAATGGGCTGCCAGTGCATGGGAGCACAATTTTAATGTTTAAGAGAAGTTTGGATAGGTACATGGATAGTAGGGGAATGAGGACTATAGTCCCAGTGCAGGTCGATAGGATTAGGCAGTTTAAATAGTTTTGGCATGTACTAGATGGGCCAAAGGGTCTATTTCTGTGCTATACTACACAATGACTCTATAACTCAATGACTTTCTGAGAGCTGTGTGAGAATAGAAAGTGACACTAATGCAGTCGTCAATGCGTTGTATGGAGTTATGCCTTCTTCCTACGAAGGAGGGGCTTCCTCTATGTGTTCTCATTTCCTCCCTTAACACAAGGCAATGCTAGCTGTAGGTAAACTGGCCAGTGTTAATTGCCCCTGATGTGGAGGTGAGTGGCAGAATCTGGAAAGGAGTTGATAAGGATTTACTTACTCTCTGCCCATTACACCGCTGGGATTTGGGGCAACAATGAAGATCCTCCATCTCTGGTGGTGTTCAGACATCCTTCATCATGTCAATAGCTTGCTCGCATTTTTCACTAATATTAGTCATGGAAGTCCCAGGTGGAGACTCCGGAGTACCGTTGCACTCAGATGTAGAACAATTCTTCATTGCTGTTTCCAAAACAATTTTGTTTTACCAGTCAGGGTTGTTGGCCCTGAGCTGAACCCCTGAACCTGGAGGACTGGTGGACCACTCTTAGTCTGGCCTCTACCCTTTAACCTGTTAGGCATGGGTGACCCAGCCAAGAGCCAAAGCGTAAAGCCCTGACTCTAGCCAACATTGCTCTCCAGGTCATTGAGGCATGAAAGCCTCCAAGCACGACAAACATGTGGTTCTGTTGGAGGTGGGAGGGATGTGGGGAGAATACATATTACTTGCTTAGCACTAGTGTAAAATGGTTGGCATAGATTCAATGTACTGACTGGCATGTTCTCTTGCTCTATGTTTTTATGAATTTATGACTATCATTTCAATGGTTTTGAAACATTAGTTTCTATTTCATGCATAGAAAAAAATAACTTCATCAAATTTTCCTTTGCTTCTCTTTTAAAGTACAGACAAATTAACATCAGAGATGATTGGCCACTGTTGAGATAACTTGGCATAAACAAACTGAAGGTGATATTATAAGACATAGTTCTAGTGGATAGTGATTATCAATTTGCACAACTAGTGAAGTACTGGTTAGTAGTACTGTGGACTAAATCAGCAAGGTGTCCCTGGCAATTTCTGACCTGTTGTTGAATACGGAAAGCCAGAAATATTTGTCTACTTTTTTGAACTTGGGCAGATTGGTGATAGACTTATCATTAAAGTACCTGTAGTTGGTAAAGTAATTCACCAGTGACCCACTACACATGCCAGAGGTTTAGAGTTTGTGCAACCATAAAAAAAAGATTTTTAATGATCTGATCAGAAGTGGGAGATATCGAACATTCTCTAGCAGCAAACATTTACTTTTGCAGTTGTAAAATTTCAGTCCTTAAGAAACTCATTATTGCAGGAAAATAACAAAATTATGAAATTAACAATTCCCATATTTAAGCAGCACACACAAAATGCTGGAGGAACACAGCAGGCCAGGCAGCATCTATGGAAAAAAGTACAGTTGACATTTCGGGCAGAAACCCTTCCCATATTTTTCTGTTTCATATTTAATTTTCCATATAATGTTTAATATTGAATTAATTTATCTGTTTTATGCCTTATGGCTTAGACTTTATTAGAAATTATTCTCCAATCTAATTGGTTGAAGAGACACACCACAGTTATGCGTCTCTTTATTGGAAGTCTGAGGTCAGGAAACATCTGTGATCTGTGAGCAGTTTTAGCCTCAATGAATATTAACTACAAATCCTGCAGCAATAAGTAAAAATGTAGTAAGCTGTATTGCAATGTTCTGATCTTCTTAATAGAATACTCTTTAACTAATATTTTAAAACGTTTAGGAGATTTGGAACATTATCACTTTATGGAATTTATATTTTCAGGAATTTTAATTGGTGAGCAGTCTAAATTGTGATCAGTCAAGTTAATTCACTGTAACTAATTGCCATTTTATATTACTCCAGTTCACTATTCAGATAGGAGTACATATAATTGCTTGGAGCAGATATCATTGACTGCATGGAACAAAAGCCAGGGTGGATTTGAACACTGCCTTATGGATGACAAACCTTTTCATTGTTAATTTTGTTAAACCCTTTGCATATTTTGTAGGACAACATGATTAAATTATGGAAGACTTGCTCCATTTTTACAGGGCTCAGTGACACCAGGTGACCCTGAAGCTAAAGAATAATATACTTAACTTTGAGTTGCTGGGGATTTAGACTTAAAGGACTGATACTTATAATAAAGAGTTTGCTCTATGACAGATTAAATACAGTTGGTTAACCTTGCTGATGTTTGGAAGAATAAGAGTTAATCTCATGAAGATTAACTCGTGAAGATGGTTTTGAGAGAGATTAACAGATTAGTTGCTGAGAAGCTGCATGGAAAACGAAGAGCGTCATTCCTGGCTAAATGGCTAGGACTGAATTGAGGAGAAATTAATAAAAAATTGTAAACCTGTAGAATTTTCTTTCCCAGAGGATTTTGGGTTGATGCTTTTAGATGTTTGGACACTGATTGAACAAAAGGATTTGTGGAGCAAAATAAAGAGTCATTTATAACCTTATTGAACAAAGGAGTATGCTTAATGGATTTAATGTCCGACTCTGACTTTTACTTATGCTCTTAAGTTCTCATATACTACACACTATGATTGATCAGTGGTTACCTTCTACATCTATACCCCATGATAACTAGATGCTCATTTCTTGAGGGGTGGATGCGCAACGCAACAATGCCAGGAACGTCTGGGGCAATGATTTATGTATGTGGCCAGTACTTGCTAAATTATTCACTGGCTGTTTACAACAGCAGAGTTCTAATACTTTTGCTATGTTGTATTGTCATCCTTTATTTTATATTTAAGTTCACCTTCCTTTCACTGCATGTTTAACATTTCCATAAGTTCTGTTCCCAATTTCTCCCTTTCTCTCCACCTTAAAATTACTCTCCATTATGATGACTTGAAGCATTAACTCCATTTCTGTACACAAGCTAACTCTCCTGGCTTCCATGATGCTTTATGTCAGTTATGTGTGCACATTCACCTATGAAACAAATGGATTTCCAGTCAAGATGGTGCCTGTGTACAATGCTCCCATGTCGACATCTTCTAGTGCTATGAGTGATGAACAGACCTGATGGTCAATGGGGTGCTGAGTTATCCATTCCCAACCCCCCTCCTGAGAACTACAAACTATTGCTGTTGTTATGCTACTATTGAGAGAGAGAGATAAAGCCCAGACAAGAACATTTGCTACAGATAAGAGGGGGAGAGAGACTGTTGATTTACTGTATTATGACTCTTCTTGGATTATTTACTTTTGACTACAAGGACTTCACTTTGCTCGTTAACATTCCTCAGGGGATAGCAGGTGTGGCCTGATTTGATGGACACGGTCATTCAGAGTTGATGGATAGCTGAGACCCCATGAGTGGGGATAAAAAGACAGGTCTGGAGAGACACCCTTCAGACACACCAGTGGACACTGATTGAGTGTTGGGAACCCACAGAAAGGTGGGGGCTTCGAAGACCGAACCAGGAGATTGGTCAGTAAAGCTCACAGTGTTACAGCAGGGCCAGTGGGGACTTGTGTGTGTGTGTCCACTCAGGCCAGAGTGATGAGTCCACCACAGAAGAATGGTCTAGCTGAAGACCAGAGGGGTCATAACTGAATGACCACAACGATACGACGGATTAAGAAAGCCACAAAAAGGTTTGCCTGCCGCAACTGTTGCTGTTACCTCTCGTTCTCTCTCTCTCTCTCTCTCTCTCTCTCTCTCTCCAACGACTTCAATACAACAACCATAACTACTTCAGCATTTATGAACTGAACTCTATACTTTCCTATGACAATTCATTTACCCCTAGACATCAATAGAGCTTGTTTATTATTGATTATTATTATTCCTACACTTTTAGGTTTATTACTGCTAACTTGTTTTATATGTATATTTGCATTTTTGATATTGTATTGTGTAGTTTATGAATAAACACCTTTAGTTTGGTACCACCAGACTCCAACGGATTCTTCTTACTCTGCTGGTCAGACACCCAGTTACGGGGTATGTAACACTAGATAGATCATGACACCATATATTTCACTTCTTTTTTGTTTTTTACATTTGCTTTTCTTCTTGAATGTGATTCTGGAATTGTTGGAGCCTGTGGTTTGCAGTTTGGAGATTGCTTGGTTGTTTCAGCGCTCGGTCGGCATAGGCAGTGTGCGCAAACTTTGTGGTGAGCGGGCTGCAGGACAGGACGTGAGCTGATGTTCGACTCCATTTTGCCGATGGAAGTTTCCATTATTAGCCAATTAAAGTGATAAGGGAGATTGAAACATTGAGGTTGTTACGTTCCCAGTAACCGGGTGACTTACCAGCAAAGATAGAGAGGTCCGCTGAAGCCTGATGATACTATTTTCAAACGTTTTATTTATAAAGGGGCACACACGTATGGTTAATACAAAACATTCAGATCATATACATCGTCAAAACTCAATCTAAAGCACAGGTATAGTAATAATCAATCACAAATAAGCTCTATCGTTGTCTAGGGGATACTGAGTCCAATGGAATATAAGAGTCACTCAAAGTCTGCAGGCTTCCCCGTTTCGGGAACCACTGGCATTTCACGTGTTGGAGAGAGAGAGAAGGAACACTTGCCCGTCGTCTTTGCGAAGCAAATCCCTGTTGTTAGTTAAAGCGGTTTTTCCTTTTGGCTTCAGCCACAGACTCCCGATCCGGAATCTAACGCACGTGGCTTCCTTCAGAATGGCTTCCCGCTCCGACGGGAAGCGCTATCGTGTCTTCTTCGTGTGTCTCCTTGGTGCGTCTGAGGCCCCGCCTCGGCAGCCCACCTTTTATCTGGACTGGCAGGGTTGTAGATGTCAATCAGGGTGGGGGTGAGGCAATCTTTCCCCCATCACCCATCTCACATTGCCCTGAGGGTTTGCACGTAGTCCAGTTCCTTATTCCACAAAGGTGTCTCCCAAGACAATGGCTATGTCCAAGGCTTTTGTCTGGCTGAGCGGCCAGCCCACATTCCAAACCGTAAGGCTCTCTCTCTCTCTCTCTCTCTCTTTGGATTCTCACAAAGGAGGGGGCTGGGGTTGATGATCATGCTGTCGTAATTTTCTTTCTTGGTTTTGTGGCTATCTGGAGAAGACAAATTTCAGAGTTATATACTTCGATAATAAATGAATTGGACCTTTGTTATCAATTAAAAATGTTATTGTTACTGAATGTAATTTTGCCTCCTGCTAATCTGTTTTTCCTACTCTAAAAGCTTATTTTTTTAAAAAAAAAATTTAATTAAATTTTCAGAGGTTACAGAAGAAAAAAAAATTGTAAAAAAAATATCAACCCTTCCCCCCTCCTCTTAACCCCTCCTCCCTAACATATCCCTATAGAAAGAGAAAAAGAAAGAGAAGAAAAAAGAAAGAAAGAAAGAATACCTGATATCGGAAGATCCCCACATGCTCCATGGAGTTCATAATAGCTTTAGTATATATATTTATTTCTTGCCCCAGATAACCAATAATTTTATCTTTGGAGCACCTATATATTTAATCCTGTCTTTTGTAAATAAGGGTGCCAAATTTTCAGAAATATTTCATATTTATCTCTTAAATTATAAGTAATCTTTCAAGTGGAATGCAGCTAAAAATTTCATTCTTCTAATGATCTATACTTAAGTATGAATCCAATTTCCAAGTAACTGCAATAGCCTTTTTGGCTACTGCCAATGCAATTTTTATGAATTCTTTCGGATATTTATTCAGTTTGGATTTCGGTTTTATCCCTTCAATATCGCCTAATAAAAATAATGTTAGATTATGTGGAAGATTTGTTCCAATAAAATTCTTAAATTTGTCCAAAAAGGTTGAATTTTAAAACAAGACCAAGTAGAGCATAAAAAAAGGACCAATTTCTTGATTACATCGGAAACTTGATCAGATAAATTTGGGTTTAATTTATTTATTTTTTGTGGTGTAATATATAACTGATGTAAAAAATTATATTGCACTAATCTTAACCGGACATTTGTTGTATTTGTCATACTGTCAAGACATAGTCTTGACCAACTTACTTCTTCAATTTTAATATTCAAATCAGTTTCCCATTTTTGTCTTGACTTATGAATTCCTTGTTTAATTGCCTGTTTTTGAATCAAACTATACATACAAGAAATAATTGTTTAAATTTTTCCTTTTTGAATTAAAGTTTCTATTTCATTAGGTTTCAGCAATAACATTGTTTGACCCAATTTATCTCTTAAATAAGCCCTTAATTGGAAATAACAAAAAAGAGTTTTGTTTGTTATTTTGTATTTATTCTTTAATTGATCAAATGATATTAATATACCTCCTTCAAAACAATCTCCTATATATCTAATCCCTTTTTGAAACCAATTGTATAAAAGTTGGTTATCCATTGTAAAAGGAATAAGTTTATTTTGAATTAAAGGTCTCTTTGCTAATAAAGATTTCTTTATCTCATCATCAACATTTATCTTATCCCATAAATCAATCAAATGTTTTAATATAGGAGATTCTTTCTTTTCCCGTATCCATTTAGATTCCCACTTATATATAAAATCTTCTGGTATATTTTCTCCTATTTTATCTAATTCTATTCTAATCCATGCCGGTTTATCTTCATCAAAAAAAGATGCAATAAATCTAAGTTGATTTGCTTTATAATAATTCTTAAAGTTTGGAAGTTGTAACCCTCCTAGGTCAAATTTCCATGTCAATTTTTCCAATGATATTCTTGACATCTTACTTTTCCAAAAGAACTTCCTCACACATTTATTTAACTCTTGAAAAAACTTCTGCAGTAATTGTATTGGTAGTGTTTGGAATAAATATTGTAATCTAGGGAATATATTCATTTTTACAGCATTTAATCTGCCTACTAATGTTATTGGTAACATCATCCATTTATCAAGATCTTCTTGAATTTTTTTCAATAATGGTAAATAATTTAATTTATATAAATTCTTTATATCATTATCAACTCTTATACCTAAATATTTTATACCATTTATCGGCCATCTAAATTGAGTTATTAGTCGACATTGACTATAATCTCCTTTAGTAAGGGGTAGAATTTCACTTTTATCCCAATTTATTTTGTAGCCTGATATTTTCCCATATTCTTCCAATCTAGAAGATAATTTACGCAGCGAATACAATGGGTTTGTTAAATAAAGCAAAACATCGTCAGCAAATAAATTAATCTTATTTTCTTCCTGGTTAACTCTGAAACCCATAATATCTGGGTCCGTTCTAATTAATTCAGCTAATGGTTCTATCGCCAACACAAATAAAGCAGGTGATAATGGACAGCCTTGTCTAGTTGACCTTGTTAACTGAAATGATGTTGAAATTTGACCATTTGTCACTACTTTAGCTTTGGGATTAGTATTTAAGGTTTTAATCCATTTTATAAAAGATACTCAATCTATATTTTTCCAATACCTTAAATAAAAAATCCCATTCCATTTTATCAAATCTTTTTCTGCATCTAAGGCAACTGCCACACTCATTTCCTCCCTCTTTTGTGCCAAATGAATTATGCTAAGTAACCGAGTTACATTATCTGCCGATTGTCTATTTTTTGATAAATCCTGTTTGATCCATATGTATTAATTTTGGTAAGTATTTAGATAATCTATTAGATAAAATTTTTGCTACTATTTTATAGTCGGTATTCAACAAAGAAATAGGTCTATATGATGTTGATTTTAAAAGATCTCTATCTTTTTTTGGCAATACTATTAAAATAGTTGTCGAAAAAGATTCTGGAAGTTTATGTGTTCTTTCTGCTTGGTATATTAACTCCATAAAAGGAGGAATTAGTAAATCTTTAAATTTTTTATAAAATTCGGGCGGAAAACCATCTTCTCCTGGGGATTTATTACTCTGAAGTGATCCTAGAGCTTCTTAGACCTCTTTTAATGTAAAAGGCATATCTAATCCCTTCTGTTCTTCTGAATTCAATTTTGGAAGAGTTATTTGTGATAAAAACCTTTCTATCTCGACATTATCATTTTGTGATTCTGATTGATACAATTTAGAATAAAAATTCTTAAAAGTTTCATTAATTTCTAAAGGTTTATAAATAATTTTATTTACACTTGTTCTAATTGCATTTATCCTTTTGGAAATCTGGTCTATTTTTAACTGCCAAGCAAGAATCTTGTGTGATTTTTCACCTAGTTTGTAATATCTCTGTTTAGTTCTCATAATTGCTTTTTCTGTTCAGTATGTCTGAAGTGTATTATATTGTAACTTCTTGTTATCAAGTTGTCTTCGTTTTTCTTCTGTCATATATCTTTGAGATTCTTTTTCTAATTTTGTAATCACTTTTTCCAATTGATCTATTTCTATCATATATTCCTTCTTAATTTTAGAAGTATAACTTATTATCTGGTCTCTCAAATATGCCTTCATTGCTTCCCATACTATAAATTTATCACCAACTGAATGTAAATTTGTATAAAAAAAATGAATCTGCTTTTTCATGAAATCACAAAAATCTTGATGTTTTAATAATATTGAATTAAATCTCCATCTGTAAATCGATTCCTCTTTATCCATCATTATCATTGTCATTGTCAAGGGGGAATGATCTGACAATATTCTTGCTTTATATTCCATATTTTTTACTCTGTCTTGAATATTCGTTGATAATAGGAAAAAATCTATCCTTGAATAAGTTTTATGTCTATTTGAATAAAATGAGTAATCTCTTTCTTTTGGATTAATTCTTCTCCATATATCAATCAAATTTAAATCTGTCATCAATTATAAAGTTAATTTTGCTACTTTTGATTTTGTAACAACCTTTGTTGATCTATCTAAAACTGGGTCTAGACAAAAATTAAAATCTCCACCTATTAATATTTTGTCATGTGCATCAGCCAAATTCAAAAAGGCCTCGTGTATAAATTTTGCATCATTTTCATTTGGTGCATCAATATTCATAATCCATAGTTCTGAAAAAAATTGACAATGTATAATTACATGTCTCCCTGCTAAATCAATTAATACATTTTGTATTTTAATTGGTAAAGTTTTATTAACCAAAATTGCAACTCCCCTCACCTTTGAATTAAATGAAGCTGCAATAATATTTCCGACCCAATCTCGCTTTAATTTCTGATGTTCTATCTCTGTTAAGTGTGTTTCTTGTAAAAAAGCTATATCTATTTTCATTTTCTTAATGTATGTTAAAATTCTTTTTCTTTTCACCAGTCCATTAAGCCCATTAACATTAAAACATTAAAAATTCAGTAAATTAGTCATTATTTTTAACAGGGTTACTCCAATCTATAGTAATACCTAACCTTTCAACTTTCGTAGTACCTTGGGGAATCTTTTTAAAATTCTCCATGTTGCTATGTGTCTCCCCCCACCCCCGATTGTCCAGGCAAAGAAAGAAAGATAAAAGAAAAATAGATTATAAAGAAAAAAAATAACAAAATACCCCCCTACTAATGTTGTGAATAAAAAAAAACATTACCCCTCCTCCGTTGTACGGGTCATGGCAATCGCCATGATTACACACACGAGTCCCGTAGCAATTGATCCAAAGTTCTCCCAGCTCCCCCATAACATAAAAAAGTATATATAAGAAAGGAAAAAATAATATCACTACTCTCGATTAATATTTCCCAAATTTTTACCTTTCTCCCCCTGTATCATATAATTAAGAATATATTTAAATATTCTTCTGTCCTTAAACATCCATCAACTCCATTCACTGTCCCTGTCTTCATCTTTAATCCATTTCACTTTTAAATCTTTGGCTGTGGTTAGCGAATATTTGGGAGTTCTTGTGCAAATTCTTCGGCATCCCGATAATCAGTAAAAAATCTTCTTTTCCCATCATTCAAAAAAATTATCAGGGTTGCCGGGTGGCGCAATATAAATTTATAACCTTTCCCATAAAACATTCTTCGCTGGATTAAATTCCTTCTTTCTCTTCAAAAGGTCATAACATATATCAGGATAGAAAACAACTATTTTCCCTTCTATCATCAATGGCCCGTTTCTCTTTCTGGCACATTGGGCAGCCGCCTTCAGGATCTTTTCTTCATCTTGATATCTTAAGCATTTTATCAAGATTGATCGTGGGTTTTGATCAACTTGAGGTCTTGGTCTTAATGCTCTGTGAGCCCTTTCAATTTCAATTAACTGAGTTCCTTCTTCCATTTCCAAAATTTCCGGAATCCATTTTTGAAAAAAATTTATTGGATCCTCTCCCTCTATACCTTCTTTAAGTCCAACAATCTTAATATTATTTTGTCTGTTAAAATTTTCAAGTACATCCACTTTTTCTAACAACCGTTTTCTTTCTGATGTCCAGGCAGAAATATTATCTTCCATTTCATTCACTCTATCAATGGTGTCTCCGGTTGTTTCTTCCAAGTTTTTAATTTTTTTGTCCATTTTGTCCTGTCTTTTGATCATTTTATCAAACATAATCTTCATATTGTTAATATCTTTTTTATTACTTTTAATGCTTTTAATTTATGCATTATTTGCACCAAAGTTTTTTTATGTCTCCAATATCACCTCCGACCTCTTCCTGTTGCTCTTCTTTGTTTGTCTCTTCATCTTCATCTGATTTATCCAGAGAATCTGATTCCACCTCATATTCACTTTCACTTTCAGTTCCGATCATAGCTGGGATTTGTAGTTTGGGTTGCTCGTGTTTGTGCATGCCCCTTCCTTCACGCATGCGCAATTCCTGTTGCTCTTTTTTTTTGTAAACGGTTGATGTTTCCGCAGTTTCCTGTTCTGTATTGCCGGAGGTAAAATGCACTTGAGCCCGAGGCTCTTTCATGGCGGCCGGCCTTGATTCTTTTCCAACTTGTGTTGTCTTCAAAGTAGTAGTTTTCTTCTGCTTCTGTTTAGGAGGCATATCTTCATAGTTTTTAAGTAATTTTTAGAAGGTATTTACTAACTTTTCTTCACTTAAACATTATTTTACTAGTTTTTTTACGGGAGAGCTGGATTTCCACGTCTCAATCCTACGTCATCACGTGATGTCCCCCCTCTAAAAGCTTATTGATTCCTGACTCTCAACTATATATTACTAAAGTTGAAAGGCTAATTTTTTGGTGATAATAACATTTAAAAATCCTCTCACTTTACAATTTAAATTGATTTTTTTTCTCTTTCACAGGAAACCATTACCTTTGAAACATCAGTTAAATTTGTACACATAGTCTTTGATTCAACACAGAATGATCAAATTAGCAATAAGAATCAAATAATAGGTTATGAATTATGGATGATTTATTATAATATTACAAGAGCTGTTGTCTATTCATTACTATATTATATTATATACTATAATATATTTGTTATTTAATTATTTTATACTTCATTTTTATTTTTTCTTTATATAAGTATGTAGTATATATACGCACGCACACACACACACACACACACACGTATAAAAATGCACTACAACAACAAAATAGCAAAAATTCATTTGATCCAAAATACTGGTCCCTTTTCAGATGTTGATTTAAGGGGATATCAGAGACAAACAGAAATGAAATCTTCTAAAGTCGTTCATTTATGTGACATTTAAAGATGACATTACAGTAATCTCTGCAATTGACGGAAGTCGTACTTGGCTTTCTGTTTACACAGGATGTAATCTGAAAACTTGTTTACAGTGTGTTTCTGCCCAAGGCAGATGTCAGATGTGATAGACTGTAGCCGGCAGCTGGAACCCATCCCAGATAGCCAGCTTTAACATTTTCATTTTTTGGTGCTGTTGTCAGTTCCTATCTTGGTTATGATTTTATTTAAAGCTTGTGAGAATAGGTCACATATAGTAAGAGTCAGGGCTTGCCATGAAACCACCAGCAGTCAATATCAATTATACCATATTATTACCATCTGTAATGATCCCTTTCTTCACAGGAACGAATCCTCATATCAGTGTACAGTATGTGCAGTGAATTCAAATTTCCCTTTGTTTATGTTACATAATCAAACACAATCAATAGTTCAAAGCAAGGAACTTTAGTCAGAATTTCTACCAAGCGCTCGTAAACAGCTGTGATATTACAAAAATTTTTGTGTAAATCTAAATGATCTAAATGCAGGGTAGCAATAAAATTAATAGTACGCTCCTTCTTTCCTTCACACTCATTGCTAAGGCCTGAAGGAGCGAATAAAATATGCATTCAAGTAAAATAATAACAAAACTTCACAACACATGAGAAGAAAATAGGTGGCATAACAAGTTGATGAATTATGTT
Source organism: Hemitrygon akajei (assembly GCF_048418815.1). NCBI lineage: Eukaryota > Metazoa > Chordata > Chondrichthyes > Myliobatiformes > Dasyatidae > Hemitrygon > Hemitrygon akajei. The sequence continues at coordinate 34,838,439 of NC_133145.1, forward strand.
GGAATAGTAAGATATTTGTGAAGTTAGAATATCCTGGAAAACAGGTGGAAAGATTAATCAGGTTAGCCAGCATCTGTTGAAAGAGGAACAGGTTTTACAAGTTTGCAGACTAGCATAGCTTGCTCAATAATACTTCTTCCCACTGTGCCTCCTGAAAGGGCCTCTTTGTTCCAGTGGCTCCAACTCAATCATATTTGTTCCAATGCCAAGACTTTTCATAAAGATACACTAAGAAGTCCTCCTTCTAGCTAAACCACATTTTCCTGTTTTGCTTTTACCCCGGCTAACAGAGTCTTTGATTGTGTCACAGCTACTTCTTAAACCTCTTCTTCAGAAGAAGGATGCATTTACTTTGGACTTTCCAAGTATCCATAAGACCATAAGATATAGGAGCAGAATTAGGCCATTTTCCCATCGAGTCTGCTCCACCATTTCATTATGGTTGATCCAATTTTCCTCTCAGCTCCAATCTCCTGCCTTACCCCTGTATCCCTTCTTACCCTGACCAATCAAGAACCTGTCAAGTTCTGTCTTAAACGTACATAAAAACTTGGCCTCTACAGCTTGCTATAGCAACATATTCCATAGATTCACCATCTTCGGGCTAAAGAAATTGCACCACATCTCCACTGTAAAAGGACATCCCTCAGTTCTGAGTCTGTGTCCTCTGGGCTTAGACGCACCAACCATAGGAAACATCCGATCTACATTCACTCATATCAAGGCCTTTCACCATTTGATAGGTTTCAATTAGGTCACCTCTCATTCTTTTAAATAGTGAATACAGGCCCAGAGCCATCTTCATATGACAATTTTGTGTACCTTTTGTGAACCCTCTCCAGTTTCAGCATATCCTTTCTAAGATAAGGGGCCAAAAACTGCTCACAATACTCCAAGTAAGGTCCCACAAGTGCTTTAAAAAGTCTCAGCATTACATCCTTGTTTTTATATTCTAGTCTTGAATTGAATGCTAACATTGCATTTGCTTTCCTCACTACAGACCCAATCTGCAAATTATCCTTTAAGGAATCCTGCACAAGGACTCCCATAACCCTCTGCTCCTCAGATTTTTGTTTTCTTTTTCCATTTACAAAATAGTCAACCCGTTCATTTCAGCTACTATAGTGCATGATCATGCAGTTCCCAATACTGTATTGCTTTCTCCGCTTTGTCTCCGCAAATTTGCTGCTTTGCCCATTCTCCTAATCTGTCGAAGTCCTTTGTAGCCTCTCTACTTCCTCAAAACTACCTAACACTCCAGATATCTTTGCAACAAAGCCATCAATTCCACCATTCAAATTATTGACATATAACATAAAAAGAATCGGTCTAAACACAGACCTATACGGAACACCACTAGTCACTGCCAGTTAACCAGAAAAGACTCCATTAATTCCCACTTTTTGACTCCTGCCAATGAGCCACTGTTTTATCCATGCAAGAATCTTTCCCGTAATACCATGGGCTCGTAGCTTATTAAGCAGCCTCGGTTGTGGCACCTTGTCAAAGGCCTTCTGAAAATCTAAGTACTAAACATTAATCTGTCTATCATCTGTTTTTTTTTTATTCAAAGAATTCCAACAGTGTTGTCAGGCAAGATTTTCCCATGCGGAAGCCATGCTGACTACGACCTATTTTATCATGTGCCTCCAAGTACCCTGAAACAATATCTTTAACAACTGACTCCAGCACCTTTCCAATCACTGAGGTCAGACTGACTGACCTGTAATTTTCATTCACTTCTTGAAGAGTAGAGTGATATTTGCAATTTTCCATCTTCCAGAACTATGCCCGAATCTAGTGTTTCTTGAAAGATCATTACTAATGATCTTTTCAGCCACTTCTTTCACCACTTCTTTCACTGGGATATACACCATTCAGTCCAGGTGACTTATCTACCTTCAGACCTTTCAGTTTCCCAAGAACCTTCTTTCTGGTTAAGGTAACTTCACACACCTCATGATTCCTGACACCCGGAACTTCACTATACTGCTTGTGTCTTCCACAGTTAAGACGGAGGCAATATACTTATTCAGTTATTCCACCATTTCCTTGTCCCCCACTACCACCTTGTCAGCATTATTTTACAGCAGTCTGATGTCCACTCTCACCTCTCTTTTCCATTTTACATTTCAGAATAAAACTTTTGGCGCCCACTTTAATATTATTGCTAGCTTTCTATCATATTCTATCTTTACCTTCATAATGACTTTAGTTGCCATTTAAAAGCTTCCCAATTCTCTAACTTCCCACTAATTTTTGCTCTATTCTATGCCCTCTCTTTGGATTTTGTGTTGGCTTTGATTTCCCTTGTTAGCCATGGTTATGTCATCTTTCCTTTTGAATACTACTTCCTCTTTGGCATGTATAGATCCTGTGGCTTCTGAATTGCTTCCAGAAATTCCAGCCATTGTTGCTCTGCTGTCATCCCTGCCAGTGTCCTTTTCTAATCAATTCTGGCCAAATTCTCTCTATAATCTCTTATACTCCACTGTAGTACTGATACATCTGACTTTAGCTTCTCCTTCTCATTTTTTTTCAGGGTGAATTTGATCATAATATGATCAGCTTCCCCTACGTGTACTTTTACCTTAAGTTCTCTAATCAATTCCAGTTCATTTGCCCCCCCCCCCCCACCTATCCAGAATAGTTGATTCTCCTTAGTGGGCTCAACCATGAGCTACTCTAAAAAGCCATCTCATAGGCATTCTAGAAACTCCCACTCCTGGCATCCCACACCAGCATGATTTTCCCAATCTACCTGCATATAGAAATCCCCCATGACTATTGTAACATTGGTCTTTTGGCATGCATTTTCTATCTCTTGTTGTAAATTGTAGGCCACACTATTGCTATTGTTTGGGGGTATATAACTCCCATCAGGGTCTTTTTACCTTGCAGCTCCTTAGCTCTATCCACAATTATTCAACACATTCCAACCATATGTCACCTCTTTTTAATGATTTACTTTCATTTTTTACCAACAGAGCTATGCCACCCCTCTGCCTTCCTGCCTGTCCTTTCAATACAGTGTGTATTCTTGAGTATCAAGCTCCCAACTATAATCTTCACAAACAGGAGAAAATCTGCAGATGCTGAAAATTCAAGCAACACACACAAAATGCTGGAGGAACTCAGCAGGCCAGGCAGCATCTATGGAAAAGAGTACAGTCGATGTTTCAGGCTGACACCCTTCAGCAGGACTGGAAAAAAAAAAGATGAGGAGTCAGAGTTAGAAGGTGGACGGAGAAACACAAGGCGATGGGTTAAACTGGGAGGAGGGGAAGGATGAAGTAAAGATTTGGGAAGTTGATTGATGAAAGAGATACAGGGCTGGAGAAGGGGAAATCTGATAGTAGAGGACAGAAGGCCATGGAAGAAAGAAGAAGGGAGGAGATGGGCAGGCAAGGAGAAAAGGTGAAAGAGGGTAAAGGGGATGGGGAATAGAGAAGGTGAGGGGCTATTACCAGAAGTTCAAGGCGTTAATATTCATGCCATCAAGTTGGAGGCTACCCAGACAGAATATAAGGTGTTGCTCCTCCAACCTGAGTATGGCCTCATCATGACAGTAGAAGAGGCCATGAATGGACATATTGGAATGTCCTTGCAAGTGGAACAAGTGCTAAACCTGGCCCTACACCTCCTCACTCACTACCACTCAGTGCCCAAACAGTCCTTCCAGGTGAGGTGACACCACCTGTGTGTCTGTTGGCAGTCATCTATTGTATTCGGTGCTCACTGTGTGGCCTCTTGTGTATCGGTGAGTCTTGATGTAGACTGGGAGTCTGCTTCATCAAGCACCTACACTCCATCCACCAGTAAAAGTGAGATCTCCCAGTGGCCACCGATTTTAATTCCACTTCCCATTCCCATTCTGACAACATCTGCAGATTTTCTCTTGTTTGTCATGGGTATTGTTTTTGGGACATACTGTAATCTTGAATGTGAATGTAATTATTTTAATAGTGCTGAATGTGTATAATCATAGATAGCAATTATTGAGATTAAATGTGCATAATATTCCCACACTAAATATTATTGTTTTTACTGTTTAAATACAAGAGAAATGGTCATCAAAAAAATTATTCAGAACTGCATCCAGTACTATAGAAAGTTAACATGCAAAGGTATTCCTGAAAATTTTCTTTCAAGGGACACAAAAGGCTTTCATCTTATTTTTTGTTGCATGCAAATCACTTGGAGCAAACAGCAAGCAAACACACTAGAAATTGTAAAACTAGAAGTGCAATGCCTAAATTTTTAAAATCTCCTCAAGAGTATGAAAATCAACCTGTTGGTTGGAAGGTGGTTGGTGTTGTAATGATGGGTGGTGCTGGATGTTGATAACCTATTGATTTCTGTGTTTGCTATCACTGGGCGAGGGGGGGGGAGGACTTTTAACAATGCTTACTAATACATCCAATAAGGAAAAAAGAGCTTCTTTACTTAGTGAGATTTGAATGTGGAACTTTAAACCAGGGGTAGATAGGGTTGTGGCAAATACATAGGGCTGAGGCATATACCAGCTGTGGAGAAATTAAATAAAAATAAAATTTGAATAAAGTGTTACTTTTGAAGATAGGTGGGAGGATGTTCATATATAACATAAGTACCACCTTAGAACGATTAGACAGCCTTCAATGTAATTAATTTCCATGGGGGATGGAGAATCAAGAAAATCTGACTCATTTGTGTAAGACACACTTCACTCATACAGCACTGAAATGCTACGATGATATATATCTATGTTAATACCATTTGCCTGCATTAGGCCTGAATCCCTCCATGCTTTTTTTTTAACCTAATACTGTCTAAACACCTTTTAAGCATTATAATTACATCTCTTCTCTTCTCCTCTGGCAGGTTGTTCCAAGTGGCTATGAGTCTCTGCGTGAAAAATTTGCTCCTTGCTTCTGAACAAATTTTCAACTTGCATCACTTAAAACTGTGCATCTAGTTTTGGGTTCTGCTGCCCTCAGGGAAAAAAAAGAAGAGAAAAAAAAAGAAAGAGGACTTTGAATGGACTAGAACCCATTTCATTCTAGCGTCAGAATATTAAAAACAATCTGTTTCTATAGTTTTGATGGAAGGTGACAGTAGCTCTAACCCAGAAATTAGCTTTTACTCAGATGGATTATGAACCTCAGTTTATTAATAAATATAGCTGCAGCCATATGTGAGGAGAAGACTCAAATATACAACATAACCTAAAAATAAAATCTGCAAACTAATGAAAAAGTTATACTTGTCAACCTTGGTTAGCATGTACTGGTGCTCATTCTCCTTCTCTTTCCTCCGCGGTCCACTCTCCTTTCCTATCAATTCCTCCTTCTCCAGCCCTTTACCTTTTCCACCTATCACCTCCCAGCTTTTCACTTCATCCCCACTCCCCCACCCACTGGGCTTCACCTTTCACCTTCTAGCTATCTTCCTTCCTCCCTCCCTACCTTCTTATTCTGGCATCTTCCCCCTTCTCTTCTAGTCCTAGTAATGGATCTTGGCCCTGTTTATTCATTTCTATAGATACTGCCTGATCTGCTCAGTTCCCCCAGCATTTTGTGTGTATTGCTCTGGATTTCTAACATCTGCAGAATCTTGTGTGTTTCTACTTGCTAAACTTTGTTTAAACAGTGCACTGAAGCTGTTGTTCACCATGGGAACAATATTGAAAGCTATGTACATAATTGCACAACGTTGGTGATTAATGATCAGAATTAAATTCTTGTTATAGGCAGTCAAATTAACAATGTAGGAAGGTGACAATTCATGTTAGCACATGCAAGTGTCCAAAAGTTATTAACTGTTACATGAGCTTTTTGGAAATGATTTTTATTTTAATCTGTATATTAACAAGTATTATTTGTGCAAAAGTTGCTTTGGAAGGAGAACAGCAAACTTCAAAGTGCATTATTAGCTTGGGGCTGTATTTGAAGGGGAGTGATGGCAAACGTATAATACAGCATTGAATGTGAAAAAATGCTTTGAAGAAACTTGGAGTCTGTTCCAATCAAACTTGTACTATTTCTTTTCCAGCAAATTATATAACCCGATGACCAATACATATTCACTAAGAATTCATTACACTTAAGTGTATAAAAGTATCTTGTAATATGTTTGCATACAAGTAAGCAAGCATAGAATGGCAGCAGTGAGTAACTTCAGTTGATATCAGAAGAGATGTATGCCTTGGCAGTTCATTCCAGGTTAGCGTTATTAAACACACATCAGATTTGCTGTGGTACTTCATGCTGTGCCATTTAAATCTATTGTATTGACTTCAGTTTTGCAGATGGCATTACTACACAGTACATAGTATGGTTAGCAGTGCCAGCCAGAGATAGATTTCTGGACTAAAGGGTAGAATTTGAAGATTAAATCATATTTTTATTAGTTGCCAAAATAGAAATGGATGAAGCATAAACTTTAAGATTCAGTATCAAATAATATTTTTTGAACAAAGATTACTGTTTCACCTGTTCATGCCATGGTTTTTAGACAAAATTAGATGCAAGTTCATACCCTGATGTAATGATTTGGTGAAAAGCCAAATGTCCATAGAGGGTAACAGAGCAGAGTGCATTTTTCACTTCCATGTTTTGAATCTCTCGACCAGTTTGATTATTTTGCCAGTACTACTTTATTTATGGAAACAAAACCATGGTCGGAGAATGTTCTGAAAAAGAATTTCAGTTTCTTTGTGCAAATGTAAATGTGGATGAACACTCTGGACAGGTTTGTGCTGACTATCAATTGTCATTTTCTTGTGGAATCTCAGTTACCTGGATTCCCTTCATCCACTCTGTTGACTATTTAGAGTAATCAAGACAGATCCTTTGGGTTTAGTTTTGCACAAGCAGACTAAACTATAATGTAACATTGCTAATTCATTTTCTTAGCACAAAGTTCATCATTCAAAGTACATTTATTATCAAAGTACGTATAAATTATACAACCTTGAGATTCATCTCCTTACAGGCAGCCACAAAACAAGAGATTTTTGATCTAGTGTGATAAGCAATGTTTCACCTGAATGTCCAGTGTTTAACAATTCACTAACCATACCTCTTTGATATGTAAAAGACTAACTTGGTCAATACTCTATTTGAATTTTTTAAATTTTTTAGAACTTTTGGCAGAACTAAATATTTGCATCAACCACAGAGGAGGAATTCTTCATTTAATAATTGCCTCTGACAAGGGAAGTGTATCCATGTTAAAGGTGCTCAATAGTCAACAGACTGAAACCACAAATTGTTAACCTTTCTCATCCATTAACATTGGGACAAACAAATGCACCATAGCACATTGGGGGGTTTTTTCTTGCAGATCCCTTAAATTATGTGAACTTTTCTCTTAGAAGGTGGTTGACATTTTTTTTTAAAGTTAATTGGGCATGGCTTTCATTAGTCCAAAGTAAAGAGCCAGGAGAGAAATCAAATTTGAAAGCAGGAGCAGAGCTGGAGAAGTGCTGTAGCTACAAGCTGTGGGTGGAGTACAGAAGACAGTCACTGAGTGTAGAGTACATGCCTATATCTAGAGGAAATTTGGCTCAGAACTCTTCAGCTCCACCCTGAGTTGCAGACATTGTGATACATCAAAGAGTGGTGGAATATGGTCGCCAGGCATACTGAAGGAGGAACCTCAGCCATTGACTTTGACAATATACGTATATGAGGCATCTGCTGCCTGCACAGGTGTAAATATGATACTATCATACAATATAGGGAATGAAAATGTATGTAGTCATAGTTAGGGCTGCACTGTCAGGGTTAGATACTGCTCTCTATAGCATTGAACATTTGTCTTGAAGAATATGTTGGTTATCTAATGCCAGTGTTAAGAATATCTTTTAAAGAATAGAATGTAACTTGTAATAGGAATGGTATGTTCACTTAGAAACTAACTACATAGGTGGAAACAAGAAATCAGTTTTTTTTTTGAGGAAATGAGGAGATCAGGCCTAAATGCATAAAGAGGACTATAACCACACAAAATGGTGGAGGAATTCTGTAAGCCAGGCAACATCTATGGAAAAGAGTACAGTTGACTTGCTGAAAGGTCTTGCCCTGAACATCGACGGTACTTATTTCCATAAATGCTGCCTGGACTGCTGAATTCCTCCAGAATTTTGTGTGTGTTTCCTGGATTTCCAGTATCTGTAGACTTTATCTTGTTTTTGAAAGAGGACCATAAGTCTCTGGATTGAGTAAACTGGCACAACACTGAAGAGATGAAAGAATTGAACACGTAGTTGACATTGATGTGAGAGAAATGGGATTTGCTTCATGAAGCGCATTGATGAAGGAAGAGCAGTAGATGTAGTGTACATGGATTTCAGCAAGGCTTTTGATAAGGTACCCCATGCAAGGCTTATTGAGAAGGTATGGAGACATGGGATCCAAGGGTACATTGCTTTGTGGATCTAGAACTGGCTTGCCCACAGAAGGCAAAGAGTGGTTGTAGACAGGTCATATTCTACATGGAGGTCGGTGACCAGTGGTGTGCCTCAGGGATCTGTTCAGGGACCCTTACTATTCATGATTTTTATAAATGACCTGGATGAGGAAGTGGAGGGGTGGGTTAGTAAGTTTGCTGATGACACAAAGGTTGGAGGTGTTGTGGATAGTGTGAAGGACTGTCAGAGGTTACAATGGGACATTGATGGGATGCAAAACTGGTCTGAGAAGTGGCAGATGGAATTCAACCCAGATAAATATAAAGTGGTTCATTTTGGTAGATCAAATATGATGGCAGAATATAGTATTAATGGTAGGACTCTTGGCATGTGGAGGATCAGAGGGATCTTGGAGTCCGAGTCCATATGACACTCAAAGCAGCTGCGCAGGTTGACTCTGTGGTTAAGAGGGCGTATGGTGTATTGGCCTTCATCAATTGTGGAATTGAATTTAGGAGCCGAGAGGTAATGCTACAGCTATATGGGACCCTGGTCAGACCCCACTTGGAGAACAGTGCTCAGTTCTGGTTGCCTCACTACAGGAAGAATGTGGAAACCATACAAAGGGTGCAGCGGAGATTTACAAGGATGTTGCCTGGATTGGGGAGCATGCCTTATGAGAATAGGTTGAGTGAACTCAACCTTTTCTCCTTGGAGCGACTTCCCACCCACCCCGCGGGTGGGTGAGGATGAGAGGTGACCTGATAGAGGTATAAACGATGATGAGAGTCATTGATCGTGTGGATAGTCAGAGGCTTTTTCCCAGGGCTGAAATGGTTGCCACAAGAGGACACAGGTTTAAGGTGCTGGGGAGTAGGTACAGAGGAGATGTCAAGTGTAAGTTTTTTACTTAGAGAGTGGTGTGTGTGTGGAATGGGCTGCCGGCAACGGTGGTTGAGGCGGATACGATAGGGTCTTTTAAGAGACTTTTGGATAGGTACATGGAGCTTAGAAAAGTAGAGGGCTATGGGTAAGCCTAGTAATTTCTAAGGTAGCAACATGTTTGGCAGAACTTTGTGGGCCGAAGGGCCTGAATAGTGCTATAGGTTTTCTATGTTTCTATGTTTCTAAACACTAGCCCATGGTGGATCTATTCCATTGGGAATTGGCTTTCCTTGAACTGGACTGAGATCATATTCCTTGTGAGTTGAATAACTGGAGTTTAGGTCGGACTTTAATGGGTTTTATTGACCTGTATGCATCGAGCCATGGTGTCGCGGGTTGGGCGGGTAAGTAGGCCTCTTATTACGCGATTGTGATCTTGGGTGTGCTTACTGTGTGTGACTATTGGTGATGTGTCTTTGCACCTTGACCCCGTAGTAATGATATCTCATTTGGCTGTATTCATGAGTATTCATATATGGTTAGATGACAATTAAACTTGAATTCGATTGAATTGAATTGAAACCAAGTAATGGTTATTGATGGAGGATTCAGATTAGGTGAAATTAAGAGAGATGAAAGAGAGCAGTCAAGGTGACAGTTCCATTCAATGGTATGTGTGGAGTAAAGAGACAGAGCATAGTGCCTACTGGCACTCAAACGGTCTTGGTTTTTCACATTTAACAGCACACATGAAGAAGTCTAAGGTTTACAAACGCTTGAAGGCAGACTATGTCGATTCCTAACTCTGGTGAGATATGCTCATTACATTTAATCAAGGCTGAGGTAAACAGATTTTTGGATAATAGTAGAATTAAGTATTACGGGGATTAGCCATGAAAGCAAGTGTTAAGTGTTGAGAAAGCTCCAGAAGTCATATTGCACATCCCTGCATCTGGTTCTTAAGGCCCAAATCAAACCATTATAATATGAATTTCATGACAATCATCATTTCTCATTCATTAAAGCTCCAGTGTTTGTGAAGTAAAGCAGATGGTCCATAAAATCTTAATCCCTGTAACATGTTGCATTTACTTAATATGCTCTGTGGTTAGCTTTGACACGACCAATGTAAATTTAATTTTGCTCTGAAGCTTTCTGCTAAGAGTGTTGAGATTGTGGTATTCATGGATTTATGATGTCTTTAGCAAGTATTCTTCCTGCAGCTATTTAGACCTGATAATTGGTATCAAGGAGAATGTGGTTAATAACTTTGTTTATGCTGTAAACATGACACGGAACCTCAAAGGTCCTTGCAGTACCGATTACTCAATGTAATCTCCCTCCAGATGTGAACATTTTCTCAACATTTCTTTATATTGTTTCATTTTGCTTATATTTTTATGCTAACTCATCATCCATACCTGAGTTATTGTCAAATGACTTTCACTTTCAGGATATAAAACTCCATGATCAAGAATGGAAACAAATTCTTTTTTCAGGATCCCTATTGTAAATTGCCCCAATTGAATATTTCAAATAAATATTCAGGTACTAAGTCGAATGAGTATTACTGGGGCAACTGTTCAAAAGTTTGGTCAAAGAGCTGGGTTTTAAAGAGCATCTTAAAGAAGCAAAGGCCAGTATGTTTTGAGACAGGTTTTCCAAAGCCTTTGGTCCAGGCATTCGGAATGTTCAATGCCAGAAATGAAGGAATACAGAGGCACCAGCGAGTGGATTTCAGCAGAGGATGAGGTAAAGAAGATTGGAAACAAATGGTTAAAGAAGAACCTGGTGCTTCCTATGGTGCAAAGCTCAGTGTATTGGGAACAACCTCTTTCAGCTGCAGACATTTGCTCAGAAGGGTACTCGTGAGGAGCCAGGCAGCTTTAGGAGATTAAGATGGGATTTTAAATCGCAGCGCCTTGCTCAGTGTAAGATGCCGTTTTGATTAAGCAGTAGAAGTGTTGCCAGGAATAGTCAACTGGAGAAGTTGAAGGATCTGATTGACAATTTAACTACCTTTATAAAGAAGGCTGCATGCCATTTTAATGGCTGGCAATTGATCTGATGTCCTTTGTTGACAGCAACTATCCAAGGCCTACTTACCTGTTAATATATTACCTGGCAGCTTAAGTTTTGAAGAGGACTTTCGGAACAATCGGAAAACTCGCTGTGACATTCACAGTCAATCAGTCAAAACCACAACAAATTTGCCAAAAAGAGAGTCATAGTGAATTACAGCACAGAAGCAGGCCCTTTGGCCCATCTAGTCAATACAGAAACAATTTAAACTGCCTATTTGCGCCAACCTGCACCAGAACCATGGCCCTCCACATCCCTACTATCCAAGTACCTATCCAAACTTCCCTTGAATGTTGAAATCGGGGTTACGTGCACCACTTGTGCTGGCAGCTCATTCCACTCTCTCATGATTCTCTGATTTGAAGAAGTTTCCCTTCATGTTCCCCTTAAATTTCTCATGTTTCACCCTTAACCCATGACTTCTGGTTGTAGTCCCACCCAATCTCAGTGGAAAAAGCCTGTTAGCATTTACCCCATCTATACCCCTCATAATTTTGTATATCTCTATCAAATCACCTCTCAGTTTTCTATGTTCCGCAGTCCTAGCAGATTTAATTTTTCCATATAATCAGGTCCTCCAGACCTGACATCATCTAAATAAATTTTCTCTGCATTCTTTCAACCTTGCTTACATCTTTCGTGTAGGTATGTGACCTGCACTCAATACTTAAAATTAGGCTTCACCAATGTCATAAAATGTCAACATAACATCCCATCTTCTGTATTGAATACATTGATTTATGAAAGCCAATGTGCCAAAAGCTTTAGTTACAATCCTGTCTTCCTATGATACCATTTTCAACAAATTATGAACCTGTATTCCCAGATCACTTTGTGCTTCCGCACTCCTCAGCACCCTATCATTCACTGTATAAGACTTACCCTGGTTGGTCCTACTAAAGTGCAAAACCTTGCACTTGCCTGTATTAAATTCCATCTGCCATGTTTCAGACCATTCTTCCAGCTGATGTAAATCCCTCTGCCAGCCATGACAGCATTCCTCACTGTCCATTACACCCCTGACCTGGTGTCATCTGCAAATTTGCTGATCCAGTTAACCATTATCATCCAGATCACTGAGATAGATGACAACCAACAAAGGACCCAGCACCAATCAATGTGGCACACCACTAGTCACAGGCCTCCAGTCAGAGAGACAAAGTTCTAATCCCACTCTCTGGCTCCTCCCAAACATCCAATGTCTAATCCAATTTACTACCTCATCCTGAAGGCTGAGTGACTGAGCTTTCTTGACCAGCCCATCCGGGATCTTGTCAAATGCCTTACGAAAACCCATGTACAACCACTGCCTTGTCTTCATCCACTTTCCTGGTAACTTCCTTGAAAAGATCTATAAGATTGGTTAGACATGACCTACTACACACAAAGCCATGCTGACTACCTTTAATCAGTCCATGTGTATCCAAGTACTTATATATCCAGTCCTTTAGAATACCCTCCAACCAATAACTTTCCCACAACTGATGTCAGAAGATTTCACGCAGAATGAGAGAGTTCTGCACCACCCCATATTTCTGGACATCGTTCTGTGGGAGTCACCAAAGGATGGGGGTTTTTTTTGGCTATCTGCGTCTTACAGTTTATCTGTTGTTCAACTCCCACTAAAAGAAAATCCCTCCGTCCCAGAACTCATGAAGTCCTGGACCATTCTGAAAGCTGTTGCTGTGCATCACTGCATGCCCCCTTTACCAATGAAAATCAATGAGAGAAACTTCCATAACCAGCTCCAGGACATCACCATTTATGTGGTAAGCTAACAAGTTTGCTCTTAGTGCATTTGGGCAGTGAAAGCTTAAAATTCTATGTTCATATCCACACTTTCAAATAGACACATATCCCTTTTCATCCTGATTTCAACCCCCTCTCCACCTATGCTTTTATTCTCATTTTGTGAACAGTAATAATTTAATATTTACAAATCAAAAAAACTTATGTTTGGAAATGTCACTCCATTACCTCCTCTACTGTCACAAGGACACCACTCTCAGGTTGCGGGAGCAATACCTGATATTCTGTCTGTATAGCCTCCAACCAACTGCATAAACACTGCTTTCTCTAACTTCTGGTAATTCATCCCCCACTTCCCTCTTCTTCCATTCCCCTGGCTCCCATTTCTGGCTCTCTTCTTACCTCTTCTCCTTACCAGCCTATCATCTCACCCTGGTGCCACTCTTCATTCCCATTCTCCCATGGTCCTCTCTCCTCTCCTACCAGATTCCTCTATCTTCAGCCCTTTACCTTTGCCACCTATCACCACCCAGCTTCCCGCTTTATCCTCCGTCCGCCCACCAGCTTCACCTTCTAGCTTGCTACTCCCCTTCCCCTCTCCCATCATCTTATTCTAGCTTCTTTCCCATTCCTTTCCATTCTCATTCTGCAACATCGACTACTTATTCCTTTCCATAGAGGCTGCCTGACCTGTTGAGTTCCTCCAGAACTTTGTATACGTTACTATGTTGGAAATGCAAGCATGGTGGAGCAGGAGATGGAGGCAGGATGGGTGAATGTTTCTCTGTGGTTACTTATTCCCTTCACCTCTGACATTTTCAGTAGTACGACCTCACTGGAAATGAAAATGTGGGAGGCAAGTAGAGTGGACAGTGGTTGTACATATTTAGGACTATTAAGCAAGGAGAGATTTTTCTCCAGTAAGACAAAGGTGTCAAAGTCATCATACTCAGTAAAAAAAGAAGCTTTAGACAGGATCCAGTTCTGTGATTCAAACTGGCCAAATAAAAATGATAAGAGAAGTAGATGCATCTTGGAGACCGTTATCAAGGTGTTGGATATGGCACCACAGATTAGTGATCACACACTGATCAGGAGTCAAAGGCCTCAGGGAACTGAATATTTTACCCAGCTCTCAGCCTGCAAAGTTGGGATGAATCAGGATGGATTTCAGTTTCAATATAGATTAGTTTATTGTTTATACACCAAGATGCAATGACATTCCTTGCCCACATGAAACACAGAGTAAATAGTGTACATGGTAAAAATAAATAAGACGATAAGTACTGAAAAGGGAGCAAAGTAATGGAATGAGGCAAAGTATAATACCTCAAACTGAGGAAGTGCAAGAAGAAACAATAAAGGAGGAGGTGGAAATAAGTGTTTGAAAACATCCAGGGAGGTTAAAGAGGTGTTTGCCCACTGATAGCAGAAGGGTAGAAGCTGTTCTTGAATTTGGTCACCCAGGCTTTCAAGCTCCTGTACCTTCTTCAAGAATATAAAAGAGAGAAAAGAATGGCAGGCAAACTTGACAATACTGTTAGCCTTTTTGATGCACACACCACAAAAGATGGACTGGATGGAAGGATGTGGAGAGCTTTTGATGGACTAGGCAGTAATTGCCACTCTCTGTAGCTTTTGTCAGTACAGAGCAGTTACCATCATAGGCTGGACTGTAATCTGTCAAGATACTTTCTATAGTGCATCAGTAGGAGTTTGAGAGAATCCTCCTGGACAACTGTAATCTTCTCAGATACTTGAGAAAGTGCAAATGCAATTACATCAAATCTAGTAATCAGAGGTAAAAGTGGCCAACTCCCTATTCCGTGTCCTATTGATGAAAACGAGCACAAAGGTTAAGAAATTAAAACTGGGAGCTTAAGACAAATGCAGTGACTGCAGAAATTGTTAAATGGAGAGAGTCGAGAAAATTTGAAGGGGAAAAGCAAGTGGGGTGGGGGTAAATGTGAATTTCTGGTAACGAGTCTAAGCATTCAATTTCATGTAAGTATCATAAAGGTACCCAGATTATGAAGAGTCTGCCCACCACAGGTCAGGACAACAGACCAAGTGTGCAGACAGGATAAAATTGTACATTTTTTGAAGGGATCATTATGTACCATTTCAGTGAATAGGAACAATTTGCAGATGTTGGCACTGCAGGTTGAGAACATCAAGTTTTGCCAAGGACAAACATACTAACTTGGAGACATTCTGGTATTTTGCTTTGCTCTTTATCCTAGAAGCTCCAGTTCCCTATGGAATGTCTTCCAGGTTTCACAAGGAGCCCTGTTGGAAGATTATGTTGCCAGTGATCTTTCAGCTCCCTCTTTGACAGGTATGGCGGCTCAGGATTACAGTGTGATGCTGGCCAAAATGATGCTGATGATTTTCAGCAATACCATAAGGCATCATTCCCAGTGAGTAACAAAAAAGGACATTGAGCATGAATCTACAAAGTCCAGGCTCTGTATCTTTGGCCTCGTTGAATCATTTCAGGAGATTACCAGAGGCAACATGAACAATGGTGCTCCTATAGAACTTTTGCCAATGTATTCAATATCTTGGACAGTACAAATAACTCTCCTACTTGCCTTTTCATGCACTTTAATCTTCTGTTCTGCTCATGCCAGCCATCAACGACATTAAAATCACTATCTCACTCTCAACACCTCCTAATATTTAATGCATGATTGATCTAATATTCACGTCACACGTATTGTCTAATTCCCTACTGATACTGCCAAAAAACCTGAGAGAATGACTAACATTATACTGATTGCCTCGTGCCTTTTGATTTAATTTAACTAGAGTATATCAAAGTGGTTAATGTAGTCTTTTTGATAAGGACCAAATAATTACATGGTCGAGTTCAAAAGGGACATTCAGTGGAAGCTATATCAGTGTGAAAAAACTAAAGGCGGACTAAGTGACAATAAGGCTACAAACTATTTCTTGCATTCTTTTCACACATACACTGATAATTCTGTGCAATGATTTCCTTGATTATGCTTAGTAAACAATAATAATACTATTGATTAATTCATGCTGCCTTGACATTTCTCCCATACTTCATGCAGGGCTATCAATAATATCTATTTAAAGTGACTAGATATTATTTCAGTGGGGTCAGTAATATGTTGATTTATTTGGATGTAATAGTTCATTAAATTAGATTTACATATGCAGTCTTTAATTTTGTTCTAGTGTAAGTTCAATTGTCATTCAAGCATAATACATGTATATAGCTAAACAAAACTGCATTCCTCTGGAGTCAAAGCACAAAACAAAGTACACACAGTCACACACAGCACAAATACAGTGCCTACAAAAAGTATTTACCCCCACCCCCTCCTGCATGTTTTCATGTTTAATTGTTTTACAGCATTGAATCATGGTGGATTTAATTTGGCTTTTTTGACACTGATCAACAAAAAAAGTGATAAGAGATCTCTATAAAGTGATCTTAAATAATTGCAAAAATAAAACACAAAATAATTGGTTGCATAAGTATTCACCCCCTTCAGGTCAGTATTTAGTACATGTACCTTTGGCAGCACTTACAGCCTTGAGTCTGTGTGGATAGGCCTCTATCAGCTTTGCACAACTGGGCATTGCAATTTTTCTCCATTCGTCTTTACAAAACTGCTCAAGCCCTGTCAGATTACATGGGGATCATGAGTGAACAGCCCTTTTCAAGTCCAGCCACACACTTTCAGTTGGATTGAGGTCTGGACTCTGATTTGGCCACTCTAGGATATTAACTCCGTTGTTTTTAAGCCATTCCTGTGTAGCTTTGGCTTTATGCTTGGAGTTACTGTCTTGCTGAAAAACAAGTCTTCTCCCAAGTCACAATTCTCTTGCAGACTGCAGCATGTTTTTCCTCCAGGATTTCCCTGTATCTTGCTGCATTCATTTTACCCTCTACCTTCACAAGCCTTCCAGGGCCTGTTGCAGTGAAGCATCCCCACAGCATGATGCAGCCACCACCGTGCTTCACGGTAGGGATGGTGTGATTTTGATGATGTGCAGTGTTTGGTTTATGCCAAACATAGTGTTTAGTCTGATGGCCTAAAAGCTCAATTTTGGTTTCACCAGTCCATTGAACCTGCTTGGAGGCTTTGTTCTCCACACCGAATTTTATCAACAAGCATGTCAAAATGAACCCAGTTTACACCCCACCTCAGCATCAAGTCGTCAGTCCAGAACCAAGAGCCAAATCATACCTGATTACACGCGTCAATCAATGAGGATGACGTAAATTCTGTATAACAGTCAACTAACTTAGCCCGGACAACAATTATTACCTAATCGGATTGTAATGAACCAATCGTGGATTACATAACCAGTAACCAATAGAAAGGGTTCATATACCCATACACACACAGATACACACACACAAACAGACTGATCAGAGGACACATAAAAGACAATGTAGAACACCAACCTGTCATTCAAAGCTGCACTGATGATGTTGCCTAGTTGGGTAATGAAACCTCTGCAAGCTAACGAGTTAGCTCAGCAAGCGACTCAACAACAACATCCTCAACTAGAGCTACAAATCTTTTCCGATATCTTAAAAATCTTCTTCCAGCTGACTTCAGTATCTTCCACACGCCTTCTGGCAAGCTCTAGCTGAGATTTCATGTGGGGTTTTTTTCAACAGTGGCTCTCTTTGCCACTCTCCCATAAAGCTGCAGCTGGTGAAGCACCCAGGCAACAGTAGTTGTACGTGCAGGCTCTCCCATTACAGCCATTGAAGCTTGTAACTTGAGGACCTCCTTCACTAACCCCTCCTTGCACGATCACTCAGTTTTTGAGGATGGCCTGCTCTAGGCAGATTTACAGCTGTGCCATATTGTTTCTATTTATTGATGATTGACTTAACTGTACTCCAAGAGTATTCAATTACTTGGAAATTTTCTAGTATCCATCTCCTGGACTGGGCTTTTCAATAACATTTTTGTGGAGTTGCTTGGAGTATTCTTTTGTCTTCATGGTGTAGGTTTTGCCAGCGGTTGGACCTTCCAGATACAGGTGTATTTTTATTATAGTCAATAGAAACACCTTGAACTGCACACAGGTGATCTCCATTTAACTAATTATGTGACTTCTAAAACCAATTGGCTACACCAGTGATGATTTGATGCGTCATATTAAAGGGAGGTGAATTCTTATGCAATCAATTACTTTGTATTTTATATCTGTAATTAATTTAGATCATTTTGTAGAGATCTGTTTTCACATTGACACAAAAGGGTCTTTTTCTGCTGATCAGTGTCAGAAAAAGCCAAATTAACTCCTCTGTGATTCAATGTTGTAAAACAATAAAACATGAAAACCTGGGGGGGGGGGGAGACGGGTGAATATTTTTTATATGCACTGTAGTTACAATAGCACATACAGTCACAAATAAAATATTGGCACAAGTCCCTGAGTCGCACGGCCTGAAGATTCATAGTGCCTGGTATGTTGTCCTGGACCATGTTTCTGCAAGAACAAGTATGCAGTAGTTTCTCATCTCATGGTGCTTCAGCAGACAAGGGCAAGTTAGTATGTCTCAGCTGGTTTAGCTACAAGAAATTCAGTTGTCTTCCATGGAGTTACACTGGAGAGCAACAACGAAGGGAGGAGCGAGCCCCCAACCCAGTATGGATTCCAGCACACTCACCGTGACTCTGTTCTCTGCCTCTGGCGCCTGTGCTCCTGGGTGGCTTTAACAGGTGGCACTGCAGAATGGGGGCCTGGTCTATGCAACAAGTGAGGCCGTGCAGTTACTCCACTGTCAGTCTCACTACTGAACAAATGTACCAGACTGGCAGTATTTGATATCACCAAAGTCCAGCAGTGCCCTGCAATCTCAAGAAAAATGTTTAAGGCACACAGTTACACCACTTTTTGGAGCTGGAGAGGCCGCTGCAACAAGCTCGCTGTTATCTTACCAGAATGGTTTATTGCCATTAGATAGATAACTAATTATCTAATTATTGACCATATGCGTGATGATGCAGTAGCAATATGAAGGCAGCATAAAATAATCAATATAATGTCAGTGATTTGCTAATATTTTTATAGGAAATCAATGCATTAAGGGATTATGCAATTTGTGATTGAAGAGAACACAAGAAGCCATAAAGAAGAATAAATATTAGGAGGAATCAAAGTTCAGAAGATAACAGTGATCTGAAAGTCCTTGAGCAAAGAAGTAATCAAGACTCCTTTAAACCAATGATGTGTTGAAAGTTTGTCTAAAGTGGCAGTGTTGGCATAAGTTTTTCACATATTTATAAAGTTTGTTCTGCCTGAATAGTTGAGGAACCGTAACCTATAAAGTAGCATCTGAAACTACAAGACACCTGAGCTGTAAATGAAAAGATGGAGATTTCAAGGTTTCCATTTTTTCCCAGTTTTGAGACAATGCAGTGACTAGGCTCTGTGTCCTACATTTCAGTAATAATTCAGTCAGCTGCTAAAATGGCCTCAATGACATAAAAGTATACTTGACACTTTTCATGGAAAACATATTCATCCTATACTCTTGTTCTTGAACTTGTTTTGGAAACCCATGACAGAGAATACAGAGTCTCACAGCCCCAGTGACCTGAGTTCTGTTTTGATCTTTGCCATTGTCCATGTGGAGTTTGCATATTCTCCTTCTGACCCTGTGAGCTCCTCCTGATTGATCCAGTTTCCTCTCACCACTCAGAAAAGTGCAGGTTCGTAGAATTGCTACAAGTGTGTAGGTGAGCATCAGGTCTGAGAAAGAGAGGATGGGAACGTCTGGAGGCTAAAGGAAACTGAAGCAAATTTGTGTAAGATGGGCGTTTAATGGTCAGTGTGAACCTTGGTGGGTAGTAGCACTTATTTCCATGCTTGGTACTGTATCTCGTCCATCAGACTGAATGCATGTGTTCCTTTTGTGTAGAGAGGTCTTATCGAGTCAGAATACCTGCTCCTGGGTCAGGCATGAGCAATACTCTGTAACACAGTCTCTGATAAAACACGCATCTACTTGTTCAAAAGCATAGTCTGATTCAACTTCACCTCTGCTAACAATTATGCAGTGGTTTCCAAACTCAGACAATAGGTTTGTGGTGAAAGGTGGAATATTTAAGAGAATTCCGAGATGAAGCTTCCTCATTTAGAGGGTGCTGCAAGTGTGGAATGAGCTGCCAGTGGAAGTGGATAGGTAGATGGACAGGAAGGTATTGTAGGAAGAAGGGACTACGCCGATCAGGTCAGCATGAACTAGATGGGCTGAAGAACCTGTTTCTGTGCTGCGTAGTCTATTGGCAGGTGCCTATTATAAGCATCAAGGAGTGAACACTTGTTTCCTGCAAAGATCTTAACGAAGCTGAGAGTCACCTGCATGGGAAACATGGATAGAGATGCATCCCAGTCTTCCTGAATCCATGAAAACATCAGTGGGTCTGTGAGGGCTGGAAGTACTGTCCTATCTCAGGATGTTAGCATTTCCCCTCTGCCTGTTGAATCTCTTGCTACTTCCTGTTAGTCTGCTCTCCATACCGCTGTTAATCCTGTTGGTCTGCTGCAATAGGCCTTTCCAGGAGTGTACTCATCGTCGATGCTCACCTCAGGACTTCCTAACCCAGCTCTCTGCTTTCCTGCAGCTGAATTCAACCACACCGTTACCTGGAAAACAAACACAATTAGCACACAAAATGTGTATTATGTTTCATCTCAATGTAAATGTTAACTTTTCATTGTCTTCTTGTCAAACATGTTAAATTCATTTTTTACCAGTATCTAGTTATAACTTGCAAAGTATTATTTTATCAACACAAGAGATTCTGCAGATGCTGGAAGTCCAGAGCAACAGACATAAAATGCTGGAGGAGCTCAGCAGGTCAGGCAGCATCGATAGAAATTAATAAATAATCAATATTTGGGCCAAGATCCTTTATCAAGATTGGAAAGGAAGAGGGAAAATGCCAGAGTAAAAAGGTGGGAAGGAGGGAAAGCTAGAAGGTGAGAGGTGAAGGCAGATGGGTGAGGAGGGGGAATGAAGAAAGAGGTTAAGAGGTGATAGGTGCAAAAGGCTAAGGGGTGGAGAAGAAAGAATCTGTTAAGAGAGGAGAGCGGACCATGGAAGAAGGGAAAGAGGGGGGGCATCAGGGGGAGGTGATAGGCAACGAGTAGAAGAGGTAAGAGGCCAGAGTGGGGAATAGAAGAAGAGAGAAGGGAGAAGAATAATACATTGTGGAAGGAAAATCAATGTTCATAACATGCAGTTGGGGGAAACCTAGACAGAATATGAGGTGTTGATTCTCCACCATGAGAGTGGCCTCATTGTGACAAAAGAGGAGGCCATGTCAAATCTGGAACAGGGTTAGGAATTAGAAAGGTCGGCCACTGGGAAATTCGGCTTTTTGCAGATGTATTGAAAGTGCTTGACGAAGTGGTTTCCCAATATACCTCAAATGCCAACAATGTAGAAGAGGCTGCATCAGGATCACCCGATACAGAAGGCAGCCTCAACAGGTTCATAGGTGAAGTGTAGCCTCACCTGGAAGGACAGTTTGAGCCATGAATGGAAGTGAAGGATGGACGTTATGGAGGAGGTGAAAGGGCAAGTGGACGCTGTTGCTTGCAGGGAAATGTGCCAGGAGGGAGATAAGTAGGGAGGGATGAGTGGATGAAGGAATCGCAGAGGGAGCAATCCCTCCAGAGGAGTGGGGAAGTAAAGATGTGATTGATGGTAGGGTCCCATTGAATTGACTTCAAGGTAAGATGGCAGCATGTGCAGATGTAACAGCTTTTACGGGGCCAACCAAAGGTGTCATTGTCTTTTATAAACATATGTTTTTACAATCACAAGACCCTATCGGACATTGTTAATGCGGAATGCTGCATGTCCAATTCACTGATTTATTGGCAGAAGGCAGGGTCAGATGGTGGGGGTGGGGGGTCTGGTTGGCCTCAGTTGTAGTCTGGATCAGGCCTCAAGCCATGTTGTCACTTGTTTACGCAATGGTCCTGATAAATATCTCTAATGGGTGGAAGTAAGACCCCGATGATCCTCTCAGCAGTCTTCACAATCCTTTTTGGGGACTTAAGGTCAGATGCCTTGCAATTCCCATACCAGAAGGTGATGCATCTGGTCGGGACACTCTCAATGGTGCTCATGTAAAAATTGGTTAAAATGGTGGGGAGGGGGTGTGTGGGGATCTTCACTCTCCTCAGGAAGTGGAGACTCTGCTGTGCTTTCTTGACCTTGAGGCTGTCCATTATGTGCACTCCCAGAAACTTCACGCTCCCAACTCCTTCCACGGAGGAGCTATGCACCGTATGTGCGGTGATAAATGGTCAGCCCACACGTTCCTAAACTCCCCAATCATCTCTTTGGTCTCATCCACATTAAGACTCAAGTTGTGCTTGTAAACATTCTACCAGCCGAGCTACCTCCTCTCTGCACAATGTCTCATTGTTGTTGTTGATTAGGCCAACCGCTGTTGGGTCATCAGCCAACTTGATTATTTGTTTTTAAGTGGATTGAGCAGTGCAGTCATGCATCAGTACTGTGAATAGTGGTGGGCTGTTGTTGAGAAAGAAGCGAGAAGCTTGAACAAAATCTTGATGGGGAATGGAAGAAAATAAGGACTGGACATCCATGATGAAAATGAGGCTGATAGCTGTTGAGACAATTGAGAGCATATGAAGTTTTGCAGATGTGGGTGGCAATGGAGTTGAGGCATGCAGACATGAGTTTGATGGGACAAGAGCAGGCAGAGACAATGGGCCTGCCCAGACAGTCAGGTTTGTAGGTTTCATGCAGGGAGAGGAAGAGTACATTGCACTGTGTGGGTGCTAACCTAAAGTATAAGTTTAATATATCACTATTGAAAAGACATGACTCATATTTACAGGTACTATGACAATGGCCCCAATCAAATCAGAAGATCAAATGGCAACTGAACCCAACGTAGTATTGTAGACAATATAATTGCAATTATTATTGCGAGAAGGATACATGTTTTTGCCTCCCATTTCAAGGGACAACCTTTAATTTGAAGGAAAACCCTGTACTCTTACTTGGGAAGAGAAGGTGACAGACTTTGGTATTCTGTACTCTTCCATCAGAACTTCGGGACAATATACAGGTCCTTCCTAGGTTACAACAGGTTCCAGACCTGTGAACTGTTTGTAACCTGAGCAATTCACAGTTTGAAAGAGCTGCTAAGAATTGAGCTCTCACATGGCAAAGGATGTCTGCGTCAACAGACAAGTCTGTCCCACTGGTCTGCTAAATGATTTATTATACGTAAGGGCTGTGCACACTGGAATTCATAACCTGGGGAGGACCTGCATTGTTATTACATAGAACATAAGAAATAGGAGCAGGAGTAGGCCATCTGGCCCATTCAATGAGATCATGGCTGATCTGACCATGGTCTCATCTCCACCTGCCTGCCTTTTCCCCATAACCCTTAATTCCCCTACGATGCAAAAACCTATCCAATCCTGTCTTAAAGGATTGGATTTACTGAGCTAGCCTCCACTGCTTCATTTGGCAGAGAACTCCACAAATACTCAGACTTAGTTATTAGCATAGCATATACTCTTTGAAGTTAAAGCAAAGCATCACATTCTTTATAAACGAGTGAAGGCTTTTGCATGTCATGCTCTCTTGGCAGTGGCCTTTCCATTGTGAAAATTTAGGCTTTTTGGAATGTTAGCATTATCCTTGATAGACTAAAAGTCATTGATTTGATTTCAGTCCCCAAAGAATGTTTTTCTTAATGTCTTCTCCTTTGAAGATATGTCAGATACTAGATACCATTGTTGGTAGATCTTCCACCCTATTTACAAGATGTAAATTTTTTAATTTTTCCTTTTTGAATTAAGATTTCTATTTCATTAGGTTTTGGCATTAACATTGTTTGACCCAGTTTATCTCATAAATAGGCCTATAGTTGAAAATAACAGAAAAGAGTGTTATTTGATATTTTATATTTAATTTTTAATTGATCAAATGACATCAATATACCTCCTTCAAAACAGTCACCTATATCTCTGATCCCTTTTTGAAACCAGTTATGTAAAAGTTGATTATCCATTGTGAAAGGAATAAGCCTATTTTGAATTAAAGTTCTTTTTGCTAATAAGGATTTCTTTATTTCATCATCCATATTTACCTTATTCCTTAAATCAATCAAATGTCTTAATATAAGAGATTCTTTCTTTTCCCGTATCCATTTGGATTCCCATTTATATATAAAATCTTCTGGTATATTTTCTCCTATCTTATCTAGTTCTATTCTAATCCATGCCGGTTTTTCTTCATCAAAAAAAGATGCAATAAATCTAAGTTGATTTGCTTTGTAATAATTCTTAAAATTTGGAAGTTGTAACCCTCCTAAATCAAATTTACATGTCAATTTTTCCAACGATATTCTTGACATCTTTCCTTTCCAAAGAAACTTCCTCACACATTTATTCAATTCTTGAAAAAACTTCTGAGGCAGTTGTATTGGTAATGTTTGGAATAAATATTGTAATCTAGGAAATATATTCATTTTTACAGCATTAACTCTACCTATTAATGTTATTGGTAACATCATCCATTTATCAAGATCTTCTTTTATTTTTTTCAATAATGGCAAATAATTTAGTTTTTATAAATTCTTTATATCATTATCGACTCTTATACCTAAATATTTTATACCATTTGTTGGCCATCTAAATTGAGTTACTAGTCGACATTGACTATAATCTCCTTTGGTAAGGGGTAAAATTTCACTTTTATCCCAGTTTACTTTATACCCTGATCTTTTCCCATATTCTTCCAATCTAAAAGATAATTTTTGCAATGATCGCAATGGGTTTGTTAAATAAATCAGAACATCGTCAGCAAATAAATTAATCTTATATTCTTCTTGGTTAACTCTGAAGCCCACAACATCTAAGTCCGTTCTAATTATTTCAGCTAATGCAATACATATAGGGCAGGTGATAATGGGCAGCCTTGTCTAGTTGACCTTGTTAAGTGAAATGATGTTGAAATTTGACCATTTGTCACCACTTTAGCTTGAGGACTAATATTTAAGGTTTTAATCCATTTTATAAAAGATTTTTCCTAACTCATATTTTTCCAATACCTTAAATAAAAAATCCGATTCCAATCTATCAAATGCTTTTTCTGCATCCAAAGCAACTGCCACACTCATTTCCTCTCTTTTTTGTGCCAGATGAATTATGCTAAGTAACCGAGTTACATTATCCGTCGATTGTCTATTTTTAATACAGCCTTTTTGATCCATATGTATTAATTTTGGTAAATATTTAGATATTCTATTAGATAAAATTTTTGCTATTATTTTATAATCTGTATTCAACAAAGAGATAGGCCTATATGATGTTGGTTTTAAAGGATCTCTATCTTTTTTGGCAATACTATTATGATCGCTGTCGAAAAAGATTGTGGGAGTTTATGCGTTCTTTCCACTTGATATATTAACTCCATAAAGGGAGGTATTAATAAATCTTTAAATTTTTTATAAAATTCAGGCGGAAGACCGTCTTCTCCTGGGGATTTATTACTCTGGAGTGATCCTAGAGCTTCTTCAACCTCTTTTAATGTAAAGGGCATATCTAATCCTTTCTGTTCTTCTGAATTCAATTTTGGAAGAATTATTTGTGATAAAAAAAATTCTATCTCAGCAATCTCATTTTGTGATTCTGATTGATATAATTCGGAGTAAAATTTTTTAAAAGTTTCATTAATTTCTAAAGGTTTATAAGTAATCTTATTTGCACTTGTTCTAATTGCATTTATTGTTTTAGAAGCCTGTTCTGTTTTCAACTGCCAAGCAAGAATTTTGTGTGATCTTTCACCCAATTCGTAATATCTCTGTTTAGTTCTCATAATTACTTTTTCTGTTTGATACGTCTGGAGTGTATTATATTGTAATTTTTTATTGACAAGTTGTTTTCGTTTTTCTTCTGTCGTATATCTTTGGGATTCTTTTTCTAATTTTGTTATCTCTTTTTCTAATTGATCTATTTCTACCATATATTCCTTCTTAATTTTAGAAGTATAACTTATTATCTGACCCCTCAAATATGCTTTCATCACTTCCCATAATACAAATTTATCTTCAACTGAATGTGAATTTGTATCCAAAAAAAATTGGATCTGTTTTTACATAAAATCACAAAAATCTTGACGTTTTAATAAAATTGAATTAAATCTCCATCTATAAATCAATTCCTCCTTATCCATCATTGTCATTGTCATTATCAAGGGGGAATGATCTGACAGTATTCTTGCTTTATATTCCACACTTTTCACTCTATCCTGAATATTCTTTGATAATAGGAAAAAATCAATCCTTGAATAAGTTTTATGTCTATTTGAATAGAATGAATAATCTCTTTCTCTTGGATTAATTTTTCTCCATATATCAATCAGATTTAAGTCTTTCATTAATGATAAAGTTAACTTTATTACTTTTGATTTTATAACAGCTTTAGTTGACCTATCTAGAACTGGGTCTAAACAAAAGTTAAAATCTCCACCTATTAATATTTTATCATGTGCGTCAGCCAAATTCAAAAAAACTTCTTGTATGAATTTTGCATCATTTTTATTTGGTGCATAAATATTCATAAGAGTCCATAATTCCAAAAAGATTTGACAATGTATAATCACATATCTCCTCACAGAATCAATAAATACATGTTGTATTTTAATTGGTAAGGTTTTATTAACCAAGATTGCAACTCCCCTCAATTTTGAATTAAATGAAGCTGCAATTACACTTCCAACCCAATCTCTCTTTAATTGATGATGTTCTGTCTCTGTTAAATGTGTTTCCTGCAAAAAAGCTATATCTCCTTTCATTTTCTTAATATATGTTAAAACTCTTTTTCTTTTCACAGGTCCATTAAGCCCATTAACATTAAAACTTAAAAAATTAAGTAAATTAGTCATTCATATTACCTTGGGGAATCTCTTTAAAATTCTCCATGTTGCTATGTGTCTCTCCCCAATCATCCAGGCAAAAAAAAAAGAAAAATAGAAAAAAGATAATTGATATAGAGGGAAAAAAGTACAAAGTACCCCCTCCACTAATGTTGTGAATAAAAAGAAACACAACATTACCCCCCTCCGTTTTACAGGTCATGGCAATTGCCATGATTACGCATGTGAATCCCGCAGCCATCAATCAGAAGCTCCTCCAGCTCTCCCGCAAAAAAAAAGAAAAGAGAAAAAAAAAATATATAAATATAAGTGAAGAAGAGAAAGAAAAAGTTAATGCCAATTATTTTCTTTTTTCTTGTTCCCCTTCTATCATATAGTTAAAATATATTTGTGTTCTTCTACTCATAAATGTCCATCAAATCCAATCCCTAACTCAATTTTCATCTTTAATCCATTTCATTTCTATAATTCTTTACTGCATCTCGCAAATATTAAGGAGTTCTTGTACGAATTTCTCCGCTTTCTGATGATCAGTAAAAAATCTTCTTGCTCCATCATCCAGAAAAATTATCAATGTTGCTGGGTAACTCAATATAAATTTATAACCCTTTTCCCATAAGGATTTTTTCACTGACTTAAATTCCTTCCGCCTCTTCAAAAGGTCGTAACTTATGTCAGGATAAAAAAGAACTCTTTTCCCTTCTATCATCAATGGCCCATTTCTCTTTCTGGCACTCTGAGCGGCTGCCTTCAAGATCTTTTCTTTATCTTGATATCTTAAACATTTTATCAAGATTGATCGTGGATTTTGACCTTGTTGAGGTTTTGGTCTTAAAGCTCTGTGAGCCCTTTCAATTTCAATTAGCTGACTTCCCTCTTCCATTTCCAGAGTTTCCGGAATCCATTTTTGAAAGAATTTTATTGAATCTTCTCCCTCCATACCTTCTTTAAGACCAACAATTTTAATGTTGTTTCGTCTGCTAAAATTTTCAAGCACATCTACTTTTTCCATCAACCGTTTTTTTTCTGATGTCCAGGCAAGAATATTATCTTCCCTCTTATCCATTCTTTCAACTTTGTCTCCCATTTTTTCTTCCAACTTTTTAACTTTCTTGATCATCTTCTTTTGTTTTTCCACCACTTTATTAAGCGTAATCTTTATATTTCTAATATCTGTTTTTATTACTTTTAATTCATGCATTATTTGTATCAGGACTTCTCTTATGTCTCCAGAAAAATTTCCACCTTTAATTTCTTCCTGTTCTTCTTCATCTGTGTTTTCCAGAGAATCTGATTCTACTTCCGATTCACTTTCATTTTCACTTCCAATCGCAGTTGGAACTTGTAGTTCTGTTTGTGCAAACTCGTTTCTTCACGCATGTGCCGTTCTCGCTGTTTCTTCCTCGAGACCGTCGATATTGCCGCAGCTTCCTGCCCTGCACCATCGGAGGGGGCATGTACTTCACCAGGAGGAGATCTAACTTGAGTACGAGGCTCCGCCAAGACGGCCGGGCCTTCCTCCCCACCGACTCGCGCTGTCTTTAAAGTAGTAATTTCTTCTGTTTCTGTTTAGGAGACATATCCAAAGATAATCCTGAGATGTTTATAAGTAGTTTCTAGAAGGTATTAATTAACTCTTCTTCACTTAAACTTTGTTTTATTACTTTTTACGGGAGAGCTGGAATCCCACGTCTCGATCCTATGTCATCACGTGACGTCCCCCATCTTCCACCCTATTATACTGATTATTGCTTCTTTTAAAACCACCTTCAAAGGGCAGCAAGATTAATTTCCTTTTCCCATAACAGGGTTGGAGCTCAACTAGCCACATGTGTGCAAGTGTAGAAGTTGAATGTTGACATAGCCCATGGTCTTAGGACCTAGTCATTACCTTGAAATGATTTCACATTGTCAGTGAGGTTAAGCACTCATCAATATTAACCCATTACTCAGATGCATTTTGTTAATTCCAGATGTGTTCTCTCACCTGTAGATTTACCAAACACATACTTATCTATTTCTGTTAAAATCTATTTATAGTCAAAACAGAGGATACTTGGAAATATTGAACAGGCTAGTTAGCATCTGTGGAGAAAGAAACACAGTCAGATGAAAGACCATCTATCTGATAAACTAAGTTCATTTCTGAATCCAAAAGTTGATCCTGACCTGCTGAATATGCACTGCTTTAACTTTAGATTTCCAATATTTGCCTTTTATTTAGATTTCTGTTAAAATAGCTGTTTAGCTAATTGCCAGCAGGTGTATAATTTGATTGCTATCTAGAAGGCTAATTAATGGAAGTTCACTAAGCATAAGGTTATTTACTCTGTCAGGAGAATAATTGTATGTACAGCCAAACATAGCCTAGTGTCTGAGGTCACATTGATTGCAGTAATATATTGAGTGCATTCTAGTGTTTCCTAGTTAGCTGTCTACACAGCAGATGTTTACATTCTGATGGAGTTGCTGTAGCCTGCGCAAGGTGAGATGTAATCAGTTCCTGAGGATTTCACACAGCTCTGTTTAGGTAGCTACAATAATCAGCATGCTGCAACCTGAAGGATGTTACAACATCCTTGAGATATTGCCCAGGCTTCTGATCAGGAACATTTGCAAAACAAGTGATAGATGTATGATTGTGCTTCAACAAATTTTATTTTGTAGCTTATGCTAATATGTATGTTCCTTAATGTTCCCTGCTGGCCTGGTCACATTTTGCCTGCTCTCTGTTTTGCCACAAGTTGTGAATGCCCATTTTAAGCTCCAGTTGTTTCTGCTAGTAGAAGTTCTGAAACCTTTTGTCCTGTTCCGCTTTCCCCTCTGTAATGAAGACCAGTGTTTGTAAAATATCAATTTTCAAAGAATAACTAATACAGATATATTTTGGACCAAATGCCAAGTAAAGCAAGTGTTGCCTCAAACCCTTCTAAATATTTAAGCAGTAGATTATATTGTATAATGTATAACATTGTAGAATGTATTGAATTAATAGAGAAGAGTGAAAATGGTGGTACTGTTTGGATCACTCTCCAACACTCAGGGCCTTCTACAAGTCTGTGTTACTTTTTACTGAATGAGCAATTTTCTCTGTAAAAATAATAAACAATTTTCATCACTATCTTCCAAAAAATTATACAGCGGTATTTATTTCTATTTGTTAGTGTGTCATTGCTTTAATAAACATTTATGTAATTAAACAGAATTATTAATACAATTATGGACAAATTACTGCTATAGAATTTTTTAATAGTATGGCTGTAAACAAATATGAAATTTGTGGTTAGTTATTTAAGTCATTTTTTAATTAAATCCATTAGTTGGGTAACAAAATCTCTGTGTTTAAGAATACTGGTTTTATAATTATTGTAATTTGTCACAGTTTGTACAGATGGGTTTGCTCGTTGTGACTCATCAGTGAAGGAGCAGTTGGTAGTTTTGACATGCAGCCCTGGATTTTTATTTCTCTGAATGGGTGGCTTTGGGATCAAGCCACAACTTAAATGGATTACTTATAACTTCAATATGTCAATAACTCATCAAGTTGCATGGAAGCAGAGGGTTTGAACTTTAAATGAGTAAGCGCAGTTGTTCTGAGCTTCCTAGCACTTGCCAGAGAAGGCAGCAAGGCAGCACCATAACACTGAGTGGGGAATGGAGAGGGGCTGAAGGAAAGATGCCAGGAACCACTGCCACCCAGCTGGTCCTTGTGTCAGTGATGCTGTGAGAAGCTCGGTTCATAAAGCCTGTGGAGGCCTTTGACACTTTCACCCCCTCCTGATCTGTTGGTGAACGTACAATCTCTGCTGCTGTACCAGAGGGACACCAAGGTCCGCTATGTACATTGCACCATAGAGACACGGCTCAAACCTGCGGCTTTTGGGGCAGCACTGCAGCTCCATGTCTCACCATTCTCCCAAAGACAGGACAGCTCAGCCTTTTAAAAGTAGAGGAGGTGGAGGTGATTAACTCACTGTGGTGCACAGAAATAGCAACTCTTTCTCAGTCTTGCTCAATTGACCTGGAGCATTGAGTGGTCAAGTAGCATCCATTATATCCGTTGAGGGAGTTTTCTGCCATCAGCCTGGTAACAGTGTACATTTCACCTCAGGCAGTCACTGGAGAAGCTGAGCACCATAATCAGTGGTCATAAAATCGAATACCCTGATGCCTTCCCTATCATTGCAGAGCATTTCAACTGGGCCTGCTTAAGGATGACTCTGAACAACTAGCACCATCATAATACCTATGGATTCAGAGGAGCCAATACACTTGACATCTGTAAAACCACCAACAAAAATGCTTATTGAGCCATCCTATGTGATTGAAGGTAGAGATGGAATTGGATGCTTATTAACTCTGGCTAGGTTTGCAGGCCATTACTTCCTGCTAGGTAAAATTGAACATCACGGATGCTGTGATACTTCAATCCCAGATGAGTTCAATGCCTTTCGTGCACACTTTGAAAAGGAGAATAAAGCTGAAATGAAGGTGAATCCCTGCAGCATCTGGTGACCCTGTGATCTGTCTCGGACAACAATGCCAGAACATCTTTCAAGAGAGTTAACCCTTGCAAGGCATCAGGCCCTGGTAGTGTATTTGGTAGGGCTCTGAAAACCTGTGCCAACTGGTGATCTTCAATCTTCAACTGCTATCTTCAATCTCTCACAGTGGCTTCGAAAGGATGACAATTATACCAGTGCCCTAGGAGAGTAGGGTGAGCTGCTATCGCTCAGTTGCACTCACATTCACTGTGAAGGAATACTTTGAGAGGTTGGTCATGGCCAGAATCAATTCCTGCATAAGTAAGGACCTGAACTCACTGCAAATCGCCCATCTCCACAATAGGTATTAGTCAGCCAGTGGTGTAGACGCATCCACAACAGACTTCGAGGCGAGCGGTCCAGGTTCAAATCCAACCAGTGCCTTGCACGCTTTCCATCCATGCTGGCAACTCAGCCTCGTGAAAAAAGAGACAAATGCTAAAGAAATGGCAAGGTAGCTGCCCGATGTGCCACAAGGTGTGGAAAGGAACAACAACACACAGAATAGGTGTATAGCACTGGCTCTCTACTTGGTCTCCTCCTGGACAATAGTAATACCTCAGTCAGGCTGCTGTTTATTGATGACAGCTCAGTGTTCAACACCATTATACCCTCAGTTCTAATCGAAAACCTCTAATACCTGGGTCCCTGTACCTCCCCCTGCAACTGGATCCTTGTCTTCCTCACCAGGAGACCACAGAGTCTGCAGATTGGAAATAACTTCTCCTTGCTGACAAACAAAACTAGCACACTTCAATACTGGTGTACCTCAGGAATATGTGCTTAGAGCACTGCTCTACCCTCTCTACACCCATGACTGTGTGGCTAGGCATTGATCAAATGCCATCTATAAATTTGCCAATGACTACTCTTGTTGGCAGAATTTCAGATGGTGACAAGGAGCTGTGCAGGAGCGAGCTAGACCATCTGATTGCATGGTGTCACAACAACAACTTTGCATTCAATGTCACTAAGACCAAGGAACTGATTGTGGACTTCAGGAGGGGAAGTCAAGCAAACACACAGTAGAACTCATCGAGGGATCAGCAGTGGAAACAGTGAGCTGTTTCAAGTTCATTGGTGTCAACATCTCTGAAGATCTATCGTAGATCCAGCATTTTGAAGCAATTACAAAGAAGACACAACAGCAGCTATATTTCATTGGGAGTTTAAGGAGTCTTGGTATGTCACCAAAGACTCTTGGAAATTTTGACAGGCGTACCATGGAGATCATTCTAACTGGTTGCATCATCATCATCTGTTATGGAAGGACCACTGCACAGGACAGAAAAAGCTGCAGAAAGTTGTAAACTCGGGCAGTTCCATCATGGGCGCTATCCTTCCAAACATCAAGGATTGTCTCTAAAAGGCAGCTTCCATTATTAAGTATGCTCATCACCCAGGACATGCTCTCTTCTCTTTGGTAGCATCAAGGGAGTGGTGCAGGAACCCGAAGACAACATTCAGCATTTCAGGAATAGCTTATTCTCCTTTGCCTTCAGATTTTTGAATGGACATTGAATCCATGAACGCTACATCAGAATTTTCACTCTCTTTTTGCATTATTTATTTAATATAATATTTTATATACATTTCTATTGTAATTCATGATTCTTAAAAAATCATCTTTATTGCAATATACTACTGCCATAAAACAACTAATTTCATGACATAGTGATATTAAATCTGATTCTGAGGTAACTTATTGGTCTTTGGGGTAAATTATGTAAAACAAGAATAGATCTACACTGTAAATGTACAGTATACATGTTCCATATATTTATTAATATTAACCTTTTTTTAAAGCCATTACAATTCATGTGCCCTACTGGGTAATACACCATTCCAATATCTGAGGGGTTTTCCATTTGTCCATGTGCAGTAGCAGGAGGAGCTTAGACTGTGGTCCTTTCCCACAGAGCCTTTGTATTGGCTTCTCCAAATCTCAATGCATTGGGCAAGCCAGTTCAGGATCCACAAAGCAATGTCCTCTTGGATCCCATGCCTCCTTACTTACTCAATAAGCCTTGCATGGGGTACCTTATCAAATGCCTTGCTGAAATCCATATACACTACATCTATTGCTCTTCCTTCATCAATGTGTTTAGTCACATCCTCAAAAAATTCAATCAGGCTTGTAAGGCACAACCTGCCCTTGAGAAAGCCTTGCTGACTATTCCTAATCATATTATACCTCTCCAAATGTTCATAAATCCTGCCTCTCAGGATCTTCTCCATCAATTTACCAACCACTGAGGTAAGACTCACTGGTCTATAATTTCCTGGGCTAGCTCTACTCCCTTTCTTGAATAAGGGAACAACATCTGCAACCCTCCAATCCTCCGGAACCTTTCCCATCCCCATTGATGATGCAAAGTTCATCGCCAGAGGCTCAGCAATCTCCTCCCTCACTTCCCACAGTAGCCTGGGGTACATCTCATCCAGTCCCAGCGACTTATCCAAATTGAATCTTTTCAAAAGCTCCAGCACATCCTCTTTCTTAATATCTACAGGCTCAAGCTTTTCAGTATGCTGCAAGTCATCCCAACAATCATCAACATACTTTTCCATAGTGAATACTGAAGCAAAATATTCATTAAGTACCTCTGCTATTTCCTCTGGTTCGATACACACTTTCCCACTGCCACACTTGAGGCAGAGAGGGCTGAGGACACAGGACCTCTGCAGCCAATAAGGAGCGAGAAGTCAACAATATATAAGAGGAGTAACACAAAATGTGGTTGGGGTGCCTTCATTAATGCTCGTCCACCTTTGTCATTCAGCAAACCACTCTTCTGAAATATAACTGCCAAGCCTCCTTCCCCTGTTCAGCTTCTCCCGCAAAGACCAATCTTGTTGACAGCTTAGCGTGCCTTGCACAGCCCCAGTGTTCATTGTTACGTATGCCCTACCACTGTGGTCAGGCTAAAACCCCATGTGGCAGGCATAGTGGCACAATTTAAATTTGTGTGGTGCTGAAATGTGGAGTCACCTCGTGTGCAAGTTAAGAACATTGGAACTCAACAATCTAATCTTGTGCAAACAGTCGTGTATGTACCACATGAAACTCCTCTTCCATCCCTTAAATTTCTGCAAAGCTGACTTTAGCAAAGGCAAAAACAGACTATTTTGCTGTCTGCTCTGATCAGTCCCATGGTTCTGACCATCAGATGCTCCTGTCCAGCGTCCTATTGTTTCACTGGATATACTGTTCCACTCTGGCCTTCAATAGATTATTGCAGACTAGGCACGTTGAGACTTGTCAGATGCATCCAATAAGCATCCTGTTGTCTTACTGGATTTATAGTTCCATTCCAGCCTTCAGACATGGAAATTGCAGACTAGGCACATTAAAACTTGTCAGATGCTCCTGACCAGCTCCACTGGTTATACAAATCTGTTCTTGCTTCCAGACATAGAAAATTGCATACTAGGCATTTGCAATTATTTCATTGTATAAACAGAGTTCTTTATAGATCTAATTTGGATGTTTTGAAAATTCTATTCAGTTATACTGTATCTATATTAATTCATGCTCCCTTTAAATGCAGTTAATGGTGACTCAATGAAAATACAACGCAAATGCTCTACATTAATGGCTGTAGTAGGATTTGACACTTCCTTTCTATTTAGTCAATAAAAAATCCAAAATAGCTTTAGTTGGTGTCAGCTCTAAAAATCTATTGAATATTAAAGGAGGACATAATTTAACTGCTGTTCTTGCTATCTGACAATACTTGCATATAATTGCACCATTTCTTGTTTCCCTGATTAGTTCAATGTCACTTTTCCTGAGCCATGTATGTTTTCTGGGTGAAAATATTTGTACTAAAATTTTCTGCCAGTTTAAAAGGAGGTTTAAGTCGTCCTGTCATTCAGTCAATTTTTATTCAACATCCCTAATAAGTCGGTCGACATACAATGACAATGTCAGTTTGTAGTTTGCATAGTATAGCCTACAACACAAAATAATTGGAAGTTCGGCCTCCAGCACTTATCCAACACAAACTTTATTTGCAGAGTTAATTTTTTTAAAGCAGTCATTTAGAAAAAGTAAGTGAATTAATTACAGTAAATATATATATATAATTACAATTATGAATTCAATGAAAATTTCAAGATACCATTTTTAAATAGTTGAAAAATTTTATATGATGATGTTTCAAGAAGTATATATTTTAACAAATTAACATCTGCCTAAAGTAACTGGCTTTAAGGTGCCAGTAACCCACCTTCACCTCTTCTTCCGTCAATTCCACCAGGCTTTGTAACTAATCCACACGTGAAGGTCAGGAGCTAGACTTAGCTGCCAGAGGCTATTTGAAATGCACTCCATAGGGGGGACATTTAATAGATAGTGGGAACTTATCCCCACTACCTCCCCTGGCTATGACAACCTTAAAGAACCTACTGCTGCGGTAAATAGAGCAATGTTAGCAATAGTCAGGTTATTTTAATTACAAAACCATTATTTCCAGATGCACAAGATAACATTATTTCATTTGCTTTTTTAAATACATTTGCAAATGGAAAGATATATCTATATCTACATTTTTAAAAAATGAGATCACACTACTTCAAGAGTTAAAACCGCCATTTCTGACAAATAAAATAAAGAATTCAGGCTTAAGGAGGAGCTCTGTTACTTAATGAAAACCAAAATGCAGATACTGGAAATCTGAATAATTAAAAAAAATAAACTCAGTAGATTCGACAGCAACAATGGAAAAAATTCTCCTTTCATAATTGTTGTTTGATCTGCTGCATATTTACTACAGAATTTTTCAGTTTTATTACTTCTAATTTGATGTGTTTTAATTTTAAAATAATGAATAAGCATTGGGGTGGGAGTTGTCTGTTGTGAGTACTTAATTGCAATTGTATCACTTGGAGCAGAAATCACAGGTTTCTACAACTGATCAAGTCCATACAAGCTTTTCTGAGGAACAATACAGTTTTCCCATGGCTATATTCTCTTCCATTGCATTATTTGCCCCCTTGAAATATTTAACCAATTACTTTTTCAAAGCTGTCATTCAACCTGCACTAAAAGTACAAAGGTGATGAACAGATCTGGAGCACCAACAGACAATAAAACAGGAACCATCAAATTAGTGTTTAAAGGCAAGACTTCACAATCAAATAAAACTGTGCTTAAAATCTAAATTAATTACTCCAAAACTAAATCAAAGCATTTACAATACATCTATCTTGAAATAACCTGTAAATTATTAATTAACATCACAAAATTTACACTCAGAGGCTACTTTATTAGGTACACCTGCTTTAATACAAATATCTAATCAGCCAATCATGTGGCTGCAACTCAATACATCAAAGCATGCAGACGTGGTCAAAAGGTTCAGTTGTTCAAACCAAACATCAGAATGGGAAGAAATGCGATCTAAGTTACTTTGAGCGTGGAATGATTGTTGGTGCCAGATGGGGTTGATTGAGTATCTCAGAAACTGTTGATCTCCTGCGATTCTCAAGCACATAGTCTTTAGAATTCACAGAGAATGGTACGAGTAAGAAATATAATATCCAATGAGCAGCAGTTTTGTGAGCAAAAATACTTTGCTAATAAGAGAGGTTAGAGGAAAATGGCCAGTCTGGTTCAAGCTGGCAGGAGGACAACAGTAACTCAAATAATCACACATTACAACAGTGATGTGCAGAAGAGCATCTCAGTGTATTCTGGGGTTCCTTCAAAAGACCGAACTTGTGGCAGAGCAGCTCGAAGGATATGATTAAATGTTCCCATTTCAGCCTCCTATAGCTGAGAATCATAGCTGCATCCATGGTCTAATAAAGATATTTAAGGCAACTGATAATTTATAACTGTTTAAAACAGATGGAAATAATTCTGACTATAACCACAAGATCCTCGATAGGTATGGGTGGTAAGGGGGCTGCTGCACAGGATCAAAAGAAGCTGCAGAAAGTTGTAAAATTAGTTAGGTCCATCTTGGGTACTATCTTCCATAGTTTCCAAGACATCTTCAAGGACCAATGTCTCAGAAGGGCGGCGTCCATCTTTAAGGATTCCCATCACACCTGGGTCATGCTCTCTTCACATTGTTATCGTCAGGAAGGAGGTACAAAAGCCTAAAGGTACACTCTCAGTGATTCAGGAACAGTTTCTTCTGCCAACCAATTCCTAAATGGGCATTGAACCCATGAGAAATATATATATATATAATTACAATATCTTATGAATTACTAGAGTACTAGAGTAAATTGTGTCATTGAAACTATGAATGAACATTATCAACTTCACTTGTGCTCTCAATCCCCAAATGGCAAAAATCTGTTAGTTACAATTAACCTGAAATTGTTTCATTGACTACACATTAACAACTCTCTGAGTTATAAAATTCCAAAAATATTCAGCCTTCAGAGTAAAGAAACTTTCCTCACATCTCAGTCTTAAGTGACTCACTATTTATTCCCGAGACTATTTTCCTGAATCTAAACTCTCTGGTTGTGGAACAACCTATCAGGATTTATCCTCTCAAATTCTGTCAGCAGTGTATAGAACTCAATAAAAACAAAGCACACAACTTTCCACTGGTTGAATAGTAAATATTGCAATAAAACTTAGTAAAGGTATGTTCCATGGTTTTATAATGCTGGTAGTAAATGAATGGATTTTTTTTCAATGGTTTATTACTTCCAGCTGTACGCATGATTTAAAAAATGCACTAGGAGCAGGTTAACCCCATAACAGTTTTGATATGTTAATTCTTTGTTTACTGGAAATGAGTTAAGGGTTATAATGCCTCTAAGTGTGTCAGGTGTTGTTATGGAGGTAATTTTGTGATTCGCAATGGTTAATGACAGTGGTGAGGGTTAGAAATCTGGTGAGATGCTGTCTACTCCACCTTCAGTGCATAGTGGTTAAGTCTAGAATAAAAGTTTCATTAAAATACTTTCCTTTTTATAGTTTGCGGATTGCATGTGAGGATGCCATGTCTAATTTACACTGTTTATAGACTTGATTTTAAATGATAGGTCTGTCAATATTGGCATGAATTTGGTTTGAAACACTCATCCTAAATTAATTCCTTTGTGATTAACAAAGTTATTAAGTTTCTCAGCAGGAAAGGGCCACATTGACTATTGGATTACCGAGTATAAATAGAACAGACTCATGCTGTACTGTGTAGCATTTGTGTTATTCAAAGACTGGATGGTACCATGTGGCTTTAACTGAATCAATATTTTGAAATTTTGTCCCAAGATGGGCATGCATGGAAATTGGGTCCTTTTATTTTTGGTGTCTTTTTTTTTTGCATTTTGATACTGCTCAAAAATTAAGATTTGATCAAGCAGGTGTAAACCATACTTAGTTGGTATCCAGAAAGAAGTGTTATTTTCCTGGAGGCAGGCTGCACAATTGAATTAAGCCGTCAACACATATCTCTACAACAATCACAGAGGTGCCCACTTAAAGGTACATCCCTCAGAGCAGCCTCTCAGCAGCAATATGCAATTACAACCGGTATTGACGACCCAGGGGTTACGGGAGAGAGAGAGAGCTTCATCAATTTCTGAAAAGGACTTTGAGGTTGTGGTGCAGGCAGTACCAGACAGGGGAGAGGTTATGTGTGCAGAGGAGGAGAACAGGGAAACCTGTGCCCACCTTTTGAACAGAATACCATTAGATTGTAGTTGCTTCCTTCAGAAGTCAGAACCCCCATGATGGAGAAATTCTTATAAAAAAAATAAAATCACAATCTTACATGTCAAGATGAGCTGCGAACCAGTGTAAATATTGGTCTCTTGCTCAGAATTGATTTTCTGCTCAAATAATTGCAAAAAAAAACTCACTCTCTAGTACACACACTCTCAAGCTTGCATTAACTCTTAACAGTTGCATCTTAACTTTTAACTATGACATCACCCACACCTACACATATCCCATCCTCTACTGCAGTACCTCCAGTGCCACCCCACCACTCCATCTTCTGCAGCCCACAAAGTTAGGGCAATGAAAAGCTTCCTCTCCTCCACTTAAGTTAATTTCATAGCTTGTCGCACCAGACCGTCGGCCATTCTTGTCCGGCGCCTGGTGTCAGGATTGGTCTCCTTTCGGATTAACCGGGTCACGGTATGAACGTTCCTGACTCGACTCTTGTTTTTTTACGAGGCTGAGTGGCGAGCTCGGCGCTTAACCCAGCACGGATGGAAAGCGTGCCCGGGGTGGGGGTGTGGCCGACTTCCGAAGCCGGCGCTGTTGCCACTGCACCACCAGCTGGCTACCACTCAAGTTAATAGGACAGTGCGGAATAGGAGGGAGTTCATCTCCATGGATGCTCAGCAGCCCTTTTGAGTTCAGAGTATAATTGGGTTAAAAGAGGGAGCACCAGTGAAAAGTCTATAAGAAATCTGCTGCAGTTTACCAGCAATGTTTCATTGTGGTTACTACATCCCATTCAATCTGACCTACGATGGAATATCTCTGCTACACTATCTTGAATGCGGCCTACATCCATTTTGCAGCTGGTGTTTACCTGGAAGATCCCATATCCCAGTTTCCCCGGAAGATGTTGTGAGAGAGAGAGGGGTGTTGAGGATGATCTCAGAAACGAGCACCGAGATGGATTAGACTGGAAGCGATACAGATCACAGTTACGTTTGTCACCAGCAGGCTGCAGTGTTGCCTGGGGAGAGGAGTCTGCACATCAGCAGACCGCTCTCCTTGATCAGGAA
Source organism: Hemitrygon akajei (assembly GCF_048418815.1). Lineage (NCBI taxonomy): Eukaryota > Metazoa > Chordata > Chondrichthyes > Myliobatiformes > Dasyatidae > Hemitrygon > Hemitrygon akajei. Next base: position 34,878,754 of record NC_133145.1, read on the forward strand.
ATAAGTGCATTACTTGAGCAGGTTTTGGAAATATTGAAGATTTTGAATCTGCCCCCATGAAAGATACATGGAGACCCTCATCTCTTCATGAGCAGGTTCACTCACGTCTTCTAGGAGCAGTGAAGAACTGCCATACTCTGAGATCCATTCACCATGAACATGGAGACATAATCTTGTGTGCATGCACACTTCTCAGTACCCCACCCTCATCCCATCCAACCCTGATCCTCTTCCTCAGTGTTTCTGTCTCAAGCTCACCCCCCCATGCCTCCCTCATTCTCATCATTCCCCTGCTCCCTCTTCTTTCACTTACCACCCTCCAGTTAACCAATTCACTCTTCCTTCCCCTCGTGGTTCCCACTACCCTAAATCCAGCTACTGCTGCTTGCACTGTCCAAGGCCAATGCCACCAGCACCCATTTGTTTTGCCAATATTCAATTGCCTTCCCCTGTCTCCACTCAGCCCCAACAGACATGGTATCTAAAATCTATGGCCCAGCCCTCAGCTGACCAGAACTATCCTAGGAACATCAGGAAGTCTTCACCTGCTCCCCGGTGCATCCCCACATCATCTAGCAGTTCTGCAAAATGCATTCCATTAACTCATTGTCCTCCCTCCTAGCTTGGTTTGGTCAGGCTGTATGAAGATTAAAATACTGCCATTTTGAGCATGTCTGCTCTTGTATGCGAGCACTCGAGTAGAGCATGATGTCCTCATGAAGGGTTGTCTGTTGTTGGGTCCTCCGGTGGCTGTAGAGGCAAATCTGGAATCGATATATTCTGATGCAATACAGACAAGAGTAAGCGGTAGCTGTGTTTAATGGTTGGGTCTCTTGGTTTTTAAGTCTCTCCTTTCGCGGCTCCATTTGTTCTCTGTGGACCTTTTGGAATGCACCCTCGGGTTCTGCAGGAAGTAGCTGGAGAGATTGCGGAGGCATAAACAATGATCTGTCAAGAATCAATAGATTCTGGCATTGTACCGGCTGACTGGAAAATTGCAAATGTTGCTCTGCTATTTAGGAAGGGTGGGAGGCAGCAGAAAGGAAACTATAGACCTGTTAGCCTGACATCAGTGGTTGAGAAGTTGTTGGAATCGATTGTTAGGAATGAGATTACAGAGTACCTGGAGGCACATGACAAGATAAGCCAAAGCCAGCATGGTTTCCTGAAAGGAGAATCATGCCTGACAAACCTTCTGCAATTCAGACAGACAGACAGACATACTTTATTGATCCCGAGGGAAATTGGGTTTCGTTACAGCCGTACCAACCAAGAATAGTGAAGAAATATAGCAATATAAAACCATAAATAATTAAATAATAATGTTAATCATGCCAAGTGGAAATAAGTCCAGGACCAGCCTATTGGTTCAGGGTGTCTGACACTCCGAGGGAGGAGTTGTGAAGTTTGATGGCCACAGGTAGGAATGACTTCCTATGACGCTTAGTGTTACATCTCGGTGGAATGAGTCTCCGGCTGAATGTACTCCTGTGCCTAACCAGTACATTATGGAGTGGATGGGAGTCATTGTCCAAGATGGCATGCAACTTGGACAGCATCCTCTTTTCAGACACCAATCCTTGAGGAAATTACAAGTAGGGTAGACAAAGGAGATGCAGTGGATGTGGTGTACTTGGATTTTCAGAAGGCCTTTGACAAGGTGCCACACATGAAGCTGCTTAGCAAGTTAAGAGCCCATGGAATTACAGGGAAGTTACTAGCATGAGTGGAGCATCAGCTGATTGGCAGAAAACAGAGAGTGGGAATAAAGGGGTCTAATTCTGGCTGGCTGCTAGTTACCAGTGGAGTTCCACAGGGGTCGGTGTTGGGACTGCTGCTTTTTACGATGTATGTCAATGATTTGGATTAAGGAATTAATGGATTTGTGGCTAAATTTGCTGATGATACAAAGATCGGTGGAGGAGTGGGTAATGTTGAGGAAACAGAGAGCCTGCACAGAAACTTAGATAGTTTCGCGGAATGGGCAAAGAAGTGGCAAATGAAATACAATGTTGGAAAGTGTATGGTAATGCACTTTGTTGGAAGAAGTAAATGGACAGACTATTATTCAGATGGGGAGAGAATTCAAAATGCAGAGATACAAAGGGACTTGGGAATCCTTGTGCAAGATTAACCTCCAAGTTGAGTCAGTTGTGAAGAAAGCGAATGCAATGTTGGCATTCATTTCTAGAGGTATAGAATATTAGAGCAGGGAAGTGATGTTGAGGCTCTATAAGGCACTCATGAGACCACACTTGGAGTATTGTGTGCAGTTTTGGGCTCCTTATTTTAGAAAGGATATACTGATATTGGAGAGGGTTCAGAGAAGATTCACAAGAATGATTCCAGGAATGAAAGGGTTAGCATATGAGGAACATCTGGCATTGCTTGGGCTGTATTCCCTGGAGTTCAGGAGAATGAGGGGGAATCCCATAGAAATATTCCAAATGTTAAAAGGCCTGAACAGATTAGATATGGCAAAGTTATTTTCCAAGGTCGGGGGTTCTAGGACAAGAAGGCACAACTTCAGGATTGAAGGACGTCTATTTAGAACTGAGATGTGGAGAAATTACTTTAGTCAGAGGGTGGTATATTTGTGGAATTTGTTGCCATGAGCAGTTGTGGAGGCCAAGTCATTGGGTGTATTTAAGGCAGAGATAGATAGGTTCTTGATTAACCAGGGCGTCAAAGGGCACGGGGAGAAGGCAGAGGAGTGAGGATGACTGGAAGAATTAGATCAGCCCCTAGTTGAATGGTGGAGCAGACTCAATGGGCTGAATGGCCTACTTCTGCTCCTATATCTTATGGTCTTATAGTAGAGGTTATTCTCATATAGCATATGTCTCCTTTGATCATATTTTCTCCAAGTGTATCCATTGTGTGCAATGTCTGCCCAGTTTTTAGATTTAATGTTGAATTCCTTCAGGCTGTATTTGATGTTATCTTTGAAATGTTTCCTTTGCTTACCAGAAGCTTTCTGACCTTCTGTCAACTAGAGTAAAGGATCTGGGTGAGGATGTGAGCAAGACATCCAGTTGACATGACCTATCCAGCGGAGTTGGTATTGTTGTATCATGGTGGAGATGCTGTTCTTGTTGGCCTCTTCCAATGCACTTGCATAGTGCATCTGTGGTGTCCTGCCAGATGATCCTCCATCTTTCATAAGGATCTTTGGTATTATTCCAGGCTTTCAGGAACCTGCTGTGGGTTGTCCATGGTTCAGTTCCATACAGTAATGTGGGAAGGAAGGCTGCTCTATAGACAAAGTTTTGTTTGGACCTGTCGGCCTGTCTTCAAAAACTGCTTTCCTTAATCTTACATAGACGCTACTAGTACTACTCAGCTGGTGGTTGACCTGAGTTGATGTCTACTTTTAAGGAGACAAGTTTTAGTATTTTTCCTCTTCCATGTGTTGATCCTACATCCATCGTCTGGGTAGAATTGCTTTTCTTCTGTTATTTTTATATTTCATTATCAACTGCATCACGCATTGTTCTCCATTGATTTTCTTTTGGATAAACAAACAATTGTAAAATACTCACCTACAACCTTGATCACCTTGGATACCCCAGCTACATATATCTATCAAATCAACCTGCCTCTATTTTGCTGTCTCCTTTGCTGTAATTCAAACACAGAAGCTTTAATTTTAGTATTTTCACTGATATAGCCTGAGTCATTAATCCTCTATAATTATTATTAAACTCTGACCTTTCCTGTTGCAATCTGATTGATTTCAGCAAAGCTGTCAATCCAGTAATTTAATTGTTTGATGTATTTCCAATAAGGATTGTTTCTTTTTACCAGTTTATAGAATGGGCACTTTTAATTGTTTCTCCAGATAAAGCAAGAACAGTTACAGGTTTTATTTTTCTCTTCCAAGCTTTCTGCCCAGAGACTTTCTTCTCTTTACTAATTTAAAAACTAACCTGAAAGTCTTAGTTACTTGATTTGCCAGTGAAACTGATCCCAGCCTAGTTCAAGAGGAAATATTCCACATTCCGCAGCCCCCTTTATATTGAAATTCCTGCTTCCTTTCAGACCTTTTAAATTTTTTGTACTTTTGGCTTTTTTCTGCGTAGGTCAGGTAGTAATCCTATTATTTCACACCGATGTTGGAGGTCGCCGCCAACCTGATGGCATGAACATTGATTTCTCTCTTTCTGTTATTTTTTCTCTTCCCCTTCCCTCTTTTTCTATTAGATCACAAACACGAGAAATTCTGCAGATGCTAGGGAATTCAAAGCAACACATACAAAATGCTGGAGGAACTCAGCAGGCCAGACAACGTCTATGGAAAAGAGTGAACAGTCATCTGTTTACTCTTTTCCACAGGTGCTGCCTAACCTGCTGAGTTCCTCCAGCATTATTTGTGTGTTCCTCTTCTATTTCCCCACACTAACCTTTTGCCCTTCTCCTCACCTTCCTATCACCTCCCCTGGTTTCCCTCCTTCTTCCCCTTCTTCCTTGGCCCAGTCTCATCTCCTATCAAATTCCTTCCTCTCTAGCCCTTTACCTTTCCCACCCACCTGGCTACTCCCATCACCTTCCAGTTAGTTCTCCTTCCCTCTTTATTCTGGTATCTTTCCCCTTCCTTGCCAGCCCTGAAGAAGGATCACAGCCTGAAATGTCAACTGCTTGCTTATTTATTTCCATAGATGCTGCCTGACCTGTTGAGTTCCTCCAGCATTTTGTATGTGTTGCTGCAGATATTATGTGTTTCTGCTTTTTAAATTTCACCCTACCTCAAAGTCCTTCTACAAAAACTACCCTTATATTTGTCTGCATCCTTGGGTTCTTTCTCAGACCTTAAACAGGGGGATCTTCCTTCAACATTTCCTGTGAGGTGCTGTTCTAATTCTGGCAACAGCATCCAGCACTCTTGTGACCCGTGGTCCCAGATGCAGAGATCAACATCTTTTTGTGTACCAGTGCTAGCTACCACTGCAGCCATATTCCTCACTGCTCTCCCAATGTCACAGAAATCCTGTACTGTGGTATCATTGTCCATGCAGTCTTTGGGTCTCGTCTGCACCACCATGAGGTGCTCAGTAATTGTTGAGCTGGAGTAGGTAAAGAAACTAAAATAAACAATGAAGATGGACTAACTACATGAGTTTTTGGATATTTGTTGTTGTACCAAAATGAATGTTTTGAAAATTATTTAATGCTAATCCATTGGTAGCACTACTTTGCCATTAGCATTATAGAACAAACAGCCCATTCTCAATCTTGCTGAACAATTCACAAAAAGTGGTGGAATTGTACATTAATTTCTCACTAAACTTATTACATGTGCAATATGGGCAATAATCTGCCTGCAATGTTAATCAGAACTGAAGAATAGAAAGAAAGAATTTTTTCCCATTTAAATATGTAGACTTTTCCCTCCAGTTGATTTCTTTTGCATAGTCAGTAGAGCAAAATTGGAAGTCCAGTTTAACAGTAATATTTTCCTCATGAAAACTGACACGAAGTGTTTGTTTAATTCATTTGCAATTTCATTATTCTCTTTATAAATTTCCTCATCTCTCTCCGGAAAAAGATCCACATTTTCCATCACTTTTTCTTTGTCTATTCTTTCCTTATCCTATTCTTTTTTAATATACCACTATGGAAGTTTTTATGGTCTGTTTCTCATTGGCGTATTCTCATTGAATTCATCTGTATGACTCGGAAGGGAGCTAGTCAGCTCATTACATCCATATAGATGTAGCAGAGCAATCTGCAATCATTGTGGAATTCAGAAAGGGTAAGACGAGAGAAAATGAACCAGTCATCATCGAGAGATCGGAAGTGTAAAGGGTGAGTGCTGTCAAATTCCTGGGTGTCAACATCTCCAACGATTTATCCTGAGCCCAGCATATCGATGCAGTTACCTCAGAAGGCATAACAGGGGCTATATTTCATAAGGACTTTCAGGAGATTTGATATGTCACAAAAAACACTCTCAATTTTCTACAGGTATACCATGAAAAGCGTTCTAAGTGGATGCATCACCATGTGGTATTGGGGAGGGGGGGAGGGGGGTCTACCACACAGGATTGAAATAAGGTGCAGAAAGTTGTAAATTCAATTCAGAATCAGGTTTGATATCATTGTCATATATCGTGAAATTTGTTAACTTTGCAGCAAGAGTATAATGCAATACATGATGATATAAAGAAAAATTTGGAATTAGAGTGTGTGTGCAAAAATAGAAATTTAAAAACATAGCGAGGTGGTGTCCAAGGGTTCGTTCGGAAATCAGATGGCCGAGTTGAAGAAGCTGTTTCTGAATCATTCAGTGTGTGCCTTTCTGATGGTAACAATGAGAAGACGGCATGCTCTGGGTGTTGGGGGTCTTTAATGATGGAACCTGCCTTGTTGAGGCATTGCTTTTTGAAGTTGTCTTGAATAATATGAAGGCTAGTGCCCATGATGGAGCTGACTAATTTTACAACTCACTTCGATCCTGTGCATGAGTACCCCCCAGCCCCACATACCAGACAGTGACATAGCCAGTTAGAATGCACCGTGTTTTATTTTAAAGTGAGCTCCATCATGGGCACTAGGCTCCCAAGCATCCAGGAAATTTTCCAGGAGCAATGCCTCAGAAAGGCAGCATCCATCTTTGAGGACCCCCATCACCCAGGACATGCTGTCTTCTCATTGCTACCATTAGGGAGGAGGTACAGAAGGGGCACACTCAGCGATTCAGGACAAGCTTCTTCCCCTCTGCCTTCAGATTTCTGAATGGATGTTGAACCCATGAATAGTTCCTCACTACATTTTCCCCCCTTTTTGCACTACTTAATTAATCTGACATTTTTAATGTACACTAATTGTAATTTACCGTTTTTATTCTTGTGTATTGCAATGTACTGCGGTTGCGTAACAACAAATTTCACGACTTAAGCCAGTGACATTGAACCTGATTCTAACTGGTACCATTCCTCCCTTGCTTGCTGTTATTCTAGCAAACACGAGGAAATCTGCAGATGCTGGAAATTCAAGCAACACACTCAAAATGCTGGTGGAATGCAGCAGGCCAGGCAGCATCTGTAGGGAGAAGAACTGACGAACGGTCTTGGCCCGAAACATCGACAGTGCTTCTCCCTATAGATGCTGCCTGGCCTGCTGCATTCCACCAGCATTTTGTGTGTGTTCCTGTTATTCTGTTGGTTCTCCCCCAGATGCCTATCAACTTCTGTTTTGTGCGGTTGCCATTTATCTACACTGAGGGTAATTTACACTGGTTAATTAACCAGGTTGTGGAACATATACACAGCACATCAGGGAAACTATCAGAGACAGCACTCGAAGTTAGTTTCTAACCCCGGTCATTTGAGCTGTGAGGTAGCAGCACTTACTGCGGTACCACAGTACTGTGCCAAGCTATAAATATTCCATGAATACTCCATTTTCCTTTTTCTCAATCTATTAGTCAGCCTCTGCTGAGTTCTTAAACATTCTCAATCCTCAGGCTTATTTTTGTTCTGGCAAGCTCATACATCATTTTCTTAGATTTAATAACATCTCTAGTTTCTTCTACAGTCCGTGATTGAATTATTTTTCCTGTTGTGGATTTGTTGCAAGGTCTGCTTGACAACATTTGAAATGCAGTAAATATTTTCAAAGAAATCCCACAGGCTCACCTAGTATTTTGGTTTCATAAAATCTTATCCCACTAGCTGCCCAAATCTAACTTCATAACAGATGTTCTGCCAGAAAGTTTAGCTACAAGTCTTCAGATGTGAAGAGGTTGTTGGTATAACTTCATGTAGCCTTGCAAAAACATGACTCAATTCCCTTACAAAAAAATAAATAGTATTTAATTATAACAGAAGGGGTCGATTGATCTATTGAAGCAAAAGTTTGAATATGATTAATTCTCTTTTTCCTTGGGCCTGTGTCAATGATGTTAACCAGTGTCAAACAGTCAAAGAAAGATACAGAACAGACACAGACCGTTTTTTCCACCAAATGTGCATCAACTGTCAGCCATACATTTATGCTAGTCCAACATTTATCCTATTTTTTCTTCTTCATATTCTCAGCAACTGCTCCAGACTCTTCCACTGACCTACACTCTAGGTGCACTTTACAATGGACATTTAATCTACCAACCTGCATTGTCTTTTGGATGTGAGAAGAAACTGGAGCTTCCAAAGAAACCAAGAGAAAGATGCATGGAAATCTAAGCAACACTTACAAGTAAATTCTGCCCCTTTCCTTTCCAGTCCTGATGAAGGGCCTCAACCTGAAGTATCACCTGTTCATTTCCTCCTGTTAATACTTCCCGATGTGCTGAGTTCCTTCACTATTTTGCGTGTGTTGCAATCGCGGAGACAATGCGCCTAATACCTACATATAATACCATCATCCCCATCAAAACTAATCAATAAGCTCCAAGACCTTGGCCACAATGCCAACTTGTTTCTCATCAGTTGGTTCGGATTGGCAACAACATCTCCTCCATGATCTCCATCAGCACAGCTGCACCACAGGGCTGAGTACTTAGCCCCCTGCTCTACTCACTTTACACATATGACAGTGTGGTTAAGTACACCGGCAATACCATATTCAAATTTGCTGCTGACACCACTGTTGTGGCTGAATCAAAGGTGGTGATGAATCAACATACAGGCGGGAGATTAAAAATTTGGCTGAGTGGTGTCAAACAACAACTTCTCACTCGATGTCAGCAAAGCCAAGGAACTGATTGTAATCTTCAGGAGAGGGAAACTGGCTGTCCATAAGCTAGTCCTCGTCACAGGAGGAGAGGTTCAGCAACTTTAAACTCCTGAGTGTTACTATTTCAGAGGATCTGTGCCGAACCCAGCAATTGCAAAGGAAGCACAGCAGTACCTCTACTTCCCTAGGAGTCTGTGGAGATTGAGCATGACATCTAGAACATTGACAAAGTTTTATAGATGTGCAGTGGAGAGTGTATTAACTGGCTACATCATGGCCTTGTATGGAAATACCAATGCCTATTCAATTTGACCTAGTACATCACAGGTAAAACCCTTCCAACCATTGAGCATATCTATATGAAATGCAGTTGTAGGAAAGTAGCATCCATCATCGGAGATCCCCACCACCCAGGCCATACTCTTTCCTTACCACTGCTATTAGATAGAAGAGCCTCAGGACTCGCAACAGCAGGCTCAAGAGCAATTACTACCTCACAACCGTCAAGCTCTTGAATAATGGGGATCGCCACACTCTTATCCTTTGAGATGGTACCACAACCAATGATGTCACTTTAAGGGCTCTTTATCTTGTTACCTCATGTTCTTGTTATCTATTACTATTTATTTATGATCCTGTTATAGTTACTATTTTATACATTTGCTAAGTATGCTCACAAGAAAATGAATCTTGGGGATGTATATGGTGATATATCTGTACTTTGATAATAGAATTTACTTTGTACTTTGAATGTGCAAACTCCACACAGCCAACACCTGAGGCTCCACTAGCTGTCCCAGATTTAATGTGATCAAATATTAATGTGCACTGACAGGTGAATGAGTTTTGATATATAACATGAAATAAAACATAATGTTCTGGAATTCATTATCAAAAGGACACTAGGAACAGAATAATTTGTAACCTTCACATTGCAATCTATGTAACAAAAATAGAAACAAAATTTCAGGACTAATAAGAAAGTGTTGGTGAGTAGGACTGATGGCCTATTAACTGCAAATTGATGTACAATATCTCAAACATTTAAGATGGAAGTCAAATGTGCACAATTTGTGCCAATCTTTTCACTAATAAGACAGCTAATAAGTTTGCATTCATGTTAGCTATTTATAGGTTCCGGAAACCCATATAGTTTTTCAGGCACTGAGCTATTTATGAAGTGTTGGGATTTGTCACCAAGATACATGATGCTTCCCACAACCTTCTTACTGCAGCTTCATGCATAATCATGGGCATCATATCGATAAAATAACCAGGCCCTTTATGGGCTCCATTCTAGAACATTGAACAAAGTAGAAAGGGAGACTAAAAATTCATGGTCATTATAATGTTTTAATGAGTCTAGATTCTGGAATTGTGCTCTTGGCCAGTGTAATTGCAACTATTCTATTATTCTAAGAAGTGAGTGAAAATCAGTAAAGTTCTAATTCTCTAAATCAGTGTCAGTTCCGGGGAAGGTACCAGTATATTTAATGAAGAATACACTCATTCTGTGTGAAATTCTTGATGGAGATAACTATTTATAGTTAAGAAGCTTACTGCATGGATATTCATATGGATGGTGCTTATGTTGAGTTTCAGAAGTTATTTATTAAAATTTGCATAAGTAAGTTATTGAAAGGATATGGTAATAGAGATAATGTTGGATGAAGAAGTTTGCTGGTAATTATTTGGGAGCTGAGAAGTGGTGAAGACCAAGGTTAGGTCCATGTTCTCAGCTTTCATTGAATATGTCAGCCACTTGAATAACAATAGAGGAATTCATACATCTCAGCCATTGTCCAACATGATATCAGAAGATGCAGTGAGTTGGTGGATATATAAGCAGTAAATTACCATCGGCCATTCACAGATTTTGTGAGCTGAAAAAGAATACGGAGGTCGGAAGTCATTGTGCATGGAGAAAGACAAGCAAGAAGGCTGGGGTCAGGAAAGATCAAAGATGTAAATTCCTGAGAGATCTAGATGAGTTTTAAAATATTAAGGGATTCAATATAGTAAAAGGATTAAAGTATTTTGTCTAATGATAAATATGGAAGAAGCACAATCATAAAATACAGTAATGCCATGGGGGGAGGGTGGGAGGGGAGGAAATCAGGAATTTTATCACTAAAAGGATGGAGAACATTTGGAACCCACTGTCTCTCAACAGTTTCTGGTCGCTGCATTAAAATAAACTTCCATGTCTGAGACTGGTAGATCTCCATGAGTCAAGCTGTCAGGATTTATAAATACATTGGGCAGTAAATTGTGGGGATGGTCTTGAGATTTCCATGATCCTAGAAATTAAGAATATGGCCTTTCAAATTCTACACATTCCCTAGAATAATTTTTCTAATTACAATCATCGTGAATTTAGTGGCTGTGCCACTGAGGAATCTCAATTTTTCCCATATCAGTCCAAACATGTCTTGATTAGCTAATAGAGAACTGCAGGTATGAAAATCTGAAAAAAATTACAAAACATGAAATCTTGTGAAGAGAAACAGCATTCGTGTTTCAAGTCAAAGACACAGACTTCCTATAAATGAGTTTGACCTGAAGTATTAGCGTTGGTTTTCCTCCTTCTCTTCGGATGTTGCTGACCTAGTGTGTGTTCTCAGCATTTTCTTTTCTTTTAACTTGATTAGCTGCCTGTTTTATTAATGTTAGCTTATAATATAAGTATCAAACTTGTGCTCTTTAATCTCCCACATTTTCATCATTCTCTTTCATTAGTGGCATCTTTATCTTGCTGAAAATTCATATACACTGTGGTTCCAAGTTTCGTCGTGGCTATCCCTCAAGGTCGAGGATGATGGTCTTCGTTCTGTTGATCTATTTATGGGTTCTCAAGTGGCTTATGAGTCCAATCTTGGCTTTGAAAGTTCTTCCGCATTCAGGACAGGTAGTTCCAGGTGGCAGATCGGCTTTGGTTGTTGTTGCCTCTCTTTCCATTTTCTTCTCTTTTCTTCTAATTCTGCACATCTGTTGGCTTCGAAAGTTGCTGTTCCTTCTCGGATTATGGTTTGCCAGTGTTTCCTGTCCTTGGCATTGGTTTCCCAGTTGTTGGTCAATGTTACATTTCTTCATCTTGGCTTTTAAGATGTCTTTGAATCTCTTCTGTTGTCCGGCTCTTTTACGTTTGCCTTCTTTAAGCTGAGAGTAGAAGATTTGTTCCAGCAGACGTTCGTCTTTCATCTGAGCAACATGGCTGCTCCACCTTAGTTGGTTCTTGATGACGTAGGCTTCAATGTTTGTTGTTTCTGCCTCATTTAGCATGCTGACGTTGGTTCTTCTATCTTCCCTGCTGATATTTAAGATGTTTCAAAGACAGCCAAGTTTAATACCTATTACGTTACTAAGCTTTGCATAACTAATCAATTCACTCAGAATGGATTGTATTACACATACCCCACGTAGGTATCAATACAAGATCTTTGTGTAGAAACCCTGTTTTGATGAACATCTTCAGGATAGATCATGAAACCATATATTTCACTTCTTTTATGTCGTCTGAATTTGTGTCTCATCTTGACTGGGATTCTGGAACTGCTGGAGCCTGTGATTTGCAGTTTGAAGGTTGTTTGGGTGTTTCATCACTCTGCAGACTCCAAGGGGATTCTGGGAGGCAGAGGCCGTGTGCAGGAACCTTATGTTGAGAAGGCCACAAGCCGATGGCTGACTCCATTTTGCTGATTAAAGCTTCCAATGTTGCTGAATAAAGCGACAAGGAGATTGAAATGCCAGCTGCCTGCTTTTTTATAGTTGGTGGATCATTCTGCTTTTTTTTATGGCTGGTGAGATTGCTCTGCTATGGAGAAGGAAAAAATTGCCCTCCTTTACTGCGTTTTGGATGTGGTCTCGGATTGTATACATTTCTTTCAGTCTCATGGTTTTTTGTTTTCTGTGTTCCTTTGCCCAATCTTTCTCATTTTTTTGTGTGTGGGGGAGGGGGATTTGTGGGGGTTGATGTGTCTGTTTTGTTTTTGTTCATTTTCTTTGTGCAGGAAGGGAGATTGTAGGGGTTGATGATCGTGCTGCCAGTTTCTTTTCTTGGTTTCATGGCTGTCTGGAGAAGAAGAATTACAGAATTTTATATTTTGATAATTTATTGACAGACAGTGTGGAGTAGGCCCTCCCAGCCTTTCAATCTCCTGAGTCAACCCTGGTTTAATCACGGGACAATTTACAATCACCAATTAACCTACCAATCGGTGGGTCTTTGGAATCTGGGAGGAAACTGGAGCACCCAGAGAAAATGCATGTGGACATGGGGAGAATATATAAACTCCATACAGGCAGTGATGGGAATTGAACATGGATTACTGATACTGTAAACTGTTGTGCTAAAGCACTACACTACCATGCCGCCCTGGTATAAGGTTCATAATAAATGAACATTTGACTAGACACAAGTTATGGTCTGATTCTAAAGAAGTTTACAAGAGGAGTCACAAACCAGTTGTTTCAGGATGTAGCTTGTCCTCAAGATTCCTGTTCCTTACTTGCTCTTCAGGAGAAATAGTGAGCTTCTATACAATATATAACCATATAACAATCACAGCATGGAAACAGGCCATTCCAGCCCTCCTAGTCCGTGCCAAAATAGAACTGTAATAGTAGCTCGTAGGAAAGTGTGCACAGACCTGACATTGCGCTGCTGGTGATGACATACCTTTCCCATTCTAATAGTGAAATATTCCCTTCAGGTTCATGAAAACAGGCAGAAGAAGCAGCCGTGAGAAACTTGGGGCCCTATCTTGCTGCTTCTATTTGTCAATAGATGAGAAAACGATGAAAACGTCTTTTAATAAACATAGCATCAGTAAGTTGCTTAATTGTACACTGATTAATGTGCTTATCACCACCAGCAACAATCAAAAGACAAATGAAGGCAAAGATATTTAATTTTGTTTGGACGGCAATGTTTACTGTGAGTTCATCTTCCAGCTATTTTCCTTAATAACGTCACTCTATTTGCTAACACTCTGTCTTGCCGGAGTAATATCTTTCATATGATCCTTAATTAAAAGAAGTGATGTTATTAGAAAGACCATAAGATTTCAAAGGATGAACAATATTTTAAGCAAATTGACATTGTCCCCAATGGCTCCCAATTCCCTGCAAGGCTTGAAGTGTGCATAACTGTACATTCTGCTCAGTTGTGCTACATTGGCTGCATCACAATCTGTACCATATCAGGTTTGGTAATAACTACAAAGCAGTAATAAAAGGATCACATAATATGCAAGTAGTGTTGTAGAATCTGATGTATGTTCATTGGGCTAACATCTTGAAGTTTCTTATACCTGCTGATTGTCTAAATTAAGGTTCACATGAGGTCTAGAAAGACTCAAGACTTAAATAGATTAGCTTTATTTGTCACATGTACATCAAAAAATATTTTTAAAAAGTGTTTTTTATTTCAACAACCAAAACCTTCTGACGATGTGCTGGATACAGGCCACAAGTGTCACCATGCTTCCAGTGCCTGTATAGCTTGCCCACAACTTACTAAACCACACCATTACATCTTTGGAATGTGGGAGGATACTGGAACACCCGGAGGAAATCGAGGTGGTCATGGAGAGAACATCCAAAGGTGGGAGTTGAACCCAAGACACTGGTGCTGAAAATTGTAACACTAACTACTACACTACCATCCATTAATATATATTTGCATCCATTTTTCTCTTACAAAATCAGATAAAATATGCTTGGTTATTTTTATCTAAATCACTATATCTGTGACATGTGACGTGGCAATTTTTTTTTGTTAAAAATCCCAGTTTGCATGTAACTAAATTGAAGGTGAATGCCAGTGAAATGGCGTGTCACTATGTTTGGATACTGCCCAAGTGTGGAGAGAGAGACACTGAAGTGGGTCGGTAGTTCACAGACTTTAATGTGAACAGGATGTCATGGGAAAAGAAAAGTTAAATACCACCATAACGAAACCGTAAGGCTGACATGTGCATGTTCACGAGAACAATGCCTGCAGGGGTGCATTAACCCTGTAGCAGAGTCCATGATTGTGGCATGGTGAGATGCAATAAGAGTTGTATCTCTAGCCAGAGTTATGGATTATATGAATCATAAATATCACAAATCATTGATCAAAGAACAAAATCTTTCTTAAGGGAGAGGCAAAGTCAGCTGCAAATAAGACTTGCCTATAGTGTTTTTGGGTCGAATTTAGAGAACTGTGCATAGTGATGGATTAGGGGTACATCTACCATTTGCTAAAGCTCAACACACCTAAAATATCACAGTAACAGAAGTCTGTCCTTGTGTCCTTCCATCCTCTACATGAAGACACATGGAAGCTGACAAAAGAAAGCAGCACAAGGTACCAAAGATCTGCTACCACCAAGATTTGGAGACTCTGAAGATGAAACTTGATTCAGACTGTGGCAAAAAGTAGAAGAGACTCATCGTACATTTAACACACATCGCACCCCATATCAGATGAGGTTTACAAAAGAGTGGATGCCCCCCTATCTGAGGAACAGACCTAGGACCAAGTAAATGCAGTTCTTGATACAGAAGTGAAAGAAACAGAGACTGAGCAGTTATTCTGGATGCATGTTTTCCCTTCTCTTTCTATTGTTTTAATGTAAATACGTGTGTAATATTAAATGCACACTCCTTCAAGCATTTCCTTCACTCCCATCACAACCTCGCAGTCTGAAGCAAAAACAGTGTGTGATTGTCTCAAAGTAAAGGAACCTTTGATGTTACATGTTCCCTGCTCCAGAACATAAAATAAAGTTTAATTTATGTCCACATCACTCCATTGCCAAAACTGCTTTCCAATGACACATATTGAGCCTACACTTGCATCTTTAAACTTTAGAATATCTGTTGTAGTTGATTTCAGGTGAGTTGGGGACTGTAACAAGAGAGTGTATCTAGCAACAGTGATTTAAAGCTGGCTCTGAAAACTAGGTCAATTGAATTGAATTGAATGATCTTTATTGTCATTATACACAGGTACAATAAAACTCTGTTTGACTTCCACTCAGGCAATTAAATAAAGCGGTAGATAAAAACAAGACAGTAATAGAAAAACGGTATTAAATAGATAAGTAGCAGAAAATAAGTTGCAGCAGCACCAGAATATCACAGTAATGCACAAAGTGCCATTAGTGCAAGTATTTGAGTCCTTGTGTGTGCTCACAGTTTCAGTCATTGTTCTGTGGGAGTGGTGTGATGGAGGCCACAGCTCTGGGGTAGAAGCTGTTCCTCAGTCTATTTGTTCTGGCTTTTAGTGTCCTGAACCTTTTGCTGGACAGCAGCGGGTCAAACAGGGAGTGGCCCGGGTGTGTGGTGTCTCTGGTTATGCTGATTGCTTTCCTCCTGAGTCTGCTGGAATAGATGGTGTCCAGTCCTGGGAGCTCCATCCTGACAATTCGCTGGGCCGCCTTCACCACACGATGCAGGTCTTGTCACTCAGCGGCTGGGCAGCTGGCATACCACACTGTGGCGCTGTTGGTCAGGATGGTTTCAATTGTGCTTCTATAGAAGTTAAGCAACAGCTTTTGTGGGAGTTTGGCCTGTTGCAGCTTTCTGAGGAAGAAGAGTCTTTGTTGTGCCTTTTTTACAAGCAGCGAGATGATGGTGTTTCACAAGTGTATTCACAAAGCAAGAATATATTGTTTTTACATGGTATGGTTAATATTAGGAAAACAATGATGATGGAAAAAGAGCAATAATGCTTGAAAATCATATTATTATTTCACTTCTGATCCTTGGCAGGATTAATATGGCAACCTTAAAGCTATATTTAAATCACCATTATTTTAACTAAACTTACTGCAGCACCACATTGTTATTTTCAAGTTACTTTTGCACACTGCTTGAAAGGTTTCTTTAATAGAACATTAAATTTTAAACTGATTTTCCTGCTTGTATCACCTCTGATGAAAACTCGAACGATGAACTTTGAACCCAAACGAGAATTATTTTATATCAGACCACATGATTACAAATCAACTACTTTCACAGAATAAACACTGAGAATCTATTTTATTTCAATTCCCAAGAAGAACATCAAAATTCAACCGATAGATTTGATCCTTCTCAGCCGTTAACCCCTGTGTCTCTGATTATCTTGATGATATCCATAATCCCATTTTTTTAAACTTGATTGGAATGATTTTTAAATAACTCCCTCAGTAATTAGAGCTGAAGTGGACAAATCATTGGCAATGAAGTGTAAACAACTGAAAACAATTATATGGTAATATAATTCAAATAACGCATCTTAAACCACAAACCATTAATTTCCTCTTGTGCTTAACAAGTGACTATATTTTATTAAAAAACTAAGAAAATGTGAAGCACTTAAATAGGGTCAAAATATTACTTGTACATAACACTAAAAAAAAGCATAACTTTGAGAGCAGTTTACATGGGAGTGGGGTAGTAACAATATTATTTGTTCTTCCAAATGTGGGCTATTCAGTAATGAATTTGCAACTGAAGCTTGTCTGCAGCTAATAAAAGACAATGTGTTATGCTGCAATAGATTTCAATGCTAGACACTTGGTGATTGAAATTATAATTACAAAATAAGTAAAGCTTGTTTTTGTTGAAACAACTGAGCAAGTAAAATTGTCTCAAATAAGGGAAGTCAGTGAGATTCATGCTTGCCCAGACTAAGAATTGAGAAGGATTTGTAAGATATAGAAATGCCAACAAAATCAGAGGATACTCCCATATTTTGAGCAATCTCTTTCAAAGGAAATGAATCACCAGAAAAAAGATGTGCTGCATTTTATTTTAATGACCTTTGTTGGAGTTAATTGATGAGGACTGGCTTCATCCTTTGAGCAGGTGTTGCAATAGTTCTGGTGATTCAAAATTATCTTCAAAGGTTATTTGTTTGAAATATTGTGACATGATTATATGCTATATATGTGTGATGTTTGTAATAATAAAACATAGCAACTTTTTGTATTGTGTCACAAAAAACAAAAGATGGTATAACGTGTTAAAAAAGTAAATCAAATATGTCACTAATAAAGACAAAATCATTTTCATTAAGAACTAAAGACATAACATTGCTATCAGCATGATCAACATTTAAAATACAAAATCATTATTAGATGCTAAGGTATGTATGTGTTAATTTTTCTTGGATGAACTGTTCTATGTGCATAATTTACAGAGTTAATAACTGTATCACAGTTATTATTTCATAACAGGATTCTGTGCTCCAGAATGTTTACAAAGCACTTGCAAACATGGGAGCCAGTGCTGACAGCTGCAAACGCACCGATGAATATTTGGCATATCATTCCAATGATTTTCTTTAAATCTTGAGTTGATGAGTTCTTGTTCTGAATAATAAATATTTAATTATATTGAGGATTTGGAAGCTTTTGGTTAGTTTTTTTGGTAATTGGATATGCTGTGCTATATAAATAGTAATAAATATGCTACATTACAGGACCACAGGATTGTATTCCTGAATTGTGGAGCTAGTGTACAATATACTTATGGTATTACTCAGTGTATGGAGATGAATCAACTAAGGATGAATTTCTATGCATAAGCTGAATGCCAGGGATAGTTGGTTAGTATCTTATAAACTAAAGTGGGATGAATTCAATTTTCTAATTGGCCATCAGACTTGAGAAAACTATATAATAGATACAGTACATTTAAATATGTGATCATTTCAAGTCCTAATGTTAAGATGCACCTTCAATGCTCTTCTTTTGCAAGATATCAGATTGGTTCACTGTGTCATTGAGTCATAGTGCTCACAGCTTCAACTCAATGTGAGACAATTAAGATGCATCATTTGAATCAGAATTAGATTTATTATTGTATTTATTAGGAAGTTACTTGTTTTGTGGCAGCAGGACTGTGCAGAATATACAAAAGTGCTGTAAGTTACAATGAGAAATATTTAAAAAGTGCGAAAAGACAGCAAAATAGTTTGGTAGCGTTTTAAGGTTCGAGATTGACATGGTTCTGGTATAAATAGAAAATGATGTAGGAAAGCAATAGTTGTCACTACAGTTAAATAAGCAATGCTGAATAAAGTGACTGACAGATAAAAATGCATACAGTGACTTTTCTCAATAAAGTTCAGAAACATTACTGCAACTGTGGCATCAAATCATTTACTTTATTCCTATGCTTATAGAACTCGGAAGTGCAGAGTTCTGAAATATGTCCAATGTCAAAAACATGTGGCGGTGGGTTAGTATTGCTCACAGTTAAATATTTCATAATAAGTGCACATATTAATCAAAACATCCAATTATAATAACCCCCTAGAGGGTTCATTTGAGGTGTTACTTAAATATTATGACACTAACGCAGTTAATTGGTATTAATGCCCATGTATTTTAGTTACATAATATATCAACACAGGATGAGATAAAAAAAATTACTTTAATATTCATGGAGAGGCATTAATGATTTAGGTTTTGGCATCAAACCTCAAACTTTATTGTTTGCAGACTAGTTTAAAATTAACCAATGAAGTCTAACAAATTTCTTTCTTACTGTCAGCTAACAGTTCAGAATATCCCTGAAGCAGAGGCATCTGGCTTGCTGTCACTTCATTCTTTGAAAAATTCACTGCTTCGTTCTGAGTTTTGTCAAACAAAAAAAATGCAAATTGTAAGCTGACATTTTGAAAGATGAGGTTTGAGGGCAAACCTGGCAGTTACTTGGGCCTCAGGACCTTTGATGTGTGTGGACTGTCAAGCTAAATAAGCAAAGTTTGAAAAATGTGAGCAAAATTGATATGAGGACTGTCAATCCAACAAAGAGAAAGGGACTTGTGTTAGTTAAGTGAGCAAGTTAATGCAGAAGGATGGTGTGAATCACAAAGATAGCTATTGCAAGTATTAACTATAACTCTATCCCACCATGCACAACAGGTTAGCACAAGTTTATATTTAATTCCATATGAGGGTGGTTGAATAATAACATAAAATTGTATCTCAGATGATTTTTTTGAAACCTCAATCGTTATATAGAAAACATAGAAAACTTACAGCACAGTACAGGCCCTTCAGCCCACAAAGTTGTGCTGAACATGTCCCTATCTTAGAAATTACTAGGCTTACCCATAGCCCTCTATTTTTCTAAGTTCCAGGTACCTATCCAAAAGTCTCTTAAAAGACCCTAGCATATCCGCCTCCACCACCGTTGCTGGCAGCCCATTCCATGCAGTCACCACTCTTTGAGTAAAAAACTTACCCCTGACATCCCCTCTGTACCTACTCCCCAGCACCTTAAACCTGTGTCCTCTTCTGGCAACCAATTCAGCCTTGGGAAAAAGCCTCTGACTATCCACAATATTTCAGAACAAATGAAACTCAACAAAATTGCTGTTACAGAAGATCTGAAATAAGGCCATCAGCACTGCCTGAACTATATTCACAGCTTTTGCATGCCCTCTTGTTTGTTTTCTCTGTCTCCAACAGCCTTTATTATTCTGCTAATGAGACAAGTTCTGAAACAGTTCATTCTTACAGCAACCTTGGCCACACTGTCAGAGGTATTCATTTTATCTTATCCATCCCTCCCTAAGAAGAGGGACGCCTCACGTCTTAATAAGCTGGTAAGGAAGGCGGGCTCTGTCGTGGGCAAAGTACTGGAGAGTTTAACATCGGTAGCTGAGCGAAGGGCGCTGAGTAGGCTATGGTCAATTATGGAAAACTCTGAACATCCTCTACATAGCACCATCCAGAGACAGAGAAGCAGTTTCAGCGACAGGTTACTATCGATGCAATGCTCCTCAGACAGGATGAAGAGGTCAATACTCCCCAATGCCATTAGGCTTTACAATTCTACCGCCAGGACTTAAGAACTTTTTAAAAGCTATTAGTAATGCTGTTTGAGATAGTGATTTAGATGCATATCATATTTTTTTATGAGTTAAGTATTGTATGTAATTAGTTTTGCTACAACAAGTGTATGGGACATTGGAAAAATGTTGAATTTCCCCATGGGGATGAATAAAGTATCTATCTATCTATCTATCTATCTATCTATCTATCTATCTATCTATCTAACTCTGCAACTGGAATTTAATTTGTTTCGTTTCTTAACATGTTCTGACAGAGGGCCTTTGACCTGATACATTAATTTTGTTTCACTTTCCAAATCTGCCTGACCTATTGAGGGACTCCAGCATTTTCTGTTTATATTTTATCTATTTTATTCCAGAGTTTCATCTTTTTGCTTCATTGAAAAATAATACAATTTGAAAAGTTATAGAATAAAATAATATCTCCAGACCTTTAATTCTTGAATTGTGCAAACTTTTGTAATCTCTATCCCTTTATATTCTAACCTCTTAATCATTTCTTTCTTCAGTCTCACATCAATTGTTTCAGATCCATAGCTGTATATTATTCTAAAGCAATTCCATCCCCACTCCTCCAGCTGGTTTCCTTACTTTGCACATCCTTTTGAACTTCTATCTTTGGAGTTGGCCTACAAAATCTCTGAGTTTTGAGGTTACCTACGAAGAGTAGAGGATATAGCCTAGTCTATCTCAGCAAAGCCCTCCCTACAAGGAGCATTGCCACAAAAAAGGAATATCCATCATCAAGGACTTCCACCATCCAGGCTATGCTCCCTTCTTGATGCTGATACAATTCTGAAGCTTACATTTAAAACAAAACTTGGCCAATGACTGAATCTTGAACATCGTTGAAGTTCTATAAGATGCCACATGTAACAAATGCAATTTGGGGCAGTTAGGTCCAGGTTAATGCACTTCAAGTGAAAGAAAATAGAGAAGCTGTATATGTGTTCTGTAAAATCAGATTCTCCAGACAGTTAGACTTGTGTAGAGTAAGTTGGACAGCTCTTTTCAAAAAATGAAAATATATTTAAAAAAAGTACACATGCTAAAATTCTGAAATAAAAATAGAAAAATGTGAAAACTCTCAGCAGGTCAGATAGCAACTGTGAAAAGAAAAATTGAGCTAATATTTCAGGCTGAATATTTCTTGTCCAAACTGAGAAATAATAAATTAATTAATTTTAAGTTGCAGAAAGGGTGAGGCAGGGATGGCTAAGGGGTACCTCTGCTAAGGTGAGGCAAGCATTGCTGTTAATAAAGACATATGGTTGATTTTAATATTGCAATGGTTAACCTGAAATAGAGCTGACCAGATTTGATTGAGTTTTGACTTTATTAAAGACAAGAAGGAAAATGGAAGGAGCTGATGATGAATGAGGTAAAAGATACAGGACAAGAGAGGAGCAGGACTTTAAATTTGGGCTTTCAAGGAAGCGATGACTTGGCACAAACATGATAGGCAGACTAGTCCTCTTGAGTACTATAAGATTTTTGCTTAAATGGCAATGTTCTAGTATAGTCCCTTCCTATCTCAACTACTCTTTCCATTTAGGGGTTCCTAGTACCACACAGATAACTTGCGTTTGGCCAAGGAACTGCTTTCTAGGAACAAAGACATCTTGTTAACTTCTTTAAATCCACAATGGCCATTCATTTAAAACACAAAATCCCCATTACTGTTTTCAAATGAACATCATCAATATGCATTTGAAAGCTTCATTCTTTTTCAATATTTACTATGATTCTTCAAATTCATAAGAGGAACTTTTCAGAATCATTTTAAATTGGGATTCATAAAAATACATTTATTGACATGTAATGGAGAACATAATTAAGATGGAGGTTGAGCCGCCGGAGGTCGTGATCCACGTTTGTACCAATGAATTGGGTAGGAAGTGTGATGAGGTCCTGCAAAGTGAGTTCAAGGAGCAAGGTATTAAAGAACAGGACCCCCAGGTTTGAGCTATCAGGATTGTTACTCATGTGCTAGTGAGGTCAGAAATGGTATAACACATGGCTGAGTAGATGGTGGGGGAGTAAGAATTCTGATTTTTGGATCATTGGATTCTTTTCCAAGGTAGTTGGGATCTGTACAGCAGGGAGGGTTTGCATCTGATATCCCTGGGGGCAAATTTGGCGTGTGTGTTGGGGAACTAGAGTTGCATGGGAGTCAGAACAAATATTGAAGTGAAGAAGAAAGCCCCTCACTCCGAGTGGAATCACCGGGATGCCGTCGTGATGGCATTTTTTTTTAGCAGGCTTTCTTGTTTTAATGAGGCCAAGTTGCTAGCTCAACGCTCAACCCAGCACAGATGGAAAGTGTGCAAAATGCCGGCTGGATTCGAGCTCAGGATTCTTTGCTTCAAAGTCCGGCGCTGATGCCACTATGCCACCAGCCGGCTAAATATTGAAGTGGTTGTGGGGAAAAATGTTGTTAAGCCTACATACAAGGTCAGAAATAGAAGGATTGAGCATGATAGGACTAACGTACTGAGTTGTGTATATTTGTGTAATTGTGTATAAGTACTGTAGGAAATGAAATTGAGCTTAGGGCATGGATCAAAGTTCATAGTAAATTTATTATCGAAGTACACACATCACCATATATGACCCAGAGACTCATTTTCTTGTGGGCATACTCAATAAATCCATACTGGAATAATAACCATAATAGAATCAATGAAAGACTGCACCAGTTTTAGAGTTCAGCCAGTATGCAAAAGACAACTAACTGTGCAAATAAAAAAAACAATAATAGTAATAAATAAATAAGCAATAAATATCGAGAGTATGAGAAGAAGAGTCCTTGAAAGTGAGTCCTTAGGTTGTGGGAACATTTCAATAATGGAGCAAATGAAGTTGAGTGAAGTTATCCCCTCTGGTTCAGAAACCTAATGGTAGTGGGGGTAATAACTGTTCCTGAACCTGTTGTTGAGAGTCCTAAGGCTCCTGTACCTTCTTCCTGGGTGATGGAGGTCCCTGATGATGGATGCTGCTTTCCTGTGACAGCGTTTTGTGTAAATGGGCTCAGTGGTGGGGAAGGCTTTACCCATGATGCAGCCAGTCTATATACTCTCCACTGCACATCAAAGAAGTTTGTCAAAGTTTTAGATAACATACCGAATCTTTGCAAACTCCCGAAGAGGTAGAGGGGCAGCAATGCTTTCTTCATAACTGCACAGATGTACTAGGCGCAGGACAAGTCCTCTGAACCTCTCTGCTTTTGATCCTCAGATGAGGACTGGCTCATGGACCTCTGGTTTCCTCCTCCTGAATCAATAATCAGCTCCTTGGTCTTGTTGACACTGAGGTTGTTGTTATGGCAACACTCATCATTCCATCGGCATGTGGAATTGTGACATTGTAGAATTAGTGAAGCTTTGTTGCAGGAAGGGCAGGACTGGCAGCTCAAAATTCTAGGGTTCTGTCATTTTAGATCTGATAGTGTTCGAGGGATGGCATTACTAATCAGGGAAAATATCACAGTAGTGCTCAGACAGGACACGTTGGAAAACTTGTTTACCTCGGCTTTATGGGTAGAATTGAGGAATAAGAAAGGACGACTATGTCAATAGGATTACATTATAGACCACCCAATATTCAGCAGGATTTAGATGAGTAAATTTGTAGAGAGATCACAGTCTGTTGCAAGAAACATAAGGTTTTGATAGTAGTTGATTTAAACTTTCCACGTATTGACTGGGACTCCCATACCGTAAAAGGGCTGGATGTGAAAGTTTGTCAGATGTGTTCTGTAATGTTTCCTTAATCAGTATATAGAAAAACTCTACTTCACAGAGCATGATAACAGATATCCCGTTAGGAAATGGGACATGACAGATTACAGAAGTTTGTGTAAGGGAACATTGTGTCTAGAGATTACAATGCCATTAGTTTCAAGATAACTATGGGGAGGGTTAGATCCAGTCCTTGGATTGAGAGTCTAAATTGGAGAAAGGCCAATTTTAATGTTATTAGAAAGGAACCTGGCAAGTGAAGGACAGGTTCTAGCAGAATTTGTGCAGTGGGAGGCCTTCAACAGTGAAATTTTGGGAATACAGAATTTGCATGTTCCTATCAGAATAAAAAGGCAAGAATAACAGGTTTGGGAAACGTTGGTTTTCAAGAAGTAGGGTGGATTTCATTTAATTGGGCCATTGGTTAATTAGGACAGCTGCTTATTTGGGACAACATAAACAAATCAAGAATATAGCTAGGATTCCCTTTGTAAATTTGGAACACTATGCAGCTTAATTGGGGCAGCAGGTGGTCAGTCATGTGAACTTGTATGGCCATTAGGCTTTACACCATGCTTACAGCGAACCACTGGGTCAGTTGCATGTGCTTGTGTTGCTATCCATTTGGGCCAATGGACGCCGATTCAAAAAATAATGATTTTGATATATTTTTATTTTGACTTTAAAAGTAATTTTCAGGCCCTTGCCAAGATGCCACAAAGAGATTTGATGCCTGCTGAAAAAGTGACCCGAATGGACCAAATTAAAAGCCATCCGTCGAAAACCACTCTTTGTCGGCTGGCAGAGATAACGGGAGTGCCTAAGTTTACAGCTGTGTTCTTGATACATCGGCAAGATAAACTGTTGGAAGAATGGGTATTATATGAGGAACAAGAAGAAAAATTCCAAAAACCGAAGTGTGAAGGTAAGGATCCAAAGTAGCCCTTGATCAATGACATCCATTGTAAATTGGATGGTCAGTGGACCAATGTTAAAAAAAAAAGTCAGAGGAACTAGATAAAAAGCTGGGTCATGAGATTTTAAAGCAACAGATGGTTTAAACATAGAAAACCTACAACACAATACAGGCCCATCGGTCTACAAAGTTGTGCCGAACATGTTCCTACCTTAGAAATTACTAGGATTACATATAGCCCTCTATTTTTCTAAGCTCCATGTACCTATCTAAAAGTCACGTAAAAGACCCTATTGTAATCATCTCCACCACCGTTGCCGGCAGCCCATTCCACTCACTCACCACTCCCTGAGTAAAAAACTTACCCCTGACATCTCCTCTGTACCTACTCCCCAGCACCTTAAACCTGTGTCCTCTTGTGGCAACCATTTCAGCCTTAGGAAATTTGTTGTCTTGATGGAAATTGAGACAATACAGGTTCAAAGAAAGCCATGGATTGCATAGCAGTCAACACACACAAAATGCTGGAGGAATTTAGCAGGCCAGGCAGCATCTATGGAAATTTTGGGTCAAGACCCTTCAGCATAACAGTGTTGTGTTGTACAGGTATGTCAGGAACTGATAAAAATTAATTGTTGGTTATTGTGTAAAGCAGTAAACCTCAATGCTTAAGCAACTATAAATAGTTTACCAGTTGTGCACAATGCCAGTAGGAATACATGGATGAATTCTGAAATTTTTGTAAATGGTCGATAAGTTGGGATTTGGAGCTACAGCTGAAATCAACAAAATTCTTCTGCTTGTTGACAATTGTGCAGCAGACCCTAATGTTTTAGAATGTTTTAGAAACATCCAGCTAGAATTTTTGCCTGCCAATACAACATACTTGGTGTGGCCAATGGATATGGGAATCATAAAAAATTTATTGATGTATCGTGGAAAGCTCATGAACCACCTTCTCGAAGGATTTGAGGTAAATCGACCGATATCTTCTTCAACAACCCAGGAAGTGAGTGTGGGAGTTAACCTGTTACAGATAGAAGAGTTTTTCACCGATAGTTGGCAAGAAATAAGCAGTAAGGCAGTTCAAAACTGCTTTGTTCCCTACAGTTTCAAGAATTCAAGCTTGAACTTACCAGAAATGAGTAGGAATGAAAATGAAACAATTTCACTACTTCAACAAGTTAGGAACGATGCAGAATGAAGGTGTCAGCAATTGTCTTGAATGTTACAATGCAAACGAAGATTTGGTTAATGCAATTGTTGAATGCATTGAATCAAAACAATAAGGCAGGGAATATGAAGACGAGGAAAGCAATGAGGAAGACACAACTGAACCTGAGCTCATGACAACACAGGATGCCAGGAACTTTATTGTTGGATTACAATAGTGCTTCATGTAGGAAGGCAATTAAAGCATTCCATTACCTGCATTAGGTGTCTGTGTGAATTTTGTTCATTTAGAATCAATCAAAAAAACATGCCAGTTGTACAATTGATGAATTTCTCCATAGGTAACTATTATGAACTAATACACCGTTTTATTGTACTTAGTAATAGTCGTAGTCTTCTAATTTTATCTATATTTCATTTAAATACATATTTTTTTGCTCAGTTCAATAGTACTTTGTCTCTTTTATACCTTTTGAACTATTTCCATGAACCTTTGGGTAATCAGGCAGCTGCTTAATTGGGCCAAAAACATATGGCCAAATAACTAGAATTCACTGTATTGAGGCCCTGGTTAAGAAGAGGGGGTTGTAAAACAGGTGTAGGCAGGAAGGGGCAAATGAGGTCCTTGAGGAGTATGAGAAATGCAAGAGAACACTTAAGAAGGAAATCAGGAGGCTAAACGAAGGCATGAGGTTACTCTGGCAGACAAGGTGAAGCAGTATAGCAGTATGCCAAGAGCTACTACAGATATATAAAGAGCAAAGGATAGCAAGGAACAAAACTGTTCCTCTGGAAGATAAGTGTGGTCATCTATGCATGGAGCTGAAAGAGATAGGGAGATCTTAAGATGGAATTTTTGCATCTGTATTTACTTAGGAGATGGACACAGAGTCTGCAGAAGTGAGGCAAAACTGCAGTGAGATCATAGAGTGTTTGCTGTCTTGAAGCAAACCAGAGTGAATAAATCCCCAGGTGTTCCCTTCAGACCCTGTGGGAGGCCAGTGCAGAAGTTGTAGGGGCCCTAGCAGAGACATTTAAAACATGTTTAGTGATGGGCGAGATTCCAGAGGATTGGAGGATAACTAATGTTGTTCTGTTGTTTAAAAAAGGCTCTAAAAATAAGCCAGGAAACTATAGGCCAATGATCCTGACATCAGTAGTGGATAAGATATTGGAAAATATTCTAAGGGACCGGATATGTAACTATTTTGATAAACAGGGACTGATTAGATATAGTCCACATGACTTTGTGCATGGTAGGACTTACACAACCAATCCTATAGAGTTTTTCAAGGAAGTTACCATGAAAGTAGATGAAGGCAAGGCAGTAGATGTTGTCTACATGGACTCTAGCAAGGTATTTGACAAGGTTGCCCATGGGAGGTTGGTCAAGAAGGTTCAGTTGCTTAGCATTCAAGATGAGATAATAAATTGGATTAGACATTGGCTTTGTGGGAGAAGTCAGTGAGTTGGAAGTTGCTGGTTGCCTCTCTGACTGGAGGCCCATGGTTAGTAGAGTGCCACAAGGTTCAGTGCTGGGTCAATTGCTGTTTGTCATCCATAGTAATGATCATGATTGGATAACAATTTTGTGCATGACACAAAAATTCAGGGTGTTGTGGACAGCCTGGAAGACTATCAATACTTGCAGTGGAACCTGCAACTGGAAAGCTGGGCTGAAAAATGGGACATGGAAATTAATGCAGACAAGTGTGAAATTTTGCACCTTGGGAGGACAAACCAGGCTAGGATTTACATAGTGAGTCACAGGACACTGAGGAACGTGGAAGAACAGAGGGATCTGTGGATATTTATTCATAATTTATTGAAAGAGGCATCACAGGTTGATTGGGTCATAAACAGACCTTTTTTGCACACTTTTATTCTTTTTAGACCCTTAGCTTCTGGTGTAGCATAGGCCATTGATGACCTCCCATCTTCATCGTTCAAAGT
The DNA here is from genome assembly GCF_048418815.1 of Hemitrygon akajei. Classification (NCBI taxonomy): domain Eukaryota; kingdom Metazoa; phylum Chordata; class Chondrichthyes; order Myliobatiformes; family Dasyatidae; genus Hemitrygon; species Hemitrygon akajei. Next base: position 34,907,054 of record NC_133145.1, read on the forward strand.
TGATTGCATGGTTGGAGTTCATCAACGTTTCTGTAATCCATTGTATCCACTGTACAGGGAATTGACCTACACAGCTTCACCAGAGCTCTGATGGCTAACCTTACTCGTTTCCACCCCTCACGACAGGGACATGTTGAGAGGCATCTTTGCACATTGACATTCATAAATCAAGTTACTGAGTATAGGGTTTGGGATGCTATATTGAAGTTGCATAAGGCAGTGGTGAGGCTTATTTTTTAGTATTATGTGCTGTGCTGGTCACCTATCTACAGGAAAGATGTCAATAAGATTAAAAGAGCACTAAGAAAATATACAAGGCTGTTTAAATAGTTCAAAATTGTTCAAGTTTAATTGTCATTTAACCAGACATAAATACCCATTAATGTAATCAAAGAAAACTGCTTTACTCCAAGGCCCAGGTGCAATACACAGTACCAACAGTCACACACAGAACAAAGCACATATAAGATATCAGTAAGAGACTGTCACACAAACACATATAGTCCCAAACCCTGAGTCCATGATGTTGCGGAAGTATGCAGTCAATTACAACATGGCTTGTCTTCTGCTGAGCAAACACGAGGGGGCAGCACTGACTCCAGCTTGGATGCCACACCACACTGCCTCCAGTGGGCACTCCGACTCTGATGCCCTTCTCCTGGGCAGCTGTAAAAAGATGACACCGCAGCTTGAAGCCTAGTTGTCGTCACGACTGAAGCTACGCAGTTCCCCTGCCATCCGCCAATAGATCAGTGAATCGGACTTGCAGCATTCCACATTGACAATGTCCAAATAGGGTCTTGTGATCATAAACATGTTTTTTTTTAATTTTATTTTTTGTTTTGCTCAGCATAACAAAACTTTCAATTTCCAGATACTTTTACATTCACATTTTTTCCCTCACAGATATTAGCTATCAGACCACTTCCATCAAAATATAGACATCACCACAGCATCCTATGCAAAAGCCCTTATTAGTATAGCAGTCAGGTTTACATCTACATACCGCAGAAAAGGTTGCCATGGTTTATGAAAGCTATTTGTTTTTGAGTGTACCATACATGTCAACAAGTCCAAAGGAATGTATTCCATAAGTAATTTACGCCAACCGAAAAGTCCAGGGGCCTTATCGGATATCCAACAAAATAAAATGTTCTTCCTCGCACAAAAAGTCAGGATGTTAAAAAGTTGTGCATTAATGATGTGCATTAATAATATGACTGCTGGGTATGCCTACGAGAAAAGACACTGGGTCCATCTTCAGAATCTTCCATCTTCAGAATCTTTTCCATTTCACCCAAAATATTACTCCAGTATGCCTGAAGTTTGGGACAAGCCCAAGAACTGTGGGTGAAAGTTTAGGTATTACTTTACATTTAGAACACATTGGAGAAACCCCCGTCTTAAATTTAGAGACCTTTGGTTGAACCTGTAGAAGCCGCTGCGATCGAATGCCCCGCCATCTTACCGGAAGGATGTTGCCAGGACTAGAGTTGCAGGGAAAGGTTGAATAGGTTAGGACTTCGTTCCCTTGAGCGTAGGAGAATGAGGGGAGATTTGATTGAGCTATAAAAAATTATGAGGGGTACAGATAGACTAAATGCAAGCAGTCTTTTTCCACTGATTAAAACTCGAACTAGAGATCATGGGTTAAGGGTGAAAGTGAAATCGTCAAAGGGAACATGAAAGCGAATTTCTTCTCTAAGTGGATGGTGAGAGTATGGAACAAACTGCCAGATGAATTGGTAGATTGCAGGTTCAATTTCAACTTTTGAGAGAAATTTGGATAGGTTCATAGATTGGAGAGGTATGGAGCGCCAAGATTTGGGTGCAGGTTAATGGGACTAGGCAGATTAATAGTTCAGCACAGGTTAGATGGGCCAAAGGGCCTGTTTCTGTGCTGCAGTGTTCTCTGACTATAACATGTTCATAAGATATAGGCAGTGTTTAGTTCGGAGATTTAGCAGTGTGAAGTTCTGTCTGTGTGGATAGGGTATATTATGCCAACCTGTCCCGATAGGGAACATGAGCAAGGAGAGAGCAAAAACAATGTTAATCCAGATATATTCCATATTATATTTAGTGAATAGTTCAGCAGTCAAGTGAGAGTAGAAAAGCCACTGCCTTGCTGAAAGTTTGGGTTGTTGATGGCAGTTTCCCAGTCTTTAATTGCATAGATGGTTAAAGAATTGTATTAAATTCAATTCAATTGTTATTGAGTTTTTCTTTCTCCACAGGAAGTCCAGCTACAACCTACAGAAAGATATTTTATCAGCGAAAGATCAATTCCGATCGAAGTTAGAGACAAAATTGGATGCACATCAGCTCTTGCAGGGGTTACAGACCGTTACTTCCTACAATATGAAACCTAACATCATGAATGGCAGTGAGGCTTCACTCCCAGATGAGCTCAATGCCTTTTATGGGTGCTTTGAAAGGGAAAATAAAACTGCACTGGTGCGAATCCCTGCAACATCTGGCAACCCTGTAACCTCTGTCTCAAAGGCCAACATCAAAACATCTTTCAAGACCATGAAGCCTTGCAAGGTTCAAGGACATCTCCATTCTCTCACTGCTGCAGTTGGAGGTTCCCACCTGTTTCAAAAGGACATCGATTATAGCAGTTTCCGAGAAGAGTAGGGTGAGCTGCTTCAATGACAATCACCTAGTAACACTCACATCTGCTGCAATGAAGTGCTTTGAGAGCTGGTGATGGCCAGAATCAACACTAATCTCCCACAGTCCAGAGGCAGTGGGTTGATTTGTCCCATGACTGGGTTAGAGTTAAATTGAGGTTTTTGGGGGATTGCTGGCTCAAGGGGCTGGAAGAGCCCATTCCACACTGTGACTCTAATTAAAGAAATAAATAAAATGAAAAATATGGATAAGAATTACTGCAGATGTTGGAAATCTAGAGCAATACACACAATGTGCTGGGGAACTCAGATGGTCAGGCAACATCTATGGATGGGAATAAACAGTCAATGTTTTAGGCCAAGACCCTTCATCAGGACTGAAAAAGAAAGGGGACAAAGTCAAAATTGGACAGTGGGGCAGGGTGTGGGGGAGGAAGATTTACAAGGCAGCAGGTAATAAGTGAAACTGGGAGGGGGGAAGATGTAAAGTATAGTTAAAGAAGAGATAAAGGGCTAGAGAAGGGGGAACCTGATAGGAGAGGACAGAAAACCGTGGAAGAAAGGGAAAGGAGAGAGAACCAGAGGAAGGCTAAAATGAATGACATTTGAACATCGCTATATCCTCTGCAGGGCATCTGAACGCTGCATAAACAGTAGAACATAGAACATAGAATAGTACAGCACAGTACAGGCCCTTTGGCCCACAATGTTGTGCCGACCCTTAAACCCTGCCTCCCATATAACCCCCCACCTTAAATTCCTCCATATGCCTGTCTAGTAGTCTCTTAAATTTCACTAGTGTATCTGCCTTCACCACTGACTCAGTAGTACATTCCACACACCAACCACTCTCTGAGTAAAAAACCTTCCTCTAATATCCCCCTTGAACTTCCTACCCCTTACCTTAAAGCCATGTCCTCTTGTATTGAGCAGTGGTGTCCTGGGGAAGAGGCACTGGCTGTCTGCTCTATCTATTCCTCTTACTATCTTGTACACCTCTTTCATGTCTCCTCTCATCCTCCTTCTCTCCAAAGAGTAAAGCCCTAGCTCCCTTAATCTCTGATCATAATCCATACTCTCTAAACCAGGCAGCATTATGGTAAATCTCCTCTGTACCCTTTCCAATGCTTCCACATCCTTCCTATAGTGAGGAGACCAGAACTGGACACAGTACTCCAAGTGTGGCCTAACCAGAGTTTTATAGAGCTGCATCATTACCTCGCGACTCTTAAACTCTATCCCTCGACTTATGAAAGCTAACATCCCGTAAGCTTTCTTAACTACCCTGTCTACCTGTGAGGCAACTTTCAGGGATCTGTGGACATGTACCCCCAGATCCCTCTGCTCCTCCACACTACCAAGTATCCTGCTATTTACTTTGTACTCTGCCTTGGAGTTTGTCCTTCCAAAGTGCACCACCTCACACTTCTCCGGGTTGAACTCCATCTGCCACTTCTCAGCCCACTTCTGCATCCTTTCAATGTCTCTCTGCAATCTTTGACAATCCTCTACACTATCCACAACACCACCAACCTTTGTGTCAACTGCAAACTTGCCAACCCACCCTTCCACCCCCACATCCAGGTCGTTAATAAAAATCAAGAAAAGTAGAGGTCCCAGAACCGATCCTTGTGGGATACCACTAGTCACAACCCTCCAATCCGAATGTACTCCCTCCACCACGACCCTCTTGTTTTCTGCAGGCAAGCCAATTCTGAATCCACCTGGTCAAACTTCCCTGGATCCCATGCCTTCTGACTTTCTGAATAAGCCTACCATGTAGTACCTTGTCAAATGCCTTACTAAATCTCCCAGTAGCATGTATTCCTCAGATCAATCACATTGTGAAGTTCACAGCAGCAGACACAAAATGCTGTTGGAACTCAGCAGGTCAAGCAGCATCTATGAAAATAAATAAACAGTTGACATTTGGGGCTGAGACCCTTCATTAGGACTCATTAAGAGTCTTGGCCTGAAAGGTCGACTGTTCATTCATTTTAATAGATGCACTCTGTTCTTCTGGCATTTTAAGTATGTTACCCATATTTCCAGATTTCTTTGCATTCATAATGACTAGAATATGATATTATTATTATTTTTCAAATAAATGATTTCTCCTAGTTTTCCATAGCATTAAGTACTCCAATATATCTCAAAAATACTGTTTTTAGATTCTCTAATTTATGCATTGAGAACAGGTCCAAAAAGTGATTGAGGTAGATGAAAAGAGTATAAAATTTATGGTGAATTTAATGAAGATGTTTGTGGTGGGTTTGAAGTGAAGGGTTACAGACTTTACAAGAGCGAACTGTGACTGTTGGCATCACCACCCGATGGAGGCTCCAATGTACAGGATCGCACGGGGCTGCGGATGGTTATCGGCTCAGCAAGTTCCATCACTGGCACAACTCCTCCCACAATTGACAACATTTTCAAGGGGGAGTGCCTCATGAAGGTAGCATCCATCAGAAAGGACTGTTATCCTTACTCTTAGAGGTTGAGAATTAACATTATCTAATCTTTTTTTTTCCAGAGTTATGTAAACAACATTCTAGACCTTCTTAATCAATGGAAATAGCTGTACGTGGAATTGCTTTTTCTTACATCAACTGTAAAATACAAATGACATTTTGATAGTACTAATTAAGCGGTGATTGTGAAAGGCAGTGCAGACTCTGCCCTTCATTTACTAGAATCATAAAGATTAGAAAGATCAGTCTGTAGTAAACACCTGTTAATATATCTGGTATTGTAAGGTCAACCAAATTTCTTTGGGAGGTAGTTTGCCAACCTATTATTCTCTTTGAGACCAGGGGTAGCTTGAATATGACTGAAGCATAAATCTTTCAGCGAAGCGGATTTAATTTGGAAAGACTCAGACTTGAACAATCATTTTTGACTGTCCAGAAATAGAATACCATGAAATAAATCACTGCTTGCAGCTATGGTGTACAGTGCATTTGCTGAGTGGAATTCTGGAATAAATCGTGGAAAATTCTTTACAATAGTCATTAATAGTATAAAACTACTCAAAAATGACAACTTTTCTCAGTATAGCAAGCTATCATGTTGAATTAATTAAGTTGAGATAAAAATTCTGACCTGCTTAGATAAAAACATTGTTAGTTGTTGTGTTGGTATCACAAGTTAGTTTCCTGATGAAGGGTCTCAGCCCAAAACATTGATTGCTTATTCATTTCCGTAGATGCTGCTTGATCTGCTGAGTTCCTCCAGCGTTATCTGTCTTTTCTCTCATGTTAGTTGTTAACTACTTTTAAGAGACTCCTGGACAGGTACATGGAGCTTAGAAAAATAGAGGACTATGGGTAACCCTAGGTAATTTCTAAGGTAAGGACATATTCAGCACAGCTTTGTGGGCTGAAGGGCCTGTATTGTGCTGTAGGTTTTCTATATTTCTAAAAGTCCGGCCAAACAGCACAACAGTAACTAATGTTGTTCATCTAGATTTTATTGGTGATTTAAAGTCAGCCTTTCTGTTGACTTTCAATTAATGATGAAAGCCAGATAAATCTCAGTCAGATATGGTTAGAATATAAAGTGAAGTGCAAAACCTGCATTACATAAATAGCAAATTGAAGTTGAGATAGTTGAGTGACAGTCCCCATGAAATTTTTAATTTGTTAACATCAGTGGGTGCTTGTTTATTGTCAGAGACGTGTCAGGTCTTTACACTTAGATAAGCATTCTAAAATCCAACGTCAATCACTCTAGCCCAATTTACCCAGTGTGAGATTGTGGGGATTACATTGCTGGTATCATAGTCAAAGTTTACATAACCAATCAGACTGTTAATCACACTACTACAGATTGAAAGATGCAATAAATATTCAAGATTCAAGATTGCTTAATGTAATTTCCTGTACGCAAACGTAAGGAGAGCAAAATAATTGTTACTCCAGATCTGATGCAGCACAAAAAATACACAGAAGATAAAGAACAAATGATAATTCAAAAAGACACAATAAATATAAGGTTGAACAAGTTAGGTCTTTATTCTTTGGAATGTAGAAGGTTAAGATAGAGGTATTTAAAATTATGAGGGGGTTAGATAGAGTTGACATGGATAGGGTTTTTCCATTGAGAGTAGGTGAGATTCAAACAAGAGGACATGAGTTGAGAGTTAAGGAGCAAAAGTTTAGGGGTAACACGAGGGGGAACTTCTTTACTTAGAGAGTGGTAGCTGTGTGGAACGAGCTTCCAGTAGAAGTGGTGGGGGCAGATTTGATTTTGTCATTAAAAAAAAATTGGATAGGTACCTGGACAGGAAAGGAATGGAGGGTTATGGGCCGAGTGCAGGTAGGTGGGACTAGGTGAGAGTAAGTGTTCGGCACGGACTAGAAGGGCCGAGATGGCCTGTTTCCGTGCTGTAATTGTTATATGGTTATATGGTGATGTGGTTATAAGTGCATAAGATAGCTTATATTCAATGATTCATTGTAAAACCATAAAGTGACACTAAGTTGCACATAAGGTGGCTGATGGGAAATACTAAAATAGTGGTGGAGTTAGTGGGTGGAGGTGTTGATCAGCTTTATTGCTTGGGAAATATAACTGGTTTTGGGTTTGATGGTCCTGGCATGGATGTTACGTAGCCTCCTCCCTGATGGGAGTGGAACAAACAGTCCGTGAACAGGGAGGATGGGATACTTCATGATGTTATTGGCCTTTTTCTGGAACTTTTCTGTATTACAGTACTGTGTAAGGTCTTAGCTAGGGTGCCTAAGACTTTTGAACAGTACTGTGGAAATTTTATGTACTACACTGTACTGCTGCTGCAGCAAAAATCATGACCTGTGTGAGTGATGATACGCCTGATTCTGATATGGATCTCTGTTGTGGACTGAGAGTGGGAAGGGGGCAGGGAGGGGGGAATCATGGTTGAGAAAAGTGAAAGGGAGAGTGGAGGGAGCCAGAAGCACCAGAGAGACATTCTGTAACGATTCATTAGCCAATCTTTTTTGGAATCAAACAACCTCACCTGGTGTCTCAGGGCTTGGGTGTGTCTGCATGCTCCCACCCCCTGAACTCCTCCTCTATCAGGTGTCCCATATCTCTCCTGTGGAACTTCACCCTCACCATTCCCAACATCCTTTTCTCCCACCACATTTTCAGACTTGCAGTCTGCTGCATGTTTTGACCCTATAGGATGTGTTCTGGGACCATGAGAAGTTACGTGTGATCCCAGAAGTTTGAAACTGCCGCCAACGTAAAGAGGGATGTGAGTGGTGTGGGTTCTCGGGTTCTCCAGAAGTCAATAACCATCTCTTTTGTCTTGTTGCCATTTAGGAAGAGGTTAGTTGCCTGGCAGCAGGTCTCGAGCTCGTCTTCCTCATCTCTGTAGGCTGTTTCATCATTATCGGTGATGATACTGTAGTATCATCAGTGGACTTGATGATGTGATTGCTTAGGTGTTTATCTGTGCGGTCGTGTGCGAGCAGAGTGTGCCGCACTGGGCTCAGCACACAGCCCTGGGGAGGGAGGACAGGTTGTGCATCCTGATTATCTGAGGTCTGTTTGTTAGAAAGTCAAACACCCAGTAGCAAAGTGGTGTATTTAGACAGTGGATTAGGAGTTTGTTCACCAAGGTCAATTGGACAATAATGCTGAATACTGAACTGAAATCCAGAAACAACATTCTGACATTAGTCTCCTTGTTTTCTAGATGTACCCAGTTCAGGGCTATGACAGACACTCTCTGTTGGTAAGCTATTGTATGGAAAATATGTTTTGCCTCTTTAACCTTACTTAACTAGCCATTATATGTTATGATACTTTTAATATAGAACACAAGAGATCATTCATTTAGTTAAATTACGGAAACAATCTCATTCCACTTGATATCTTATAACATCTGTAGAACAATGATACTAATTCTATCAATTCAAGTTCTACAGGAGAATATAGACAACCCCTTAACTCAGTTTATTGGCTAAACTTGGTTAAGTTATTATCATTGATAGCCATGTTTTATAACTGTATTTAGATTGATATCTAGTTACAAAATGCCCCTGATTGTTACTACATGTAGTTGTATTCAACTTCCAGTTCAAATTCAGTTGTCATTCAACCATACATGAATCCCATGAATACAGCCAAATGAAACAGTGTTACTCTGGGGCCAGGGTGTAAAACACAGTTCCAACAGTGCTACACAGCACCAGGTACAGATAGTACATATAAGACAACAAGCACATATAAGTTAATAGTAAAATACAATCACACAAAAAAAATAGCCCAAGACCCTGAGTCCATAAATGTTGCAGCAGTCTGCAGTCGAACTTAATACAGCTTGTCTTCTGCCAAGCGGACACTGAAGGGCAGCTTCGACTTGAACTTGACACCACGGCACACCACCTCTAGCACTCTGGTGGAGTGCACCGACTCCAACACCTTTCCTCTGGCTGGCTGTAAACAGGCAATACCGTGGTTTGAGGCCTAGTCCTCAATCCAACTCTTTTAAAAAAGAAAATCAAACCAGAGATATCCAATTGGAACTATGAAATAAAACTAAGGTAGCAGCAAAACTATTCAAATTAACTGGGTTGATATACTTTTGTCAAATATCCACTGTTAAAAATGTAAAATTTATTCTGGATTCCCTGGGATAGAACTGTAAATACAGAATATGTGATAAAACAGTTCCAGTCATCTTGTCTGAAATGTCATATTTTTTTTAAATTATAGTTGCCAAGACAATGTATAGTATGGTGAGGTAACTACATACTAATTAGCAAGTTTCCACTGTGTGTGAATAGAATTCCATGCTTTCACTTAACTTAAGCTATTGAACCACCTTGGTTTCCTTGGCTGAGTAAGTATAGGGAAGACAACCTCCGGCCCTGCCAGACTCGTGAGAATGAGGCGCGCTCGATCCCACCCCAAAACCTGGTTTGTGTAGGTGCTGTGTCATTTGCTACCCTGTTACAAATTAATGCCACAAAATAACAGACAGTACATTGCATACAATTAAAGGAATTATATTTAGGAATCTTAACTGAAAGGTTAGTAAAGAATAACAAAAAGAAAAGGGCCCATTCTAATTAAGTAGTCTAATTTGCACAAGTTGGAGCTCATCTTGAACTTCTCTGTCACGCACCGGACCCTCGGTCAATGTGAAAGCACCCACCACCTTCCGAACATTGTTCACAATCTATCGCGAACAAACAGGTCTCCCACAGGACTGTATGCTACGACTGGTTCTCCCCAGCATCTTCTCTCTTCATCTCATCTCGACCAAAAGCCCCAAGCCCAACCTTAGTGTCCCTCACCAGGAAAACCTCCCGCTAATTGGATAGCACACATTCCACAACATCCCTTATCTCTTCAACAATAACCCAAACAGACTGAAAGCAGAACAGCGCAAAATGAAATACATTCAGCATAACAGTAAAATATGAAATCAAGCAGCTTGCACAGACTGCCGAAATGAAATGTAGTAACAGATATGAACCAGGGCATTACACAATGATAGAACACTGCTTGCCATAGCCATCCTGTATTGCTTCCATTGGGAGTTAAACTCTGAGAGTACCCTTACATAACATTGCCACAATGTATGTAGAAATATCCTGTTGAAAATAGTAAATATGGAAATTAGGATGGGTTTGCATGGAGCATGTTGACTCAGGGGTTAACATGTCTCCTGTGACTGATTGCACTGATCTACTAGTTTAGTTAAGTAGATATAGTTGTTCTTCTAGTCTACAAGATTTAGCAAATGTACTTAGTTTACTTGTTTATATTTAGTTAATTGACTAGTATATTGTATGAATCTTTTTCTAAATTCAGGTCATCAATCATGAAAATTCAGGTTTAAAACTTCTGTTTTGTTTTAATATTTGCCTCAGTTTTGTGTGGGTGGTTCAAAGTTTATTGATGTTCAGCAAAATCATCTATTTTAGATCATTTAGAAGAAACAACAAAGAGATCCTTCACATGTCTATGAAAACAAAACTGGTAAAAGTAACTGATTAGATCATACATTAACTTAAATATTTCTTCAACAGCGTTTTATTTCATGTAATTATAACCACCCTCTGTTTCTAACCCCATTTCCAATTGCAGTTTTATTTTTCTGGGCTTTGCCATCATTGTTATGCCACTGACCGGCACATCCCACAAACATGCAGGATTGGTCAGTGACCTGCAGGAGCTCATTCAGTGTCTTCAGTGTAAAATGATTGCAGGGGTGATGTTTTATCAGTGAAAATAAGTGAAATTTAAAAAAAATCCTGATAGGCTTTTGGAAATATTTTATGAGTTTTTAATGATTAAATCTAATAAATCAAATCCATGATGATAATGAAGTTCTTATGCCACCGTGTCCAAAAATAACAAAATCGCCCATCTGCCTTTTCCAGCTGTTGCAAGGTATTGTTTAATGTTTTTTTTGAATGAACAAAGTAAGTGTGTATTGTTAAAGGTGATATGAATATTGTGCTTTCAATAAAGCAAAAGGATTAAACCGATGTAAGCTAGCAGGTGAGAATGTGGGGCACACTCCCCTATAAGTCTAAAGCTTGTGAGTTCACGTTTCACTGGAGAGCAGTGCATAAAACTTTAACTGACATTTAGGTAAAACAATGCTGTTCTGTCTGAAGTCCTCAATTACTAAACAAACACTCATTTGAGTTATCTCTAAATCGTTAGATTACGGTAAAAGATGTCTTGCAGGGAAGTTATCTCTGGTTGACTGTATATCCTCAACAAAGATCACTGAGAGAAAGTTTTATTATTTGTTATGCTGCTTATGGGAGTTAACTATTCGCACATTGACCTGTTGTGTTTACTTTGATTACATTTCAAGAACAGCGGAGCCATATTTTGAAATAGTTTCCATTCCCTTCCAAAATACTTTATGAAAGAAAAGGAATAGGTTAGTGATATGCATAAGAACTAGGGACAATAACACAGCCATAAATAGCAGAATACTGCAGACACTGGATATAGTAACAGAAAATGTTGGAAATAAGCAGCAAATCAGTAGAGAGGCTGGTTAGTTCTCTCTCCTGTTGCTACTTCTTACAGACTTGGTCTTATGGAAGTGAGGTGCAGCTTACCTCACTGGTGAGTCTAGCTTACCTCGCAGGACATCAACTGGTTGAGGAGGATCAGGCGATCTGAGCCTTCAAAGTCAGGAAAGTTAAACGCAGGTGGGAGTAGGTGGCAGAAGCTCTGGACAGCATGTCTCATCCAGCACAGTCGAGCCCAATGTTTAGTCTGGGAGGCTGAAACGTCCTTTGACACCAGTTGCACTGCTCTGATGGGCAAATTGAAGCTCGGTGTTATGTTTGTGAATCAGATGGAAGTATTATGCAAAGCAGTTGTCCAATCCATGAGTCAGTTTTGAAGTGTATTGGAGATCACTCTGTGAGTAGCACAGAGAGTAAGCTGGAAGGATTCAGGTTGATTGCTGCTTCAGCAGGGTGCTGTGCACTGGTGATAGGAAAGTAAAGAGGGCAATGTCATTCCTCCTGCACTACACATGGGAAGGTACTTGAGTATTAGTGGAGCAGGAAGAGAGCACATTCCCTTCAGAATGCTAGGTGCATCAAAAGGTGACATAATGTTGGGAATTTTTTGGGAGATCCTGCATTGAACGAAGAAGCTGATGAGGTGCATAGTAAGGACAAGGGTGTATTCTCCTGTTTCTAGAGGAAAGAGCGGGAACAAGAGCAGAACTGTGGGAATGAGAATTGAAGCAGTTGAGGACTCTGTCAACTAAAGCAGAGGAGTGTATCCTCAGTTTAATAAAAAAGGATTGTGGGAAGCGCTGATACCAAAGGTAGAACTGACAGGGCAGAAGTAAAGGAAATTGAGATATTAGAAGAATAAAATGGAAATGCTTTAAGAAGCAGGTTTAGAGCAGGAACAACCACTGACCAGTACCCTTCAGGGGACTGCCCAGCACATCTTATGGTCGTCCAACCATACAAAAGCAACTTTCAGTTGCTAATAAAGACAAAGAAGACAACATCAATTGAACCTTTTATTTTGTCAACCTGATCTTGTCCCGTGGGCATATTTTACCTATGTTAATTCCCTCTCCTTCCTCTCTCTGTTATCACCTCCTGTGGTGAACTACATATACCTGTCTGGACACTCCCCCTGATGACTGCTCCTGTGGCTCCTCCCACAGACCCCTATATAAAGGTGATTGAGGTCTGAGCCCGGCCTCTCAGTCTCCAGGATGTAGTATGGTGGTCACTCACTGCTTGTTCCTTCTTCCAGTCAATAAAGGCCGATACCTCGTTTTTACGTCTCAGAGTGAGTTATTGATGGTGCATCACCTCCTTGTCACAGCACACACTGAGATATTTGCCATCCTCTAGTTCCAGCATGTAGAGCATTCTTGATTTTAATCATTGCAATATAAACAACTTTATTAACAGCAAAGCCCTAAACACTGACATTCTCTCTATAATCCTTTGTACCTCCATACTGGGCATTCCTCCATAAAGGCACTCATTAAAATCTACTTCTTTTGTGTAAGTATACCACCCCAATTAGCTGGTGCAAATTCTATTTGATAATATTTCCTTGAAGTGCCTTTGGATATCTTACTAACTAAAGGGAATTTAATTAAATCGTATTGGTGTTGAATGCTTTGGAATCATAATCATACAATGTCCCTTATTGTTTGGGGCTATGTCATATATTTTGCTTAAACAATTAGCATATATGGTCAATAAATGTTTTAAAAACTCATTTACTTCATCATGTTTAACACAAGAGGCCTCCACTCAGATTATAGTTCAAGACAATGCATAATTTTATTATCCTTTGGAGATTTGAAGCTACTTCATTATTTGACGTCTTACATTTTTATAGCTATTATATGAGTTCACCACTCTACTCTGCTTCTATAAACATAGAAAGCTTGCAAGTTTCCTTGTTATTGGGCAAGTTCACAACCAGTCAAATTCAGATATCCGGTTTTCTATGTTATTATTTCCTGAGTACATGGAAGAATTTGTATGGTTTAATGACACACGGGCTCTGACTATGAACCTTCCAATTGCCAAATTGAGTTCTGCCGTTGTTAATAACTCACTGACGTTCAACCTAGAGGAAACTCTGTGTCATCTTCACTTGTGTAATATGAATTTGACTCCAGGGCAGCTGAATTGAGTCAGGACAATGCAGCTAACACCACATATTAATCACACATGATAAAACTGGCATTTAGCAATAGGAAGAACATTCCATTCCCCTCATCTTTGTTGACCGAAAGGGCAGATGTGTGGATACATGAATTGTAATTACTCTGTCATCATATTTTTCCTTAGACTAGCCAGAATAGGAATTATATTGCTTTAGTCTCTTTTTTAAGGCTCACATGGACAATCACTCCATCTGAGGGGCACTAATGATTTTTGGTTTTTTTAATGATGCATAGTTAGATAATTGAAATTTGGTCTTTGAAGGTGTAAATGCTAGAAGGTGCTCATAACGTCACTTCTGTTCAGAATTCAATCAAACAACAGCAAGCCTGTAATAGAGTAGGGTCTTTGACTTGAAAAATTAGCTCTGTCTGTTGAAGTGGACAGGAACAGCACCCCACTTACATGCTCAGTGAAGATCTCTTTCTGAAGCACTTTACGTGCAGGCTGCCTTAGTTCATTTTTAGTCGAGTTTTGCCCCTCTGCAGACCTTGCCCTCATGTTCATTTTGAAGACCCATTTACTAGTACAACCATATTTGGAAGTGAAAAGGCTGTAGATGAATCATTAGGGCATAAGATCCAACCTGTGGGATCTTTCTACAGACTGCGCCAATTGTCTCCAGCATTTTAATGTGTTCTGGACAGCTTGGCCTTCTTGAGTTTTGTTCTGTTTCGTGTAACATTAATCATTTAACACTCCAGGCTAACTACTTATGATTAACTGTTCTTTAATGAAATTTGACAGCTTTCCTTAACATAAATGCACAGCACATCTTGTAACTAGCTAAACAAGCCAACAGCCATTTGGCAAATAATGCATGACTAGCGCTGAGCGGAATTGCTTACCATTGAAGTCCAATCAGTTTCACATTCATCAATGATCCAATAGCTTCCTGACATGTGCAGCTTTTTCCTCATTTCCAACTAATTACCTGAAATCAGCAGATAAAGATGAATAACAATAAGCTATCAAGCAGAGTTCCAGCACACTGACTCAGTGATGAGTGAACATTGGCAGGATTAATCAGCAAATTGGTTTTCAGACTTTTTCCCAATGGACACAAGTCAACATCAGGAGATTGTCAGACAACTTGGCATGATGTGAAAGGTATATTAACACTTTCATAGATCAGCACTATTGACTAGAGGTTCAGTGCACAGACAGACCCTTCAAAATTTCCAAGTGGAAGAAGAGTAAAAAGCGAAAAAAAATTAAAAATGACATAGAATCCTTCTGGTCTCTCTTTGATTATTTCCAAACCAAGAACACAATGCTTATTGTGTGTTGTGTTGTCTTGGGGCTTGATACAATTATTGCCTTGGAAGTTTCCTTGGGGTACATGGAGGGAGTGGGGAGGGTGTTTCCATTCCATCCCTGCTGCATCAGTGTTAATTTATGTAATGCATTAGCCTATCTATTTTAATACAGAAAAATAATTGACTTGCTTTTGAAACTTTTTTAAGAAAACTGCAGACACTCTGTTAGGGTCCGGTCCGGAGCCGCCTTCCGGGTCTTGTTCCGGTCCGCGGACTCCGGACTCCAGGCCTTGCAGCCAGCCCTCCTGTCACCCAGAGCCATTGGATCATCTTGGCTTAAGGAGGTACATCTGTCACCTATTAGGGGGCAGGTGTTTATAAGGGGCTGGGGGACTGAGCCTAGTTGGGGGGGTTGTCCTGCTCCGAAGCTGGTTTAACCTGCTCTGAATCCCGGTCTGCCCTGAATCCTGTTCTGCCTGGGTTCTGACCTGCTCTGTATCGGTTCTGTCCAGGTTCGTCTTGTTTTCCTGCTTCTCTTGTGTGCGCTGGTCCCGCTGTTCCGCTGTATTCGCCTTGCTCGTGCAGTCACGCTGTCTGCTTGCTTCTCCCTATTTACTGGTGTATCCCGGTTGTCCTGCTGCTCACTCTGGACCCAGCTCCCTTCTGTCCCCTTGCCTCCGTTGGGTAAGCCAGGCCGTTGCCGTTACCCCTTGGGTGGTTCTGTCCCTTTCCTCCGTTGCGTAAGCCAGACCATTGCCGTTACCCCTCAGGTGGTTCTGTCCCTTCCTGTCCCTTGCCTCCGTCGAGTAAGCCAGGCCATCGCCGTTAACCCTCGAGTGGTTCTGTCACTCCCTGTCCCTTGCCTCTGTTGGGTAAGCCAGGCTGTCGCCGTTACCCCTTGGGTAGTTCTGTCCCTTCCTGCCCCTTTCCTCCAACTGGGAAGCCAGGCCGTCTGCCATTGCCCTGCACCTGCCCAGGTGTCCGCGCCTTGCCCAGGAGTTATGCGCCCGCCCCAGGGGGCTCTCCTGTCTGTCACGAACTCTGGGATCCTGCTCTGCCTCGCCTGAACTCTGGGATCCTGCTCCGCCTGCCTCACCGGAACTCTGAGATCCTGCTCTGCCTGCCTCACCAGAACTTGAATGAGTCTGAAATGAAAATAGAAAATACTGGAAACACGCACAAAGTGCTGGAGGAACTCAGTGAAATCCAAAAAAATGCACACTCAATACTGGAGGAACCCAGTGGGTCTGACGGAAATCCAGAGCAAATACTGGAACATCATCAATGTCAATGCCACTTTTTCTCTTGTCTCCTAGACATTGTGCTTCATACAGAGTAGAATGTTCTGTAAGTGGGGGTACAGTCTGTAACTAGCATGATGAAAAGTGCAGCTGAGGTATCACGTCCACAGAGGGCGTGAATCCATGAACAACATCCATGAAATCCAAAAAAATGCACACTCAATGCTGGAGGAACCCAGTGGGTCTGACGGAAATCCAGAGCAAATACTGGAACATCCAGCAAGTCACCCCTTCTCTTACTAGGAAGGATAAACTCCACTCTCCACACAATGCTGCATGATGGGTTGGAGAGGAAATCCTTTATTGTATGCAGACAACTGCATTCTATGATTGATTGTCCCTTTGAAGTCTTTATCTACATAATTAGCAGCAGAAATTGAGTGTGATCTCACCCTCTGTGGACGTGATACCTCAGCTGCACTTTTCATCATGCTAGTTACAGACTGTTCCCCCACTTACAGAACATTCTACTCTGTATGAAGCACAATGTCTAGGAGACAAGAGAAAAAGTGGCATTGACATTGATGATAGCAGAAATTGTCCTGTGGCTTTGCATTATCAGGACATCCTTGGCGTTTGTCTACTTCCTGCCAATGGCACTTGTCATACCTTGTTCTGTTCCCCAGGAGTGTATTTCTTCTCTTTTCCTCACAAGCTCATCCATGCTGTTCCTAGAGTAGCAGGGAGCTCACTCCCAACAGTGACCTGTTATCACCTGTGAATTGTCTACCAGCTGGAGAATAATATTTGCCCGACTTTTTTGCAGCCACAAATCTATTCACCTTTAATAGGAAGAGAATTTTGAAATGAACAAGCTGAAAGTAATGAATTGTTTTTCTTTCTCTCTCTGGGTGTGACGTCCAGAAGGCCTTATTCCTCTGAGACTTATCAACTTTGGTTCCACTAAATGCATTTTTATCCTCAATGCCTTTGGAAGTGTTGATGGTAAATCTGTTGTTGGACTAAATAATATTTATTGACTGTGCAAAATCCTGATAATTATAGATCAGTACTATCCAATATGTGTTATTGGTCAAAATGTCAAAAGGAGTGTCAGTCACTGGGGAAGATGCAGAATTAATTCAGGGAGAGGATGTTAAAAGGATAAAGGTGGTATATGCCACGGGTATGGGGTTCTTGGGGTTTGTGGGATGGGCGGGTGCCTGGTAAAGGCAGCCATTGAAATAAAACTAGAGGAAAAGAATTTTAACAAAGATGAAGGACTCGCTGTAAGTAAGAACTGGAATTTACCATAGATTTCGCACTATAGAGCGCACCTGATTAAAAGCCGCTGGCTCTAATTTTAGAAAGAAAATCAATTTTGTACTTGTACAAGCCGCACCGGATTTTAGGCCGCACCGGATTTTCGGCCGCAGGTGTCCCACGTTGTAATATGAGATATTTACACAGAAAGATATTACACGTGAGGATTTTTTAACTTTTAATTAAATCCATATGGTAACATAAACAAATACATATTGCAAATGCTTTTTTTCGAACCGTGCCTGTAACGCGGCTACTTTTAAATATACGTTGCGTATACTTTTTTACTGAACAACATTCCAATATCTCCTAACGACTGGTAAAAAATATATATACTGCAGCCTACCAGGAAAAGTTATTGATCGCCTTTAACTTAAAAGCAGCGTTCGCTCAGATCTAATGCCGCTCCCCCCCATCTTCCCGTTTATCGCAAACCGGTATTTCCCACAAGACGCGGCGAAACCAGGTGTGACGTCATAGCATCCCGCGATGTAGTACAGAAAACAAATATAGTTAAAACACTTCTAACTTTAACTAGAAATTACTAACAAATGAATTACTAAGCGAAAATATTATAAACTAAATAACTGCCATAAAGGCAGCACAATGCTTTTCTTCGAGTGTTTTCCATGTTGATGAGGGTGAGTACAAATGACTGATTTACAATAATTTAATTGTGAAAGTGCGCTTGATTTATCGTACAATTTCATTGGACCTCTGTGAACTACTCATCAATTTTATTGGTCTACTGTTACGAGGCAAATTTTTTTGGCGGCATGAAAAAAAATCATGCATTAGCCGCACCGTAGTAAAGGCCGCAGTGTTCAAAGCTGTTCAAAATGTGGGAAAAAAGTAGCGGCTTATAATCCGACATCTACGGTAATTGTAAACAGCGTGGGAGAGCAGAAACTTGATCAGATGAGGATTAACCAATCTAGAGGGACAGACTACCGGGGTATAAATACCACTGGACTAGACATATCCAGGCATCATCCCTGAATAAGACAGCAGAGTCTATCATCAAAATGTTGGCTATAATTGATACCCGTACCCAGCTGGAAGCCCGAAGGATTTGTTCCCACAAGCAGCTGTGGAGGCCAGGTCATTGGGTAATTTTAAGGCAGGAGCTGATAGAATCTTGATAAGTTAGAGTGTGAAAGATTATAGGGAGATGGCAGAAGAATGGGGTTGAGGGGGAAATGGATCAGCCATGATGAAATAGCAGAGCAGTCTCAATGGGTTGAATGGCCTAACTCCATTGTAGGTCTTATGAAAATAGTTGCTGAAATGTGATGCCTACAATATGGTATATTGTACCTGTCTATATATGTACCAGAATTTTGTTGAAACTTAATTACGTTTCTTTAGTGAAGTGTTGAAGTTCAGCACTGGTGTGGGTAGGCTTATATTAAGAAAAGCATCTTCTTTTATTACCAACTGCATTGGTGGACTTTCGAAGGAAACCAGCCTGGCAGCAAAAATTCCCACAGACCTTCTAGCATACAGGCTGGGAAATTTGCCTGCTGAAGCCATGACAAGTTACCCTAAGATCTATGATTTGAACTATGCATGTAGTTACTGCAGTAAATCATTTTATTATAATCATTTTTTAAATTTTATTTTATGAAGAGATACAGCACGGTAACAGGCCTTTCCAGCCCAATGAGCCCAAGGCGCCCAATTCCACTCATTTGACCAATTACCTTATTAAACCATACTTTGGAATGTGGGAGGAAACTTAAGCAACCAGAGGGAATCCCCATCATCCCAAGGAGAGCATACAAACTCCTTGCAGTAGTGGTGGAATAGAACCAGGGTCACAGGCATTGTTAACTGCTAAACACCTGTTATTAATTAATGATTTACATGTAGGAATAGATTTTTGTTGCTTTACTATTTGTGTATGTAGCATCCGTGACCCAATTTACCCCCGTTCGCTTAGGGTGAACCGCTGTCGCCCCACCAACAGTGCAGTCACTTCGGTGTAAATACGGTGTAATGCCCCCCCCCAGTACACGCTCACAACACAAATATCAGATAATACTCCAGAGGCGAGTAAATAATTGCAACTTTATAGTTATTTCTTAGTGATGGGTGGGTTAGTAGAAATGGATAACCTGAAGGCGCCAAATCAGTAAGTTTATCATTTTGTGCACATAACATTTTAATACGTTGGAGTTCACGCCTCCAGTTCCATCCGCAATTACCTTCTGAGCCTTCGGCCACTGACCCAAACCACCGACGTCCAGTATCCGCTGCCCTGGAACCGCTGTCCGCTTCTCACACGTCCGTCCTCCTCGCCCGCCTCCCAAAAAAGACCGCAAACTCCCACTCAACTCACACATACAAGATAGCATGACAATTCTCCGTTGGTTAGTTCCCCCCTTATCTGCAGTTATAACCAAAACATTCCAGATACAGAAACCCATTACAGCATTAAGTAACATTACAGAGAAGCCATTTTGTTAGCCTGAACAGTTAACACCACAGTAAATGGTACTGAAAACCCTACATGTATATACACATAGTAAAGCAACAAAAATCTATTCAACATGCATTTCTACGCACACACACAGACACGTGTCTTTATGTGTGTAGAAATGCACATAAAATATACAATTTAAGTTATTACAGCAAAAAAACATACTTCACAAATTGCACATAGCTTTGGTTTGAAATGCAACATGGTGAAGTCCTCCAAACAGATAATGAGGCAAATTCGTTTGTGTAACAGACGAAATAGTTGATAAGCTAC
The DNA here is from genome assembly GCF_048418815.1 of Hemitrygon akajei. Lineage (NCBI taxonomy): Eukaryota > Metazoa > Chordata > Chondrichthyes > Myliobatiformes > Dasyatidae > Hemitrygon > Hemitrygon akajei. The sequence goes on from NC_133145.1 coordinate 34,927,451, forward strand.
AAAATGATCAAATTATCCCATAATGATTAAACATACCCATAGATGGCTATGGGTACCCCAGGTAATTTCTAAAGTAAGTACATGTTCGGCACAGCATTGTGGGCTGAAGGGCCTGTATTGTGCTGTAGGTTCTCTATGTTTCTATCTTTTTAAAAATCGTTCACTATTTCCCAGAGTGGCGAAATGACCCAAATTATTTGGGGCCTGAAGTAATGACTAGAACTACAATGGAAATAGAAGTGCATGTTGGTAGTAAATAACACAGCAATCAAAACCAACCTCTCTCAATTAGTACATCAAAATTGATATTAAAATATATTAATTAGATCCCAAGCTCTTAAAAAATGAATCAGTTAATTCGCTCTGATTTGTAGCCAGAAAAGAATTAAAGCATGTTGATGAAAATGTGGGATAATTTTAAAAGCCTGAGTTCACATAGTACTATATAGACCACATTTTAATGCTCATTAAAATCACCATGTTTATCAGCATAATATAATCCTGTCATTTGTTAGATAGATATTAAATAATGTGTAGACGGATGTACAATCCATCAGATGTAATCAAACAGATACAACTTTCTCCAAAGCTGGGAATGGTAATGTTGATGCACCAGAAGGATATTACCCATTAGATTTATGCCCTTTATCTTAAGCATTGCTGTTGGAGAGTAACATACTATATGTTCTGGTATTTGCTTCCAAGTGAGTTCATGGGCTACAAGCGATACCGAAAATTCATTTAAAAAATCTGTATCCATTTCTCATACAAGCTTGCATTATTATTTGTGTATGTGTGTTCATTATTTAGTCAGAATTTTAAGTGATTAAAAAGTTGGTTCTGAATCTAGAAGAGACTTCAGCTAGCCAAACACTGATTTTTCAGTAAATTGTAAAAATAACATTAAAACCCATTGGTCTGAGCTGCGCCTGAATCACTCCTCATCACTTTAATGTCTGCAAATTGTTTTCTAGTTTAAATATAACACATACTTCATTCCAAAACTGATCAAAAAGGTTCAAAGGTTCATAGCTACGTTTATTAACAAAGTATGCACGCAATATACAACTCTGGGATTCATCTTTTCCATACAGCTGTGAAATGAAGAAAACCATGGAAGCTGTTCAAAGAAAAACATCAATCTCCCCGCCAGCATAAAAAAAACAAATCATTCAAGTGGCAAAAAGAACAATTACACCCCATGCGAAAAGAAACTCGTCGCACAAACAATGATAAGAACAACCACCTCCCACGTGAAAATAAACACTGTGCAAATGGCAACAAGAATATCAAACCCCAAACCTCAACCGCCCAAAAGAAAAAACAAATCGTGCAAACTGCAACACAAAAGAATGGGTTAAAACACAGAACATAAAAACATAAAACTGAAAAAGTCCAATTTGAACTAGTAAATACGTTCTGTAACTTCCATCCATAAATCACAGAACTTCAGTAACATCCTCTGACAGCATCAGGGGAGAGGGAGAGAGGGGGAGGGACACCATTCAAACACAGAGGCTTTCCCTCGAGAACAGATAGCAAGAGATCCATCACACACAGACACCTTCTCCAGCGGCAGCAAGCAGTAGACCATCACTATATAATCCTGCAGATCATTTTCTATTTTAAGAGGAATCTTTTGTTTCAACATCCTGGTTGATAATGTACTAGCTCCATTATTGAATAATGCACTTAAGGAGGCTGATTTATTTTGTTCTTGTTTCACAAGGTGTTTAAATTCAAGTCAGCAGCTTGCTGTACAATGGCAAAAGTTATAGAATGTACTTACTGTCCATTACTCCTCTGGTCCATCATCTCAAGTTCAAGGTCAAGTTCAGTTTAATTATCATTCACCCATTCATGAATATGCATTAATACAGCCAAATGAAATAGCATTACTCTGGAGCAAAGGTGTAAAGCACAGTACCAACAGTTATACACAGCACAAGGTATATATAAGAAAGCAAGCACATATACTCTATAGGTGTGCAGCTAGGCACAGCTCAAATGCCATCTATAAATTTGCTGATGACATAACTATCGTTGGTAGAATTTTAGATGGTGACGAGAAGATGTGCAGGAGCGAGAGATACCAGCTAGTTGAGTGGCATCATAGCAACAACCTTGCACTCACTGTCAGCAGGACCAAAGAATTGGTTAAGGATTTCAGAAAGGGTAAGAGGAGGGAACATACACCTGTCCTCATCGAGGGATCAGAAGTGGAAAAGGTGAGCAATTTCAAGTTCCTGTGTGTCAACATCTGTGAGGATCTATCCTGGGCCCAACATATTGATGAGTCACAAAGAAAGTACAACAGCACCTATACTTCATTAAGAGTTTGAGGAAATTTGAGGAGAAGACACTTGCAAATTTCTACAGATGTACTGTGGTGAGCATTCTAACTGGCTGCATCACCATCTGGTATGTGGGGTGGGGAGGGCCACTTCACCAGACCAAAGTAAGCTGCAGAAAACTGTAAACTCAGTCAGCTCCATCATGGGCACTAGCCTCCCCAGCATCAAAAAACGTTGCTATAAAAAGCAGCATTCATCACGAAGGACCCCCAGCACCCAGGGCATATCCCCTTCTCATTTTTACCGTCAGGGAGGAGGTACAGGAGCCTGAAGGAACACACACGATTCAGAAATAGTTTTTTCCCCTTTTTCATCAGATTCCTGAATGGATATTGAACCCATGAACACTACCTCACTAATTTATATTCTCTTTTTGCACTAGTTATTTAATTTAATTTTCTAAATATGCATCCTCTTCTTACAGTAATTTACAGTTTTTATCATTATGTACTGCAATGTGCTTCTGCTGCATATCAAATTACATGACATATGCTAGTAACATTAACCCTGGTTCTGATTCTAAGAGAGCAGTAAAATACATTTGCACACAAAAAATATATAGTCAAAGTCCCTGTGTCCGTGAATGTTGCTGCAGTCTGCAGTTGAACACAAGCTGACTTGTCTTCTGCTGAACGAACACTGGGGGACAGCACTCTGCCTCTGGCGCTCTAGTGGAGTGCACCAACACTGATGCCTCTCTCCTGTAAACAGGATGAACAGGGTGGCTGTAAACAGGCAACACCATAGCTCGAGGCCTAGTCCCCGTTACAACTGAGGCCATGCATCTCTGTCTGTCCTTGGCCATATACTGTCGCACACAGATGCAGAAGGATTCTTCATTGCTCTTCCTGTAACAGTCAGGGTTGTTAGCCCTGAGCTGTGTTTCCAAACCTGGTGGACCACTCTTAGTCTAGCCTCTACTCTTCTCCCCATTTGGCATGGGTGATCATACCAAGAGCCAAAGTATAAGGCCCTAAATCCAGCCAGCATAATACATAGGGTCATTAAGGTATGCAAGCCTCCAAACAGCAACATGGTTGTGGTCTTCATGGAAGAATAGAAAGTATTTCCATAATATTACAACTTTTTATCAGAAGCTATTTATTTTCAGGTATTTGATGGGTTTCCTCTGTCTTTCAAAAATGTAGTTTATATGGTTATTCATGCTTCATTTTTGTTTTCCTTGTTATTAAAAGCAGTTATATATCATAATCTCACCACTTCATTTATCCTGTTGATAGAGGATCACATTAAATGAAAGAATTATTTGCCACATTACTTCTGCTTAGGCTGTATGTTATCATTTCTGGCAACGCAGAAGATGTGTATGTGCATATAAGGAATTGGTCTCCAGGAACCTTGGCATACTGCATAGGATTTGTTTGCCTTTGAAAGCATGTTATCCATTTCCTTGGAAGCTCAGTAGTCTGCTCTCTTGAGTAATAAAGCATTATAGAGCAAATTTTTGTTGTATTTGATTTGAAGTTTGTGTTGATTAGTCATGTTTTAGCTAGTAATATGGTGAATTGATGAACTTTGGGATAAAAAATAGAAAATTTGACAAATACCCATGGAGAGAGAAACAGAATTACTGTTTCATATAAATGATCTTGTTCTAAACTGGGAAAAGTTAGAAACCAGATGTGTTTCATCATTCAAAGTTATTGGAAGGGTAGAGAAAACTAAGTGAACATCTATGATATGATGGTCACCAAGAGAGATTGGATGACACAAGTTGTGGCAGTGCTGGGTACAATAGACCATTAGTCATGGCTGATGTGTCTGAAGAGATGCAAATGAAAGAAATGCACGAAAAAAGAGAAAGAAATGGTAACAATGTTGGAACTTCAGTTAAAGAATCTCAAGTTAAATAATGCTGGAAATAAAAGGTTAGGTAGCAGTGATAGCTGTTCCATTCCCTCACCAAAGCAGACAGGGCTCTCAATCATTTGTGTTCCATTTTCCACACTTCTGCTCTCACTCAGAACAAGGCTCTCTCTCACCTTCACCCTAACCAGCCTCCTCAATTTTAATTTCTAGTACTTTAAAATGATGTCATCTCCTGGCACATTTTCCCTTTCAGGAATCCAAATGAACTCTTCCCTTCTCATGTCTTTGATTTACTCTCCTTCTCAAAACGCCCATGCAATCCCAGGAGATGCAAAACTTGCTCCTTCTCTTTTTACCTTTCCTAATTTCCAAGGATTCTGTTCGTCCAGACGAAGCAATGACTCATTTATTCTTTTTCTGATTAAATATACTGCAGTCAGTGACAAGATCCTAAACGTTTTCTCCTTAACACTGGATAAAGCAAACAGAAACTGGGTAATTTCTTTGGAAAACACTCCCCTTCAGTCCATAGGGGATGTTCTCAATTTCAAGTTACAGGTCACTTTAATTTTCCATCCAGCTCCCACACCAATCTTTCAGTTATTTCAGACTTTCATCAACTGGAGTTCGCTTGGTTTTCAAGATCTAAATTTGGAGCAGGGTATCTGTTACTGACTTTATCCACTTATTATTACTGGAAATGCAAACATTCAATTTTTCGATGAGTTGATCAGGACAGAGGTGAGGGCAAAGTTGAACAAATGATAATGACCTGGTCAACCTAGCTTCTAATTCTAATCACTCCTTATCTTCATAAGGTCCTATTTTGAACTCTCCATCTCTACTTCCATTAATGAGGAGTCCATTGACCATGAAGCCATTAATTCCCACGTCTATCTTGTTTCATCATTACTTCCTGTTAGGATTCAAATACATTCTTCCAGCTTCTCCATCTCTGTTGTACATTTTCATAGAATGCTACATCCCACAGCAACATCTACAGGAAGTCTTCCTTTCTGCTAATTTGAATATTCTGTGACCCTTGATCTGTCCTTCACATTTCCTGCATGCATTTCAGTGACACAGAGTATACAAACTAACATTACCTTCCAATAATTGGCTTTAGTTGGCAGCAGCACTTGAAATGAGGCGGTCTGAAACAGGAACAAGACAAAACACACTCCTGAAGTGCTACTTAAATGCTAGATTTTCCATTGATAACAAAATGGAAATATTTGGAAAGAGAATGATTATGTGAAAAGTCAGCCATGCATTCGAGACAGATTTTGCTAAGGATAAAAAAAAATCAAAGTATGTTCATTTGGATTAAAATGCAGGGAATAGAAAACTGGGCTTAGATTGGATAAACGTCACTGAATGGAATCTGGTAAACTCGATTGGTAAATCTGGTAAATGCGATAGGTTAGTTACAGGTGCAAATTATCATTTGGAATTTAAAAAAAAATGCAATAGTAAAGATCTGAACTAAAAAAAGCGAAGAATGAGGAAATATTTTTATACAAGCATTCTGACTGGTATTTTAATGGTAATATCAATTTTTACTTCTGAAATTTTAATTCTAGTGAAGTCAATAGAATGAATGGCAAAGGTGGAGTTGAATGTCAGTCACTATTTTGGCCTGAGTTTCTTGGCTATCAAGTCTCCCTTGATCAAAAGTTATCGTGCAATGAACTATAGAACACCATCTGCTAAGGTGACTTTCTCCCCAAGGGAGTGGGGGATTGGTGCTTTGATAAGGAGTTGACAATTTAAGATTAAACATGAATCTGTGTATTGCCAGTTCAGTGGATGCTTAGTCAAGGCAATTTATTCAGGAAATAGTTCTTAACAAAAAAATATTTCTGGATATAATAACTAATTTATAACAATTTATAGCTATTCTATTTGCATATTTAAAATATCAAAAGCAAAAGTTTTCTCAGAGAATTCATTTTAACATCAATCATAGTGGGGTGTCAATGATGTTGAAGTAATACTGAATACACATAATGTCTTACAACTCAGATGCAGCCTAATGCTTTTACTGGTGTTTGCCATGGTGTTTAAATACATATATTATTGAATTCGCAATCCAATTCCCAATGATGTTCACAGCAAAACGCAAAGTATAATTTGTCATCAATCTAAATTCTTCACTATCAGGTGATATTTAACAGAAAACTGAAAGGCCATAGGAATCACTGATGTATGTTGTGGTATAATGGTGTGGAATTTTCACTTTGCATCTTGTCCTCTTATTCTTACTGCATACAGCCTGGAGTGTGTGTTCCTTGCTCTGTCATTGTAAAAAAAATCTGTCTCCCAGCTGTTTTGCAAGTCCCTTTCTGATATCTGTTGTGTCTTCCTCGATGTGGAAACTAAAAATACTAAAATCTATAGATAGAGGAGAGTTTTTTTTCATGTAATGCAGAAATCCAAGGCAGAAATGCACCAATAACTTCTAATCTTGATAATGGGAATTAAACCTTGAAACATGCTTACAATATTTTATTTTCATAGAACATTACTACCACAGAGTGGAATTTAGATGGGAGGAAGTAGCCCCGAGAGATTTCTCAATGTTGGTTTTGGATCTCATGGAATTTCAGGAAGTCAGGTCAGATACGGGGAAGCCAATTCTGTAGCTTATTTCTTGCTGTTCTTTCTCAGCTGATGAGTCACATATGTTGAAGACCCATATCATAGACAATGAGAGGATAAAGGGCATCGACTGCCCCTTGTAATGGGGGACATGATTTCAAGACCATTGACCAAGCTGGCCTAGACAGTTGATAGATGAACTCAAGAGAAGAGCTTACTTGACCTTACCTTCACTAATTAAGCTATCACAGATGTATCTGACCATGAAAACATGGGTTGGAGTCATCACCATATTGCAGACATTCCCTTCTTTTCTCTCTACCTCTACCTCCTTTCTGAATCTTAAAGAAAACTTGTTTTCTTACATTCCATTTCCGATAAAAGATCCTCAAGCTGAAATGCTAACTCTGGTTTGTCTGTCGAGTGTTTCCAATATTTTCTGCTTTTGTTTTGAAAAACCATAACTTCCTTGTGATGAAACAAAAAGGCTCACAGTCACATTTAAGTCGACTTTCCAAATATTGTATAGTAGTGCCATCATGCTGATTGGAATTGAGTCAGAAAAGATTCAGATTTATTTATCGCAGGTACATCAAAATGGTAACATGCAATGTTTATGTTAACAACCAACCCATCAAAGGATGCACTGGGGGAATCCCACAAATGTCACCACACATTTCAGTGTGAAAATAGCATCCCCAGGACAACAACGAAACAAAACAAAACATGCCTCTTTCCCACCCAACCACCCACACACCTCCTCACACAAAGAGATAGGCTTCCAACCCAAGGTGAGGCCACCTCTAGGCCTCCGGTCCTAGAATCTCAACTTCTGGACTCGCACAGACCTCTGACTGACCTGAGGGGTTATGGACTTCGTGCCTCCTCTCTGCATGGACCACCTATCCTGGGAATCACCGAACACTGGTCATCATCCTCAGTGCCAAACCTGGGCCTTGAATCCATTACATGCAGAGACCTCCGACCACAGAACTTGCTGATCCGGGGATAAGGGATCACTAGCCCCCGTTTCTCCTGCCTGTATAAACCTCCAACCCAGGTGTCACTGACCCGGAGATTGCTGGTCTCCATCCTCAGCAACTACTGACCCAACATTGGGGATCAGTGACCTTTGACTGCTGAATACCTGGACCCTGAATACCAGTTCCTGCCCCAACCTCTAACTCTACCTCATTACTTCCCTGAACCCTAACTTGACCTATAGTTCCAACTCTGTGCCCACCAGCTCACACACTGCCATACTGTCCCCAAAACCATTCTTGTGAAGCTAAGTTAGAGCCACAACCTCAACAGACATTTCAGCTTGGTGCCATCTTGCAGTTCAACACGTGGCATCCATGAAGTACCATAAGGTATAGTCAACAGCAGTGTTGTATTCTACCAGAATTCGTAATCATGTAGCCTATCATACTCTTTATCATCCGTGAGCTTGAGGCCATATACAGACAGTACAGTCAGTGGTGGTGATGTTGCTGTTCTCTTAGCTTCTAAGTCTTCAACATGAAGGAAAACTGATTCATTAGCAGAGGAAAAGTTGTAAACTATAATGTTGCCCAAACCTTGTTAGAATTGATTTCTTGGTATCTGGAGGAGTGTGGAAGAGCATACGACATGTAATAGGTTTCAATAGGTACATTTAATATCAGAGAAATATGTACAATATACATCCTGAAATTCTTTTTCTTTGCAAACATCCACAAAAAGTTCAGTGCCCTGAAGAATGAATGACAGTTAAATGTTAGAACCCTAAAGCAACCCCCCAGCTCTCACTTCCCATGCATAAACAGCAGCAAAATGACAACACCCCTCCCCACCAGCAAAAAGCATCTGCACCCTCCACTGAGCACACAAGTGCGCAGCAAAGCTTCAATAAAGACACAGACTTGCAGTACCCTAAAAACTACTTGTCCACCCGGTATTCAAAATACAAGCTCTCCTTCTCCCTAATAGGGGAAAAAGAGGTGTCCCTATTTCACAGCGGGAGGAGAGACATAACAAAATAGCTCACCGATTTATGATGTTAAAAGTCTGTTGTGTCACTTTTTCCGAGCTCTGTGCCAAAAGAAATCAGGTCTCTGGGCACACAGCCAGCTCACTGCTTTCGATCTACGGTGTACACCCACGACACACCCGTTTTCTGCTGTGGCGCCAACCTCGAATTTTCCCGCCTCCAGATCCACAAAAATCCAGCGTCCTGAAGGTGCGCTAGGCTTTCAGGCCGCGTTCTTGGCATATTGAAAAGCGGCCGGTTATGGGGCCCTGAAAGTGGGTCCCATTCCCACAAGGAACCAAAGTCAGTGTATAACTCCAGGTCAGGGTCTTCAAAAGAACCCTGAAAATGGAGAAAGATATTAAAGATAGAAATAGAGCTGTTTCTGAAGATGCAAGCAAAGGAGTCACTGTTAGGAACCATCGTCCTAAGCTCCGGCCTCCGTATTACCAGGATTATCTAAAAAATGAGGTGCACAGGGCCACATTTAGGTGTTAGGTTTTAGTAATGTGAAAAGCAGCAAATTAAATCCAGATCCATGTAATTTTATAAATGAATGATGAGGCCACATTGCATATGCCAATGATCAATTGAACAACTAGTGTGAAAAGGTGGCTATTACTATCTACATCGTCAATGGTGTCAGGATGACTGTGAGTGGGAAAGACAGGGCAGAATCATTTACAGCTCTCTTTGAACTATCTTGGCCTCTTCCTGGAGCTTTCATAATCATAGAACGTTCCTGGGCCAAATTTGATTTACTCTGTAGTGTCAAGCAGCAGCTCCATCCTTTGGGTAAGGACATTAGCTTGACAGTGTCTTGACTGCATTCTGAAGATTTCCACTTTTAGAACCTTATAAACATTCAGTCAAGACATTCCAATAAAATTACAATACTGATATTTACCCGATAATATGCAATGTTCTCCAATACATCCTATCTACAAAGCAGGACCAATTAATCCTACTAATTACCATAATTATCTTCTCAGTCATCAGTAAAGTGATGGACAGTTCTCTCAATGATAATATCAAGCATTGCCATACACAACAATAACTCTTTAACTTGCTCTATCTGATTTTCACGAGGACCATTTGGCCCCTGTCCCAATTAAAATCGTCAACAAAGATGGAGAAAAATCTTCATTTCAGATCAGTTAATCGTGTACCAATATTTTTATTAATCTCCTTTATGACAGATTCCTTAACATCTTGAACTTATATTTTTATATGGGTGTTAGAGGATCCGTCACTCCAATAGTACAACTAAATTTTTAGCTCAGGTCAATGGCTATGAATTCAGATGTAGTGAATATATATGGAACATAGAAATTTCAGGAACATTACAGGCCCTTCAGCCCACAATGTTGTGCTGACAATGTAACCAACTTTAGAGACTGCCTAGAATTTCCCTAGTGCATGGCCCTCTATTTTTCTAAGCTCCATGTAACTATCCAAGAAGTTCCTAAAAGACCCTATTGTATCCATGAACATCACTGCCACCAGCAGTTCATTTCATGCACCTTCCACTCTCCGTGTGAAAAGCTTACTCCTGACAGCCCCTTGGTACCCATTTCCAAGCACCTTAAAACTGTGCCCCCTCATGTTAGCCATTTCAGCCCTGGGAAAAAGCTCCTGACAATCCACATGATCAATGCCTCTTCCTCCTTCACTCCAAGGAAAAGGCAAAGTTCACTCAACCTATTCTCACGAGTTATGCCCTCCAATCCAGGCAACATCCTTGTAAATCTCCTCTGCACTCTCTCTATAGTATCCACATCATTTCTGTAGTGAGGCAACCAGAACTGAATACAGGATTCCAAGTGGTGTCTGCCCAATGTCTTATACAGCTGTAACATTACCTCATGGCTCTTGAACTCAATCCCATGCTTGATGAATGCCAACACACCATTGAAATCCATATACGCTACATCCACTGCTCTACCTTGACAAAGCCATTCTGACTCTCCCTAATCAGATAATCAGATTATGTCTCTCCAAATGCTCATAAATCCTGCCTCTTAGGATCTTCTCCAACAACTTGCCCACCACTGAAGTTAGACTGACGGGTCCATAATTTCCTAGGTTAAATCTACTCCCTTTCTTGAACAAGGGAACAACATTTGCAACCCTCCAATCTTCCAGTGCTTCTCTTGTCCCCATCAATGATGCAAAGATCATCATAAGAGGATCAGCAATCTCTTCCCAGACTTCCCACAGTAGCCTGGATTATAACTCATCCGGTCCCGGCAATTCATCTAACTTAATGCTTTTCAAAAGGTCCAGCACATCTTCTTTCTTAATGTCTATATGCTCAAGCGTTTCAGTCTGCTGTAAGTCATCCCCACAATTTCCAAGATGTTTTTTCCCTTTTGAATACTGAAACAAAGTATTTATCAAGTATCTCCACTACCTTCTCTGACTCCATGCACATTTCCACTATCACAACAGATTGGTCCTATACTCACATGGCTCATACACTTGCTCTTCATATGCTGGTAGAATGCCTTGGGGTTTTCCTTAATCCTGCTCACCAAGTTCTTCTCATGGCTCCTTCTGGCTCTCTTAATTCCATTCATAAGCTCCTTCCTAGAAAACTTGTAATTTTCTAGAGCTCTAACAGTACCTAGTGTTACACAGGGTGACAGAGGAGAACCCAAGTGCAGGATACTGGCACGTCAACTCAGTTGGGGAGGCTGACATATACCTGAACGTAGAGCAGGAAACCAGAGGAATCTTGACAAGGAGACGGGATTCACAGAGACTCTCTAGAGACTAGAGCGGAACTTAGAACTGCCGGTTCTAATCAAAACAGGGAACAAAGTGTCACACAAGAATCAACCAACAAACTGGCAAACTGTGATAGAGTTGTCCTGGTATTTATTTCCCAGTCTCTGATGAAAGCCAGGTGTACGATTATTGGGTAACTAGCAGCAATTGACTGAAATTGGGGCATGATCAGGGAGAAAAGTGTTAAAGGGGAACGGCCAACCAGAACCATGCCAGTAGACCCCGCCTCAATGGGAGCCTCCCGGCGTTCCTCCAGGCCTGTCTGGATGGTCCCGATGGAAGTCCTGGATGAGGGAAGGATCCAGGATAAAGGAGCGGGGGACCCAGGAACGTTCTTCAGGACCGTACTCCCCCCCCCCAGTCCACCAGGTATTGGAGGCCCCTGCCCCGACGCGCACATCTAGCAGTCGTCGGACAGTGTATGCCGGATGGTTGTCGATGAGCCGGGCAGGGGGAGGAGTCTCAGCTGGGGGATACAAAGGGCTGACGGAGACTGGTTTTATCTGGAACACATGAAAGGTTGCGTGAATACGCATGGATTTAGGCAGCGTGAGGACGACCGCTGTGGGGTTGTTAATTCTTTCGATCTTGAATGGTCCCAGGAAGTGGGGGGGGGGCGGGTTTCCTAGGTACTAGGGCGTATTTGAGCGGGATGTCCTTGGCGGAAAGCCACACCATCTGCCCCGGTTGGTACTCTGGTGCTGGAGTCCGGTGTCGGTCGGCCGTTTTCTTATTTCGGTTTGTCGATCTGAGTAGGGCCGTGCGAGTCTCCTCCCAAACCTTCCGGCACCGATCAACATGGTCCCGGACCGATGGTACAGCGATCTCTTCTTCCTGAGTGGGGAACAGCGGGGGTTGGTACCCAAGGGAGCACTCGAACGGGGACCTCCCAATGGCAGAGCTCACCAGGGAGTTGTGGGCGTACTCAATCCATGGGAGATGGTCGCTCCAGGTTGACGGGTGGTTTGCTGTTACGTTGCCTCCAGGTCTTGGTTGACTCGTTCCATCTGCCCGTTTGTCTGGGGGTGGAAGCCGGATGACAGTCTGGCCGTTGCTCCTAGGGCTCGACAGAAGGCTCTCCATACCTGCGAGACGAACTGGGGACCCCGATCGGAGAGGGTGTCCGCGGGGATTCCGTGGGGGTGGAAGATGTGGTGGACTAGAAGATCTGCGGTTTCTTGCAAGGGTGGGAGTTTAGGGAGGGCCACAAAATGCACCGCCTTGGAGAATCGGTCTACCACGGTGAGGACAGTTGTGTTTCCGCGGGAAGGGGGTAGGCCGATGACGAAGTCTAAAGCAATGTGGGACCAGGGACGACCAGGTGCCGGTGGGGAACGGAGTAATCCCGCAGGTGGCCGATGGGAGGCTTTTCCACGGGCGCAGACGGAACATGCGGAAACATGGTGTCAGTGTCCATGGAGGGCCACCAGAAATGCCTCTTCAGGAGGGTCAGGGTCCAATCGATTCCGGGATGGCAGGCGAAGCGAGAAGAGTGCCCCCACTGTAGGACCTGCGATCGAACAACATCGGGTACAAATAGGCGATTGGGAGGTCCAGTGCCTGGGTCGGGATGCGTCCTTTGGGCCTCTTTGACTTTGGACTCGATCTCCCAGGTGAGGGCAGACACTACACAGAAATCCGGAAGAATGGTCTCGGGGTTGGGAAGATCCTCCTTGGAAACGTATTGGCGGGAGAGGGCATCGGGCTTCCCGTTTTTGGACCCCGGACGATGGGTGAGGGAGAACCTGAACCGGCCAAAAAATAATGCCCGACGGGCCTGGTGGGAATTCAGGCGTTTGGCGGTCTGGATATATTCAAGATTCTTGTGGTCTGTCCAGACGATAAATGGGTGTTCCGCCCCCTCCAACCAATGCCTCCACTCTTCCAACACCAGTTTGTCCGCTAGTAGCTCCCGGTTCCCCACGTCGTAGTTTCGTTCAGCGGGAGACAGTCGGCGAGAGGCGGCGGCACAGGGATGTAGTTTCTGATCCGGGCCCGAACGTTGGGACCGTACCGCTCCCACCCCGGAGTCAGAGGCGTCAACCTCCACAATGAACTGACAGGAGGGGTCCGGTTGAACCAGAACAGGAGCAGACGTGAAACGCCTCTTCAGTTCGGCGAATGCTGAGTTCGCCTCAGAGTTCCAAAGGAAAGGGGTGGCAGGTGAGGCAAGTTGGGTAAGGGGAGCCGCCACCTGACTGTAGTTTCTGATGAACCGGCGATAGAAGTTTGCAAACCCCGGGAACCATTGGAGTTGCTTGCGGTCAGTGGGTTTGGGCCACTCTGCCACAGCCCGGATCTTCTCGGGATCAGCTCTCACCTGTCCCCTCTCGATGATAACCTAGGAAGCTGACCGAGGGGATGTGGAATTCGCATTTCTCTGCCTTTATGAATAATTTATTCTCCCCCAGCCTCCGCAGGACTTGACGGACATGGTGCACGTGTTGCTGGGGACTGCTGGAAAAGATCAGGGTGTCATCCAGGTAGACAAACACAAAGCGGTTAAGGAAGTCTTTTAGTACATCGTTAATCAAGGCTTGAAAAACTGCGGGGGCATTGGTGAGGCCGAAAGGCATGACTAAGTACTTGAAGTAGCCTAAAGGGGTATTGAAAGCCATCTTCCACTCATCCCCCTCCCTTATCCGGACCAAATGGTAGGCGTTTCGGAGATCCAACTTCAAGAAGATGGGTGCTCCATGAAGTGGCTCGAACGCAGAACATGAGGGGCAGTGGGTACTTGTTCTTAATGGTGATATGATTTAGGCCTCGATAATCGATGCAGGGACGGAGAGAGCCACCCTTCTTCCCCACAAAGAATCCAGCACCCACTGGGGAGGATGAGGGTCGAATAATGCCCGCCGTGAGAGACTCACTAATATATTTCTCCATGGCTTCTTTCTCAGGCCGGGACAAGTTATACAGGCGACTGGTAGGTAACGAGGCCCCGGGGAGAAGGTCGATAGCAGTCATACGGGCGGTGTGGAGGCAGGGAAAGAGCACGTTGCTTGCTGAATACCTGTCCCAGGTCATGATATTCTGTGGGAACTCTGGACAAGTCGAGGGTTTCAAAGACGGGCGAGGTCACTGTATCCTCCCTAGAGGATAGGGCCGACTGCAGATAGGTGGCGTGGCAAAACGGGCTCCAGCTGGCTATCCTCCCGGTAGACCAATCAATGCAAAGATTATGGCGGCGTAACCAGGGGTATCCGAGTACTATCGGGGCTTGAGGAGAGGAGATTAGGTTAAATTGTACCTGCTCCCGATGATTCGCAGAGAGGATCAAAGACAGTGGTGGGGTACAGTGAGTGACTCGAGCCAGAAGTCTTCTGTCCAGTATCCGCCCTTCCAGAGGGGTAGACAACGGCTCCCGAGGGATTCCGGCCTGAGCAGCTATGTCTTCATCCAACAGATTCCACTCAGCACCGGAGTCTATCAAGGTAGACAAGGACAGGGACCATTGGTTGTTGGTTACAGTAGCTTGGATCTGCATCAGGGTTTGGGAAACTGAAGGGAGTGTCGTCTGATTCACCAGAACAGTTGGAGTGGGGGCTACACTAGGAGTGGACAGGGAAGGGAGGCTGACTGAAGATGGTAAGGTGGGCTGTAGGATGACCCGAGGAGCGGGGTGACTGGTCTTTTCTCTCAGATGTTCTCGAAGTCGATAATCTACCCTGGTGGCTAGAGAGACCAGAGTCCAGGCTGTTCACGTCATCCCTGACCGCTAATTCATCTTTTGTCAGAGAGACCCTGTTGAAACACTTCCTGTAGTGCTTCGTCATTTCACCCAGAGTCGGCCGCTAATGTTCAGAACTTTACGGAGTATTTCGCTACGCTTCGCAAGCCCTGACAGAGTCAGAAGGCGCCTAGCAGCGTCCTTCCCGCAAATGGGATGTTCAAAAACCTTCCTCATTTCAGACACGAAGGTGGAGAAGGAAGAACAGACCTCTGGCCGGCTCTCCCAGATCACGATGGCCCATGGTAAGGCATCCCCTCGTAACAGCCCCATGATGTACACAATTTTTGATCTGTCCGAGCTGTACGTACGTGGCTGTTGCTCAAAAGCCAGAGAGCACTGCAGTAAGAAAGCCCGGCACTTCCCTAGGTCCCCAGCAGAGGGTTCTGGTTCGGGTACGTAAGGCTCGCGAGGTGATTATGTTGCCGAGCCAAGGGGCGTCGCCATCCCAGCTGTTCGGTTTGGTCAGACTGGGTTCTTGGAAGGGACAGAGTAAGTGGAGCGGATACCCGGTCAACCTGCTCACTGACCTTCTTTACATCCTCAGGTAGGGCATGAAAATCTTTGACTCAGGACTTCTCTGAGTAGGTGATCATGTATGCCCAGTAGGGAGCCCTGGCTAACGAGGGCCTGTTGCACCAGGTCCATGTCCACTGGGTTCATTCTGGCCAGTTCGTTCTGTTATACAGGGCGACAGAGGAGAACCCAAGTGCAGGACACTGGCACGTCGACTCAGTTGGGGAGGCTGGCGTAGACCTGAACACAGAGCAGGAAACCAGAGGGATCTTGCCAAGGAGACGGGATTCACAGGGACTCTCTAGAATCTAGAACAGAACTTAGAACTATCATTTCTAATCAAAACAGGGAACAAAGTGTCACACAAGAATCAACCAACAAACTGGCAACCTGTGATAGAGTCGTCCTCGTATTTATTTCCCAGTCTCTGATGAAAGCCAGGTGTACGATTATTGGGTAACTAGCAGCAATGGACTGAAATTGGGGCATGATCAGGGAGAAAGAAGTGTTAAAGGGGAACGGCCAACCGGAACCATGACACCTAGTTTCTTGAACCTTTCATAAGCTTTTCTTTTCTTCTTAACTAGATTTTCTACATACTTTGTACACCATGGTTCTTTAACTCTACCATCCTTTACCTGCCTCAATGGAACATACCTATGCAGAACTCTATGTTCCCTGAACATTTGCCACATTTCTGCTGTGCATTTCCCTGAGAACATCTGCTCCCATGTTCCTACCTAAAAGCATCATATTTTCCCCTACCCCAGTATCTGGAAGTTCATTGCCACAAACAGGTTAAAGTAGTTCAAACCTAAATGTTACCCATTGAAGCTGAGTTGCTAATCCATCCCTTTATTATCTTGCAGCTCAGCTGTCATCTGTAGTCTCCCACTTCACTGAGTTCCAACTTATTGAAAATGCTAATCATGTTTTCAATCACTAAGAGGACTGTACTTCTGAGTTCCAAGCCACTGACTATCATCAGTGTTACAAATCAATTCCAATGTTTCATCCTCATCTTAAATACCTCTGCTGCAAAGAATGGATAATGTGCACTTTATATTTGCTAAGGTGATGTCAAAATAATTGATAAGCCTTGGCTCTGAGGACTGTGCTATCCTACGCTGGCTGCAGCACAGTACTGTGACATTCAGAGCTTGTACAGACAGACTGACAGCACTCACTCTGCAGCATAATGCGCAATAGATTAGTACACAGAAGTACACATAGGGCAGGGTTCTGACCAGTGTCAGAAACTTATTAGAGACAGAGATGTGAAAGCAAGACAGACCGGCTGAGGTAAAGGCCTGGGATATGGTGACTGACATACAGAATCTCAGCACGCTGGTAAACTTGCAGAACTAGCTTTAAATGGTAGACTCTGAGTATACATACTTTAGAGTCCGCAAACTACAGGGCATGTAGCCTTGCTACACATTCTGACATGCAGGGTCTGAGTACGTAGAATAACAGTTAGTCAAAGGAGAGAGATTGACGTAGAGTCAGGATTGATACCAAGCCCAAGTATACAGACAGACAGAACAACAGAGACTGGGTTTACAGACGGAAGTATATGGAGTGTGTAAATAAACCGTCACATAAACAAACACTGAAACAAAACTAGAAGAACTCTGCAGTTTAGACAGCATCTGCCGAAAGGGAAACAGTTTCTCCCTCCATTGCTGCTGCCTGACCCACCGAGTGTTTCCAGCATGTTCTGTCTTTTGGATTCAGATTCCTAGCATTTCCGTTTTTCGGATTTTATTTAAATGTTATACTAAGCTTGAGATCAGTGACTGACACTCAGCTTTGGATTTCACAGACTGACATAAACTTGAATCTCCAAAAGCTGACAAGCAGGTCTAAGGTGCACAGGCTGACTCATACAGCCTGGATTGTTGGCAGATTTTCAGGCGGTTATGAGAAGTCACGTAGGAGCAAGGTAGCTGACAAGGTTGAGTGGTGTTGCAGTAGCAACCTTGTACTCAAAGTCAGTAAGACCAAAGATTTGATTTGAGACTACAGAAAGGGGAAGTTGAGGGAACACACACCAGTTCTCATCAGCAATCAGAAGAGGAAAGGATGAGTAATTTCTCATTCCTGGGTGTCAACATCTCAAAGGATTGGACCTGGGCCAAACATATTGATGCAATTACAAAGAAGGCACGACAGTAGTAATATTTAATTAGGAGGAGAATAGGTATATCACCAAAGACACAAATTTCTACAGATGTACTATGGAGAGCATTCTAAGTGGTTGAATCACTGTCTGGTATGGAGGGGCCACTGCACAGGATCAGAAATAGCTCTGCCAGCTCCATCATGGGCACTAGCCTCCCCAGAATCCAGGAAACCTTCAAAAGGTGGCATTGATCACTTAGAACCCCCATCACCATAACATGTCATCTTCTCATTGCTACCTTCAAGGAGAAGGGACAGGAGCCTGAAGACACACACTCACCAGTTGAGTATGTTTCTACTGCTCTGTCATCAGATTTCTGCATAGATATTGAACCCATGAACACTATCTCACTACTTCTTATTCTCTTTTTGCCCTAGTTATTTAACTTCTTAATTGTGCATATACTTCTTACTGTGATTTATAGTTTTTATCATTATGAACTGCTGCTGCAAAACAACAAACGTCACGACTTATGCCAGTGCTATTAAATGATGCTGGACACATGCGCTGTTGTATTGAACCTGGATATATTATTGACATTCAGAGCCTGAGGACAAACCTGACATGTGAAACCAGATGGGAAACTGGGATGTAGAGCCTGAGTATACTGACAGATCGACAAAGCTGTCAGACATACAGAGTCTGAATACAGACTGCCTTTCAGTGCTTGAGTACGATTGCTAATACAGTTAGCTTGAGTGTTCTGACTGTTGTAAGGAGCACAGCGCAATGACAGAGCTGCGGAGCTCAAAGGCGCAGACCAATGTACAAACCTTGCAGTTATGAGATGCTGTACAGAGGCTCGATATTCAAACTGTGAAAAATAATTGAAACCTCTGCTTCAGAGTAGTCCAACAAAATTGAATAAAAGTTCAAAATTTTTGCATAAATACTTGATATTATGAAGTCATGGTCATCATATGATATTGCATGGAAACAGGCCTTTCTGCCCAACATGAGCTGGCCCAGTTTGCCGGGATTAGAGCAACGCGTGTTGCTTGAATTTCCAGCATCTGCAGATTTCCTCGTGTTTGCCTGGATTCGACCCTTACTTGCTTCGCTGCTGTACAGCTCAGTGGAGAATCTGGTTTTTTGGCTCCGCTACGTCCTTTCCCTCATATTGGGTTCCCCAGCTCTGCAGTGGTAAACATTTGCACAACCAGAATAAGTTTGCTTCGTAGCACATTCTATCCAGCTCCTTGCATTCTGTGATCTCCTTTCATGTTTTCACAAACCCCTTTAGTTGCTTAAACTGTTCTAAAACCAAATGCTACGGACAGAAGTAGGAAATAAAAGAGAATGCATGGAAATTTCATAGAAACAAGCTCTTTGACCCATTGTGTCAGTGCTAACAATCAAGAACCAAATTACACTAATCCCTCTTTATGTTTCTCACGTTCCCATTAATTTGCCTCAGATACTACCCCTCATCTACGCACACTGGGGGCAGTTTACAGTGGCCATCTAACTCATGCACAAACTTGTATATCAGAGGATGTGGAGGAAGCTGGCGAAACACAAGAAACACACACAGTCACCAGAAGAATCTGCAAACTCCATTCAGTCCTGAGGTAGTGGCCAGGACTGAACCTGTGTCAGTGGACCTGGTGACAGCAGCTCTCGTTGTTATGCCTCTCTGGTGGATGAACTAAATTTCTGAAAGAAGGGCTGAAGTGCAAAGCTGAATAATATTTCCCTAAAGATTTTGTTTCCCTGGGAACTGTGGCTTTCAGCCATTCCATGTCCAGGCAAATGTGCAGAAATGTGGAAATTGAAATGGCTTGACAGTCAACCTCCAGCACAGCTAGTTTTCTCACCCGCCCTTGGGGTCACTATTGAATCCAATGGCATTGACATACTCAAATCAGGGTTTTTAATAGAGCATATCCAACCCTACAGCTTTTCACCAGGGAAAGCAAGCATTGTCATGGCAACATGGAGGGACAACAAACTAGAGATGTTAGAATTTGGATCAAGAAATGGTCTGGTTGAGAAACTCAGTGAATTGACCAATATCAGTGGAGGGAATGGAAATGGTGGCATTTTGGGTTGACCACAATACGGCCACACAAGTCAATTAAATGGCATTACTGCCCTTTAGTGCAGTGTAAGTGTCAGTAAGTGCTTGATTTCCTTTATGTTAATGTGGTGAATTATTTCTGGTTTGTTTTTGTATTATTGTTCTTAAGTGCCTATTTTAAAATATTTGGATCACCATCAGAGTCATTTAAAAATGATTCAAAAGCCTTTGACAACTAAAACCTAAAATAGGCCTCAGGACATGACAGGGCTGGGAACAGTACTACATTACTGAAGCCTGGTTGACAACCAAAGCCTGTTGAGCCTCATTTGAACCTTCTCAGATATAAAGAGTAAACTTGCTCAGCTCTCCATGTCCAGCAACATTCAGCCTGAGTGTGTGGCTACAGTTGGTGCTGTCTCAGCACAGCATGCTGAGTTCACTGATATTTGATCTATTCATTCTGTTTTTCTTTCCTTGGATGTGGCCCCACCTGGTATTTCTGGCAATCTGTGTCTTATTGCTTTAGCTGTGTCACCTCTGAGTCCTTACAGTATTTGGAAGTCCATACCATCCTTTGCACTATATTTTTAACACAATGTTGAAGAGATATCTCTCTGCTAGATTAGTGCATTTTGTTGCTGCTAATGCTCACCTTGAATTCATAGCATGATTCAACTTGCTTCTAAATGCAGATACAATTTAATTCAAAGTGAATGAATTTATTACCATGCACAGCTCGTTGGGTTAAAAAAATATTTCCCTTTCTATATACAGTATGTTTGTGAAAGAGCGCAGAATATTATTTTTTGCCTTTCCCAGCAGATTATTCTATTTAGGTTAATACAACTCAGAGGCCAAAGAGCAGGCATCTGTCAAAAAAAACCCCCTAAGCACAAGCACACTAGTTGCTAGACTAATAAAATTAATGTAGTGTGGGTTAGTCTATCTGTGGTATGCACATTGTGCACAAAGTCAAGTTTTAGCTGCTCGTGAACTCAGTTTTTTCCTTCTATGTGACACTTCTGCTGACTGCTACAAATTCATCAATAATCTAGACAGAATAGTCGGTGCAGTTAATTATCATCACACCCAATTGTTGCCGTGTGGAATGAAAAATGTAAAGAAAGCCGATTTGTATCTCTATCTTTTATTTGCGTTTCAATAGCTAAATGACTTCCAACTTCACTCCTCGATGTCACCATGCTTTGTAGTAACTGAGTTCTGAGATAAGGGAATATCAGTGAGAATTGTAAATGATCTGTTAGTGCTAATGTGCTAAATTACTGTGTTCATAGTTCACACATTATCTCTCTCTCACACGCACATATTAAATTGAACCATTGAACAATCATTGGCAATGATTGAGGATCATATGATCTTCCCTTATCTTTGCTGATGACGTCAGTTCACAGGATGTCCATAAGGAATCTCTTGTTGACTTTTGTCAGGTATAATTTTTTTAGGTGTGTACTTGCCTGGATAGCAGCCGGGCATAGAAGAGATTTTTCCAGCCTTTCATTCCAAAAGGATGAGCACTGATGTATATTATTAGGATTTCTATGTCATTCATCTGGAAGGAACCAGTAGTTTGATTTTGTTTTAAATTGTGGTCATTTTCTGCCATTGTTTAGTTGTTCATTCAAAATGTCCTTGCCTCGTTGCTTAGCAACTTGGGCAAAATAAGTGAGCTGTGTTCCCAATGCCCCATGCACCTCCTTCAATCTACTCTCTCGTCACCAACCCTTTCTCAAAGGTCCCAGACTGACCCATTCAGAACCCTGTTTATCAAGAAGAAAACCTCTCCGGAATTGGAACTCTAAATGGCAGAGGCTGCCCACCATTGTACTGTAGATGCTGGGTGATTGCACTTTCTGGTGACGCTGTTGAGTGGGCGAGTGGAAGGTGGCCAGTGTGGTCATCTGTGAGTTTCTCCGCATATCTGATCTCCTTCCAACTGAAGAGGAAAGTGAATTCCAGTTACTGTCAGTCAATGGGTCAGACATTCCAGTGCTTTAATTAACCTTCTCAATAGCTGAGCAGAAATAGCCATTTAAAGCCATGTAATTAGCTATCTTGTTACCATATTAATTGGAGTACTCCAACCAAGATTTAAAACTGAATTATGTATGTACCATAGATATTTTTGAAGCTTTCAAGTTTTTTCTTTAATGCATTTCTTATACTTGCCATCAAATTTAGAGATGTGTTTTATTTTATTTGTAAGATATTGGGCTGTCAGACAAATGACCAAAGTGAATCTATCTTTGGAACTTCCAGTGGCATGGGTTTCCCAATGCCCATTCATCACCCTGCTTTCCTAATGCATGTGATGGAGAAGGAGAGTGGTAATAAGGAAGAGTAAATGGTGCCATCAAGGTTGGATGGATGAAACCTTTACTGCACCTACAATGTATTTATAGGGGCAAGCGTTAGAAGCCCAATGTTCGACCTGTCTTGGGGCAGTCATAAGGGCAAGTCATAAGTATAGTTGCACTAAGATTTCTGAACATTAAATCGGTTGCTCCCTAGAGCTAGTTAATTGTCAACAACAGCCATTCAAAAGAAGGATTGAATTAATCTTGGCTATAGATTTGCAGATCATGCTCCTTCCTTTGTTTTAACAGGAAAAGTGTTTTAAAAGGTTACATTTTAAATTTAACCCTATCTTTCATTGGTTATAACAGGATGCATTGCTGAATTGTGAAGAATACAGCCTTCCCAGTGTAAATAAATTTTAACTGGATTTCCATTCAAAGACCTTAAGGACTTAATTAACATGTGTAAGGGGCCTCACTTAACTGCCTCAATTTAGTCAGTTACATGGGACCCCTGAAAATGAAGCAGACAAATTTAACCATGGCTCAGTTCATTCACAACATTGTGATTCAATATATGAAAGACCATCTCACATTACAACAGAGAAATGGATGTAATGTTCCTTTACCCCCAGATTATCTGGATGTAAGTAAAGCAGGCAAAAAATAATTCCACTGAAAATTCATACACAGATTATAGAAAAGAAGAACTCCGACTATGTATTAATTACTGAGCGGTGAACATTTGAGAGAAAATGGTCTATTTCTGATTGAAAAGCTGCCTCCTATTGAGAGCTCACAGCATGCTGTACTAAATTATGTTGTTTCTTTTCACACCTTGTGGCACATGGGGCGGCATTTATGCCATTCTTTAGCATTTGACTGATTTTTACAAGGCCAATTTGCTAGTTCAACGCTCAACTCAGCACCAATGGAAAGCACGCAAAGAGCTGGCCAGATTCAAACTCGCGAACGTTCACCTTGAAGACTGCTGCTGATGCCTCCACACCATTGGCCGGCTCTACATGATGTACTGGTATTAATCTCTTCTAGATATTTAATTCAGTGACAGTAAGTGCATTGCAATAGTCTGTGCAATGTGGTATACTTAACCGTAATTTGATGTATATGTACATGTAAGTATCAGAAAGAAATACATCATTCACCATTGTTTATGGGAGTCCTTATCAAAATTTGATTATGAGATTTATTTATTTATTTAAAAAGAGGAACAACTTCTGTTTTTCCATTATTTTTCTGAGATTGTACAGTACAGATCAAAAAGGAACTCATGATTTTCTTCCAATGAATTGCGATTGTAATAAATTGTTAGCTGGGTTGTTCTGAGGTTACTGCAGGTCATTTCACCGAACAATGGAAAGCTACATAAAGTGCAGAAAATGGCTTCATTTGCCTCAGGCCCGATGGTATTGGCAAATTTGTCATCCTTCTGGAAATGATACACTTAAAATGATGCTTGTACCTTTTACTCAGTCAGAATACCTTTGCCTACCAGACACTTTTGTTGTTCAACTTGTTTAATTACTGCTTTCTCTGCTAAGGTCAATCTCATTATCACAGTCGTACAGCATATAAAATGATCCTTCCACCCACCATGTTTATGTCAATCTTTATGCCCATCTACACTAATCCCATTTGCCCTCATCAGCTTCATATCCTTCTGTGCCTCGTCTATTCAAGTGCACCTCTGACTGCTTCTTAAATATGGTGATTCATTCTTATTCAGCTTCATTCTCTGGCTGCGCATTCCAGATGTCAATTACTCAGTGTAAAAAAAAATTCCCTCAAAGCTTCCTCTCGCTTTAAATGCATGCCCCTTTGTTTTTGATGGAAAAATTCTGACTTTTCATTCAATCTATGCTGTTTATTATTTTATATACCTCTATCAAGTCACACATCAGCCTCTTTGACTACCAGGAGAACTAGCCAAGCCTTTCCAATTTCTTCCTTCAACTAGAAGTCTCAAATTCAGGTGAATCCTAGTGAATTTCCTTTGCACTCTCTCCAATGCCAACACAACCTTTTATAGTGTGGAAATGTACTTTCCACCAAGTGCTTTGTCAAGTCCTAATATGTCTTCCCGGCTTTTATATTCTGTGCTCAATGAAGTCAAGCATGCCATAGTGGGGTGTGTCAGGAATGGACAGGAGGAGGAGTATAGGAAACTGATACAGGACTTTGTGATATGGTGCAACTCAAACTACCTGCGTCTCAATATCACCAAGACCAAGGAGATGGTGGTGGACTTTAGGAGATCTAGGCCTCATATGGAGCCAGTGATCATTAATGGAGAATGTGTGGAGCAGGTTAAGACCTACAAGTATCTGGGAGTACAGTTAGACGAGAAGCTAGACTGGACTGCCAACACAGATGCCTTGTGCAGGAAGGCACAGAGTCGACTGTACTTCCTTAGAAGGTTGGCGTCATTCAATGTCTGTAGTGAGATGCTGAAGATGTTCTATAGGTCAGTTGTGGAGAGCGCCCTCTTCTTTGTGGTGGCATGTTGGGGAGGAAGCATTAAGAAGAGGGACGCCTCACGTCTTAATAAGCTGGTAAGGAAGGCGGGCTCTGTCGTGGGCAAAGTACTGGAGAGTTTAACATCGGTAGCTGAGCGAAGGGCACTGAGTAGGCTACGGTCAATTATGGATAACTCTGAACATCCTCTACATAGCACCATCCAGAGACAGAGAAGCAGTTTCAGCGACAGGTTACTATCGATGCAATGCTCCTCAGACAGGATGAAGAGGTCAATACTCCCCAATGCCATTAGGCTTTACAATTCTACCGCCAGGACTTAAGAACTTTTTAAAAGCTATTATTAATGCTTTTTGAGATAGTGATTTAGATGCATATAATATTTTTTTACTGAGTTAAGTATTGTATGTAATTAGTTATGCTACAACAAGTGTATGGGACATTGGAAAAAAGTTGAATTTCCCCATGGGGATGAATAAAGTATCTATCTATCTATCTATCTATCTATCTATCTATCTATCTATCTATCTATCTATCTATCTATCTATCTATCTATTTGCCTCTCCACCACCCTATTAATCTGTGTGGTCACTTTCAGACAATCCTGTACTGAACTCTAAGATCTCTCTGTTCATAAACATAGCTTAGCACCTTGTCATTTACTCCATTTCAATTTTACTCAATCTTGTTTTTATTGCAAGTGAACCAGTTCAACCCAGCAGTAGAATCATAGAAACACAGAGCACACAGCACATAAACAGGCCGCTCAGCCCATCCAGCCTGTGCCAAACACAGTCCCACTGGCCCATTCCTGGACCATATCCCTCCATACCTCTCCCATCCATGTACTTATTCAAACTTTTTTTAAGAATTGAAATTGAACCTACATACACCATTTCTGCTGGCAGCTCATTCCATAGTTACAGCAAGCTCTGAGTGGAGAAGTTTCCCTTTAGGTTCCCCTTGGATATTTCACCTTTCACCCTTACACTATGACCTCTATTTCTAGTCTCATTAAACCTCAGTGGACAATCCTGCTTGCATTTACCCTGTTTATACCCCTCATAATTTTGTGTTCCTCAATCAAATCTGCCCTCCTGTACTCTAAGGAATAAAGTCCTAGCATAACTTCAGGTCCTGGTAACATCCTTGTAAATTTTCTCTGTACTCTTTCAAATTTAGTGATATCTTTCCTACAGGCAGGTGATTAGAACTACACACAGTTTTTCAAATTTTGCCTCACCAGCATAACATCCCAACTCCCATATTCAGTACTCTGATTTATGAGGGCCAATGTGCCAAAAAGCTCTCTTTAAGACCCTATCAACTTGTGACATCACTTACAAGGAATTTAGGGTCTGTATTCCCAGATACCTCTATTCTACTACACTCCTACTATTCAATGTCTAAGTCCTACCCTGGTTTGTCCTCCCAAAGTCCTCCCAACATCTCACACTTGTCTGCGTTAAATTCCATCTGCCATTTCTCAGCCCATTTTTCTTGCTGGTCCAAATCACACTGCAAACATTAGCCTTCCCTGCTGTCTACTACACCCCCAATTTTGGTGTTATCTGCAAATTTGCCGATCCACATCAACAAATCATTAATATAGATGACAAATAACAATGGACCCAGCACTGGTCCCAGAGACACACCACTAGTCATGGACCTCCAGTCAAAAGGAAACCATCTCCTTCCATTCATTAACTTCTCCAGCTAAGCTAATGTTGACTCCAATTTATTACTTCATCCTGAATACCAACTGACTGAAACTTCTAGACAAGCCTCCCATGTGGCACTTTGTCAAAGGCCCTACAAAAGTCTATGTAGACAACGTCCACTGCCTTTCCTTCATCAAGTTTCCTGATAACCTCCTGGAGAAACTCTATAACATTGTTTAGATGTGAACTAGCAAACACTAAGCCAAGTTGTAGATATAAACTTGCGTGGAAATTCTTCAGAGGCAATAAAATCCATTTGGACAAGTTTCTCTTCTGGCTAACAAGGCACTGTGAATCCTATAATTTATATTGGATTGTCTGTCAAGCTCCAATTGATCCCCATCTGCTCAGGAAAATCAATTATATACCCTTTTCTGTTTTGTGCAATTGGTATTGTTAGCTACCCTGGCTTTAAGCTCTTTTACTTCACAGTTTATTTTACATCCCGATGATAATACTACTTTCCATGCATTTTGTAATACCTGCAATTTTCTAAGTAAAACAAAGCAACCGTTCTTTTGATAGGTCATCAGCTTGAAACATTAAAACTGTGTTGTTCTTCATGGACGCTCGCAGACCTGTCAAGTACTTTCAGCATTTCCTATTTTTAAACGGTATAAAATGATTAACTCCGTATTTCAGCATCACTCCTACCTTTCTATCTGTGTATTAACCATTCTCATTCTACAAAAAATTAAAATGGAAGGCGGAATACTAATATATACTGGCCTCCTTTGCACGTCATTGGTAATTTGAAAAATACATATTTGTGTTGATTCAGCCTTCATATTGAATGTGTTATTTTCCTTTATTTATTCTATTCCAGCCCTGTTATACGTCCCCTACATTATTTTTCACATGTAAATTACCAAATAGTATTCACATTCAACCATATTCTAAATAAAAATCAAGGATACTAGGAGGGCCGAGATGGCCTGTTTCGGTGCTGTAATTGTTATATGGTTATACCATTCATGACTATGTTTTCTTTCCATGATTGAGGGAAACCGAGATCAGTTGTGTTATCAATGAATGCAAAGGTTCAAAGGTTCATTTTATTGTCAAAGTGTGCATGTACAATACAACTCTGATTTTATCTTCTCCAGATAGCCTTGAAATTCAGAGAAACCATGGGAGTTTTTGAAAGAAAAGACGTCAACCACCCCTCCCTGCATGTCTAAGAAAAAGAAAGGAAACTCTCAAGCCCCCAACCCCCACCCCACCCTCTCCCTCACACAAAAAACTAACGGATTGCTCACATGGAAAATGGCAGCTGGAACATCAAAAACCCAAGGCCCCAGTCCCCTCCCTCGCAAAACAAAAACAGCGACAATAACATCAAACCCCCAACTCCCTCCCTCACAAAAAAGGACAGCGACAATAGTATTAAACCCCCAAACCCTCTGTCACACACTAAAACTAACAGATCCCCGACACAGAAAATCACCAACAAAAACATCGGAATCCAAATCTTCAGCTCCTCCCTCATACTAAATGTATTGCCTGCCCACCAATCAGCAGCGAGAAACACAAAAAACTGAAGGGAACCAATATATACTACGTTCCAATAACCACATAAAACTCAGTATATCAAAAACACTGCAGAGAAAATAAAATCTGGTAAAGATGTATATATGATAAAAGTTTTATTTGAGAACATCACCTACTTGTCCACAGCAAAGTGCAGAAAAATGCAGAAAGGAAAATAACTCAAGCTAAGGAAACTGTCAGAATACTGATGAAATCAATATGAATTTTGAGTTAACACAACTAATATGTTATGAGTTGTAACTTTAAAATGCTAAATGCTAAATATCACACTGCTTTTAAATATAAATAAAACTTCAATATGCTGAATTGACATTAATGCATAAAATTACAGTTATATTAAAGTCATTTTTAAACATGGTGGATAGTAAGAGGATTAATAAACAACTGTGGTAGGCAGGACAGAGATAGGTAGATATTGGACTCACAGTGTATGACACATTATCATTGGTTTGCCAGCTGCACAGCATTAATGTCATAATGTCCTTGTGATTAATTGATCCTGTTGACTGAACTAGAATCAGAACCTAAACAGAATCAGGTTTAACATCACTGACATATGTCATGAAATTTGTTGTTTTGCAGTAGTAGTACATTGCAATGCACAGCAAACACTACATACAACCAGGAACCTCACAGGGACTATCTTTTACTATGGGGAATTGTGAAAATTTGCAAAAAGCTTCAATCCATACCTTTGGAAGGTCCCGATTAATGGAGGGCCTTTTCTGCACTATAATGCTTTGAGGTAAAGCTGGCTAGAATCAGGTAAGATTGGATCTTCTGACAAGAACAGAAGATAATACAGACAGGAGCAGCCACTATTATAGATCAAAAGCTGCTTGTCTTTCAACAAACAACACATGACTTAACACATCAAAACTTTCCGCCATTTGCAAGGTGCAAGTCAGATCTGTTGCCTACAGGCTAAGGTGTGTGCTACCTACAAAATGTACTGCAGTTACTCACCTAGCTTACCTTAAAAGCATTTTCCAAACCATGAAGTTTCCCACATGATAGACCAGGTACTAGGTAAGCAACTACTTGGGGAAACCTTTAGCAGTACGTTTCCTTCCAAATGCACACTGTCCAGATTTACAAATGTGTCACTATGCGATCACTTCTGCCCAATAATGCAAATATATTCACCAGGACTGCAGAGATTCCAAATAGTGACTTATCGTTACTTTCTCAAAGGCAATTGGTGGTGGTCTGTAAATGTTGGCCTTGCTAATATGTCACCTTCCTATAAATAAAACAGCAAGAAAATAATCCCACTTTTAGGCATAGCATTTCAAAAATAAGAACTCACCATCAAACACACACTAGGCAAAATGACACAACAGACCATGAGTGTTCCTCACTGCTCCAGTAACCAGGGTTCGATCTTGACATTTGGAGCTGTCCTTGTAAAGTTTGTATGTTCTTCCTTTGATAGTATGACATTCTCCAGATCCCCCCCCCCCCACATCCCAAAAACATGTTATTTGGTAGGTTAATAACCCCCAGTATGGAGTTGATGGGCAGGTGAGAGAGTATGGGCTGCAGATAAGTGTGTGCATGATAATAGTATTACAACTGTGCAAACCATCATCCGATGATCTCTGTCTCAGATGACAATGTCAGTAACATCTTCCAAGAGGGTGAACCCTCATAAGGCATCAGGCCCTGATGGTGTACCTGGCAGGGTGTGATGAAGTGCTTTGAGAGATTAGTCATGCTAGATCAACTGCCTAAGAAAGGATTTGGACCAGCTGCATTTGCCCATTGCCACAATAGGTCTACATCGGTTGCCATCTCACTGGCTCTCCTCTTGGCCTTGGATCACCTGGACAATAGTAATACTTAAATTGGGCTGCTGTTTGATTACAGCTCAGCATTCAACACAATCATACACTCAGTTCTAATCAAAAAGTTCCAAAACATGGGCCTCGGTACCTCTTTCTGCAACTGGATCCTTGACTTCCTCACCAGGAGACCAAAGTCTAAGCAGATCAGAAATAACATCTCCTCCGCACTAGTGCTATTCAAGGATGTGTTCTTAGCCCACTTCTCTACTCTTTCTACACTCATGACTGTATGGCTGAACACAGCTCAAATATCATCTATAAATAATATCAATCCAAGGGTATTCTAACTGGTTGCATCACTGTCTGATATGTAGGGATCGAAAAAAAGCTGTAGAAAGTTGTAAACTCACCCAGGTACATCCTGGGCACCAGCCTCTTCAGCAACCAGCGCACCTTCAAAATGGCGGCATCCATCATTAAGGACCCCCATCACCCAGGACATGTCATCTTCTCAATGCTACCATCAATGAGGAGGTACAGGAGCCTAAAGACACACACTCAACATTTCCTGAAGAGCTTCTTCCCCTCTGCCATCAGATTTCTGAATGGACAATGAACTTCCTCAGTACTTATTTCTCTCTTTTTAAATTACTTATTTAATTTATTTTTATATATAAAGTGATTCTTACTGTAATTTATAGTTGTTATTACTATATATTGCAATGTACTGCTGCTGCAAAACAATAAATTTTATGACATATGCTGGTGATATTAAACCTGATTCTGATTCTGATTGATAAAGTTGTACTGGAATCTAGACATCAATTTGATGGATTAAATGGAATCCTTCTACGTCGTGATAAGAAAGATCCCTTCAGTTGTAAGAAATTGTTGGACAGGTATTCATAAACTCACCTTTGAAACCTGGAACTGGAAATTAACAAACTAAGGGCTGTTTCAGAGATCAGATTTATTCCTTTTTAGTAATGACAGATTTATATAACCCAGAGGGAATAATAAAATAAAATTGACTCATTCTTGTATGAACTTGTTCTCTGCAGTTTGTAAAATGTTCTATACTTTTCTTCCTCTTCCTCCGTCCACTAGCAAGATCTCATTTGCAGTATGATCGTTAGCTCCCACTTACATCAATTAGTGATGAAAGAATATTTCAAGCTGAGAGCAAGCTTCTAAGGGAGTCTTGAATTAAATCTCTTGGCATAAATCAGGAGAATTGAATTGCTTCACCATATCAAACAATGAAAATAATATTTAATACAGAGCCTTTTTATCATTCTATTAAATAGTTGGAATATTTACCATGTTGACTACAGACCTTCAACTTCTTGCAAAAAAAATGGACTTAATCCTAAATGAGTACAAGTCAAATTTATACTGAGGTGGGTCTGATTTCTGAATTTGATGAGACTGAAAGAATAGAATGAGAAGCGAAATGCCCTCTTACATGCTTTACATTCTAACATAAAGCAGGCTCAAAGTGCAGTTCCAAAGATGAAATTAATTTTATCCACCAGATCTTGTTCTTCACAATGGAGAGTCATTAGTCACTGAGGATCTTAATGACTTAATATTTTTAACCTAGAAGTCTCCTCTCTGCCAGCACCTTGACTGACCAGTTTTAGATTTTGCAGCAAGATGACAAGTGGTGATTGAGGCTGAAGCTTCCACTGAATGATTTAGAGTTCCTGAATGTACACAAACGTTAAGCAAGAACCATCTGTAAGATGAGTACAAAACTGACGAGGTGCTGTCACATTGATCTCTGTGAGGGGATGGTTTAAAACGTCTGCAGTTTAGCACACACTGTAGGACTGTAGAAACCTTTGTCATCTGCCCATGTGTACAAAGCACCTATACTAAACCATCAGCACAGCGAATGAGGAGGAAATGGTGATAATATCATTCAAAAAGCATACTGAAGAGACTATATTATTGTTTCCCACTCAATATAATGAAGACTACTACATTCTATTTTATGTAATATGATCTGATTACATCAGAATATAACCTATTTTCCATTCAATTCATGTGTCATTTTTCCTAATCTAATTCAATGTAAAGATTTTTCAATATTCACTTTCTTTGAGATTAAAGAAAATCAGGCATTATTATATTTTTATACACATAAATCTTGAGGCATATCTGTGTGTGTCTCCAAGCAGTGATACACCGATGTGATACATTAATCACTCAGCCATGAATAATCCTCAGAACGGTTCCAGCTCTTCAGTCTCTTCACATTATTTGCACCATTTCAATAACTCTTGAGTTTCACTTCACATTGCATTTTTGCAGTGCACGCACATTTGCTTTAGAAAGCATTACCGTAGATTCCGGATTTTAAGCCACTACTTTTTTCCCACATTTTGAACAGCTTTGAACACTGCGGCCTTTACTACGGTGCGGCTAATGCATGATTTTTTTTCATGCCGCCAAAAACATTTTGCCTCGTAACAGTAGACCAATAAAATTGATGAGTAGTTCACAGAGGTCCAATGAAATTGTACGATAAATCAAGCGCACTTTCACAATTAAATTATTGTAAATCAGTCATTTGTACTCACCCTCATCAACATGGAAAACACTCGAAGAAAAGCATTGTGCTGCCTTTATGGCAGTTATTTAGTTTATAATATTTTCGCTTAGTAATTCATTTGTTAGTATGTTTTCTGTACTACAGCCCGGAATGCTAGACGTCACATCCGGTTTCACCGCGTCTTGTGGGAAATACCGGTTTGCGATAAACGGGAAGGTGGGGGGGGAGCGGCGGAGCCAAAACGCTGCTTTTAAGTTAAAGGCGATCAATAACTTTTCCTGGTAGGCTGCAGTATATATATTTTTACCAGTCGCTAGGAGATATTGGAATGTATATGCAACGTAATGTGTGTGTTACCGATACGTATGTATATTTAAAAGTAGCCGTATTACAGGCACGGTTTGAAAAAAAGCATTTGCAATATGTATTTGTTTGTTACCATATGGATTTAATTAAAAGTTAAAAAATCCTCACGTGTAATATCTTTCTGTGTAAATATCTCATATTACAACGTGGGACACCTGCGGCCTAAAATCCGGTGCGGCCTGTACAAGTACAAAATTGATTTTCTTTCTAAAATTAGAGCCAGTGGCTTTTAATCAGGTGCGCTCTGTAGTGTGAAATCTACGGTACTTCGTGTTACAACAGGAGAAAACAAAGACTTCGAAGTATTAACTTTGAAATGCGGGTGTATTGCTGTTTCATATCTTTATTACACGTTATTCTGCGCTACATTTATCACAGAAGCAATGTAAATGTAGCATGAAAGGTTTCTAAAGGAACCAGAAGCTGAATAAAAGATAGTGAGTGGCTTCAGGCCCCCTAGTGGTCATTTTCAACCAAGCGTTGAATGTCCTTGAATTACTCCTGCTGTTGTTATTCATTATAAACATTATTAACTAAACATTGATGCATCTGTTTACAAAAAGAATCAAAGTTTTACTGTGAAAAGTTTGTGTATTTGCATTGCCCTTCAGTAACACTGCTAACTGATTTGAAAGGACATCACAACTGTGGCTGGAAATTTCAGTTACAGCTGGAAATGCCAAACATGTTGTTTCCTGAGCTATTGAACTTCATGAGTTGAACTTGTCCCCATAATGCTGTTAGGTTTGGAAGTGAATGACAACAACTGAACAGTGATATTTTCCCAAGCAGGTTCCTGTGTACCCTGGAGGTAATTTACAATCTTGGCCAAGATTGGAAAGGTGTTCCCAAACTAAGCTTGTCAACTTCTGTCAGGATATCATGTAGGTAGAACCCACTGCAGTGTTTGTACTGGTGGTATGAGGGGGACTGATGTCTAGATTGCTTTGTCTTGGTTGGTGTTAAGCTCCTGAAGCTGTTACCCAGCACATGGCATGCTGTCTTAGCCACAGCCTTTTTGCAATTTGGTCCAATTGTGTTTCTAATCACTGCGCAAGTGCGTGGACATCAGTGAGTTAGGCTGGCGGGAGGGATTGTAAAGGAGAGAGTTTTTTTCTTCGGTGGTTTGAGTGAGGCATGACTGCGCAAGTGTGTGGATGTCAGCAAGTTAGACTAGCGGGAAGGATTGAAAAAGAAGACAGCTTTATAGAGCGGGCATCAGAGGAGTGGGAAACAGAGTAGAGGGAGTCAGAGTAGGAGGGCTTTGGCTCCTCGGAGCTTCGGCCATTACAGGTTGAGGCGAGGTAAATTACTGTGCTTGTGAAGAATAGAAACAGGAAGTATGCCTGTGAGCCTGGTGTTCTGTACTGGATGTCAGACGTGCAATGTCTGGAAGACTCACAGCCTTCCAGACAGTCATGTCTGCTCCAGGTGCATCGAGCTGCAGCTCCTTAGGGACCGGGTTAGGGAACTGGAGATGCAGTTCGATGACCTTCATCTGGTCAGGGAGAATGAGGAGGTGATAGAGAGGAGCTATAGGCAAGTAGTCACCCCGGGGTCTCAGGAGACAGATAAGTGGGTAACAGTCAGGAGAGGGCAGGGCAAGTGTCCGATACTAGAGAGTACTCGTGTGGCTGTTAACAATAAGTACTCCTGTTTGCATACTGTTAGCGGGAGACGAACTACCTCTGGCACAGAGTCTGGCCCTGTGGCTCAGAAGGGTAGGGAAAGGAAGAGGATGCTGTGATAGGGGACTCTATAGTTAGGAGGGCAGACAGACGATTCTGTGGATGCAGGAAAGAAACACGGATGGTAGTTTGCCTCCCATGTGCCAGTGTCCGGGATGTTTCTGATTGTGTCCACGGTATCTGATGCACCATCAATAACTCACTCTGAGACGTAAGAAGCGAGGTATCGGCTTTTATTGACTGGAAGAATGAACAACACTACATCCTGGAGAATGAGGCTGGGCATCAGGCCTCAATCACCTTTATACAGGGGTCTGTGGGAGGAGCCACAGGAGCAGTCAGCGGGGGTCTGTGGGAGGAGCCACAGGAGCAGTCCAGAC
This sequence comes from Hemitrygon akajei, assembly GCF_048418815.1. Classification (NCBI taxonomy): domain Eukaryota; kingdom Metazoa; phylum Chordata; class Chondrichthyes; order Myliobatiformes; family Dasyatidae; genus Hemitrygon; species Hemitrygon akajei. The sequence goes on from NC_133145.1 coordinate 34,962,355, forward strand.
AGGTATATGCAGTTCACCACAATATCCTGGGAAGGAGAACAGCCAGAGGGTGTGGTACATATTGGTACCAATGACATAGGTAGGAAAAGGGAGGAGCTCCTGAAAGCAGACGACAGGGAGTTAGTAAGGAAATTGAGAGGCAGGACATCAAAGATAGTAATCTCAGGATTACTGCCTGTGCCACATAACAATGAGTATTGGAATAGAGTGAGGTGGAGGATAAATGTGTGGCTGAGAGTTTGGAGCAGGGGGCAAGGATTCAGATTTCTGTATCGCTGGGAACTCTTTTGGGACAGGTGTGACCTGTACAAAAAGGACAGGTTGCACTTGAATCTGAGGGGGACCAATACCCTGGCAGGGAGGTTTGCTAAGGCTATTGGGTAGAATTTAAACTAGATTTGCTGGGGGATGGGAACTGAACTGAAGAGACGGAGAAAGGGGCAGTTAGCTTACAAATAGAGAAAGCCTTTAGGCAGTGTGAGAGGCAAGTGACAGAGAAGGGATGTGCTACAACTGATGGTTTGAAATGTGTCTATTTTAATGTAAGAAGCATCATGAACAAAGCGGATGAGCTTAGAGCGTGGATCAGTACTTGGAGCTATGATGTTGTGGCCATTACAGAGACTTGCTTGGCTCAGGGGTAGGAATGGCTCTTAGAGTGCCAGGCTTTAGATGTTTCAGAAAGGACAGAGAGGGAGGCAAAAGAGGTACTGCTGATCAGAGGTAGTGTCACGGCTGCAGAAATGGAGGAAATCATGGAGGGATTGTCTACTGAGTCTCTGTGGGTGGAAGTTAGAAACAGGAAGGGTCAATAACTCTACAGGGTATTTTTTCAAAAACCACCCAATAGTAACAGGGACATCGAGGAACAGATAGGGAGACAGATTCTGGAATGGTGCAGTAATAACAGGGTTGTCATGATAGGGGATTTTAATATCCCAAATATCGATTGCCATCTCCCTAGAATGAGGGTTTTAGATGGGGTGGAGTTCATTAGGTGTGTTCAGGAAATGAACCCGGTCTGGTTTCAGATCTCTCAGTGGGAGAGCATTTTGGAGATAGTGATCATAATTCTGTCTCCTTTACAATAGCATTGGAGAGGGATAAGAACATTTAAGTTAAGAAAGCATTTAATTGGAAGTAAGGGGAAATATGTAGCGATCAGGAACTTGGAAGCATAAATTGGGAACAGATGTTCTCAGGGAAATGTACGGCAGAAATATGGCAAATGTTCAGAGGATATTTGCATGGCATTCTGCATAGGTACATTCCAATGTGACAGGGAAGTTATGGTAGGGTACAGGAACCATAGTATAAAAAGGCAGTTGAAAATCTAGTCCAGAAGAAAAGAAATGCTTACGGAAGGTTCAAAAAACTAGGTAATGATAGAGATCTAAAAGAATATAAGGCTAGCAGGAAGGAGTTTAAGAATGATATTAAGAAAGTCAGAAGGGGCTATGAGAAGGCCTTGGTGAGTAGGATTAAGGAAAACCCCAAGGTATTCTACAAGTAAGTGAAGAGCAAGAGGATAAGACGTGAGAGAATAGGACCAATCAAGTGAGACAGTAGAAAAGTGTATATGGAACTGAAGGAGCTAGTGGAGGTACTTAAAGAATACTTTGCTTCAGTATTCACTATGGAAAAGGACCTTGGTGATTGTAGAGATGATTTACAGTGGACTGAAAAGCTTGAGCATCTAGGTATTAAGAAAGAAGATGCGCTGGAGCTTTTGGAAAGTATCAAGTTGGATGAGTCACCAGGACCGGACAAGATATACCGCAGGCTACTATGGGAGGTGAGGGAGGAGATTGCTAAGCCTCTGGCAATGATTTTTCCATCATCAATGTGGATCGGAGAGGTTCCAGAAGATTGGAGGGTTGCAGATGTTGTTCCCTTATTCAAGAAAGGGAGTAGAGATAGCCCAGGATATTATATATCAGTGAGTCTTACTTCAGTGGTTGGTAAGTTGATGAAGAAGATCCTGAGAGGCAGGATTTATGAACATTTGGAGAGGTAAAATATGATTGGGAATAGTCAGCATGGCTTTGTCAAGGGCAGGTCGTGCATTACGAGCCTGATTGAATTTTTTGAGGATGTGACTAAACACATTGATGAAGGTAGAGCAGTAGATGCAGTGTATATGGATTTCAGCAAGGCAATTGATAGGCACCCCATGCAAGGCTTATTGAGAAAGTAAGGAGGCATCGGATCAAAGGGGACATTGCTTTGTGGATCCAGAACTGGCTTGCCCACAGAAGGCAAAGAGTGGTTGCAGACGGGTCATATTCTGCATGGAGGCCGGTGAGCGGCAGTGTGCCTCAGGGATCTGTTCTGGGACCCTTACTCTTTGGGATTTTTATAAATGACCTGGATGAGGAAGTGGAGGGATGGGTTAGTAAGTTTACTGATGACACAAATGTTGGCGGTGTTGTGGATAGTGTGGAGGGCTGTCAGAGGTTACAGCGGGACATTGATAGGATGCAAAACTGGGCTGAGAAATGGCAAATAGAGTGTGAAGTGGTTCATTTTAGTAGATCAAATATGATGGCAGAATATAGTATTAATGGTAGGACTTTTGGCATGTGGAGGATCAGAGGGATTTTGGGGTCCGAATTCATAGGACACTCAAAGCAGCTGCGCAGGTTAACTCTGTGGTTAAGAAGGCGTATGGTGTATTGGCCTTCATCAATCATGGAATTGAATTTAGGAGCTAAGAGGTAATGTTACAGCTTTATAGGACCCTGGTCAGACCCCACTTGGAGAACTGTGCTCAGTTCTGGTCACCTCACTACAGGAAGGATGTGGAAGCTATGGAAAGGGTGCAAATGAGATTTACAAGGATGTTGCCTGGATTGGGGAGCATGCCTTATGAGAATAGGTTGAGTGAACTCGTCCTTTTCTCCTTGGAGTGACGGAGGATGAAAGGTGACCTGATAGAGGTGAACAAGGTGATAAGAGGCATTGATCTCGTGGATAGTCAGAGGCTTTTCCCAGGTTGAAATTGCTAACATGAGAGGACACAGTTTTAAGGTGCTTGGAAGTAGGTACAAAGGAGATGTCAGTGGTAAGTTTTTTACATAGAGAGTGGTGAGTGCATGGAATGGGTTGCCAGCGACAGTGGTGGAGGTGGATACAATAGGGTATTTTAAGAGGTGCTTGGATAGGTACATGGAGCTTAGTAAAATAGAGAGCTATTGGTAACCTGAGGTAACTTCTAAAATAAGTACATGTTCGGCACAGCATGGTAGGCCAAAGGGCTTGTATTGTGGTAAAGGCTTTCTATACTCTATGTTCTATAATCAATTTAAGTAAATTGCTTTATTATTGTCACATGTTCGGATTTACAGTGCAAGACTTGTCTTCCATGGACATTGTTCATACAGGTCAGTTCAAAATAATAATGCATTGAGGTAGTACAAGGTTATACAATAACAGATTGAGTTGCAGTATAGGGAAAGTGTCCATTTTGCTATAATAGGAAATCATTCAATAGAAGCTGTCCTTGAGCCTCGTAATTTGTTTTTTTCAAGCTTTTACATGTTCTGTGTGATGGGAGGGGACAGAAGAGAGCAGGCCCAGGGTGGGTGGAATGTATGATTATACTGGTAATGTTGATTTATGTTGATATGATTACTAACCAATGGAAAACCTTAAGCAATAAATTTTAATGGCATGTCAGGGGAGGTGGTTGGGCTTTCCCTGACATTGGCTGGCTTGCTCTTGCCATTGGTGTTCCTTGGGACAAATCAGCTCTTGCCTGCATATTGTCTGGGTTCTGCTGCACACAGTCATGGACTGCTTCATTTTCTGAGGGGTTGAGAATGGAACCTTATTCCACGAAAGCTGCTAGAAGCAGGCTTTGAATTTTTTTTAAAGGAAATGTAGATAGATTTTTGATAGAGTAAGTCTGAAGCAGGTAAGTGGAACGGAGGTTACAATGAAATCTGCCATTATCTAATGAAATTCAGAACAGGTTTGAGAAGTTGAGTGGTTTACTCCTGCTCCTAATATGTATGTTTGCATTGTGCAGCCATCACGCAGTCTTCGTAAACAATAAGACATAGGAGCAGAATTATGCCATTCTGTCCATTGAGTCTGCTCCATCATTCTATCATGGCTGACTAATTATCCCTTTCAACTCCATTCTCCTGTGTTTCCCTATATTCTTTAATGCTCTTACTAATCAAGAACCTATCAAACTTTGCTTTAAATATACCCGGTAACTTGGCTTCCACAGCCATATAGTATGTGGAAATGATTTCCACAAATTCACTCAAAACCTGCAGTTGCTGGAAAACCAAGCAACACACACAAAATGCTTGATGAACTCAGCAGGCCAGGCAGCATTTATGGAAAAGAGTACAGTCGACTTTTCAGGCCGAGTTCCTGTAGGGTCCTCCAACATGTTGTGTGTGTTGCCTCCACAAATTTACTGTCTTGTAGCTAAACAAATTCCTCTCCATCTCTGTTTTAAAGGAATGTCCTTCTATCTCTCTCTCTCTCTTTCTCCTTCACTGCCTCCCTCTCTCTCTCCCTCTATCTCTATCTGTCTGTTTCTATCTTTCTCTCTCTCTCTCTCTTTTTCTCTTCCTTTCTCTAAAATATAATGATTATTGACACTGATTGTTCACAACAAATAAGCAGTAACACAGATTTGAAACTGTTGTTCACTATGGTATCAAGCATATCAAACTGGAAAAGTATATACAGTATTTATACTCAGTGCACTACAGAAAGATAGTCCAGTTAATGGTATAACCAGAATGGCCTGTTTACATCTTCTAAATTAATATAAAGATTTAGTCTGAGTTGCAATATAAAATTACGGAAAACAGGCTTGATCCTTTAATTTGAAGTTATGCCAGACTGAAGCCAATTACCAATTCTAATATTGTAAACTTCTAAGGCAACATTTTTAATTGACCAGTCTTCAGTATAACTGAATGCATGTTCAGAGGTCAATACAAACACACCCCTCCCTTATTTTTAACTTGATTTCTCTCAGGAAAGTTCAGTTGATTTAATGGTAGACATTCAGTGTTAATTATCAAAGTTTAGCCTCATTGACAAAGCAGATTGAAAGAATTTATTTGCTGCAAGGTTCTTCAGTATACAAGGTTTTGCATTGTGAGACAAGAGACTGCAGATGCTGGAATCTGGAGCAGAAATCAAACTACCTGAGGAACTCTGCTGGTCATATAAGGTTTTTGATGTTGAGCAAAATGCACAATAGGAGAAAGTTGCACTTGGAATTCATTTTGTTAAACACTTCCTTCAAAATATGTAAAAAAAAACATACAAATAATGGATTACATATAAACACCACATGCAACGACAGTAAAGCAGAACATGATCCAATTAAATATGCCTGAACTGTTAATCTTTACTTAGCTCTTTTGACATTAATACTTGTTGTGGTATTTTTTGCTTAACATTGACACATTCATGTGGTAATACTGAATTGGGAAATCTGTGTATGTTTTACTTTAAATATGAAAATATTTCTCATTTTAAATCCAATAGTGGAATTTTATTCACTGGTCTTAATAAAATGCAGTAACATTATGATATAAGTAAAGATCAGGTAGATGGTCACACCACAATAACATATGAAATTATTAGAAAAATTCTAAAGCTGTCACGATTTCTTTTAGCAAATGCATGCAGACCTTCAGTAACAATGATTTTAACTCAAAATAACATTAAAGACATCAAGTGGTCAAATATAGAGTCAGAATTGTTGCTATCACCTCATGGAAAATGACTGAAACAAATGCCTCAGAAAGCCAAAGATCATTTAAAAGAACATTGAAGTCAGGCTAAGGCCATATGGAAGTGCTTCATTGGATATATTATTCATACAGAAAGCAACAGGGTGGGAAGAGACAAACCACTCATTGACAAATTTGGAACTGGAATTTCCTTTTTCAATGCCTGTGGTTTAGAAGCATGCGAAATTTATTAAATCCACAGAGAAGTAACCACCATGGTTTCACAATGTCTGGATTCCGCCCCCAAAATGTTTGAACATGTTACTGAGATGAGGCCCATTGACTGGATTTTTAAAAATGCTGATAAATCCACGTTTACATCAAAGCATTTTTGCATGAAAGTGGTCAAAATATCCATTTCTCAGAAATAGTCAGAAAACATTTTTGTATGAAAATGGTCAGAATATTCTGATCTGAAGGCAGTAGATTAATTTTATAAAGACATTTATGACCAGTGGTACCTCTAGACCAGCTGTATCCCACAGAGATAGTTTCAAGATACATTCAGAAATTGTTGCATCAGAAAAGAGGTGAGAAGCACCTACATACATATTTATTGGTAGCAAATGTGGAGAATGAAAAGGGAAATGGTGGAATGGTGGGCGATACTAAAGTAAAATTCTACAACTGATAGAGGAATGAATTTGAGACAGACATTCTGTAAGATACATCATGGTAGGTCGATCCAGAAGATTATGGCACATGGGAACCACGGTGGCTTGGTAGATTGGATTCAAAATTGCCTTGGCTTTGGCAGATAGGAGATGGTGAATGAGGGGTATTATTCTGACTGGAGGTCTGTGATCAATGGTGCTTCCCAGGGATCAATGCTGGGATCTTTATTACTTGTGTTATAAATGACTTGGGCTAAAATGTAGGTTGGTAGATTATTAAGTTTGGAATGGAGGGTTATGGGCTGAGTGCAGGTCAGTGGGACTAGGTGAGAGTAAGCATTTGGCACGGACTAGAAGGGTCAAGATGGCCTGTTTCCGTGCTGTAATTGTTATATGGTTATAAGTTTCCAGACGACACAAAATTGATGGAGTTGTGGATAGTGAGGGTGTTTGTCAAAAGATACAGGAGGATGTAGCTCAAATAGAAATACTGAATGAACAAAAAGTATGAACAGAGTTTAATCCAAGCAAGTATGAGATGTTACTCTTTTGGAGGTCAAATGTAGAGGTAAATAGTAGAAACCTTCGGAGCACTGAGATACTCAAGGGTTTTGGATGCCAATCTATAGCTTCCTGAAAATAGCAACATAAGTGTGAGGGTGGTAAAGAAGGCATACGGCATGCTTGCATGTTGTATGGGAATTGAGTATCAAACTTATAGTGGCAAGTCCTACTGCAGTGCATAAAACTTTGGTTAAGCCGTGTTTGGAGGATTGTGTGTGGTTCAAGACTCGCTGCATTTCAGGAAGAATGTGGAGGCTTTGGAAAGGATGTCATAAACAGTATTAGTTCTTGGGAAGATTAAATGGAGTTAGGGATTTAGGAAAAGCTTGGACTGTTTTTTCATGAGCATTAGGGGCCAAGGGTCAACCTAACAGAAGTTTATGAAATTAACTAGCTGGCCTACATATACTTCTCATAACATTATATATTTTTACAAGATGGAAATTTCTGATACTGGAGGGCATAGCTTAAGACGAGAGGTAAATTTTTTGAAGATTTATGAGGCCAGTTTTCACACAGAGTGGTGGAAGCAGATATGACAGCAATGTTGAAAATGAATTTAGATGGGGATATGAACAGGCAGGAAATAGACAAATATAGACTATATGAAGACAGGTGGAATTGATTTAATTTGGCATCATGGTTACAACAGACATTGTATGACAAAAGGCCTTTTCTGTAATATATTGTTCTATGTTCTATCTGTTGTATCTGCTCCTCAAGCAAAAGCTGAAGATGGGGGGAAACTTTTTGGTTAAGAGAAATCAGAAACCACGAGGTTCAGGGGACACAATGCGGTTAGCACAGGAGCATAATCAGTACGGAGCAAGGTTTAAAGAAGGAGATATAAGGCTTCATGAAAAGTATCTTGAGACAGATGAATAACAAAAGTATTGAAAGGGCAACAGATGAGAGAGGTCAAGTTGAGTTTATTGTCATATACAAGGCATGGTGAGGGACAGGTAGAATGAAATGTACAGTGCATCCATTGGCATGTAGATTCACAGAACATAAATAAACTATGCATACTTTATACAATACTGTGAAGAAAAACAGACTGTAAAATAAAACATTAATGAAATGTTTGTTTGATGATGAACTTCAATAAAAAATAAATTACAAAAAAAAAAAGAACCAGCTGTTAGCCGATGAGCCTCATTATTCACTCAGAACCTGTTGCCAGATCAGGGTTTAATTTGGTTGACTGTGGCGTGGCAGAAGTACTGTGGAATTTCTCGGCATTTTGGGGGGGGGGGGGGATGAACAGCACAGGCAGACTAAAACCAAGCAAAAGGAGGGATAGAGGAAGTGTGCGGGAGATGAAAGCTCATATCAAAGCCTAAACAGACCCAGAAAGAGCTGTGGAAAGAAACAAGTAGAGGGATCAGCAAAGGGAGAGGATATTGGGATCAGACTGCCTGAAAGCAAAATTAGTGGTAGAAAACCGGGCATAAACATTAGTAGTTCAGAGTAAGCCCATAAAAATCCTCAAGCAGCAATATAATTTAGTTAACATTAATGTATGCAGTTATTTTCACAAATGGCATTTACTACCCAAGCTGCTGCCCTAACTAGGAGATGTACTCTATGGAAATTGTGTAAAGGATGTAGTGTGATATATATATATATATATAAGTTGTTAGGACTCAGAGATCCTGATACTCATCAGGAACCACACTCATATTGGGTGAGTTTTGCAACCAGAAAACCTGTTGCACAAATTTCATAAGCTATTACTTTTCTTGTTAATTTCTTAATGATGAAAATAAAACTGAAATAAAACATGTTTTATATTTGCACTTATGGAACATGAGAGAACATTTTTTATTAATCCGCTCTGCTTTTTTATTGTTTAGGTAGTGGCATCGGTATTGGTTTATTATTGTCACATGAACAATACATTGGAAAGCTTGTCTTGCACACTGGTCATACAGATCAAAGCCATCACACAGTGCATTGGGAAGAACAAGGTAAAACAGTAACAATGCAGAAGAAAGTGTAGCAGCTACAGAACAAAGTGCACCGCAGATAAACAATAAAGTCCATGATCATAACGAAGCCAAAATTCCATCACACAAGATGTCCATTCAAGAGTCTGATAAAGTGGAATAGAAGCTGTCCCTGAGCTTGGTGGTATGTGCTTTCATGCCTTATGTTTTCTGTCTGATGGGAGAAAGGAGCTTTACTATAAATGATTAACAAAATGGAATAGTTTTACCGTCTAATTTATTTAATACCTGAATTCTCAAAGCTCCAAACTGGGTAACAGAGCAGATAAAAGATAAGCTGAATGCGTGAAAAGTGCTTACAGATAATCATCTCTTAACAGCTAGAACGAGTTATTACAACAGGAACTTAGCCAAGTGGCAATAAAATGTCATTGGAACCCAAAATAAGAGCAATTTACAAACCCTTGCACTGTAAAGTAACTGTACATTCAAGATAAGATTACAATGTTTGACAGATTCATAGATCTGTTCTCAATGGGGGTTTTTTTGTATTCTATGGTTCCAAGGGACAAAATAAGTTTTGGGAGTTTTTATTTGAGTTTTGTATTTCAACAGTATAATCACTATATAATTTTATTATACTTTGAAGAACACCGGGGGTGATTTTGCTCTTCTCTGCAATTTGGATGGCTGATTAGAATCACCCAGTTTGCAGGCACATAACAAGTAGCAAGGGTGCTCTTATTTACAATATATGTACAGGTTTTCGATGGACTCCAGAACTGACTGGTCAAAGCCTTGGGGATCTTCTCCAAGGACACACAGCAGGCTCAGACCACAGTTTTAATATGCTTCTGTGGCTCCTATGATGAACCGAAGGAAGTTAAAAACCATCCAGGCCAAAAAAGCTGAAATATGGGACCTTCCACTCATCTGTCATAGGAAGGAGAAACTTCCAAAGACTGCCCACTCATTTTTGATCACTTCCTACCATTTTCCTTGCATGAGAAGTGAATAAACATTGATGGTATTTGTGAACTCAAAACAAGGCATGATTTCTATAGCCGTGGTAAGATTCCAATTCTGCTAAAAGGATTAAATTTGGGCCAAATACTTTCTTCAGTCTTTCAATTATGTTCCAACTCAACCTCCTAAGATTTCATTCTATTTGCCGCCTTGCTAAATTTACATTTAATTCTTTCTTCTAGTTTAGGATGGCCCTGCTGAAATTGAGTGACAGTTTACTGGTGGTTAACAAGACAAGTAATATGACTAATTACTTTATTAATTACACTCATTCTGTCGTAAATTGTGGTATACTATCACCACGAACAATGAAGAGGTGAGCGAGGACGAGCTTGACTCAAGGATTGAGCCATGCAGGTGTGATGCAAATTTGGAGCATGGCATATTTGTGGAGAGGTAGTCAGAGTGAGGTTGAGGCATGGTCGGGTCGATGTCGGAGTCAGAGATCAAGTTGGAGTGAGCAGATCTCAGAGGAGGAGTTTCAGAGCCCATCCACCTAAACCAGGAGCGAGGTTGGATCAATCTAAGCTCCAAACTGATTTGAGAAGGTCGAGAAAGGTCTCGGGTTGGGTGACAGCGTACAGGCCCAGAACATATCGCTGCGGTGGTGCCCGGGTCCTAATGCAGGGAACGACCTGGTGTTTGAATGATTAAATGCTGGCCCAGATAGACTGTAAAGGCAGGGTATTGGGACCGGAGGCAAGGGTCTGGCCAACTCTGCTTGCTCTTCAGCGGCATTTGCTCCCCTCTCCGCAGTGCTGAAGCTGTGAGACTGCTCTGACTGCTGCGCACTTCGTGTCTGCGAGCTTGGCGGTGATTTGTCCCGCTGTGTAATGAACTGAGACCAAGGCTATGGGTTGCTCTGGGATCCAGGTCTATGGCCTCAATTTGGTGCAGAATGCAAGTGCTTGCTTTTGTTGTTAGCATGATCTGTGTTTTTTTCCCTCTCTTTCACTGCACACTGGGTGTTGGTCTTTTTTCCAAATTGTTTCTTTTTTCGGGTTTCTTGCTTTGTGGCAGACCAATCTCAAGGTTGTATAACTTACACATTCTTTGATAATAAATGTACTTTGAATCTATGTTCATTTTATATGATTGCTGAGATTTATTTGACAGTTTGGTGTTTCTGCCCAGGGTTTGGGATTCTCAGATTCTGCAAATTCTCCACAGGCAGGTTGTTTGATTTCTGGACCTACGGTTCTCAGCATGGGCCATATGTCCCCAAGTGGGCCACGGTGGATTTTGTAGGGGCCTCAAGTAAAAAAAAAGAAATGGGGGCCACAGGAGTATCTGAAAGGGCCATGGTAAGTTTACTGTTTTAATGGAATATTACTAAAATATATCAATAAATAATAAATTAATATATGTCATTGGAACCCTGATTGAAATAAATGGGAAAATATGCTCTAATGCAAAGGAGGAAGCAAAGCAGCTTAGCACACGTGCATGTATTTGTGTTTGTGTGTGTGGGGAGGTGGCATGGGGGGCATGCAACACATCAATAATTGTCTCTTCTCCTGCTCGACCATGTAAAAATCACTGTTCACACCCTCCAGGGTAGCCCGTTGGGCCGCACTCCACATCCACCCCCAAATCCCAAACTGCAGGTTGGGTGGGTCGGTCTGCAGCAAGCATGCAGCAGGAGGCTGCTTCTGTTTGCCTTTCACTGTCCTGTGCATGTTTCAATACTTATAAAACATGACGTAAAGGTTGCAGCTACTGCTGTGGGGTCACCCGCCAGAAACAGGTGAACCAGATATTCAAAAACTCATTCGTCTGCATCAGTTGCAAGGATCTCACTAAATACCCAAAGTAACAATATTAAGCGCTTTTTCATCACTGGTTGGAAGAGTTTTATATATCATTAATAACGTATCCTTTTCAGAGCTTTGAAATAGTTTTATTTTTCATATACACCTATATTTCACATAATAATATCATTTATTTTATTTTAAAATCTTTTTGTTAATTATTATCGAAGATCAACAGAAAAGATACATGAAGTCAATATGTCATTATGTACAATGAAGAATTAAATTAGCAAATAACTGATTAATAAAGCTAAGCAATATATCAATAATAAGAAAAAATAAAGTGTTAAGAATATTTTTTTGAAAGAAGGAAGAAGGAAAAAAAAAGAACCCCTACTAACTAACTAAAAAAAAACACTACTAACTAAAAAAAACCAAAAAAAAACCCATTGGGAGCACAACCCTGGAGCTATACATCATACACAAAATGCTGGTGGAACACAGCAGGCCAGGCAGCATCTATAGGGAGAAGCACTGTCGATGTTTCGGGCCAAGACCCTTCTTCAGGACTAACTGAAAGGAGAGATGCTAAGAGATTTGAAAGTAGTGGGGGAAGGGGGAAATGCAAAATGATAGGAGAAGACCGGAGGGGGTGGGATGAAGCTAAGAGCTGGAAAGGTGATTGGCGAAAGTGATACAGAGCTGGAGAAGGGAAAGGATCATGGGACAGGAGGCCTCAGGAGAAAGAAAGGGGGAGGTGGGGAGCACCAGTGGAAGATGGAGAACAGGCAGGGTGATGGGCAGAGAGAGAGAAAGAAAACAAACAACTAAATATGTCAGGGATGGGGTAAGAAGGGGAGGAGGGGCATTAACGGAAGTTAGAGAAGTCAATGTTCATGCCATTAGGTTGGAGGCTCCCCAGCCGGTATATAAGGTGTTGTTCCTCCAGCCTGAGTGTGGATTCATCTTGACAGTAGAGGAGGCTATGGATAGACATATCAGAATGGGAATGGGACGTAGAATTAAAATGTGTGGCCACTGGGAGATCCTGCTCTCTCTGGCGGACCGAGCGTAGGTGTTCAGTGAAACGGTCTCCCAGTCTATACATCTATACAGCTACACATCATACAGCTTCCATAAAAAAAAACATCAATCCGCCAATTCAAATCCATTTAAAGAAAAATCGGAAGGAAACCATATTAATTAACTCAAATCAGATGATAGTAGTGGGCAGATGAACCCCACCTTTTCTCAAAATCAAATCGAGGATCAAAAGTTTGACTTCTGATTTTCTCCAAACTAAGACATAGCATCACCTGAGAGAACCATTGTATCAAAGTAGGAGCAGAAGCATCTTTCCATTTCAACAAAATAGCCTTTGGGCCAATAATGTAACAAATGCGATTACATGTTGGTCTGATGGAGAAATATCATGAATATATTGAGGGATTATACCAAATAAAACTGTCAATTTATTAGGTTGTAAATTAATTTTTTAAAACTATCATAATATCATAACCTATTAAAAGATGAAGATTGATTTACATTGGAATAATTAGTACAGTTGACAAAAAAAAACACTTTAGCAAATTTTGTAAACTATGGAGGATGGGGACAATAGAGGCAAATGAAATTCAGATGTGGGCTTCGAGCAGCAGAAGTTTGAGAATCACTGTTCTGGACAAAGGCTGAAAAGTTTCCAGTGCATTTTATCTTGTACACTGGGCAGCATGTTGTTAATCTCATGAACCTGATACATCCTATTTCATTTACATTTCCACAATGACAAAGCCTGAGCTTTTACAACCAAATAATACATACTCACTAATATTCTGAATTTCATCTTCACTGCTAAATAATCTAAGAGTTTTGAAGTAGCAAGCCAGAATTAGAGCTTACAGTTTCTTCCGAAGCCTCAAGAATGTTACTTGTCACCAAGACTGTCTTCAGCTAGAGCCAGCAAATGGTTTGCAGGGTGATATGTTCTTGATTCAGAGGAATGTGGCCTCCTAATTGAGATACACTCATTCTCACGGGGAATCACTGGCAATCAGCTGAGCTGACAGAAATTGAAATGGGAGAGAGCCCCCTGGCCCACACACTTTCTCCTGCATTCAATGTCATATCAGATCATTTTCCCACATTCAACACTAGTCTTTCTTTCCCTTAATCTATCAACCATTGTCTCAGATATGGAGTCATAGAGTATTACAGCACAGAGTTAGGCCCTTCAGCCCATCTAATCCATGTCAACCTGGTCTTATCTATCTGCACCCAGACCATAGCCCAGCACACCACTCCCATTCACGTACCTATTTAAACTTCTCTTAAGTGTTATAATTGAAGCCGCATCTACTATTTTTGTTGGCAGCCCATTCCACACATGCACCACATTCCTTCACACATTCTCCTTAAATGTTTCACCTTTCACCATAGACCTATAACTTCAAGTTCTTCACCCTACCTATACTCCTCATAATATATTCAGTGACAGAGCCTCCCCTACCTTCTTGACTTATAAGTGATTGGTTAAATGAACTTCTTATCTCAGTTTCAATGCCCGGCAGTGTTAAAACAGTGGTGCCTCTTTCTATGCACCCTAGCCAGAAAAAGATTATCATCTCCACGTATCTATCCTGTAAGAACTTTATATACTTCTATGCGATCACCTCTCATTTGTTCTAAGCACTATAAAGACCTAGTCTGGTTAATCTCTCCTCATCCCAGGAATCCATTCAACCCCTTTATCCTCTTCTGGATGTGTCCATGTTTTCCTTGCTGTAGCCTACTCGTGCCCTATATAATTACGATTTTGATCGCAGATAAAGCCCGACCTATATTTTACCCTTCTAGTTGTAACTTTACTTATGATTGACTCTCACCACTTCCATGTAGGGAAATATCACTCAGAGATAAGCAAAAGGTTTAAAGATAAATAGAGCAGCAGCAGCTGAATTGTGCCCCCACTGTTTTGGTGTTTTTTTGAATGGGAATAGTGTAGATTCATAATAGAACCTGACACTTTGTTTTACACACTAGGCAGTGGCACCTGCATTGTACACTGATGGCACTATCTATTCATAGTTATGGTGTGATTTTCATCCCGGCATATAACAATAAATATTGTTTCAAACAAGTGCAGGTCCTCATAAGTCTGGCAAGCATTTGATTGCCAAATTCATGTCTGAAATGGATGAAGGATATGAGTTTAATCCTTCATAATTATTTACATTCTCAAGGGCCTTTTCCCAATATTGACGTATCACTAGCATAGACAAATCTGAGAAGAAATGTCACAAAGTTGGATTGTGAAGAAAAATTCCAACACGCAGTTGTTAATTTTTGGCTCCTTTCACTCTCCAAGAGTCTCTAAGTCTTCTTGCCTCCTTTGTCTGCTGAGTAGCCCCTCACTTAAGAAAAGCATTACCTTCATTTAGTAATGTTAACTGATAAATGGAGAATAACGATTGATAATGATCGATGGGGGGAAAGAAGCATTTGGTTTATTCACACACAAAGCGCATGAGGAACTCAGCAAGTCAGGTAACATCTATGGAGGGAAACAGTCAACATTTTGGGCCCCAGTCCTTCACTGGGATGGGAAAGGAAGGGGGCAGAGGCCCAAATAAGAAGGCAGGGGTAGGGGAAGGAGTATAAGCTGGCAGGCAATAGATGAGACCAGGTGAGGGGGAAGGTGGATGGTTGGGGGAGGAGGGATAAAGTAAGAAGCATGAAGCTGGGGGGCATGGGGAACAAGTGGAAGAAAAACATCCAAGGAGAGTACAATGGGTGTTACAGTTACAGTTATGCAGAAAATAGAAAATCTACAGAAAATAGATAAAGGAGAATCTGGAATGAAATGCTGTAGGAACCCAGGAGAAGGGTCTTGACCTCAAATGTCCACTGGCATTTCTTCATTGATGCAACAGGAGCAGATGAGTTCCTCCATTGTTCTCTGCTTTTTTATTGGAACAGCCTCCTTGCAGCTGAAATCTTTGTGGTCTCCTGGAGTATCCTCCTCTTCAAAGATCTGGGTGACAAGCCCGTGGATTTGTGACTGAAGCTCTTTACTGCTCAGTTCTAACATGTTAGCAGGGATAGGTGAAAGTAGTGCAGGAATGTGAGAACAGCTGAAGGACATGCTAATCATTCAACTGGTGAGGAAGAGTTTGAATGGTTTGAGCAAAAGCTATAGAGAGTCCTAGTTGGTGTTTTGAGGGTGGAATGCTTTAGACATGTAGTAAAGGAAGGTAAAAGTGGAACTTGCAAACTAAAGAAAGATGGTGGTATAAAGCATAGAATAGTGTGCCCAGCACAACACACAAAAACCTCAACTGTGGCTGGATGAAAGCCCATTTTATTGAATGATAATAGCGTCTACTACCAAGTCCTTGTTATTGTTAGATGTGACAAGGGTGTCGATAAATTTCCAGGCCTCCTGCTCACTCTACCTCCACATTTTCTGCTGGGCTTCTGTCATGAGATGCCTGATCCTGCCAGATCAGGAGCACCTGACACTTGTGGTTAGTTGCTCCCTCGATCTCTGGTAATTCTTTTGAAAGCAGTACTTGTTGTTCCAGTTCGATAAACCAAGTTCATCTCATTCTTGCAGCTTGGTATTTGACAGGTTGTTTATGAGGGGTGATTGAAAGGATTCAGCTCTTGGGGTACTTGAGAGTCTTAGAGTTAGTCATGCAACATATTTCTGTTGACACTGACTGCTTTGCGCCAACATCGATGGCAATAATGGATCAGATAAAGTAGCGGTCAGTTTATCTGTTATCTTCGCCTGCAGTAACATTGGTGCCCTGGTTATCTTTGAGGACCCTTAATGAGTTAATGTATAATCCAGTAGATAACAGTGCATGAAAGTTGGGGTTGCCGCAGCTTACTGGCTAGCATAACACTTTACAGCATCAATGATAGGGGTTCAATTCTTGCTGCTGTCTAGAAAGAGTTTGTGCTCCCTGTGACTGTGTGGGTTTCCTCCAGGTGCTCTGGTTTTATTTTACATTCCAAAGATGTGTAAATTAGTAAAAGTCAGTAACTTATGGCCCTGCGGTGTTGGAGGAGGAAGCACATCCCCAGATGTATTTCACAGTATTTTTCGATGTTTCAATGTATATGTGACAACTAAAGCTAATCTGTGTTTATCTCTCTGTCAAAACAAGGTGTTTATTATGAACTTGAATTTTAATTTATTTAAATCTTACATCCATCCCACAACATAAAGGAGTAAAAATTTTTGTGTTATGACTCTGTCGCATTGTACAGCCATGTGAATTTCTAGGTCTAATGGCTTGTAGAAAGAAGCTGTCCCATAGCCTGTTGGTCCTGGTTTTAATGCCGTGGTACTATTTACCAGATGGAAGCAGCTGAAACAGTTTATGGTTGGGGTGACTGATATCCCCCATAATCTTCTGAGCCTTCTTTACGCAACTTCTGCCCTAAATGTCCTCAATGGAGGGAAGTTCACATCCACAGATGTGTTGGACTGTCGGAACCACTCCCTGCAGTGCCCAGCAATCAAGGTCAGGGCAGTTCCCATACCAGACTGTGATACAGCCAGTCAGGATGCTCTCAATGGTGCCCTGTAGAAGGTCTTGAGGATTTGGGAGCTCGTACAGAACGTCTTCAGTCGCATGAGGTGGAAGAGATGCTGGTACGCTTTTTTTACTACACAGCCGGTGTGTACAGTCCAGGTGAGATCTTGTGTGATGTGCATACCAAGGAACATGAAACTACTCACCCTCTCAAATGCAGTCCCATTGATGTCGATCGGGGACAAAACCACACTCTAAATATTTGACTAAGAGAAGGACCAGTAAGAGTTGTTCCTTCCTATTTGCTCATCATGCCCTGATGGAAAGTTGAGTCCCTTCCCACTCATGCGTTGCTGTAACTTAGGAGGATTATTTTGTTTCGCTTTAGTTACAGGATAGAATTTTTTCAAGTTTGGAACATATATCCAACCCAGGATTGGGGTGAATTCACAGATGACTGTAGCTTGTTGGCTCTGCACCAGAGTGAGCCAAAGGATGTTAAGGCATTCACTTAACATCAACTTGCTCTGAATTCTTGATAGCAAATTTCCCTCTTTGAAGTTTGTTTTTTCAGAAGAAGGTATATCCAGTATTCTCTACTTTAAACATGACCACCTCCTGCTTGTGTTTTACCCAGTAGAGTGGTCAAAGTGTCTGAGCTGCTGCACTATGATTGCAGAGAAGTGTTCAGGTCTGACACTGCTGGGATTGTTCATAAGGATCTTGACATTCTTGTTTCTAAATTTCCTATTACGGAGTCGTTGTTCCCCCTGTGTGTGCTCTTTTAACGTAACTGCTTTAGCAAGGCCACTTCCAAGGTCCCACATGGGAGTTTGGTCAAGAAAGTTCAGTTGTTAGGAATTCAGGATGAAGCAATGAATAGGATTAAACATTGGTTTCGCTGGAAAAGCAAGAGCGTGGGAACAAGTTGTTGCCTCTTTGAATGAAGGCCAGGAACTAGTGGTCTGCTGCAGGGATCAGTGTTGGATGTGCTGATATTTGTCACCTATATCAATGCCATGGGTGATAGAGTAATGAAATGAATAAGCACATTTGTAGTTGACATCAAGACTGGGGGCATAGTGGACAGCGAGGAAGGAGATCAAAGCTTGCTGTGGAATCCGGGCCAGTTGGGGGAAAAGGTTCAATTTAATGTCAGAGAAATGTATACAATTAACATTCTGAAATGACTTTTCTCTGCAAAACATACACGAAAACAGAAGTGCCACAAAGAATGACCGACAGTTAAATGTGAGAACCCCAGAGCCCCCCTTCCACATGTAAGTGGCAGCAAGGCAACGATACCCACCTCCCCCAACAATAAAAAGTGCATCTGCTACTGAGCACAAGCGCGAGCTAAGCGATAGCGATGACACAGACCTTGCAGTTACCCCACAGACTATCGCATTTCATCCGGCATTCAGCAACCCACAGGTTCTCTCTCTCCCTAGTAAGGGAGAGGGAGGTGTCCCCCATTTTCACAGTGAGCGGGAGACATAACAACAACCCGTTGGCTTATGATGTTAAAAAGTCCATTTCGTCGCTTTTTACGAGCTCTGTGCCTGAAGATCGCAAAGATCTCGGGTCTTCGGGCCCACAGCGAAAGTATTTCTGGACTCCCCGGTGCATGAGTCTCCTGCCGTGACACCGACCCTCAATCCGCCCGTCTCCAGAGTCCCGAGATCTTAGGCTTCCAAACACTAGGCCTCCTCCCAGGCTGTACCTCGGTGTGCCGAACAACGGCCGGTTCTGAAACCTCGAGAACAGGTCCCATTCCCTCAAAGAACCGACGTTTGCGTGTAACTACGGGTCAGGGTCTTCAAAAGAACCCCGAGAGGGAAAAATAAAGATATTAATGATGGAAATAGAGCTGCTTCCGAAGATGAGAGCAAAGGAGTCACCGTTTAGTGCCATCTTTACTCTGCCTCCTCCACCAGTCCACCAATGGACTGCAAAGTGGCGGATAATATCTAATGAAGACAAGTGTGAGCTCTTGCACTTTAGCAGGACAAACCAGGGCAGGACATATACAGTGAGGGGCAGGGCACTGAGGAGTGCAGTAGGGCAAAGGGATCTAGAAATACAGATCCATAATTCCTTGAAACTGGCATTACCCTTGAGGACTTGAGTTACAGGAAAAGGTTGAACAGGTTTAGACTTTATTCCCTGGAGCACAGGTGAATGAGGGGAGACTTGATTGAGGTATATAAAATTATAAGGGAATTAGATAGCACATTTCTGCAAAGGGAATTGCTTTTGGCACAAAACACAAGGTAATCATTGAAGCTACAAAGTACATCAAGATCTGAAACTGGAGAGTCACATAGCCAGAACATGCTGCCAGCTCACGACTGGTCTCTTGGCTAAGGACAAACACCATCGAAAATGCTAATACTGACCTGCTAGGTACAGATGCCAGGAGGTCAATATTTGCATATTTGATGAAGTTTGGATTGTATAAAGTCCTGTTTATATTGTGGTAGGAAATTACACAATGCAGTAGAGCAGTGTGGTTGACTAGAACAAGCGTGTCTCACAAGATCAACTTAACAGCTGCCCAATTTCATTTCCCTGAGCTAGGCAGATTGTCAAACCCAGCATTTTTCAGCAATGTATTTAAATAAACCAAAAGTTTAAAAATAATAATAATTTTTAACAGTTTAAACATTTAAATTCACTTAAAATCATTTAACTAGTTCACTAAATTAAAACAAAATGTATGTAATTGCTTTTCCTGCGCTGAGTCTAACCACGGTAGTTGGACTCAACACAGGTTCTCCAGTGTAACTGCTAAGGGATTGCAGTAAGTTTTCTAGTGAAATCCTGTAATAGACATTTTTGATACAATGTTCCATTATTCTTAACTGAATTAAAAACATAGATTTTGTATATGACAAGAAATTGGCTGAGACTGAGCTTTGATGAGAAGGGGATTAGAGAGAACAAATTTGCAGTGGTAAATTCAAACAAGATTCTAGGGAACATTTTTCACCAATCAGACCTGGGAAAGAACTCAGCGCCACAAGCAAAACAAGTTGGATCATTAATATTCATTTAAATATTTTGCGTATACAGTACAGATACTAAGGCATTTTTATAACCAACCTTTGACACTTGTGTAGGCTGTAAGTAATAGAAATAAACAAAACGCTATACCACAAGTAGGTGATTCCATGAATTTGTAATCTGATTTATTTCACAATCTATTCCCAAGGAAAAATAAATCCTTTTGACATCTAACCCACAACAACACTTATGAAACTAATACACAATCCCTACATTGTCCCTGGCTAAGCTAATTCAAAGTATTTCTCCAGACCTGCACAGTCCATTGCCTAAATTTAAATGAGGGAGGGAGGGC
This sequence comes from Hemitrygon akajei, assembly GCF_048418815.1. Classification (NCBI taxonomy): domain Eukaryota; kingdom Metazoa; phylum Chordata; class Chondrichthyes; order Myliobatiformes; family Dasyatidae; genus Hemitrygon; species Hemitrygon akajei. The sequence continues at coordinate 34,982,934 of NC_133145.1, forward strand.
CACCGTTGGCCAGAGTTGACAATGGATATTGCGTCCTAGCTGTCTAGGTACGCAAGCCTGGGCAGCACGATCTGGTTGTAGCCCACGTAGCAAGCTCCCCCTCTTGACACGTCTGATAAACCCGAAGGAACAGCAGAGACCGATGCAGTTTGGTGCCAGCAGCACCGCAGGAGTTACCAGTCAGCATTGAACTCAATGTAGGTCTGCCTTGGGGATTCCAGCTCTGGATTTTTCCCTCCGGGTTGACTTCCGAAGCCTTCCCCATGAGAGGGTCTAGCCGCAAGGCAGCCGAGGTTTGAGATCAGAGTTTTTCTTTTCCTAAAGGAGCTGCCAACCATGGCTGATGAGCCCCATCTACCCAAAATGACTGGTTTTAAGGTGCCAATATCCCACCTTTGCCCCTTAACTGTCGGTAGAAATGGTTCCGCCGGACTTGGTTGTCAGAGCCTATTTGAGGCACGTGACCATTGGGAGTATTTAATAGGTAGTGAGGTAGTGGGAGCTTGCCCCCATTACTACCTCTGACTATAACAATCTTAATGTAAATACTTCATCTAAAATCAATGTTTCTCTGCTTTCATAAAATTCACCTATCTGAGCCTAACTGGAAGAGTGAAGGAGTTTAAATAGAGATTTAAACCAATAGAGATTTCCCTTTTCAAGAGGCAAACAGGAAGTTTGGAGCTCCAATGCCGTATTCGACTTTGCTGATGACACCACTCTTGTAGGCCGAAACAAAGGGATGATGAATCAGCATATAGGAAGGGAACTAAAAATCTGACTGTGTGCTGAGATAACAACAACCTCTTTCTCAAGGTCAGCAAAACCCAAGGAGCTGATTATTGACTTCAGGAGGAGGAAACCAGAGGTCCACGAGGGTCAACGATGGAGAAGAACATCAACTTTAAACTGCTTGGTGTTATTATTTTGGAGGATCTGTCCAGGGCCCAGTATGAAAGTGCAATTATGAAGAAAGCATAGCAGTGCCTCCACTTCATTTGGAGCTTGTGAAGCTTCAGCATGACATCTAAAACTTTGACAAACCTCTATAGATGTGTGGTGGAAAGTTTATTGACTGGCTGCATCACAGCCTGATATGGAAGCACCAATGCCCTTGAATGGAAAATCCTACATAACATATTGGATACAGCCCAGTCCATCACGGGTAAAGCCCTCCCCACCCCTGAGCACATCTACATGAAACAAAGTTGCAGGAAAGCAGCATCTCTCATTAGGGAACTGCACCACCCAAGTCATGCTCTGTTCTTGCTGCTGCCTTCAGAAGGAAAGTACAGGAGCCTCAAGACTCACACCACTAGCTTCAGGAATAGTGAAGCTATTCCTCAACCATCAGGCTCTTCGAATGGAATAACATCACTCAAATTCACTTACCCCATCAACGAAATGTTCCCACAACTTATGGACTCATTCATCTCATGTTCTCAATACTTATTTCTTCTTTTTATTTATTTCTTTTTGTACTTACACAGCTTGCTGGCTTTTGCACATTGGTTGAATGCCCAAGTTGGTGTGATCTTTCATTGATTCTGTTATGGTTATTATTCTATTTTGGGTTTATTTAGAATGCCCACAAGAAACTGAATCTCTGGGTTGTATATGGTGGCATATAAATACTTTGAACTCCGGAGTTTAATCTGGACAAATGTGAAGTGTTTTGCCTTGGTAAGTCAAATGTAAAGGGATAACCTTAACAGTGTTGACTGAGCATAGAGATTTTGGGGTCCAAGTTCATAGCTTCATGAAGGTGGCTACACAGATTGATAGGATGGTTAAGAAAGCAGACATCATGCTTGTCTTTATTATTGAGTATTTATTATTGTCTTTATTATCGATGTATTGAGTTCAAAAGTCAGGAGGTTATGTGGAGTATTGCATGCAGCTCTATTATAGGAAGGCCGTTGAGGCTTTGGAGTGGACGCAGAAGTTTTTACCAAGATGCTGCTTGGATTTGAGAACACGTGCTATAATAAGAGGTTGAACAAACTTGTGTTGTTTCCTCTGGAGCAGTGGAGGAGCAATTTTATAGAGGTTTATAAGATTTTGAGAGGAATAGGTAGAGTAGACAGACTATCTTCCTCCCAAGGTTGAAATGTCAAATATCACAGGGCATGCATGGAAGAGGATCTTTTCAAAGGAGATGTGAGGGGCACGATTTTTACATAGAGAGTGATGGGTGCCTAGAATGCACTGCCTGGGGCACTGGTAGAGGCAGGTACTTTAGGGACTATCAAGAGACATTTGGATAGGCAAAGTAATGTGAGAAAAATGGAAGGGTATGGACATTGTGTAGGAAGAAGCGATTAGTTTAGTTGGCCTAAACTTGATTACTAATTTATTGGTTCTGTTCCTGTGCTGTACTGTTTTATGATCCACGTCCTATGGAGATTTTTCAGCACATTGGCGTGTTACCAAAATACTGCCGGTATGCCTCCTGTCCCACCAGGGGCCTACATACCCTTGACTACTGCTATTCATCAATCAAAGATGCCTACCAAGCCACCCATTGTTCACACATTGGTAAATCAGACCACCAGTCTGTGCTCCTATGCTCTAGATATAAACAGAAGCAGATATGTGAGAATCCAGTACAGAAAGTCATGACACAGCAGAATTCGCTCGCCTAAAGGAAGTTGTCTGCCGACATGAGTATCTGATTCAGAAGATACATTGACCACCAAGTCGGCAGTCTCAGCCAACTCTCCATCTCATGACAGCAACTCCCACACTCGACAACATCCTCCCTTAGAGCACCAGATCAAGGTTTCGATGGATCCCCGACCTGAAGCTGCAGCTTCCTGTCCCAGCGCGTCTTCGACTTTCACCTCTATTCTACAGACAAAGGCAATCTCTCTTTCTTGACTGGGTGAACTCTGACCTTAGCTGATGCTAACTGGGACAATAAAAGCACCTTTTACAATAATTATGAGGATTTCACCGCTGAGATGTGCCAGGATTTCAAATATGTGGAAGTGGAAGTGGAAGGGAGGCTGCGAATTGGATACATTTCCTGGTTCAGTGCTGGATTGCACCATGGAATCACGAGCTCTTGCACAGAATGAGTCCGAAATGTGGAAGCACTGCTGATCCATTATCATCATGGCACGTTGAAGAGCTTGAAAGAAAAACTGTCAACCCAGGAAAGGTCCATCAACTTCGATAGTCTCATCACTCTAGCCCTCTGTATTGACAAGCGCCTTATGGCACAAATCCCAGTTCCATGATCAAAACCATTTAAGGACACAGGACACTCAACAGCAATGCCTCCAGAATCCACGCAGTTAGGGAGAGCTCTGTTGAACCCCCAAGAACTTGAGCGCTGGTGGAGGAATAACTTGCATGCTTTCTGCGGAGCAGCCATTCAGTTAAGCACCAAATGTCAACAGCATCTGGGAAGTGGTACCACCAGTTAAAGACAAGGGCCTTGTATCTGGTGAGCTTCTTCCAGTCCCTCATTCCAGCACCATAGCCTGACTCACTGTCTCTGTCCTCCTCCATATCCACTGGCTCTAGGGGCACAGGAGGCTCTGGAGGATTCCAGTGCAACAGGACTAGAATCTGTGTCTGCAGCTTGGACTCCTTACTGAGAAAATCTTTCACTCCTTCTGCATCATGGCCATTGACAGACATCCCTTGGGCTCCAGGATGTTCACAGCACGCACATGGCTTGTGCACATGATTATCCGAGAGCACTGCGAGTCCGTTCAATTCCTCCATGTTGACTCACTCAAAACTCCTCACATCTTAGGTTACCATTGGCTCTCCACTCACGACCCTCACTTTGTCTGGTCATCCGGTTCACTGCTGTGTTGGGGACCACCCACGCACCCCCCCACCTGCAACCTCAGTTAACTTAACCCTGTAAATCCATGGAGTTGGTGGAGACCCTCGACCTCACAAAACTCCCACAGGAATATGACAAATTAGCCATCGCCTTCAGTAACAGGGAAACCAGCACCCTGCTGTCTCAGAAACTATATGATTGTGCATTAGACCTCCTTCTAGGCATCACCCCTCCCTGAAGTTGGCTGTTCTCCTTCTCCCCTCCTGAGACCCAAGCCATGAACCGCTAAAGCTTCAGTCAACCATCCCAGTCCCCAGCCAGTGCAGGATTCTTCTTTGTCAGAAATGAAAGTTGCTTGGGCTGCAACCCTGCATTGACTACTATGGACTCCACAAAATCACTATTAAGAACTGCTCCCCTCTCCCCTTGATGGATAGCGCTTTTGAAATACTCCTTGAGGACAAGATCTTCACCAAACTAGATTTAAGAAGCACCAGCAACCTGATCTACACCCTCCAGGGAGGTGTGTGGAAGATGGCACTCATAACACCCACTGGCAACTACAGGAGCAGAGTTCGTCTCTTGCTTATGCGAGCTTTCTGATTCCCTCTCCGCACCGCAGTGAATTTGTCTATTGCCCACTATTGACAGAACATGGTCAGACAGTAAGAGCAAATCAGCAAGTGGAGAAATTTCTGCAAATCTTTGCCGCCTTGAACCCGTGGAAGAAGTATATGTACTGGGCTGAACTATCCCATAATCGACACAGCTCCTCTGCCATGAAAGGATTCTTGGCTACCAAACCCATTGTTCCCTGAGGAGAACCCAACAGTGGATGCCCTGGTTTACCTCTGCACATCGACTCCCCCAATCTCTCATCCTGGCTTATTGGTCCCTTCAAGGTTACCCATCACATCAATCCAGACACTTATCATCTCCAGCTGTCACCGTCCCTCAGGATCACACTTACCATCCACATGTCTTGCCTCAATCTACCTGAGCCTGCACCCTCTGGAACCTGGGAAGGTGGAAGATGGTCCAGAGCACACGGTTTGCCAGTTGAGGGATTCACTTCATTGTGGACAGGGTTGATTGGGAAGGGTATGACTCAGAGGAGAGGTCTTGCTTCATGGATCCATCACTCATTGAGGAATTCCATCAGACCCATCAGGCACATCCCAATATCCACCCAATTAACAGGAGTCACCTGCCACTCATTTCCAACTCATCACCTGCAGCCTATTTAAACCCAGCTCTCATCCACAGCCCTTGTTCTCCCATTAAAGCAGCAGCCTTGACCAGTTATGCCTAGCTTTTGTTACCTTGTCTGTGGTGCATGTTATCTGTTCTCTTGTATTTCGTGACCTCTCATGGCTTGTTAGATAGATAGATAGATAGATAGATAGATACTTTATTCATCCCCATGGGGAAATTCAACATTTTTTCCAATGTCCCATACACTTGTTGTAGCAAAAACTCATTACATACAATACTTAACTCAGTAATAATATGATATGCATCTAAATCACTAACTCAAAAAAGCATTAATAATAGTTTTAAAAAAAGTTCTTAATTCCTGGCAGTTGAATTGTAAAGCCTAATGGCATTGGGGAGTATTGACCTCTTCATCCTGTCTGAGGAGCATTGCATCGACAGTAACCTGTCACTGAAACTGCTTCTCTGTCTCTGGATGTCTATTTTACAGTTTATTATTAAAGTTACTGTTCAATGCTGAATTGTCTCCACTGTGCTGCCTTTGGGTCAAGCCTCCTCTACATTTCCTGACAACACTAATAGCAAGTGTGTTGAGGACTGTGTATCAAAAAGAACAATCGTGTGTTCCCAACTCAGAGCCATGGATGAACTGGGAGATCTGCTTCCTACTGAAATCTAAGTCTGCAGCATTCAAATCAGGTGACCCTGATCTTTACAAGAAATTGAGATATAGTTCAATAAAGCTTTCAGAGATGTGAAGAGAAGGTATCAATCAAGATTGAGTACTAGACTAGCTGTCAGTTGTAGGGCTTACATGGTAAAAGGGTTACAAAACAAAGTTTTTACAGAAAGCATAGCCGACAACAGCCCATCCCTTCCTGTTAAGCATAATGTACTCTGTGCATAGAATGCCATTGGAGTGCCACCACTGATCCCAACAGCCTCAAGTGCACCTGAGACATTTTTAATCTCTCCCTGCTTCAACTGGTGGTTCTCATCTGCTTTCAGAAGAGCATTGTTATTTCAGTACCTAAGAAAAGCAAAATAACTTAAAGACTAATACCCAATGGCTCTGACATCCCTCATCATGAAGTGCTTTATGAGGCTGGTCATGGCACGTTCCAGCTTCAGCCTTCCAGAAAACCTCAACCCATTGCAATTCACCTACTACCAAAACAGGTCTATGCCAAATGCCATCTCCCTGCCCTACACTCATCTCTGGAATATTGAGATCGTAAAATCACCTAGGTTAGACTAGTGATTATTGACTACCACTCTGCCTTCAATACTATAAGTCTTAGGAAACTTATCACCAAACCCTGGATCCTGGAAGTCAACACCCTCATCTGCAACTGGATCCTCAACTTCCTGAAGAACAGACTGCAAACTGTAAGGATAAACAGCAACATCTCTGCCACGATTATTTTAAACAGTGGTGCTCCACGTCTTCAACCCCCTTACTCTACTCCCTGTACACTCAGGTCTATGGTCAGATTCTTCTCTCGTCCCATCTACAAGTTTGCAGATGATACCACTATTGCGGGCTGCATCTCGTATGATGATGTTGGAGTGTAGGAAGGAGGCGGAGAGCAAAGTGACATGGTGTCATGTCAACAACTTTTTCACTGTATCCTGGTGCATGTGGAAGTGATAAACCAATTCCAGTTCGATTTTCTTCAATACAGTTACAAATAAGGTGAGTTGGTAAGTCTGAGAGAGATTGGCTAATTCCAGTTGTGGGACAGTTCTGGGTGTCTGATGATGGACAATCTTTCATCTTTTCTCTGGAGTGAAGGAAGCTCAGGGGAGAACTGATAGAGTTTTATGAAATTATAAGAGACATAGACAGAGTAAGCATACACCGTCCATCTGCAGGGTCGAAATATCTAATACAGAGAGAATGCATTTAAGATAAGAGAGGGTTAAGTTCATAGGAGATGTGCGGAACAAATATTTTTACACAGACTGCTGAGTGCCTAGAATGTGCTACCTAGGATGTGGTGGAGGGAAATATTTTAAAAAAATGTTCAAGAGGCTCATGGAGATGCAGAAAATGGAAAGATGTGGACATTGTGTAAGCAGAAGTTATTAGCTTACTTGGGAACTTTATTACTAATTTAGTTATATCTGCACAACATTGTGGGCTGAAGTAATTGTTCCTGTGCTGTGCTGTTCTATAAATCGAATAGTGATCTTGTACAAGGTCATACTAATAGAAAATATATGGCAGTCAGCCAATAAATATGAACAATATTACTGCTGTGCATATCTAGACTAGTTTGCCTCAGGGTATGACATGACCAAATATCATAGACAGTTCCCATCAAATCTGCAAGCTGTTTTTTGAAGGCAAACTGACAGTGACATAACAATACTCACATTTTGAAAGCAAATGAAGTGCAGGCTGGATGGTATGCTTCAAGAAAGAATGATATGAATTAAATTTGATTGAAATGACTGAATAACTGTTGCTGCAAGAACTCTTTAATTAACATATCAGAGGCTAATCAGAACCAGAATCAGGTTTATCATCACTGTCTTAAATGATGTGAAATTTGTTGTTTTGCAGCAACTTTGGGGCACAAACTTACTGTAAGTTGCAAGATAATTAAACAGTGCAAAGAAAGGGAATAATGAGGTGGTGCTCATGGCCCATTCAGGAATCTGACGGCAATGATGAGGAAGCTGTGTCTGATGGTGGTAATGAGAAGAGGGCATGCCCAGGTAGTGATGGTCCTTAATGAGGATGCCTCCTCATTGGGTCACCGTGTCTTGAAGAAGTCCTTGACAGAGGGGAAGTTTATGCCTGTGATAGCTCTATACTCTTTGCAGCCTCTTGTGATCCTGTGCTTTGTTGCCTCTATACCAGGCGTGAGGCAACCAGTCAGGGATGCTCCCCACAGTATGTACTTCTATAGAAATTCGCAAGAGTCTTTGGTGATATGCCAAGTTCCCTCAAACTCCAGATGAAGTAGAGCTGTTGGTATGCCTTCTTTGCGGTCACATCGATGTGTTGGGTACAGGACAGATCCTCTGATATGCTGACACCCAAAATCCCAAAATCTGAAAGCTCCACACCCTTTCCACTGCTTATGCTCAAATATGGACATTTCTAATGCATATTCTCTTGACTGCACCTTCCTGACGCCCACAACCAATACCTTGGTCTTGCTGATAGCGAGTGCAAGGTTTTTGTTGTGACACCATTCAACCAGTAGATCTACATCACTACTGAATGCATCATCACTGTCATCTGAGATTTTACTAATTACAATGAATTTGTCTGCAAATTTATAAATGGCATTTGAGCTGTGCTTAGCCACAGTCTTGAGTGTAGAGAGAGGAGAGCACTGGGCTAAGTACAGATCCTTACATTTCCCCTGCGTTGATAGTCAGCGAGGCGGAGATGTTACAGTCAGTACAGTCAATCTGCACTGACTGTGGTCCCTTAAGGTGGAAGTCAAGAATCCATGTAACCATATAGCAATTACAGCACGGAAACAGGCCATCTTGGCCCTTCTAGTCTGTGTCGAACGCTTACGCTCACCTAGTTCCACAGACCTGCACTCAGCCCATAACCCTCCATTCCTTCCCTGTCCATATACCTAACCAATTTTTTTTTTTTAATGACAATATTGAACCTGCCTCTACCACTTCTACTGGAAGCTCATTTCACACAGCTACCACTCTATGAGTAAAGAAGTTCCCCCTCGTGTTACCCCTAAACTTCTGCCCCCTAACTCTCAACTCACGTCCTCTGGTTTGAATCTCCCCTACTCTCAATGGAAAAAGCCTATCCACGTCAACTCTATCTATCTCCCTCATAGTTTTAAATACTTCTATCAAGTCCCTCCTCAACCTTCTGCGCTCCAAAGAATAAAGACCTAACTTGTTCAACCTTTCTCTGTAAATTAGGTGCTGAAACCCAGGTAACATTCTAGTAAATCTCCTCTGTACTCTCTCTATTTTCTATTTCGTCGACAATCCAGTTGCAAGGAAGGTAAAAAGACCCAGGTTAAGATAAACACTAAGTACACTGCAGATGCTGTGGTCAAATAAACACTTACAAACAAGCTGGATGAACCCAGCAGGTCGGGTAGCATCCACTGAAAGGAGCAGTCAATGTTTTGGAAACGTTGACTGCTCCTTCCCAGGTTAAGATGCTTGGTGATGAGTACTGAGGGGATTTTGGTATTAGATATTATGGTGTGCACTGACAGACAACTGAACCCAGTTATAGAGGAACGACAGTCTTGCATGTTGAGTCAGAAATAAGAGTTTATTCATCGGAATTCCAACTGGCTTGACTGAGCAACAGCGCGAGCCGAATCGTTCTCGAATCACGCACAAGGACCCTGTAATAAGCGCTAATTGGGAGTCCACTTTAAATAATTACAGTAGGCTGAAAACCCGTGCCAGTCAAAATAAACTTGACAGGATTAAGCAGAAAGCACAAGGGCTTAACGACTGTAGATAACACAACAATTAGCAGATACAGTTGCAAGGCCAGCAGGGGTCATGACAGCTACTCCAAGCTATAATTGATAAACAGCAGTCTGACATATATTTTGCTGTTGTCAAGGTGATCCAAAGTGGATTGGAGAACCAGTGAGATTGTATCTGCTGTATACTGGTTGCAACAGTTGGCAAATTGAGTGTGTTCAGATCCTTGCTCAAACTGGAGTTAATTCTAGCTATAACCAACCACTCAAAGCATTTTATTAATGAGCGGTGCGGGTTGATAGTCATTGAGCCAGCTCACACTGCTCCTCTTGGACACCAGTATGATGCCCTTTTAAAGCGGATGGGAATCTCAGAGCACAGCGATGATAAAAGGGGAAGATTTCCTTGAACGCTCTAGCCAGTTACTTGGCTCAGATTTTTCCTTACCCTGCTATGTCCATCATTGGAACTTGATGCCTTGCAAGGGCTCGCCCTCTTGAAGGATGTTCTGACATCAGCATCTGAGACAGATCACAGGATCACCGGATGCTGAAGATATGTGCAGATGTATCATTATTCTCCCTTTGAAGATTTGCATAAAGGGTGTTGAGCTCTTCGGGAAGTGAAGCATCATTTCTGTTTATGTGACTGCCTTGAGTCAAAAGACTGGACCATGTTCAAAGACTCAACTGATATAGTAGATAAATACGTCACCACCACAAAAGACTTTGTCAGCAAGTGAATTGAGGACAGTGTACCAAAGAGGACAATCCACGTGTTCCTAAACCAAGAACCATGGATGAACTGGGAGATCCACTCCCTACTGAAGTCTAGGTCTGCATCATTCAAATCAGGTGATTTTGATTACAATAAATTGAGATATAATTCTATAAGGCTATTTGAGATGTCTAGAGATGGTATCAATTAAAATCAAGCAAAGCTCTGGGCCTGCACTTGCAGGAGTTTAGAAGAATGAGGAGGGATCTCATTGAAACCTATCAAATATTAAAAGGCCTAGATAGAGTGGATGTGGAGAGGATATTTTCTATTGTGGGGGAGTCTAGGATGAGAGGGCATAATCTCAGAATAGAAGGATGATCCTTTAGAACAGAGATGAGGAGGAATTTCTTTAGCTAGAAGGTGGTGAATCTGTGGAAGTAATTGCCACAAGCAGATGTGGAGGCCAATTCACTGAGTATTTTTAAAGTAGAGGTGATAGGTTCTTGATTAGTAAGGGTGTCAAATGTTATGGAAAGAAAGCAGAGGAATGGGGTTGAGAGCGACAATAAATCAGCCATGATTGAATGGCGGAGCAGACTAATTCTGCTAATGGCCTAATTCTACTCCTATGTCTTATAGTCATATGCAGTTAGGTTTTACCTTTAAGGAAGTAATGGCATGCAAGCCCGACCACAGCTGTTACATATCTCATTGTGTCTCTAATTTCACATGGAATTGCATTTTTGCTCTCACAATTGAGCTGCTTCACCGTGTTTCAAGTGCATCACCATAAATGTATAATAATGATCAAACACGCTGGAAAGATATTCAGAATTAATTTTGGAGGATAAAAGGAAGGCCAGCTTTGTGTCATGATTTCTCACATTCCTTGTGGAAGTGCTCAGATTCTAAAGTGGAGATGAGCAACTTTTGCAAAGGAAGGTGCAATGCGCAGAAGCATCCCTCCTCCGCACACAAATCAGGGCCTCATTACAGGGCCTGCATAAAATCAGTATGAAAGTGAGCATCTCATGCCCTGTTCAAGGTCTATGTAATCTACCAATACTACATAAAGTGACTATCTGGCAGAGGTAAAGAAAAATAGATTTGTAAGATTCAGCAACATTGGGTGAAATAAATGTTACTACAGACAGCCACCTGCCCTATCTCCTTCACCATATCCACTCACCCATCTTCCACCTTTTTTTTCAGAATCTATATATACAACTGTTTCAAGGTTACATTCACAGCCCGACTTGAAATTGGTCAAGCCTCTGTTTTGTGGAAAATCCGTTTGCTGAATAGGAGCCAGACGCTATATAATACAACTTCACTCAATCCTTTTAGCAAACAGGCTCAAAGGTTCACTCATTGTAACTGAGGTCGGTTCTTTCCCACTGTCACCATGTGAACTTCTGTACACACTCTGTAAACAAAATGTTCTTCTACACCAGTGGAATTTGAAACAAAGGTAAGTGCATAATATTTCCTGAAATCTACCAACTGCTAAGTGAAAATCTTAACACACAATAGTAATAATTAGATGTAATTATAGGCCACAGTTTTTGTGCCGGCTCAGATTCCTCTGCATGGTAACTGAATAACTGCATGTAAACTGGAGTAAAATTGTGTGTAAACTATATGATAAAAGACTCTAGCTCATTTGAAATGTTCTTGATTAAAGCAATAATGCAAATTATGTTTTGATGATTAGTTTTAATATATAAACATTGACACCACAGAAAATATAAGGATGAAAAAAGACATTGCAGAAAGTGCAATCAGTTGCTAACCTGCATTAATTTAAAGTTAAGACAGGTTAGCAAATGATTTAAATTTAACTATAAGATGTGCTGTCTGTTATCTTCCAATACTCTTAAACCTGATGTAAGAGGTTTGTGAAGTAACTTCAATAGAAGAGATTAGCTAATAGTTCTGTAATATAAATTTTAAAGTATCAGAGTGAAGTTCTACTTCAGGCACAATCCAGATCCAGATTAATCCCAGTCTGAAAAGAGTTCCTTTTTCCTTAAGGTCTCTATCAATAGTGTATACGTTGGTCTTACAAATCTATGATTTCTTTTTCAAAATATCAGTTCTAAAATTACATATATGTATCTAAAATTAAGAAGCTAAGCATGACTGTGATCTTGATCAGGGTAAAGGAATGCAGATACATGGGTGAATCTGCAGCTGAGGCTGTAGCAGGACACAGACAACATTCTAAGTGATGGCTCTATACATTGCATAGCTTCATGGGAAAGAGGATTAGTAAAGATTGAAATAACTATCATAAACGCAGGAAATATCAGAATCAGGTTTATTATCACCGGCGTGTGACATGAAATTCGTTAACTGAGCAGTAGCAGTTCAATACAATACATAATCTAGCAGAGGGAGAAAAAAATTATAATAAATAAAATAAAACATAATAATAAATAAACAAGTAAATCAATTACATGTATTGAATAGATTTTTTAAAATGTCCAAAAACTGAAATGCTGTATATTAAAAAAAATGAGGTAGTGTCCAAAGATTCAATGTCCTTTTAGGAATCGAATGGCAGAGGGGAAGAAGCTGTTCTTGAATTGCTGAGTGTGTGCCTTCAGGCTTCTGCACCTCCTACCTGATGGTAACAGTGAGAAAAGGGTATGCTCTGGGTGCTGGATGTCCTTAATAGCAGATGCTGCCTTTCTGAGATACCGCTCCCTAAAGATATCCTGGGTACTTTGTAGGCTAGTGCCCAAGATGGAGCTGACTAGATTTACAACCTTCTGCAGCTTCTTTCAGTCCTGTGTAGTAGCCCCTCCATACCAGACAGTGATGCAGCCTGTCAGAATGCTCTCCACGGTACAACTATGGAAGTTTTTGAGTGTATTTGTTGATATGCCAAACCGCTTGAAACTCCTCAAAAAGTATAGCCGCTGTCTTGCCTTCTTTATGACTACATCGGTATGAGACCAGGTTAGATCCTCAGAGATCTTGACACTGAGGAACTTAAAACTGCTCACTCTCTCTATTTCTGATCCCTCTATGAGGATTGGTATGTGCTCCTTTGTCTTACCCTTCCTGAAGTCCACAATCAGCTCATTCATCTTACTGATGTTGAGTGCCAGGTTGTTGCTGTGGCACCATTCCACTAGTTGGCATATCTCACTCCTGTACACCCTCTTGTCACCACCTGAAATTCTACCAACAATGTTTGTATCATCAGCATATTTGTAGGTGGTAATCGAGCTATGCCTAGCCACACAGTCATGGGTATACAGAGAGTAGAGCAGTGGGCTAAGTACACACCCCTGAGGTGCGCCAGTGTTGATCGTCAGCAAGGAGGGTATGTTATCATCAGTCCATGCAGACTGTGCTCTTCCAGTCTACAAATACTTGGAAGGAGTCAAAGAGTTTGGAGATGTCTCTTAATGTCTCAGATTGGTGCAAAATCATCAGCCTGAAAAGCTTTAACATTGCTTCTAGACTCCTCATTCCACAGATTCATCCTGACCTGCTGAATATTTCTAGCATCCACTGTTTTTAATTCAGATTTTCGGTGTTTGCAATATTTTATTTTTAGTAAAAGATGACTGTTGTTTTGAAATGGGTGAGTGAGACACGTTCTTTCTCATGCCTGTGAGGCTGAAAGTTATGCTGCAAACAATTTGAGGTAGGGTCCTATCATAGATTTCATCGAGAAACGAGCCGGTGTAAGCAAAATTCCGAAGACCGAAGGGCTATACTTTTCACTGTTCTGAGTTCAGCCTATTTTCAATATAACATCACTGTTTCAGGGTGTAGGAAGGAAGTCCTGAGGAAGGGTCTTGGCCTGAAACGTTGACTGTGCTGCCTGGCCTGCTGAGTTCCTCCAGCATTTTGTGTGTGTGTAGGAAAGAAAGTCTGTAATAACAAGAGAAAATCTGCAGATGCTGGAAATCCAAGCAACACACACAAAGTGCTGAAGAAACTCCGCAGGCCAGGCAGTATCTATGGAAAAGAGTAAACAGTTGTTGTTCAAGTTGAAACCCTTCATCATTGAGTCCCTTTGTAAGTTTATATTAGTATATGTTTTTCTGGGGGAAAGATAGATATAAAGGTAAGAAGATTTAGAGGTAAGTCTGGAATATAAAGCTCTGTTGGCTGAGGTCTGAACCACCGCTGATTAAAGCTGAGAATGTTTAAGATATTAGGAATAATGTTGTTACTTTAGAAGGTTGTAGGGCTGGGAGAGATGACAAAACTAAGGAAGGCTGAGCTAATTAAGGTGTATTTTAAATTAAAGTTGACAATTTTAAAACTACTTGAGCTCTTAAAATTGCAAGCCAGTGAGCCTTGAAGTGTTTGGTGAGTGCCACTCGTTGAGTTAAAATATGGGCAACGGAATTTTGGTTAGCCTGAGGTTATCAAAAATTAGAACAAAAGAAGCTAGTAAGGTGAATGTTGTAATAATTAAGTTAAATCATTGTTGTAAAGCATGATTGAAGGTTTCAGTAACAGATAATTAGAGGCAATAATAGTTTTAAGTTATGCAGATGTGTAACTTGTGCTGTGAAGTTCATTTTGGGGTCAAGTATGAAAGCAGTGTTATAAAGCATCTACCTTTCTCTCAGACCCTTTGCCAGGGAGAGCAAGAATCTCATTTGAAAAGAGTTTGTCAGACAATGCCTTTAGTTGCTTCCTGATATTTGATTGGAAAAAGAACTTCCTCTCATCAAAGAGAAGATATTGGTTGAACAACTAAGAGAACCTGAAGTGAGCTGGAATTCTGGCATTCATAATGGTTAACTGGCACCAGCCACCAACTTCTATGTTAATTTCCTTCAATGTGTGCTATCTATAGCAGGTCCAATATCTACTCTCGCCTCTCTTTTACTCTTTAGATATCTGAAAAATAATTTAGTATCCTCTTTGATATTAGTGGCTAGCTTACCTTCATATTTCATCAATTTTTTTCCTTTTGGCTTTTTAACTTGCCTTCTGTTTGCTTTTAAAAGCTTCCCAATCCTCTAACTTCCCACTAATTTTTACTCTATTGTATGCCCTCTCTTCTACTTTTATGTATTTTTTTTACTTCCCTTGTGTCATCCTGCCTTTAAAAAACTTCTTCTTTGGGATATATCTATCCTGCATCTTCCAAATTGCTCCCAGAAACTCAAGTTCTGTTGTCACTCTTGCTAGTGTCCCCTTCCAATCAATTTTGGTCAGCTCCTGTCTCATGCCTCCATAATTCCCTTTACTCCACTGTAATACTGATATATTGGACTTTACCTTCTCCTTCACAAGTTGCAGGGTGAACAGGGTGATTATGATCACTGCTTCCTACGGGTTCCTTTAGGTAAGCTCCCTAATCAAATCTGGTTCATTACAGAACATCCAACCCCAAATAGCCTTTCCCCTAGTGGCCTGAACCACAAGCTGCTTTCAAAAGCCATCTCTGAGGTTTTCTACAAAATCCTTTCTCTTGGAACCCAGCACCAATCTGACATTCTTGCATATTGAAATCCCCCATGACTATCGTAATATTTCTCTTTTAACATACATTTACTATTGCATCTTCCTTTGTAATTTGTAGCCCACAAACTGGCTTATAGTTCCCTGACATTGTCTTCCTACCTTTTTGAACAAAAAAGTCACGTTGGCTGTTTTCCAATCATCTGCTACCCTCCCTGAATTTGGAGGGTTCAGAAAATGTTTGAATAATGAGTTCATTTATCTCTGCAGTCACTTCCTATAAAATGTTGGTTAAAAGCTATGATCTCGTGGTGATTTGTTTGCCTTCAGCCCCACAAGTTCCCCGTACCTTATACATTCTGTTTGGGACTTTTACAGGTTCCTCCCTGTTATTTTAAATTAGCCCACATATTAGTGTAGGGCTCTCAGTCCCATTAACTGTGGTGTTAACTGTTCAGGCTAACAAAATGACTCCTCTGTATCGTTATAATGAAATGGCTTCTCTGTAATATTACCTGACACTGTAATGGGTTTCTGTAGCTGGAGTGTTTGGGTTATAACTGCAGATAAGGGGGGAGCTGACCAATGGAGAGTTGTTATGCTATCTTGTATGTATGAGCTGAGCTGAAGTTTGCGGTCTTTCGCGGGAGGCGAGTGAAAAGGGACAGACGTGTGGGGAGTGGACAGCGGTTCCCGGGCAGCGGATACTGGATTTTGGCGGTTCAGACAGTGGCCGAAGGCTCGGAAGGTCGTTGTGGATGGAACCGGAGGCGTGAGCTCCACCGTATTAAAATATTATGTGCACAAAACTGGTAAACCTACTGATTTGGCGCCTTTATTTTATCTGTTTCTACTAACCCATCACTAAGAAATCACTGTAAGGTTGTAATCATTTACTCGCCTATGGTGTGTTGGCTGATATTTTGTGTTGCGGGCTTGTACTGGGGTGCATCACACCGTATCCACACTGAAGCGATTGCACTGTTGGCGGGGTCAACGGCGATTCACCCTAGGCGAACGGGAGTAAATTGGGGGCACAGACGCTACGTTAGCTTGTGGATATATTGTTTCACAATGAAGACTAATACAAAAATAATCCTTTAAACATATCCTTATATGCAAGTTTTCTCTCAAAAATCAATTTTCTCCCTTCCTAAAAGCTTGCCAGTCCTCAGGCTTGCCACCAGCCCTTTCCACTTTTCCACAACATTAAAATTGCCTTATTTAAGTTATGATCTAGTGGCATTCACTAGAAGAGAGTGGTTATGATCTAGTGGCATTCACTGTCAAACTATGTCTGGAATTCTATCATTTTGTGTTCACTACCTCCTTGGGAATCTTTAACCACGAAGTCTCATGTTCATCCTTCCTCATTACTCATGACCAAATCTAAAATAGTCTGCTGCCTGGTAAGTTTCGTAACATACTGTACTGAGAACTAATCCCCTGACGCATTTCATAAATTTCCTCTTCTGCAATACCCTTGTCAGCTTGATTTATCCAATCAATATATAGATTAAAATCTCCCATGATGATTCTGGTTTCCCTTAATCAAGCCCAGTTTTTTTTTCTCCATTTATGTTCCATTCTATCAAGAGATCGCATTTTGGGGTCTATAGCTACTCCCCCGCATATATTGTTTCCCTGTTTTTTTAATTATTTCAATCCAAGTTGATTCTATGTCAAAATCCACTACTTTATTTCATATCTCAGCATTGCTCAAATACTGTACCTTCCTTGATAACAATGATACCTTGCCTCTTCCCTTTTGGTATGTTTTTTTCATACATTGTATCACCAGGAATGTTGAGCACTCAGTTCTGGTTACTCTGCAACTACATCTCTGAGGGCGATATTGGATCATACTTGTACTGTACGTTGCTATGTTATTGCAAATCCTATTGGTGTTGGTTTATTATAGTCACAGGTACCAAGATACAATGAAAAATTTGTTTTACGTACTGTGGTAGAGATTAAATAATTACACAGTGCATTGAGCTAGATAAAGTAAGGCAGAAAAATAACAAAACAGAATAAAATATAAAAGCTACTGAAAAGTGCAGTGGAGGTAAGCAATAAAATAAAAAACACAAAATGCTGGCAGAACTCAGCAGGCCAGACAGATTTTGGAATGCTCCATGAACCCCTGAACATTACCTTACTATTTTGCTCTCTTTTGGAGCACTATTATTTATTTTTAATAGGTTATTCATTAAAATAACACTATTTATTCATTTATTCATTTGTTCTATTATTTATTCATTTATAAATGAATAATTTATAAATTATTTTTAAAATTATTCATTTATTCATTTGTTTGTTTGTTTACTTATTTGTTTTTTCATATTGTAACTGCTGAAAAAAATAACACTGGGAGGATAGTGACAGGGAATGGAGAAAATGGCGGACGAATTGAATAAGTATTTTGCACCAGTTTTGCTGTGGAAGACAATGGCAGCGTGCCACAAATTCAAGAGTGTCAGGGGGCTGAAGTTGCTATCACTAAGGAGCAGGTGCTCAGGAAACTGAAAAATCCAAAGGTAGATAAGCCACCTGGTCCTGATGGACTATACCCCTGAGTTCTGAAAGAGGTCACTCAAGACACTGTGGAGGAACTAGCAGCGATTTTTCAAGAATCAATAGATTCTGCAATGGTTCCGGAGGACTGGAAAATTGCAACAGAAACTTCACTCTCTAAGCAGTGAGGGAGGAAGAAAAGAAGGAAATTATAGGTCCGTTAGCCTGACTTCAGAGTTTGGGAAGACATTAGAATCCATTACAAAGGATGAGATTTCGGGGGGCTTAAAGGCACATGGTGAAATTGGCCAAAATCAGCATGGTTTCCTCAAGGGGAAATCTTGCCTGGCAAATTGGTTGGAATTCTTAAGCGGCAGGATAGACAAAAGAGAGTCAGAGGTTGGTGTTCATTTGGACTTCCAGAAGGCCTTTGACAAGGTGCCACAAATGAGGCTACTTAACAAGAAAGTAGTAGGATTACATTTGGAGCATTGTGAACAGTTTTGGGCCCCACTTCTAAGAAAAGATCTGCTGTCACTAGACAGGATCCAGAGGAAGTTTACACGAATTATCCCAGAAATGAAAGTGTTGACATATGAGAACTAATTGATGGCTTTAAGCCAAGATCTCACTGGAGTTTATAAGAATGAGGGGGTAGGTGGAACTCTCATTGACGCCTACCAAATATTAAAAGGCCTAGACAGAGTTAACATGGTGAGGATATTTCAAATGATGGGAGAGTCTAGGACCAGATGGCACAATCTCAGAATAGAAGGACATCACCTTAGAACAGAGATGTGGAAGAATTTCCTTACTGTGGAGAATCAATGGAATTCGTTGCCACAGATGGCTATGGAAGCCAAGTCACCGTAATTAAAGTGGAGGTTGATAGATTTATGATTTGTAAGGGTGTCATAGGTTACAGGGAGAAGGCAGGAGAATAGGTTGAGAGAGAAAATAAATCAACCATGATCAAATTGGGCAGTAGACTTGATGAGTCGAAAGGCCTGATTCAGCTCTTATGGTCTTATGTAACTTATGGTTAAAGTACTCTTCTAGTTCCGCAAAACAACAAATTTCACCACATATCTCAGTGATAATAAACCTGATTCTGCTAATTTTCCCCATGCCAGGCACCCCTGCATGGTATTCCACAAGTAAATTGTGGTAAACTATAACCACAAGCAATGAAAAGGTGAGCGATGGTGAAGCAGGTTCAAGGGATGAGTCGTGCTGCTGTATTGCAGCATTGACATGGAGGGAGTGAGCCATTCGGAGAGGAGAAGCCAAGGTTAAGGAGTTCCGATGGACATGTGTGAGGTTGGATCACTCTGGGAGCTGAACCGATTTGAAGAGTTTGAGAGAGGCTCCGGGCTGGGTGGCAAAATCTGGGCCCGGAGCAAGAATCGCAGCAGTATGGTCCAGGCTCTGAGCCTTTCGCTACAATGGTGCCCAAGTCCTATGTGAGGTACAGGACATTATTTAGACAACTTAAACACCTGCCCAGATAGACCGGAAAGACAGGGCACTGGGTCTTTGCTCACTCTCCGTGATGTTCACCCTGCACTCTCCATGGCTGCTGAGGCTATGAAGTCTGCCCTAGCTGCTGTACTCCGTGCCTGCTAATATGATGAGCTAATACCAAGGCTTTGGGCCTACTCTTGGCTGCTCTGAGGTTTGGATCTAAGAACTCAGTTTGGTTCGGAATGGTTGCTTGCTTTTATTGTTTGCATGATCTGCTCTATTATTTTCTATTTCTCTTGCAGATCGGGTGTTGGTCTCTTTTTTTTAATTGAGTTCTTTCAGGTTTCTTGTTTTGTGGCTACCTGTAAGCAAACAAATCTCAAAGTTGTATAATTTATACTTTTTTTGATAATAAATGTACTTTGAAACTTTGAAATAGTCAGGGGCAGGAGGCAGTGAAAAGGTTTCAACAGTTTGTTCCAGAGGAGCATCAGCTTTTACCCTTCTCCAATGGTGTGAGGTATTTGCTCGCTGTGTGGACAAATGTTGGGAGTGCAAGGAAGACATAATCTGTCCAGGGCACCATGGCAGAAGGTAGAGATATTTTGGGTTGGGTGGGGAAGGAAGAATTCAGAAAAGATAAATATAGTATAATTAAGGGCTCAGACACTCTTCTCTACCACAAAGACAGTGAGTAACTGAAGGTCGTGTTATCTGCCTGGTTCAATTGTTAAAAAGTATTTCTTCTGGGTGGAGAAGAATTTTCCGAGGAAAGAGAAAGATCTAGTGTCATGGATTACCAGTAATGACATCAGTACAACTAGGCGGAGAAGTCTGTTGATGGGTTCTGAGGAGATGGAGGCAAAATTGAAAAGCAGAAACTCAAAACTAATAAATTCTTGTTTATTACGCTGACCGTGTACAAATTAACAAAGGGAGGTCAATTTACAATATGGCTCAAAGTATAGTGTGGTAGGAGAAAGTTCTGATTGATGGGACACTGGCACCAATACTGGGAATGGAGAGGGCTGCTTTGTTGGAGTAAGCTTCACCTGAATCATGCTGGGACCAGAGTCCTGGGGAATCACATAAATAGCACTGTCGACCGGTCTTTGATCCAGGGGGAGGAATGGAAAGTTCCAGAAACAGAATGTTTGATAATCTGAGAGGAGATGAGGGAGTAAAGACACAGGATCGTGAAGGAGAAGTGGACAATCAATGTGTGAGAGCACTGCATGTGAACACAAAGAACTGTAAAGGCTTGTGGACATGGCTCCGCACATCACAGGAACCCACCTTCTCTCTAAGGACTGTGTATAAATTTCTCACTAACAGCGAAGAAACCGGCATAAACAAAGACCACACCTATCCCAGATATTCTCCCTTATCCCTTCTCCCATTGGGCAGAAGACGCAAAAACCTGAAAGCACGTATCACAATGTTTCAAGGAAAGTTTCTGTCCTACTGCCATCAAAGTCTTGAATGGACTTCTTGTACGATGAAATGGACTCTTGACCTTGTTATGACCCTGCATTTTATTGCTTACACGAGTGTATCTGCAGATGCTGGAAATAAATAAAAAACACAAAATGCTGGCAGAACTCAGCAGGCCAGACAGCATCTATGGGAGGAGGTAATAACGACGTTTCGGGCCGAAACCCTTCATCAGGAGTGAAGTAACATGGGATGGTCGAGGAGGGATAAGAAGTGGAGGGAGGGAAGTGGGAGAGCTGGGAAATGATAGGCTGGAGGGAAATGGGCTAGGGGGAAGGTGGAGGATTATGGGAAATAAAAGAGAAAGAAAGGTAGTGCTGGGGGGAGATTATAGTGAGGGGGGAAAAGAGAGAGAAAGAGAACCAGACTAAAATAATAGGGGTAAGGGTGGGGGGCAGGGGTATCAGCAGGGGTCAGTGAGTTAGATGTTCATGCCGGCAGGAAGGAGGCTACCTAGGCAGGAGATAAGGTATTGCTCCATCTTGATGGTAGAGGAGGCCATGGACAGACATGTTGGAGTGGGAGTGGTCTGTGGAATTGAAGTGTGTGGCCACAGGGAGATCCCGCCACTGCTGGAGGACTGAGCACCGGTGTTCGGTGAAACGGTCTCCCAGTCTGCGACGGGTCTCCCCAGTGTATAAATGGCCACATCGGGAGCACCGGATACAGTATATCACCCCAGTTGACTCGCAGGTGAAGTGGTGCCTCACCTGAAAGGACTGTCTGGGGCCTGGGATGGTGGTGAGGGAAGAAGTGTGGGGGCAGTTGTAGCACTTCTTCCGTTTGCAGGGATGAGTGCCCGGAGGGAGGTCCGTGGGGAGGGATGGGGGGGATGAATGGACAAGGGAGTCGCGTAGGGAGCAATCCCTGCAGAAAGCCGAGAGTGGGTGGGGGGAGGGGAAGATGTGGTTGGTGGTGGGATAACTTAGGAGGTGGCGGAAGTTACGGAGGACTATACGTTGGATCTGTAGGCTGGTAGGGTGATAGGTGACCGTTGATACCCCTGCCCCCCACCCTTACCCCCATCCCTATCTATTATTTTAGTCTGGTTCTCTTTCTGGCCTTTGGCAGAGGGCCAGAAGCTGTTACAAAAGTGCTGAGTATGCTTCTTCTGGCTCATATACCTCCTCCCTGATGGTAGCAGTTCAAAGAGAGTGTGTCCTAGTTATTGAGGGTCCTTCGTGATAGATCCCACCTTCTTGAGCTTCGGCCTTTTAAAGATGTTTTTGACGATGGGGAGTCTAGTGCTCATGATGGAGCTGGCTGAGTCTAGAACCCTCTGCAGCTTTTTTTGAAAATCCTGTGCATTGGCGCCTCCATACCAGGCACTCGTGCAACAATTCAGAATGCTCTCCATGTTATATCTATAGAAATTTGCTAGGGTCTTTAGAAACATATCAATCTCCTCAAACTCCTAATGAAGTATAGCCACTGATGTGCTTTCTTCATGATTGCATCAAGAGGTTGAGCCAAGGATAGATCGGCTGAGATATTGATGTCTGGATATTTGAAGATGCTCACCATTTCTACTGCTGACCCCTGGATGAGGACTTCTGTGTGTTCTCCTAACTTCCTCTTCCTAAAGTCCACAATCAATTCCTTGGCTTTGCTGGTGGTGATTGTCAGATTGTTTCTGCAACACCACTTAATCTGTCTCACTCCTGAATACCTGCTCATCAGCAAATTCAGCAAAATATTTCCTCAACGTCAATGATGGTTTTAATAGACATCACAAGTGAAATTAAACTTTGTAATACTCAGGACATTAACAAGGGTGAAGTAAGCAGATTCACCATCAGGTGGCACTACCTGGCAGAGAACTTGCAGTTACCTTCCAGACTCGGAAACTGTTGACAAAATAGCACGTTTGGAATAGTTGGTCGCTTATCAGGTTTGATGAGAAAAGTGTGGGTAGGAAAGGGACTAAATGATAGATTAAGGACACTAAAGGGGTAAAATTGCAGTTAGCCTGGTTATTGTATTACATGTGATTATGCAATATGGAGAATCGTCATAATAACAGGAATTTTTTTTATGAATTTGTTTTAGGAGATTCAAACCAGCATGTTAAGTTTCCTACCTTTCATTTAGTAGTCAAAACTGTGACATAACTGAAGGTGAAACCTTCAGAATTCACCATTTCACTTTCAAACCCGAAAGGAATTTTGCAAATTACATCAAAATAATCTGAACAGAATTCATCAAATTAGGATTTCATTACAGTAATTGAGAATGAAAAATGTTGTAAGTTGAATCACTCTCTGAGTTTTCTCTTTACCCTTCTGATACTTAAATGAGAAATGCATAATTAAACAAATAAAAACTGTTAACAATCGTAACACATTGCATAACATATTTTCCATATTACACAGAGATTTTCAGGAATGATATTTTTGCCAATAGCTACTGAAAGTGAATATTTGCTTGTGCATGCATGGTTGCTTTAGGGCAGGGGTCCCTAACCACTTTTATGTCATGGACTCTCACCATTAATCGAGAGGTCTGTGGACTTCAGAGGCAAACTTGTGCAGCACGTGCAATGTTGTTATTTGCACAAGTGAAATCCAAACAAAGTTCACTGCATCTATCCATGAATTTTCGGTGAATTCCCCTGGGGAGCTCCCTTTACCCATACTGCCGGATTTTGTAGCCTCATTCAGTTGAATGGGGAATTCCCATGCGGAGATCAGGAGAAAAGTGCTAGGTTTCAATTACTTAATTTTTAAGGCCTGAACATCTCCCTCTGCAACTGGATCCTAGACTTCCAGACTGGGAGACCTCAGTCAGACCGGATCAGGAGCAACATCTCCAACACCATCACACTGAGCACAGGGACCCCTCAGGGCTGTGTGCTCAGTCCACTGCTGTTCACTCTGCTGACCCACGACTGTGCAGCAATACACAGCTCGAATCACATCATCAAGTTCGCCGATGACACAACCATGGTGGGTCTCATCAGCAAGAACGACGAGTCAGCTTACAGAGAGGAGGTGCAGTGGCTAACAGACTGGTGCAGAGCCAACAACCTGTCTCTGAATATGAACAAAACAAAAGAAATGGTTGTTGACTTCAGGAGAGCGTGAGGCGACCACTCTCCGCTGAACATTAACGGCTCCTCCGTTGAGATCATTAAGAGCACCAAAATTCTTGGATTTCACCTGGCAGAGAATCTCACCTGGTCCCTCAACACCAGCTCCATAGCCAAGAAAGCCCAGCAGCATCTCTACTTTCTGTGAAGGCTGAGAAAAGTCCATCTCCCACCCCCCCCTCCCCATCCTCACCACATTCTACAGAGGATGTATCGAGAGCATCCTGAGCAGCTGCATCACCTGGTTCGGAAATTGCACCATCTCGGATCACAAGACCCTGCAGTGGATAGTGAGGTCAGCTGAGAAGATCATTGGGGTCTCTCTTCCCGCTATTACAGACATTTACACCACACACTGTACCCGCAAAGCTAACAGCATTATGAAGGACCTCACACACCCCTCACACAAACTCTTCTCCCTCCTGCCATCTGGCAAAAGGTACCGAAGCATTCGGGCTCTCACGACCAGACTGTGAAACAGTTTCTTCCCCCAAGTCATCAGACTCCTCAATACCCAGAGTCTAGACTGACATTGTAATTTGTCCTCTACTGTGCCTATTGTCTTGTTTATTAATTATTGCACTGCACTGCTCTGTTTTGTGCACTTTATGCATTCCTGTGAAGGTCTGTAGTCTAGTGCAGTTTTTATGTTGTTTTACATAGTCTAATATAGCTTTGTGCTGTCTCACATAGTCTAGCGTAGTTTTGTGCTGTTTCATGTAGCACCAGGGTCCTGGAGGAACGTTGTTTCATTTTTACTGTGTACTGTACCGGCAGTTTATGGTTGAAATGATAATAAAAGCAACTTGAAATTGAAGTTTAGTAATTTTGTTCTAAAACTTTCAATTATTTCTTACTAAGAACTAAAATAATGTTGTTTCTGTTTAATTATTTGAAGGCATTATAATCAATTTTATTATTTCTCAAAATTAAAGACAATGAAAAAATTTTGTATTACCATTTAGATTAAAAGATTACCTTAAGATGGAGCCTTAGCAGTTTGTTGCATGAGGTCAAGTCATCACCAAGACTTCACTGTCATCTGTTTTTGATTCCTGAGTGTGGGTGGTGAAACCAGATTAAATTTCTAAGAAACACAAAGGAAATGCTCGGAGGAACTCATCTATAACAGACAGCCGTCGATCCCAGGGGATCATGGGTTTGCTTCTCTGGTGGACTGTGTCATCTCCAGGGTGCAAGCCTGAGAGGAAAGATTTGAAGAACTGGCTGTTGTCCATGCAGCATGTCACTGATGTAGCCCAAGGGAAGGGCAAGCTTGGCACCAGTGTCATTGCAGAGTTGCCAGAGTGAAGTTGTAAACAACGTCAGACTGCCTAAGGGATTTTGGCTCTGGATTTCTTCCTCAGGGTTTACTCTCGAAGCCTTTCCCGTGGGTGAGTATGGCTGCAAGGCCGCAGAGGTTTAAAATCAAAATTTTCCTTCTTCTAGGAGGGCTGCCGTCCAAGGCTGATAGGCCCCACCTGTCCAAAACTCATCTATAGAGGTAATAAATGGTCCACATTACAGATAGAGACCCTTCATCCTGAGCAGTGCCTCTTCTGCTTTGATAAATGTAAAATTTGTATGACTCATGCACTGTTTTTATTTAATATTAATTGTAGAGTAAGATGGTAAAGTGGCAGGGCACTTGGTTGCAGCAGCCTCTCTGGGTCCAAGCAAAGGTGTAATTGTTTGTCCTTTATGTCTTTTTTATGATCACAAGACACTAATGGATATGAAAAACATCAAGTACTGCAGGTCTGCTCCATCAGTGAATTGCTCCATAGTGGTGTAACTGGGTTTGTTGTGTATTGTGTTGCTGTCTGCTACAGCAACACAAGTACGAAGGCATCAGAGGCAGTGTGCAGTCCAACAAAGGTGAAAATTGCTATCTTTTTTCTTGTGGATATGTTTCTTGTGATTGCAAGACCCTGCTGGACTTTGCTAATTTAGAATACTGCAGGTCTGGTTCACAAAGTGATTGGGGAGGCTGCGTGGCCTTGGTTGTTGCGTGGACAAAGCACTCATGCTGCAGGGTTGCCCGTTGCATCTACCCAGGGGAGGAGACACCAGAGGCAATGTGGTGCTGTGGGCGTCCATGCTGGGCTCCAGTGTTCACTCAGTGAAAGAGAAGCTGGATTGCATTCGTCTGGGGCTGCACTAGTGCAAGATGAGGATCTGCTGCTGGTTCTTGCAGAAAACATTGCTCAAGTACAGCATCCCATACACACCATCAATCTGTAGGCTATAACACTCAGGAAAGGGCTATATTATTAATGTTTTTATGATTATATATTTTATTGCTATCATAATTATATGTGCAATATGCATTATGTCTGACATGTGGGAGTTGTTTAAATATCCTGGATCGGCATCTTGCAATAAGCAGTAAGGACAAAGATAGTAATGTAAGGGAACCTTGGATGGATAAGAGGTCTAAAAGTTAATCAGAAAGGCAAAGAAAACAGATGTAAGGTTTGAGAAGCTAATTTCAAACTGCATCCTTATTGAAAATAAAGATATTAGGAAATTGCTCAAGCAGGTCAAAAAGGGAATTGAAATGTTTTTGGTGATAAAGATCATGGGGAACTCCTAAGCATTTTATATGTATCTTAAGAAACAGGATAACTGAGGGGAGAGAAGGTCTTCTCAAGGACAAAGGAGAGAGCCAGGGCAAGTGGCTGAGGTACGAAGTGAGTATTTGTGTTGGTACTTACCAAGAAGAAGGACGTAGTAGATGATTGTGAAAGTAGAGTGGAATATGCAAACAAATGTCCTGGGACATTCTGAAATTAAGGAGGAGGTAGTGCTGGGTCCTCAATATGGATAGATCTCCTTGGCTTGATGACATACAGTATATCCTAGAGTTTTGAAAAAGCAAGTGAAAAAGTTACTGAGAACTTTGACAAAATCTTTGCATTCTGACTTTCAACAAGCAAGGTCCTGGAGGACTGGAGAGTAGTAAATGCAGGTCTTTTGTTCAAGAGGGAAACAGGGATAATCCAAGTAATTATAGGCCAACAAGCCTTACATCAGTGCTGTAGAATTTACTGGAGAGGATATTGAGGCATAGCATTTACAGTATGTGCATTTGGAAAAGTATAGATTGCTTAAAGACAGTATTGTAAGTACAACTTTGTGCAGGGCAACTCATACCTTATAAACTTGATTGAGTTTTTTAAGGATGTGACAACGGAGTTTGACTAGGGTAGAGCAGTGAACGTTATATACATGGACCTTAGTCAGGCATTTGATAATCTCCCTCATGGTAAGTTGATTCAGAAAACAGATGCATGGGATCCAGTGTGAATTGCAAGTATGGTTTCAGAATTGGTTTGCTTATAGAAGATATAGGATAGGGGTGGAAGACCGTGATTCTGGCTGGAGGGCTGTGACCAGTGGCGTTCTGCAAGGTTTGGTGCTGAGATATCTGTTGATGGTGTTACATATCAAAGATATGGATGTAAATATACATGAGTAGATTAGCAGGTTTGCTGATGACACTTAGATTGGCATAGTTGTGGGTAATATAAAAGACTGTTGATTGCAAGAGGATATAGATCCATTACTTATATGGGCAGAGAAGCAGCAGATGGATGTTAATCCAGGCAAGTGTGTAGTCTTGAACTTTGAGAGATAAATGAAAAGAGGAGGTATCCAGTTAATGGTAGACCACCTTACTAGCATTGTGGTACAGCGGGATCACGGGGTCCATTCCATAGTTCATAGGAAGTTGCTAAGGTGGTTAAGAAGGCATATAGCAAGCTTGTTTTCACTGTAGGTATAAGGAAGTCATACTACAGCTATAGAAAACTTCAGTAAGACCGCCGTAGGAGTATTGTGTTGAGTTTTGGTCACCCCATTATAGGAAAGATGATGGAGAGGGTGCTGCAAAGGTGCCTAGTTAGAGCGTATGAACTTTTAGGAAAGATTGTTACGAGAGGTAGTAGTGGAAGCAGGAAGTCTGGTGGAGTTTCAGAAGCTTTTAAATAGACACATGAACATGAGGGGATTGGATGAATATGGAAGATACCCAACAAGAGAACATTTAGGATAAGTTAGCATCAAGATTGGAACAACACAGTGGGCTATGTTGCCTGTGTTGTACTTTTCTATACTCTACTGCAATTAATCAGTTGTCAGCAGCATTTACAGCACGTTGATGGAATGGATGAAGTAGTTGAGAATTATTAAGCCTTCCAGAAGATCCCCTGTAAATTTCTTGAGACTATTATGGTTGGTCTCCAACATCATCTTGCAGCCACACTCCTGGCAGCTTCTGCTCCCAGTGCCAGTCACTCTTCTGAACTAACTCCTGCTCCTGTACCAGGCCAAAGATATAACATCAATAATGGGCTCGGGGAAGATAGTTTTCATCTTTCTAATGGTCAATTGTTATTTTGAAATCTGCAGTTTTTCAAATACTATTGTATTCTGGACTATGGATGTTTCAGTTTCTATGAAACTAGCAGCTGATAGTTTTATGAAGGAGCAAATTGCTACATTGTTTTTAATTTCATGTTCAATAATTTTTTCTTAATTGATTTAGCTAGGTTGGGATATTTGTGATTTATTTTATCTTTTGTGGATTAGCCTGAATATGTGTTAAGGTGAAGAGGTAGGACATGAAATATTAGCCTTTATCCAATTTTTCACATGTAGATAGAATTATATTGGGAATTAAATGAGCCTTTTGAGGAATTGAACTTGATGGAATGCTCATTAGGATTTACATAAGCTTAACTTCAGGTAAACATGATTTAAACTTTGAAACTGTTAATACAGAAAAGTAAATTTATTTTACAAATACAATAAGTTCCTTATAAATTAATAAAGGAAATTTATGTAGAATTGACAGAAAGAAAATAAAAGTTACTGATGAAACTGAGGGAAATTACTATGTATTTATAGCAAGGGGATTTTCATTCAAATATTTGAGGAGGAACATGTGTAAAATGAAACAGGTTTGGCTGGTTCAATTACATTTGACAGGAAATCATATGTATCAAATGTTCACCTATGATCTCTATATGCTTATTTGACAAAATTATGTATAAAACCAGAGCTGCATATGCTGGAAATCTAAAGCAACAAACACATGATTCTGGAAGTCCTCATACCTTCAGGCAGCATCTGTGGAAAGAGCAACAAGTCAAATGTTTCAGGTGTAAATCCCTTCCTCAAGACTTTAAAAATATTAACGCTGTTTCTCAGCAAATTTATATTCTCCTTGGGTATGATATGCAATTCATTGCATTGGTTCTTTGTTTTCTGTTTTCGTCTTTGGGTTAGTTTAATTCCCTTTTGGTATTCTGCTATTGCCTGCACTTTTCAAACGCCGCTTTTGCAAGTTCCATTTTGTAACTAGAGTTCAAGAGGGTTATTGCTTAATTTCCACTGGCAAAATGATCACCCGATGTTGCAAGTAGTTGCATTGCCCTGAGGCCCAAGGATATTTCATAAACAACAACATGGACAATATGGGCAATCAGTTGCTCTGAGATTTAAATTCAAAAATAAATTGACAAGCCAAAACAATTTAATCCAAGGGGTAGCCTTCTGTTCCAGGTCAGTGAGATGCTGGGCCAAATTTAACTTATCCCCAGCTAGCAATTCCATAGGTTTTATTTCCATCTTCCATAGTCAGCAAAGTAATTTATTTGAAAGGGATCACCAACCTTCAGTAAAAGGGTAAGTGCAAGTAAATAGTTTGCATGGGTGCTTTTAATCAGTTACTATTAGTTTATTAAGTTTAACAATATTTTAAGTAGTTATTTAAAATGCTTTAAGGAATTTGAGACATAGAAAACTGTTCAAAACCATTGAATCTCACAGAATCTAGAGCGTTTGTTTAATCCCACGAAGCCCATCAAGGTAAGCACAGCGACCAGAAGAGCTCGGAGTGGTGGGGTATTTATTGTACACTGCAGCTGTGCCATGTAAAATCATTAAATAAAAGTTTTCCCTTTGTGAAGGGTATATGTATGGGTTTATGGCAGGTTTCTGTGTCCATATGAAGACACAGGCATTATTCCTTTGTATCATTACTCACCTTTTTCAATTTGATCGTTGAATAGCAGGTGGGCTTATAATCATGTGCCAATAAATGGAATGAAGTTGATGCGGGTAATGGATGCCTCTGAAACAATAGCTGAGTTATTTGGCTGATTTGTGTCATTCATTGTACCAGTTAGGTGGAGGAAGTTGGATGCAAAAATTAGGTTTGCATATGGTTGTTAAACTGGCAGATTGATGGAACATGCAAACATACATGAATCTTGCAATTATGAGAGCAGGTTGCATTAGCCATGTTGTCTTTTGCTTCCTTATCTCCCACTTATTCCTCATAGAAATTTTCTAATTCTTTGCTTTGTTCCCGCTACAGATCTTGAGAATTCTAGTTGGTGAACACGAAATGTTACCGGCATCCATCACCAAAGATCCTCACCACCCAAGCCATGATCTTTTCTCGCTGCTGCCATCAGGTAGAAGGTGCAGGTGCCTCAGGACTCTCACCACCAGGTTCAAGAACAGTTACTACCCCTCAACCATCAAGCTCTTGAACAAAAGGGGGATAGTTACACTCATTTAAAGTCTCTTTTATGAGCTCTGCTATATTGCTATTTCATGTTCGTTATTCATTGCTATTTATTTGTATCTGCTTTTGCACAGTTTGTTTACAGTTTATAGTTCCTGATGTTTACAGTTTACCATTACTGTGCTATAGATTTGCTAGGCATGCCCGCAGAAAAAGAATCTCAGGGTTGTATGTGGTGACATGTATGTACTCTGATAATAAATGAACTCTGAACTTTGTGAGCACTAGAAGATAATTCCTGACTGGACCAGATTCTGAAGCTTACAGTCAATATGTCAGTGGTTTTGTTTGATGACAGGTGGCATTTGTTGCATTGTTCCTGAGTCTCTTGTTGCATGTCTTTCTGAGGAAGGTTATCAAAACATTTTAAATGGCTATCTCTTAGAAGTATTGATAATGGCTAGGGTCACCTGTCTTGTAAAGACTTTGCCCAGAAGAAGACAATGGCAAGCTACTTCCACAGAAAAAATTGCCAAGAAACATCATGGTCATGGAAAAGTCATACAACATGGCACCTAGCGAACAAACCCCTTTCTTGTATCTATTTGATAATTTGGCATTGAATTCCATTGGGTCCTCAGCCATTGGATGTAGACATTTCTCCTGATGTTTGTTCCAAAATGGGGACTTCATACTCTGAGGCTTTGACTCCTGGTCCTGCACTTACCAGCCACTGGGAACATTCTCCCAGCATTTAGTCTGTTTCATCCTGTAGGAGCCATAAAGGTTACCAATTTTATTCTCCTAATGTGAAATGAATGTAGGCCTGACTAACCAGATCACTCATCATAGAGATGACACATTTAACTTCCTCATGGTATTGTGATTAGCTGGGTCCAAACCATCAACCCCGCAGGATCCCATTACTTAGTGCCTATTTTCACTCTCCTACTCTCTGTTTCCACTCTGTCAACAATTCCTTAAGGCATTCCACTATATTGTCTCCAATGCATTGATTCTGTGTGCCATTTTCTTGAGCAGCACTTCATTAAAATCCTTCTAAAGTTGCAAATACACTATATTCATTGTTCCTTACATTCCTATTCCATGTCTTCAAAAAAAAACTCTAATAGATTTGTTAAGTATGGCTTCACTTCCATGTATCTGCTGATCTCGTCCAATCCCATTAATGTTTTAATGGTGCTTCATTTTTTTTATCACTTATTAATTATTCCAGTATTCATCCACTCCTTCTTAGCCTGTAATTCTCAATTTTTCTTTTCTCTTTTTTTTAATAGCTGTCTTACATTTGTCACTCCCCAATCAGTAGAAACTGTTCCTGATGAAAAAAAATTTTGAATGCTGATCAGCAACCCACTTCTAGCAATACTGCGTTTATTACGGTCCAATGTTTAGGTTATCAGGACCAGCAGGCTTTTCAAGCTTTATAGTTCCTTTAACTTTTTTTTATTTGTTAGTAACGATTTCCTTGGTTCCTTCCTCTTTCTAGATGTGAGGTTCCTTAATCTATCTGGTATGTCCTCATTTGTGAAGACAGAACAACCAGAATGTGTTTAGTTCCTCTTCCATCTATTTGTTTGGAGGGAGGGGGGGGGAGGAGAGAGGGGGGAGGGAGAGGGAGGAGGGAGAGGGGGGAGGGAGAGGGGGAGGGAGAGGGGGGAGGGAGAGGGGGGAGGGAGAGGGGGGAAGGAGAGGGGGAGAGTGTGACATGTCAAACTTTTTTTTTGATGGATTGTCAATCATGGTCTCTCTTTGGGAGCTTTGCGGTTACTAGCACAGTGGGTGGTGAGGGTGCCGATGCTTTCTGCTGGAGCAAGTGGATGGAGAGTTAAAGCTTCTGCTGCTGCTTGTGTGTGGGAGGGGGCCTTTGGAGTGCTTACATTTTTTCTGGAATTTATTCTGTGGGGTTTTTTCTTCTGTTTTCTGGATGTCTGCAGAGAGTGAGAATTTCAGGTTCTAAGTTGCATACATTCACCCATATTTTATGGAACCATTGTTCTCAAACGTAGTTTTGACAATTTCTGAATGTGGTTGTGCCATCGGGGTTCTTGTACTGAGTTCTTGATGGAAACCAGGTGTGCCATCGTCAAAGCAAATAGGAAGCTATTGGAAAATTAATGATCAGGACCATGGCATAATCAAAGAAAATTAGGAGCAAGGTAGGGAATAAACAATTGGGACCATGACACTTATAGCCTTCTCCTGCTTTGTGGGCATCATTTATTTTAATTTTCAGAGTGCTAGGCAGCTGCTTAGAGGAGGGACTGGCTGCTGATTGTTGGGACAAGGTTTGAGAAGTCAGGGCATTTATAAAGCTTTGAAATTTGCATCACCTGGCCCTTCCTAACGATGATTGTGAATAAGCCATAGCCCTAACAAGCTAATTAAGGTCTGTGACCTTGGTAAAAGTTATCTGAGAGCTCAAATCTCTTGGGGTGCCCAAACTTTTGCATGGTGCTCCTTTCCTTTTTTTCACTCTGAGATTATACAAAACAAAAAATAATACTCTCATCTTGTTTAAAAAGTTGAAAAGAATGTTTCATCTTTAACTTTATGACTTTTGGAGATCAGTTCATCTTCTACTCACTTAACTATTCGCAGTAACAGAAATTTTGACCGGGGTGCCCAAACTTTTGCACACCAC
Source organism: Hemitrygon akajei (assembly GCF_048418815.1). NCBI lineage: Eukaryota > Metazoa > Chordata > Chondrichthyes > Myliobatiformes > Dasyatidae > Hemitrygon > Hemitrygon akajei. The sequence goes on from NC_133145.1 coordinate 35,016,322, forward strand.
TGTAAATTTGAATGGTAACCTCTGTGTGATACCAAAAGTCAATTTCAGATTCAAAATGATTATAAACCCTCAACTGCTCCTATGCTTGTAGTTATACAATTGGTTTTATTTCATTAGAAATATTCATCATTTGTGTTCCTTGGAGATTTGAAAATAAACAAGATTTTAAGCAGATTTAAAATAGTCAGAATTAGGATGGTACTTTTCATGCATTCGTATCACACAGCAGGGCAGGCTACTGAAAGGTTTGATATGAGAAGCGAAAAAGTCGTGAGTAAAATCTAAATCAGTGTCAAGCTACCATGACATTACACTGGAATTTGAATTTAGAAACAGGATTTATAATAGTTAATTTTTATGTCTTTGTTAATCAATAGGATAGCTAAAACATTGTATTTCTAATTATCACTAAAGAGGGTGTAGTGAGAGTTGAATAAACTGCATTTGCACATTATCTGATAGTTGGATTAGTAAATAAATACAAAATCTGGTTTTGTTATTTTGTTGGTGTAACTTTAAAGCCCACAGTATAGATTAGTGTGGGATTGATTAGCCATGTTGAACATCATCAATGCAGCTGGCCTTGGGCAAGGAGCAGTAAATCCTGCTCCCAGTGCAAAGCAAATTCCCTACACTCACTCCGATAGATGATACAATCCAAACATAGAGGAAGACTTTATTAGTAAGTAGTTGTATTATGGCTCAATGTGGACATTGCATTTGCCAAGAGGATCTGACTCTCTGATCAATGGGATGTTCCTGGTGACACACACACCGACGGACATCAAGTCCTGTTGGAAGATAATCAACTTGGTGAAAAATGCCCTTTAGTCTGCCCATTATGTTGGTCTGCCAACACAGAGAGATGTTTGTAGTCAGAATGCTGCCAACTGGCATATTCTAGGCTGTAGGGGAACGTGCAGATGGACGCTCTGAAGCTTTGTGCAGCCACTGAAACCTTGACATCAAGGAACTTGAAAATACTGATTCTCTCCATTTCTGATCCCTCTATGAGGATGTGTTCATATTCCCTCATCTTACACTTCCTGAAGTCCACAATCAGCTCCTTGGTATTACTGTCGTTGAGTGCGATGTTGTTGTTGCAACACCACTCAAGTAGCTGGTATATCTCGCTCCTGTACACCCTCTCATCTCCACCTGAGATTTTACCAAATTGGTTGTATCATCAGCAAATTTATAGATGGTATTTGAGCTATACCTAACCACATAGTCATGTGTATAGAGGGAGTAGAGCAGTGGGCTAAGCACCCGGAAGTCTCCAGTGTTGATCGTCAACAATCCACACAGATTGTGGTCTTCTAGTTAGAAAGTTGAAGATCCAATTGCACAGGGAGATACAAAGGCCCAGGGTCTGTAACTTATCAATCAGGACAGTGGGAGCAAAGGTGTTAAACGCTGAGCTATAGTCAACGAACGGGAACCTGGCATAGGAGCTGGCAGATTTCCTTCAGCATTTTGTGTCTGTTGCTCTATCACTTTGAAAGTGGAGATGTAGCATCAGTGACTTGTAGGAGCACATATTGGTTTGATGACACACTGAATGTAATGGTTGTATTATCTTTATCGTTTGTTTCATAAATAAAGTTTAGTTTTGAAAATTTAAAGACATCTTTTAAATCTCACCTTATCTCCTTGCCAGCCAATCACCCTCCTCTGGTGCTCCTCCCCTCTTTTCTTTCTTCCATGGCCTTCTGACCTCTCCTATTAGATTCCCCCTTCTCCAGCCCTGTATCTCTTTCACCAATCAACTTTCCAGCTCTTTACTTCACCTTTCCTCTGCTGGTCTCACCTATCACCTTAAGTTTCTACTTCCCTTCCCCCCACCTTTTAAATCCACTTGTCCTCTTTTTTTCTCCTGTCCTGCTGAAGTGTCTCAGCCCAAAACATCAACCATACTATTTTCCACAGATGCTGCCTGGCCTGCTGAGTTCCTCCAGCATTTTGTGTGTGCTGCTTGGATTTCCAGCATCTGCAGATTTTCTCTTCTTTGTGATTGGACCACCATAGTAATGTAGTTTCCCCTGGCAGGGGAACCTATTCCAGGACTGTCCTTGGATTTTCCAAGATTGTTTGCTTTACCATAATGGTTGTCTGGAAGTTATTTTCTCTGCATTTCCAGGCCAAGGTTCCTCCAGCATTTTGTAAATGTTACATTGGTACATTGGCTCAGTTTTTAAGATACCGTGTTTAATACTATCCAGCATTTGAAGGCCACTGATACAGACAGGAGCTTAAATCCTACCATGACATTGGGAAATTTAATTTAAAGTAAAAATACCTCTTTTTTTTTAGTAAGCCAGACTCAGAAACGATAAGTATGGTACTACTTAATTGTTAGAAAAATCCATCTGGTTCATAACTTTTTGTTAGGGATGGGGAACTATTAACCTTAACTAGTTAAGTCCACATTTGGTTCCACACTTAACTCCTCAGCTCAGAGGCAATTAGGAATGGACACATTGCCAGCAACATCCATATTCCATGACTGAATAAGTAAAACAAAAAATCATTGGCACATTGGAGTTGTTATTTTCATTCTCTGTTCTTTCTATCACCATTTTAAGATCCTTCTGTTAAGGACAGAGGGACTTGAGACATAGGGTCTTAGAAAAGTACAGCACAGAAACAGGCCCTTCAGCCCATCTAGTTCATGCTGAACCATTTAAACTGCTTACTCGGATCAACGTGCACTGGGACCATAGTCCTCCATACCCCAGCCATCCATGTACCATTCCAAACTTCTCTAAAAAGTTGAAATCAAATTCACATGTACCACTTGTGCTGGCAGCTCTGTCCACACTCTCACAACACTTTTAGTGAAGTTTTCCTCATGTTTCCCTTAAACTTTTCACCTTTCACCCTTAACCCATGACCTCTGATTGTAGTCTTACCCAACCTCAGTGGAAAAAGCCTGTTTGCATTTAACCTATCTCTACCCCTCATAATTTTGTATACCTCTGTCAAATTTCCTCTCAACAAGGTAATTGAAGTTCAAGTGCTACTTAAACAAGGTTTTCACACCATTGTATGACATTGATCAACGGCTGACAGAGTTCCAAGTTTCCTCTTCAGCCCATAAAACAGCTTATAGGCACTCATGAACAATGAGGTTGGAAAGAAGAGAACTTTTATTATTAGTGAATAAGTAAAAATAGACACAGAGTGCATTTATATTGTACTGGAACAGAATGCTATTTATATAGTATTATTACATTAGACATATGCATTCACTGTCAACATAAGTACTACCTTCTACAAATCAACCAGACAAATAGCTACATTGTAAAATAATATTGTATTAAAAAAAGCTTGGAGACTCTCACAGATTTCGGTAAGCCTTGGTTTACAGTGATGATGCATTCAGACGCTCGCAGAAAAACTGAATCAAATGTTGAAAGCCCATTGTAGCTGAAATTATCGTACCATGCTTTCGGTTCACACCCGATTTATGTTTGTATACACTGAGTTTGGAGCTCATTTACGTTGTGACTGTTCACAATGGTAGGGTTTTCTTACCTAAAAATTAAAACAATTTTTAAATTTGCCTTTTTTTTTCACTCAGCTTACAGATTTTAAAAGAAAAATTCACGCAGTCTTAATTTTTAACTTATGATTTTTAACTTATTTTCATGCAATTCTTTATAATAATCATGTGTTGTTTTTGTTACATGTTGTGCTAACACACCATAGCAAATTCGGAATACATGTAATATATGCATATGGTGAATAAAGATTTTCCTTTCATATCCCAATTATGTTTAATAGACCTTGAAAATATCTTTCCCTTGGAATCAATATTAGTTGGTATATTACCTCTGCTCTAGTGCTAAGCCATTCTCTGCCCTGTTGTCTATTGATGCCCCCAGGAAAGGTCCTGATTTTTGGCAATCATTAGACATCCATGCTAAGTAGGTACAAGCTGTCTTCTTGAATCATAGAATATGGGAAAATATTCCACAATACTGTTGGGAAGGAAGTTCCATGGTTTATACCTACCAATGATGCAGGAATAGGAATATATTTCCAAACATGGTTGGGCGTAGTTTGGAAGGAAAGCTGCAGGTGATGTTCCCCTTCACCTTGCCTTGCTCAGTCCACATTTAGGAGTTTATACTGAAGGAACCTTGTGATTCTGGAGTCTATTTCCCCACGATGGTCCCAGAGTCCATCTCCCCAATGTGATCTCAGTGTTCAGCTCTATCGTGTGATCCCAAAGTGCATCTCCTCAGTCTGGTCCCAGAGCCAATCTCCCCAAGTGATCCCAGGGTCCATCTCCTTTGTATGATCCCAGAGTTCATCTCCCCAGTGTGATATCAGAGTCTATCTCCTCAATATGGTCCCCGAGCCAATCACCCCAAGGTGATCCTGGAGTCCATCTCTTTAGTTTGATTTCAAAGTTCAGTTCCCTGAGTATGATCCTGATGACCAGCTCTACAAGTTATACTAGAGTTCATGCCTATGTGTGAGACAGGACCTTCACCTGAGTCTGTTTCTGGTGAAATGGCATGCATTACTCTATGTTTCATTTCACTTATGCAATTATATAAACAAACACGTGTTTATGTTTTTGGTTTTGACCAGGAATAATTAAACCAATTTAGATCTGCACTAAAATATACTGTATATTATATAACTAAAGTAGAAACCCCTGATGAAGCTTGTACAGTATATCTTCAGCAAGGCTGTAGACAACAATTTTCAAATCATGTATCCTTAAATACATCTGTTCCCCTCTCAATATTTCTTTAATCAGTTTAATAATCTTACTTTATAACCTTTGACATTTTAAGGCATAATAAATATTTGAAACAGAGGAACTTACATAGGAAATTAACAGAACTAGTCCACAAATCCCAAGAACAACTACAAATATAATCATTGTGATCATTACTGGATCCTTCAAATAATCTACTTTGCAGAATTTCTCTTCAGCACAATTTGCTGCACAGGTTTGGTTGTCAGGCTCTGGGAAGATAAAAGATAAAATATGCACATATTTATATTTTAATTTTACCATTTAGCTACAAATCAGAGTGAGCTTACGTCTGGTTTAATGAGTATTTTTAGGGAAAAAACAATATGAAAGCTAGTCTGTTACAGATCCCTGGTTCTGGGTTACTGTACTTATAACTGGTCAAAATTGAATTGAAAATTGACTTACTATTAGTAAGGTTTGTGAATGACATAGAGGGACTAATGCCAAAGCGTTAATGATCATGCAATAAACTGACGAGGTCTGAGCAGGTTAAGTCAAAGAATAGCAAGGTACCAAATGGAGATCCAGATGACAATATGGAGGCAGATGTTAGTAAGGCATCAGGCAAAGTCAGGAATCAAAAGGATGAGCAAGGTGTGAGTAATATCCTGAGCTGTGTATATTTCAATGCAAGAGATATTGTAGGAAAGGTGGATAATAGTGCTGAAGCTGAGGTAGCTTGTTTATGAACAGAGGCAATGTGTAGTGAGGAGAGGCTGTTGATAGGGCAAGATTGCAGTCAACAGGAGGAGATGCAACGTAAAAGGTGGACAAAATCAAAAAGGGTAAATACAGGGCTGAAGGTATTACATTTGAATACGCACAGTATATAGAATAAGGTAGATGAAATTGCCGCACAGTTGTAGATTAGAAGGTATCATATTGTAGGAATCACTGAATCATGGCTGAAAGAAGATTATAGCTGGGAGCTTAATGTCCAAGGCTACACGTTGTATTGAAAGGACAGGCAGGAAGGCAAAGGGGTGCAGCGATGCTCTGTGGGTAAAAAAAATGAAGTCAAATCATTAGAAAGAGGTGACATAGGGTCAGAGGGTGTTGAATAATTGTGGATAGAGCTAAAGAATCACAAGGGTAAAAAGACATTGATGGGAGTTGTATACAGACCCCCAAACAATAGTAAGGATGTAGTGTATACATTACAACTAGAGATAGAAAATACATGCCAAAAGAGCAATGTTACAATAGTCACAGGGGATTTCAATATGCAGGTGGATTGGGAAAATCAGGTTGGTGCTTCATTCTGGAGGGGGAGTTTCTAGAGACCCTACGAGATGGCTTTTTAGAGCAGCTCAGGGTTCAGCTCACTAGGGGTCAGCTATTCTGGATTGGGTGTTGTGTAATGAACCAGAATTGATGAGAGGGCTTAAGGTAAAAGAACCCTTTGGGGAAAGTGATCATAATATGATTGAATTCACCCTGAATTTTGAGAAGGAGAAGCTAAAGTCAGATGGATCAGGATTACAATGGAGTAAAGGGAATTACAGGGGCACGAGAGAGGAGCTGGCCAGAATTGATTGGAAAAGAACACTGGCAGGGATGACGCCAGAGCAGCAATGGCTGGAAGTTCTGGAAACTATTTTGAAGGCACAGGATATATCCCAAAGAGAAGGAAGTATTCCAAAGGAAAGATGACACAACTGTGGCACAACAAGAGAAGTTAAAGTCAACATAAAAGTCAAAAAAAGGGCATTTCGCAGAGCAAAATATAAGTAGTGGCATTTAAAAACCAACAGAAGACAACTAAAAAAGTCATTAAGAAGGAAAATATGGAATACAAATGTAAGCTAGCCAACAATATTAAAGAGGATACCATGTTTCTGATGTTTCTTAAGATGCGTAAACTGTAAAAGAGAGGCAGCAGTGGATAACGGACAATTGGAAAATGATGCTGGAGATGTAGTAATGGGGACAACAAAACAGCAGACAAACTGAATAAGTATTTTGCATCAGTCTCCACTGTGGAAGACATTAGCAGTATGGTGGATGTCCCAGGGGCCAGGGTGCATGAATTGTGTGAAGTTACCATAACTAGCAAGAAGGTTCTTGGGAAAATGATAGGACTGAAGGTAAATAAATCACCTGGACCAGATGGTGTACACCCCAGGGTTCCGAAAGAGGTGGCTATGGAGATTGTGGAGGCATTTGTAATGATCTTTCAAGAATAACTAGGTTCTGGAATAGTTCCAGAGACTAGAAAATTGCAAATGTCACCTCACTCTTCAAGAAGAGAGAGAGAGGCAGAAGAAAGAAAACTATAGGCCAGTTAGTTTGGCCTCAGTGGTTGGGAAGATGTTGGAGGCGATTATTAAGGATGAGGTCTCAGGGTACTTGGAGGCACATGATAAAATAGGCTGTGGTCAGCCTGTTTTCTTCAAGGGAAAATCTTCCCTGACTAATCTGTTGGAATTCTTTGAATAAATAACACGTAGTATAGCAAAGGGGAAATCTGTCAATGTTGTGTACTTGGATTTTCAGAAGGGCTTTGACAAGGTGTTGCACATAACGCTACTTAACAAGCTCTGACCCCGTGGTATTACAGGAAAGATTCTAGCATTGATAAAACAGTGACTCATTGGCAGGAAGAAAAGAGTGGGAATAAAGGGAGCCTTTTCTGGTTGACTGCTGGTGACTAGTGGTGTTCCACAGGGGTCTGTGTTGGGACCAATTCTTTTTATGTTACATATCAATGATTTGGACGATGGAATTGATGACTTTGTTGCAAAGTTTACATATAAAATGAGGATAGTTGGAGAAGCAGGTAGTTTTGAAGAAGTAGATAGGCTACAGAAGGACTTAGACAGATTAGGAGAATGGGTAAAGAAATGGCAATTGGATTACAGTGTTGGGAAATGTATGGTCATGCACTTTGATAGAAGAAATGAAAGGTTCAGAATTCAGAATCAGGTACATTATCACTGGCAAGTGACATGAAATTATTAACTTAGCAGTGGCAGTTCAATGCAATACATAATATTGAAGGATAATAATAATAATAAATAAAGTAAAACTTACTCAGTATGTTTTATACAGTATACATATATTGAATAGAATAAAAACTGTGCAAAAACAGAAATACTATATAGTTTTTAAAAAGTGAGGAAGACTATTCTCTAAATGGAGAGAAAATACATAAAAACTAACTTTTAAAGAAACTTGGGAGTCCTTGTGCATGTTTCCCTGAAGGTTAATTTGCAGGTTGAGTCTGTAGTGTGGAAGGAAAATGTGACATTAGCATTCATTTTAAGAGGATTAGAATATAAAAGCAAGAATGGAATGTTGAGACATTATTAAGCACTACTGATGCCTCACTTGGAGTATCGTGAGCAGTTTTGGGCTCCTTCTCTTAGAAAGGATGTGGTGAAACCAGAGAAGGTTCGAAGGAGGCTGACGAAATGATTCCAGGATTGAATGGCTTGTCACATGAAGAGCATTTGATGGCTCTGGGCAGTATTTGTTAGAATTCAGAAGAATGAGGGGTAACCTTATTAAAATCTATCGAATGGTAAAAGGCCTTGATAGAGTGGATGAGGAGAGGATGTTTCCTACAGTTGCAATGGTCCCTTCTAGCAATTGCCCACCTGGCTATTCACCTCAGGAATTGGGCCTCAATCACCTTATTCAGTTTCCAATCATTTCCAGGTTCCACTAACTACAAACACCTGCTTTCCATCAGCCAAATGCCGTATAAAAACCCTGTGATTGCAACAAGGAGCTGCCAGTTTGTTGGTTGACTTTGGTGTGAGTAACCTTGTTTCATGGTTCTTAGGACTGCTAGTTCTAAGTCTAGCATCGCTTCTGGATACTGATTCCATGCTCGCTATGTCAATAACGCCTCTGGACGCTGCCTCCGCTCCCGTGTTCTGCACTTGGGTTTGTCCGCTGCCTCACCTGTGTAACAATGGTGGGAGAGTCTAAGACCAGAGTACACAGCCTCAGAATAAAGGGCTGTCCTTTTAGAGCGGAGATGAGGAAGAATTGCTTTAGCCAGTGTGTGGTTAATTTGTTGAATTCTTTGCCACTGGCGGCAGTGGAGTCCAAGTCTTTAGGTATATTCTAAGGCAGAAGTTGATAGATTCTTGATTGTCAGGACATGAAGGGATGTGGGGAGAAGGCAGGAGTTTGGGGCTGAGAGGAAAATTGGGTTAGCCATGATGAAATAACAGAGCAGAGCCGATGGGCCAAATGTGCTCCTGTATGTTATGCTCTTATATAAATGTTATCACTTGAAGAAGAAATAACTAACACAGATGAAAAAGGTGATCAAAATCTGTTCTGAGAACCACTTCTACATGTATAGATTGTCTACCTTAGATTTCACTACATAGCCTGGACATTCTATCTACCTACTTTGATCATAAATATACTTTGAATCTTTGAAAGAGGATGAGGAGAAAAATTCAAATCCATCAGATTTATGGATGGTAAGAAACAAAAAGCTGAAAGTACAAGATGCCAAAAGAACTGAGCAAATACAGGCACCTTTTCCTAAAAGAATTATAGAATTCTAGAATAGATTACCAACAGAAGTGGCAAAATTGAAAATGGTGATTGTGTTATACAAGTTTGTAGAGTGTCCTTCTGGAAAATAATCAGCTTACTTGTTCCTGCATCAGGAAAACAAACTGTAGATGGTTGCTCTAAAAGAATATCAGTGAAAATTTCGTAAGTGAAAAATGACAAAGAGAAATTTCCTCAATGAAGTATAAGCACAACTGGATTCTGTGCAGCTTGTTAATCTCAGCAATGAAAGGCAGCACCAGATAACATGTTGATTTCTTGTATGAACTAATGAAGCTTCTCAGTACAAACTTTCAACTCTTTATTCTCCTCAATAGATGTTGCCTGACTTGCTGAGTTCCTCCAACATTTTGTGATTATGTAAAACTCGGCCTTATCTGTTAACGTCTACCTAAAATGGGTCTTAAACCCAAAACCTTTTCAGTTAAAGCTAACATAACTATGGACAAAGATTTCTGTTAAAATATTAATATATTACTATTATTATGAACATTACTGCATGTTGCATTATTTTTTTATAATGTAGGTTTCCAAAGAAGATAATTATTCCTTAGAATTAAATTTTTAATGAACAGAAAAGAACATCTTTTCCACAATCGACAAACAAATTTGTTGGTGTCATGCTCGACTAGAATAGACCACAATAACATGAAATAATCCTGGTGGCTCCCATGAATTAAAGTTATTTTTAATTGACTCCTAAAGCTTTTTTGTTTTTCCAATCCACATTAAAGTCAATGCTCTTTCATCCAGATAAAGAGAGGGCAATCACAGTACAGGGTATTCAGCTGTTTCCTCTGGCATGTCTAATGTTATTATGCAAACATCTTACGATGAATGTTTTATGTAAGGGCAATGAGAGCTTTGCTTCCTCTTGGAAGTTCTACTATGTTATGAATGGAATTTTGTTATGAATTGTTATGAAGGTCAAGACTGAAGGTCCTTACAGAGAGATCATTAGAAGCAATGGAATTTTTGCTTGGGATATCAGTGCATTGAAAATAACTGGAAACAAAGTGACATTTGAGCAAATACATACGGTATGTAATTTGTATATGTACATAGCTTTTTATCAGCTGTTTTATTTCAGCCTATAATGAAGAAAATTTGATGCATAAAGTATACCTGATACAATAAGAAGGGTTCCTCTTCCATTGAACTCAGAAACTCTGATATTTTTTATCCCAGTGATACAATAATAAAAATCAGTATCATTTATCTGGAGATCTCGGAACTGAAAGGTGATAGTATTTTCATCTTCGATTGTCTTATTACACTTGAGCTGACCCCGGTGCGATTCTGCAATATGTATTGAATCTATTGATTTGAAGTAGCACAGATCCTCCGGCGATAGAGGATTCCTTCTAAGGTGAGTACCCACTACTTCTCCACTCCTAACTGTAATTTTACACTTCATTGTAACTGATTCTCCAGGTTTTGCCAGTTTGAAGCGTGGAAACTGGTCAACAGAGCCATCTGTAAAATTACACAATTAAAAATATAGTCAGTGCAAAAATGAAGGGATCAATAAGCAATACTTTGATGTAAATGTTTTCTTATTTTAAAGATGGAGAGGATGTGGATCATTATGTTATCACTGATGAGGTGCCACAGGACAAAGCTGGTTCCCTGTAAGAACTTAGTATTGAGAATGGTTACACTGGGTCCTGCAATGCAATGTGTGCAATGTAACTTTCTGTGATGGATATTGAACCCCAGGCCATAATTAACCAGAATAACAGGGTATTTATCGTTTTGTCTTCTTATCTTGTTTTCATGAAGCTAGCTACTACAGATTAAATCACACTTGCATCTCTCAATGCTCTTTGCCTTTGTCAGCTGTGGGAAGCCACTGAGCAGAGTCTGATATCTTCATGATGGACTATCACATATTCAGATTCACCAATATTGCAGCATTTGCTGGAATGCCATGGTAGATGAGGTGAGCAGATGAGAGTGCAGTGACAAGGGACATATTCAGCTCCAGGTGGTAATGAGAGGAAATAATGCTCAAGCTGGATATGAGGGTGACACCAGAACCAAATATTTAACATACAGTCAAGTCAGTCAACGCATCATGAAATCTTATTTTCAAATAGCTGCAATGGAAGTCTCCCATGTTACTCTACATCCCATTGCTGACTATCTCTATTGGTCATGAAAACTATCAAACATTTACTTCTTACCTCACACTCACGCACTCAAAACATTTCAACATTCACATCCTGACCTCAAAATTAGATACATTCCAAGTAATAAAATAAGATACTTTTCAAGGTAGTCTTTCACACACTTTCCTCACTGCTGACTGAGAAAGTTCAGACATTTTTGGTCTCAAATGAGTATATAAATATAGTTCCAAATAATGGTTCAGGACTCAAGCATGCACTGAAAGAAAGATGGGGAAGGGGGCACTAAACAATTAAAAGCGGACAAGCACATATTTCTTACCTTGGAGGTGGTTATCATTTTGAAATCTGCCACAAAATGTATGGTGGAAAAAACCTTTCAGGTAAATGAACTCTTTTCATAACTCCGCATTCTGATGAAAGGTGAATGATCTGAAGCTTTAAGTTCTTCCAGATATTTCCTGAACTGCTGTGTATTTTCAAAAGCTTCTATTTCATTTGATTAACGCTAATTTGCACACTTTCAGCAAAAGTTTTGTGGTAAACTATGTATACCTGTCTGGACACGCCCCTCTGCTGACTGCTCCTGTGGCTCCTCCCACAGACCCCCGAATAAAGGCGATTGGAGGCACTGCTCCTCCCTCAGTCTCCGAGATGCCGTGCTCCATTTTGCTGCTAATAAAAGCCTATCGTTCACCTCCCGTCTCTGAGAGTTATTGATGGTGCATCAAGGGTTTAACACATATTCGCTAACCAACTATATGATAGTTTTCTTCAGTACAAAGTCTCTAAGGTGTTTGAGTCCGCAAATTGTTCTCCCCAATGTTTAGTCACAGCTTAATGTTTATTTTGGCCAGCTTCAGCTGTGATGATTTGCTCTGCAGCAAATATTGCAGTACAACATCTATTGACTTTTCATTGGCTTCAGTGTCTTCCTGACTATCATTCTCCTCTGCAACTTTCCTATACAAATCTTAGTCTTGTGGTAAGTATCACTTTACTTGCATTTCATATCAAAGGAATCTATGAAAACCAAAATACCACAGATACTGCAAATCTAAAATACATACAGTAAATGCTGGAAATACTCATCAAGTCAGACAGCCTCTGAGGGAGGGCAGCAGCATTACTATTCCAGGCTTTCATCAGAATGAGGATGAAGAAGGACCTATCACCTCCAGCAATTTTTTTTTGATGACTGCAACTTTCTATGATCTTTCTTTCTACTATCATGGTCAAATTTTTGCCATATTACTTCCTTTAAGATGTGACGCCGTTTATGTCCAGTAGTATTCAGAAGCTTTTTTCCTTTGTTTAATGATTGCAACTGTAATTGGTATTGTTATTACTTTTTGTCACATGTACTGAGACACAGTGAAGGTTAGCTTTGCATGCCATTCATGCACATTACTTCAAAACGTAAGCACATTGAGGCAGAGCAAGAGCAAGCAGTGAAACAATGTAAGATATATTATAGTAAATATGACAAAGTGCAATGCCGATTGACTTTTAAGTGCAAGGGTCATGATTAAGGTGATTGTGAAGTCAAGAGTTCATCCTTAATATACAGGAGGTTATTTCAAGAGTCTGATAAAGGTGGTATAGAAGCTGTCCTATTTCTGCATCCACAGTGCTTTCCTGGCTTGACAGCTCAAAGTCAGGAGGTGCTATTCTATAGGGACCTGTTCTGGGACACCTGCTCTTTGTGAGTTTTAAAAATGACTTGGAAGAAGTGGAAGGGTGGAAGGCAAGTTTGCAGATAACACGAAAGTTGATGATGTAGTAGATTAAAACAGGACATTAATAGGATGCAAAGCTAGGCTGAGAAGTGGCCGAAAATGTGTGAAATGGTGCACTTTGGAAGGTCAAACTTGAGTCAGAGTACTGGGTTAGCATGATTCTTAGCAACGTGTAGGAATGGAAAGATCTTGGGGTCCACAGCCATAGATCCTTTAAAGTTGCTGTGTAAGTTGATAGTTTGTTAAGATCAAGTATCTACAAGTATCTGGGAGTACAGTTAGACGAGAAGCTTGACTGGACTGCCAACACAGATGCCTTGTGCAGGAAGGCACAGAGTCGAATGTACTTCCTAAGAAGGTTGGCGTCATTCAATGTCTGTAGTGAGATGCTGAAGATGTTCTATAGGTCAGTTGTGGAGAGCGCCCTCTTCTTTGTGGTGGCGTGTTGGGGAGGAAGCATTAAGAAGAGGGACGCCTCACGTCTTAATAAGCTGGTAAGGAAGGCGGGCTCTGTCGTGGGCAAAGTACTGGAGAGTTTAACATCGGTAGCTGAGCGAAGGGCGCTGAGTAAGCTACGGTCAATTATGGATAACTCTGAACATCCTCTACATAGCACCATCCAGAGACAGAGAAGCAGTTTCAGTGACAGGTTACTATCGATGCAATGCTCCTCAGACAGGATGAAGAGGTCAATACTCCCCAATGCCATTAGGCTTTACAATTCTACCGCCAGGACTTAAGAACTTTTTAAAAGCTATTATTAATGCTTTTTGAGATGGTGATTTAGATGCATATCATATTTTTTTACTGAGTTAAGTATTGTATGTAATTAGTTTTGCTACAACAAGTGTATGGGACATTGGAAAAAAAAAGTTGAATTTCCCCATGGGGATGAATAAAGTATCTATCTATCTATCTATCTATCTATCTAAGATGGCACATGGTGTGCTGGCCTTGATGAGTCAGGGATAGAGATCAAGGATCACAAGGACCATATAGGAGGGAAGAGTTAGACTGATCTCAGGGTAGATTAAAAGGTCAGCACAACATTGTGGGCCAAAGGGCCTTTACTGTGCTATTATTTTCAATGTTCTTGGTTATTTTCTAAAAGAGGAAACAAAAGTAAACGATTCTCAGATTATGCATTATTACCAGAGTGCATAAACCACAGTGACCTTAACGTAAGTTTCTAATTAGATCGTAAGTGACGAAAAGTTTTAAAGTTTAATTATTAGAACAGAAACAAGTTTTAAGTTTTTAAAAGTGCATGTCTTAACTCTGATAAAGGGTCACAGCCTAAAAGTCAACTCTTTACTCCTCTCCTTAGAAGCTGCCTGAACTGCTGAGTTCCTCCAGCATTTTCTGTGTGTTACTCTGGATTTCCAAGAACTAGAATCTCCTGTGTTTGAGAATTTTTTGCTGGCTCTGTCTTCTACTAACAATTATTCAATTTTAAACATAAATGAATTTTGAGAGTTATTATTATTGAAACTGCTAAGCTGATCATCTGAAGTGCAGCAGTATTTCAGAAACATGATTAACTTCTGTTATCCACTTCTCAAATCCACAGATATGGTTTGCCAAGCTGGACGATTCCCAGCATTTTTTTATTTTAATTTTATTTTTCCAGTTTCTGTTTTCACTCTTCAAAATTTTTGGAAGAGTTGTTGAGGCAAATCCAATGTTAAGGTCTTTTTTTATTATTATTATTTTTGTATATTAAAATGTTCTAATGTAATTTCAGTTTCATTTTAGTAAGTTGATTTAATACTGTAATACTTTCTAAGCCAACAATATTGTGGCCCAGCTTGCAGGTTACAAATATATGAAAAAGAAGCCTCAGCTATTAACTTAAGTTTTCACTTAGTCGATTAACTGATTTCCTATCAGCATAGCTGCATTTGGCTATTTATTCACATTTTTAAATTAATTCATTTATTTCCAGCTTAAAGACCAGAAGGTTTGAAATACATAGTCTGACAGGTTGTTTACATGTTAATTGCATCATTTAGGGAATTATAAACATATAGATCTAGCATTTTGCCAAGATGAAGATTGCAAAGTTCTATTCTTTAATAAAAATTACTGTTGAAATTAATGCTTTGAAAGAGTAGATTTCATTTTTAATATTTCCTACTAATACAGAAACATTGCCTGATGTACCACTGAAGTGTGAGAGAATTGAACACAAAGCTATATAAGCTAGATTAGGAAAAAAAAATGGCCCTGACATTCTTTGAGAGAGAAAGAGAATCAGAGAAGGGTCGAGAGTAGGGAAGAAGCTTGTAAAATGCAATGCCAAAGACACACTGTGTGTGTCAGTTCATTTTAGACTAATTTACATTCTAGAAAAGGACATGAAGAGGAACAAGCACATGTTGTGATAAAATGTTTAGTATAAAAGTACTATTTAAAATTTGAAAGATTTCATAGGAAAATGTTCCTACCTGGCCCGTCTGCAGTAGTCATTGTGAAGAATAAAATTGGAAGGTAGAGCAATATCAGTACAGCCATATTTCCTTCTCGCAAGTAACTTCTGGTAAAACATTTTGAAATTGAAACCACTTATTCACTGTCTGATCGTCCTACATCAGAAACTTCCTTAAAACACCCCCCCAAAGATCTGTGCTCAATGGTTTATGCTTTGCTGTCATTTTCAGTAAATATAATTGTTCTGATAAATGGCATTCATCCATTTTATTTAAGTGATGAAAATTACTTAAATATTTATGAATCAAGTTTTCATAAATACAGAAATATGATCAAGTACATGTAACCCTCAGGCTCGGTCAGCTTGTATTCGTCTAGGGGAATCAGCCTTTGGCCCCGCCAAACTGGGAAATCAAGTTTGTGTGGATGCTGTGTAATGTACTCCCAGTTACAAACCCACAACGCAAAATATCAGACAGTACACCATGTGCAGTTAAAGGATTGAACTTTATAAATCTTAATCTGAATACAGGGTTAGTAATGAAAATAAAAAAGGGCCCAATTCAAGTCAAAGTTCACAGTGGAGCTCAATCAGTGGTCATTCTTCCCCGATTTGAGCATTGCCGACCTTCGGACCCTCAGATCCCAGTCCACTCTGTCCAGTGGTCTACCTGCTCTCTCCACACGCTTCTTCCCTCTTCATCTCTCCTTGACAAAAGACCGCGAGAAAAACACAAGACAAAGCAACAATCTCCATTTGGTTAACATGCATACTACAGTCCTGTTATCTCCAGCCATAACCCAGACATTGCTGCTACAGAGAAACCGTTACCTCAGCAGTGAACATTACAGAGAAGCCTTTACATTAGCCTTAGCAGTGAAACATTACAAAGAAGCCACTACATTCTCCCCCCATCAAATTTAGTCATGTCCTCATGACATTGAGATAATTCGCCAACACTTCCTGCAAAACATAAAGCCCAATCCAGGCGCAAAAGGCAGTGATACAGCTCCCCAAAACAGTAGAGATCACACCCTGTTCCCCAGGTGTTACATAGGTCAACCTATCTGGTGGTCTCGTAATTCTCTGAGACCTCCGAACCTCTTCACCTAACTCTTCAGGCTCAGACGCTACTGGAGATACTTAGGGCCTAGTTGGCGAGTCCTCCCTCAATCTATTACTCATGCCCCCCTGCAACTCGGAGCCCTCTGTCCCGTGTTCAGGCCCTGCTTCCTCTCCTTCAGTGCCCTTCTGCAACCCAGGCTGCTCACAGGTAGTCCCCCTCCCCACTTCACCTGACTCAGTGGCAGAAGGGCCAGGAGTTTCTTCCTCAATCAATGGGGAGTTAGCGAAAGGCAGCATGTACCACACATCCAGATCATCATCCTCCAAATCAGTATCCCCCTCATGGACAGGGCCGGCCCAGCCTCTCCTGCTGTGGGCCCTGCAGTCGCCCCATGTTTCGCAGAGTCCTCTTACTAGGCGTAGGCTCCAAGTTGGGCTCTGGGTCTACCTGCACCTCTTGTCCCAGGGGCAACAGGTGGCTCTGATGGAGAATCTTGACAGGCCCATTCCCATCCTCTGGTTTCACCCAGAAAACTGGTAGGTTTGGCATCTGACTCTCCAGCGCATACGCTGTGGCTGCCCAGCAGTCAGCCAACTTGTGTTTTCCAGGTCATCCCATATTCCTAATGAGGACTCGGTCTCCCGGCAGGAGTTGGGAGAACCTCACTTTTTGATCATACCTCCTCTTATTTCCTCGATTCTGCTTGGCAGCCATGACCCCAGCCAATTCATTAGCACTTTTCAGCTCTCTCTTCATATCAGACACATACTTCAGATAAGGCTTCGGTGGTAAGTCACCCTCGTCAGTCCCAAAACAAAGGTCAATGGGCAACATCAGATAATAGGGTGAGTACCCAGTAGCGTCATTGTGTGTACAGTTGTAACAGTGAACCAGATACCCAATATGTTGACTCCACCTGCTCCTCTTGCTGATCTCCAGGGTCCCAAGCATGTCTAGCAACGTCCGATTAAACCTCTCAGGCTGGGGATTGCCCTTTCGGGTGATAGGGCGCGGTCCTTGACTTCTCAACTCCAAGCATGCCCAGTAACTCATAGATGAGTCTGCTCTCGAAGTACCATCCCTGGTCACTATGTATCCGCCTGGGAAGGCCATGATAAACTAAATACTTCTGCCATAACACTTTTGCCACCATAGTTGCCCTCTGGTCCTTGGTAGGAAAAGCCTGATCATATCTGGTGTCGTGGTCCGTGATGACTAAGATATTCGCCGTGTGGCTGGCATCAGGTTCTATGGACAGGAAATCCATACACACCAGGTCCAGGGGCCCTGAACTCTGCAAGTGGAACAAAGGAGCTGCCCGCGTAGGCAGTGTCTTCCATCATATGCATCGAATGCACGACTTGCAGTATTCTTCGACCTTCGACTTCATTCAGGGCCAGTAAAACCAATCTCTGAGCAATCCATAGGTCTTTTCTACCCCAAAATGTCCAGAAGGATCATGAAGCGACTTCAATGCCATCCTCTGATACTTCTCGGGCAGAACCAGCTGGCAACACCGAGGTCGGCCCGGGGGTGACGTGAGCCGGTATAAGATCTGGTTCTTCAACTCCAACCAAGGCTATTTTTTCAGTAACAGAGGCACCGAAGTGTGTTTCATCTTCTCAGTCTTATCCATGTCTCCCTTTTCAACCGCGGACCAAATAGTGTCAAAGCCCGGATCATCTCGCTGAGCAGCTGCCACTTCTCCAGAACTCAATTCCGGCATCTGATTTGTCTTCAGAGCAGTCAGGTTACAGTAAACTTGGGGAATGGCATAATCAGAAGCCCCCAGTTGATCCACTGCTCGACCCTGCTTCTCCTTTTCCTCTGCCTTTACGGTGATGGCAAACAGACACATGGCCTTCACCCTCGGGGCAGGAACGCTCTCCCACACCTCGTCTCTGTCCAGTCCCTCACGCACCCGTCGGGACAAAGCATCCACGTCAATGTTCCGGCTCCCCGGCCGGTACTTCAGGCTGAAATCATAGATGGACAACACTGCCAACCACCAATGGCCTGTGGCATCCAGTTTCACCGAGAATATAAGTTAGGGGGTTTTTGTCCATTCTCACCTCAACCCAAAGAGATAGTCACTCAGCTTATCCACCACCGCTCATTTCAATGCCAGGATTTCCAACTTGCGGGTGGGTAGTTTCTCCCGGAGGCGACAAACTCCGGCTGACAAACACCACAGGTCTTAACCCAATGCCCTGATCCTGATAGGACTCCCTCTAAACCCTCTCGGCTGGCATCCATGTGCAGTACATACGGCATTTGGGAGTTCGCAAAAGCCAGCACTGGTGCCTGGGTCAGCAGCTCCTTCAGTGACCGAAAAGCCTCCTCACATTTTACATCCCACCTCTGTCCAAAAAGCTCCGACGGGTTTAGATATTCTCCACCTTCCTGTCCTTTTCTTCCCCAAGGGAGGGTAACCACACAGAAGCTGATTCAAGGGGTGACTCACTTTAGCGTAGCCCTTCACAAATCTCCGATGACAGAACCCAAGGAACGAGCGCAGAGCGCTCACAGTCTGGGGCCTTGGCCAAGTGGTCACCGCTTCTATCTTAGCCAGGTCTGTAGCTTCTCCAACCGTGAGATTATGTGTCTGTCATAGCTAACAAGACGTTTTGCAGAACTGGCACTTGTCCAGAATTTTAACCGTTCAGCTTTCAGGCAGCCGAGCACCTTCAGTAGCCTCACTTCATGTTCCTCCAAGGTGGATCCGAATACTATGAGGTCATCCAAATACACCGACACCTCAAGCAAGCTCATATCCCCCACCGTCTTCCCCATGATCCACTGGAAGGTTGCAAGGGCTCCCAATATGCCCTGGGGCATCCTTTCGAACTGGAAGAATCCCGGGGGACATATAAATGCCGCCTTCTCTTTATCGGCCTCATTCGTAGGGATCTGGTAATATCCACTCCTCAAATCCAGCACACTGAACTACTTTGCACCACTCAGACAGGCCAGCACGTCTCTGACCCTCCTGACCATATACTGGTCAGGGACGGTACACCTGTTCAGAGTCCTATAGTCCACACACGGGTACCTTCCCGTTCTTCTTCCGGGCCGCTACTTCGGGACTCAGTGATCATCCCAGCTTCCTTCAACTTACACAAGTGCTGCTGCACATCTTCCACGTCTTCAGGGGCCAGTCGCCGTGACCTCTCTCTAAACGGGGTATCCTCGGTCACCCGGATAGTGTGACGAGTGCTCTTGGAACAACCCACATTAAACTCACCATTGGAAAAGACACCTTCCAGCTTCTTTTCACAACCCGGTCGCACCGGGGAGTCCTCGAAGTTGAATGACTCAGCGGTCAACTTTTCCCCCTTATCCAATAGGGCAGGGGTGTCAAACTCATTTTAGGTCACGGGCCGGATCAGTCGGACGCGTGCGAACGCAGCTTTCGTTGCCTCCGTTTTTTCAGCCTGCTCTCATGTGTCTCAGTCTCTGCTATAACTACAAAGTGTTTCACTTTACAAATTCCGTTTCTTATGAAGAAGACTGCCGAGCAAGACTGCTGAATAAACACTAAAAACCCTGAAAACCTGGTACCTGAATAAACTCAGCATTAGCCATATCATACGCCATAGGCGCTTCGATTACTGGGGCCAGCTTTAATAGTAATTAGATATTATCTCGCGGGCCAAAGATAATTCCACCGCGGGCCTTGAGTTTGACATATATGCAATAGGGGGACACTAGACATCACCGTCACCGGGAACAGATGCACCAGGGGCCTCCCCCTCTTGAAGGTGATCTCCCTCTTCGTAGTGTTCCTGACGATCACTGCCATCCTGTTTGCCTGTACAACCGAGGGCATCTGCAATTCTGGCCTCACCAATAGCCCAGCAGGAGATCCTGACTCCCCCTCATGGTCTTCCGGAGCGTCTGCGAAGAGGGCTTCGCCCTCAGGCACTCCGGGAAATTTGTGGGTTCTCATCAGTCTCGCTACTTCCCCAGGCCTTACCACTAATGGCTTCGACCCTGTGAAGTACAGAGTCCCTCGTTTAAATTCATTATCTGGATCAATGCTGCCACGCACTTCCTCAAAAGCAGCTCAAAACACTAGATGCACAGTCCCCAGAAAGCTCTCACCAGCCTTCTCCCTGCAGGCCCCATTGAGCCTCCTCACAAGAGGGGTGTTGGTCCCCACCAGAATTGAAACACCGCCCATCTCAACAGGGTCTGGACAAACCAGCACCACTGTATCAAGAACCTCAGACACTCCCACATTGGCCTCCAAGAACTCCAGTTTCACTGACAAATAACCGTCGTATGGATAATCACTAGCACTGAGACCTCAGATCTCCGTGCACTGAATGGTGTCAAGGGTAAATGTTTCAGATACCGGTTGTAAAACGAACGGTACAGTAATGTGACCTGCAAACGGGTGTTGAGTATGGCTTTAGCATATATTCCCTCTATCCGTAGCGAATCACTGGAGCATGGTCCCACTAAGCCTTCAGGAATAGGATCTTTTGCTTTTGGGAGTTCCTTGGTACGTTGCTGGGAACGTGTTCCCCCAGAGACGCCAGGCCATTCCCTCACTGCGTCTCCTCTAAGTTCCCCGACACCTCTCCCTGCTTAGATACCCAGGGGCTCGCTCTCCGAGGGGCTTCCTGCCGCTCACACTCCCGCCGGAAGTGTCCCTCTTCCCCACAATTACAGCACACACTACCGGCCACCCCTGTTCTCGCGGAACCCCGGCCACCCGCAGCCGCATATTCCGTCCCCTTGTTGGGGGGGGGCCCTCTCTACCAGTCCTATCATCATGAGGGTCCACACCCGCTGTTAACACCCGGGGCATTTCAGTTCTCAGCTCTGCCACCATCTCCTTTACCATTTCCTGGGTTGGGCTGGTCCCGGTCACTTCACCACAAGGAGCTACTACCGAGGACTGTACCTTGTTAACGGAGTCCTCTCGCACCACCAAAACACGTTCTCCTCCTCCCGCACCTCTCTGATCCGTTGAACAAATGAGGGGGGGGGGCACGTTTTACCTTTTGAAGGTGTGTGTCAGACAGCTCAATGTGAACGTGATTCCTACACATCCTAGTGCCAGTTGGCTGAGGATTGGCCCGGCCCAAACTCTTATCGTCTATTTACATTATGGGAGTCCTCTCAGTTACAGTGTGTTTTGCTCTGAATTCATTTCATGGTTGAGTTGCTAAAAGAGACTGTAGATTGGCCGACTGCCCTTAAACAGGTACCTAGGATCGACATAATAGAAGCTAATAGGTGACAGATGTTTTAAAATTTTTGGTCAGGATGTTCAATAATACTGGCAACTGACTTGGAAAATAACCATGATAAACATTTTGACATCTTGACCTATGGCTTTTGGACAGCAAGCTGGCATTTTATAATCTAATATCACTGCCTGCCAGATCAATATTTGCCAGAATTGTGAAACAAGGTTATCAAGTACTCTGGGAGGAGCCATGTAGAGTACAATGTTTACTACTTAAAGCACAAGGAATATATTCATGTTCCGAAGGAATGTTAAAGTTTTGGTGTTAATGATCTGATATGCTTTAGAAACAGGTACAAAAGCCATAGAAAAAGGAATTCTGAAAGATGATTCCATGGACTTGACTTAGAAAAGTTTGTGAACTTATGAAACTTGTCAACCAATGTTAGACTTTGGTAACGCAAACAGAGAAAGGGACAGAGATGGGGGGGGGGGAGGGAGAGAGTGAGAGTGCGATAGATGGAGAGAGGGAGAGAGGGAGAGAGAGGAGAGAGAGAGGGAGAGAGAGACTGTGAGAGAAAAGGAGGAAGAGAGATTGTAGCTGAAGATAGAAGAGGTGTAAATTGCAGAATGCAGAGGTCAGATTGGACAATGACAGTTTTAATATTTTAAACTATACCCGTTAGTCTTTGGTCATGTAGGACTAGCAGATTTTCTGGACTGCATCAGATTAGATGAGCTTTATTTATCACAAGTACATAGAAACATCAGAACATACAGTGAGAAGTGTCACTTGCACTGGTGGCCAACACAGTCCGAGGAAGCAAGTATCTCCATGCTTCCAGCACCATCGCAGCATGCCCACTCTAACCTGAATGTCTTTGGAATCTGGGAGGAAACCAAAGCATTTGGAGGAAAACTAGACGGTCCTGGAAAGAATGTACAATCTCCTTACAGGCAATAGCGGGAATTGAACCCTGATTACCCATCACTGGCACTGTAAAGTGTTACATTAACTGCTATCCTACTGGGCTGCTCCCATCCCACTCGGACATTTCCTTTTCAATTGCTGGAAGCAGAATAAATTTGGCAATTTCTGTTCAAACAATTCCACAGCCTTTGCTCTGGTTCATCTTGACATGACTTTGATTGGTGTGTTCATGTTTTGAAACCATATCTGAGAAATTTCTAGAAGCAAGTTCACCTTGCCTCGGAGGATCCACACCCGCTGTTAACACCCGGGGCATCTCAGTTCTCAGCTCTGCCACCATCTCTGGCTCAATTAGCCTCTGGCTGTGAAGGTTGTGTATCAACATCTAGCACAGAGCCACTCATATAACGTGGAATGAATTTATTTTCATTGAAAGAGAGGTTGTTTTGACTAAATGCAAGTATTTATGTGGGTAATTAAGACAACTGAAAATCCCCTTAAGCCAGATCTGTCTAGTAAGTAAAAGACATAGTTGCATCCTTCATGCTCATTTTATTAATTCTAAATAATTTGCAAAAAGATCTAAAAGGAATCTAAAGAGAGTGCACGGCTTTAGTTATACTCATAGTGTCATCCAGTCTATGCATTCATGGTGTTAACAATCCTGTACATTTGTAATGTTAGCATATTTTATGTACAAAACACTATTGCCATTCATATCAACTCATACTGAGATCAAGCATGCCAGCACCAGTGTGTACTTGTCTCCTGATCTGCTCAGTTTCATGGCAATTTATTATTCCTTTGAATGTGGGCGTAAGAATTAACAGCACATTGCTTGGAGGAATGGCTGATCCCAGATCCCACTCAGCCTCAAATATCAATGTAAAATGACTCAAATATTTATATATTTAATCTACATACATCTTCCACAACACTTGATTTGTCTTCTATCACCAGAATTCATAGTATAAATTTGACAGTAACATTTTTACTGTCATCATATCTATCATCTCAAGCTCTTGCAGCTGTGGGAAATTCCACGCCCATTCAGTGAATGTACTTTTATGTTGGCAAGTTATAAATCCATTTAATTCTGACAATCTCAATATTGACATCTGGGGATGGGCTTTCCTCATTTGAGAATTGTATAGTCTACCTTAATGTTATCACATTGCCCCTTGGCAAGTGTGTATAAGCAAATCATGTTTAAGTTCAGTAATCATTTCTTATTTCTTATATCAGTTTTCTACTGAGTATAATCATGGGTTTGTGATGAGAATCTATCAATCTTTTGGTCATATTTATTGCTGTTGGGGAATGTCATATCCATCTATGTACTATGTTATGTTAAAAATCCGTGGATTCCTGAATGTGATATCAAACTTAGCTTGTTACTAAGATTCAACATCATACTGAACTGCATCAACACTGTCCAAGTTGAGAGCAAGAGCAAGGATGTAATACTAAGGCTATATAAGGCATTAGTCAGATCACACTGTGAGTATCATAAGCAGTTTTGGGCCCTTATCTAAGACAATGCTAAGAAAGCATTGGAGAGTGTTGAGAAGATGTTCATGAGTTTGGTGAGATATTTATAAGATAGATGGTGCAAAATTACCTTTTTTTCCTATTAAGTCTGAATTTAGGGGAATAATTTTGCACCATCTGTCCTATAAATAACTCACCAAATCTTGAGTTTCTAAAGGAGATCACTTCTGATTCTTTTGAATTCCAGTGGGATTTGGGATGATCTTTCTCGATCACTTTTGTAATCAGCCAATAGTCTGTGCAGCCCCTTTGTCAATGTGAATATGCTCTTCTGAGACAAAAGTGACTATAGATGTTAGAGTCTGGAGGAAGTCAGCAGGACATGATTCAGGGTTTTAATCTGAAATATTGACAATTCCATTCCCCCACAGATGATGCTCCCTCCAAGAGGCCCACAACCTTGTCATAGGATTTGGAGGCTTGCGTGCCTCAATGATCCAGAGAGCTATGTCGACTGGAGTCAGGGCCCTGTACTTTAACTCTTGGTTTAACTCTTGGCCATATCAAACAGGTCAAAGGGTGGAGGCCAGATTAAGAGAGGTCCACCAGTCCTCAATGTCTGGCAGTCCATCTCAGGGCTAACAATCCTGACCGGTCAACAAAAATTTGTTACGGAAACAGCAATGAAAAAACCTGTATCTGTGGGCAATGGTATCCCTGAGTCTATACCCGGGATTTGCCTGACTGACAGTAGTGAAAACCACAAAAAAGCTACTGACATGATGAAGGAAGACCCGAACACTGCCAAGACCAAGAGCAAAGTATTTTAATGCCCTAAACACAGTAGCCTAACGGGCTGCTGATGATGACAGATGATGGCCAATCCTTTAAGTTCCTCCAGCAGATTGTTTGTTGCAAATTATTTGTTTTGTTAGATATATACTGGAGATCTAAGAATCACACATACCCCCAAATGAAATACTCCAACCCTCTTGCAATAAAGGATAATAAACAATAGTATGCTGTGCCTGGGAGGTTCATACCTACAACCTCCAATGTAAGAATCAGAATCAGGTTTGTTATCACCTGCAAGTGTCGTGAAATTTGTGAACTTGGCAGCAGCAGTTCAAAGCAATACATAATCCAGCAGAGAAAAAAAACAGAATAAAATAATAATAATATTAAATAAGTAAATCAATTACAGTATACATATATTGAATAGATTAAAATCATGCAAAAACCAGAAATAATATACATTAAAAAGGTGAGGTAGTGATCAAGGGTTCAATGTCCATTTAGGAGTCAGATGGCAGAGGGCAAGAAGCAGTTCCATGTGGATGGGGTAAAATAGTTTACTGTAGATTCGTATGAATACATATGGAATTCTGCAGTACATGCCCTTGCCCTCAGACAATGCTGGTGAAATAAAATCTTCCAGAGCAATCAGCTCTCACATCTATTTAAATGCTGGAATTTCCTGAGGAATGCATCAGATTCATACAGAGATTGAAATGATGTACTGATTGTGATTGAAATGAAATCATCACTAATCTCCCTCTTTCTCTCTACAGCAGATTCTTGTGCTTAAACTGGAGCATTTGGAATACAACATTTTTTAACAACATTATCCAACACTACATCAATCATTTTTCTGCATTGGGAATAGCAATATTAAAGAGATTGTAGAAATTTTAACACAGATTTAAGGCTATAAGGTTCAGTTTAAAACTAGGTCTGCAGAGTTGAAGTCACTAGAGACAGCATGTACTAGAATCTGGAGGAGCAACACAAGCAGCTGGAGTCCTCAGCAGGCCAGGCAGAGAGAAATGGACAATTTAATTTAATCACACGATCCCTGTATGAGATGACATGGTAGCATAGAGTACCAATGTTACAGTACCGATGACACAGGTTCGGTTCCTGCCATTACCTGCAAGGAGTTTGCACGTTCTCCCCATCACCATGTGGGTTGTTTCTGGATGCTCCTGTTTCCTCCCACAGTCTAAAGCAGGTCAATAGAACTCATGGGCGTAATTGAGTGATGCAGGCTCATTGGGCCAGAGGGGCATGCTGTTGTATCTCCAATTTTTTTTAAAAAAAAGTAAAATAGTACTATTTCTGGCTTGAGACCCTTCAGCTGGACGTGAGGAAGCCAAGTATAAGGAAGTGAGGTTGCAAACACAAGCGATTCTGCAGATGCTGGAAATCTTAAACAACTCACACAAAATACTGCAGGAACTCAGTAAGTCAAGCAGCATCCATGGAGGGAACACACAGTGGATGTTTCTATTCCCCACTCTCTTCCCTCTTCTCATCTCTTCACCTGTGCATTGCCTCTCTCTGGGACCTCTCCTCCTTCCATGATCATCTTCTTCAGCCCATTACCTCTTCTACCTATCCTTAGCAGATTCTTACTTCATCCTCTCTCCGCCACCTATACACCTTCCTCCTAATCTGATCTCATCTGTCTACTGCCAGCTGATACTCCTCCTTATCCACCTCCCCGCCCGAAAGGCTCTCGGCCTGAAACATCAACTGCTTGTTTCCTTCCATGTGTGCTGCTTGACTTGTTGAGTTCCTCCAGCATTGTGTGTGTGGGCGTGGGTGTGTGTGTGGGCGTGGGTGTGTGTGTGGGCGTGGGTGTGGGTGTGTGTGTGGGCGTGGGTGTGTGTGTGGGTGTGGGTGTGGGTGTGGGTGTGGGTGTGTGTGTTGCTAAGGAAGAGCAGTGATGGGGTGGGTCAAGAGATGGCAAGTGATAGTTGAGGCAACAAAAGAGCAGAAATTCTTGGAATCTGATAAAAAAGTAAGATGGATCATGAAATGATAGATGGAGAAGGACCGTGAAGCTGGGAACAATGGAAGGAGGGGGCCCAGTGAGAGGAGCGTGTAGGATATAAATTGTTTACTAAGTGTTTTACTGAAACAAAGCAAGACCATGCCAGGTAAGAAAACAGGTAAAAAAAAGCAGAGAAGAATTTGCAAATCCTGATCAATACAGAACTGATTGTCATTATGTTAATTTTCAAACTTATTTATTTTGGAGGATCTGGGAGTTTTTTGTAAGGCTGTAGCGGTGTGCTACACGCAGCGCTAAAATAACGACACGGAGTCGGTAAACTGCAGTCAAAGATAAAGTTTATTCCAACTTCACAGCCTTGCTTTAAAGCCTGTCTCCCCCACCGGATACCTCGAGAGGCACGTACTGAAACCCCCTCAGGCTTTCTTCCTTTGTGCCTGCACTCTGGCTAATTGTCAGCCGGTTGGAGTGTGCTAGTAATTGGGTCGCCACATAACCCCCCCCCCAGAACCGGCGATACACCCTCCAATGTCCACAGTCTGGGCCGGACCCTGTTTGGGAGGTCGGCCTCTGCGCCGCGGTGCCGGAAACTCGACTGATTGCGCCAAATCCACATGGGCTGGTTTGAGTCGGTCCACCGTGAAAACCTCCTCTCTCCCCCCAACGTCCAGCACGAACGTGGACCTGTTGTTTCTGATCACCGTAAACGGCCCCTCGTAGGGCCGTTGCAGCGGTGGCCGATGCCCGCCCCGTCGTACAAACACAAACTTACAGTTCTGCAGGTCTTTGGGTACGCAGGTCGGGTGCTGCCCATGCTGTGAAGTGGGTATGGGGGCCAGGGCACCGAGCCTCTCGCGTAGTCCTGCCCAGGACTGCTGCGGGTTCTGCCTCTTGTCCCCTTGGGGCTGGTATGAACTCCCCGGGAATGACCAGGGGTGCGCCGTACACCAACTCGGCCGACGAAGCATGCAGATCGTCTTTGGGTGCCGTGCGGATGCCAAGTAGGACCCAGGGAAGCTCGTCCGCCCAGTTAGCTCCTCTCAGGCGGGCCATGAGAGCCGACTTCAGGTGACGGTGGAAACGCTCCACCAGTCCGTTCGACTGTGGGTGGTAGGCAGTGGTGTGGTGCAGCTGAGTCCCCAACAGGCTGGCCATCGCTGACCACAGGCTGGAGGTGAACTGGGCGCCACTGTCGGAGGTAATGTGGGCCGGTACACCAAAGCGGGACACCCAGGTGGCGATCAGTGCCCGGGCGCAAGATTCAGAGGTGGTGTCGGTGAGCGGGACACTGGCAGGAGGCCCACGATATCCACATGAATGTGGTCGAAACGCCGGCGGGTGGGGTGGAACTGCTGCGGCGGGGCCTTGGTGTGTCGCTGCACCTTGGCCGTCTGGCAGTGCAGGCACGTTCTGGCCCATTCACTGACCTGCTTGTGGAGTCCGTGCCAAACAAACCTGCTGGAGACCATCCGGACGGTAGTGTGGATGGAAGGGTGCGCTAAGTTATGAATGGAGTCGAAAACACGTCGCCGCCAAGGTGCCGGGACGACGGGACGGGGCTGGCCGGTGGCAACGTCACAGAGTAGGGTCCTCTCACCTGGGCCTACGGGGAGGTCCTGGAGCTGCAAACCGGAGACTGCGGTCCTGTAACTCGGGATCTCCTCATCTGCCTGCTGTGCCTCTGCCAGCGCCTCAAAGTCTACCCCTTGGGAAAGGGCGTGAATGTTAGGGCGAGAGAGCGCATCCTCGACGACATTGTCCTTACCCGAGACGTGCCGGACATCCGTCGTGTATTCAGAGATGTAGGACAGATGGCGCTGCTGGCGGGACAACCAGGGATCGGACACCTTTGTAAATATAAAGGTAAGCGGTTTGTGGTCCGTGAACGCGGTGAAGGGCCTACCTTTTAAGAAGTACCTGAAATGCCGGATTGCCAGGTATAGCGCCAACAGCTCCCGGTTGAAAGCACTGTATTTGAGCTCGGGTGGCCGCAGGTGTTTGCTGAAAAACGCCAGGGGTTGCCAGCGACCCGCGATAAGCTGCTCCAGTACCCCACTGACTGCCGTATTAGATGCGTCCACTGTGAGGGCGGTAGGGACGTCCATTCTGGGGTGCACTAGCATCACCGCGTTCGCCAAGGCATCCTTCGTTTGAATGAAAGCGGCGGCGGACTCCTCGTCCCAGGTAATGTCCTTGCCCAGACCGGACAGCAGGGCGAACAGGGGGCGCATGATCCGGGCAGCTGAAGGGAGGAAGCGGTGGTAGAAATTGACCATACCTACGAATTCCTGAAGGCCTTTGATCGTGGTGGGTCGGGGGAAATGACGGACCGCATCTACCTTAGCGGGCAGAGGGGTTGCCCCGTCTGAGGTAATCCTGTGGCCCAGGAAGTCAATGGTGTCGAGCCCAAACTGGCATTTGGCCAGGTTGATTGTTAGACCGTAGTCACTCAGCCGGGCATAGAGTTGTCGGAGGTGGGACAGATGCTCCTGACGACTGCTGCTGGCTATGAGGATGTCGTCCAAATAGATGAATGTGAAGTCCAGGTCGCGTCCCACCGCGTCCATCAACTGCTGGAACGTCTGTGCAGCATTCTTCAGGCCGAAAGGCATGTGGAGGAACTCAAAAAGGCCGAACGGGGTGATGAGAGCCGTTTTGGGGATGTCGTCCGGATGCATCGGGATTTGATGGTACCCGCGGATGTGGTCTACCTTGGAGAAGATCCGTGCGCCGTGCAGGTTTGCTGCAAAGTCCTGAATGTGCGGCACAGGGTAGCGGTCCTGTGTTGTAGCCTCGTTTAGCCTGCGGTAGTCGCCGCACGGTCTCCAGCCCCCTGTCGCTTTGGGCACCATGTGCAGAGGGGAGGCCCATGGGCTGTCGGACCGCCGGATGATCCCCAATTCCTCCATCCTCTTGAACTCCTCCTTCGCCAGTCGGAGCTTGTCCGGGGGAAGCCGCCGAGCGCGGGCATGGAGGGGTGGTCCCTGGGTCAGGATGTGGTGCTGTACGCCGTGTCGGGGCATGGCTACAGTGAACTGCGGTGCCAGAACCGATGGGAAATCCACCAGGACCTTGGTGAAGTCGTTGTCGGACAGCGTGATGGAGCCGAGGTGAGGGGCTGGCAACTGGGCTACACCCAGGGAGAACGTCTGAAAGGTCTCGGCGTGAACCAGTCTCTTCCTGGGCGGGTCGACCAGTAGGCTGTAAGCCCGCAAGAAATCCGCACCCAGAAGCGGTTGGGCTACGGCGGCCAGTGTGAAGTCCCACATGAACTGGCTGAAGCCGAACCGTAGCTGCACCGGATGGGTGCCATAGGTCCTTATTGTGCTGCTGTTCGCGGCCCGCGGGGGGGACCCGGCGCCCTGCTGCGGGTGTCATAACTCGTCGGAGGTAAGACGCTGATCTCGGCACCGGTGTTGACCCAAAACCGGCGTCCCGACCTGCTGTCCCACACATACAGGAGGCTATCCCGATGGCCAGCCGTCGTAGCCATCAGCGACGGCTGGCCCTGGCGTTTCCCGGGAACTGGCAGGGCGGGTGACAACGGCGGGCTTCTGCGCCCCACCGCTGGTGGTAGAAACACCATTGCTCGTCGGGCTCCACACCCTGGCCTTTGGGTTTAGCGGGCTCTGCG
The DNA here is from genome assembly GCF_048418815.1 of Hemitrygon akajei. Taxonomy (NCBI): domain Eukaryota; kingdom Metazoa; phylum Chordata; class Chondrichthyes; order Myliobatiformes; family Dasyatidae; genus Hemitrygon; species Hemitrygon akajei. The sequence continues at coordinate 35,047,056 of NC_133145.1, forward strand.
CCGGGCCTGGACTGGTTTGCTGCTGGGAGCGTGGCCGGGTGACCAGTGAGATGGACGCCCCACTCACCTTCTTGGCGTTCCACAGCAAGTCCGCCCGGGCTGCCACCTTCCGGGGGTCGCTGAAATCCGCGTCGGACAGCGGCAGGCGTATGTCCTCGGGCAGCTGCTCCAGGAATGCCTGCTCAAACATGAGGCAGGGTGTGTGTCCGTCGGCCAGAGACAACATCTCATTCATTAAAGCCGATGGAGGCCTGTCTCCCAAGCCATCCAGGTGCAGTAAACGGGCAGCTCGCTCGCGGTGGGAGAGCCCGAAAGTCCTTAGGAGCAGGGCTTTGAATTCCATGTACTTGCCGTCCGCCGGGGGAGACTGTACGAACTCCGCGACCTGGGCCGCTGTGTCCTGGTCGAGGGAGCTCACCACGTAGTAGTAACAGGTGTCCTCTAAGGTTATCTGCCAAATGTGGAATTGGGCTTCTGCTTGCTGAAACCATAGGTGAGGTTGTAGCGTCCAGAAGCTTGGCAGTTTCAAGGAAACCGCATGAACAGATGCGGCGTCGTTCATCTCCAGTCCAAAAATATTTGGACCGTCGGGGTCACCAATTGTAGCGGTGTGCTACACGCAGCGCTAAAATAATGACACGGAGTCGGTAAACTGTAGTCAAAGATAAAGTTTATTCCAACTTCACAGCCTTGCTTTAAAGCCTGTCTCCCCCACCGGATGCCTCGAGAGGCACATACTGAAACCCCCTCAGGCTTTCTTCCTTTGTGCCTGAACTCTGGCTAATTGTCAGCCGGTTGGAGTGTGCTAGTAATTGGGTCACCACAAGGCCAGCATTACTTGATCCTGAGAAGGTAGAGCTGACATGCCTTTTCAAACCATGTGCTCCTAAAGTGCTACTGAGTAATAAGTTGAAGATTTAGACCCAACAACAAAAAAAGACTGACGATATAATTCCAAACTATTCTGATGTGCGATTAGGAGGGAGAGAACTTGCAATGTTTTGTCATGCTTTTGTCCATCTTTATGATCTTTAGAAGATGCTGTCAGAAAAGCCTGGGCGTAGTACTATCTAAGGTGTGCGGGAGGGTGGCCGTGCAGTAAATGAAATTATCCCATGCACATAGCCTTTGTTGCGGCACAGCTGGTAGTTTCTTTACATAATGTTTTATTAAAATGTCGCACAGTTTTCGGGCCATGTAAAAATTTCTTGCTCAGAGCAATGGTTGACCTGTGCAGCTGAAAAAAAATTTAGAGGGAAGGTTGAGTCTAGATAAGTAACTGGAATATATTTTGTAGCTGTCGCCCACTTCAGCATGGTGTGCTGGTTGTGAAGGGAATTAGGTCCCTGTAAGGCGGACTGCTTTATTCCAATTGATATTTAGCTTCTTGAGAGTTATCTGCTCACAATTTTCTCATCAGATGTTACATACCCACTACTTTCAAACAAAAGTAGTTTTGCCAAACACATTTACAAGAAGCCATCATCTCTGAAACAAGAAAACATGGATTAAATTGATTTTATGTTCCAGTTATACTTTCAGTATCTGCAAACAATTTTGCCTGACAAGACAGCTTTTGTTCTTCTGCCATCATATTCCGGAATGGTCCATGAACTCATGATTACTACCTTTAGTTATGATTTATAGTAATTGATTGTATTTCTTTGTACTGTTACCGTAAAATTAAAAAAGTTATGTCATATAAGTCTGATTAATCTGATTCTGATATTGATCAGTATGTCATTAAGTGACTTAATTATGGCTGCTTTCAAAATTTGTGTGAGAGATTGTGTTGCACAGTTAATCGCTATCCATTGCTTGATTATACGCACAGCTCAATAAAGTAATTGATAGCCCTATGACCCTGAAGTGAAACATAGCACCTTTAAAATCTTGCTCACCTGAATCAGAGTCCTAATCGTGTTTATGATTACTGATATACACTTAGTAGCCTCCTGTATGCTAATAAAGTGGCTACTGCTGCTGTAGTCCAACCACTTCAAGGGTATTTGCATTAACAAGCAGGTGTACAGGTGTGCCTAATAAAATGGCCACCGAGTGCATGTTGTGAAATTTGCTGTTTTGTGACAACATCTCTCCTAAATGAGGTGTAAAGCAAACTTTCCCTCCGCTGGTCGCAGGTCATTCTTGGGGAAGGTGTAGCACCTGCTTAGCCCTCCCCCCCACCCAATCAGGGTCACGTGAAGCAATTGAGTGCAGGTGGTGGGTGGTCATATAAGTAGCTGGTGCATATCACAAGCCCTGGTTATGTGACCACAGACACCAGGCAGCCTGTCTCTGAAGAGTATTGTTAATGACTGGGCTCACCCATCTTGTAAAGACACTGCCCAGAAGGCAATAGCAAAACACTTCTGTGGAAAAATTTGCCAAGAACAATCATGGTCATGAGACCATCATTGCCTACATCACACGACACAGCACATAATCAGAATGATGATGAAGATTGTTTGAAGAAATCCTTCCCCAATTACCAACAGGAGACTCCCACCACACCCGATGACCCTGTGATTTCAGTCCCTGAGGCTGACGTGAGAACATCTTTCAAGAAGGTGAACCTGTGGAAAGCGTCTGGCCAATATGGGATACCTGGCTGAGAACTAAAGTGGCTGGAGTATTCACTGAGATCTTTAATCCCTCACTTCAGCAGTCTGAGGTGTCCACCTATAGTTCAAAGTAAATTTTATTATCAAAGTACATATATGTCACTATATTCATTTTCTTGTGGGCATACAGGGAAAGTCTATAGAATAGTAACTATAACATGATCAATGAAAGATCAACTAGAGTTCAGAAGTCAACAAACCGTGCAAATGCAAATATAAATAAATAGCAATAAGTAACAAGAACATGAAATAACAAGATAAAGAGTCCTTAAAGTGAGATCATTGGCTGTGGGAACATCTCATTGGAAGTGAGTGCAGTTAACTGCTTTGTGTAATAGCCTGATGGATGTTGGGTAGTAACTGTTCTTGAACCTGGTGGTGCAGGTCCTGAGGCTCCTCCCTGATGGTAGTAGTGAGAAAAGTGCATGGCCTGGGTGGTGAGGGTCTCTGATGATGGATGCTGCTTTCCCATGGCTGCATTTTATGTAGATGTGCTCAGTGGTTGGGAGGGCTTCACCTGTGATGTACAGGGCAGAATCTTGAGCAATGGCGGAGCAGACTCGATAGGCTGAGTGGCCTAAATCTGCTCCTATGTCTTATGGTCTTACCAGGCCATGATGCAGCCAGTCGATACACTGTCCACTACACATCTATAGAAGTTTGTCAAAGTTTTTGATGTCATGCTGAGTCTCTGCAGACTCCTAAGGAAGTAGAGGCAATGCTGTGCTTTCTTCACAATTGCACTTACGTGCTGAGTCCAGGACAGGTCCTCTGAAATACTAACACCCAGGATTTTAAAAATGCTAACCCTCTCCACCTCTGATCCTCCAAAGAGGACTGGCTTGTGGACTTCTGCTTTCTCTTTCCTGAGGTCTACAATCAGTTATTTGGTCTTGCTGACATTGAGCAAGAGGTTGTTATCATGATATCAATCAGCCAAACTTTCAACCTCCCTCCTGCATGCTGATTCATCACCATTTTTGATTTGGCCTACAAAAGTAGTGTCATCAACAAATTTGAATATGGTATTGGACTTGTGCTTAGCTGCACTAATAGGTGTAAAGCGAGTAGAGAAGAGGACTAAACACACAGCCTTGTGCTGCTTTGGTGTGATGGAGATCGTGGAGAAGATGTTGTTGCCAATCTGAATTGACTTGGGTCTGCAAGTGAGAAAATCCAGGATTCGACTGCACAAGGAGGTATTAAGGCCAAGGTCTTGGAGCCTTTTGATTAGCTTTGAGGAGACGATGGTATTAAAAGCCAAGCTGTAATTGAAAAAGCACCTAGATGTTCCAGGGTTGAGTAAAGAGCCATTGAGGTGCATCTGCTGTGGGCCTTTTGCCCTGGTAGGCAAATTGGAGCCTGTCTAAATTGCCTCTCAGTCATGAGCTAATATGTTTCATCACCAGCCTCTCAAAACATTTCATCACTGTGGATGTAAGTGCAACTGGGCTATAGTCATAGAGGCAGATCACAATGTTCTTCTTGTGCACTGGTATAGTTGAAGCCTGTTTGAAACAGCTGAGTACCACATACTTTCAAAGTGAGAGGTTAAAGATGTCAGTGAACACACCAGCCAGATCATCACAGTTTAGTGCATGGCCAAGTAACCCCTACTTGCTTCAAGGGAGGTCAGAGAAGGAGAGGGTCAGCAACTTTAAATTCCTTAGTATTACCACTTCAGTAGGAAATATCCTGAGCCCAGCATGCAATTATGAAGAAACCATGGCAACGCCTCTACTCTTTCACAAGTTTGTGAATATTCAGCATGACATCTAAAACTTTGACAAACTTCTGTAGGTGTTAACTGGCTTCATCACAACCTCTGTGTGGAACACCGAAGGCCTTGAACATAAAATCCGACAAAAAGTAATGGATATGGCCATTTCATCACAGGTAAAACCATCCCCACCACTGAGCACATATATACGGGGTGTTGTTGCAGGAAAGCATCATCCATATTCAGGGTCCTCACCACTCAGGTCATGCTCTCTTCTCGCTTCTGCCACCAGGAAGAAGGTACGGGAGTCTCAAAACTCTCACTACCAGGTTCAGGAATAGTTATTACCCCTCAATCATCACTAGAGGGGTTAACCACTCAACTTCATTTGCCCCTTCACTGAACTGTTCCTACAACCTATCGACTCTCTTTCAAGGATTTTTCATCCATGCTCTCAAAATTTATTGCTTATTAAGAAACAAAAGGATAGACTATTTTCTAAATGGAGAGAAAATGGAGAGAGGTGCAAAGGGACTTGGTAGTCCTTGTGCAGGATTCCATAAAAGTTAATTTATAGGTTGAGCCTATGGTAAGGAAGGCAAATGTGATTTTAGCAGTCATTTCAAGAGGACTAGAATATAAAAGCAAGGGTGTAATGTTAAGGTTTTATAAAGCATGGGTGAGGTCTCAGCAGTGCTTTATAAAACCCTAACATAACATCTTTTGGGCTCCTTATCGTAGAAATAATGTACAGACACTGGAGACTATTCAAAGGAGGATCACGGAAATGATTCTAGGATTGAATGGCTTGTCACATGCAGAGCATTTGATGGCTCTGGGCCTGTATACACTAGAATATGTAAGAACGATGGGTGATCTAATTAAAACCTATCGAACAGTGAACGTGAACGAACTTGATAGAGTATATGTGGAGAGGATGATTCCAATGGTGAGAGAGTCTAGGACCAAAGGACACAGCCTCAGAACAGAGGGGTGTCCTTTTAGAATGAAATGAGGAGGAATTTCTTTAGCAGGAAAGTCGTCAATCTGTGGAATTTGTTGTCATAGTAAGTTGTAGAGGCCAAGTCTTTATGAATATTTAAGGCAAAGGTTGATAGATTTTTGATTGGGGTGAGTGAGAAGAGATGGGGAGAAGGCAAGAGATTGGGACTGAGAGGAAAATTGGGTCAGCCAAGATGAAATGGTGGAGCAGACTCAATGGTCCAAATGTCCTAATTCTGCTCCAATATCTTATGGTATTATTATTGTTTATTATTATTTCTTTTGTTTTATTTTATATTTGCACTGTTTGTTGTATTTTGCACACTGGTTATCCACACTGTTGAGTGTGGTGTTTTATTGATTCTATTTTGGTTCTTGGATTTATTGAGTATACTCAGTGAATCTTAGGGTTGTACATGGTGACATATATGTACTTTGATAGTAAATTTACTTTGAACTTCAAACTCATGATGTGACTTTTTCTACACTGGAGAAACCAAATAGAGATGTAGTGACTGCTTTGTAGGACACGTTCACTCAATTTGCAAAGGTAGCTTTGAGCCTCCCATGGTTTGTGCCTTCATTTCTCCATCTTACTCTCAATGGGAACTCTTTATCTTTCGTCTCCCACGCTTCTCCAGTGAAGATCAACATTACCCCAAATGACAGTATCTCATCGTTAGTCTTGGCACATTGCAGTACTCATGACTTTAAAACTGAAATTAACATTTTCAAATAAATAGCATTCTCTGCTTGTCTGATCTCACTTCCGCAAAACCAAGGTCATTAACAAGTAATGTTTGCTTAGTTTATCTCTCCCCAGAGATTATCTGATCTCAGGGTACTCCCAACATTCATTGTCAATTCCAATTGCAAGCAACTGCTTGTTCTGTATCTCTAATATTTTTTTCTTCATTTTCCTTTCAGATTCATTTACCCTATTCAGATTTCAAGGCTCAAAGTAAAACCCATTTCCCTTCAGCCTATCACTTCCCAGCTCTCTACTTCAACCCTCCCCCCACTTCTTATTCCCCATCGACCATCCCATGCTACTTCACTCCTGATTAAGGGTTTCGGCCTGAAATGTCGTCACTACCTCCTCCCATAGATGCTGTCTGGCCCACTGAGTTCTGCCAGCATTTTGTGTTTTTATTTATTTCCAGCATCTGCAGATCCACTCGCGTTGCCTTATTATCAAAGTACGTATATTTCACTATATACGATGCTGAGGTTCACTTTCTTGCATGATTAGCAAGTACTTACCACCCTTAAATTGGATCAGTATTATCTGAGTCACTGGATTCACTTTATACTCCTCATCACAAAACATTCGGTTGGTTTACTCCATCTATAACTTGAAACACCTTTTTCCCCTACTTTCCCAATTGTGATGAAAGGCGACCAATTTTACCTCAGTTTCTTTCTCCACAAATACACGCCAGGGTTATTCAATATTTCTAGTTCTTGCTTCTTTTGGATTTCAGCATCTGCAGTTGCTTTGCTTTTCACACTACTTTTAAATCCTTTATTATTCTTCCTTTCAAAAAAAATCACCAAATGTCGTAGCTAATCATTACGTTATACAAGTGTCATAGGATAATCTTTTCCCGCTTGTACTGTGGTATTATTTAGTTTCTGCTCACTGTTCTTCTCACCCTATAAACAAATAATTCTCATGACCTTTTCTCGCTTATCAGTAAAGACTTTCATTGCATCACCATAATTATATCTTTGTAATGACGACATACCAGCATTTCTGCAGTGCAAACAACTCCTGAATGCACTGTTGAACAAATTGATAAACAGTTTATATTCACGGTCTTGAGTAATGAATTGCCCCACACAGGAAAATTTCTTCTCTAAATCTATACCGAAGTGTAGAATTTTCTTATCAGATTTTGTTGCACCCACTACTACTCCACATAATGCTCTCTTGGGAGAAATCCCATTCATTTGACAGATGTAATTTCTTAATCTATTGCTACTTTCAGAAAGTTTATTCAAATCATCAGTAATTCCTCAATATCCTTATAAATTGAAGGAAATTATTGTGCACACCCTAGGTCTTTCACAGATTTAACTGTATTTCTGTCTTCCATTTCTTTTACTTGAGTAATTCCTTAGTTAAGTTGAAATAATGTTTATTTGAATACTTTCAGACTTTTTTAATGGTTTGCTTGCTTGCAAGTATACTTTGTAGCCCTCTCAATGAAAAGTCCAACTGGTTCTGTGTCTTTCTGTTGAATTTATATTTTCTTTGTTGTTGTTGTTTTGGCTCAATACTCTACAAAAATAGTCTGTTTTGATCAGCAAACCATCCCTTCTCAGCACCACCACCCTTCATAGTTTGTACCTGGGCCTTCTCCTTGATGGTAGCAGTGAGAAGAGGACATGTGCACATCCATATTTCTTTTAAATGTTGTAATTTTACTTGTCTTTATCACTTCCTCTGGCAGCTCATTCCAAATGCCCTCTACCCTTGAGTGAAAAACTTGCCCCTCAGGTGTCTTTTAGATCTTTCCTCTTTGACCTGGAGCACTGGGGATTTTAATAGAGGTATATAAAATTATGAGGAGTATAGATAGGTCACATTCCATTAGCACAATCCGGCCTCTCTCTCCCTCTCTCTCTCTCTCTCTCTCTCTCTCTCTCTCTCTCTCTCTCTCTCTCTCTCTCTCTCTCTCTCTCACATAACTCTTTTTCTTATTCATAAGATGTTTTATTTTGCAAAGTCAAACTAGGGTATGACTTACACAATGAATGGTAGAGCCCTGGGAAGTGTTGTAGAACAGAGCATCATAGGAATATATATCAAATGTTAATAGGGATTGGAAGAAATTATCAGATGTGGCTTGAGTATAGGAGCTGAGATATTGTATTAGAGTTGTACAAGATGTTGGTGAGGTCACACTTAAAGTATTGGTACTGTTTTGGTCACCATGTTATACAGAAGATGTTACTAAGCTGAAAAGAGTGCAAAGACTATTTACTACATTGCCAGGACTTGAGGGCCTGAGTAATAGGTGGAAGTTAAGCAGGCTGGGACTTTATTCATTCGAATGTAGGAAACCGAGGGGTGATCTTATAGAGATTCATAATATCATGTGGGGCATAGATAGAGTGAATACACAAGCCTTTATCCAGCGAACCAAAAACTGGAGATCATAGGTTTAAGATGTGAGGAGAAGAAAAAGCATTTCAGGATGTATATTGTATACGTTTCACTGACATTAAATTGTACTTTTGAACCTTTGAACCTTTGAAACATTTAAAAGGGAGCTGAGGGTGCAACTTCTTTACGCAAACCGTGGTGCATTTATGGAGCGAGCACCAGAGCAAGTAATTGAGACAGGTATAACAACAACATTGAAACAACTTTTGAAAGAGTATGTGGATGGGAAATTTTTGGGGTGAGATGGTCTCTATGCAGGCAAATGGGACTATTTTAGATGGGCACCTTGATCAGAATTGATGAGTTGGGCTGTAGGACTTGTTTCCCTGTTGTATTATTCCATTACTTTATAACTCTATGAATTAGGAAAGAGAGAGAACTACCGGTAACTACTTTAATCTGCAGAGAAGGCAGAATGTAGAGGAACATAAAAGATTGAGAGGAGATCTGATAGAGATATACAAAATTATGAGGGCTTAAGATAGGGTAAATGCAAACAGGCTTTTTCCACTGAGGTTGGGTGGAACTACAAGGAGAGGTCATGGGTTAAGGGTGAAAGAGGAAAGGTTTAAGGGGAACATGAGGGGAACCTTCATCACTCAGAGAGTTGTGAGAGTGTGGTGTATGTGAGCTTGATTTCAACATTTACGAGAGGCTTGGATTGGCTCATTGATGGTAGGCATATGGAGGGCTGCGGTCCCAGTGCAGGTGAGTAAGAGCAGGCAGTTTAAATGGTTCAGCATGGATAAGTCCTGTTTCTGTGCTGCAATTTTATATGACTCTTTAACACAGAAAATGACTGATTGGGTGAGGCCAGTGTGATCATGGGAATAAACTGTGAATGTGGTCATCTGAATGATGTGTATATGAGAGCTGTTTTAGAGTAAGAACATAAACAAGGGAATATAGAAGTTGCAAAATGAAATGGTTTATGATATGTCCGGCAAGTTAAGTCGTGGTAACGAAGGGAGGAAAACTGAACCAAAGTTACCGATGGATTGACTAGTTCTGGTATAAAATATAACACTGAGTTACCTGAAGTTGTAGAATCTGATTCTCAAGGATAATAAGTGATGAGAAATGCTGGCCTTGCTAGTAATATTTAATTCACAAACATTAAATGACTGAAATAAATAATAACTTTAATGTAGCAGAACAGTTTGCGGCATTTCAAAGTATTTCTGCCTAATAAATTTAGAAAAAGAACACAAAAGGAGGTATCATGTCCAAATGGCAAAGAATCAAGACGTCAATTGACCTCAAAATAAGCAAAACGCAGACCAAAGGATTTTTTTCAATCTTCAGGGAATTAAAGATGAGTGAAGTGATTCCTAGATAATAGTTTGGGGCCACTTTAATGTGATAGTTGCCATAAGGGTTTGAATGGGGATTCCTGCTTTTGGTTTTGTTATGTCCTATGTAAAAGCTTTGTCAAAGAGTTTGGATTTAATGTGTTTGAAAGTTAGGATGGATTAGTTTTCCTTTGTTGGAGCAGATGATGAAGACAAGGAGGGCCGAGACCATGGGAAGGATTGAAATGGGTGAAAGAGAATAGCCATCATGATGCTACATAACCAGAAGTTAGTGAACAGTAAAGCTACGTCCACACCACACTGGATAAATCCGGATCCGTAGCTTTTCCTCTTCGTTTTTACCCTTTGTCCATACTAAAACGGTGTTTTCATCCCCCGAAACCAGAGATTTTCAGAAACACTCTCCAGGGTGTGTAAGTTTGAAAACACCACTTGGGCAGATCAGTGTGGATGGGGTAACCGGAGAAATCTGAAAACGCTGTCATGACCTGCTAGATCAGATTGTGACGGCAGCGCGCCATTTCATTGTTTTCTTGAACGCAACCTAACAATTTCAGAACAGACAGCAATGAGACTGAAGCCAGAAAAGTTAGAAATGTATTCACCAAATACTTTGACCCATAACTTACTGAATAAATAAGTATACTCACTTTGCCCTGTTTTCTGTCCTTGCTCGTATGAACGTGGTTTCCCTATTTATACAAGTACTTCTCTGACAATAGATGTGTAACAGCCTAATGTAACATTGTATGGAAATACAAGATAACACTGATGCAGACATGTTTTACACATTTAACAAGGGGCTTTATCAATGCAACAGAGTTCGTCAATTTTTCAATGTTCCTCATCAGCCGGGTCATACTGTCCTTGAACTCCCTGTCGGTTGCCTCCATACACTCCAGTATTTGTTTTTTTTTTACTTTTAAGTCCTCCTGCATGAGAGCCAACAGTTGTCCGTCTTTTCTAGTTTCTAGTCTGTAACTGAACAAACATGCACTGTAGTGTTTTTGCAGAGGTGTAAAAGAACTCTGAACTAAACACCAAGCATAAACCAGTCAATGAGGCGGTCCCAGTAAGATTAACCATTTACTGTTCACTCTTCCACATTAACGTATGGTGAAAACTGTTGATAAAACAATACAAAATATATACAGTGTTTGTTTCCTTCTTAACATCACATTTTCATCATAAATACTTGCAAAAGTAAAACTACAACAACTATATTACATTAAAGTGCAACATACAGTCAGAATCTATCTACGCCATCGACTGGCTTTAAATACACTTCAACACAAACTATCCGCAACTCTTTAAATAACAAAAAACATAAACTTTATCAACCGTCATTACTTTTAACAGAATCAGCATTAACATTTTTAATTCAACATATCGATTTTCTCATGAACTTACGGCATTGCTTCTCTAATGTTTCTAGTGCATAGAAAGAAAACTTTTCTCACGCTGATCCTGCACACATAAGCCCCCTCCTTCCCGTTTTTCCAAACCGGTATTTTCCCACAGGAGGCGGCGAAACCGGGTGTGACGTCATCGCATGCCGCGATATATCACAGACAACGAATTTACTTTAAACAATCTTAACTTTAACTAGAAAACGATAACAAACGAATTACTAAAGCGAAAATATAATAAACTAAACAAATGCCTTAAAGGCAACACACTTCCCGCCTGACCTTCGTAAGGTCACAATGAACATAATTGGAAACTTCAATCTCTAAATCAGTCCTTAGGTAGAAGTAGAATGACCTCTGCAACTGGCCTTTGGTAAATTTTCACATCACCTTGGTCAGAAGTTTTCAACTCAACCTTCCTGACATGTCCATCCCTACTAGGGATGTGGCAGTGATTCTGGCCATTGGCCAGCTGTTACGGGTGATTTGCTTGTCCCTGAGCAGGACTAAATCTCCAACTTGAAGATTCCTGCAGGGTTCTGTCCACTTTTGTCTGTGTTGCAACAAAGGTAGATATTCATGTCTCCAATGAGACCAGAACCGATTTGCCAGAGCCTGGACCTGTCTTCATTGCTTTGTGTACAAATCCTTATCAGAGAAGTCCCCAGGTGGAGGGGAAGCTCCTGCCTTCTGCGTAAGGAGCATTGATGGCGAGAGTATGAAGGGGTTTTCTGGGTCAGAAGACACAGGTAGGAGTGGTCGTGCATTTATAATGGTTGTGACCTCTGCCATTAGTGTGCACGGTATCTCGTGGGTCAGTCGGGTGCGTTGCTGCAGAAACATTGAATCAAGAATTCTTCTGGCGATACCAATCATCCGCTCCCATGCGCCTCCCATGTGAGAGGCGTGTGGTGTGTTAAACTCCCAGTTGCATCCCTGCTGACTGAGGTACTTTTGCACCGTTTTGTCCATCCCCAGCTCCTTGGACGCTCCAACAAAGTTTGTGCTGCAATCAGACCTAAACTGTTTTGCAGGGCCTCTTAGCGCAAAGAAGCGCCTGAGAGCGTTAATACAGCTGGATGTATCCAAAGATTCGATGACCTCAATGTGTACCGCTCTTGAACTCATGCAGCTAATCATGATAGCCCCCCCGCTTGCTCTCTGCTTGTCCTCCTCTGGTGTGTCTTGTAGTGATAGTCCAGGGACCAAATACATCGAGCCCCACATATGTAAAAGGAGGGCAGGCTTCGAGGCGTTCTGGTGGGAGGTCCGCCATACGTTGAGCTTCCAGCATCCCTCGCAGTTTCCTGCAGGTTACACATTTGTGAGGTACTGAATTGATCAGTGTTTTACCTCCCAAGATCCACAGTCCCGCTGCCCTTATTGTTCCTTCCGTCAGGTGACGGCCCTGATGCTTTACCTGTTCATGGTGATGGCGAGTGAGCAGTAAGGACACATGGCTGTCTTTGGGCAGGATTACTGGACTCTCTTCTGCAGCTGGAAGTTGGGAGTGTATTAACCGGCCTCCAATGCAGATGATATCGTTCTTCAGGATCGGGTTGAATTTCCTCAAAGGGCTGTCCTTTGGTATTGGTTTATTAGCTTGGAGAGCCGAAAACTCCCTTGCAAAAGCTGCTCTTTGAGTTGCTTTAAAGATAACGTCCTTTGCCTGGGCCAATTCGTCCGCAGTGCGAGGTAAGTTCCATTTGTGCCATCCCTTACATTTACTATTTCAGGATGAGTGTTTGTGTGATCTGGTCACGTGAATGAGGAATGCAAGTCCTCTCACTAAAGAATTCAAAGTGGAGAACCGCTGAAAGCGTTTGTTAGTACGTATCAATTCTTCGAGGTAGGTGACCACTGTTTGTATTTGCGGCCGAATTTCCGAGTCTCTTTCGGGTTTGATCAGCTCAAATGTCTCGCTCATTTGAGTTTTTTCCATTGGTGGCTGATACAGAAAGGGGGGTCCGGTGAACCAGGATGTCTGAGCCAGGCAGGATGCAGGTAAGGATCTCGATGCATGGTCTGCAGGGTTATCCTCGGTACGTACATAACGCCATTGTTCGGGCTTTGAAGACAGGCGGATACGTTGAACTCTATTATGAACGTACACGTAGAACTGTTTTGATTCGTTATAAATATAACCATCACTACTTTGCTATCTGTGTAGAACTTGATATCATCCAGCTCTAGGTCTAGCTCGTCCTGGATAAGATCTGCCATTTCCACAGCCAGGACAGCTGCGCACAGTTCAAGCCTTGGAATTGTCGGCTCGGACTGAGGAGTGAGCTTCGCCTTACCAGTTACAAATCCTACTTCAACTTGACCATCCTTCCCGACCACTTTCAAGTAAGCCACAGCACCGATGGCCTTGGTAGACGCATCCGAAAAAGCACACAATTCTGTGTGCACTGCCTCGGTGGGTGAGGTCGCAGTGTACCTATGTCGGATATGAAGCTGTTTTAGATCTTGAAGTGAATCTCTCCAAGCCTCCCACTTGCTTAGCTTGTCTTCTGGTAGGGGGGTATCCCAGTCAGAGAGCTCAGAGGTAAGTTCTCTGAGAAGAACTCTTCCTTGGATCGTAACTGGTGCCAGTAGACCTAAGGGATCGAAAACACTGTTAACAGTGGAGAGAACTCCACGGCGGGTAAATGGCTTGATCACGGTCGGCACGGAGAACGTGAATGTGTCAGTCGTAATCTCCCAAAGGAGGCCCAAACTCCTTTGTGTGGGTCTGGTTTCTCCATCTAGATCTAGGTCTTTGTTTGCCGGAGCACAGTCATCGTGTGGAAAGGCCTCCATTACTGCCTGACAGTTTGATGCAAACTTGTGCAAGCGGAGGTTTGACTCAGTGAGTGAGGCTTGTGTACGTCGGAGCAGATCGATTGCTTCGTCTTCTTTCTGTAGTGGTATCAAGTCATCATCGACATAGAAGTGCCTTTCTACAAACTTAACGGTGTCATCACCGTGTTCCTGTGCGCCCTCTCTGATGGCTCTTCGCAGCCCATAGATGGCCACGGCAGGTGATGGACTATTGCCGAAAACATGGACTTACATCCGGTACTCAATGACTTCCTTGTTAATGTCATTGTCCTTGTACCATAAGAAACGGAGGAAATTGCGATGGTCCTCCTGTACTAAGAAGCAATGGAACATCTGCTGGATGTCCGCTAAGATTGCGACCTTCTCCTTCCGGAAGCGCAGCAGGACCCCGAGAAGGGTATTGTTAAGGTCGGGGCCTGTAAGGAGCACGACATTAAAGGAGATACCAGCGCACTGAGCACTGGAGTCAAAGACCACCCTGATCTGATTGGGCTTTTGTGGGTGGTAAACCCCAAACGTTGGGAGGTACCAGCACTCCTCGCCTTCCCTCAGTGGCGGTGCTACTTCAGCATGTCCATTAGCGAAGATCTTCTCCATAAATGCTACGTATTGTTGCTGCATCTCAGGTTTCCTTTTCAGGGTTTTTTGCAAGGACGCGAACCGCTTGACTGCCTGCTCTTTGTTGTTTGGCAAGCGCTGGCGTGGTTCTCTGAAAGGTAGTGGGGCGACCCAATTATTTGCTTCATCTCTGAAGACCTTGGTGTCCATTATTTTTAAGAAAATGGCGTCTTGTGCTGATGGAGCAAGTTTATTATCATGCTCAGTTTGAGCGAAGACTGACTGACCCAGCGTCTTGTCGGTTACTTTACATTTGTTAAAGCCTTGTCGTGCTTCCTTGATACACATGAAACTTGTGCAGGGTTGAAAAATTGAATGGCGGCCACTCTCTAGCACATTGGTCTTGAGTATGTTAACTGTCGGTTTGTGTACATTGCCAAGGCACACCTCTCCTATCACCACCCAGCCCAGCTCCAGGCGTTGCGCAAAGGGGGCGTCGTGTGGTCCATTGACCTGCTGCCTAACCTTGTGCACCTGGAGAACATTTCTTCCTAATAGCAGGAGTATTTCTGCTTTTGGATCCAGTTCTGGGATGTGCTTGGCGGTGTGGTGGAGATGGGGCTGGTGTAGCACTGCACTTGGCGTCGGGATCTCAGTGCGGTTATTCAAAATTTCATTGCACTCTAAGAGTGGAGGGAGACAGATGACAACTTTACCATCCAGGGACTCGAGCTGGAAGCCTTCTGCCTTCCTTCCATAAGTTTCCACGCTGCCTGAGCAACTTCTAAGGTAGTATGGGAACTGATTACTCTCAATGTGGAACAAGTTAAAGAACTCTGATCTGACTAGTGAGCAATTGCTCTGATTATCCAGAATTACATAGGCTTTGATGGCCTTGTCTTTGGCTCCCTTAGGGTACACCTTAGTGAGGCAGATCTTTGAACAAGAATGGCTTGACTGAGCTTGACTGCAAACTTCTGTGCAGCTCGAGCTGACAACAGTTGTCCTGGAGTGAGCCTCTCCCTCCCCGCCGTCCTGTTGTGAGGGTGAAGGAGCTTTGTCGGTTTGTGGTAACGGGCCGGGATGCATGGCCCCATTGTGATTAGTGCTTTTACATTCCGGGCACTTCACGGAGATCGTACACTCTCCAGCAAGGTGAGAGGTAGAGGAACAGCATTTAAAACATTTTTTTCTCCTTGAGAAGGGCCATTCTTTCTTCAAGGGTTTTTTTCCTAAACGTTCTGCATTTTTTGAGGGGGTGGGGTTTGTTATGCAATGGACAATTCTTGCTAGGGTCATTGTTAGTTGTAAACACTTCAGTTTTATGCACTGAGACAGGTTTATTAATGTTGAAATTATTCAAAGTGGATTTAACTGGCTTGGTGTAAATTGTACTGCTACCTGGACTCATGAAGCTAGGGTCGTTTCACTTCTTCGCCTCCTTGCACACAAACCTAGTGAAATACTCAAAGGGAGGAAATCAACCATCGTTCTTTTCCTTGTACTCTGAGCCAACAGACACCCACCTTTCCTGCAGCCCAAATGGAAGTTTGTCCACGATTGGTCTAATCCCGTATGAAGTATCTAGGTATGATAGACCAGTTAAATAGCCATCTTCTTTGTCTCCTTGAATCTCCATGAGTAAATCTCTGAGCTCTCTTAACTTAGTGTGGACCTTGGCTGACACCTTAGGAAAATTTTCCAGACGTCGAAATAGTGCCGTTTCAATAATTTCAGGGGCTGCATAGCACTCCCGAAGTCTCTCCCATGCTTTGCGTAAGGCTAGCTTGGGGTTGTTAATGTACACTGAACATATGCGTCTCACCTGCTCGCATGATTCTTTTCCCAGCCATTTCGTCATAAGATCCAACTCTTGGGTTGCTCCAAGCTGGACTCCGTGGATAGCGTTGGCGAATGAGGAGTACCATGCATGGTAATTTTCAGGTTTATCATCAAACTGATATAGTCCTGAAGTGACGAGATCTCGTCGTGCTAAATACTGTGCCATGGGTTCAACTGCTAGTGGCATGCTGTCTAGGGGAATATGTCGGCGGGTATGTGACTGAGGGTGTACATTTTTTATGGAATTTGCTGTTCTGAATTCAGCCTTTGCCTCTCCTCTCGCCAAATCTGGTAAGTTTGGTGTCGAGAAGTATTTGTCATCAGCCCTTTCATTCTTGAATTCATCGCGGAATTGCAAGGGTAAATTGTTTTCCTCAGATGAATGTGATGCAATTGGGCCTCTCTGAGACTCCTCGTGAGGTGGGATGTTAGCATATAAGTATGGAGAGGAAGAACGAATCTTCAAGTCCATTTGAGATCGGACATAGTCACTTGTGCATTCCAATCTGGTCTTATCGGAAGTAGATTTTACGTCAACCAGAACATGCATTTCTTCAGCACTTTCTATTATTTCTGCCTCCACCCTGGCAGCTTCTGCTTCTCGGTGTAGCATCAGCACTTCTAACTCTATTTTTACCTTTTCCAACTGGTTTTTGGCTTCTCTGGCAGCCGCTTCCTTTTCTCTGGCAGCCCTTTCCATTTGGTTTTCGGCTTCTCTGGCAGCTGCTTCCTTTTTCAATTTTGCTTCTTGTTCGGCGTACAACGCTCGCACCTTGGCGGCTTCTGCATTAGCTCAGGCATGGGCAGCCTTACTTGTTGATGCCCTACTGCCCCTGTCGCTGGATGGCAACGACTTGATGCTGGATCGAGTTGTCATTGCAGCACTTGAAACACCTGGTAATGCCGCCTTTTCACTGTAGTGTTCTCGCACAGGTGTAAAAGAACTCTGAACTAAACACCAAGCATAAACCAGTCAATGAGGCGGTCCCAGTAAGATTAACCGTTTACTCTTCACTCTTCCACATTAACATATGGTGAAAACTGTTGATAAAACAATACAAAATATATACAGTATTTGTTTCCTTCTTGACATCACATTTACATCATAAATACTTGCAAAAGTAAAACTACAACATCTATATTACATTAAAGTGCAACATACAGTCAGAATCTACCTACGCCATCAACTGGCTTTAAATACACTTCAACACAAACTATCCGCAACTCTTTAAATAACAAAAAACATAAACTTTATCAACCGTCATTACTTTTAACAGAATCAGCGTTAACATTTTTAATTCAACATATCGATTATCTCATGAACTTACGGCGTTGCTTCACTAATGTTTCTAGTGCGTAGAAAGAAAACTTTTCTCGCGCTGATCCTACACACACAAGTCCCCTCCTTCCCATTTCTCCAAACCTGTATTTTCCCACAAGACGCGGCGAAACCAGGTATGACGTCATCGCATGCCGCGATATATCACAGACAACGAATTTACTTTAAACAACCTTAACTTTAACTAGAAAATGATAACAAATGAATTACTAAAGCGAAAATATAATAAACTAAACAAATGCCTTAAAGGCAACACACGCACCGTCTTTCACAGCGAGATTCAACACCAATCACGTCACTTGTTTTCGGTAGATGAGTCCTGCGCATGCACAGTAGGAGGAGATTCAGCAAAATATCTGTTTCAATGCGGACAGTGATATTTTTAAAATCACATAGTGTGGACACCTATCGTTTTTACGCGAAACCGGCGTTTTCAAAATTATCCGGTCTAGTGTGGACGTAGCCTGAGTCAGCATGAGCATTCAGTATATGTGGAAAGACATAAACAGAATTTTGTGCAACTCTTGACACAATCTACGAATGTTCAAATCAAGAGGAAAAATAGGCATGAATGAAAGATTCTACAAAGAAGTCACTGACAGTAGTGAGACATACTGTACACATGTCATTTTTGTCTTGTCATTTGCGTTTACAGAGTTTACATTCCCTTTGGTAACATACTAACTAATAATAATATGTAAAACTCCTTGTGCAATGCTTTCTTGTTGTTTCAATTAAACTGGCCGATTGTATGTCATTATGTTCACTAATAGCTCTTCAGTGAAATGAAAGCAAAAGGTTTGTGCATTTATAGATACAAGCCAAAAATTATGTGAATACTAAAATAATTTAACAGTGTGACTATGTGAAACATCTATTTGCTATTATCTAGCTTCTCATAATTCCCTTAATAAAATTTCCATGATGTAAATTCCAAGGTTAATTGTAGTTGATATGCGGGTTCAATCAGCTGGAGGGACTTTCCTGGCCTTGGACTTTTAATCTGTTTATACAGAAGAAAAATCAAAGAATATTTACTCTGTGAGAATAATGTTTCATGCTGATCTTCAAGTTATACTTGTAGATCAGGTTTGACTTCCAGCTGCATATGTTGAAAGTAGTCCAAAACTAAAACTGGTTCCATCCGTGGTTATTTGTTAGCCAGAAACAAGTTCCAAGTAAAATTAAATATCAATTAAGCTGATGACTAAAAACAAATATATAAAATAAATTGGATTTTGAAGCTAAAACAGAAACTGTGGGAAAAGATCCCCAAGGCAGGAAACTGCTTTATCACTTAACAGGAGCATCAGCAAAATCAAGAGGAAATATCAGGATCAGCTTAAGCAAAATTTATTTTGGGGAAACTGGCAATAATTTGGGTATGGTGTCTCTAATGTAGCAATGAAGTTCAGGGCTATCACAAGGAAGAAAGAAACAGAAATTGAAAAAGAGTTAGGAAAAAGCTTGGTAAATGTTTTACCTAACCTACATAACCCGGAGTACAATAGTGAATAATAGGTGTAAAGAGCTATTAAAAGTCTAAGTAATGCACCAAATGTTGGAGGAGTTGATCAGGTCAGACATACCCATGGAAAGAAATAAATAGTCAAAGTTTTGGGCTGAGACAATTCATTTGGACTGTTGATTCAGATTTCAGCATCTGGAATCTCATGTGTCTCCAATAAGATGCACTTTGAATCATAATTAGTGACACTCAGACCATTGTTGAACCATGATGCTGCACTTATCTTGAAAACTGCAGCCTTTAACAATGAACATTTTTAGCCCTGTCTCTGACTTGAACTCCACCTGCTTGCTAACACAACACAGGTATGATATTGGCCATGATGATAGGAAGTCATGCTTAAGAAAGAAGCAGGACAGTGTGCTAGCATGATGGGTCTAGAGAGCTTAGCTTGCTAAGTAGAGCAACACACACAAAATGCTGGCAGAACTCAGCAGTTCAGGCTGTATCTATGGTGGGTCATACACAATTGATGTTTCAGGCCAAGGCACTCTTCGGGATTGGAAAGTAAGGTGGCAGAACCAGAATAAGAAGGAGAGAGTGGAAGAAGGAGTAAAAGTTAGCAGGTGATATGTGAGACCAGGTGAGGGGGAAGGTGGGAATATAATTTAAGTATATATACCATATATATATAAATTGTCCCATTCAGAGTTAAAGATTTAATCACTATGAGGGTTTTTTACTTTTGTGAGTTAATGTCTTTCCTGACAAGGGGGTGAGTGTGATCACTCTACTTGGCAGTAGAGACTTGTGGCTGTGAAACAACATCAGGTTCTGGGGCCCCCTCAGTGGTGGTTGTAGAAGTTGATTCTCAGACAGATCTGGATGTGTTGGCACCCCGAGCAGTGCACGGCAAACCACTCAGTCTGCTAATCTATCCCAGGCCACCAGAAAAAGCTTCAAACCAAAGCTTTCATTTCAACTACGCCTTGCGTGTAGCTCCTCCAACACTTTAGCTCTCAATTAGATGGTATAACAACTCTCAATCCCCACTGAAGGAAACCCCTGTCAAGGCAAGTTCACCCTGATGCTGGTAGAAATGGGAAAAATTGAGTTTTTACTGCACATTTCAGCTATTTTGGGTCACCAGTAGACCTGAGACAGTGTGGAGGCCTTTTCTGGTTTCCCTTTGGACCATCACTTCCATAATCGGGGGTTTTTAGATTTGCATTAGGGAGAATACATCAAGAGGAATGTCCTCTTTTGTAAATTTTTCAGTTATTTCCTTTTTCAAGGGTAAATGTGCAATCCATCAGCATTTCCATAATTAGTCGTCCTCTTTTTTTTTTTAATAAACTTTTTTTATTGTTTTCAAATTGTTACAGAATAAATGTGCATGAAAAAAAAAAGTGTTACCCAGCCCCCTCCCCTTAACCCCTCCCCCCTAACATCCCTATTAAGAAAATAAGAAAGAGAAAAAAAAGGAAATGCCTGGATGTTGGAAGATCCCCACATGCTCCACGGAGTTCTCATTTTTTTTAAATATATGTTAAAGTTCTTTTTCTTTTCAATCTATAATAATACCTAATCTTTCCACTTTCGTGGTATCCTGGGAAATCTTTATAAAAGTCTCCGTGTTGCTATGTGTGTCCCCACCATTCATCCAGGCAAAAAGATAGAAAAAAATTAAAATATAAAGGAAAAAAAAAAAAATACCCCCCTACTAATGTTGTGGAAAAAAGACACAACATTACCCCCCTCTGCTGTACGGGTCATGGCAACCGCCATGATTACACACGTGAATCCCGCAGTAACCGATCCACAGCCTCCCAGCTCCCCCGCAACATAAAAAAGTATATGTATAAGAAGAGAAAAAAAAATACTATTCTCATTTAGTATTTCTAAAATTTTGCTTTTCTCTTCTGTAATATCCATAAATGTCCATCACTTCTGTTCCTTGGGTCTATCTTCATCTTTAATCCATTACGATTAGTCGTCCTCTTGAATTCGATCTTGTAATTGTGACTTCCAAGTAACAGAGCCTATCTCTGCATTTGGGCTGCTGTTAGTGGAACACCCTTCTGTGAATTAAAAATGGACCCCAGTAGTTAATGATCAGTAATGTGGGTAAACTTTCTCCCACACAAGTACTGATCGAAATGTTTTATACCCCAAACCAGACTCTAGATCTCTCTGTTAATCTGTGCATCATTTTTCTGTTCACTAGTAAGGGAAGGTTATGTGGCATTCACTTCCATCACTCATAACATGTGACATGATTGCACATATACCATAAGGCAAGATGGGCAATGTGGATCATAAAGAGTGAGTACAGTGTCTGATGTCACCATTTCCTTTACCTATTACAAAACTACCTTACACTTCTTTGTCCATTGCCATTTCTTCCTGGAGGAGCACAGTAGTCAGACTTAGCAAGAACCTATTTTATAGTAACACATGCAAAATGCTGGAGGAACTTAGCAGGCCAGGCAGCATCCAGGCCAGACAACATCTAGGAAGAGTACAGTAGACATTTCAGGCCAAAACCCTTTGGATTTCCAGCATCTGCATACTTTCTCTTGTTGTGACCTGTTTTATTGTAATTAACAAATCCTAAAAAGGACTGCAACTGTGACACATTCTTTGGCCTTGGGGCATCCACCACTGCTTGAATTTTCTTAACATGCTTGCGTAAATCCTGTGGATCAATGGTGTGACCACAGTAGATGATGCTCAGTTTAAAGAAGTCACATAGCTGTGTCATACTCTGGGCCTATAATCTTCTAATCTTTTAAACACTGTCTTGAGATTTTGGAGATGTTTGTTGTCATCCTCATCAGTAACAAGGTAATACTGAACACCTGGACAACCTTGGTCACCTGGTCGATACCTTCCTGCCAGAGTGCTGGTGCAGATTCTCTAAAAATAAACCTATTATAATGATAAAGCCCTTTATGAGTGTTTATGCTGAGAACCGCTTTGGACTCTTCGTCTTTCTCTGTCTGTAGGTAGGCCACAGCTAAGTTCACTGTGCTGAAGTGTTTCCCTCCAAAGAAGTTAGCAAAGATATCCTCTACCCTGGGCTGAGGATATTATTACACTTTCTGTTCTGGGTTGATGGTGACCTTCAAATCACCTCAGGTCCTGACGTCTTGACATCAGGTACCTTGGCTAATGGGACCACTGATGTTGCCCATGGGCTCTACTCAACCTTAGAATGAATTCCTTCAGCCTCTGTGTGATCTAGGTCACTGTCTACTTTATTATGGATGGTATAAAGAACCAGATGGGCTTTGTATAAACATTTTCAATAACACTATTTTACCATTGATACGTTTGAGTTTTCCAGTGCCACCCTGGAACCATCATCCAGTATATTTCTTAATTTGCTATTAATGGACTCTTGCAATGGATGTGGCGTGCAAAATTGGATGGATCTCCAATCAAGTTGTAGTTACCTCAGCCACTCACGTCCCCACAATGCTGGCCCTCCTGTTTTTACCACATACAAGCCCAATGTGGTTTGCTAGTCATTGTAACTCACTGTTATGCATGTCATTTTCTCCTGTATATATTTCTACTTGCACATCTGAAGGCTTCAGTTCAGTATCTTTAAACTCCTGTTCAAACTCATCTTGTGGTTTGACTGAAACAATGAGTCAGTAATCCAATTCCATTCTAATGAATATACGTCTCACTTTTGGTGTAAGCAATATTGCTTGTCCATTATTAGTTATCTCGTTATAAATCTCCAGGCTACCCAGTCCTGTGTCTCTTTCATCATTGTCATATTTTTTATCAACAGATTGTAAATTAGTGTTCTTATTGAAACTGCAGCTTGACTGTTTATCTTTTTTCACAATGCTGTGCCGTTCATTTATTTTTGTTCATCCAACATGCTCTTTGTATGTGTCCTACTTTGTTTCATTTTTGGCAAGTTTTGCCTTTAAGTATTCATTGGTCTGGTGTATGTGAGCCCCTACCAGAACGGTAACAATGTTGGGCCAGGAAAGTTTCTGTTTAGACTTTGCAATGTTCTTCACATTCACTTTAATTCTTGACTGCAACCAGATTGCATCTCTGACTGCTGTTTTTATTGATACAGCTTTTTCAACTGTTCTTTAAAATGTGGGGTATGCTTCAGTTAGGAGTGTTTTTGAATGCTTTCTTGTAAGATTCCACAAACCAAATGATCTCTCAGTGCAGGGGTGACCAATCTTTTTTATGCCATTAATCAAGGGGTCTATGAACCCCAGGTTATAAACCTCTGCCTAAGTGCATCATTAAGCCCATTACTGAACTGACAACTTCTTCAATTCAGCCATATATGCTGAAATGGATTCTTCTTCCATTTGATTCCACTTATGGAA
The DNA here is from genome assembly GCF_048418815.1 of Hemitrygon akajei. Lineage (NCBI taxonomy): Eukaryota > Metazoa > Chordata > Chondrichthyes > Myliobatiformes > Dasyatidae > Hemitrygon > Hemitrygon akajei. The sequence goes on from NC_133145.1 coordinate 35,070,696, forward strand.
CGTACAGCATTCTGTAATCAACAATGGTTTCGCTCCTAAATGTTCTTCCATTACTTTCATGATATCAGCAAAGTTCATTTTGTCTGGTTTGGTTGGAGCAGATAAACTTCTCATCAAACTGTATGCCAGCTATTACTCTCAGCAAAACAGGCACTCATTTCTCAATGTCTATTTCATTTGTCTGAAAATGCTACTCAGTTCTCTCAGTGTATGCCAGCCTGTTATCCATTGTGCAATTGAACACATCTATCTTTCTAATGTAGCCAGACATTTCTGCTCTTTTTAAAAAATATATTATTATCATCACCTGGTACTCATTGTTTATGTGCCTATGAATTTTGACCATTTTCTGCCTTTTGTTCAAACTCCAATGTCTTGTTCCCCTTGTGAAGAAACAAAAACACTTCTTTACTGAACCATTCCTCTCCTCTTGTGAAGAAAAGGTGCTGCGCTTGCTTTTAATTTGAACGTCTTGCATTCTTCAATAGGTAGGGAGTTATCTCAGGTAGATTTTAAAACTTACTGTTTGCCACTGTTATGTTTTGTGTAACTCCAATATATAACACTAATCAAAAGAAAAACAGGTATACTTCATTTTTACTGTCATTTTCGTTAGTGAGGCACGCACTTATAATGTGTGGGATAATGATGTATACCATTCACGTACCTTCTTCATATAATCCCTAATAAATTATGTAAACAACAAAGAATGCTTAATCAAACAATGTATTTACAATATTACTCAAATATTACTGAAACATTATATGCACAAAAGAGAGTAACCTGAATGGTGAATGGTGTCTGCAGACTCTCTTGTATTGATGATTTGCTAAGTAGCACTGTGAGCATTCCAGACAGTAGACAGGTCAGATGTGTTTGAGAGCTTAAGAACTGCAACTGGAATTGAGAACTCATCCTTTATATTAAATGAGTGAAAATATTCCTGAAGACCGATTGTATTGTATGGAAGGAAACAGAGAAACAGCCATACCAAAAACAATAGTGATATTGTTGCAGGCAGTGAGGCTGGAAACACATGAGATGTTGATGAATATAGCACTCATTGGTCTAGACTGGACCAAGCCTTTCAGATTGAAGAACTATCCTCAGCAGATGAAGCAGCACATAATCTGCATGGTGTAAGTCACAGATAATGTTCGGGCATGGACTGATAAACGGTACTAAATATTCATTTCATCTCCATTAATGACCAGCTCCAACAAGGCAGATTCTAGCCACTTACACCCAGTGGCCGTTTTATTTGATACATCCTATACCTAATAAAGTGGCCACTAAGTGTATGTTCATGGTCTTCTGCTGTTATAACCCATCCACTTCAAAGTTCAACGTGTTGAACATTCAGAGATGCTCTCCTGCACACCACTGTTATTAAGTATGGTTATTTGTGACATTACTGCCTTCCTGTCAGCTTGAACCAGTCTGACCATTCTCATTAAAAAGGCATTTTTACCCACAGAACTGCTGCTCACTGGATGTTGTTGTTTTTTTTTTTGCGCCATTCTTTGTAAACTCTAGGGAATTTGTGTGAGGTTCCCAGGAGATCAGCAGTTTCTGAAATACTCAAACCAGCCCATCTGGCACCAACAGCCATTCTATGGTCAACATGATCACGTTTATTTCCTTTTCTGATGTTTGGTCTGAACAACAGTTGAACCTTGACCATGGCAGGGGTTTCCAACCTTTTTATGTTTTTGGTATTAGTGGAGCCTTACCGTTAATCAAGGGGTCCATGGACCCCAGGTTGGGAAACCCTGTTTTATGCATTGATTGGCTAATTAGATAATTGCATTAATGAGCAGGTATAAAGATGTGCCTTATAAAGTGGCTACCAAGTATACTTCAGCATTCAGTGATAGTATCACATATGTTTCTACATTTTTGGGACACTGTTGATCAGCCACATACATATAGACTGAAATAGGTCACGGACTCCATATGCAATAGTAGGTGACTTGCCTCCTGACAACCCAAAACTTTTCCACTATATTCAAGACACTAATTAACAGTGTGATGGAAGATTCAAAGATTCAAAGCACAATTATTATCAAAGAATATTTAGATTATACACTTTGAAATGTTTCTGCGTACAGGCAGTCACAAAGCAAGATATCTGAATAGCCCAATAAAAAAAGACCAATACCCACTGTGCAGTGAAGAAAGAAAAACACTCACACACACATCATGCAAAAAATAGCAGCAAGGCCAACAGCATCCCAAACAAGACTGAGCCCCAAATCTTCTCCCAGAGCAGTCCGAGCAGCCCCAAAGCTTTGGTGTCCTGTTCATCACACCAATGGGACAGAAATGCACAACAGCTGGATCAGTCACAGCCTCAGCACCATGAAGAAAGGAATGAACATCTGCGAGGACTGAGTGAAATCGCCTGAACTTTGCCTCCATATATGACGCGGTGTTCCAGTCTAGCTCACAAGATCACAAGACAAAGGAGCAGAAGTAGGCCATTTGGCCCATTGAGTCTGCTCCGCCACTCCACCATGAGCTACACTATTCTCCCATCTAGTTCCAATTTCCGGTTTTCTCCCCATATCCCTTGATACCCTGACTAATCAGATACCTATCAATCTCCTCCTTAAACACCCTCAATGATTGGGCCTCCACAGCTGTATGTGGCAATGAATTCCATAAATCCACAACCCTCTGACTAAAAAGTTTCTCCTCATCACTGTTTTAAATGGGTACCCTCTAATTCTAAGACTGTGACCTCTTATTCTAGACTCACCCACCAAGGGAAACAGCCTTTCCACATCTACTCTGTCCACCCCTTTCAACATTCAAAATGTTTCTATGAGATCCCCTCTCATTCTTCTATACTCTAATGAATACAATCCAAGAGCTGACAGACGCTCCTCATATGTTAGTCCCTGCATTCCAGGAATCATCATAGTGAATCTTCTCTGAACTCTCTCCAACATCAGCACATCCTTTCTAAGATAAGAGGCCCAAAACTGCACACAGTATTCCAATTGCGGTCTCACCAGTGTCCCATAGAGCCTCATCAACACCTCCTTACTCTTATACACTGTTCCTCTTGAAATGAATGCCAACATAGCATTTGCTTTCCTTACTGCCAATCCAACCTGGTGGTTAACCTTTAGGGTGTCCTGCACGAGGACTCCCAAGTCCTTTTGCACTTTAGATTTTTGAATTTTCTCCCCATCTAAATAATAATCTGCCCAATTGTTTCTACTTCCAAAATGTACCACTGTACATTTCTCAACATTGTATCTCATCTGCCATTTCTTTGCCCACTCTCCTAAACTGACCAAGTCTCTCTGCAACCTTTCTGTTTCCTTAACACTTCCTGCTCCTCCACCTATCTTGGTGTCATCCACAAACTTAGCCACAAAACCATTTAATCCATAATCTAAATCGTCGATATACAGTGTAAAAAGAAGAGGCCCCAACACTGACCCCTGCAGAACACCACTAGTAACCAGCAACCAACCAGAATAGGATCCCTGTATTCTCTGTAGACAGGATAATTTGCTGTGTGATAGAAATATAGCAAAATCAGTAACAGATACTGATCTAAATGTACTACACTTAAATGCCCACAGCATTAGAAATAAAGTGGATGACCTTGATGTACAGCTACAGGTTAAAAGATATGACATAGTGGCCATCACTGAGTAATGGCTAAATGATGGATGTGATTGGGAGCTGAATGTTCAAGGATACACTGTATATAGGAAAGATAGGAAGGTAGGTAAAGGGGGTGGCATGGCTCTGATGGTAAGCAATGATATCAAATCACTAGAAAGAAGGGACATAGGATCAGAAGAAGTAGAATCCCTATGGGTCAAGTTAAGAAATGGCAAGGGTAAAAAGACACTAATAGCAGTTATATACAGGCCTCCAAACAGCAGCTGGGATGTGGACTACAAGTTACAGCTGGAAATAGAAAAAGCGTGTCAGAAGGAAAATGTCAAGATAATTATGGGAGATTTTAATATGAAAGTGGATTGGGAAAGTCAGGAAGATACTGGATCTCAGGAGAGGGTTTGTAGAATGCCTACGGGATTGCTTTCTGGAGCAGCTTGTCCATAAGCCCACCAGGGGATCAGCTGTTTTGGATTGGGTGCTGTGTAATGGGCCTGAGGTGATTAGGGAGCTAGAGGTAATGGAACCCCTTGGAAGTAGTGATCATAATATGATCGAGTTCAGTTTCAAATTTGAAAAGGAGAAGCTAGTATCAGGTGTATTGGTATTTCAGTGGAACAAAGGAAATTACAGTGGTATGAGAGAGGAACTGGCCCAAGTTAATTGGAAAAGCAAGCTAGATAGATGGACAGTAGAGCAGAATTGGATGAAATTCCTACAAGAAATAAGGAGAATGCAGGAAAAATATATGCCAAGAAAAAAGAAAATCATAAAAGGAAAAATGACACAAATGTGGCTAACAAGGGAAGTTAAGGCTAAAATAAAAGCAAAAGAGGCAGTGTACATGGAAGCAAAAATTAGTGGGAAAACTGAGGACTGGATGAATTTTAAAAATTTACAGAAGGAAACTAAAAAAGTCATTAGGGAAGAAAAGATGAATTATGAAAGGAAATTGGCAATTGACATAAAAAAGGACACTAAGAGTTTTTTTAAATATATTAAGAGTAAAAGAGTGACTCGGGTAGATATAGGACCGATTGAAAATGATGCTGGAGAAATTATAATGGGTAACAAAGAGATGGCAGAGGAACTAAATGAGTATTTTGCATCAGTCTTCACAGTGGAAGACAATAGCAACATACCTGATAGCCAGAGGTCTCAGGGAATAGAATTAGGTACAGTCAAGATTACTAGAGAGAAAGTGCTTGAGTGGCTAAATGGACTAAGGATAGATTAGTCTCCCAGACCAGGTGAAGTGCATCCGTGGGTTCTGAAGGAGAGGGCTTTGGAGATTGTGGAGGCATTGGAAATAATCTTCCAGGAATCAGTAGACTCTGGCACGATTCCGGAGGACTGGAAGGTCGCAAATGTAGTTCCATTGTGGATAGGCAATCTGAACTCAGAGTCACATTTGAAAGATCTTCTAGATAATGATCGGCATCTATATCTTATGTCCTTATTGCAGAGGTGATCAAATTGTGAGTAGCAAACGCAGTACACTACATTGGAAGGTTCATCAATAAATCCTTGCTTCAACTAGAAGAGTTTGGCTTGAGGAATAGTGAGAAGTAAGGAGGAAAAACAGAAGTTATTGCACCTTTGGTGGCTTGTAAATAGAGCAGAGGGTATTGCTGAACATGGAGGGAGGGAGAAAAGCATAATAAATGAATAAATGAAATACTGAAGAAGGTGATAAAGGTAAAATGTGTCCAGCATTGGAATCATGTTGTATGTGCTGGAAATTTATCAAATGTGGAAGTTGATGTGGTGAGGTTGAAGACAAGCAAATTCTTGTTCTGGGAGGGAAGAGAGTGGGTGGGAGCAGATGTGCAGGCAACTAAGCAGATGCTATGGATATCTTTGCCAATTATGCAAAATAAGAACTCACAACTGAAGAAAAGGAAGCACTCAAAATTATCTAAAGTATTCTAGCTTGTCTGTCCCTGTTGCATCTTTTACAATGTCATCTCCCACACTAGTGTTTCCAATATAGTTCATCTAAAATGTTTCATCTGTGTTCTAATAAATTATATTATAGTATAGAATTATATTATTTTAAATTATTTGTCCTGAAGAATTCAGGAAGAAATGCTTGAGAGCAAAATGATAAAGGCTTCATCCACAAAAATGAGGGAGCAGCTTCAGAAAACTCACCACTGATTGGAACCATACTAAGCACAAAGGAAAATGGCTGTGGTGGTTGGAGGTCCAGCATCTCAGCCACAGGATAACTCTGCATGGATTTTTCTGGTCAGTGTCCTGGGCCCAACCATCTTCAATTGCTTCATCAATGACCTTTCAATGATTAGGTCAAAAATAGGAGTGTTCACTGGTGATTGCATACTGTTCAACTTCATTCGTTCTTCATCAGATAATGAAGCAGCCAGCAAGCAGATGCAGGAAGACTTGGGAATTATAGTTAACATTCACAATGCCAGGCAACTATAATATCCAGCAAGAGAAAAATCAACAATAAATGGCTGACATTCAGTGACGTTTACCATTGACCAGAAACTGAACTGGAGTAGACCTATACACAATCTGATTACAAGGGCATGTTAGGGGCAAGCATCTCACCTCCTAATTCCCTAAAACCTGTCTACAGTCAGCAAAACTCATGTCAGGAATGTGTTGAAATACTCTCCACTTCACAGAATGAATGCAGCTTCAACAATAATCAAGAAACTTGACACCCACTGCACATAGTAACCCATTCACTCTCTCCTGCATTGACACACAAAAGCAGCAGTTAGTACAATCTACAAGATGTACAGCAGCAAGCGATTAAACTGTTATGTACTATCTTCCCAACCCACAACGTCTACAAAAATACGCGTCAGTAAAAGCATGGGGTCACTGTCAGCTGGAAGTTGTCTGCCAAGCTGTACACCATTCTGAACAGGAAATAATTTTCACTGCTGCTGAGTCAAAATCCCCAGTGCTTTCCCCTCACTGCATAGTGGGGACATTCAACTCAAGGTCTGCATTGGTTTGATAAGACTGCTCACCACTATCTTCTCCAGGCATCTATAGAAAAACAACTAAATCCTGGATCTGTCTGTGAAGGCCACATCTCTTGAATGAATTTATATTTTTAAAAAGTCCTTTTAATTTGGAGGAAATGAATAGAGAAAATGAGAAGTTATTCACTCACTATGTATTTTATCATCGATTTACCTTTTAGTTCTCTTTTTCACTTTCAATTTTTTTCCATACACTTAATTTTATTTACTTATTGGATACAGAATGGAATAGGCCTTCCTGGCCCCTCAAGCCATGTCACCCAGCAACCCCTGACTTAACCCTATCCTAATCATGAGACCATTTACAATGACATATTAACATGCCAACTGATACGTCTATGGATTGTGGCAGGAAACCAAACCCACACGAAGGAAACCCACACATACACAGGGAGAATATACAAACTCCTTAAAGACAATGGCAGGAAGTATACAGGGATATGCAGCCAAGCAAAATAAATAGCTGAAATTATGGCAGAACTTAAACTTGGAATCAAGAGGGCCAGGAGGGGCTATGGAATGTCCTTGTGAAGTAGAATTTAGGAAAGTACCCATGCATTTTATATATGAATTGAAAAGAAGAGGATAATTAGGAAGAACATGAGACCATGGACAAAGGAGGAAGTTAATACCTGGTGCCAGAGGAAGTGCGTGAGCTACTAAATGATTACGTTGCATTGGAGTTTACCAAGGGGATGGACTAGTGAGATCAGAGATGATGATATGTTGATAATCCAGGGTAGGTGGTAAATCAACAAGGAGTACCTATTGTTTATTTGCAGCATTACTGATACAGACAAAGGTTATGTTTGTTTAATGCTCCACTGTTATGCAAATAAAAATAAAATTCAGCACTAGAACATTCAAAAGCTTCCACAATGTTCTATACTGACAAAAATATGAGCAACAAGACTCAGTAAAGTTGGGTGAGTTTAAAACTTCTGGAGAATGTGGTGACGCAGAAGGCATTTCATGCAGCTGAAGTAAGATTAGCCCGTGCAGGTAAAGCTCAATACACGATGGCTAATGTGACTAAGGCAAATGAAGTTTTCAATGTTCTAACAATTCCTCCAAAATACCCGAAGAATCTAGATTTGGAAAGGTAGGAAGTACAGTGTTTAAAAAGTTCCTAATCTGTAAATATCTAAAAAAAAATGAGATCTAGGCAAATTATATTTATTAGATAATTGTTCAAAGGACATAAAACAATTATCCAAAAATAAATTAGAAAATTGTAGTATACCTTTAGTCTTCCAAGCTAAATAAGCTTGGTCCATAATAGAGAGATGAAAAAATAAATTGGATACAATAGGAATTGCTAAAACAAATTGATTCAGCCCAAAAAATTTCCGAAATTGAAACCATATACGTAAAGTGTGTTTAACTATCGGATTGTCAATTCGTTTATGCAATTTAGAAAGAGCAAAGGGAAGAGAAGTCCCTAAAATAGAACCCAATGAAAATCCTTGTACAGATTTAGTTTCCAGATTTACCCAATGAGGGCTAGGAGATAAATCCGAATCCCTTAACCAACATTTCAAATATTGAATATTAATTGCCCAATAATAAAATCTAAAATTAGGCAATGCCAATCCACCTTCCTTTATTGACTTCTGTAAATATCTTTTACCTAATCTAGGATTTTTATTCTGCCATATATATGAGGAAATTTTTGAATCAACATTGTCAAAAAAGGATTTCGGAATAAAAATTGGTACCGCTTGAAATATATATAAGAACTTGGGTAAAATAATCATCTTAATAGCATTAATCCGACCTATCAGAGATAAAGACAATGGTGACCATTTAGTAAACAAACATTTAATCTGATCAATTAAGGATAAATTAACTAGTTGAAGAATTTTATCCCAATTCTCAATAGGGATAGTAAAGTTAAGTTCTCTTTCCCAATCATTCTTAATCTTATAAAAGGCCTGTGAACGTATTTTTCATAATTATATTGTAAACATTTGATATTACACCTTTCTGAAAAGGATTTAGTTCTAACAATTTCAAAATCTACCTTTCCAAATCTAGATTCTTTGGGTATTTTGGGGAAATTGTTAGAACTAAATCCTTTTCAGAAAGGTGTAATATCAAATGTTTACAATATAATTATGAAAATACGTTCAGAGGCCTTTTATAAGATTAAGAATGATTGGGAAAGAGAACTTAACTTTGCTATCCCTATTGAGAATTGGGATAAAATTCTTCAACTAGTTAATTTATCCTCTAGATGTGCTAAACATTCATTGATACAGTTTAAAGTTGTGCACAGGGCTCATATGTCTAAGGATAAATTGGCTCGTTTTTATTCCCACATAAATCCTATATGTGACAGACGTCATTCTGAGATAGCTTCTCTAACTCATATGTTTTGGTCATGTCCGTCTTTGAAAAAATATTGGAAAGATATTTTTGATATTATTTCCACAGTATTGAACATAGATTTACAACCTTATCCTATTACTGCAATCTTTGATTTACCAATGATGGAGTCAATTCATTTATCTTCTTCTGCTTGTCGGATGATTGCATTTCTTACATTAATGGCTAGAAGATCTATTTTGTTGAATTGGAAAGAAATTAATCCACCTACCATATTTCATTGGTTTTCTCAAACTATGTTATGTCTAAATTTGGAAAAAATTAGAAGTGTCATATATGATCCTTCTATTAAATTTGAAAAGACTTGGAGGCTATTTATTCAATATTTTCACATGATGTAATTTGACCCTGTTCCAATCCTATTTTTTTTCCTGGTTTTGATTATATATATGTAGAGAGGATGATACTGATGATACTTTGTCTTTTTATAGATACTATAAACAGCCCATTTTTGTTCCTTTTTTCCTTTTCTTTATTAGTTAGTGGTTAGTTTGTTAGATTATTTTTTCTTGAGGTAATAATATTTTTTTTTCTCTTTTTCTCTTTTCTGTTTTTTTCAACATGATATACCTAGTTTTTTTTTGTCTTGTTTATATGATATTTGTATCATTCATGATTTGGGAAGACTTAACTATATTGTACTTATTGCTTGTGTATCCTTTTATGTTCATTTTAATTTTGTAATTTTGTAATCCCAATAACTATGTATTAATCTTATCATGTTGATATTAATAAAAAGATTGAAAAAGAGAAGAAAATAAGTTTTCAATAGAGTTGATGGTTGTATGTAAATGAGCTTCAGTCAGCTCAATGTGAGTTCTTTGAGCAAAGCTACATGCCTGGTGATGGCCAAATCAGGACCTGCAAATGTGACTATTAAGTGTGGATTCATGAAGAAACATGAGTGATATTGCCCTTAACCATTCACATTTCTACAATCCAAGAATCTGTTATCTCAGACTCAGATATACTTGATGACACACGTCTCCCCATTGGATTCTGTTAAAACATTTCAAAGAATCATGATGTCACGGGAGAAAATGTTTCTCATCCAACTTTCAGAAAGTTTCCTTTGTCTTGACGTTATGCTTACTCATTCTAGATCTCCCCCACTAAGGGAAATTGCACCACATCCTCCATCCTTCCAAGTTACTGCATGTTCTTGTGTATTTTGGTATGATTACAACTCATTTTCCAAACTAGGACCTAACGAAAGGGCTCAGCCAAAAATATTGACTCAATTTAAGAGGTATTTAGACACACAACAGAATGGACAAGACATAGAAAGGTACAAACCTAACCATGGGCAAATAGGATCAGGGCAGATGGGTAAAAGGTTGGCATGAATGTGATGGACTCATGGACTTATTTCTGCATGGCCACACCCATATAACACTACATGTCCAAGACAAATCAGTTATCTCTTGAGAAATGTTTGAGCAGGTTTTATACACACACACACACACACACACACACACACACACACACACACACACACACACACACACACACACACACACACACACACACACACACACACACACACACACACACTTCTAACCTAGGACAGGGCATCTCTGACCTTCCAGCATCCAGTGGAACACACACACACACTTACACTTCTGACCTTCCAGCATCCAGTGGAACACACACACTCACACACACACACACACACACACACACACACACACACACACTTACACTTCTAACCTAGGACAGGGCATCTCTGACCTTCTAGCATCCAGTGGAAAACACACACACACACACACACACTTCTAACCTAGGACAGGGCATCTCTGACCTTCCAGCATCCAGTGGAACACACACACACACTTACACTTCTGACCTTCCAGCATCCAGTGGAACACACACACTCACACACACACACACACACACACACACACACACTTACACTTCTAACCTAGGACAGGGCATCTCTGACCTTCTAGCATCCAGTGGAAAACACACACACACACACACACACACACACACACACACACACACACACACACACACACACACACACACTTACACTTCTAACCTAGGACAGGGCATCTCTGACCTTCCAGCATCCAGTGGAACACACACACACACTTACACTTCTAACCTAGGACAGGGCATCTCTGACCTTCCAGCATCCAGTGGAACACACACACACACACACACACACACACACACTTCTAACCTAGGACAGGGCATCTCTGACCTTCCAGCATCCAGTGGAACACACACACACTCACTCACACACACACACACACACACACACACACTTCTAACCTAGGACATGGCATCTCTGACCTTCCAGCATCCAGTGGAACACACACACACTCACTCACACACACACACACACACACACACACACACACACACACACACACACACACACACACACACACACTTACACTTCTAACCTAGGACAGGGCATCTCTGACCTTCCAGCATCCAGTGGAACACACACACACACACACACACACACACACACACACACACACACTCATTCACACACACTCACTCACACACACACACACACACACACACACACTCACACACACACACACACACACACACACACACACACACACACACACACACACACACACACACACACACACTTACACTTCTAACCTAGGACAGGGCATCTCTGACCTTCCAGCATCCAGTGGAACACACACACACACACACACACACACACACACACTCACTCACACACACTCACTCACACACACACACACACACACTCACACACACACACACACACACACACACACACACACACACACACACACACACACACACACACACACACACACACACACACACACACACTTACACTTCTAACCTAGGACGGGGCATCTCTGGCCTTCCAGCATCCAGTGGACTCGGACTCACAGACATTGGGCCTTCAACTTCCTCAGTGGACTAGCGGTGACTCACAAGCCCATTGGGCCTCGACTTCTGGGTTTTGAGGTTCGAGTTTTGATCTTCTGCATTGAGCCCTGGACTTGCTGATGATGATGGACAAGATCCTGAATGAAGACCACAAGCTCCAAGTCTTGAACTCCAGACTGATTGATAATGGGATCCCAAAAACTAGGCCTCGAACTCTGGCCTTCCCAACTCACATACCTAGGGGATCACTAGCTTTTGTGCCTCATAACCCTATGGATCTTGATCCCAGAACATGCCAATGACTCGCTGATCTTGGGGTTGGAGCACTAACCTTCATTCCCACTGGTCTTCTGGCCTAACCACTGATGTCATTTGTCACATCGCTGGCCTTCAAAAGTGGAGAGCAAAGCAGAGGCATAAACTCTGGCTTGACTTCTAATTCCACCAAACCCCTGTCACTAAGCTCTAATATGACCCCTTAGTCCCCTCTCTGTTACCAAAACCATCCCTACAAACCTAAAATACAACTAAGTCTGAACCACAACCTCGATGGAGACCACAGCTTGTTGCAATCTTATTTCTGCATGGTACACCTACATCATCAAATATAGTAATGGTACTTGATTCGTTCTCCTTCCCTGGCAGCATATCCCAAATATCAACCACTCCCTATGTAAAAAAATACCCCTAGATCTTCTTTAAAACTCCTTTCAACTCAGTCCTCCTCAGTTTTCATGGGATAAGTATTATGAGTATTTACCCATTTTCTGATTCTGAAAATTTTATATATCCACCAAGTCATCTTTTGTGATGAATATTCACTTTCCAGGGCCCGAGGGGTTTGTCGCTAAACTCTACTTTCTAACACAGCAACACTCCTTTCCAAAGGTTGAGAATTGTTGGTGATAATGTTAATGTTCTAATAAATATTCTTTGCTCAGTTTTTTTTGGTATAAACAACAATGTCTCTTCAGTTCTTAATGTAAATAGCAAGCTGTAATCAGATTGAAGTCAAAAGCTGTATGGACTTCAGCAAGGCATTTGACAAGTTCCTGCTCAGGAGCTTGGCCAAGAGGATTAGGTCGCTCAGCATTCGAGATGAGGTAGTGAATTAGATTAGTAATTGCCTTGTGGGAGAGGCCAGTGAGTGGTAGTAGATGGTTGCCTCTGTGACTGGAGGCCTGTGACTAATGATGTGCTGCAAGGATTGGTGCTGGGCCCTTTGTTGATTGTCATCTATAACAATGATCTGGATCAGTTAACTGGATCAGCAAATTCATGGATGACACCAAGATTGGGGTGTGGTCGACAGCAAGAAAGACTGTCATGCCTTGCAGAGTGATCTTCATCAACTGGAAAAGTAGGTTGAAAAATGGCAGATGGAATTTAATTCAGACAAATGCAAGGTTTTGCACTTTGGTAGGACCAACCAGGGTAGGTCTTACACAATGAACACTAGGGGTCTGAGGAGTGTGTTACAACAAAGGGTTTTGGGAATACAAGTCCATAATTCACTGCATGTGGCATCACATGTAGATCGGGTCATTAATAAAGGTTTTAACACATTGACCTTTATAAATCTCCTATTGAGTACAGGAGATGGAATATTATTTGAAGCTGTATAAGACGTTGGTGAGGCCTAATTTGGAGTATTCTGTACAAAAGTAGAGAAAACTTACAAGGATGTTGCCAGGTCTGAGTTATAATGCAAGATTGAATCATTTTGGACTATTCCTTAGAATATAGAAGAATGAGAGGTGATTTGACAGAGATGTCAAGTCAAGTCAAGCCAAGTCAAGTTGCTTTTATTGTCATTTCAACCATAATTGCTGGTACAATACACAGTAAAAACAAAACAACATTCCTCCAGGACCATGGTGCTACATGAAACAACACAAAACTGCATTAGACTACCTGAAACAACACAAATCTACACTAGACTACGTGAAACAACACAAAACTACATTAGACTTACAGTGCAAGACAGTACAATAATTATTAAACAAGTCAATAGGCACAGTAAAGGGCAAATTACAATATAATAATAAATGATGTAAATGTAAACAATGTAAACAATGTTTTAGAAGGAATTGAGAAAGAAATGAGCAAAAATTGCAAAGAGAGTGGAGGTGTGTGTGTGTGTGTGTGTGTGTGTGTGTGTGTGTGTGTGTGTGTGTGTGTGTGTGTGTGTGTGTGTGTGTGTGTGTGTGTGTGTGTGTGCGTGTGTGCGTGCGTGCGTGCGTGTGTGCGTGTGTGTGTGTGTGTCTGTCGCTGGGCTGGTGTCAGACTAGTCTCTGGGAATTGAGAATTGAGGCTTGGGGGAAGAAACTGTTGCACAGTCTGGTCATGAGAGCCCGAATGCTTCGGTACCTTTTGCCAGATGGCAGGAGGGAGAAGAGTTTGTGTGAGGGGTGTGTGAGGTCCTTCATAATACAGTTTGCTTTGCGGATGCAGTGTGTGGTGTAAATGCCTGTAATGGCAAGAAGGGAGACCCCGATGATCTTCTCAGCTGGCCTCACTATCCGCTGCAGGGTCTTACGATCCGAGATGGTACAATTTCCGAACCAGGCAGTGATGCAGCTGCTCAGGATGCTCTCAATACAACCCCTGTAGAATGTGATGAGGATGGGGGGTGGGAGATGGACTTTCCTCAGCCTTTGCAGAAAGTAGAGATGCTGTTGGGCTTTTTTTGCTATGGAGCTGGTGTTGATGGACCAGGTGAGATTCTCCACCAGATGAACATCAAGAAATTTGGTGCTTTTAACGATCTCTACGAAGGAGTCATTGACGTTCAGCAGAGAGTGGTTGCTCCATGCTTTCCTCAAGTCAACAGCCATCTCTTCAGTTCTGTTCACATTCAGATAGAAAACTATGAGGGGTAGAGACAGGGTAAATGCAAGCAGGCTTTTTCTACTGATGTTGGGTGGGACTATAACCAGAGGTCAAGTGTTAAGGGTGAAAAGTGGAAAATTTAAGAGAACATAGGAGAACCTTCTTCACTCAGAGGATCGTGAGAGTGTGGAATGAGCTGCCAGCACAAGTGGTGCACGCGAGCTTGGTTTCAATGTTTGAGATAAGTTTGGATAGGTACATGGATGGTATAGGTATGAAGGACTATGGTCCCAGTGCAGGTCAATGGGAGTAGACAGTTTCAATGGTTTCGGCATGGACTAGATGGGCTAAAGGGTCTGTTTCTGTGCTGTACTTCTCTGTAACTCTATGACTCTCAAGTTTTGTTAAACCACAATGTGTGGCTGCTAAGAGATGTGCTTTGCAAAGTGAAGTGGTGACTTCTTATCTGATTTAGTCAAATGTAAGACAATAAGGTCATGTCACTTAGCAGATCAGATGGATATTTGTGTACTTAGAGAGTCATCCGTCACAGCCATAACGGTGTGCCTTTGGGATCTTTGTTTCTAGAAGCTTTAGGGCCATCTGTGTAATTAACTTTGTCCCAGCAAAAGTACAGTATCTGGAAAACATAACATACAGATGACGTTATCTAGTAGAAAATAGTATAAATATTAGAATACATCTGGGATTATTAGCAATGGCAGAAAAAGCTAGATTTCATTCCTCAGCCTTTGCTTTTTGCGGCAAATGACTTGTTTGGCTGCAACTCATTAGTATGTTCATTTAGTTCATAAGAATTGTAGCTGTCATTTGGAAATCATTGGTGGTCTACAAATATTTTGGAATTCAGAAATCTTTTAAAAAAATCAGAAATCCTCTATGAGTTTTAAATGTGTGGTTAGGAACTATTTTAATCTAATTCATAAGCTGGTAGGGAGTGAGGAGCCACCACTCAAGTAGTATTGGCAATCACGTGGGTATTGGCAACTAAACCTTGCTGCAAACTGGACAAAGAAGTAAGCTTCTTCTGGCTCTAGAGGCACTGTTCATGTTGATCTGAACAAGCATCACTTCCTGTTCGTAAGCTGTTTTTTACTTCATTTCCTGTGCATACTAATTTGGATTTTGACTTGAAGAAAACATGGTAGAAAGGCATTCATCTCTATCCATCTTTATTTGCCCTTGAATCCATAATATCTGTGAGACTTAAGCTTTCTTAATATTGGTGAGAATTTAGTAGATGTACTTTGATGAGAGTATTATGTTCATCATTCATTGCTATTAAGCTATCGTTGCACCATGAATTCACACAAATCCACTGCATAGCTGTAGAATGTTGAATGTGTGTGTTACCTTGTTTAATACTCATTGTGAGAATAACCGATAATATTAGTACATTTAGATGCACAATGATTCTATATTGAATCCAATGTGTGTTTTACTTAACTTTCTTCAATTTCACAACGTTTTCTCATTAAAAGCATGAAGAAAGCTTCCAGCTTGGGTGATTTTTGAAAAGGTGTTTAACTTTCTGCCTAGCTTTATACACGGTGTACTGTGTGGACAGTAGAAAGCTAGTCCTTGAACAGTAGGTGCATGCAGTATAGCATTCCAGGGAGGAATCTCTCCCTGTAACTAAAGTCCTCCAATCAAAGCAATGTCCTACTGAATCTCCTCTCTGCTCTGTCCAATGCAACTACATTATTTTCGGTGTGTTTTCAGTGGCCCCATATCTAAGAAAGGATGTCCTGGCATTGGAGAGGTTCCAGAGGAGTATCACGAGAATGATTCTGGGAATGAAAGGGTTAACATGTGATGATTGTTCGGTGGCTCTGGGCCTGTAATTACTGAAGTTTAGATGAGTGAGGGGGAATCTCATTGAAACCCACCGAATATTGACAGGCTTAGACGCAGAAGAAATGGAGAAGATATTTTCAGTAACAGTAGAGTTTAGGGTCAGAGAGCACAGACTCAGATAGAAGGACACCCTTTTAGAACAGAGAGGAGGAGAAATTTTTTGAGCTGGAAGGCGATGGGTCGCTGGAATTCATTGCTACAGATGGCTGTGAAGGCAAGTCATTGGGTAAATTTAAAGCAAAGTTGAATAGGTTATTGGTTCGTAAAGCTGTCAAAGGTTATATGGAGAAGGAAGAGGAATGGAGTTGAGAGGAAAATTAAATCAGCCATGATCGAATGATGAAACAGACTGCAAATGGCTTAGTGGCTTAATACTGCTCCTGTGTCACATGGTGATATATGTTCGTATGCACTAGAACTGTACACAATGCTCAAAGTGTAATCTAATCAGTGTATCATAAAGTTGCAATCTAACAGCCTGACATTTATTTTCTATGCTCCATGTCATGAAACAGGAAAGACTTTGTCATGGCCTGTCTTTTCTAGAGCCATTAAACCCTCATCATAGCTGTTTAATCTTGTCAAGTTTATTTTGACGAGCACGGGCTTTCAGCTTTCAGTGATTATTTGAAGCAGAATTCCAATTAGCACTGATTGCAGAGTCCTTGTGTGTTCCGAGAATGATTCATCTCATGGTGTTGTTTGGTCAAGCCACAGATATAATGTTGGAATTCCTATGAATAAACTCTTGTTTTTATCTCAACACAGGAGTCTGACATTTCTCTACACCTGGGTTCCAGTTGTCTGTCAACACACACCTTGACAGAAGAACTCCATGTCATAAATGGACCCAACGGAGGTTCAACAGCAGCTAGGACATCAGCTGGAGAAAAGGGTGCCTGCTATTATCAGTCTTGTCCGAAGGCTATGTTGCGAGTTCCTTAACTCCATTTTCTGAGCATTCGTAGTCGATGTTCAAGGTCATCAATGTTTCCTGAGTCTCTGATGGACATCAGATCGCCAGCAGGTGGTAAGAGTGAGCTCCCTCACTTCTTCCCCTCTGACCCTCAACACAGGTGCCCCTCAGGGCTGGGTACAAAGCCCCTGATTTGTTGCCACCCACAGCTCCAATCTGTTATTTAAATTTACTGACGACACTACACTGATTGGCCTAATCTCAAATAATAATGAGGCAGCCTACAGAGAAGAAGTCATCACTCCGACACAGTGGTGTCAAGAAAACAACCTCTCCCTCAATGTTGCAAAAACAAAGGAGCCGGTTGTGAACTACAGGAGGAATGGAGACAGGCTAACCCCTATTGACCTCAATGGATCTGGGGTTGACAGGGTGAACAGCTTTAATTTCCTCAGCATAAAATCACCAAGGATCTCACGTGGTCTGTACATGCTGACTGTGTGGTCAAAAAAGCAGAGCAGTGCCTCTTTCACCTCAAATGGCCCAAGAAATTTGGTGTGAGCCCCCAAATCCTAAGAAATTTCTATAGGGGCACAACTGAGAGCAACTTGACTGGTTGCATCCCTGCCTGGTATGGGAACTGTACTCCCCTCAATCGCGTGTCACTGTAGAGAGTGGTGCGGACAGCCCAGTGCATCTGTAGATGTGAACTTTCCACAATTCAGGACATTTACAAAGACAGGTGTGTAAAAAATGCCTGAAGGATCATTGGGGACCCGAGTCACCCCAACCACAAACTGTTCCAGCTGCTACCATCTGGGAAATGGTACCACAGCATAAAAGCCAGGACCAACAGGCTCCAGGGTAGTTTCTTCTGCCAGGCCATCAGACTGCTTAACTCATGCTGACACAACTGTATTTCTATGTTATATTAACTACCCTTTTGTACATAATATTTATTATTATTTACTATAAATTGCACATTTCACACTTAGATGGAGACTTAATGCAAAATTTTTTTACTTCTCATGTATATGAAGAATGTAAGTAATAAAGTCAATTCAAATTCAACATTCAGGTTTCCGAGGATTATTCTAGGCTTCTGAGGACTATTCCATGTTTCTAAGAACTATTCCTTGTTCCTGAGTTTGATGCTATGTTTTCAAGTCTGGTACTATGTTTCCAAGTTTGATTCTATGTTTCTGAGTTAAAAACAATGTCCCCGGGCTGTCCAGACCTGTTTCAAGAGTATCGGGTCTGTTTCACATTTACCAGCCTGCATCGAGGGCATTGTGTCTATCTCCAACTTACCAGCCCTGTCCTGAGTTCCCCAGGATTCCCTGAGCCATCAGGTGTCAGCCTGTCATGAGTCATGTTATCTGGAGTTGTTCAGCCCTTGCGCTTTTCTGTTTAATCTTGTCAAGTTTATCATGACTGGCATGGGTTTTCAGCCTTCAGAGAATATTTAAAGCAGACTCCCAATCGGCGGGGTCCTTGTGTGTGTTTCGAGAATGATCTGGCTCTTTGTTTCTGTCTCAGCGTGGGAAATCTATCATTTCTCCACAGGTAGGCTCAGAATTCTGTCAGCAGTAACCATGACAGCCTTATTTCTCTCTTCCCACAGACAGAGGAATGTGAATCTGAGCCCCAAGGTCAGTGAATGACTAAGATTTCTCAGAGTTATGCCAGAAAACTAGATTGCGTTTTTTAACTCTAACAACTCTGTGTGTTTTCAACTGATATGTTGAATAAAGAAAATCAAAACCAAGGTCTAGTCGAAGTTAATCTTTACTGAATTAGTTGGTTAATGATTAATAAGTTCACAATTAGTTTCTGTTTGAACTTACCATTTCTTATACTTAATTGCAAGACTCACTACTTGGGCTTTCACACCACCCATGTGACTCCAATGTGGGTAATGGCCTTCTCCAAATTCCAGACTCAGGACTCTCCTCATTGTTCTCAAGTTATTTCTCATGCTGTATCTGACAGCCCTTTTTTTAATACCTTTTTTCTTTCCAATCTTCTAAAGTCTTTCTTTCTTCTTGCACCTTCCCAGGATCCTCATTCTCTGAAGATGCCATTCTTTCAGGCACTGGACAAACAAGACACTTCTGTTGTTTCATCTCTTCAACTGCTTAACTTAGTGCTGGGCCCCCATGAGGTTGTCACAGTATGAACCCAACTGCAGCAGTTTCCAGGGTTTAGACTCACCGGAATATGGAGAGCTGGCGCCGCCCCTTTAAAGATTCAGGCCTACCGTGCGGCCATGTTTTGGCACCAGGATTTTAATATTTAAAAAGCACCCGAACTGAGGTTTGGTGTTCAATTGTCAGCTCTACTTTGGATTCTCGTCTTGCGTCTATAGTTCAGAATCCTGTTGTCGTCTCAGTCTCATATTGTGCCTTGATTCTAGTCTCAGATACTCCAACAGTTGGGTCCTAACAATTTTTGCCCAGGTCTCTTGTCACAGTATGTCTGAGCCTAACATGGACCCAGTGGAGGAATGGAGCTTCTCATCAGCTGCGGCTAGCGACAGTGAGGAAATTTCCAGACAGAGCCTGGAAATACACGACCACCGGGTCATCAAGCACCAAATATCGCAAGGGGGAAGCCAGAGTTGCTTAGTTGAAGCTGTTGATCATTCTTGTGACCCCGGAGAGATTTGGTGCTGGCACTGGCTCTTGCTGCGGCTTCCTCGTTCAGTGTTCGTTGGTGCTTGAGCTCCTGTCATTCTGATTCCCTGTGGGGTGTGGAAAGGTGGCCTTCATGATCTCCCTATTGACCAGGAGAGCCCTGGTCTGAGCCACCACACACTGAGAATGGGGGTTGGAGATCTGCTCTGATTCGGAAGAATTCATAAATGCCATGAAGAGGGTGTTCCATCATCCTATCAGAGCAAACAGGACCTGAGGCCGTCTGATGAAGATGCGTCAGAGTAGATGACCACGCTATTGAGTTTAGGATTTTGGGCGAGGTGTGTGGATGTAATGGGGAGATCTTGGCCTCTCTGTACCTCTGTGGATACCTAGGCAAATTATAGGATGTCCTTGCTTTGGGAGAGCCAATAGAGGACTTAGAAGCTCTGATTGGTCTGTCCGTCTGCCTCATTAATAGCCTGGCAGTGCACAAATGAGACTATCTCAAGAGGTCGAGAGGGTTAGGCCAGTCCCTGCATCAACGCATCACAGTTCCACTGCCTGACCTCAGATAATGACCAGCCCATCTCCTGCACAAGATCCTGTCGAGCCAGTGCAAATCGGTCGCACAAGAATCTTCACCTATGTGAGGTCCCGGCATCGGAGTCAAGGTTGTTTCCATCACTATGGGCCGAATATCCAAAGCTGCAGCCACTGGGCGGACTGCTAACACCGTCTGGTGTCCGGAGAACAGTGATGGTAGCAGCCATTAATCCCACCCCTATTGATTATGGGGTCATGTTGAAGGTGGAAAACTCCTGGGGAAAGAACTGGCAAGAGGTAAATGCCTTTGTGGACTCTGGGGCAGCTGGTAATGTCCTGGACTTGGGAACAGCCCATCGGCTCAGATTCCCTCTGCAGGAATGGAGCCAGCATTTGACTGCAATTGCCCTGGATGGTCAGCCTCTTGGGTCCAGGCCAACTCAGACATCAGTTTTGCAAATGAGGATAGGGGAATATGCGGAAGATATTTGTTTTCATCGGTTCTCCTCACATACCCGTCATCCTGTCCAATCATAACCCTTTCATGAACCGGGAAGTGGGCAAAGTACTGGAGAGTTTAACATCGGTAGCTGAGCGAAGGGCGCTGAGTAGGCTACGGTCAATTATGGATAACTCTGAACATCCTCTACATAGCACCATCCAGAGACAGAGAAGCAGTTTCAGCGACAGGTTACTATCGATGCAATGCTCCTCAGACAGGATGAAGAGGTCAATACTCCCCAATGCCATTAGGCTTTACAATTCTACCGCCAGGACTTAAGAACTTTTTAAAAGCTATTATTAATGCTTTTTGAGATAGTGATTAGATGCATATCATATTTTTTTACTGAGTTATGTATTGTATGTAATTAGTTTTGCTACAACAAGTGTATGGGACATTGGAAAAAAGTTGAATTTCCCCATGGGGATGAATAAAGTATCTATCTATCTATCTACATGGTCAAGCTTTTGCAAGACAGAATGTTTACGGTTTGGTGTTCCGACCCCCTGACTCTGCTGAAACTGGTGGCAGAAGAGCAGGCAGACTTTTGTTCAGGATAATTTAAAGCCTTCGGGAGGCACGGTTCTGCATCCGAAGCGAGCAAACCAGCTTCAGTCAAGAGGACCATACAAGGCTGACCCCATCTCATCGGTGGTGTGACTGCCAAGGAGGTGCCAAAGAATCCCGGAGCCTGAGCAGCCAAGCCTGAGGGAACCAATCGCCAGGTCCCACTCAGAAAGAGGCTCCAAGGCGCAGAGCCATCGAGCGTAATCCCAGGAGGACAAAACTATTTGTAACACCTCATTGCCATCGCTTGAGAAAATGGATGAGGGTTTGGACTATGTTTCAACTGAAGACTTTAATGGATCTATGGAGGAATTGCTGAATTACCCCTGCTACCTGCAGTCATCTTCGGAGGAATGTTTTGGGGTAGGTGTAATACCCAACCTGGTCAAATTCCCTTCAATCAGCAAGGATTGGGAAGACATCTTTAACAAGGGAAAGGCCTCGTGTCTTCCACCACACTGACCCTCCGACTGTGCAATAGATCTACTGCCTGGTACGTCCTCTGTGGGGTTGATTATGCGCACACTCAGGCCCGGAGAGAAGCACTATGGAGAATTACATAAAGGAGGCTGTTGCTATGGGATTCATTCAGCCCTCCACCTCACCAGCCAGTGCAGGCCTCTTCTTTGTGCAGAGAAAGGATGGAAACCTGCGGCTTTGCGTTGATCACAGAGGCCTGAACTGCAAAACAGCCAAGACTCGTTACGCATTTCTGCTCATGAACACTGCCTTCGAGATCTCCAAGGAGTAAGATGATCCTCGAAGCTGGGCTTTCAGAATAGTAATGTGGGCCTTAATGCAACGCGGTCCGCATAAAAGAGGGTGACGAGTGGAAGACTGCATTCAACACACCAGCGGGGCACTATGAGTACCTGGTTATGCCCTTCACCCCTGCTAATGCCCAGTAGTTTTCCACACCTTTATATTTTACATTTTAAAATCTTTTTTATTAATTATTATTGAATATCAACAAAAAAAGATACATTAAGCCAATATGTTATTATGTACAATAAATAATTAAATAAGCAAATAACTGATTAACAAAGCTAAGCAACATATCAATAATAATAAGAAAAAAATAAAGCATTGAGAATATTTTTTTGAAAGAAAAAAGGGAAAAAAACAGGTCTCCCTCCCCTACAGCCCACTCCTGATGGCCCTACTGCTCGGAGAGACAATAATGGTAGTCATGGATGAAAGCCAGATCCAAGATATCCCTTTCAGGAACCAAGTACCGTGCTCCGGTCCAAATCCTCCGCAGTCCACGAGGAACTGCCATTTGTTAGTTTCCTTGTGCAGGGAGAGGGCAATTGGGAGGCTGATTCTTTTTTGCATTTTGTGTGGGGGAGGGGGTTTGGTGGTTGATGTTCTTGTTGTGCTGTTGTTCTTTTTTTTGTTTTTTTTCAGTTAGTAGGGTTTTTTTAGTTACCGTAGATTTCGCACTACAGAGCGCACCTGATTAAAAGCCGCTGGCTCTAATTTTAGAAAGAAAATCAATTTTGTACTTGTACAGGCCGCACCGGATTTTCGGCCGCAGGTGTCCCACGTTGTAATATGAGATATTTACACAGAAAGATATTACACGTGAGGATTTTTTAACTTTTAATTAAATCCATATGGTAACAAACAAATACATATTGCAAATGCTTTTTTTCGAACCGTGCCTGTAATACGGCTACTTTTAAATATACATACGTATCGGTAACACACACATTACGTTGCATATACATTCCAATATCTCCTAGCGACTGGTAAAAATATATATACTGCAGCCTACCAGGAAAAGTTATTGATCGCCTTTAAATTAAAAGCAGCATTTTGGCTCCGCCGCTCCCCCCTTCCCATTTATCGCAAACCGGTATTTCCCACAAGACGCGGCGAAACCGGATGTGACGTCTAGCATTCCGGGCTGTAGTACAGAAAACATACTAACAAATGAATTACTAAGCGAAAATATTATAAACTAAATAACTGCCATAAAGGCAGCACAATGCTTTTCTTCGAGTGTTTTCCATGTTGATGAGGGTGAGTACAAATGACTGATTTACAATAATTTAATTGTGAAAGTGCGCTTGATTTATCGTACAATTTCATTGGACCTCTGTGAACTACTCATCAATTTTATTGGTCTACTGTTACGAGGCAAAATGTTTTTGGCGGCATGAAAAAAAAACATGCATTAGCCGCACCGTAGTAAAGGCCGCAGTGTTCAAAGCTGATCAAAATGTGGGAAAAAAGTAGCGGCTTAAAATCCGGAATCTACGGTAGTTAGTAGGGGTTCTTTTTTTTCTATCTTTTTTCTTAAAAAAAGAGGAAAAAAACACACACCTTTATAAATGATGTGTTCCGGATGCTCTCAATAAGTATGCCTTTGTTTACTTGGATGACATCCTATTTTTCTCGAAGTCCACAGACAAGCATATCTCCCACATCACAAATATCTTATAGAGGCTTCTCTTTAGAATCTTAAAGATATATCTTTATCCTAAATATCTTCAAGATCACAGACCTCAGGTAAAGCTGAAGAAATCCGAATTTCAGGTAGCCACCGTTTCATTTTTAGGTTTTATCATCTCTAATGACAATCACGAGAGGGACCCTACTCAGACACAGGCAGTTAGAGATTAGCCACAGACATCCAATGTGAAACAAGTCCAACGATTCCTGGGATTTGTCAGCTTTTACAGTAAATTCATCATGAACTTCTGGTCAAGCTGGTGTTTGTGTACAATGCTCCCATTGTCAACATTTTCTGGATAGGACACAAAACTATTTATTACACTCCTTTTACATCTGCTTTTCATCTTGCATGTGTTCCTGGAACATGGGATTTGCAGTTTGGAAATCCAGTGCTTTGCTATCTCTGAGAGGATTCCAGGAGGCAGATCCTCGAGATGAAAAGGCTGTGCGGGGTGGGGGGGGGCGGGATGTGAGCCAATGTTTGACTCTATTTCACTGATTAAAGCTTCTATTGTTCATCAATTAAAGCGAAGAGAGATATTGAAAGGTGAGTGTCAGCTGCCTGCCCTCTGATCACTGGTGGGATTGCTCTGCTGCTAGAAAAGGGGACCTTTGTGGCTTGCCGCTGTACCCGGATGATGTTACTGAAAGGTTTTGCATTTTGGATATGGATTTGGACTGTGGACTTTTTCACAGTCTTATAGTTCTTTATATTCTGTGTTTTTTGCCCGTTCCCCTTCAATTTTTGTGTGTGTCAATGTTCTTGTGGCATTTTTGTGCATGTGGAGCCTGGTCAGGGGAGGGTCGATGTTCCTGTATTTTTTTTGTTAGTTTCTTTGTGCAGGGAGAGGGCAATTGGGAGGCTGATTCTTTTTTTGCATTTTGTGTGGGAGAGGGGGTTTGGTGGTTGATGTTCTTGTGCTTTTGCTCTTTTTTTTGTGCAGGGAGAGGGGCATTTTGGGGCCGATGTTCTTGTTGTGTTTCGTACGGAGGAGGGGGATTTGGGGGTTGGTGATCACGTTGCCATTCTTTTTTTTTTGGTTTTGTGGCTATCTGGAGCTTAGCAGCAAGGGCAAGACTTTTGGCTGTCTACCCAGGATTTGTCTCTCTAGGTGGAATCTAGTTAACTGACACCCGAGTCCATTGAACCCTTCAAGGTTCTCAACAAAGCAAACCCAATGGTTTACACCTTAAAGCTCCCTAAGACCCATAAGGTCAATCCCACCTTCCATATTTCCAAATTAAAATCTGTGACTACCAGTGCATTTGCCCCTACACCATCAGCCCTGCCTCCACCCAGTTTTGTTGATGGGGTACAGGTTTTCACCAGAAAAAGAATTCCAGATGCATGAACTGTTCAAGGTGTTTGGCAGTTCCTCGTGGACTGCGGAGGATTTGGACCGGAGAACGGTGCTTGGTTCCTGAAAGGGATATCTTGGATCTGGCTCTCATCCATGACTACCATTATTGTCTCTCCGAGCAGCAGGGCCATCGGGGGACCTGTTACAATATGTACCCAACCAAGTCAGCTCCCGAGGTTCAATATAGAACCATAGAAACATAGAAAACCCACAGCACAATACAGGCCCTTTGATCCACAAAGCTGTGTTGAACATGTCCTTACGTTAGAACTACCTAGAGTTAACTATAGCCCTCTACTTTTCTAAGCTCCATGTACCCATTCAGGAGTCTCTTAAAAGACCCCGAGTCATTTATTTAACTTTATTGAATTTCTACTTTAAATAAGTTGTTTGTAACTATTTTCTAGTTAAAGTCAAAGGTTGATAACTACATTACAATTTAACAAAAGGTAAAATTTATTCTCTATGGTATATCGCGGCATGTGATGACATCACTTCTGGTTTCGCAGCGTCCTGTCGGTAACTTCTGGTTCGTAGAAAACAAAGGAAGCGAGGCTCACACATGCAGCATGATTGTGAAAGACTCCATTTCCATCCACAAAAAACATTATAGAGGCAATGCATACGTTCATATAACAGTAAACATGTTGAAGTAAATATATTAACACTGATTCTGTCAAAAGAAATAACGGTTGATGAGTTTTCATTTACAAGTATTTACAATGCAAATGTGGTGTTGAGAATGAAATAGACACTGAAAATGTTTTGAGCAGATGCTGGAAATTCAAACAACAACACACACAAAATGCTGGTGGAACACAGCAGGCCAGGCAGCATCTATAGGGAGAAGCGCTGTCGACGTTTTGGGCCGAGACCCTTCGTCAGGACTATCTTCGGTTAGTCCTGACAAAGGGTCTTGGCCCGAAACGTCGACAGCGCTTCTCCCTATAGATGCTGCCTGGTCTGCTGGGTTCCACCAGCATTTTGTGTGTGCTGAATATGTTTTGTATTATTTTATGAACAGTTTTCACCATATGATGTTAATGTGGAAGAGTGAACAGTAAACGGTCAGCTTTACTGTGACTCTGTCTTCATTGGCTTCAGTTTAACTTGGCGTTTAGTCAGAGTTTCAACACACTACTGTTATGGTCCGGTCCGAAGCCCGCTTTCCGGGTCTTGATCCGGTCCGCGGACTGCGGTCTCTGGGTCTTGTAGCCGTCCCTCCTTTCACGCTTAAGCCCAAATAGGATCACCTTGGCTAAAGGAGGTGCACCTGAGACCTATCGGCTGGCAGGTGTATATATAGGGGCTCTGGAACTGAATCTAGTTGGGGGTTGTCCTGTTCCTCTGTTTGTCTTGTACCTGCTGTTCTGTCTGGTTTGCCTTGTTTGCCCTGTTGTGCTGTTGTGCTGTTGTGCTGTTGTGACCCTGGACTTGGAGTGCCCACTGTTAATCATCTAGTTCTGTAAGTCTGTTCTTGTAGTCACCCTGGACCCAGCTCCCTTCTGATCCCTTGCCTTTGTTGGGTAAGTAGGCCAGACTGCCGTGGCCCAGTGGTGGACTCTGACCCTTTCCTAACCCTCCCTTCTGATGGGTTGTGCCCTGCAACCTGCCCAGGTGCTCTGTGTCTTGCCCATGCCCCTGTGTTCCTGCCTGGAAGGCCGGGCCCTGCCCAGAAATAATGCGGCCTGCCCAGGGGGCTATCCTCCCAGCATTCCTTGTCCCATAGACCCATCCTTTTGCCATGAACTCTCTGAACCCCAGGATCACTGTTGCATGCCATGGTCTCCCCATCTTGTTCTATCCTTTAGTTGTTCCTGTCCTGCCCCTAGTACTTCAGTGCCTGCGTCCTGCATTTGGGTTCAGTCTCCACGTCCCCTTGTGACAACTACAGTGAAAGGGCATAATCATTAGATGTTTCGACAAGTGGTACGACTGCTTCATGATCAAGCACCAAGTTGTCTGCATTCAGCGCCATGAGCAGTAGCACGTCAGCAAGTGTGGCTGCACTCGCAAGAGCTAAAGCAGAAGCTGCCAAGGTGTGAGTGTCTGATGCACCATCAATAACTCACTCTGAGACGTAAGAAGCGAGATATCGGCTTTTATTGACTGGAAGAATGAACAACACTACATCCTGAAGAATGAGGCCGGGCTCAGGCCTCAATCGCCTTTATACAGGGGTCTGTGGGAGGAGCCACAGGAGCAGTCCAGACAGGTATATGTAGTTCACCACATTGTCATACGCTAACCAAGAAGCAAAACTGAAAATGGAAGAGGCTGCCAGAGAAGCGGGTAGTATCACAAGAGATGCACAAAACCAGTTGGGAAAAGCAAGGATAGATGCAGAGTTAGAAGTGCAGATGCTACAACAAGAATCTGATGCAGCTGTGGTGGAAACATAAGTGTTGGAAAACGCTGAAGAAATGCATGTTCTGGATGAAACTGGAAAATCTATATCAGAAAAGGTCAAATTGGAATGCACCAGCGAATGTATCCAATCTCAAATTGACCTGTGGATTCGTTCTCCCTCTCCGTACTTGCCTGTTGGCATCGTATCTCATGTGAAATCACAGGGAAGCTTTGTTGCATCGCGTCCACCTGGGGAAGACGCCTCACAACTGCAATCTGGCAACAAACTCAAGTATGAAAGGGCTGACTACAAGTACTTCCCGACACTAAACTTACCAGATCCGGCGAGAGCAGAGACAAAGGCTGAAGTCAGAACATCAAATCCCATCATGGACATACACGCTCAGTCATATTCCCCCCCCCCCCCACCCCCAACCTATTCCTCCAGCTAGCACACCACCTGCAGCAGAACCCTTGGCACAGTATTTAGCACAACAAGACCGTGTCAGTTCAGGGCTGTACGATAAGCCTGAAAATTGCTGTGCATTGTACTCCTCATTCACCAGTGCAGCCGGCAGAGTCCAGCTCACAGCAACCCTAGAGTTGGACCTTATGACTAAATGGCTGGGAAAGGAATCAAGCGAACAGGTGAAACGCATACCCTCAGTGTACGTCAACAACCCCAATCTCGCCTTACGCATAGCAGGAGTGCTATGCGGCCCCTGAAATTATTGAAAGGACACTATTTCAATGGCTGGACAATTTTCCTAGGGTGTCAGCCAAGGACCACACTAAATTATGAGAACTTGGAGATTTACTCATGGAGACTGAAGGTGTTAAAGGAGACGGCTATTTAACTGGCCTGTCGTATCGGGATACTTCAGGCGGAATTGGAACAATTGTGGACAAACTTCCATTTGGGCTGCAGGAAAAGTAGGTGCCTATTGGCTCACGGTACAAAGAAGAGAACGGTGGTCGATTCCCTCCTTTTGAGTATTTTAGTAGGTTTGTGTGCAATGAGGCAAAGAAGCAAAACAACCCAAGCTTCAGGAATCAAGGTAGCACCACAACTCACACAAAGCCAGTCAAATCCATTTTGAACAATTTTGACATCAATAAACCCATCTCAGTGCACAAAATTGGTCTCCACAACCAAAAATGACCCTAGCAAGAATTGTCCATTGCACAACAAACTCCACCCCCTCAAAAAATGCAGAATGTTTAGAAACAAATCCTTTGACGAAAGAAAGGCCCTTCTCAAGGAAACAAGAATGTTTTAAGTGCTGTCCCTCTACCTCCCACCTTGCTAAAGAGTGTATGTCCCCCATAAAGTACTCGGAATGCAACAGTATTAATCATGATGGGACCATGCATCCTGACCCTTCACTGCAAACTGCCAAATCTCCTTCACTCTCACAAGAGAACGGTGGGGAGGGAGAAGATCACTCCGATACAGCTATCGTCAGCTTGACCTGCACAGAGATTTACAGTCCAAGTCAATCGAGCCGTTCGTGCTCAAAGATCTGCCTCACTATGGGATACCCTAAGGGAGCCAAAGACAAGGCCTTCAAAGCCTATGTAATTCTGGACAAATAGAGCATCTGCTCACTAGCCAGACCAGAGTTCTTCGAGTTGTTCAGCGTAGAGAGTAATCTATTCCCATACTACCTCAGAACTTGCTCTGGCATCACAGAAATATTTGCCAGGAAGGCAGAAGGCTTCCAGCTCGAGTCACTGGATGGCAAAGTTGTCATCTGTCTCCCTCCGCTCTCAGAATGCAATGAGATCTTGAATAACTGATCCTAGATTCCGATGCCAAGCGCATTGCTACACCAGCCACGTCTCCACCACATTGCCAAGCACATCCCAGAACTGGATCCAGAAGCAAAAATACTCCTGTTACTTGGAAGAGACGTTGGAAGAGGTGCACAAAGTCAGGCAGTAGGTCAATGGACCATACGACGCCCCCTTCGCCCAACATCTGGCTCTGGGTTGGGTGGTGATAGGGGAGGTGCGTCTTGGCAACGTACACAAACTGACAGTTAACACACTCGACTAACGTGCTAGAGAGTGGCCGCCATTCAATTTTTCAGCCCTGCACAAGCTTTATGTGTATCAAGAAAGCAAAACAAAACTTTAACAAGCATAGTAAAGTAACTGAGAAGACAATGGGACAGTCAGTCTTTGACCAAACTGAGCACGATAATAAACTTGCTCCATCAGTGGAAGACACCATCTTCTTAAAAATAATGACACAAAGGTCTTTAGAGATGAAGCAATCGATTTGCTCCAACGAACACAGGCCTCACTTGCCGAGTCAAACCTTTGCTTACACAAGTTTGCATCAGACTGTCAGGCAGTCATGGAGGCCTTCCCACCTGATGACAGCACTCCAGGACCTCGATCTAGGTGGAGAAACCATACCCACACAAAGGAGTTTGGGTCTCCTTTGGGAGATCACGACCGACACATTCACGTTCTGCGTGCTGACCACGAACAAACCATTCACCCGCCGTGGAGCTCTCTCCACTGTCAACAGTGTTTCCGAGCCGCCGGGTCTACTGGCACCAGTTACGATCCGGGGAAGAGCCCCTCCTCAGGGAACTTACTCCGAGCTCTCCGACTGGGACACTCCTTTACCAGAAGACAAGCTAAGCAGATGGGAGGCTTGGACAGATTCACTTCAAGACCTAAAACAGCTGCATGTCCCACGTAGGTACACTGCGACCTCACTCACCAAGGCTGCGCACAGAGAATTGTGTGTGTTCTTGGATGCACCAACCAAGGCCATCGGTACTATGGCTTACCTGAAAGTAATTCGGAAAGATGGTCAAATTGAAGTAGGATTTGTAACGGGTAAGGCAAAACTAGCGCCTCAGTCCAAGCCTACAATTCCAAGGCTTGAACTGTGCGCAGCCGTCCCAGCTGTGGAAATGGCAGATCTTATCCAGGTTGAGCTAGACCTAGAGCTGGATGCCACCAAGTTCTACACAGACAGCAAAGTAGTGCTCAGCTATATCTATAACAAATCAAAATGTTTCTATTGTACGTTCACAATAGAGTCCAACGCATCCGCATGTCCTCAACGCCCGAACAATGGCGGTATGTACGTACAGAGGAAAACCCTGCAGACCATGCATTGAGATCTTTACCTGCATCCCGTTTGGCGCAGACTTCCTGGTTCACCGGACCCTCCTTCCTGCATCAGCCCCCAGCAGAAAAAATATAAATGAGTGAGACACTTGAGCTGATCAAGAAATCTGGCCGCAAATACAAACCTGTGTCACCTACCTGGAAGAGCCAATATGTACCACTGACCGTTTTCAGCAGTTCTCCACCTGAACTCCTTAGTGAGAGGAATTGCGTTCCTCATCCACATCGCCAGATCCCACAAACACTCACCCCAAAATAGCGAATGCAAAGGCTGGCACAAATGTGGCTCACCTCGCACTCCGGACAATTGGCCCAGGCAAAGGACGTCATCCTTAAAGCAACTCAAAGAGCAGCCTTTGCAAGGGAGTTTTCAGCCCTCCAAGCTAATAAACCAATACCAAAAGACAGCCCTTTGAGGAAACTCAGCCCGATCCTGGAGAACGATCTCATTTGCGTTGGAGGCCAATTAACACACTCTCACCTTCCAGCTGCAGAAAAGAGCCCAGTAATCCCTCCCAAAGACAGCCATGTGTCCTTACTGCTCACACGCCATCACCATGAACAGGTAAGGCATCAGGGCCGTCACCTGACGGAGCGAGAAATCAGGGCAGCGGGACTGTGGATCTTGGGAGGCAAAGCACTGATCAATTCAGTACTCCACAGATGTGTAACCTGCCGGAAACTGAGGGAAGCTGGAAGATCATCGTATGGCGGACCTCCCACCAGAACGCCTCAAAGCCTGCCCTCATTTTATGTATGTGGGGCTTGATGTATTTGGTCCCTGGACTGTCACTACTAGACACACCAGAGGAGGACAAGCCGAGAACAAACGGTAGGCCATCATGTTCAGCTGCACAAGTTTGGGAGCTGTGCACATTGAGGTCATCGAGTCTTTAGGTACATCCAGCTGTATTAACGCTCTCAGGTGCTTCTTTATATTAAGAAGCCCTGAAAAACAGTTAAGATCTGATTGCGGCACAAACTTTGTTGGAGCGTCCAAGGAGCTGGGGATGGACAAGACAGTGCAAAGGTACCTCAGTCAGCAGGGATGCAACTGGGAGTTTAACACACCACACGCCTCTCACATGGGAGGCTCTTAGGAACGGAAGCTTGGCATCTCCAGAAGAATTCTTGATTCAATGTTTCTGCAGCAAAGCACATGCCTGACCCACGAGGTATTGTGCACACTAATGGCAGAGGTCACAGCCATTATAAATACGCAAATACTACTACCTGTGTCTTCGGACCCGGAAAGCCCCTTCATATTCTCATCATCAATGCTCCTTACGCAGAAGGCAGGAGCTTCCCCTCCACCTGGGGACTTCTCGGACAAGGACTTGTACACGAAGCAATGGAGACAGGTTCAGGCTCAGGCAAATAAAATTGATACTGATCAGGTGTTGATCACCCGCCTTTCTTTTATTGTTTGGTGGTTCCCAACAATCCAGCATCTATATATATATATATATATATTTATACATCTTTCTCTTTCTCTCTTCCTCTCTGTCTCCCTCCATCTTTCTCTTTCTACTTCGCTCCTTCTAGCTGGCAAAATGCCCTCCTAGAACCAGTAAAGATACTAGACACCTTGTCTCTGTTTACATGACTGATCAAAAGGAAAATCAGTCCAGATTTTGACAGTAAAACCTTGATTGGTTTTGGAGAAAAATACTGAACAATCTTTGATTCCAACATATTGACATGAAATAACAATCAATGCTTTAGTTCATAAAATCAATGGGAAAGTGGAAAAAAATGTCAGACAGAAAAGGCTTTTACATTGTGGAATAACTAAATGTTTAATTTGAGATGGGGAAAATATCAATTAGAAGAAAACATAAGATATGGAAAAATGCAAGAATTCGCTGGAAAATAGATTGTACGCAGAGAGCTTAATTTAAAAAACAAGTCCACACCTGAAAAGTAAACTCCTCCCTTTAAAGGATCTACTTTTTTGACTGTTACATCTGGCAAATTATAGGGAAGCATTGAATATGTTTAGTTAAGAAATTAATATGACTAATTTCTGTCAAGTGAAGGATAGCTAAAGATGGGTGGGTTAGCTAGTTCAGGAATGTGGTAGGTTGGGTAGATGAGTTGTGTTGCAACAGCGACCTTCACACTCATCATTAGTAAGACTAAGGAAATTATTGTGCACGTCAGGAACTGAAGGTTGGGAAATCACATAACAGTCCTAATTGAGGAGTTAGCAGCTTCAAGTTCCTGGGTATCATCTCCTCTAAGGATCTACCCTGGGTCCAACATGTTAATGCAGTTACGAAGACGGCACACCAGTGGCTCTATTTGACTGGAGTTTGTGGAGATGTGGTATGTCAACAGAGACCAGCAAGTTTCTACAGATGTGTGGTGGAGATCTGCTTGCATCTCCAACTTGTATAGAGGCTCCAACGCATAGAATCACAAGAGGCTGCAAAGGATTATAGATTCGGCCAATTCCATCATTGGCACAACCCTCCTCACCACTGAGAACATCCTCAGGAGGCAGTGCCTGAAGAAGGTTGTGATCACCACTAAATATCCTCACCACCTCGGTCATGTAACAACAGGATTGTGAGGACCCACAGTAAAAATTTTAAGGACAGCTGCATTCCCTCCAACATCAAATTTCTGAATGGTCCATGAATCCATGAACACTCCTCGTTATTCTTCATTTGTACTGTATAATTATTTTGCAACTTATAGTAATTTTTTAATATCTTGCACTGTAATGCTGCAGGAAATGAACAAATCTCATAACACATGCGCTGTTTCCTCTACGCTGCGCAGATGCACAGCAACACAGTAACTGAAATGCTTCCCACGCACATAGCCTTTGATGACATGCAGTTGGAATTTTATTTTATGTAATGTTAATATAATTTTAAAATCATACTGATATATTTTTGAAATCTTTCTTAATGTAATTGTGAAATATCTGGTAATCAATGAATGTAATCCATAAACATTCTAAATAACATATGTTCCACAAGCTTTACTTTGAAACATTTTAGAGCTTCAACATATTTACATAGCCAGTGTTTCAAGTTGCAAGTTGCAAGTTGCAATAGAAGACAATAGTTTATTACTAATAAACTGCCGGTTTGCTGAACAGACTCACCACCCCACGCCGGCGGCAGAAGGGAATACCCCAGCTATGGACTTCCACGGCGCCGCCCGACTCAGCCTCGCAGACACAGCACACAACAATGAAGATTAAGAAGCATCTTTCATCTGGATGCAAAATTAATCTGGACAGTGTTTATAGACAATGGATTTGTAATAAATAAAGACAGCCGAGAAAAAGTTTATGAAACGTGAAAGATTTTCTTTGTTGTACTGTATTTCATTAAACCCTTCAATTAATAAATAAATTCAAAAGTATGTGATATTTGATTTTTCATTCTATATATTTGTAGTACGCATATTACAAAAAAAACATTTAAAGGGCTATGTAGTTTTCAGGCCGTGTAAATATTTTCTGCTCAGAGCAATTGTTGGTCCGCTCAGCTGTAAAAAAAATGAGAGCGAACAATGTCAAGTCAGTAAAAGTAAACTTGACTGATTTACTTGAGGAAAGGTTATTTGTTCTGTTGCCTGGAAACATTGAGGAAAGTTTGACTGTAGTGAGTTTACAGTGACAATATTGAATAAAAGAATAAATAAGACTAGAAAATGCTGTAAGCACCATCACATCAGGCAGCTACAAAGAATAAACAGAATGAATGTGTCAGATCTGCAATGTATTTAACACTGGTTGTGAATAACAGTAGTTATTTTGGGACTGTCATACTTTTAAGGATTTTATCTCATAAATATTTGCTCATTGGAGTGCAGTTTGTGTAAAGTACTAAAAGCTTTCTATGAAAACAATTGAATAAACTTTGAGCGTTTGTGTCCCACATAAATGAGACTTTACATTGCGGAGTGGATTTCACGAAGTTCAGAACGCAGTGAACACACAGATTGTATTTTACAATTTTTAAAATTATTTGTCAGTTCTGATTAATTTGAAATAATAACACTGTCCCTCTTGCTACACATACAATAATTTTCTACTCATGCTCAGTTTTAGACATCCATAGAACTTCTTTTCAGCTTGTGCCTGTGTAAAATATTATTAATTTTGAACCTGGGATGGATTCATCTTTGACACTGAGAACTTAACATTTCATTGAGAATACACTCAGTAGGTACACCCTGCTCATTAATGCAAATATCTAATCAGCCAATCATCTGGCAGCAGCTCAATGCACGAAAGCATGTAAACTTGGACAAGAGATTCAGTTGTTGTTCAAACCAAACATCAGAATGGGGAAGAAATGTGATTGTAGTGACTTTGACCATGAAATGATCGCTGCCGCTTGACTGAGTGCTTTCAGTATCTCTGAATCTAACGATCTCCTGGCCCTTTCATGCACAGCAGTCTCTAAAGTTTGCAGAGAATGGTGCAAAACACAAAATAAAACATCCAGCGGGTGACAGTCCTGTGTGTGAAAACACCTCGTTAATGAGGAATATCAAGGGAGAGCGGCCAGACTGGCTCAAGCTCACAGAAAGGTGACGGTGACTCTGATAACCACGCAGTACAACAGTGGAGTGCAGAAGAGCATCTTTAAACACACAACATAATGAACTTTGAAGTGGATGGGCCAGAGTAGCAGAAGACCATGAACATACACTCAGTGGCAATTTTATTAGGTGCAGGAGGTGACTGATAAAGCGGCCACAGACTGTACGTCGGACTTACAGGCGAATTTAGCGTTTTCCTTATCATTATCTTATATACTGATCTAAAGGTTTCATTGACCTTTCTTCTAACAATGTTTTGTTTAGGCAGAACAAAAGATGAGTTCATCCTTGATTTTGGTTTCCCACAAATTTGTTGGTCTCTGATACTCTGCTTACCTATTTATTGTTCTATGCCTAACCTGCTGAGTTCCTCCAACAGTTTGTTTTTGACCTAAAAGGTTAATTTTGTTATTCTCTCCACTAATGTTGCCCAAGCTGCTAAGTATTTGTAATATTTTCCTTTTCTATTTTAAAACCTCAATTTCCATCCAACCTTTTGAGCACCTGAGGAACTTGCTCTGTTCCTCTTGTTGTTCTGGTTGACATCAGCTGCCTCAGAACTTTCGTAGGCCCGTCTATGAGAAAACTGCTGGAACAAGAAGTAAATCCTGCTTTTGGCAGAAATTTCAAACTGTGGGATGTGCTAAGTGGTTTTGGCAACAGTTTCTAAGAGATCTTAAAAAGGTCACTGTCTAGTTTGCAGGATTCTACCCTAGTCTAAACAATATAGTTTTGATTAGTAAGGAAACTGTAAGGAATGTCCTGACAGGTTCTTCTGAAAGCTATCAGCAATTAAATCTAAAGTGAATTATTGTAGTGCAAACACGAGGAAATCTGCAGATGCTGGAAATTCAAACAACAACACACACAAAACGCTGGTAGAACACAGCAGGCTAGGCAGCATCTATAGGGAGAAGCGCTGTCGACGTTTCGGGCCGAGACCCTTCGTCAGGACCATCTTCGGTTAGTCCTGACGAAGGGTCTCGGCCCAAAACATCGACAGCACTTCTCCCTATAGATGCTGCCTAGCCTGCTGTGTTCTACCAGCATTTTGTGTGAATTATTGTAGTGTTGGTTCACCTCTAAACTAGTCTTGTGCTAGAATTAGGGTGTATTGGATTAAAATAATAGCAATAGACATACTGCTTATTTGCATTTATGAGAATAAGCACATAAAGTTCAATTCACATTTTGAAAAAAATGTGCTGCTATTTTAGCAACATATTTACATAGTGAGGAAATGAAAGTATCAATGTGGATGTGAGAACTTCAGACACAATTGATCTATAACCAGCTGAAGATGTGAAAAACAGTCGTGGTTTGAATGCTTATGAATGTATGTAAGAAAACACAAGCTCAGAAAATCTAAGGAACAATGATTAAAAATCCTTTGACAGATCTTTCTCCACTCCCTATAATTAATACACAATGAAATTGAATTGGCTGAAAATTTGAAGGAAAATTTGAGGACTCCAGTGGAGGTTAAATATGTGCAGATGAATGCACATTCACAAGGTAAAAGGGAGAGTAAGAAATAACACAAGTGATTAATCTCTCAGTCAGCAACAATTAATCTCTCACATCACAGAAATTCTGGATAAGTATTTATCCAGAATCTTTGCAACTAACAATGTTCACATGGTGCTCTTCATTTAGTTTTCCTACTTTAGTGTCTATGCTAGACCACTTGGAAATGGATTGTATTTAGAATTTCAAAAGCAGAAAACCACTGGACATCTGAAATAAAAACAGAAAATGCTGAGATACTCAGATTATTGGGCAACATGTATCCATTAATAAAGTTAATATTTCAGGTGAAGGAACTTTAACCTTCCTAATGAAATTCATTGACATGGAATACAGTGCTTCTCTTTCCAGTAGTGCTGTCTGATCTTTCAATCATTTACAGATGTTCTGATTTTTTTTTGTATCAACTAAATGCAATATATACACAGAGTGAACATCTGCAACCCTTATGTTGCTGGTCCGTTAGTAACTGTAATATATTTCACTATAGTCATGGTGAGGTCTTTGACTAATTGGTTAGGAGCAGGGAATGGTGTTGGGGAGTTGGCGGAGATCTGCTGCTGCAGGGTCCTGTGATGTATCACTTGATGTCATGCTGGAGTTGATAAGAACCAATTATTTTTTCTTTCTATTGAAGGAGATGTCACCAGGAAGGTATGGCTGGCAATAAATACAGAACTCCACTGCAGGAGTACAATTCAGTAGCTCTGTGATTCACTGCTACACGTAGTGTGGTAATTCACTAAATCTGTAATGGTGAGTGTGGTGGCACATTCACTATATCTTAGTGCACATTATTCATATTCACACATCCTTTCTTCCTTCAACTGCAGCACCATACTCTTTTGTCCAACCTATAATACATTACTCCTTACGTAAGCTCACCTTGTACATGTACACATTATTTGTACATTGCGTAATACTGTGCAGCCACTACTGACAACTTGCACGTCTCAAATCTATGCCACACCCTTCCCTAACCATCACCTTCCACAGTTACTCCCCATTCATTTGGCATTCTTCTTCCGACAATTTTACCGGGCCTCTGGTTGGCTTCTAGTTATCAGTGGTGTTCCACAATGGTCCGTGTTGGGGCCGCTTCTTTTTACATTGTATATCAACAATTTGGATTATGGAATAGATGGCTCTGTGGCTATGTTTGCTAATGGTACAAAGATAGGTGGAGGGGCCGGTAGTGCTGAGGAAACAGAGAGTCTGCAGATAGATTGGGAGAATGGGCAAAGAAGTGGCAAATGAAATACAATGTTGGAAAGTGTATGGTCATGCAGTTTGGTAGAAGAAATAAATGGGCAGACTTATTTAAATGGGGAAAGAATTCAAAGTTCTGAGACGCAATGGGACTTGGGAGTCCTCGTGCAGGATACCCTTAAGGTTAACCTCCAGGTTGAGTCGGTGGTGAAGAAGGCGAATGCAATGTTGGCATTCATTTCTAGAGGAATAGTGTATAGGAGCAGGGATGTGATGTTGAGGCTCTGTAAGGCACTGGGTAAGACCTCACTTTGAGTACTGTGTGCAGTTTTGGGCTCCTTATTTAAGAAAGGATGTGCTGACATTGGAGAGGGTTCAAAGAAGATTCGCTAGAATGATTCTGGGAATGAGAGGGTTAACATTTGAGGAACGTTTGACCGCTCTTGGACTGTACTCCTTGGAGTTTAGAAGAATGAGGGGGGATCTCATAGAAACATTTTGAATGTTGAAAGGCATGGACAGAGTGGATGTGGCAAAGTTGTGTCCCATGGTGGGGGAATCTAGTACGAGAGGCCATGACTTAAGGATTGAAGGGTGCCCAATCAGAACAGAGATGCAAGGAAATTCTTTTAGCCAGAGGGTGATGAATCTGTGGAATTTGTTGCCACGGGCAGCAGTGGAGGTCAGTCATTGGGTGTATTTAAGGCAGTGATTGATAGGTATCTGAGTAGCCAGGGCATCAAAGGTTATGGTGAGAAGGCAGGGAGTGGGACTAAATGGCAGAATGGATCAGCTCATGATAAAATGTCGGAGCAGACTTGATGGGCCGAATGGCTGACTTCTGCTCCTTTGTCCTGGTCTTATGGTCTTTTATCACATCAGCAAAAGGTGACCATGGAGATAATGAACATGAGAAGATGCATATCCATTAGACTGTAATCCCACAGCAGGCTGTAGACAGAATCTCTATCATACTGATGCAGTGTCGACTGTATTGTTTTCCATACTGCTGGCTGATCTCCTGAGCCCCTCCAGCATTTTGCGTTTTTTTTTGTGTATAGTACATTTAGCATTTTATCCTGTGCATGAAGCAGCCCAGAGTAACACATGATGAATACAAACATGGAACATCCTGTACAGCACAGTACAGACCTTTCAACCAACAATGTTCTCCCAGTCTCTTAACTTACTCCAAGATATATCTAACCTTACTCTACCATCTAGTCCTCCAAT
The DNA here is from genome assembly GCF_048418815.1 of Hemitrygon akajei. NCBI lineage: Eukaryota > Metazoa > Chordata > Chondrichthyes > Myliobatiformes > Dasyatidae > Hemitrygon > Hemitrygon akajei. The sequence continues at coordinate 35,110,376 of NC_133145.1, forward strand.
ATGTTTCACCCATGTGTCTATCTAATCATCATCATTATGTATTGTGTCGAATGACGTGGGTGATCATGGTCAATGAACATGATAGCTCTTGGCAAATATTTCTAGCTAAGTGGTTGTTATTGCCTTATTTACAATGTCCTTACAGGATGGGTGACCCCAGCCATTATCAATATTCTTCAAAGATTATCTGCCTGGTGTCAGTGGTTGCATAACCAGGACTTCTGGTATGCACCAGCTGCTCATCCGACCATCCCATGACTTCATGTGACCCTGATCAGGGAGCTAAGCAGGTGCTAAACTTTGGCCAAGGGTGACCTGCTGGCTAGTGTAAGGAAGAAATGTTGTACTGTATGGCCTACATTATAATAAGGGACTACTTTATGTTTTAGTAAAACATCTTTGCATGTGCTATTAGGCACACTTTGAGCATACGCTATTAGGCGCGTATTGATCTGTACGTGTGTGCCAAGTTTGGTTTCTGCCAGTAAAAAACCATGAACCTTAGCTCCCGCCTCCAGCGTTTTTATTAGTAGCATTGTTGTGTAACCAGGCCACATACACAAGAAATTGGCGACGAGGTTAATGAAACTACATCATATCAGAACGGGGTGTTTTAATTGATAATGATACTCAGAAGAAGAGCGCAAGGAACGAGCCAAGGAGCGGGAAAAGGAATCAGAAAGGAAGCGGGAGCACAGCTGGGGTCGGAAATGTCGGGAGACTGTGAGACACAGTCAGAGCCTCAGCACATCCAGCCGAGACCACAGCCAGTGCTGACCCCCAGGGGCTGAGGGTCTGCCTGCCCCAGAAGGGAGATAAAAAGGAGCGACACACACATCTAGATGGAGTGCGCTCGTGGCGCTAGCAAAAAGGACAAGTGAGTCAAAAAGGAAAGTAAGGGGAGAATGGGGCTTAATTATCATAACAAAGATGGCAATGATTGGAACCATTTCAGCATTTGATTGTGACATTGAAGACTGGGCAACTTACATTGAAAGAGTGGAGTTATACTGTGAGGCTAATGGTGTTAAGGAAGAAAAGAAAGCCAGCGTTTTACTCAGCATTATAGCAGCAAAATCATACGGCCTGCTACAGAGCTTGTTAACTACTGAAAAGCCAGCTGACAAAACGTGCAAGCAAATAGTAGACACTCTCCAACAGAATTTAACCCTCAAACCACTGGTCATTGCTGAAAGATTTAAATTTCACAATCGGAATCAGAGCAAAAATGAAAGCATTCCAAATTATTGTGCTGAATTGCACAAATTATCAGAACGTTGTCAATTTGGAGCTGGTCTATCGGACATATTGAGGGTTAGGTTAGTGTGTGGCATGCACTGTGAAACCACACAGAAGGAGCTTCTGTGTGAAAGGGACCTTACATTAGAGAAGGCGCTAAACATTGCAATATCAACGGAAACAGCAGCACGGGGTGATTCCGAGATACAACAAAAATCTCTGGAATATACCACAAATAAAATGTCACTGAACAGGAATGAAGGAAAGAATCTTTACCATTGTGGGAACGTGTCACATGACCCTGATGACTGTTGGCTTAAAGGCAAAGAATGCAGAAACTGTGGTAAACAGGGCCACATTGGCAGAGTGTACAAAGATTGTAAAGAGCAGAAAAAGGTCAAAGTACAGAGAAACAAGAAACCCCAGAAAGGAAAACATAACAATGTACACAAAATGGAGGAAAGCAGATCTGATGAAAATTACTCAGACGAAAGTGAATTTTCTTGTCTGCAACTTCACAGTGTGAAAGAGACAGATGATCGAAGAGTAATAAGGGTCACTCCACAAGTGGCGGGCATGAGACTGAAAATGGAGTTGGACACAGGCTCAGCTTTAACAGTGATCTCTGTATGTGACTACAAACAACTGTTTTCTCATATATCTCTGAAACAAGCTAAACTACTGCTAAAGACTTACACAGGACAGAAAATGTGCCCCAAGGGTAAAATTAAAGGGAGTGACCTACGGAGACAAAACACAGCAGCTGAACCTCTATTTACTGGAAAATGGTGGACCACCATTGCTAAGACGTGAATGACTCAGGAAAATCCAGTTGGATTGGCACACCATCAAAGCTCTTCAATTTCATCAACTTTGCCTCTAACTTTCACCCAGCCCTTAAATTCACTTGGTCCATCTCAGACACTTCTCTCTCCTTTCTTGATCTCTCGGTCTCCATCTCTGGAGACAGACTATCCACTGACATCTTCTACAAACCCACTGACTCCCATAACTATCCTGACTATACCTCTTCCCACCCTGCACAATGCAAAACTGCCATTCCCTATTCCCAGTTCCTCCATCTCCGCCGCATCTGCTCCCAGGATGAGGCTTTCCATTCCAGGACTTGTCAAATGTCCTCTTTCTTTCAGGATCGTGGTTTCCCTTCTGGCATCATCAAAGATGCCCTCACCCGCATCTCCTCCACTTCCCGCACTTCAGTCCTTAACCCATCCTCCCGTCACCACAACAGGGACAGGGTTCCCCTTGTCCAAACCTACCACCCCACCAGCCTCCGGATCCAACACATTATCCTCCGCAACTTCCGCCACCTTCAACAGGACCCCACCACCAAGCACATCTTTCCCTCCCTACCCCTCTCAGCTTTTCACAGGGATCGTTCCCTCCGCGACTACCTGGTCCACATGTCCCTCCCCACAGAACTCCCACCTGGCACTTATCCTTGCAAGCGCAAATGCTACATCTGTCCCCACACCTCCACCCTTACCACCATTCCGGGCCCCAGACAGTCCTTCCAGGTGAGGCAACACTTCACCTGCGAGTCTGCTGGAGTTGTCTATTGCATCCGGTGCTCCCGGTATGGCCTCCTCTACATCGGTGAGACCCAACGCAGATTGGGGGACCGCTTCGTCGAGCACCTCTGCTCCGTCCGTCACAATAGACAGGACCTCCCGGTTGCCACCCACTTCAACTTTGCCTCTCATTCCCATCTAGATATGTCCATACATGGCCTCCTCTACTGCCATGATGAGGCCAAACTGAGGTTGGAGGAGCAAAACCTCATCTACCATCTGGGTAGCCTCCAGCCTGGTGGTATGAACATTGAATTCTCCAATTTCCAGTAATTCCCTCCCCCTCCCCCTTCCCCTATCCCAGGTCCCTCTCAACTTTCTGCTTCTTTATCTCTACAGTTCTTTCGTGCTTATCCCCTCCCCCTCCCCCCTTTATCTTTCCTCTGATTGTTTTTCCTCTAGGCCCTACCCCCTCCCCTATCTCTATTACTGGGCTTCCGCCCTCTCTTCTCCCCCATTCCTGATGAAGGGTCTAGCCCCAAAACGTTGGCTACTCTTTTCTCACGGATGCTGCCTGACCTGCTGAGTTCTTCCAGCGTTGTGTACGTATTCCATCAAGGCACTAGATGTGTCAACAGAGGAGGGCAGCTCCGTAGGGAAGATGTCCACAGCTCTCCTCTCACCCATTGTCGACTATTACAATGATGAGGAGGAGCTAGACAGCGTCAACAATGAGGACAAATGCAGTATCTGTGCCCACGGCTCGGATGAAGATACAGAGGATGCAAGGGAGACAGATATTGCCAATAGGCAGGATGATGAATACTACCTGGAAGTAAAAGAGCAGAGGTACCAGGAGAAATTGACATCTCTCAAAGGGCAGCCACAGCAGTTACAGGAAGGCACCTTGCAGGAGTATCAGAAAAGGATGCAGAAACTAAATCAACTATACAAGGAAAGAATACGAAATGCAGAGTTTTTTCTGCAACTGGAGACAGAACAAGTGGAAAGGAATTATATTAAAGGGAAGAAAGCAGCAGTGAAGGAACTTGAAGATAAAAATATTGAGTTAGAAGAAAAGAAAAAGATGATTGAAAAGGAGAGGCTAACAATGAAACTCATAGGAGATTCTATCGAGGTAAAGCCAATAACGATTAGGAAACTAAGGAGGAGACCTAATGACCCTGTTCCAATTACAGACAAATGATGAAAACCTGCACTTGCACAGTTAAATTACTTGTTAACAGATGAACAGATAATGGAAGATCGACAAACTCTCAATAAGCTTAAATCTCCGAAAAGACCAGCATCTCCTTGTTCTCCTGGGCATCTTCCCAGCTGAATCACCAGCACAAAGATATGAAGCACAGATAGAAGATGAAATGCTATATTATGTTAAGAGATGGTATCATAAAGGTCAGGCTATCTATTTGAATTCTAAGGAGAATACAAAGATTGGCTGTGTAATTAGCTCAGCTGGAACAAATGAGATATGGGTAAGGAAGACAAGTGATAGCACAAAGATGCGTATATAGCTAGGACAGCTGCACAGAGGAGTTTTCATTATACGAAGGCAATCTGCTGCCTAGAACTCTTAACAAGTTGGAGGCACACATCTTCTTAACTCCCTATGCTCAGAGGTCAACTGTTCATGACTTTTATATGGAAATCTGTATTAAAACCAACAAGTTTATCGACAGACTGAAGAACACACTATTTGCTTTCCAATGCCATCTCAGTTTTGATGATGGTACATATTCTTAAGAATAACATTCATCTTTTCATGGATTTCACTTTGCTTTCATCATCTTTGCAAGGTGGAGGTGACTCCTCTTTATGGCTGGAACCTGCCAATTCATGGATTGTTTAATTTATTCCAGACAATAGAGCGAAGACCAATTTGCTTCAGTGCTGAACAATCTAGAGAAGACCCGTTCCCCCAAAGACTTGAGTTATAAATGGGTCTTAGACCAAAAATAAAACAAAGGCCTGTTATAATTTGATATTATTTCATTACTTTGTTATAATTCAATATTATTATGTTACTTTGTTATAAGTTGATATTATTAAGTTACTAAGTAAACAAATGGTAGGCGTTTGTATGTTAAGGATAAACATATTTATTTAGCATAATGCCCCGGTAAAAAAAAACAGTTGATACACTATTAAAATAAAAGGGGAGGAGTGTGCTGTATAGCCTACATTATAATAAGGGACTACTTTATGTTTTAGTAACACGTCGTTACATTCACTATTAAGCACGTATTGAACATGCGCTATTAGGCACGTATTGATCTGTACATGTGTGTCGAGTTTGGTTTCTGCCAGTAAAGAACCATGAACCTTAGCTCCTGTCTCCAGCATTTTCATTAATAGCATTGATGTGTAAGCAAGCCACATACACAACAAGCACCTTACCTCTCCTTTGGTAGAGACGTACCTCCACCACGCCGATCTAAGTCTCTTAAATGTCCCTAATGTACCTATTTCTACCACTACCCCTAGCAGTGAGTTTCGGTTACTGTCTAAAAAAAAACTTACCTCTGACATCTTTCCTATAGTTTCCTCCAATCACCTTCAAATTATACCCTCTCATATTAATTATTTCCACCCTGGGGAAAAGATACTGGCTGTCCACTCTATCTATGCCTCTTATCATCTTATACATCTTTACCAGGTCAACCTTCATCCTTCTTCTATCAGGCCTGCACAGGCAGGCACCTCCAGTCTCCAGCTAGCTAACAGGAATCACCTGCAAGCCTTTTCCAAATCATCGCCTGCAGCCTATTTGAACCCAGCTCTCATCCACAGCCCTTGTTCACTTATCGAACTTGTCAGCGTCAACCAGTTGCTTCTAGCTTTCAGTTAGCTTGTTGCCTGTTGTGTATAGTATCTGTTCTTTCATGTTTTCAATAGGTACATTTAATGCCAGAGAAATGTATACAATATACAAATGTTTGTACATTCTGAAGCTCTTCTTCTTCACAAACATCCATGAAAACAGAGGAGTGCCCCAGAAAATGAATGACATTTAAACGTTAGAGCCCCAAAGCCTCCCCCAACTCCCAACTCCCATACATAAGCAGCAGTAAAGCAACAACCCCCCCCCACACCAGCAGAAAAGCAACAGCACCCCTGACCGAGTACACAAACGTACAGCAAAGCATCAATAGAGACCCAGACTTGCAGTACCCCAAAAACTGCTTGTTTACCCAGTACTTGACATACCACAGCCTCTCTCTCTCTCCCTAATAAGGAAAAAAGGTGTCCCTGTTTCACAACGCATGGGGAGACATAACAAAACAACTCACTGATTTATGGTGTTAAAAGTCTGTTGTATTGCTTTTTCCGACCACTGTGCCCAAAGAATTTGGATCCCTGGCCACACAGCCAGCAGCCAGCTCACTGCTTTTAATCTTCTGTGTACTCCCACAACACATCAGGCAGCAGCACCAGCCTTGAATCCATCATTCTCCAGAGCCATGGAAATCCAGCACCCTGAAGGTGCACTAGTCTTCCAGGCCACATCCTAGACATATCGAAAAGGGGCCGGTTGTGAAGCCCTGAAAGCGGGTCCCATTCCACAAATAACTCAAGTCATCATGTAACTCCAGGTCAGGGTCTTCAAAAGAACCTCGAAAGGGGAAAAAAAGAAATATCAAAGATAGAAATAAAGCTGTTTTTGAAGATGCAGGCAAAGGAGGCTCCGTTAGGCAACATCATCCTCCTTAGCTCCACCCACATTTTGTGGCCCCTTGAATATTTTATATTTTATTAGTAAAGGATCTTCACTGCTAACTCATCTCTGTTGCTCTGCTTTTGAGTCAAGCCTTCTCTACGTTTTCTGACGGGATCAGTGAACTTGCGGTTGACCCGAGAGAATTTGTTTGCATAAAGGAGCTTGTCTATCAAGATGAGCACATGATCCAGAAGCCACAGGACACCATTCACCTTCTGCTTGCCACTCTCAATCACAACCCCAAGCCAGTCAACCACCTTCCATGGACCCCCGGATTCCAGAGCCCAAATGCTTTGACGGAATATCAGACCAATGCTACAACTTCCTGTCCCGGTGCATCTTGTACTTACCAACCAGCTCTGCATTTCACAAACTCATCATTTTCCTCACGACTGGGTGAGTTCTGACCTGGGCTGTTGCTAATTGGGACGATGAGGTCTTCATTTGTAACAGGTATGAGGACTTCACTCTGCCAGGTTTTCGACCATCTATGCTGTGGAAAGGCATCAACTGATCAAATACTTTGCTTGTGTCAACACTCACGCTTGACGCAGGAGGAATGTGGAAGCATCTCAGCCTATTACAGCCTCTTAGAGCATTTGAAAGACAAACTGTCTACCCAGAGGATGCCCACCTACCTTGAAAGCCTCATCACTCTGGCCCTCCATATTGACAAAGTCTTATGGAACAACCTTCCAGATTGTCAGTCAGAACCACCCCCCCCCACCCAGTTCCTTTCCCAGAACTACTTCAGGCTGAAGAACCATCCTTTGCAAAGCCTCCAGAACCTAGGAGAGCTCCCTTAATGCCCCAAGAGTACAAGTATCGGCGAAGGAACAATTTGTGCACCTACTTTGGAGCAGCCACTGCCAGTGCATCAAATGCCCACTGCGTATGGGAAACAGGTAGAGATGAAGGGTTTTCTACCTGGTAAGCATCCCCACTCTTCATTTCCAGCACCATACCCCTGCTCACTCTCTCTGTCCTTCTCCTTTTTCCAACAATTCTAAGCGCAAAGGAGGCACTGGAGGATTCTGGCACAGCAGGCAGCTTTCTGGACTGTATTCTATGTATTCAGCTCGGACTTCCTACTGGGCCTGTCTCTTACCCCTTCAGCATCATGGCCATTGACAGACATCCTTTCCAGTCTGGGATGGTCAGAGTACACGGCCTGTGCACATGAGCATCCAAGAGGACTGTGAGTCCATCCAATTCCTCCTGATCAACTCACCCAACTCACCTCTCTCCATTCATGACCTTCATTTCATTTCATTGCCCGGTTCACTTCTGAGCTGGGGACGCACATGCCTGCAATCTCAGTTTAGTTAACTCTGTGAATCCATCAAGATGAAGGGTACCCTTGACTTCACCAGACTCCTACAGGAATACTATGATTTAGCCATCGCCTTCAGTAACAGGGAAGCCAGCACCCTGCGACCTCACAGACTACACGACTGCGCAATTGACCTCCTCCTAGGCATCACCCCTCCCCAAGGTCGTCTCTTTTCCCTTTCCCCCACTGAGACCCAAGCCATGAATGACTGCATCACGGAAGTGCTACAACACTGCTTCACTTAAATATCCCAGTCCCCAGCTGGTGCAGGATTCTCCTTTGTCAAAAAGAAAGGTGTGGGGGTGTCTTCATCCCTGCATTGACCACCATGATACTTGGTGATACCATTTGGACTTTCCAATGGTCCAGCTGTCTTCCAAGCTTTGATCCAAAATGACAACCCTCTCACCTCCCTCACCAAGTCACCTACCTCACGAATTTTCTGGTCTGCTGCCATGCACCATGCTTTTGAGGAGCTTTAGTGATGTTTCACCATCACTCCCATTTTGCACCATCCAAACATCTCCAGACCATTTGCTGTAGAGGTGAATGCCGGGTCCACCCTATTCCAGCAATGTGAATGGGAAGACACATCCCTGTGCCTTCTTCTCACACAAGTTCAACTCAACAGAGCACCGTTATGGATTAGGAGGCAGGGAGCTACTCACTTCTAAATAGGCCCTGGAAGAATGGAGATATTGGCTAATGGGTAAAACAGAGTCCTTTCTGATCAGAAATTACCACCAAAACCATATATCCATACAACTGACCCATCCACTCGACCCATGTCCAGCCCACTAGGTCTTTTTCTTCAAGCAATTCATCTTCATCATCTCCTACTGACTCAGCTCCAACAACACTAAGACAGACACCCTGTCACAACAGTTCGACCCAGCTGAAACAAAAATCAACCCTCAGCCCATCATTCCACATTCCCAGCTCCTCACCCCGATGGCTTAGGATCTTGAGAACAAGATCAGCTAGGCCCTGCAGCTCGAGCCTGCTCTATCCAACACCCCTGACGAATGCATGTGCGTGCTTGTGGCCATGTGCTCGGAGGCACTCCAGTGGAGCCAGCCCTCACTATCTCTATCAATCCTGACACACGATTTCTCGAAAATCCAGACTTTAGATTTTCTGTGACACCATTTATGGTGTCCCGCCATGATCACAGATGTATGTCATTGCTGCCTACCCTCAATGTGGCCAGTACAATCCTTCCAACCAGTGGCCATCTGGGCTCCTGCAGCCATTACTGGTCCCTGGACGTCAGAGGCTGCACATTGCCATGGGGCCACTGTGATCATGACAGTGCTGGACCAGTTCGCAAAGGCAACCCAATTCATTGCCCTCCCTAAACATTTAACAGGCACTGATACGGTAGACCTGATTGTCAAACATGTTATTCACCTCTATGGCCTCCCTCTCGATATACCAGGGCACACAATTTGCTTCAGCTTCTGATGTTGCACCTCAGTGAATTTGTCCTCTGGCTATCATCCGCAGACTAACATGCAGTCAGAAAGAGCCAATCAGCAAGTGAAGATGTTTCTGCAATGCTTTGCTGCCTCTAATATTCTCATATGGAAGAAGTATAAGCTCTGGGTCAAGCTGTTCCACAATTTACACACCTCCTTTCCCATAGGTGTATCACCTTTTGAAATGCTTTATGGCTACCAACCCCCTGCATTCCCCATGGAAGAGCCAATGGTGGAGGGGTTGTCTGCCAGGGCCTGGTTTGCTGCTGTCAGATTGCTTTGAAGAGGGCTTTTAGGGGTCATCCTAGCTGCCAACTGTTTCCAGGCTACTCGTTGTCAACACCCAGCCAGACGCCTCCACCTGTTTATCAGAGTTTTATAGAGCTGCTGCATTATGTCACAGCTCTTGAACTCAATCTGTCTGACCCGTGAAGACCAGCACACCATACACCAGCTTTGAGGGATCTATTGTCAGGAACGCGGCCGGATGGACCCAAATGCAGGACGCAGACACTGAAGTACTAGGGAGAGGACAGGATGGGGATGCCATGGCATTTAAGGGTAGAGCTGGGGTTCAGGTAGATAGAGTGCCAGGCAGGTAGAGTGGAGCAAGTTCTCAGAGTTCAAACAGGCAGAGCGGAGCGGGCTCCCGGAGTTCAGGCAGGCAGAGCGGAATGGGCTCCCGGGGTTCAGACAGGCAGGCAGGCAGGTCCCCAGGGTTCAGACAGGCAGGCAGGCAGGTCCCCAGGATTCAGGCAGGCAGGTAGGCAGGTCTAGGTGGTTAGATAAGCTGGCAGAGAGCCCTCCCTGGGAGGGCCGCATATGCCCCGGGTAGGGCTGCCTTCCAGGCGGAAACACCGGAGGCCTGGGCACGACGCAAACCCCTAGGTGGGTGCGGGGCACAATCCCAGGGTTTGGGTGGAAGAGGAGGACGGGGCAGAACCCCCACCGGGCAGCGGCAGACCGGCTGGGCCTGCCCGATGGAGGCAAAGGATAGGAACAGGCAGAACCACCACCGGGCCGCGGCGGGTCAGCCGGATCTGCCCGACAGAGGCAAGGGGTAGGAACGGGCAGAACCACCGCCGGGCAGCGGCAGGTTGGCCAGACCTGCCCGACGGAGGCAAGGGGTAGGAACGGGCATAGGTCTAGGGTGACCAACACAACAGCCATGATAGCAGGAAAATCGGGAAGGCCGGCAGACAGCGCGACCGCGTGAACAAAACAAACGAGCGGAGAAGCGGGACCAGCGCATGGGAAGAAAGGTGGGGGAGCGGACCAACCTGGCAGTCCTGGTACGGGGCAGAGAAGCATGATGAGGAGTAGATCTGAGCCCGGGCAGGATAACAGAATGCAGAGAAGAGTTCTGAGCTGACGGAGAAACAGGAAACAGAACAAAACAACCACCCGCCTGGTCCCAGTCCCAAGGCCCCTTATAAACACCTGCAGCTCAATGAGTTACAGGTGTGCCTCCTTGAGCCAGGAGGGTCCTAACTAGATCACGGGTGACGGGAGGGACAACTGCAGGACCCGGAGTCCGGAGCCCTCGGACCGGATCGAGACCTGGAATGCGGATTCCAGACCGGACCGGACCCTGACATCTATAGATCGTAGACCCTAAGATCCCGCTGGTCCTCCACACTGCTAAGAGTCCTACCATTCGCCCTGTACTGTCTCTTCAAGTTTGGACTTCCAAAGTGAATCATTTCACACTTTTCCAGATTGAACTCCATCTGCCACTTCTCAGCCCAGCTCTGCACTTTAACATTCATACATCGTTGGTTCTCATTCATTACTGTAATCTCCCATGTAGCTTTCATCCCTATGGCTTTATGTGGATCAGGGAGGGTGTCTCCTCAGAAGCATTTACTCATTCAGAGGGTTCACTATCATTTCACTGAAGCTATAACACCAGCTCAGCCACCCACAGCCTGGTAAGAGAGATTTCACAGCCCGAAGGGAAGAGCAGATAATAGGCAGCAAGATAGCAGTAGGTAACTTGCACTGAAGAAGATAGAAAGTTAAGCTTTATTCATCTGGATGCATGTGTTGGATTTCATGAACAAAAAACTTCTAGAGAATTGGCAATGAAGGAGCAGCTTACTGAGATGCTCCTGGCAACACTGTGCGCCTGTCTTAATCAACAGAAGCATGATGTTAGACTTTTTCAAACTATTAATTTCACCCAGGTAAAGAATGCATACATACTTGGAGAAATTACTAAAATGCAATTACTTTCGGTCTCCATCTCTGGAGATAGACTGTCTACTGACATCTTCTATAAACACACTGACTCCCATAACTACCTTGATTATATCTCTTCCCACCCTGGCAAATGCAAAAATTCTATTCCCTATTCCCAGTTCCTCCGTCTCCAACACATCTGCACCAGGGATGAGGCTTTCCATTCCAGGTCATCCCAAATGTCCTCTTTCTTTAAGAATCGTGGTTTCCCTTCTGCCGTCATCAATGATGCCCTCACCCGCATCTCCTCCATTTCCCGCACTTCAGCCCTCACCCCATCCTCCCGTCACCACACAGGGACCGCGACCCCCTTGTCCTCATCTATCACCCCACCAGCCTCCGGATCCAGCATATTATCTTCCACAACTTCCGCCACCTTCAACAGGACCCCACCACTAAGGACATCTTTCCCTCTCTACCCCTCTCTGCTTTTCGCAGGGATCGTTCCCTCTGCGACTGCCTGTTCCACTCGTCCCTCCCCACAGATCTCCCACCTGGCACTTATCCCTGCAAGCGTAAGTGCTACACCTGTCCCTACACCTCCTCCCTTACCACAATTCAGGGCCCCAAACAGTCCTTCCAGGGGAGGCAACACTTCACTTGTGAGTCTGTTGGGGTAATCTATTGCATCCGGTGCTCCCAGTGCGGCCTCCTCTACATCGGCGAGACCCGACGCAGATTGGGGGACCGCTTCATCGAGCACCTACGCTCCACCCGCCACAACAGACAGGATCTCCCGGTTGCCACTCAGTTCAATTCTCCTTCACATTCCCATTCGGATATGTCCATACATGGCCTCCTCTACTGCCATGATGAGGCTAAACTTCAGTTGGAGGAACAACATCTCATATACCGTCTGGGTAGTCTCCAGCCCCTTGGTATGAACATTGAATTCTCCAACTTCCGGTAATTCCCTCCCTCTCCCTTCTCCCATCCCACCTTCACTCTGTCTCTCTTCTAGCTGCCTATCACCTCTCATGACTCTACCTTCTTCTACTACCCATAGTGCTTTCCCCTTAGATTCCTTCTTCACCTCTCCTGCCTATCCCCTCCCTGCTTCCCCTCCCCCACCCCTTGATCTTTCCTCTGATTGGTTTTCCTCCCTCCCCCCACCTTCCTTATGGGGCTCCTGCCCCCTCCTTCTTTAGTCCTGACGAAGGGTCTCGACCCAAAACGTTGACTGCTTCTTTCAACGGATGCTGCTCGACCGGCTGAGTTCCTCCAGCTTTTTTGTACGTCTTGATTTGACCACAGCATCTGCAGTGTACTTTGTGTTTACTAAAGTGCAAGTTGCCTTTCACGGATGGCTTGCACACAGTAGATGCCAGCCGTACTTCTATAATGGGAATCCTAGCCTTGGCTACGCTTATCTGCAGTAAAGTGCTCTGTGGCTTGTGTGGGAGGCCTACTAGAATGGAAACAGGATGCATGACTTGAGCTGGTCAGAGAAGTTCACTTTTTCACCTATTGTTCCCTAATTGATTAAAAGCCAAAGTTCTGCATAAAACCTGATAACAAGCTCTGCCTTACATAGTTGCAGAGATGTGGAGATAATGGAAGTGCCTGCAGCCGAGAAAGTAGTGTTTGCAAAACTAAGAGAATGTAAGACAAAGTTAGCTCAGCTATATGGACTGGGATGTGTGCAGTCTGTCTCCACCACTTATGAAAGTACAGGGACCGTACCCATTTTGGGAAGAGGTAGAGTCCTAAAATGATTTTGCAAGGGTAATTCACCAAATTTTAAATTGTCAAATTTCATTTCTGAGTATTTGAAAGAATTATTTGTCAAAAAGTCAATAATATTTAAATGCTAAGTGGGCAGTTTCACCCGGATGAATGTCAAGGAATGAAGAATGGACAAAGCCACTGTGGCTGTGTGCAGAATTGATTATTTTGATGTAATGGATTAGGCAAAGGAGTAATATCTTTTTAAATGGGCTATCTGTCTTCTTACCTTCCTAAAGGCAATTTGAATCTCACAGCCATAACAGTACATCCAAAAACAGGAAGCAATGTATACTATTCCTTCAATACTGCATCTTCTTTGTACAACTTCTGCTGCTACTTTTGCCCTCTGTCTCCATCCTTTAATGCTGTGAGATCTCTGCTGTTTTTGTATTCCTATCATTGATCTGTGACTTACAGTAACTTCATATTTGTGCCTTTAACTAACATCAATATATTTTATTATTAAAATGTGAACAATTTTAGATTTAAAATTAACAATTGATCTAACATTAATTCACATTTGTTAAAGGGAATTACAAAGTTCTACGTTACTTTATGTGTGAAAGTGTTTCATATCTTCATTCTTGAAAGTTTTGACTCACAACATTAGACTGTGCTCTAGTGGAAAGGATATCCTACCAGTTCCTAAACACAAGAAAGTCTGCAGATGCAAGAAATTCAAAGCAACACACACAAAATTCTGGAGGAACTCAGCAGGTCAGGCAGCATCTACAGAAATGAACAGATAGTCAATGTTTAGGGTCGAGATCCTTCCTCAGACCCTCCTACCATTTCCTCTCACTGCCTAAAATGTAATTAAATTACACCTTAATTTTTTTTATAATTGAATGGAATATAACCCCATCCTGAGCACTCTCTCTTTGTAATTTGTCCCTTGATCTCCAGGATGAATTCCTGATAAATCTATACTGCAAGCAAATATACGACTGAAACTGTGAGCACACACAAGGACTCAAATACTTGCACTAATGGCACTTTGTGCATTATTGTGATATTCTGGTGCTGCTGCAACTTATTTTCTGACTACTTAGTTATTTAATACTGTTTTTCTATTACTGTCTTGTTTTTATCTACCGCTTTATTTAATTGCCTGAGTGGAAGCCAAACAGAGTTTCATTGCACCTATGTATAATGACAATAAAGATCATTCATTCATTCATTAGTGTAGTCAGATACCCATTCAGCACACAGTGTCTCCTATATTTACTATCTACACAGCCGTGTATTTAATGCAGTGTGACGTCTGTGTTTTCATTCTTCTTTCTTCTTCAATATCAATGTGGACCAAATTATTTGCAGCAGCTGCCCAGGAATCAAACACATAACTGGACAATAATCATCTTGTATGGTACCGTGCGTCTTAAGTTAATGGAATGGAAGACTTTCTAATTAATGAAACCTCCTAAGACCATTAAATATAGCAGCAGAATAAGGCAAATCAGCCATCAAGTCTACTCCACCATTCAATCACCATAGTATTTTTTTGCTTTACTCAAGCTTGTTCTACCTCCTACTCACATAACCCTTAACCTCAAGAACCTATCATTCTCTGCATTAAATATACCCAATCATTAGGCCTCCATAGCCCTCTGTGGAAAATATTCCATAGATTCACGACCTTCTGGATGAAAAATGTCTGCCTCATCCCAGTTCTAAAGGGCTATTCCTTCACTCTGTAGTTGTGTCCTTGGATCACTGCTTCTCTGACTAATACAAATATTATCTCTGCATCCGCTTTATCGAGGCCTATCAGTATTCAGCAGGTTTCATCATTTCTCTGTACAGACCCAGACCTAACAAACACTCCTCATATGTAAAGCTATTCCTTCCCAGGATCAATGTTGTGAATCTCCTCTGGACACTGTCCAGGGCAGCACATCTTAGATATGGGACCCAAGTTGATCACAATATTCCAAGTGCGGTCTGATTATTGCCTTATAAGGCTTGCTTTATATTCTGGTCCTCTGGAAAAGAATGTTCACATTGGTTTTCCATTGGAAATCAGCTAAGATGACAGAGCACCCAATTGCAGTGGCCACTTGGGGTCCAACAGATGGTGTAAGACCCTCCTGGACATCAAATATACAAAAAGTGAGTTTACCTCATTAACAAGTCTGATAAGAGTGGAGCTGCGAGGCCTCGGGTTATTCCATGTACCAGACCCTCAAACCGCAGAGTTGCCTCCAACACCCACCCAGGAAGGAAGGTGCTGAAAGAGGTGTACGAGAAAACAGAAGCATGGTAAGCATGGTAACTCATCAGTTAATAACTCAGTGGGGGTGATTGATAAGTTTGTGGCCTAGGTAGAAGGAGATGAGTTATTAACTTCAAACTTTCTGCATAATAACTCAAAGAGTTGACCTGCATGTGCATGTAACGAGAGCTGTATAACTCATCACCTTCCAGCTTAGGCAACGAACTTATCAATCACCCCGATGAGTTATTAATTTCAAACTTTCTGATAATCACTCAAAGAGTTGAACTGCATGTGCATGTAACGAGAGCTGTGTAACTCATCTCCTTCTTCCTTAGGCCACGAACTTATCAATCACCCATGCTGTGGACACTTTCTGGAGGTCCAAGATCCATATGCTCCACGACCGCTGGACGAAGTGTGTAAATGTAGGAGGGGACTATGTTGAAAAATAAATGTGCTAGGTTTTCTAAAATTGACTCCTTCTACCTTAGGCCACGAACTTATCAATCACCCCTCGTACATTAACAAGAATTGGTCTATGAATGCAACCCACTGCTCACCATTGGTAGAGTTTTTAATGGTGACGTGCAGGCCCTACTACATACCAAGAGAGTTTGCAGCCATTGTGATTGTGGTTTTTAATATCCCCACTTCTGCTAATGTTGGGGAAGCACTGCATGAGCTCTGCGATGCCAGGAGTGACCTGCACACCGCACACCCCAATGGCTTCTTTATTGTGCTGGGGATTTTAATCATGCAAACTTTAAAACAGCCTGACCTACATTTTATCAACATGTGGACTTTGCCACCAGAGGAGAGAACACATTAGACCCGGTTTTCAGCAACATCTGGGGGGCTACAAAGCTGCCCTCTTCCCCTCCCTGGATACTCCGATTGACTTATCTATTATCTAGTCGATACAGACCACTGCTAAAGTGAGCCAAGGCAGTACACAAGGAAATCAGGGTCTGGCCAATGGGAGTATCCTCAGCAATGCAGGACCCTTTTCAAAGCGCGGACTGGAACATGGTCAAGGAGGTTGCAAGCTATGATCCTCATATAAACATTGATGAATATACACAATATGTGACTGGCTGTATTGCGAAGTGCAGCAAACATGTCATTAAATCCATCACCATTCAGAACAATCAGAAGCCAAAGCTAATGGCAGAGGGCCAGCCGCTGCTGAAAGAACAGGATGCTGCTTTCAGTTCAGGAGATAAGGCAGCTGTCAGGTCCGCAAGACCAGCGAAACGGGACTGCACGCAGAGAATCTACAGCATGTCGGGGTTACCAGGGTCACATGACAAATGTGACAGGATATTCAGGCTATAATGGACGATGAGATCACTCTGCATGTCAATGCCTCTCTTCCTGTTGGGTTAAATGTCTTCTATGCAGGGTTTGATGCACTGAACAAGGTGCTGGCAAAGAAGACAGCTCTCACACTGAGGAGCAGGCATTTTCCTAGGACCCTAGACAAGGTCAACCCACGCAAAGCTGTGTGTGGGCTCTGACAGTGCATCTGGTTGTGTGCTGTGTGGCCCAGCTAGCAAATGTTCTCTCAGATATCTTTAACAACACTCTGAAACAGTCCACTGTCCCTGCTGGTTTAACTATATGTCATGGATACATATTTTTCAACAGGCACATCTACAAAATACTTCTTTTTATCTGTTAAAATGATTGTGTTAATATTATTTTTTGTGCTGTATGTGATGTATCCACTGTGTTTTGCACCTTGGTCCCTGAGAAACACTTTTTTTCAGCTATGTACATGTGTATGGGTGAATGACAATAAACTCGAACTTGAACCTTCCTCAAACTCTCGTATGATGGGAGTGTGTGTGATACCTGTAATGTCCTGGAAATAGGGATGCCAGCCAGATCAGCAGCCTGAGAGCTCAATCATCCTAAGACCATATGACATAGGAGCAGAACTAGGCCATTCAGCCCATCAAGTCTGCTCCACCATTCCATCATGGCAGATCCTGGATCCCATTCAACCCCATACACCTGCCTTCTTGCCATATCCTTTGATGCCCTGACCGATCAGGAAATGATCAACTTTCGCCTTAAGTATACACACGGACTTGGCCTCCACTGCAGTCTGTGGCAGAGCATTTCACAGATTTATTGCTCTCTGGCTAAAAAAATTCCTTCTTACCTCTGTTCTAGAGGGTCACCCCTCAATTTTGAGGCTGTGTCCTCTAGCTTTGGATACCCACACCATAGGAAACATCCTCTCCACATCCACCCTATCTAGTTCTTTCAACATTCAGTAGGTGAGAGTAATATATCCATTGACTGCCATGTATGTCCAAAAGTGGCCTAAAGCAAAATCTACAAACCTCTCCCGCTGAATCCTGGAAAAATTCCAAGCTGTAGGCTCTGATGGAAATGGTCATTTTCATAACTGTTGACAGAGCACATCCATTAGGATCAGTAAGTGTTTGCCTCATTTACTATTGAGCATAGAGTTATTAAGTAACCATGTCCCACTGATCCGTGCTAACCGTGATTCTCATCTAAGCCAGCCCCAGCTGCCTATATTTGGTCCATATCCCTTTAAATTTTTCCTGTTGATATACCAGTCCAAATACCTTTTAGATGTTATTAATATACCTGCCTCCACCACTTGCTCTGGCAACTTATTCCATATACATACTACCCTCTGGGTTAAAAAGTGGCCCCTCAAGATTCAGTTGAATGCCTTTGCTCTCACCCTGAATCTATGTCCATTAGTTCTTGATTCACCAACTCTGGGTAGATTGACCCTATCTATCCCTCTCATGATTTTATATACTGTACATCTTATTCTCCTATATTACAATGAATAGAGTCCCAACCTGTTCAGCCTCTCTCCATGACTCCATCCCTCGAGATATGGCAACATTAAGTTTAGTGGTGTCTTCCCTACAAGAGACTGAAAAACCTCAATTCAATATTCCAAAGTAGTCTCACCAACACCTTCTACAGTGTCATCTTCCATACTCAGTGCCCTGACTGATGAAGAGTGCCAAAAGCCTTCCACACCACTCTGCTGTCCTGTGACACGATGTATTTGTAATTCTAGATCCCTCTGTTCTATAATACTCCCCATGTTAAATGTTGAATGTTAAATCTGAACAGCACCTTTCACAAAACTGGCATAAATTCTCAAAAACTTTCCCCTGCTATTCCCAAACATAAAATTAACGTAACAGTTAGGAAGAATTTTTTTTTTCAAATTAGTATGCAAGAGAATAGAAAAAGAAAGGAAACCATTTACCATCTAGTTTTACTGTGCTGTCCAATGCCAAGTACTCTTACAATGGTTTTGCTGTTTAATTCCAGGAAGCCAAAAAACCTCAAAGTTCAAAAGTTCAAAGTAAATCTATTATTAAAGTACTTACATGTCATTGTATAGCGCCTTGTGATTAATTAGCTTGCAGCCATTCACAGAAGAACAAAGAAATACAATAGAATCATTGAAGAACTACACACAAACCAGAGTAGTGTAGAAGTTAATGTAAAACTATTACAGCTCGAAGCATCAGAGTTTAGAGTTCAATTCCGGCATCCTCTGTAAGGAGTTTGTACTTCCTCCCTGCAAACACTTGGGTTTTGTCCGTGTGCTCAGTTTCCTCCCACAGTCGAGTGATATACTGTTTAGTAGGTCAATCTGTCATTGTAAATTGTCCTGTGATTAGACTGGGATTAAATAGTTGGGTTGCTGGGCAATGTAGCCTGCTGAGCCAACAGGGCCTGTTCCACACTGTACCTCGAAATAAAAATAAAGCCAAGCAAAGACTAACAAAGACAGAAGTGTAAAAGTCTGCGCAAATACTAAAAATGAAACAAATAATAAATAAATAAATAAATAAATAAATAAATAAATAGATAGATAGATAGATAGATAGATAATACTGTTAAATGATAAATATAAACTAACCTATATAAGACTATAAGATATAGGAGCAGATTTAGGCCATTTGGCCCATCCAGTCTGCTTTACCATTTCTTCATGGCTGATCCATTTCCCTCTCAGCCCCAACCTCTTGCCTTCTCTCCGCATCCCTTTGGCCTATTCTTGCCTCTAAGTACCCAAAACCACATCCTGAACAATTGACTCTAACAACTTCCCAAGCACTGAAGTCCGACTAACTGGCTTACAGTTTCCTTTCTTCTGCCTCTCTCCCTTCTTGAAGAGTGGAGTGACATTTGCATTTCTCCAATCCTCCAGAACTATGCCAGAATCCATTGATTATTGAAAGTTCATTATTAATGCCTCCACAATCTCTTCAGCCACCTTTTTCAGAACCATGGGTTGTAGTCCATCTGGTCTGGGTGACTTATATACCTTCAGATGGCTTCAAGATGGCGGCGCGACACAGTTTGCAGTGGCCTCTCAGGAGTTGATATCTGTTATTTGTCAAGCAGGGTGCCGTGCACAATCCTAATCTGATGAAAAACGGACGTGGGAGCACGGAGGAACATCTGGAAATCTCCAGGAAGTCCTTCTTCATTGCTGCTGCTGTTGTGAGGTCCGGGTCTCTGCTGGGAAGAACAGTCCCCCAGTCCTTGGGGTTGTGTTTGTGGTGGCCGGTGGCAGAGGCGTCGTAGTGTGCTCGGCAGAGGATGGTGCTCGGAGAGGCTGTGCCGGAGGGGATGGTCGGAGGCTCAGAGGTTCGATCGACTCAGAGTCCATTATGGTCGGGGCGCTTTCATTGTGTGCTGCATCTGTGAGGCTGAGTCTGGCAGCACTGTGAAAGTCCATAGTGGGGGTATTCCCTTCTGCCGCCTGCGTGGGATGACGAGTCTATCGGGACCCCGAGGACTTGTGGAAACCGTGTGGTGGATTCTTTCGAACTTATAGTCTTTTAACATCTTTGGAATATTCTTACTGTGCCCATGGTCTGTTTTTTTTTTTATCAATTATAGTATTGTTTGCACTGTTGTAACTATACATTGTAACTATGAGGTTTTGTGTAGGTCTTGTAGCTTTAGTTTTTGGTTTGTTGGGTGGTAGAGTAGGTCTCCTGACTTGGTGTGTCTGGGTAGTCTTGTTTTGTCTGGTGGATTTGGAGCTCCTTTCTGGGGAACGCGCTAAGATGGTAGCATGATATTAATATGCAGCAGCCTCTCCAGACTCTGGATTTGGGGATTGCCAAACATTATGTGGATTTTCTGGTGTAGTCTGTTTTGTCATGTGCTTTTGTGATATCATTCTGGAGGGACGTTGTTTCATTTCTTAACTGCATTGCAGTTGTGGTTTCTAAATGACAAAATAACTGAAATTCAACTCAATTCAATTCAGGACTTTCAGTTTCCCAAGCACCTAGTTATTGTCAACCAAGTTAACTAGTAACCCAGGTTTCCTAGTAATAGCAGCTAAAGTCACTTCTGCCCCTAGCACTCTTGAGCTCCTGGCATACTGCCAGTATCTTCCACAGTGAAGAATGCTGCAAAACATTTCCATCTGTTTTTCCTTACTGTCAAAATTATTATATAATTTAACGAGAACAAAACATGTCAATTCATGGCTTGCTTCTGTCTGGATGGAGTGAAGAGGATTTGTTAGGTTTTTAAATTTGCAAGTTGACGGATTTCTGTCAAGTGTCTGATGCACTGTTGATTTTTTACTGAATTAACCCTCAGTGCTGCTCACAATTAACCCCTTTACATTTGCATATTATTCAACTCAGATATGTTTTTTCTCTCTATTTTATAGTGGCATTTTCTTGATCTTCATAAATTGCATCAATTTGATCTATGGTTGAGAATGCAGTCACCAAACCAAAGCAAGTTATACTGTATGCTCAAGCAATGACATGTGCCTTCAATGATTTTCAATATTTTCTACTTTACTCAGAGCAACCATTGAGCACATCTAGATGAAGCACTGCCACAAAATAAAACAGCATCCATCATCAAGGACCCCATCCATCCAGGCCTTGTTCTCTTCTCACTGCTGCCATCGGGAAGGAGATACAGGAGCCATAAGTCCCACACCACTGGCTTCAGGAACAGTTATTAACCTTGAACCATCAGGTGCCTGAGCCAGTGTGGATTATGTCACTCAACTCAACTCTGAAGTGATCCCAGAACCTATGGACTCACTTTGAAGGATCCTACAGCTCAATTTCTCAGTATTAATAACTTAAGATTTTTTTTTGATTTGTGCAGATCGTCTTCTTTTGCACGTTGGTTGTTTGTCAGTCCTGGTGTGTGGATTTTCATTGATTTTATTGTATTCTTTGCTCTACAGTGAGTGGCTACAAGAAAATGAATCTCAGGATACAATATGGTGACATATACATACAGTACTTTGATAAGGCATTTGCTTTGAACTTTGGACAAGTGACTTGGATGAGAGCTGAAGCTGAGGAGGGAAGAAGACCTGAAGTCCAGTTCTTGTCCTCAAACATCAGATGAATTTATGGCATTTGTATGTCAGGTTAACATAATCATAAAAGTTAGAGTGCATTCAGATAGACTAAATGAAATGCAATCTATGTTTTTTTTTAAACTGACATACCATCAACCCAAAACCTATACATTCTTTAGGCCTGATTCCAGTCTTACTACACAAAGGGAAATGTGTATTCATGCTGCTTAAATGTTTATATTAAACTCTATTCAATTATAACCTGTGTCAATAGAGCTGAACAAAACACTGTTACTCTTCTTTCTTTCAGGTAAAACGATAACAAAAGGCTTGCACTTCTATTGAATGGAACCATTAAGTCCGTGCTTATTCCCTGAGGAGCAATCCTCTTTTTATTTTGACCCCTTTCCTTATTTTTCCACAGACATGAAAATTATTCTGCTTACACATGCCCATCAATTCTCCTTTGACTGTATTTATATTGTTACGTAACCTCGTAACCAGGTAACTTACCAGCAAAGATAGCGGGATCAGCTGAGTCGGATGCTACTATTTTCAAACGTTTTATTCAAAAAGGGGCACAAACGTATGGTTAATACAAAACATTCAGATCATATACATCGTCAAAACTCAATCTAAAACACCGGTGTAATAATAATCAATCAGAAATAAGCTCTATAGTTGTCTAGGGGGTAATACTGAGTCCAATTGAAATATAAAGAGTCAGTCAGAAGTTTGCAGGCTTTTCCCTTTTGGGAACCGCTGGGGTTTCACGTTGTGGAGAGAGAGAGATGGTTGAGAAAGGATAAACACTTGCCCATTGTCTTTACAGAGCAAATCCTTGGAATCAGGGGAGCAGGCTTCCCCGTTGTTAGTTAAAAGCGGTCTTCCGATGGTTCCAGCGACAGATTCAAAAGTCGGAATCTAACGCACGTGGCTTCCTTCAAAATGGCTTCCCGCTCCCACGGGAATCGGTATCGTGCTTCCTTGGTGTCTCCTTGGTGCGTCTGAGGGTTGTCCCCCCCTCAGACCCTCCTTTATACTTCTTCACGGGATCGCAGGTGTCAATCAGGTTGCAGGTGATGCGATCTCTCTCTCAACCAGCCCACTTTGCCCGAGGGCTTTTCACGTGGTCTCCATGAGACAATAGTCAATGTCGCCTTTATTCTGCTTCTCGGGAGAACGTGGTCTTCCGCACTTCTCCCTCTCTCTCTCCCATTTCCTGTGTCTATTCAGCACGTCTCTCCCCCTCTTGGGTCAGTTGACCCCCCCTTGACTAGGGCTCTTGCGATTCTCACAAAGGAGGGGGCCGAGGTCATAACAATATATAAATGACTATATACTATATATTTATTTCCGTTAGTACCTGCAATCAAGATTATTTACTTGCAGCCTGCAGATTATATCCTTTGATTTCTAATTTGAATTCAATTTGTAGTGTCTGTACACGAGCCTCTAGTTGTGCCGTTTTATTTCCATTTTAACCATTCACCTTTGATCTTTTGTCCAGTTCCTACCAAGCTTATAGAAGAGCACTATGCCTTGATTCTGGTTGTGTTATACCTCTCAGGATTTTACACCCCAAATTTATTTCAAATGAACTTTGAGTCAGTGACTCAATGGGTCAGTTATAAGGCAATTGTTGATGCTTTTTCCAAAAATAAAGGGAAAACCTGATGTTATCCTCAGCTATTTTGATCCCATTTATAATTAAGTATAATTTACCAGACTCATTTAAACTGTTTCAATATACATTTTCCTTTGTGGAACAAGATTAACATCAGGGCCAATGAATTATACAAATCATTTTTAAGATACATCAAGTTGAATGCCGGAAGTGTTAATCTTCCAGCTGCCGAACTTGAGTCTGTCATAGCAAGAAAGAGCCATGAAGTAATAAGATTAATCTAAATATATTGGTCAGAATGGATGAGATAAGTTGATTGTATAATGTCATAAATGTAAAAGACAAAAATTCAAATAGGAGTTTATATCACAAGCTATCAAATCAGAATGAGTACAAGAACAGAAATGTATGAGCTGAGATCACAGGAATTATTTATCTAATTGTGAATGCCCATGTGATTTCATAATTTAGAAATATAATCCTTCATTGTGTCAAATGCATCTTGGGCCGTTGTTTGCAAAACTTCCAGAATCTGTGCTCCAATTGAAATTCAGAAAATGTACATTGTGTGACTTCTGGCAGAGGCAACTTTCATTCTAGCCAATTTCTTCTGACCTAATACTTGACATTGGCTCAGAACATAAATAATGACCATTTTGGGAACTGTGCCATTCAATCTGTAAATGGGAGCTGCAGTGATGATTAAACTAACTCTTCACTTATTCTTTAGCTGATGGAAAACTTTCTCAGATATTCATGACAGATTCAAATATGCCCAAGAATGGAAAAGTAGATATAAAAGAAGTCATTTTAAGTGAACAAGGGAGTCAAATGAAGTGAAATGGAAAAAATAAACTCTAAACTGTCACAGGAATGCAAAAAGGTCTAATGAACCTTCTACTTCCACCCCTCTGGTATCAGATTTCTGAATCCATGAACATTGCGTCAATATTTGTCTTCTGCACTATTCATCCATCTAACTATCTATTTATTTCTTATTGTAACTTATAGTTTTGTATGGTTTGCACTGTACTTCTGCCATAAAACAATGGATTATTAAATGT
Source organism: Hemitrygon akajei (assembly GCF_048418815.1). Taxonomy (NCBI): domain Eukaryota; kingdom Metazoa; phylum Chordata; class Chondrichthyes; order Myliobatiformes; family Dasyatidae; genus Hemitrygon; species Hemitrygon akajei. Next base: position 35,134,945 of record NC_133145.1, read on the forward strand.
CCATTAGGAAGGATACCCATCACCCAAGATATGCCCTCTTCTCATTGTTACCATGAGGAAGGAGGTACAGAAGCCTGCAGGCACACATTCAGCAATTCAGGAACATCTTCTTCCCCTCTATCATCCAATGTCTAAACAGACATTAAACTCATGAACACTACTCTGCTTTATCTTTTATCATTTTTTTTTCTCTTTTTGCACTACTATTCTTAATTTAGCTATTTAATTTCCATATCTATACTTAATGGTATTCATTTTTTCTCTCTGCATATCTACCTATGTGAAACTTTGACAAACTTCGATAGATATGCGGTGGAGTGTATACTGACTGGTTACATCACAGCCTGATATGGAAACACGAATGCCCTTGAATGGAGAATCCTACAAAAAGTAGTGGCACAGCCCAGTCTTTCACAGGTAAAGCCCTCCCCACCACTGACCACCAAGGAGTGCTGTCACTTGAAAGCAGCGCCCATCTTCAGGAACCCCTGCCATCAAGGACATGCTCTCCTCTTGCTGCTGCCATTGGTCAGAAGGCAAAGGGACCTTAAGTTCCAGACCATCAGGTTTGGGAACAGTTATTATACCTCAGCCATCAGATACTAAGCAGAGAGATTATTCCTGAAATTTGAGTAACGCTCTTTAAAGATGCAGCTTTTGTTATTTGTATGCCTGTTGCCTCTCTCCCGGCTGGCCAATTGCAGTTTAATCACACTCTTTATCTGCCACACCTTCGATGTTGTGGAACCTGATGTCTCTGATGTAAGTTGCATCCCTTCCCATCTATTTTCCCTAATATCTTTTCTATACTATGCTACACAATTAATCATGTATAGTACCTTCAGCAACCAGCCTTCCTTACCAAGTACCATTACCATTACACTTTAGCATGCTATTCTCGGCTTTCTGTTGCACGCTCAATGTCCTCTAACTTCGCGTTCACATTAACTGTGGTCAGGTCTGGTGCAGCCAGCTGGTGTTCATCTCTTAGGTTCTCTGTAACTACACTGATGTCCCACTCTGTCTGGGCGGGCCACAAGAAGGTGAGTTGTACGGTTTAATTTGAGTCCAGTGTTTTCAATGATTAACTTGCCGATCCTACACACAGACTAAGAGTCATTTTTTAAGACTACCATCTGTGGTCCTATCCATCTGAGAGCAAACTCTGCCTTTTCAGGCTGCACCATCACCAGGATTTGGTCACCAAAGCTATGGGATGACTATCTCCTCTCCCTCTGGCTCTCTCTGATCTGTAATGTGCTACTGTTGTTTTGCTCGGTCCTTCAACACTTTACCCTGGTTTCAGTGGTCCTTCCCCATGTAATCTTATTAAATTGGGAGTTGTGGTTTCTTTCTATACACTTGTAATTTCTGGTGCTTCTTGTTTGTCCGCTGCTCTCCTCACACTGAAGTCTACCCACTCGCTCACTTTCGGTTCCTTACTGTCTCCTTTCTGGCAAGCTTTTACTGTAATCTCCTCAGGCAGCTGCACTACATCAAAAAGCTCCTGACTGTGCTTGGATCCTCCCCTGGGGACCTCCTGACATGATTCCCTCATATTGCCTTGTCTCTCCTCCCTGCTTGGTGCTGCTCTCTCTCTGTGGGCCACGTTAGCTGCTTTGCAGGTCACGCACTTTGCTCTCCCTCTCTTGTCCATGTTATTTCTCCTTTTCCTAAGTCTATGATCGCACCTGCTTTAGTCAGTGCCTCGATTCCCAGGATGTTGCTTTTAATGTTTGGGCACACCCAGAAATCTACAGCAAGCTACACTCCCTCAATCTCGAGTACCTGGGCTGAGTCCCCTCCACCCTCATTGTTTCACCTCCTGCACTGGTAATGTAAATTGCCTCTCTAGTCGTGGGCAAGGGTAGATCAGTTATTGATACTGACGACCCTGTGTCCACTGACATTTCACGTTGCTTGCCCTTAATAAATCTCTTGTGTACATCCATGAATGATCATCACCGGCAACAGAGGCTGCCATCAGCCCATTTGTTTGATCTCGTCAGCTCTATAATCTGGTCAGCAGTCAAATTGAAAAGAGAGGGCGTTGCTATGGATTCTGCCTGCTTTGGTAAGTGACTTTCATACTTACACTGTTCCTCAGAGCATTACGTCTAATCTTCATCTGAGAAGCCACAGCTGTAACAAATCATCTCCTTTATCCTCCCACGTCTATTCCAGTAGTTCCCTGAAACATGCCCTGGCTGCTGGCACACAAAGCAGCTACATCCAGCACAGCCACTTTACAACTCCCCCTGCCCCTCCTCCAGTCTATCTAACTGGTCCATGACACCAGATCACCACTATCCCGAAATCTAAAACTTTCTGTTGGCTGTGCTCAGACCCCAGATCTTCCTTCAGTATCTTCAGGAAGACTGGGTCTTCCCTCCTTGGATTATCCAACCCTTCCTCATACATGTACACATGAATCCTTCCTCATATATGTACACACACACACACACACACACACACACACACACACACACACACACACACACACACACACACACACACACACACACACACACACACACACACACACACACACACACACACACACACACACACACACACACACACACACACACACACACCATTTCAACTCCCACCACGTTCATATTACCTGACGATCCTGCAGCCACCAACCTGAACAGGTCCAAGCGTTTATTAAAAATACTCACCCACTTAGACTGCCGAAATTGCTAGCCACACAATGGGTCACGAAGGCCTCATGGACAAGCCCCCAATATCGTTGTGTGAACAAAGTCACCAGAGAGAAGTACTGATAGCTATGAAGCAGTCTCTTTAATTATCAAAATGCCTGCCCTGCATGGGAAAGATCTACTCATGCTAAGAAGATGGATGCCATTCTGACTGCAAGCTGCCGACTTATCACACGTTGCTTAAAACCAACAAACACCAACAGCCTATATATCCTGGTGGGTATCGCTCCCCCTGATATAAGAAGAATGGTAGCCAACAAGAAAGAACGACTCTGTCAAACATCAGATGAGATGCACCCTCTACATGGTCATACACCTACACCCAACCTCCTAAAGTCAAGGAAGAGCTTCATGAACAGTGTTGTTCCATTACAATCAACCCCATATGAAGCCCGCATCACCTTGTGGGAAGACCGGCTCGCCAGTCTCAAACCCCCAACGATGGAAATTCCACCGGATGAAAGCCTTCCCCCAGGAGCTAATTGCAACTGGGCAACCTGGAAGTGCCTTAACAGACTTAGGACTGGTGTAGGTCATTCAAAGGTTTCACTAAATAAATGGGGAGATGCAACCAGCCCAACAGCTTGTGAATGTGCAACTGAGCCACAAACTATGTAACATCTCCTGCAAAGCCCATCGCTAGAGGAACCCTGTACTGTTGGCAGATCTTGCCGAATTCAACAACAAGGCACAAAAATGTGTCCAGTTCTGGCTGGGCCATGTATAGACTGTTCGTGGACAAGATAGGAAGATCAAAATGAGGCATAGCAGGCGTCATTCGGAGATCCTTTTGGAGGAAAAGACCTGCTTGACCTATCACTACACAACGTTTTATGACCTATAGATCAAAGGACAATTCCGTAATTACAATGCATCCACAATGCTTACTTTGAACTACACACAAACTTCAAATCTACTCATTCGCACCCACACCGCTGACATCTAAAAGCATTTTAATCAACATTGTCTGGTTTTTCAGGGTTTTTAGGATCCCATTGTTCAGAGCAGCATTTAAAATTTAATCTGTTGTCTATGTTCATATTTGAAGATTGGTGGTGGAAGTCAGTTGCTGAAGTTAACAGAATCAGGTTTATTATCACCGGCGTGTGACATGAAATTTGTTAACTTAGCAGCAGCAGTTCAATGCAATACATAATCTAGCAGAGAGAAAAAAATAATAAATAAAATAAAACATAATAATAAATAGACAAGTAAATCAATTACGTATATTGAATAGATTTTTAAAAATTACAAAAGCAGAAATACTGTATATTAAAAAAGGTGAGGTAGTGTGCAAAGATTCAAAGTCAATTTAGGAATCGGATGGCAGTGGGGAAGAAGCTGTTCCTGAATCGCTGAGTTTGTACCTTCAGGCTTCAATACCACCTACGTGATGGTAGCAGTGAGAAAAGGGTATGCCCTGGGTGCTAGAGGTCCTTAATAAAGGACGCTGACTTTCTGAGACACAGCTCCCTAAAGATGTCTTACGTGCGAAGTTATGTGTGCTAACCCCCAAAATATCTTAATAATCACTGAAATATTTGAATTTGAATTTATTTAAATCTTACATCTACCCCACAATATGAGGGAGTAAAAATCTTTGTGTTATGACTCCATCGCAATGTTCAGACATGTGAATTTATAAGTCTAATGGCTTGTAGAAAGAAGCTGTCCTGTAGCCTGTTGGTCCTGGCTTTAATGCTGTGTTACTGTTTACCAGATGGAAGCAGCTGAAACAGTTTATGGTTGGGGTGACTGGTGTCCCGATGATCTTCCAGGCCTTCTTTCTGCACCTGCTGCTGTAAATGTCCTCAATGGAGGGAAGTTCACATCCACAGATGCACTGGATTGTCCGTACCATGCTCTGCAGTGCCCAGTGATCAAGGTTGGTGCAGTTCCCATATCAGGTGGTGATACAGCCAATCAGGATGCTCTCAATAGTGCCCCTGTAGAAGGTCCTAAGGATTTAGAGGATTATGCCAAATATCTTCAGTCGCCTGAGGTGGAAGAGACACTGCTATGCTTTTTTTGCCACACAGACGGTGTGTACAGTCCAGTTACGATCTTCAGTGATGTGTACACTGAGGAACTTAAAACTACTCACCCTCTTAACTGCAGTCCCATTGATATTGATCAGGGGTGAGGCTATCTGTGTTCTTCTTGTAATCCACGATCAGCTTTTTTGATTTTTGGACATTGAGGAAGAGGTTGTTATCTTGGCACCACTGTGTCAAGGTGTTAACCATTCCTTTGTAGGCTGTCTTGTCACTGCTAGAAATAAGGCCAATCAACGTCGTGTCACCTGCAAATTTGATCAGCAGATTGGAGATGTGTGAGGCAGCACAGTTGTGGGTGTGAAGGGAGTAGCGAAAGGGACAGAACACAATCCTGGGGGGCATATTGTTGAGGGTCAGAGGGGTAGAGGAGAGGGAGCCCAACCTTACCACCTGTCGGCAATAGGAAGTTTAGGAGCCAGCTGCACATGGCAGGGTGCAGGCCAAGGTCTCTGGGCTTCCTGTTGACTCTGGAGAGAATTATGGTGTCGAATGCTCAGGAACAGCATTCTAACATGCGCATCCCTCTTACCATGTGAGTGATGACAGTGTGTAGTCCTGTGGTATGGTGTCATGTGTAGACCGGTTCTGTCGGTAGGCGAATTGTAGGGGGTCCAGTGTGGGTGATAGCAAGCTGCAGATGTAATCTTTAAACAGCCTCTCTAAGCACTTGCTTATTATTGAGGTGAGTGCAACAGGGCTCACTTTAGTGTGAGAGAGATGGCAAATCTAAAAATGAAGGATAAAGACACGTAAGTTTAGTGTGAAATTTATTCTCATTGGTTTGAGTCGTGGTACGGTCAGGAAAGGGAAGATTTATCTCTCATATTGATTAACTAGAGGTTTGGAAGAGGATCATTGGATCTTCTTCCGCAGCTGTTCAGTGCGTCTGATAAGAAAAGGTAATTTTGAATGGAACACAAAGTTGGAGATAACCTTATTTGGAATGTTTACCGTGCTATCAATTGAATGGGATAAGTATCAATTAGCTTGTAATAGTGAAATCATACAAGGTTGCATTGATAAAAATCTTCCTTGTTTGTCTACGTGCCTTTAAGATCAAGCGTGCACGCAAAGCTCACACAATAAAATCATGACTAGCAGGTGACAGCCTGCCCCGGGGCTCTACACAGTATACTGACATACACCTGCACATGTCTAACGATCAATGCAGATTCACACCTTTGCATGAATGACAATACTCACAACTAAATAAATATCTTCTACCTAAATATGTTAATATATATTTATCTAAATAAATATGTTCACCAGACACATCATCCTCCTTTTGTCTTTGCGCTCAGCCTGCACGCTTCTGGGTTACATACAATGGTAAACAAATATAAGTAGAGGTCTTGTGGTTAGAAGCAGAGGGACTGGGTCGGGTGAGGGGACCTCTCAAGATGGAATACCACATGAGCGTCTTTTGTACTGTTGGTACGTAGGAATGTAACAGAATAGTACTCAAAGCATTGACTATGAATGAAGGAATGAAAAGGCATTGCACGGTATACTTTTGTAAATATTTTTATTACGAATAAAGTCTGTATTGACTTTAAGATCTCTGTCACTCATGAATTTTTCCACTCTCCATAACGTCATGCACGAGCCTTCACTCAACACCTCCCTTGCTCCACCTATAACACTCACTGCCATGCTGCAAAAACCTTTTGGCAGTTCACTTGAAGGCTCACTGCTCCAAATGAAGGTTTTGCTTGCTTGAAGCTCCAGTTCAGAGAGTTCAAGCAGTAAAAAGGCAAATAAAAAAGTTGCAGCTGCTGGGAATCCAGAACAAAAGAAGAAAAACAACCAAGACCATTTGATTTGAAGGCAGTTTGTACATGTTTTGTTGGTATTCCTTTCCCCACATTATCCGTGCAGATGTATAGTAATTTGAGTCCTAAGATTGTTTAAGGAAGGATCTATTCAAGAAATTTACTTTCAAGGTGTGGCACAGTAGTGTAGTCATTAAAGTAATGCTTTACAATGTCTGTGACCTGGGTTACATTCCTGCTACTGTCTACAAGGAGTTCATACATTCTCCCTGTGACTGCATGGGTTTGCTCTGGGTGCTAAAGTTTCCTCCCATATTTCAAAGACATACAGGATAGTAGTTTTGTCAGTCACTTGGATGCACTGTGCTATATCTCTAAATAAAAAATAAAATGTCAAGGCATGCAAGCTATCCGAGATGCCAGTCAAACAGACTTGGATTTCTTCCTCACTTTCATTTTACAATTATTTTATAAACGATTCAAATTGATTCCACACCTTGTTAAGGAATGGCAAATTCATTCCTAGCTATCGGTTTATCATTTCCTCCACACAGAGTCGTTCTGATTTCAAAATGTAGGAAACTTGCAAATGTATTCATTCTGGACCTGCTTATGGTCTCGCTGTAGAGCTGGGTAGAATGATCTTATTATTTTGAAAGGTTTATCATTGATAAATCTTCAGAAACTTCAGTTTCTTGTAAATGAGATGCCATTTTCTCAGGAAAATCAAGTTTTTTTTGAGTAACACAAAGCTTATCTTTAATTTTTGCTTCAGTGAGAAAATGTAATTGACATCTTCTATCATGACACAAATACAAGACTCCCGAAGCGATTTCTGGATCAAGGACAATATCATTGGCAGCACTTCTCTCCAGTTGTTCATGAATGGAGTTTCCCAGATTAGCACAATCTCACTCCTACAACAGCGGCCTGGAATTTCTGCCAGGTCAGTAACCGTCCCAACCGCTCAACAGACAACACCATTGCCATCACCCTCCACGTGGACAAAAAAGACACGTACGTTTGGATGCTGTTCATAGACTTCAGTTCAGCATTCAACACAATCATCCCTCAGAAACTGACTGGAAAGCTGTGCCTACTGGGCCTGAACACCTCCCTCTGCAACTGGATCCTAGACTTCCTGACTGGGAGACCTCAGTCAGTCCGGATCGGGAGCAGCATCTCCAACACCATCACACTGAGCACGGGGGCTACCCAGAGTTGCGTGTTCAGTCCACTGCTGTTCATTCTGCTGACCCAAGACTGTACTGCAACACACAGCTCGAACCACATCATCAAGTTCGCCGATGACATGACCGTGGTGGGTCTCATCAGCAAGAATGACGAGTCAGCTTACAGAGAGGAGGTGCAGTGGCTATTGGACTGTTGCAGAGCCAACAGTCTCTGAATGTGAACAAAATAAAAGAAATGGTTGTTGACTTTAGGAGGGCACGGAGCGACCACGCCCCGCTGAACATCGACGGCTCCTCGGAAGAGATCGTTAAGAGCACCAAATTTCTTGGTGTTCACCTGACAGAGAATCTCACCTGGTCCCTCAACACCAGCTCCATAGCAAAGAAAGCCCAGCAGCGTCTCTACTTTCTGCAAAGGCTGAGGAAAGTCTATCTCCCACCCCCCCATCCTCATCACATTCTACAGGGGTTCTAGTGAGACTATCCTGAGCAGCTGCATCACTGCCTGGTTCGGAAATTGCACCATCTTGGATCGCAAGACCCTGCAGTGGATAGTGAGGTCAGCTGAGAAGATCATCGGGATCCCTCTTCCCACCATTACAGACATTTACACTACACGCTGCATCTGCAAAGCAAACAGCATTATGAAGGACCCCACGTACCCCTCATACAAACTCTTCTCCCTCCTGCCATCTGAGAAAAGGCACCGAAGCATTCAAGCTCTCTCGACCAGACTATGTAACAGTTTCTTCCCCTAAGCTATCAGACTCCTCAATACCCAGAGCCTGGACTGACACCTTGCCCTATTGTCTTGTTTATTATTTATTGTAACCCCTGCAGTGTTTTGTGCACTTTATGTAGTCCTGGGTAGGTCTGTAATCCAGTGTAGTTTTTTTCTGTGTTGTTTTTTATGTAGTTCAGTCTAGTTTTTGTACTGTGTTATGTAATACCATGGTCCTGAAAAAAACATTTTCTCATTTTTACTATGTACTGTACCAGCAGTTATGGTTGAAATGACAATAAAAGTGACTTGACTTGAAATATTTACCTAAATCCTTGCAGACCTCCCTCACCAACCCTTACTTTCCCACCAAGTGTTAAAACTACATCTCCAACACTGCCTGAAATAGTCAAGTTACCATAATCAGAATCAGGTTTAATATCACTGACATATATGTATGATATGAAATTTATTGTTTTAGCAGCAGTTGAGTTTATTGTCATATGGATAAGTAAAGTGAGAAATAGGTGCAATAAACAATTATTTGCAGCAGCATCACAGGCCTATAAATTCAGAAAGCACAAGAAAATAAGTTATACATGCATTGTGTGCAAGACAATGAAGAAAAACTCTAATCAAGTAAGACATTTGTGCAAAAGGTAACATAATCAGTGACACGTCTGTAATCATGTAAGAGGTTGTCCATAGAGCTCCTTTGAGGTAGGGTTATGGTTGGGCCAGTTGGTTCAGTACTATGTTGGTTGTAGGAAAAAGGCTGTTTCTGAACCTGCTGGTGACATTACCTGATCCATTGAACATACTATAAGCACCACCAGCTAATCACTTGGCCTTCAAATTCCTACTCACACTAAACAGTTCCAGCTGCTACCATCCGGGAAATAGTACCGCAGCATAAAATCCAGAACCAACAGGCTTCAGGACAGCTTCTTCCACCAGGCCAACAGACTGATTAATTCTTGCTAATATAATTGTATTTCTATGTTATACTGACTGTCCTGTTGTACATACTATTTATTATAAATTACTATAACTTGCACATTGCACATTTAGACAGAAATGTAAAGATTTTTACTCCCCATGTATATGAAGCATGTAAGTAATAAAGTCAATTCAAACATCAGAGTTCTTGATCCAGATTTTTAATTGCATGCTCTCTTCTTTTCTCCAAACTCCTGATTCTTCTCCAGTTGACACCAGACACCCCCCCCCCCCACCCCTCAATGATGATATGATATAACCATATAACAATGACAGCACAGAAACAGGCCATCTCGGTCCTTCTAGTCCATGCCGAACGCTTAATCTCACCTAGTCCCACCGACCTGCTCTCAGCCTATAACCCTCCATTCATTTCCTGTCCATATACCTATCCAATTTTTTTTTTTAATGACAAAATTAAACCTGCCTCAACCACTTCTACTGGAAGATCGTTCCACACAGCTACCACTCTCTGTGTAAAGAAGTTCCCCCTCATGTTACCCCTAAACTTTTGCCCTTTAACTCTCAACACATGTCCTCTTGTTTGACTCAATGGAAAAAGCCTATCCATGTCAACTCTATCTATCCCCCCCATAATTTTAAATACCTCTATCAAGTCCCCCTCAACCTTCTACGCTCCAAAAAATAAAGACCAAACTTGTTCAACCTTTCTCTGTAGCTTAGGTGCTGAAACCCAAGTAACATTCTAGTAAATCTCCTCTGTACTCTCTCTATTTTGTTGACATCTTTCCTATAATTTGGTGACCAGAACTATACACAATACTCCAAATTTGGCCTCACCAATGCCTTGTACAATTTTAACATTACATCCCAACTTCTATACTCAATGCTCTGATATATAAAGGCCAGCATACCAAAACCCTTTCTTCACTACCCTATCCACATGAGATTCCACCTTCAGGGAACTATGCACCATTATTCCTAGATCACTCTGTTCTACTGCATTCCTCAATGCCCTACCATTTACCATGTATGTCCTACCTTGATTAGTCCTACCAAAATGTATCACCTCACACTTATCAGCATTAAACTCCATCTGCCATCTTTCAGCTCACTCTTCTAGCTGGCATAAATCTCTCTGCAAGCTTTGAAAACCTACTTCATTATTCACAGCACCACCTATCTTAGTATCATCTGCATACTTACTAATCCTATTTACCACCCCATCATCCAGATCATTAATGTATATGATAAACAACATTGGACCCAGTACAGATCCCTGAGGTACACCACTAGTCACCGGCCTCCAACCTGACAAACAGTTATCCACCACTACTTTCTGGCATCTCCCATCCAGCCACTGTTGAATCCATTTTACTACTTCAATATTAATACCTAACAATTGAACCTTCCTAACTAACTTTCTGTGTGGAACCTTGTCAAAGGCCTTACTGAAGCTCATATAGACGACATCCACTGCTTTACCCTCGTCAACTTTCCTAGTAAGCTCTTCAAAAAATTCAATAAGGTTTGTCAAACATGACCTTCCACACACAAATCCATGTTGACTGTTCCTAATCAGACCCTGTCTATCCAGATAATTATATATACCATCTCTAAGAATGCTTTCCATTAATTTACCCACCACTGACGTCTAACTTACAGACCGATAACTGCTAGGTTTACTCTTAGAGCCCTTTTTAAACAATGGAACCACATGAACAATACACCAATAATCCAGCACCATCTCCATTTCCAATGACATTAGAAATATTTCTGTCAGAACCCCTGCTATTTCTACACTAACTTCCCTCAAGGTCCTAGGGCATATCCTGTCAGGATCTGGAGACTTATCCACTTCTATATTCTTCAAAAGCACCAGTACTTCCTCTTCTTTAATCATCATAGTTTCCATAACTTCCCTACTTCTTTCCTTTACCTTACACATTTCAATATCCTTCTCCTTAGTGAATACCGAAGAAAATAAATTGTTCAAAATCTCCCCCATCTCTTTTGGCTCCACACATAGCTGTCCACTCTATGATGGTTCATTTCCCTCCAACAAAACCAAAAAGGATGCTTGGTCTCCAAACATCCTTTACAGAACACCCTGTCTGACTCTACCCTAACTCTACAAAGTTTGGGAAGATCACTCCACTCTTCCACTTATAGCAGTTTGTGATTCCAATCTCAAAACTTACTGATTGCTTCTCATGGTACTGTTGTGGTTCAGCAGAGAACTAGTAAACTCATCAGTTGGTTTTGCAAGAGGTTAAAATAGAAGTGGGAAAAGTCATATAAATGGTAAACCCTGTATTTTACCCTATGCAAATCCTTTAAAAAAAAATCAAGAACTGATGAAGGATCTCAGCCTAAAACATTGCTTCTTTATTCATTTTTATAGATGCTGTCTGACCTGCTGAGTTCCTCCAGCATTTTGTTTGGGTCAATCTAGATTTACAGCATCTGAAGAATGTCATTTGTTTATTATTTAAAATATTTGTTTCTGAATCTTTAATAAACTTTATTGTTTATGAATATTTGCAGATGTCAGGGATGCCAGCAGCTTTCACTGTCTAACAGCTGGTAAATTGAAAGCTAGGAATTTGATCAGGCCAGACTACATGATGCTAGATATTGGTGAGAATGCTTTCGTGCCTACTGAATCAAAAGAAAAGTTATCTTTTGAAGTTCACATGTAGGAACTTAGCCCAGGTAAGGACTGGTTTACTACTAGAGCAGGTTTGCTGTTAAAAATAAAATCAGTTGGGCCCATATACTGCATTCCAAATCCTGAGCACTGTTTTCATAATTTCTTTCATTTAACTTTATGTCTGCATTAAACCAAAATTGATGCCATCATCTCACCCCAGTGTCCTTATAAGCAATTCACAAAGAGCGCATGTAATGGTGGAAAATATTGGTAGCTCAGGTTGAGGTGCCTGACGTTGCAGTGTTTGCCAAACTTGGCAATTAGCTTGCAGACATCCTCAGGACTGTGCACTGAAAATGTCGGCTCGACTGGTGATGAAGCCTCTGCAAGCTAACTGCCAAGCTCAGCAAACACCATAACATCAAGTACATATGATATACCCCCTCATAATCTGCCATAGTGTTAAGTGTTACCAGTCTCCACTTGTCCTTCCTTGATCCAATGCATGCGTTCTTAACATTTCATGTGATCCATTTTACACAAGTATTAACCAAATAAATCCTTTTACATACTTTTCTTAACTATTACATTTTTTCTGTGATTTTTGTGCCAAAAGAACTATTTCTCAGAGTCAAGTCACTTTTTATTGTCATTTTGAACATAACTGCTGGTACAGTACACAGTAAAAACGAGACAACATTTTTCAGGACCATGTTGCCACATGAAACAGTTCAAAAACTACACTGAACTACATAAAAACGACACTGAACTACGTAAAAACAACACAGACCAAAAAATCTACACTAGACTACAGACCTACCCAGGACTGCATAAAGTGCACAAAACAGTGCAGGCATTACAATAGATAATAAGCAAAACAATAGGCACAGTAGAGGGCAGTAAGTTGATGTCAGTCCAGGCTCTGGGTATTGAGGAGTCTGATGGCTTGGGGGTAGAAACTGTTACATAGTCTGGTCATAAGAGCCCGAATGCTTCGGTGCCTTTTACTAGATGGCAGGAGGGAGAAGAGTTTGTATGAGGGGTGCGTGGGGTCCTTCATAATGCTGTTTGCTTTGCGGATGCAGCGTGTAGTGTAAATGTCTGTAATGGTGGGAAAAGAAACCCCAATGAACTTCTCAGCTGACCTCACTATCCGCTGCAGGGTCTTGCGATCCGAGATGGTGCAATTTCCGAACCAGGCAGTTATGCAACTGCTCACAATACTCTCAATACAATCTCTGTGGAATGTGATTAGGATGGGGGGGGGGGGGTGGGAGATGGACTTTCCTCAGCCTTCGCAGAAAGTAGAGAATCTGCTGGGCTTTCTTTGCTATGGAGCTGGTGTTGAGGGACCAGGCGAGATTCTCCGCCAGGTGAACACCAAGAAATTTGGTGCTCTTAATGATCTCTACTGAGGAGCCATCGATGTTCAGTGGAGAGTGGTTGCTCCGTGCCCTCCGGAAGTCAACAACCATCTCTTTTGTTTTGTTCACATTCAGAGACAGGCTGTTGGCTCTGCACCAGTCCATTAGCCACTGCACCTCCTGCCTGTATGCTGACTCATCGTTCTTGCTGATGAGACCCACCACGGACATGTCATCGGCGAACTTGATGATGTGGTTCGAGCTGTGCATTGCAGCACAGTCATGGGTCAGCAGAATGAACAGTAGTGGACTGCGCACACAGCTCTGGGGAGGCCCCGTGTTCAGTGTGATGGTGTTGGAGATGCTGCTCCTGATCCGGACTGACTGAGGTCTCTCAGTCAGGAAGTCTAGGATCCAGTTGCAGAGGGAGGTGTTCAGGCCCAGTAGGCTCAGCTTTCCAATCACTGTTAAGAATGCTGAAGCAATGTGATTTAAGTGACTTTGACCATGGAATGTTTGTTGTTGCCAGACAGGAGGTTTGAGAATCTCAGAAAATGCTGATTGCCTGGCCTTTTCATGTACAACACTCTCTAGGGTTGACAGAGAATGGTGTAGGAAACAAAGAAAAAAATTCCAGTGAACAGCAGTTCTGTGGGCAAAAATACTTTGTTAATGAGAGAGGTCAGAGGACAATGACCTGACCGGTTGAAGTTGACAGGAAGGTGACAGTAATCCAAATAACCACATGTTACAACAATGATGTGCAGAAGAGCATCTCTGAATGCACAACATGTTGAACCTTGAAGTGGATGGGCTACAGCAGCAGAAGATCACACCAGGTTCCCCTCCTGTAGACACTGAGTGTATTTCATGTCATATAACAAAACTCTTAATCAAAATTTCATATCATATATCAAAAACTCTTAAAATAAATATCTCCCCAAATGACCTAATGGACAGATAGTGAAAATGTGACAGATCATTAGCCATGTCCAGCTTTCTCATTTGTGGAATTAGACCTGCAAAAATAGATGTCAGAATGAATGCTTGTCTGTGAGTCATATGTGATTATAAGAACACGTGGTGATATTTATTATTTTTGCCAATGTATTTACTGTTATGATACAGCTGTTTCCTGTTCAACATATCATTGGCACAAAAAGATTATGGCAAGAGGTCTACTGCAGGGGAACAAGTTCCTTTAGTCAGTAATAGAAAATTCAGGGTCAGAAGAGAAATCTTTACATTTGTACTAATAAGGACACCATTGTAGTTGCAATGAGGAAGTGAAATATCTGCTGTTGAAAGTGGAAGAAAGAAAGCATTTGACTTTTCCATTTGAGAAGGGAGAAATGAAGCAGTTACGAAATCCAGATGCCAGAATAAGAATCAGAATCAGAAAATTACCAGGAATATTACTTTCATAATTTCTTCCAGTGTAAGGATGCCTATGACCTCACTACATTGACAGATTGAAGGGTAGTTTGAGATGAAAAAGAGGACGACAGTTGATAGAATAGGGTATTGTGAGGCAATATTTCCTGTAAAGATAGCATGGCAGTGTAGGTGCAATATTTGCTCACTGCATGGTGCAACAATGACCATTTTGTTTGCGAACCTACCACTTCAAGTGCACCATTGTGGCCTTGGCAACGGGATCTAAAACAATGCATTTTTCCTTCAGGACAAGAACAGATATAATGCCACAGTATAGCATCAGGTACTTGTAAATACATGACTATAATTTGTTTCTAAAATTGCTGGAGATGAAAGATTGGGCTTCCAATGTGTTTAGAGTAAGAACGTGTATAACTTACTTTATTTGCTTTGTGGTTTTATATCACTTCCACGACTATTAGTAACATCAGAAGAGAGCCTCAAAGTAACTGATGAAGATGACACAACTTGTCTTTTCTTTTAGATGCTGATAGCCAAGAGACAGGAATGAAGGTAGATGAAGGCAACATCACACATCTCCTTTTGTTCTTGGAAGGCTTCACTCAACCAGTCTTGGATCTTTCACCATCACCTTTCACCTCAAGGGACTATGATTGATCTCAGAGAGTGAATCAGAGTCAGGTTTAAAATCTCTGGCGTATGTCATGAAATTTGCTGTTTTGTGATAGCAGTACATATAATTTAAAATAAATACTGTAAGCAATTCACAAAAAAAGAGCAAAAATGGTGAGGAAGAGTACATGGGGTCATTGTCCATTCAGAAATCTGAGGGTGGAGTGAAGAAGCTGTGAACATTTGCTAGAATCTTTGGTGACATGCCAAGTTTCCTCAAACTCCTAATGAAACATAGCTACTCCCGTGCATTCTTTGTCATCGATATGTTGGTTCCAGGATAAATCTTCAGGGATGTTGACACCCAGGAACTTGAAACTCCTCACCCTTTCCATTACTCATCCCTCAGTGAGAACTGGTGTATGATCTTCAACTTCTCCTTCTTGAAGTTCGCAATCAATTCTTGATATTACTGGTGCTCAGTGCATGGTTGTTGTTACGACAGCACACAGCCAGCTGATCTCTCTCTCACTCCTGAACACCTCCTTGCCACCATCTGAAATTTTGCCGACAATGGTTGTGTCATTGGCAAACTTATAGATGCTGTTTGATCGTGGGTGTAGGGAGAGTAGAGCAGTGGGCTAAACACTCATCCTTGGGGTACACCAGTGTTGACTGTCAGCAAGAAGGAGATGCTATTTCTTTTTTGCTGGGCAATTAATGGATAGTAGTACAGTATTAGCCAGATCTACATGGGTTCATTTATTGTGTGATACAATGGCTAATGTAATGGCAAAGTCTTCGTCTGTAGTGCATCTATTTTAATATTCCATTTATTGCTGGCTAGCTTTCAATAATGGTTAGTTATTAGGGCATCTATCAATATGGGTTCATTTAGCCTCTATTCCTTACCACCACCACCATCCCTCCACTGCAGCTCTAATTGATACTCTCAGCAAGCAAAATATCTACTGATTTCTGCTTCTACGTGATTCTTGTAATGACATCAACCAATGTTTTATGAACGTTCCAAGCATATAACTTAAGTCAATGCCAAGTATGGCAAAGGACCTTATCCGCTCCACTGAGCAACGTGATAACTTTGGCTAATTCTCCCAGAGCCATGCTTCTCGTGGGATAAGGTCAGTTTACCTACTGATTCCTCTTAACCAGTACCTTTTCAGAAGCTGTCATCTATGTCTTGCGAAATGCTTCTCTTCAGAGCAACTCCATGCTATTCTCCTACTTAACCATAGTTTATGTTAATCAACAGCAGGAGAACGTTAATTTTGGAGAAGCAATATCTCTACTGATATTAAAGTTTATATTGCAAAATTTTCCCAATTACTGTGGCAAATCTAAATATATTTGATAGTGCTAGCTCCAAAGTTTAAATCTTAACTTGGCATTGAAGCCAATACATTTGAACTGTTTAATTAGAAATTCACAGAGGAAATGTGTAACTTTTGTCACGAAACATACACTCAGAAGCCACTTTATCAGATAAGCCTGTACACTGCTCATTAATGCAAATATCTAATCAGCTAATCATGTGGTAGCAAGCAACTCAGTGCTAAAAGCATGCAGATATGATGAAGAGGTTTAGTTACTATTCAGACCAAACATCAGAATGGGGAAGAAAGTGGCTGACCATGGAATGATTGTTGGTGCCAGATGGGATGGCTTTGAGTATCTCAGAAACTGCTGATCTCCTGTGATTTCCATGTACAACAGTCAGCAGAGTTTACAGAGAACGTTGAGGAAAACAAAAAAAAAATCCAGTGAGTAGCAGTTTTGTGAGTGAATGAGAGAGGTCGGAGGAGAATGACCAGTCTGTCTTACACTGACAGAAAGATGACATATTGTGGGTCTTTTGTCATAAATAAATACAGAAAAATATGTCAAATCTCCTTTAATAAAAGTTGCAAGCGAGCCAGATAATTTCACTTGTACCAGCACATTAGTAACTTTTTATATAATGAATCGCAATTAATTTTTCCAATTCCTTCAGTGGGATATAATCTCATGTCCCTGTGTTATTTGACCATGCCTCTAGAATGAAAATGCTATCAATTAATTTTATGTCCTTTGCTTCCTGATGATTGAAGCTTCTAAGAGTTATTTCCTGTTTTAATTTTAATGAGATAGAATTAATGATTTTATCAGCAGTATTTTCATTTTTGTACATATGTTTTGGAAATCGCTATTTAAAATCTATGCATGTTTGCTTCCATATGCAAACCATATTAAGGATAGAAACAAGAACAGCAAATTGTAACCACAGAATATTACAGACACAAGCGATCCTGCAGATGGTGGAAATTTTGAGCAACATGCATAATATGCAGGAGGAACTCAGCAAGTCAAGCAGCATCTATAGTGGGAAATAAATAGTCAACATTTTGGGCAACGACCGTTCATCAGGACTCCTGATAAAGTGTCTTTTGAACTGAAACATCAACAGTTTATTTCCCTCCATAGATGCTGCCTGACTTGCTGAGTTCCTCCAGCATTTGTCTGTGTTACTTTTAAGTATATTCATCTTTTAACATATTGAAGTGACTCCAGCTTCCCCTGGAACAGTGTTATTAAACAAAACTTAACACTCTTAAATACAAAAATATTTTACAACAGCAGACTAAAATATTCTGTAAATATGCAGGTTTGCAACAGACTTTTCAAGAAGACAAAAAAGGAAAGATTAGTTAAACAGCGACACACACAAAATGCTGGTGGAACACAGCAGGCCAGGCAGCATCTATAGGGAGAAGCATTGTCGACGTTTTGGGCTGAAATTATTTATAGAATTTAAGTAAGTCCAGACTGAGTAGAGATTTTAAAATATGTTGGTAGGATATGAGATAAAACCATGTTTGCCTATTAGGTGGCATTAGGGATATCAACCAAGAAACACGGTGTAAAAGTAAAAAAGGTGAAATTTCAACATGTGGTTTAAGCAGACCAGAAGCAGGCATGGCAAAGGAGGTGAAGGTAATGATGGAGTTAACATTTGATCTGCAACATGCAGAATTCAATATGATGCAAGGCTATGAATAATCTGGTTCAAAGTGTCATGAAAACAAAACTGGTTTTTAAGTTAATTAATTTTTTCATTTCAGTTGTGATAGCCTGCATATGTATGCATTAACTATTGTTAAATAACAATTTTCCTAACATTAGTGAATTTCAAAGAAATTAACATATTTTGTCTGAAGTTTTGTTATTCCATGAAGAAGTAAAGCTCCAAAAAGTTATGCCTTTTTGATAAACATTTTTATTCACCATGTAGCAAAGCTGAATTTGTACTTGCAATCTGTATGCACGATCAATAGAAATGACTATCAGTAAAATCATTTTGATATTCATACCCACTCAGAGAACGATAGCAATATTTTGTAACCAGCATTACATAAATTTATTAGAGGAACGTAAAAGAGAAACATCAGATCAGATCTACGGAAAGAATGATGGAATTTCCATAAGCTAAGTGCCTAGACTTGTTTAGCAATAGTATCTTAAGCATATACATATTCACAATTTCAGAAAGGAATTGTAGATACTGTTGAATGAAACTGATCTGAAAGTAAATCTACAAACACTAAAGCCAGATAAAACATAGAATGTATAACAACTAAACAGGTCAAACAGTTAACATGCTGGTAAAGATTTTAGCAATAAGTTCTGCATTTATTCCCATCAAAACCTACAGGTAACACATTCTCTATTTGTTTTAAATCTATGGATAAAGGGGGTCCAAATCTAATTTATTTCCAATCATTTGTCTCCTGTTACCTACACTAAAGTCAAGTCAAAGTTGAGTTTATTGCCATCAATATCCATAGTAGTAGTGCAATCACTTGAGTTGAATATGATGTTCTCCTAAGGGGTTGCCTATTGTTGGGTCCTCAGATGGCTGTAGAGGCTGATAAAGGAACCACATATTCTGGTGCAATGTGGGCAAAAGTAAATGGGGGCTGTGGTTTGTGGTTAGGTATTTCGGCTGTTCATTCTCTCTTTTCACAGCTGCCAGTTGTTCTCTATGGCACCGCAGAAACTGTTCTCATGTACACAGCTCCCTCTTGAACAAATTTCCAGATAGAGGCACAACCCTCCCAGCTATCGAGGACATCTTCAAAAGGCGGTTATTTAAGAAGGTGGCATCCATCATTCACCATCAGGGCATGACATATTCTCCTCACTAACATCAGGGAGGAGTTACAGATCTCTGAAGACCTATAACAAAGTATTCACCTTCCTGTTCTTCATATATGTGTAGAAGCCTTGAGGTTTTTCTTAATCCTATTCATCAAGGCTTTCTTACGTCCATTTTTAGCTCTCTTATGTTTATTATGTTCTTTTCTTGTTATCTTGTAACTCTCAAGACTCTTGTCTGAATAAAGGGTGTCCAAATCTGATTGTTGCTTGCTAAAATTCTTGACTAGATGCTCCACTTCTCATGTCAATTATAATTCCTTCTCCCTACCAATCTTTCCCTGTCTCAACAAGAAAACCAATCCAGAACCCCAAGCAAATACTCCTTAAGCAAGCTCCATATTTCCAATATAAATTTCCCAGAGTACATCTGTTCCCAATTACTGCTCTCAAAAATTTACCAGCTTTACAGAAAATACTAAGCCCTCTGCTCTTTGACCTGCTTTGATAGTCACCTCTCCAGTGATTGATCCAGACGAGGTGCTGATCAGAAAGAAATCTGCCGATGAACTCATGGGTCAAGCAGCTTCACTCATGACTTCCTCCAGAGGTTTGTTTTTGCTTAAGATTCCAACACTTGCTGTGTCTTAAATCTCTGATGTTCTGATCAGTGTTGACAGTAGAGCACTTGGAATTATTGAGAGGATCTCTGCGGGAGGTTATGTGATGTAAATGTCACGTTTGGCTTTTCATCCTGGGTGCTGATATTAACTCAGACCCTATTGACGAAGAAGCAAGGATGACAAAATCAGTTACAAGAACAGAAAAGTCTGCAAAAAGTTTTGGATAACAGCCTAATCCATCATAGGCTAAGCTCTCCCTACCACTGAGCACATCGACAAGTAGCACTGCCACAAAAAAGCCGCAACCATCATTAATCATCTGCACCGTCCAGCCTATGCTCACTTCTTTATGTTGACAATGGGAAGGATGTACAAGAGCTATAGGTCCAGCAGCAACAGGTTCAGGAATAGGGATTACCCTACAACCATCAGGCTCCTGAATCTGTGTGGATGACTTCTCTCAACCTATGGGCGCACTTTCAAGAACTCTCCAATTCCTGTTCTCGGTATTATTTATTCACTATAATTTTTTTTATTTTTCCCATTTGTCTTCTTTTGTACATTCTTTGTTCATAAATCTTTATGTGTACTTTTTCATTGATTCTATTATATGGTAGTTTTTGTTTTAAAGTGAATGCCTTCAAGAATATGAATTTCAAGGCAGTATATGGTGACATAAAATAATTTGATAATAAATTTATTTTGAAAAGTGAACTATTTTTAAAAAATTATTTGTGATACTCCATTTCAACTGAACCTCTGAGAACTTTATGTCAAATATAACTAACAATTGCAATGGCAGTAATCTCAGCTTCATGAATCCCCAAGTCTAATCAACTTCATCCAGGACTTTCCCTTAACCAATAATTTAGAAGAGTTGCTGTTTACTTAAATTTTTAGTTCTGTTCAAAGTTACTCAGTGAAATAGTTCATGTGCTCTGGGTCCGAGAGGATGTTTATAATGCAAGAACCTTGGCTCCATCTGCCCTGGACTCACAATGGAGATTCAGATTCTCTTCTGGTTTAGGATAAATTATCCACGGGTAATTTATCCATGGGTAGGGAAACACTGCCTAGAGTTTTCTTCTGCACAGTACGAAGCAGCTGATGTGTTCACAGCCGTCCTGTGTACTGCAGTTCAAACACACCTGAGCTCCCAATCAATGTTTGCCCAATCTTGAGGATTCCAGCAAATCTCCTTTTAGGAGTCCTCACTAACAAACACATGAACTACCAACACAGGAAAAGCTTACAAATAATAATAGGCTAGATGTTCCTCCAGAGTGCTCCCTTAATCAGTAAGATCACAAATGAATTTCCTACATCCCAACACCCTCCACAACGCAGCCTTGACTGATGCATTTCATTTCCTGTGATCTACATGGAGCATAGACACATAGAACACTACAGTACAGAAACAGGCCCTTTGGCCCATCTAGTCCATGCTGAACTATTAGTTTCCCTAGTCCCATTGACCCACAGTCCTCCATACCCCTTCCATCCAAGTACTTATCCAAATTTATGTAAAATGGTGTAATCAATGCCCCATCCATCACTTGCACTAGCAGCTCACTCCACAATCTCACCACCCTCTGAGTGTAGCACCTCCCTCTCATGTTCCCTTTAAACATTTCACCTTTCACCCTTAGCCCATGTTCTTTAGTTCTCATCTCACCCAACCTCAGCTGAAAAAGCCTGCTTGCATTTACCCTAGCTATACACCTCATAATTTTGTACACCTCTATCAAATCTCTCAACCTTCTGTGTTCTAAGGAATAACATCCTAACCTATTCAACCTTTACATATAACTCAGGTCCTCATGTCCCCGTAACATCTATTTAAATTTTCTTTGTACTCTTTCAGTCTTATTTGCAGCTTTCCTTTGGGTGCGTGACCAAATCAACACACATTACACCAAATTAGGCCTCACCAACATCTTATACAATTTCAACATTACCTCTCAACTCCTGCACTAATGTGTTGATTTATGAAGGACAACGTTCCAAAATCTTTCTTTATGACCTTATCAACCTTTGAAAAGGAATTCAAGGAATTATGAATCTGTATTCCCAAATCTCACTGTTTTATTATACTCACTGTCCTACCACTCACTGTGTAAGACCAACACTGCTTGAACTTCCCAAAGTTCAACACCTCACACTTATCTGTATTAAATTCCATCTGCCATTTTGCAACTCACTTTTCCAGCTGGTCCTGGTCCCACTCCAAGCTTTGATAGTATTCCTTGCTCTCCACTACACCTGTAATTTTGGTGTCATCACAAGTTTTATGATCCAATTTGCCACATTATCATTCAGTTCATTGATATAGATGACAAACAACAATGGACGCAGCACCAGTCCCAGCAGCAGTCCACTGGTCACAGGCCTCGAGTCGGAGAGTCAACCATCTACCAGCACTCTCTGACTTCTCCTGCGAAGACAATGTCGAATCCAATTTACTACCTCATCTTGAATGGCAAGTGATTCAACCTTCTTGACCAACCTCCCATGTAGGACCTTGTCAAAGGGTTTGCTTTGCCTTCATCAACTTTCCTGGTAACTTCCTCGAAAAACTCTTTAAGTAAGATTGGTTAGACATGACCTGCCATGCACAAAGCCATGCTGACTATCCCTAATCGGTCCTTGTCTATCCAAATAGTTATACCGAGGGTATCCCTCAGAATACCTTCCAATATCTTTCCTACTACTGACGTCAGGTTCACCAGCATCTAATTCCCTATCATATTCTTAGAGACTTTCTTAAACAACAGAAAAACATTAGCTATTATCCAATCCTCCGGCACCTCACCTGTGACTAAGGATGTTTAAATATCTCTGCTGGGGCCCTTGCAGGATTGGAGAATGACTAATGTTATCCCACTTTTTAAGAAAGGAGGGAGGGGGAAAACAGAGAACTGATGTCAGCCTAACATCAGTAGTGGGGAAGATGCTAGAGTCCATTATTAAAGATGAAATAGTGGCATATCTAGATAGCAGTGACAGGATTGGACTGAGCCAGCATGGATTTACCAAGGGCAAATCATGCTTGACTAATCTATTGGAGTTTTTCGAGGATGTAACCAGGAAGTTAGACAAGGGAGATCCAGTGGATGTAGTGTACCTCGATTTTCAGAAGGCATTTGATAAGGTCCCACATAGGAGATTGATGGGTAAAATCAAAGCTCAGGGCATCGGGGGGAAGACATTGACATGGATAGAAAACTGGTTGGCAGATAGAAAGCAAATGGTAGCGGTGAATGGGTGTTTCTCAGAATGGCAGGTGGTGACTAGTGGGGTGCCACAGGGCTCGGTATTGGGACCACAGCTGTTTACGATTTACATCAACGATTTAGATGAAGGCATTGAGAATAACATCAGCAAGTTTGCTGATGATACTAAGCTGGGTGGCAGTGTGACATGTGATGAGGATGCTAGGAGAATTCAGGGTGACTTGGATAGGCTGGGTGAGTGGGCAGATACTTGGCAGATGACGTTTAATGTGAATAAGTGTGAGGTTATCCACTTTGGGAGTAAGAACAGGAAGGCAGATTATTATCTGAACGGTGTAGAGTTAGGTAAGGGAGAAATACAAAGAGATCTAGGAGTCCTTGTTCATCAGTCACTGAAGGTGAATGAGCAAGTGCAGCAGGCAGTGAAGAAGGCTAATGGAATGTTGGCCTTTATTACAAAGGGAATTGAGTACAAGAGCAAGGAAATCCTTTTGCATTTGTACAGAGCCCTGGTGAGACCACACCTGGAGTATTGTGTACAGTTTTGGTCTCCAGGGTTAAGGAAGGTAATCCTGGCTGTAGAGGAAGTGCAGCATAGATTCACGAGGTTAATTCCTGGGATGTCCGGACTGTCTTACGCAGAGAGGTTAGAGAGACTGGGCTTGTGCACGCTGGATTTAACGAGATTGAGGTGGGATCTGATTGCAACATATAAGATTATTAAGGGACTGGACAAGATAGAGGCAAGAAATATGTTCCAGATGCTGGGAGAGTCCAGTACCAGAGGGCATGGTTTAAAAATAAGGGGTAGGTCATTTAGGACAGAGTTAAGGAAAAACATCTTCTCCCAGAGAGTTGTGGGGGGGGGGGTGGAATGCATTGCCTCAGAAGGCAGTGGAGGCCAATTCTCTGGATGCTTTCAAGAAGGAGCTAGATAGGTATCTTATGGATAGGGGAATCAAGGGATATGGGGACAAGGCAGGAACCGGGTATTGATAGTAGATGATCAGCCATGATCTCAGAATGGCGGTGCAGGCTCGAAGGGCCGAATGGTCTACTTCTGCACCTATTGTCTATTGTCTATTGTCTATAAAGTCCCATTAATGTGGTCATACCATCTGTCTGAGCAGTTCATGTGAAAGGAATATTGCGCTATTTCTGAGAGCAGAGACACATCTTTCTCCTATTTAACTACAGACATCAGGACAGCTGAGCTGTGCTGGTCCGCACTGTGTGAAGCAGCGGGGGTTACCCAAGCTCCCCAACCCAATAAGTGATTGCTGAGCCCTAATGCAATGTGATTAATAGCCTGCTGAGAACTTCGTGTTTGATTAGATTACTTCATATTTAATAAGTTAGAAGTAGGTATGCTTCTTTGAAATTATTCTCATTTAATATTTCAATAACTTGGATTGTTCAAAACTTATACTTTCAACAAGATAGTTTATCAAGTCTCTGAGCGACGGATTACAGATTGCACCAAGAATGATTTGTTTTTCTTTGCAAGAATTTATAATTACAAACTGTTCCGGATTCTCTGGAGTGAAAGAGAAACTACCAGGACGTGAGTTTAGCAAGTGGTGCAGAGGAGTTGAAGTGGTCTCCCCCGCCCTGGTTTTAATGGGAAAGTGAAGTCCCATCGTTATCAGTCAGAATGGATATTGTCTACGAGCATTAACAGCGTGAAGTCTGCAGGACAACAGGACACACCATCTCCTTGTTGACGGTTAGTGGTCATTTCTCTCTCGGCAACGCTTCGACAAAATAAACTGCTTGTTTCAGGCACAAGAAAGGGTTAATGCTGGGCGCTTAAGCAACAAGCGAACTGCTGGAGGAACTTAAGGGGTCGGTTCGGAGGGGAAGGAATTGTCAACGTTTCGGATCGAGACGAACTTGTTGGACTTGAGACAGGGTTCATAACAGACTTAAATGAAGCGCTTAGCAGCTGCAATACACCTAATGGCGCTTGGTGCCCTCTCTGAAATTAGCCCTTTGGGACCCCTCTCCAGGTGACCCAGCGCTCAGGGGAACGGAGAGCGCAACAGAAAAGTGACGCTTTCTCTCTATTCTTTATCGCTACTCTGCGGAGCTTTTCTTTTCAGGCAAGATCCCGGCTGCTGTGTGTATTTTCAGTCCGAGTGTGTGATTTAAAGGGACTCCTCTCTCACGCCGCTTATCTAATTTCACCAAATTGTTTGTGTGTGAGCAATAAGAAACGCATAGGAGCTTCAAGGAGAAACGTGCTAACTGAACTAGGAATGAAAGGACAAGAGGAATGCGAGGTAGAAATTAATGGTGGAGTGGCATCCACAGGTAGAACAAGAAAGCGAAACATTTTGTAAATTGAGGAAAATGGAAAGCTGTTGATTTTCGGAGGGATCTAATTATCCACAAATATGTCCCCATACAACCCTGACATGCATTTTGAGGGCATCCTCAATAACTCCATAATAGAATAATAACCATAATAGAATCAATGAAAGACTGCACCAACTGAGAGTCAACTGATGTGCAGAATACAACAAACTGTGCAAATACAAAAATAAGTGGGAAAGTGTGAATGGAACCGGAGGAAATAGCAGAGGTACTTAATGAATACCTTACTTCAGTATTCACTATGGAAAAGGATCTTAGTGATTGTAGTGATGACTTGCAGCAGACTGAAAAGCTTGAGCATGTAGATATTAAGAAAGAGGATGTGCTTGAGCTTTTGGAAAGCATCAAGTTGGATAAGTCGCCGGGACTGGATGAGATGTACTCCAGGCTATTTGGGGAGGTGAGGGAGGAGATTGCTGAGCCTCTGGTGATGATCTTTGCATCATCAATGGGGATGGGAGAGGTTCTGGAGGATTGGAGGGTTGCAGATGTTGTTCCTTTATTCAAGAAAGGGAGTAGAGATAGCCCAGGAAATTATAGACCAGTGAGTCTTACCTCAGTGGTTGGTAAGTTTTTGCAGAAGATCATGAGAGGCAGGATTTATGAACATTTGGAGAGGTATAATATGATTAGGAATACTCAGCATGGCTTTGTCAAGGGCAGGTCGAGCCTTATGAGCCTGATTGAATTTTTTGAGGATTTGACTAAACACACTAATGAAGGAAGAGCAGTAGATGTAATACATGTGGATTTCAGCAAGGCATTTGATAAGGTACCCCATGAAAGGCTTATTGAGAAAGTAAGGAGGCATTGGATCCAAGGGACATTGCTTTGTGGATCCAGAATTGGCTTGACCACAGAAGGCAAACTGTGGTTGTAGACGGGTTATATTCTGCATGGAGGTCGATCACCAGTGGAGTGCCTCAGGGATGTGTTCTGGGACCCTTACTTTTTGTGATTTTTATAAATGACTTGGATGAGGAAGTGGAGGGATGGGTTAGTAAGTTTGCTGATGACACAAAGGTTGGAGGTGTTGTGGATAGTGTGGAGGGCTGTCAGAGGTTACAGCAGGACATTGATAGGATGCAAAACTGGGCTGAGAAGTGGCAGATAGAGCTCAACCCAGGTAAGTGTGAAATAGTTTATTTTGGGAGATCAAATATGATGGCAGAATATAGTATTAATAGTAGGATCCTTGGCGTGTAGATGATCAGAGGGATCTTGAGGTCTGAGTCTATAAGACGCTCAAAGCAGCTGCGCAGATGGACACTGTGGTTAAGAAGGTGTATGGTGTATTGAGCTTCATCAATCATGGAATTGAATTTAGTTGCCGAGAGATAATGTTGCAGCTATATAGGACCCTGGTCAGACCCCACTTGGAGTACTGTATTCAGTTCTGGTCGCCTCACTACAGGAAGGATGTGGAAGCCATAGAAAGGGTACATCAGAGATTTACAAGGATGTTGCCTGGATTAGGGAGCATGCCTTATGAGAAAAGGTTGAGTGAACTCGGCCTTTTCTCCTTGGAGCGAAGGAGGATGAGAGGTGACCTGATAGAGGTGTACAAGATGATGAGAGGCATTGATTGTGTGAATAGTCAGAGGCTTTTTCCCAGGGCTGAAATGGTTGCCACAAGTAGACACAGATTTATGGTGCTGGGGAGTAGGTACAGAGGGAATATCAGGGGTAAGATTTTTACTCAGAGAATGGTGAGTGAGTGGAATGGGCTGCCGGCAACGGTGGTGGGAGTGGATACGATAGGGTCTTTTAAGAGATTTTTCGATAAGTACATGGAGCTGAGTAAATTAGAGGGCTATAGGTAAGCCGAGTAATTTCTAAGGTAGGGACATGTTCGGCACAACTTTGTGGGCCGAAGGGCCTGTATTGTGCTGTAGGTTTTCTATGTTTCTAAATAATTAATAATAATATATAAATAAGCAATAAATATCAAGAACTTGAGATGAAGTGTCCTTGAAAGTGAGTCCATAGGTTTGGGGAAGATTTCAGTGATGGAGCAAGTGATGTTGAGATAAGGTATCCTCTTTGGGTCAAGAGCTTGATACAACAATGGTAATAACTGTTCCTGAACTTGCTGCTGTGAGTCCAAAGGCTCCTGTACCTCCTTCCTGATGGCAGCAGTGAGAAGGGTGCATGACCTGGGTGGTGGGGATCCCTGATGATGGATGCTACGTTCCTATAACAATGCTCCATGTAGATGTGCTCAATGGTTGAGAGGGCTTTACCCATGATGTACTGGGCTATACCCATTATTCTTCATAGAATTTTCAATTCGAAGGCATTGATGTTCCATATTGGCTGTGCTGCAGCCAGTCCACATACCATCGACCACACGTCTATCGATGACAAAGTTTTAGATGTCATGCTGAATTTAACAAAACTCCTCAGGAAGTAGAGGCACAGCTGTGGTTTCTTTGTAGTTCAGGGTTACATCTATCTCACTGCAATTACTAATGGCCCTGGATCTGCAATGAAGGTCAGCATTGGAGATTTGATAGCAAATAGTGTGTTAGCATCACTCCACTGAGAACCAACCACCCTGGTACCTGGGCCAGGAAATTCATTAATAAAAACAAGGATGCTCTAGATATTGTGCTATCAATTTTCTATTCAAGGCACTTTGTTTATTGCAGGGCTATTGACAATCCTTCTACTCATTTTACCCTTCTCACTTCCTCTCTCTAGAACTGCACTCCTTCAGATCTTTTATATAGTTCTAGCAGTTGTATTCTCTGCTTCTTGGAATTTTGAAATGGCCAACTGAACTAGCTTCAGAAATTCTCTGGATAGAGAATTCTACATTATCTCCATGCTTGAATGAGAAATGCTTTCTGGCCCATGTTTTACTTTAAAGTTCGTGTTTCAAAAATTCCCACCAAATAAATTTATTTCAGACTACGCTGTCAATGACTTTCCTCATTTTAAATACTTCTATTAAATCCCCAGTTAATTATCACTACTCTGAGGAATTTTAATAAGGTGATACAGACTGGTGTCACATGTTATATAGACACTTACCCCACCACCCCACCACCCCACCTTCAAAGACAATATTTGCTTACTAAATTGTGGTACCCTGCAATGAATGCAATGATTTGTTCGTTCTGACCACAAGTTTGTATAACTGTAAGATAATTTCAGTTCTGTTGACATGGAGTCATAGAGTTGTACATTACAGATACTTGCCTTACAGCCAACATGTCGATGCTCATCTATTTATTCAAAAAAACTTATTCCATTTGTCTGTATCATGACTGTATCCTTCTTTGCCTCATCTGTTTACATGTCTGCTAAGCGTAGTAATTGTATCTGATTTCACCATCTTTTCTGGCAGCACATTCTAAATGTCAACCACTCTCAACTCACCCCTCAGATTCTTTTTTTTTTAAACTGTTCTCCTTATCTTAATTCTATACCCTCATGCAAATAAAGACCTCATCCTTTAGCCTCCTTTCCTCTAGGGGTAAAAGACCAATCTATTGAGTCTGTCCCCAAACTGAAGTCCTCCAACCCAGACAATGTTTTGATAAATCTCTTTTGCACTCTTCCCAATGTAGTCACATCTTTCCTGCACTGTGGTGAAAATAACTACACACAATATTCCAAGTGTGGCTTAACCAGTGTTCTGTCCAGTTGCAACATCAATAATTCACTCTTACACAAAGCATAGAACAGTACAGCATGGGAGCAGGACTTTCAGCACGTGATATCTGCTGATGCTGAAATGAATCAAACCTCCCAGCATGTCTGTATATAACCCATATCTCTTTATTGTCCAGTTATCCATGTGTCTTTCTAACGAACTCTTAAACACCATTACCATATCTGCTTCTGTAATAAACCCAGGCAGCTCAGTCCAGAGACTTTCCATAATCTTTAAAAAAAAATGGCTAGCACATCTCCTTTAAACCTTCCCTTTCTCATATTAAATGCACTTTCTCCAGTACTTGACATTGCTACCCTGGGAAAAAAAAGTCTGTCCATCTTATCTATGCCTATTATCTATCTCCTCCTGTATCCCCAACTCTCTCTGTTCAGTCAGTGACCTACTGTTTACTGCATATATCCTACCAACATGTCACATCCCAAAGTGTATCACCTTGCTCTGTGTGGGATTAAATTCCATTTTCCAATGCTCTGCCCCAACATTCCACCTGAACTATATCCTTCTGTAGGCTTAGGTAACCTCCTTGCTTTACACAACACTGTCAATTTTAATGTCATCTGCAACCTTACAAATCATACCTCGTATGTTCACAAACAAGTCAATGATATGGACTACAAGCAAAGCTTCCAACAGAGATACCTATGATATCTTTATGGCCACAAACATCCAGTCAGAAAAACATGCTCCCATCACTCCACTCAATGTTGTTTCGATCAGCCAATTTTGGATCCAATTCGCCAGCTCGTCTTGAATCTGAAGTAACTTAAATTTTATACCAGTTTACTTAAGCAGGATCTTGTCTAGCAACACACACAAAATGCTGGTGGAACACAGCAGGCCAGGCAGCATCTATAAGGAGAAGCACTGTCGACGTTTTGGGCCGAGACCCTTTGTCAGGATGAAGTCCGACAGTGCTTCTCCTTATAGATGCTGCCTGGCCTGCTGTGTTCCACCAGCATTTTGTTTGTGTTGTTTGAATTTCCAGTATCTGCAGATTTCCTCGTGTTTGCTCTTGTCTAGCATCTAGCTAAGGTAGATACCGACATTATCTCTCACCCTACCTTCACTGACCTCCTTTGCTACCTCCTAAAATCTCAATCAAATTACTAGGACAGTTTTTACCCCCTCACAATGCCATGGTGAGTATTTCTCACCAGTCTCTGCTTCTCCAACTGTATATAAATGCTGTGCCAGTATTTTCTCCAGTAATTTCCCTACCACTGACTTGTAGCTATCTGACTTATCTCTACACTTCTTAAACAAAGGAACAGTGTAAGCTATACATAAATCTTCTGAAATCGAGCGAATGGATAATAGAGATGCAGAAATCTCCATCTGTGCCCCAGAAATCTTGTCCTTTATTTCTCAAAGCATTTTGAGATAGATTTCATATGGTCCTGGAGAGTTATCCACCCTTACATGTTGGTGCACCATCAATAACTCTAGGAGACTGGAAGTGAATGATAGGCTTTTATTAACAGCGAAAAGGGAGCATGACCATGTCAAAGACTGAGGGAGGAGCAGTGCCCCAGTCGCCTTTATACAGGGGTCTGTCGGAGGAGCCACAGGAGCAGTCAGCAGAGAGGGGTGTCCAGACAGGTATACATAGTTTACCACACGTTTCAAGGAAGTCAACACCTCCACATTTTTAATACCTATATACTCCCAAGCAACTCATCTCTCCTCAAACTTGCTAGGCTCCACATCCTTGTCCTTGGTGAACAAAGATGATAAGTATTCATTTAGAATATTGCCCTCTTGGTTGCATGCATGAATTACCATTTGGACCCTAGCTATCCTCTTGTTACTTCTGACTTATAGAAGGGCTTAAGATTCTGTTTAATTTTATATGCTAAGAATATTTCATAGCCTCATTTTTGTCCTCTTAATTTCTTTTTACATACTCTCATAAATCTTCTATATTCCTCAAATGTCCCTTTTGATTGTAGACGCCTATACCTGCCATATGCTTCTTTTTTTCTGATCAAACCTTGTATTCCACTACTTGTCAAAAGAAAAACCAGCATATCATCAGTTTTAAATTATTATGTAGAGGCGTCTGTATTCACACTCCAGGATTTTAGCCATGGTTCTTAGCCGCATCTACTTTACTCCACCTCACTGCTGCCTGTATTTCAGCCAGCCATGAATGTTGCTGCTCAGGCTGAGATGGTGAAATTTGCAATTATATCTTCTCTGTCCACTTCTGCTGGACATAGCATTTTCCCAAGACACAAAGGGATCATCTCATATAGACACCTGCAGAAGGAAAGTCATGTAAAAGAGGCACTAAGATTATGTAGAGGAGTGGTGATTTTACTGTTAAATTATTGTACTTGATCTATTTTATATATTTTTGAAACATGAAATACTATTCACTTTCATTGTCATGACCAAAGTACAAGAAAATTTCAGACAATACTGACATTATGATACAAAAGTGGAATGGATTTTATAAGATTCCTGTGATTTTAACTGTCTATCTGTATTATCTGCAGGTGAATCAAGTGACAGAAATGGGGTTATGTTTGAACTTTTTTTATTTGATCGTGTACCTGAGCATGCACTATGTGGAACGTAAGTACTGAAAGCCTTTCAATAAATAGCTCATTCAACATTGATTGTTAAATTTGTGACTGAAGTTATTGGAAATTAATTTTCTAGCGTTTGTGAAGCTGGATTGTGTGAAGTCAGTAATAGGAATATTTAACGAGGACGCCGAACTACCATGCAGTATGGAAGCAGCAGGGATGGAAACACTCACTCTAACAAAACTACATGAAAATGGATCGAATGATAAAATCGTATATAAATTTAACTCAAATGAAAATGACACTGGAGTTCAGGGTCGAATTAGATTACATCAAGATTCACAGAATGTGTCCCTGATAATCCAGAAAATACAAGCATCTGATAATGGAACATATCAATTCTTTGTGGAAACAGATCATGGACATGCCTCAAAATCCATCCATTTGATAGTTAGAGGTGGGTAATATTGTATTTTCTCTGCTTTTAATTTTCTTTATGAATATTGGTTACATCTAGTTGGTAAAAAATTGCAGTTAATACTGTATCTCTCTAAGTGCCTTGATTTGTGAGTTAGTCTGACATATGCAATATTGATAGCTATATTTAAACAGGGAAGAATGGCTGAATTTATATCATCATTAGAAGTCATATCACTGCAACAAATCGTTTTGAATTCTACCAACTTGAGGGTAGCTCCTTTCCATCAAACACTGAATAAATGTGCATGAATAAAATAAATGATTTTTTGTCACATGGGGACAGGAGGCTAGACCCAAGTGCAGGACACAGGCACTGAAGTACTAGGGGCAGGAAAGGAATAACTAAAGGATAGAACCAGATGGGGTGACCAGAGCGTGCGAAAGAGACTGGGCGTGCTAGGTAATCCTGGGGTTCAGAGAGAGTCTGTGGCACGGCAGGGTCTTGGAGTCCGTGGCACAGCAGGAGAGCCCCCTGGGCAGCCACATAACTCCTGGGCAGGGCCACCTCCCAGGCAGGAACACGGAGGCCCGGGCAAGACACGGAACACCTGGGCAGGTAGCAGGCACAACCCATCAGAAGTGAGGAGTTGGAAGGGGACAGAGTCCCCCCAGTAGTCCGGCCTGCTACCCAATGGAGGCAAGGCATCGGAAGGTAACTTGGTCCAGGGTGACTCCAAGGCTGAATTACAGAACTTGAGGATGAAGCCGTGGGCCCTCAAAGCCAGGACAACCTGAACGAACAGAGCCAATCAGACAAAACACCTCAGAACATGGCAAACCAGTTCATACAAGACAATCCCCCAACTAGGCTTGGTCCCAGAGTCCCATATATCTACCTGCCAGCTGATAAGCAACAGGTGCACCTTCTTAAGCCAAGATGATCCTATTTGGCTTTAGGGTGACAGGAAGGATGGCTGCAAGACCCAGAGTCCAGAATCCACGGACCGGATCAAGACCCGGAATGAAGGCTCCGGATCGGACAATAACATTTTTTTGTTGATAAAGTGCATAATTTATATTTGAGAATATAGAAGTTTCTAATGAAAGAAGACATCGGAGATTCTTAAATTGTAGACCATCGTAGTCTAAAAGAAAAAAGTCCTGTGTGAATAGTATACAAAGTACATAGGTTTTCTGACATTTGAAGAAGGCAAGAGATAGTAATATATTTGGTTAGTCATTTAAAATGATAGCAATAAAGGAGCAAGCTACAACACTTGTAATTTCTGACCCACTGCATTACTAATCTCCTAAGGTTATTGGGACATAAAAGGAAAATTTAGTACCTTTAATGGTGTATTTGTATACAGTATCTGCAATTGGCAGTAATGCTTACAAAATATATTTGGCAAGAAATCATATTACTGGAAGTATGTACTTTGGATCTTTGACTTTGAGGCTCTATCAGTTGAAGATCCGCAACGTTTTTTTCCTGGATTTATTTATAGATCACTGGGACTAAGTAATGGAGAACTGCTGCCTCATATCTCACTAAGTTCCAGCTTTGATCTGTCTATTCCCTAATAGTTTGATTAGTCCAATAGTTTCAGATTTGAATTATGCAGTGAGTTATATGAATGTAAGCTGTTCTATAAAGAAAGCTGGAAAAAGTCATTCATAATGTTAATATGGATATTGGTGCTAATCCTACTAGACATTGTGCGTTCAATGCTATGGTCACATGGCTAAAGGTGTAAAGCATATCTTTCAGCTCCATATACTGGGCCACACATCAGCAAAAAAGAAGAAAACGGCACAATGTTTCTTGTGTGCACAACAGTTGGATATCCACTGGCACATCTTTATTGGAAGACTGAAAATGAAACAATCTCGCCTAATAGTGTTGACAATGTGCAACTAGATGAATTGTACAACATCACCAGCAGCATTCCAGTAGTTGATGACTGGTGCTCTATAAAGTATACTTGTTCTGTTTGCGTTGGAAATGATTGCATATCTAGAGGTAAGTTTGAATCTTATTTATCATTAAATTCAAGCTCTGCAACTTCTGAGCCTCTATTGTGAATTGGCTGTTTATAAAATACAAGGCCTCCATGTATGCTGTAACAATTTCAATCAGTGATTCAATGAAAAGAAACACATGTATTTATTCACTACTGTTCACTACTGACATTTAATCAACATTGCAACTTGGAGTATGTGGCAGTTGTCTTGAGTAAAGCAAGCACATCTGCATGCCAGTTTGATAATGATCAAATAATGTGGTGAGGAGAGGAAATGGAAGACCCTAATGGCTGTGACTAGAGGTTTGTAGAAACTGTGGATATGAAGACAAGATCTGAAGTTGGAAAGAGGAAGAAAGTTGGGAAGCATGCAGGTGCTTAATGGAACTTGATCGGTTTGAACTAAATAAATGATCAAGAATGTCAAAGATCATGAAACTCCCTTGTATGATTCATTGTAATGGGTTTTTGAATCATACTTCAAAAATCATATTTCTAGTGGGTAGAAATAGTGAACCCAACAATTGTAACTCCTCTCAGTTCTGCATTGTCCCAAATTACCAAATTATGCCATTCAATGAGTGTATGTTTATGGTCTTCACCTGCTGTAGCCCATCCACTTTAAGGTTTGACGTGTTGTACATTCAGAGATGCTCTTCTACACCTTACTGTTGTAACGTAAGATTATTTGAGTTCCTGCCGCCTTCCTGTCAAGTAGAACCAGTCTGGAGTTTCAGGACCTTTGGGACTTTCTCCTCTAACCTCTCTCATTAGAAAGGGTTTTTCATCTACAAAACTGCCACTCTATGGATGTGCTTTGATTTTTGCACCATCCTCTGTGAACTCTAGAGACTGCTGTGCATGAAAATACCAGATCAACAGTTTCAGAGATACTCAGACAACCCCACCTAACACCAACAGTCATTCCAGCACAGCAGGTGTACGGTTTATAATGAAATGGCCGCTGAGTGTACATCTGCATGATTTACTGCATATAATTATATTTTGTATTCCTTATAACATGTGGAATAATTTTAATAGGAGATTTGTTCTTATTTTGTAATCAGATTTAAAATGTTTGCATTATTTCTGCTGCACTTGTGTTCCAGGAAACACTCCTCAGTTTAATGTTAAAATAGAAACTACTGCAGGGAGCCGACCTAAGATCTTGCCTAGCTATGGTTCTTAAATTGGTTGTTAAGTAGCCACTATCTTGAATATTCCATAAGACCATGAGACAATAAGACGTAGGAGCAGAATTAAGCCATTCTGCTCATCAAGTCTGCTCTACCATTTCACCATGGCTGATCCATTTCCTTCTCAACACTACTCTCCTGCCTTCTCCCCAAAACCTTTCACGCCCTGACTAATGAAGAGCTTATCAACTTCTGTCTTAGATACACCCAATGATCTGGCTTCCACAGCCACCTGTGGCAATGAATTGCCCAGATTCAACAACCATTCTAAATGGACATCCCACTACTCTGAGGCTGGGTCTCTGGTCATAGACACACCACTATAGGAAGCATATACTCTACAGCCACTCTATCTAGGCTTGTCAACATTCGATAGGTTTCAGTGAGATCACCCCTGATTCTTCTAAATTCCAGTGAGTACAGGCACAGAGCCAACAAACACTCCTCAGAGGTTATCATTATGTTACCTTCTCTCTTTAGAATGTTGTGGATCTGATCCAACATATCTTCCAGGTGTCCCTATTGTCTCTATATTCTGGACTTGTGAGGACCTTTTTGATAGCAGTATTCCATGATTTAGTTCTTTTTAAATTTATAATTACACTGAAACCCTCCGAAGCTGAAATTCCCATCAAGTTGAATTCCCATTAATATGGTTCACGCTTCCTGTGCCTCAAAGAATCATTTGCAATTATGTGCATAAGTTGCAACTGAACATGAGCATATTTGGCTTGTCTAAAAGTCCCAATTCAATGTAACCTATGTATCCTAAGACTAACATACAGTCTACTTGTCTCAGGGCAGATATCTCATGAATTGATATTGTACATAGTCAATTACAAAATTAAACATTAAGTTTACAGTTTTTTGCTACATAATGTAAATTCTACATTTTGAGTAAAGTTAATTGTTTATTTTCCATTGCAGAATTGGATTGTCTCAAAGTTGAAGCAATTTCTCAGCAACCATTGGCTGGTGATAGAACACGTGTTGGTGTTATTCTCTCCTTTGTGTTCTTAATACTGCTGTGCACAGCAGCTTTTTACTGCAGGAAGAAATTTTCTAAAGGTAGAGTATTAATTCTGGTCAGTGAAAGGGAAGAACATAGAACATCGAACACTACAGCACAGTCCGGGTATTTGGCCCATAATGTTGTGTTCACTTTTCAGCCTACCCCAACATCAATCTAACTCTTCCCTCCCACATAACTCTCTATTTTTCTTTCATGCAATGGACATCTAAGAGTCTCTTTAATTTTTCTAATGTATCTGCCTCTACCACCATCCCTGGCAGTGTGTTTGTTCCATACATTTACCACTTTGTGTGTAAATAAAACCTACCACCAACAGACAATCCCCTACAAATTCCTACAATCACTTAAAAAGTATTCATCTCAAATTAGCTATTGCTGCCCTGGGAAAAAGGTGCCGGCTGTCTACTCGATCTACATCTCTTATCATCTTATATACCTCTACCAAGTTCAAAGTAAATTTATTATCAAAGTACACATATGTCTCATGTATAACCCTGAGATCATTTTCTTCTGGGCGTACACAGTAAATCCAAGAAACAAAACAATCAATGAAACACCATATCCAACAACATGGACAAACAACGAATGTGCAAAAGACAAAAACTGTGCAAACAGAAATGAAATAAATAATTACCTCAAGTCGAGAACAAGAGATGAAGAGTCCTTGAAAGTGACTCCATAGGTCGTGGAACAGTTCAGTGAAGTTGTAAGGAAATAGCGGTACTGCTCTGCTTTCTTTGTAATTGTATTTACATGCTGAGTGAAGGACAGGTCCTCTGAAATGATAACACTGAGGAATTTGCTGACACTCATTCTCATGAATAAAGTCACCTCTCATTCTTCTTTGCTCCACAGTGAAAAGTCCTAGCTTGCACAACTTTTCCTTATAAGACCTGCACTCTAGTGTAGTCAGCACCCTGGTAAGTCTCCTCTGCACCCTCTCTAAAGCTTCCATTTCCTTCCTGAGACAAGACGACCAGACTGAACACAATACTCTAAGTGTGGTCTAACCAGTGTTTTATGGAGCTGAAATATTATTCTGTGGTTCATGAAATCAATCTTACAAATAATGAAGGCCAACACAACATACACCTTGACCACCCTATCAACTTGCATGATAACTCTACAGGATCTATACATGTGCACCCTAAGATCCCTCTGTTCCTCAACACTGTTAAAAGTCCTGCCATTAGCACTGTACCTTGCCTTCAAGTTTGACCTTTCCAAGTGAATCACTGGACACTCTTCTGAATTGAATTCCATCTGCCACTTCTTAGTCCATCAGTTAAGCCCTATATTCTGTCAATGTCCCATTGTAATATACAACAACCTTCTATACTATCCACAACATCGCCAATCTTTGTGTAATTTGAACATTTACTAACCCACCCTTCTATTTCCTCATCCAAGTCATCGATGAAAATCACAAAGAGTAGGGGTCCCATAACAGATCCCTGGAAATTCCACTTGTTACCAATCTTCCGGCAGAGGACATTCCATCTACAACCACAATCTGACTTTCATAGGGAAGCCAATTCAGAATCCATACAGACAAGTTTTCCTAGATCACTTCCCTCCTTGCTTTTCTGAAAGAGCCTACCATGGGGAACCTTTTTTGATGCCTTACTAAATCTATAAACAACAAATCCATCACTCCATCTTCATCAATTTGTTTTGTCACTTCCTCAAAAACGTCACTCAGGTTCATGAGGCACGACCTCCCCCTCACAAAGCTACACTGATTGTCCCAGGTCAGACTATGCTACTTCGAAGACTCTAAAACTGGTGTTACATAGCAGTTTTTGAAGGTTCTGTTCTCCATTCCATTCAATAAAGACCCATTCACACTTTTACCAATCCGTCTTTCTCCATTCCAACTTTAGCTAGGGTAAGACTGCAGCACCCACCACACTTAACTGAGCAACCATTTTTCAGAAAAGAGTCTAAAGAGCATTAATTATAAGCAATATAATGTAAAAGCGGCCATTGTTGGCCTCATTCCTGTTCTCTCTCAATACCATCACATATTCACTACAGAATATAACCAATTTAACAGCAAAACATCTCAACATGGACAGAATTATAATGAAATCTGACACTGATCTACAGATGGAGACAATATCCCATGTGAAGAAATAACTGGTCCAAAGTGGTGGATATTGAGAGGTATTGAAGGAGAGAAAGAGAGAGGGTTAAGAAGTTGGGAAGAATAAAATCTGTAATAAATGTGTGCCGGAAGACAAGGGTGGAGGAAACAAAAAGTTTCCAGCAAGTTGCAGGGTCTTAAAATGAGAGAAACAGAACTTCAGGAAACTACTTAAATGCATGGATAACAAATGCAAGGCATTGCTTAAAAATGAACTATTCAGATCAGCAAGGTGTAATGACTGAATGGGATTTGGTGCACTTAACATAAAAACTTTGAAACATAGAACATAGGGGACAAATATGCCATCCAGCCATTTGGGCTTGTGTTACCATTTAACATGATCATGGATGATCATTCACTTCTGTATTCCTGCCTTCCCTTTTCTCTTGATCCTTCTAAGCCAGGGATTCCCAACCTGGAGCCACAGACTCCTTGGTTAATGGCAGAAAAAAAAGTTGGGAACCCCTGCTCTATACATCTACCTGCCCTCTTGAATATATTTAATGGTTTGGCCTCTACTCCCTCCTGTGTGTATAATTCTCCTGATCTCGGTATGGTATACACCATATCCTGAGCCATGACCCCTTCTTCTGCACTCCTCAGCCTCTATTTAGTCCTGTTAGTTTTTTTGTGTGTGTGGCCTTTAGGAAATCCAACTTCATTCTTCTGAATTAAAGTCGATATTTGCCGAACTGACCCAATCTCCCTGCATACAATAGTCATTCCATCTCAGGGATCTCTCTATTAAACACTTATTCACTCCACCCATGTAAAGCAGATTCTTTCTCACATAAGGAGACCAAAACTCCAGTTGGGCTTTCACCAAGATGACAACATTGCTTTTGCAATGAAAATCATCTAATATGAATACTTGTTTGCTTCAACTATCAACGTACAAAGGCACCCATTTGAAACACATTTCCTTTTCCCAATTTATCATTGCCTAGATAATAATCTGCCTCACACACTAAATGCTGGTGGAACGCAGCAGGCCAGGCAGCATCTATAGGAAGAAGTACAGTCGACATTTCGGGCCGAGACCTTTCGTCAGGACTAACTGAAAGGAGAGATAGTAAGAGATTTGAGAGGGGGAGGGGGAGATCCGAAAAGATAGGAGAAGGCAGGAGGGGGAGGGATGAAGCTAAGAGCTGGAAAGTTGATTGGAAAAAGGGAGAGGATCCCTCTACAGCTGTGGAGAGGCCTAGAGAGAAAGAAAGGGGGAGAGGGGCATCAGAGGGAAATGGAGAGCAGGCAAGGAGTGATTGTGAGAGGGACAGAGAGAAAAGAAAGGGGGGGAATAAATAAATAACTGGGGTAAGAAGGGGAGGAGGGGCATTAACGGAAGTTAGAGGAATCAATGTTCATGCCATCAGGTTGGCAGCTAACAAACGGTATATAAGATGTTGTTCCTCCAACCTGATTGTGGCTTCATCGTGGCAGTAGATGAGGCCATGGATAGACATATCAGAATGAGAATGGGACGTGGAATTAAAATGTGTGGCACTGGGAGATCCTGCTTTCTCTGGTGGAGAGAGTGTAGGTGTTCAGCGAAATGGTCTCCCAGTCTGCATCGGGTCTCACCAGTGGGAAAGGATGGGGGGGGGGGGGACGAATGGACAAGGGAGTCATGTAGGGATCTATCCCTGTGGAAAGCAGGAAGAGTGGGGCAAGGAAAGATGTGCTTGGTGGTGGGATCCCGTTGGAGGTTGCAGAACATATGGGGAATTATATGTTGGACCTGGAGGCTGGTGGGGTGGTAGGTGAGGACAACAGGAACCCTATCCCGAGTGGGGTGGCGCGTGGATGGGGTGAAAGCAGATGTGCGTGAAATGGGAGAGATGCGTTTAAGAGCAGAGTTGATGCTGGAGGAAGGGAATCCCCTTTCTTTAAAAAAGGAAGACATCTCCTTCGTCCTGAAATAAAAGGCCTCATCCTGAGAACAGATGAGGCGGAGATGGAGGAATTGCGAGAAGGGGATGGTATTTTTGCAAGAGACAGGGTGGAAAGAGAAATAGTCCAGGTAACTGTGAGAGTCTGTTGGCTTATAGTAGACATCAGTAGATAAGCCATCTTCAGAGATAGAGACAGATAGATCAAGAAAGGGGAGGGAGGTGTCAGAAATAGACATTAGTAGATAAGCAATAATCTGCCTTTCAGTTTTCAGAAACAAAACAGATATCTTCACATTGATTCACATCAAAATGCATTAGCCTTGCATTTGCCCTCTATAGCATATCTTGAGGTTAAAAAAGGCAGAGAGGTTCAGCAGCAAACCAAGTGTGATATGCTTCATGGTATAGTATTAAATCATGTAAAGTTGTTTCAAGAAACTCTTTTCAGATTGAATATAATGCTATTTTTACTTGAAATATTAATGTTGTCATTTTCTCAAAAGCATACTTCTGGAAACAATCTACAGCAACGCTGGTAAATTTTGTAGGTATGTAACTTTTAAGAATATCTTTACAATTCCTAAAAGGAAGGGTTATTCTACCTTTAAATAGAGCATAGAACAGTATAGTGTTGGATCAGGCACTTTGACCTACAATGGCCATAATGAAAATGAAGTATTTCCATTTGCCTGTACCTGGTCTATACCCCTCCAGTTCCTGTCCATTTATGTGACTGTATAAATGCCTCTTGAACATTGCCATTCTGTTTGTTCCAAGTTCCTGCCACACACTGTGTACAAGAAATGCCTTGTAAATCTCCTTTAAAATTTTCTGTCTCACCTTAAAGCTACGCCATTTCGTATTTGATATTTCCACCTGGAACAAGATTCTATCAAATACGTCTGTACCTCTCATAATGTACGATGCTTCTATCTGGTCACCCCTCAGCCTCTTGTGCTTAGGCAAAAACAATCCAAGTGTATCCAACTTCCACTTACAGTGAATACTCTTTAATTCAGGAAATATACTAGCAGACCTTCTTCAAAGCCTTCACGTCCTTTCTATAATACAGCAACATGAACTGCTAACAGTACTCGAAATGTGGCCTTACCAAAGTTTAATACAGCTGCAACATGACTTCCCAATGCTTATACTCAACAGCCCAAAAGCTGAAAGCATGTATGCCAAATCCCTTCCTTACCACCTTAATAACTTGTGTTGCCACTTTCAATGAGCTATTGACTTCTTCCTCAATATCCCTAAGTACAATAATGCTCCTCACTTCCTGCTATTTGCTGAACAAATTCCTTGTGCATTTGATCTCCCAAAGTACAACACCTCACATGTATTCAGATTAAACTCCATCTGCAATTTCTCTGCCCATATTTCCAATTGGTGTATATCCTACTGATTCCTTCCACACTATTCACAACTCCCCCAGATTTTGCATTGTTTACAAACTTATTCATCAGCCACTTATTTCCATCCAAATCAGTTATATAAATCACAAATAACAGAGGTCCCAGCATTGACCCTTGTGGAACATCACTGGCCACAGACCTCCAGCCAGAGTAGCACCCCTGCATAATTATACTCTGTCTTTCATGGCCAAGCCAATTTTGCATCCAACCTATCAAGTCTCTATGGATCTGTTGGGCCTTAATATTCTGGATTAACCTACCACAAGTAACCTTATCCACAGCTTTACTATAGCATTTACTGCCTTGCCATTATCAATTACCTCAAAAAGCACAATAAAGTTTGTGATACATGTCCTCCACCAAAGGATGGAATGATGGAGTAGACTCGATGTGCCAATTGGCCTAATTCTGCTCCTGTGACTTGTGGTCTTTGCTTTTCCAGATGCGATTTGATCCTATCCATAACAATTCTCTCCAATAATTTTGTGTAAGGCTCACAGGCCTCTAATTTGCTGGTTTGTCTCAAAAATAGAGGAACAGTATTGACTATTCTCCATTCCCCGGGGGCCTGTCAATATAGAGGCTACTAAGATCTCTGTCAAGGCTGTAGCAATCTCCTGTCTTGCCTCTCCCGGTAACTTGGGATAGATCACATCAAGCTCTGGGGATTTATTCAGCAGAATATTCTTCAGCAGCCCCAATTCCTCCTGCTGTTTAGTATCAACATGATCTAGAACAGGGGTGGTCAATATTTTATATTCCATGCGTCAATTTTTTCACACGAGTTCAGATGTGCCATACAATTCTTGTTAAGTTAAAGTTAAAGTCTGTCCCGAGCCTTATATGCTCTTCAGGCCGGTGATAATGCCGGTTTCTGTGGCGTGAGGCGACTGAGAGTATGAGACTCCCCCCCCCCCCCCACCGCCCCCAGATAGGACGCCAGTCTATTGCGAGGTTAACCCCCAGCATTTTGCCGGTACTCATTTTCAGCTGGGTGGACTGGAGCAATGTGTGGTTAAGTGCCTTGCTCAAGGACACAACATTCTGCCTTGGCTGGGGCTCGAATTCACGACCTTCAGGTCTCTAGTCCAATGCCTTAACCACTTGGCCACACACCACACTATACAACTCTTGTACCCCCATTCAATTCTTGTAAAAATGTTAATATAGACATATTTAGCATTTTTACATGATGTATTGATTTAATATAAAAAACAAAATAAACATTACTTACCTTAGTGAGTCTTTTAAGAAATATATTTTGTCTTCTTTTGATTTCTTCCTTTTCCTTAATCACATGTTCTTTCTGAAACTCAGACCCAAGCAGTAGCTTCAGTTTTCCTTCTATTTCAGTCTGATGTTTTATAGTGTCTATTAAGATCATGTCTTCTATTATGTGAGAAAGTGTTTTCACAAATAATGCACAATGGATTTCCTGACGGACCCACTATAAATAAGAACTCATTGTCCCACTGTTCATTGTATCACTTCTAATCAGCCAATGTGCCACTTCTGGCACAGGTGCCATAGGTTG
The DNA here is from genome assembly GCF_048418815.1 of Hemitrygon akajei. Classification (NCBI taxonomy): domain Eukaryota; kingdom Metazoa; phylum Chordata; class Chondrichthyes; order Myliobatiformes; family Dasyatidae; genus Hemitrygon; species Hemitrygon akajei. Next base: position 35,178,670 of record NC_133145.1, read on the forward strand.
GCCATCCCTGATCTGGAATATCAGCGTACCACACTCTGATCTCACTATCTTTCATGTACTTCTCTTTGAATGCAAACTATTTGTTTCCTCTGAGGTTACTTTAATTCCATCCTTCAACTGATGAGTTATTTTTTTCTCCAACAGATGATAAAGAAAATTGAATATGTGTATCAAGTTAATTCTCAAAAAAAGAGCCAGATTCTGTCATTAATCTACTTTTGTCAACATAATTCTTCATGTAAATTAGCAAAATCACTACTGTCAATATATTTTCACCAGATTCCTGTGTTTATAGCTCACAGTTTAATCAGCTATTCATGCTGTTCTTTGTGCATCCAAGTAAATGAACTGAAATCTGAACTGAAAGATACCAACAGAAAAATTTAAGAGAATTTTCCAAGACACAGACAGGATGAAACGTGACTTTCTGAAGATTACGATCAAGGCACAGAACAGCTGAAGTCAATAAGAAAAATAAATCCTTTCTGTTTGATTACTTAACTTCATGGAAATGTAATAAATCTTTAATAATTAACTTTTAAAATAAAAAAGACACTCAAAATTTCAGACAGTATTCAGAATGATTTTATTGTAGTGGCAGGTCAACCAGTTTTTCAGTCAGAAAATTAACATGAAAGCTATTTCTTGATTCCAAAATCCATGTTCAGACCCATCCTACAATCCATATAAGCTTAGACTCTTAACAGATGTGGAAACCCAGGGCACAATACCAAGAATTGTCTCATTCAATGCTTACAGTGTGTTAGGGCTGTTAGGGTTGATGATTAAGGCAATGGTTCAGGTATACTATCCAGAAAGTGGGCAAGTAGATACACAGACAATTCGGGCAATAGTCATCTACCATAATATGTGTCATGTAGGGTTAATGATGTGTACACTGGTATAGAATGGTGGGTAAGACAGCACCTGGAATTTTGTGTGAAGGTCTGGTTGGCATACGATAGAGAAGAATTAGAATTGGAATCTGTTTACTATTATCATGTGTACCAAGGTACAGAGAAAAATTTGCCTTGCACAAATTTCATACTGATCAGTTGATTACAGAAGTGCATTGAGGTTTTACAATGTAAAACGGTAACAGTGTGCATAATAAAGTGTTACAGAGACAGTGCAGTGCTGGTAGACTACAAGATGCAAAGTCATAATGAGGCAGACTGTGAGGTCAAGGATTCATCTTATCATACTGGGGAAACATGCAATTGTCTTATAACAGCAGGACGGAAGTTGTCCTTGAGCCTGGTAGTAAGTGCTTTCAGGCTTTTTTAAAAATCTTTTGCCTGATGGAAGGGGGAGAAGAAAGATTCTCCCTGGTGGCCAGAGCCATTAACCCTTTCATTCCCAGGAGCATTCTCACAAACCTCCCCTGAACCCTCACCAATAGCAGCTTATCCTTTCTTAGATAAGACACAAAACTGCTCACAATGCTCCAGATGCAGTCTGACCAATGCCTTAAACGGTTTCAGCATTATATTGTTGCTTTTATTCTCATCCTCTCCAAATTTAATTTGCCTTCCTTACCACCAGCTTGAACAACAAGTTAACCTTTAGGGAATCCTGCACAAGGACTCCCAAGTCTCTTTGCACCTCAGCTTTCTGAATTTTTTTTGTTTAGAAAATAGTCTACAGTTTTATTCCTTCTACTAAAATGCACGAGAATACCATTCCCTACACTGTACATCATTTGTCACTTCTTCACCCATTCTCCTAACCTGTACAAGTTCTTCTGCAGACTCCCTACTTCCTCAACATATCCTTCCCCTCCACCTACCTTTGTATCTTCACTTGGCCACAAAGCCATCAAGTCCATCATCTACATCATTGACATATATTGTGATAAAAAGCAGTCCCAAAACCAAATATTGCAGAACACCACTAATCAATGGCAGCCAATCAGAAAAGGCCTCTTTTATCCCCCCTTTTTGCCTCCTGGCAGGGAGCTAGTCTTCTTCACACTGTACCTCAATGAATAAATAAATAAACAAACACATTAAGCTTTCCCACTTAAATATCAGTCACCTGGTCAGGCTAGCTTCCCAATATAAAGCCCCTCCTGTAGTTAAACTATCCAGATAATGTTTCAAGAAATTGTTCTAGATGCAACTTACTATTTCTTCACTGTTTAAGCCTTTTTACACTGAGGAAGTCCAGGTCAATATTGAGGAAGTTAAAATTACCCTCTACAACAACCATGTTTTTAGGTATTTCCATAATCTGCCTACATATCTGTTCCTCTACATTCTGTTGGCTATTAAGCAAATTATTTTTCACGAATCTCCAATACATGTCACTTCCCCTTCACCAATCATTTTCTCTTGTTATGTTTACATTAAATCTGCAGTTTTAACATCTCTGTTAAATCCCTTTTTTATAACCTTGTACTCTCTTTCAAATTCATTTTGTACCCTATTACTACCTTTTCTAGCTCTCTCAGTCAAATGTATTTCTGCTTTACCATGTATTTGACTTCTTATGTGGCCTTTCCTTACTTTATATGTTGACATTCATTATTGATTAGGGCAAGCCACTGTTTTGCTTTACTCCTTGGAGCGAGAGAGGATGAGAAGTGACCTGATAGAGGTGTATAAGATGATGAGAGGCATTGATCATGTGGATAGTCAGAGGCTTTTTCCCAAGGCTTAAATGACTAGCATGAGAGGGCACAGTTTCAAGGTGCTTGGAAGTTGGTACTAAATGTCAGGGGTAAGTTTTTTACCCAGAGAGTGGTGAGTGCGTGGAATGGGCAGCTGGCAACAGTGGTGGAGGTGGATACGACAGGGATTTTTAAGACACTCCTGGATAGGTACATGGAACTTAGAAAAATAGAGGGCTATGGGTAACCCTAGGTAACTTCTAAAGTAAGTACATGTTCAGCACAGCCCTGTGGGCCGAAGGTCCTGTATTTTGCTGTAGGTTTTCTATGTTTCTATGTTAACCATTCATTCAATAGGTTTCAATAGGTGCATTCAATGTCAGAGAAATGTATACAATATACATCCTGAAATTATTTTTCTTTGCAAACATCCCTGAGTGCCCTGAAGAATGAATGAATAAACAAATGAATGAATGAATGAAGAAAAAACGCAGTTCATGTCTGCATTTAGGAAGGGTCAGAACTTCTCTTGACCTGTCCCCATCGTCCATCCCATACATTGCTGAAGAGTAGCAAGTGAGAATGCAGGGGTACACACATGGTGCAGTTGACTTTGTCTTGATGAAGGTGTTTGAATTTTCAAAACTAGATATCAATTTTGATGTGTAAACATATAACTATACTGAACTATCTGTTCACACCCAATATAGTGACATACACATAATGACCCCTTTATTAGGTACACCTCATTAATGTAAATATTTTATCAGCCAATCGTGCGACTGCAATGCAATGCAAAGTTCCTGTTCAGACCGAACGTTAAAATGGAGAAGAGATGTGATCTAGGTGCCTTTGAGCGTGGAATGATTGTTGGTGCTAGACGGAGTGGCTTTGAGTATCTCAGAAACCGCTGGTCCCCTGGGATTTTCATGCACGAGCAGCAGTTCAGTGGGTGGAATTGCTTTGTTAATGAGAGAGGTCAGAGGAGAATGGCCAGACTGGTTCAAGCTGACAGGAAGGCGACAGTAACTCAAATAAACAATGTGTTCCAACAGTGGTTTACAGAACTACTGATCCCACAACACATCAAACCTTGAAGCTGATGGACTGGAGCAGCAAAAGACCACAAACATACACTCAGTGGTCACTTCATCAGGTACCGGAGATACCTTATAAAGGAGCAACGGGGAGTTAATCTTGTATATTGATTGTTGATATTGATCAACTGCTTTCATTGTACTAACATAAAACAAAATTAAAGTCTTCTTTTTGAGGTTTGAAACACTCTCCCACCAGCCCCCTCCCTTTATGTTTGCTGCAAGCGAATATAAGGCCTGTTCAGTCTACAGCTTTGTTTGTGTGTGTGTGGCTCACTTAACCACAAAGAGCTTTCCTTGCCAGTACAGGTCATCGGTGCAATCCAAACCAACGCTCAGAATGTGGAAATGATTATTTTGTGCTCGTTATGAATGTAAATATTTGCGATATCAGTCCACAATATTAATTGACGTTGACGAAGAAAACTAAAATAAAAACTGGAAGATGGACTTTTGACAATGGCCCTGGAACAAATGCCGGAGCGGTGTAATAAAGAGAAAGTCCAGCTGGGGACAGTATACTTCTTACAAGAAAGGGTCGGGTTTGCTGAAATTACCGTCCCGGGTATTCCCCGCATTAGTTTCGGTTTTCGCAGCACGCCATTGACCTTCATTTCATAAGACACTTCTTTTCCGAGTGAGCTGCTGGTGAAGAGGCTGCGGGTTACCTGCAAGTTTAACAGCCGTACAACTTTAAAAAGTTGCATGTCAGGCATAAATCTTCGGTACAGTAGTTATTTATAGAATTGAAACTCAGTATCGCCACCACCGTCCTCGCCATTCAGATTGAAACAGAAAACAAGAAAATTGAAAGTCCAGGAAACAGAAGTCCCCAGTCCGCCGAATCGAATACGAATTTCGCAGGCTCTCGGGGGGGACAGCGTGTGGCGCGTTGGTAAGTTTGGCTCCACGGTTCCTCCACAGGTGATTGCAGACTCTTGCAGCTTTCTCAAGTGGATCGAAATGGCAAATCCGTCGCCCTCTGTAGATTCCAACACTTGGTTGTTGCTTTAGCTCTACTGGTTTTCTGTGTTTGCATTAACACTTTGATCCAGGCAGCGAATGTCCGCAGTCGCGGAGAGTCTGCTGAACGTAGAGCAAACTAGAAAACCAGGGGGTTACTTATACGAGGTTTTCTGATTGATCAAACATATATAGGAATCGAATGTAGTTGATGCAATTTACCTTTTTGTAACCTACTTGGAATTTACATTATATGAAATTCCTGGCAAACATCCGATTTCTGATCTTGAAACATTTATTGTATATTGTGTTTAAATCGGCAGGCAGATGAAGGGAATTCTGGAAATGGATTTAAACCCACAGATATATATTTACTTGGTGCTGTGTGCAAACGTTTACTCTGTAAAAGGTAAGTAGTAAATCGTTTTTCAGTCACTAGCTCATTCAACACTGACGATAGTAATGGAAGATGATGGGATGTATTGTTTTGCAGAGTTCGTGACTTTGAAGTGCGAGGAGACGGTGACGGGAATATTTAACGAGGACACGATATTGCCATGCAACCTGACAACAGCAAAGCCAAGTAAACCCACAAAAATTGAACTGAGAAAAGATGAGGGAAATTATAGACTTGTTTTTCAGTTTAATGGAAATCATAATGCCATGAATGCTCCCAATCGAATTAAATTACTTTCTCCGGATGTCCGAAATGTATCGCTGGTACTTCAAAAAACACAACTTTCAGACAGTGGGAAATATCTTTACTATTTGGAAACAGATGTGGGATATAAGCAAGTTAACATCGTTTTAGTGGTTAAAGGTGAGTCACAGTGTATTTTCCCTGTTTTATTTTCATTTCAAAAACTGGTTAATTCTAAGTGATGTGAAATGCAGTTTTACTTCACCAAAACACCTTTGTTTTGCTTTTATTATTACAAAAATAGACTTCATTTATGAAAAAAAGGATAGAAAGTTACAGTAGGTAAATAAATACTGTATAAGAATTTTATCTGTAAAAGCAAAGAATACCTTTGCATTCATATAACAGGTTTTAAATCTCCTGAATGTCCCAAACCATATCACTTTCACTGAAGCCAATATCCCCCCCCCCTTATATTAGTAAACTCACCAGGTAACTGGTAGGGTGAAAGTATCCATTCATGGTGGATGACTGTACCACTGAGTAGATTACCTACTTTTGGTGTTGTTGCATCAACATATGCTGGCAAGGATCCCTTGGCATTAATGCTGAGAATTAACCGATATCTCTCCATCGTAGTGGCATACCCCACAGGCAGTGGTTGCCCCTGTGTTGCACCAAGAGTGTCCTCAAGGAATCTGTACCCAGCGCTTTGCAGCTTAAAGCTGGTGTAAGCATAGCAGAATCCATTCAAAGGAATGGAAAATGTCTCCTGGGATGGTTATATTTTCCTTAATTAGTTGTTTAGCATAGGTATGAAGTTCAGCTTTTCAATACAATAATATTTATACCTTGATGAATGTTCATGAGGCAGAGCTCAGGGTTTCACTGGTTGCTGCATCTATTCTGTGAGACCTGCTGACTACCTGTGCTGCGACAGCAATTGGGTTGTGTTCAGCCATTATTAAGTGTTAAGAGCTTTGATTTTCAGGGGCCGTACTGGAATACTATGGCAGGGATGGCAGATTTTGGAATAATGAAAGATTGGCTAATATTATCAAATGACACAATGCTCTCTTTTAGCTCCCTACAGTTTGCCAAAACTGGCCTTAGTTAATTTGACAGAAATGACCAAGGTGGTCACTTGTGAAACAACTGGATATCCTTCCGCTCAGATTCATTGGACCGTCAATGGGAAAAACCTCACACTCAGCTCAGAAACCAAAAAAGAAGAAACTGCTCAAGGACTGATCTCTATTACCAGCGCACTTCCAATTATAACGTCAAAAACTGACCAGGAGCATATCTACACTTGTGCTGTGTGGAATGAGGCAGAGCGTAAATATGAAGCCAGGAACAGTATCTCAAGTATGTTCATAATCTTCTTTTTCATGATTAGGAAAGTGATTGTTTAACTAATTGCTACACTATTTCTGGTTCTCAATGCTGCCAACTTGGTATATTTCGATTTCCAGAATAACTTTGAGTGGGTGTAACAAATCAAATTTTAGCATATGTCACAAGATGCAATATACTGGCCTAGTCTGAATATTGGGATATGGACAAAAAAATTAGAAATATGCTGGAGATTTTCAGCCTGGGAGACATGACAAGTGGGGAGCTGCAGCGATCAGTCTTAGCTAGAAAAAGCTGGAAGAACTTAATAGTTTAAGTAGAGCCTGTAAGAAAAATGGCTAATTGATATCTCAGGTTTAGCCCCTCCATCTGGACTGAAAGAGAAGAGATATAAACCATTACAGGGTGAAGAGAAGGCTGGAACAAGTGTAGCAGGTGATAGATGAATTCAGGTAAGGCTGACCTGGAGGCAGATGTGGAATCAAAGGGGGAAGGTACAGAGAGCAGATGGGAGTGGTGGGGGAGGGAAACAATTGAATATATGGACATAAAAAATAGAAACATGATGATATCACCTGGCCTGTCAAACCTGCTCCACCATTAACTCGTGATAAATTGAAAGCTGTTGGTGTTTAGAGCAATGTACACATCATTTGACACAAATCACTGAAATTTAATTTCCATATGATGCAATAAGTAGGAAGCCAGATTATTTATTAGGTTTTAATTGCATGATGATTTGATTTCAAGAATGGGGCCATCTTGCTCCAATTATTGAGGGCCCTCGTGAGTCAACATTTGGAATACCATTTGCCTGTGGGTTTGCAGTAGAGAGACTGGAGCAATGGGTAACCAGGTTAATTCCTAGAATAGGGGTTTTGACCTAAGCTCCCTTAAATTTAAAAAAAAATCAGTGTTGATCTCATTGGAAGGTACAAAATTATCACGGTTCTTCACATGTTGTTGATATTCCCTGGTTGAAGTGTCTGGACACAGCGTCAGTTTCAAAATTCAGGGCTGATCTTTCATGCCCAGATGAGAAGAAGGAATTCATCAGAAGTTAGTCAATCTACCCATGGAAACTGCAGAAGTTGAGTCGCTAAATATTTCCATGATTGAGATAAATAGAAGTTTGGGTATTTAGAGATATTGGGAACGTGTATGAAAATACAGCTGAGATAAAAGCCACAATCTCATTGAATGATAGGGAAGTTGTTATACTTTGGTTGTTCCAATCATTCTTCTTTTTCTTACATTTGTTATGCTTTAGAGGCTATATTTAGCTCTCGAGGGTGTTTGTTCCAGGGTGGTTATGGGATTCACAGTTTTGCCTGGAGATCAACATGACTGATTTTTAAAAATTGTGGTGTGTATAGGCAAATAATATCAATGTTCTTTGATCAATGATGAAATTTATGGCTTTTTCTGTTTTTTTTAGTTTCAAATGTGAATCCATCAATTAATCAACAAACTGAAGAAAAAAAGAGAAAAGCCCTCACAGCAGTAGGTGTCATTGTTGGAGGTCTTGCTGCTGGAATATTCCTCCTGGGTCTTTTGAGATTCTGGAAAAGGCGCCATCCAGGTACAATATTTCAGCCAACTTCTGAATTCTTGTAACTCAAAGTATTAATCATTGGTGTAAAATTATGCACAGATAACCAATGATTAATATAAAATATAATTTCATAATCTGTGAAATACTTAAAACTTTAATGATTGCCAAATTGTTATGATCTATAGCTTGCTGGTCAAGATTGTTAGCAGGTCTGTGTATGTATTTGTGCATTTGCCTTCCAAACACAAGCAGATTTGAAGTCCTGTCTGCAGTGGATGTTTACAGGGATAGGTAGATAAAGTACCAATATAAACCATGATAAATTATATAATAAATTAATCCAAATCCTGGCCTCAGAATGTGCAGATCTTTTCACCATATTCACACTTTCATCTAAAGACTCACCAGATGAGTCACCCTGGAAAGCTCTGATTTATCTTCTGCAGGGTCTGATTTTGCTATCAAACTACCATCATGTACAGTGCACCAAGTATTGATGTAGTATTGGGTAAAACAAATGGTGCTGGAGAGAGCATTCAAAAAAAAGTAAAGAAACTTTTAAAAACATAATTTATGTGTAAAATTATGGAGCCTTTGGTCCTACACTACCAGGCTCAGAAACAGTTATTACCCTTGAACCATCAAACTCCGAAACAGTGTGGATATCTTCAAACACCTCAACACTGAACTGATTCCACAACTCTACAGCTGATGTTCTCAATATTATTTATTACCTTTTTTTGCATTTGCAAGGTTTGCCTTCTTTTGCACATTGGTTGTTTGACCACCTTTCTGTGTAGATTTTTACTGATTCTGTTGTATTTCCTTGTTGTTGGAATGCCCGGAATTCCCCAGAATGCCCACAGGAAAATGAATCTCATGGTAGTAGTACATATGGTGATAGTACGTACTTTAATAATAAATTTTTAACTTTTGAACTTTGACATGCTGGCCTTCATTGCATTGTGTAAGTGTTTGTGTGTGTTTTAGCAGTTAATTGAGTGACTTGCCAGTGTATAGGATAGTTAACTCAGTAAGTTAGGCAGCATATGTGAAAAAGAGTAAACAGTTGACATTTCAGGCTGAGACCATTCCTTAGGACTGTGAAGGAAGGGGGGGAAGACACCAGAAAATAAATGTGGTGAGGGGGGAGGTGAAAGAGGCTAGCGGGAAAGTGATAGGTGAAGCCAGGTGGGTGGGAAAGGTCGAGGGCTGCAGAAGAAAGAATCTGATAGGGGAAAATGGACCATTGGAGAAAGTGAAGGAGGAGTGGAACCAGAATAGGCAGGTACAAAAAGTGAAAGATCAGAGTGGGAAGTAGATAGAGATAAATCTTTATGCTTACAGTTACTAGCAGCAGGCAGACTTATTAAACTACGCTCAACTACCCATATTGTGAGGCTAGGATTTGAATTAATTTCACCTGGATTATTTATTACTTGAGACAATTAAACTGATCGATTGGCAACATAATTTCCAACTGAGAAGGAGTGACATATTATTTGTAGCCTGCTCCCAGTCTCAAAATTGTATCAATTTTGCATCCCATTATTGTTGGAAATACCTGAATATTACAGAAAATGTAAGAATTCATTATTACTGTCATTGTTACTACTCTTAGTATGCATGATTAGGAGTTTAAGAACAATAAGAAAATAATTTGGATTATTTTTACATCAAGAAATATTAATTTACTTCAAATTACTGTGACATAAATAACAATAGTTTATTTTCTTTTTTTTAGTTCGACAGTCCAATGAAAAATCAGGAAATCAAATGGTAGGTTTGATTTCAAACATTGACTTATTTTTAGCCACACACATCATGATTTTCAAAATTTATTTGTTCTTCTTTAACAGCTTAAAACATTTGTTACTCAGGTTTGAAGACTGCCCTGCTAACTTCGAACTTACATCGAGGAACCATCATTTTGTGATATGATGTCTGATCTGTCTGATGTTCTGTTGTGCAACTGTGAAACTTCAACATCCTTCACAAAGAACTGTGACATTCCTCTGTAATAACTTGAAAGCAAGAACTGTGCGTTTAATAATCTCAGTTCTTGCGTAAAATAAGAACCCTGTTTTAATTCTGGCACTTTGTTGAACTCTTCACCATTGCTTTTATCTGAAGTTAATGGCTTCACATATTGATTATTAGTGCTTTGATAAATCTCATCAGCAAGATCAGTCTTGAGTATCAAAGAGCGACACCGTTTTACACCTGAAATACTAATTCTGTGTACAAAATCTCTATAAGGCAATGAAAAGAGAATAAGCTCTTAAGCTCAGTTGCACTTTGAAAGTTTGCTTCCTGTTGAATGAATCCATTAAGCCATTTTTCCACTGAGCTGTACTTCTCAGGAACTAAAACAGTGAAATGTGATATGTAGTCAGCTTCAGTCGAAAATAGAAGCAGAAGGAGTATTATGTAAGTAGAAAACTACACATATTTGCCATTTGTAACGTATGAATGGAGAAGGAAAACTGATTGTAAACCTCCGCTGCCTTGTGGCCATACTTACTCATGGGAAAGTCTTCATGAGTAAACCCCGAGGAAGAAATCCGGAGCCCGGGTCCCTTAGGCAGTTTGATGATGTTTGCGACTTCACTCTGGCAACTCTGCGACGACACTGGTGCCAGGCTGTATCGACACTTGCCCTTCCCTTGGGCTACATCAGTGACAGGGAGAGGATGAACCCGCTGCATGGGCAACAGCTGGTTCTTCAAATCTTCCCGCCCAGGCTTGCACCCTGGAGAGGACACAGTCCACCAGAGGCGCAAACCCATTACCCCCTGGGATCGACAGCTGTCTATTATTATAACATTATGAATTGTGTATGTTATAATTTTTGTGCTTTGTCTTTTAAGTCAAATGCAGTGAACACGTGCAATATTATAGATTATAATTTGATCAGTCGTCTTTTCTATGTTTTAAGGATTAGAATATCTAAATTTACTTATAAAATTTCTGCTCATTTTCTAAGTATTTCTACTTTAATTTCTTTTATGTACATAGCCCAGTGACATTGCTGATTTGATATTTTTACACATATTTTATACATTGTTCTTCTTTTCCTCCTAAAAGTACTTAGATACATTAACCATTTCTAATGTCTTACTGTCCTACACTATCGCTTATGTGAGCCATGCCAATGAATGTGAGCTGGCTGTAACAATGTGAGGTTTTAAAATCAAACCCTAACATTTGGTGACTGCAACTTTAAAATACATCAGTTCCTCTAGCGGATCATCATAAAAATACTATTCAGTTCAAGTGAGTAATTGAAACAAAATGAAAATTGAGTGTCATTTGCTTTATTTTTATTGTCAGAAGAGTGAAAACCATAAAACCATAGAACATTACAGCACAGAAACAGGCCTTTTGGCCCTTGGTTGTGCTGAACCATTTTTCTGTCTAATCCCACTGACCTGCACCTGGGCCATATCCCTCCAAACCCCTCTCATCCATATACCTGTCCAAGTTTTTCTTAAATATTAAATGTGAGCCCGCATTCACCACTTCATCTGCCTGCTCATTCCACACTCCCACCACTCTCTGCGTGAAGAAGCCCCCCCCCCCAATGTTCCCTTTAAACTTTTCCCCCTTCACCCTTAACCCATGACCTCTGGATTTTTTTCTCCCCTGGCCTCAGTGGAAAAAGCCTGCTTGCATTCACTATCTATACCCATCATAATTTTATACACCTCTATCAAATCACCCCTCATTCTCCTACGCTCCAGGGAATAAAGTCCGAACCTATTCAACCTTTCTCTGTAACTCAGTTTCTTAAGTCCCGGCAACATCCTTGTAAACCTTCTCTGCACTCTTTCAACCTTATTAATATCCTTCCTGTAATTAGGTGACCAAAAGCTGTGGGACTTTTAAAAATTGTTTTGTGAAGTGATTATCAATGTTACTGACCTAATTTTGGAAATAAATATAATCTTTGGCTTCTTTTTCTCCATTGTGTGATTCCTTTGCCAACAGATTGAACCACATGATCTTCTATGATTCCCAGCCCAAAGGCTGGGTTCATTGTACCACTGGTTTATTTGACTGCACTGGTCTCTCACTCCACCTAGCGTGCAGGACTAGATGAACTTCAGTCAATATGAGGAAATATCCCCTTGCTGAAATTAAAAGGAAGTGCTCAATTAAATTCACAAATGCTGTTAATTCATGGTTCAGAGTTATAAGTTCACCATTACAGACAGCATGAAACATACAACACTGTCCTGGAGATGCATTCGGCTCCTTTTTCAAACTATTTCTTGGGAGTCAGAGATACAGACCAGTCTATGAGCAACACACAAAAATTACCAGAGGATCTCCATAGGTCAGGCAGCATCAATGGAGGGGAATAAACAGTCAACATTGTGGACTGAGACTCTTCATCAGGACTGGAAAGAAAAGGGGGAGAGGTCAGAATAAGAAGAGGTGGAGGAGAAGGAGCATAAGATGGCAGGTGATAGGTGAAGCCAGGTGAGGGGGACTAAAGTGTGAAGCTGGCAGGTGATAGGTAGAAAAAGTAAAGGGCTGAAAAAGAAGGAATTTCATAGGAGAGATCCAAAGGAGAAAGGGAAGAAGCAGGGGCACAAGAGAGGGGTGTTGAGCAAGGGATGAGAAAAGGGGTAAGAGAGAGCCAGAATGGGAATAGAATAAGAGAGAAGGAGGAGGGGGAAGAAATTACCAGAATTTAGAGAAATGGTGTTCTCGTCATCAGATTGGAGGCTACCTAGATGGAATATGAGGAGCTGCTCTTCCAACCTGACAGTGGCCTCGTTGTCATAGTAGAGGAGGCCATGGACTGATATGTGGGAATGGGAATAGGAAGTAGAATTTAGCTATATGGCCAATGGGAAATCCCGCCTGTTGTGGTGGGTGGAGCAAGAGCATTCAATTAAACAGAGCATCAATCGACATCAGGTCTTATAGATGTAGAAGAGGCGGCACCAGGAACACCAGATACAGCAGTGAATCCTGACAATGATGATGAAGTGTTGTCTCACCTGGACAGACTGTTTGGGGCCCTGAATGTTGGTGACGGAGGAAGTGAAGGGACAGGTGTTGCACTTCTGCCACTTGCAGGGATAAATGCCTGGAGAAGGATGAGTGGACAATGGAGTCACCTAGAGAGCAAAATCTGCACCCTACAGAAAACAGAGAATGGGGGCAGGTAGAGAAAGATATGCTTAGTGAAGATGGCAGATGTTAAAGAGAATGATGTTTTAGATGCGGAGACTTGTGGAATTATAGGTAAGGATTAGGCGAGAGTGTATGTCCAGGAAATAGAGGAGATACGGATTAGGGCAGCATCAATTGTAGAGGAAATGAAACCCCATTCTTTGAAAGAGGAGGACATCTCAGATGTTCTGGAAAGGAAAGCCTTATCCTGAGAACAGAAGGAGCAGGGTTAAGGGAATTGAGAAAAGGGAATAGTATTTTTACAAGTGACAGGTTGAAAACAGGGATACACAAGATAGCTGTGAGACTCGATAGGTTTATAAAATACATTAGCAGATAGTGTGCTTCCAGAGAGATTGAGAAAGGGGAGAGAGCTGTCAGCAATGCACCAAGTAAATTTAAGAGCAGTGTTGAAGTTGAGGATAAAGTTGATGAAATTGATGAAGCAGCTCCAAGTTGTCAATGTGGCGCAGAAAGTGTTGGGAAGCATTACCAGTGTAGGCTTGGAGTGTAGACTGTTCCAAGCAGCTGATGAAAAGGTAGGCATAGTTACAGGTCCAGCATTGGGAAAGTGGTCTAATCATTATACCATTTGTGGGGTTAAACACACAGACTCTGCATATACAGCACATTCAGATTACCGACAGATTAATTATGTAGAAAGAAGATTAGAATTCCTCTCACATTTGAGCACAGGAAGGATGTGTGCGTTAAAGAGTGCAGAAGAAAGTCACCTTGATGTTGCTTGGAATAGAGTGTCGTAGAGCAATGATGTGACTGGATGGCGATTTACAAAATTAACAGGGATAAAGTGTCAAGACTCTTTCTTTTCTCAAGGCTGGAGATTCTAGAGCTAGAGGACACATTTTAGGTGAAATTTAAATGAGTTTGAAAGAGTAACCTTTCACAGAGTGTGGTGATTATCTGGACTGATCTGCTGGAGGAAGTGGCAGAGGAATATACAATGTTTAAAAGGGCTTTAGAAGGGTATTTGGATTGTAAAGGCATTGAGGAAGAAGGGCCTAATGCAGGCAAGAAAGGATTAGCTTTGATGGGCACCACAGTCATGGTGGACAAAGTCCATTTTAGAGCTGTATGATTCTGTGACTCTACAGTTCCGAACCAGACACACACAATAGAAGTACTTTCTTTCAGCTATGTTGACTAACTAAAGCCCCATTTACTCTCTCCAATGGGTATGAAACTTCCAAGAAGGGAAGTGTGTATATGCCTGTAGGCCCACTAGTCTCCTGCCCTTCTCTCAAAGTTACTAAACCAAATCAATGCTAACATCATAGGTACAGTTCTGCCAACTGGAGGCCAAAGAACCACAATGGCCTTCCCTTTAAAGGCCAGGTTTCTGATTGACAGGCTGATATCCTAATAACCTCATGAAACCTAGAACACACATTTATGCCACAGAAGCAAACAGAGAAAGGTGTTCATACGGTTATAAAGTCTGATTAGGACAAGTAACTGGAAATGGGGTTCAAATTCAGAGCTATATTTAACAACAGTGCACTTAGGCCACTGGATATGAGCTTCTATAAGGACTATATGTGTCTATGTAAAGAGATTTGTCATTAGAATGGTTTATATAGTATTTGAGGTCAAATCTTACAAAGTAATTATTTAAAATTCAAACAATTATTGAATGGGTTGATGAAAATAAGGCGGCAAAGTAAATTTTTGCTTTAAGTCAGAATAAGATTTAATATTGTTGGCTTGTGGCAGCAGTACATTACAATGTATAATAATAAAAAAACTATAAATCACAATAAGGAATATGTATTATAAAATTATAGTGTTAAAAGAGAGCAAACAAATTAAAAATATAGTGAAGGCAGAGAGAAAGAACTTGTTCTTGAAACATTTAGTATGTGCCTTTAGGCTTGAGTACCTGCTCCTTGACAAGAAGGGATGTTTGGGTCATGGGGCTCTTTTTGAGGTAAAGGCTTCTGAAGATACCCTCGATGCTGGGGAGGCTAGTACCCATGATGGAGCTGTTTTTTTAACAATAGGAATGAGCCTGTGGTATTCACAGGGAATTAGATGGATAAGGGTGGCAAGTGACATGGTAATCTGCAGTCCTTTCAATTTCCCTTCCAAATCACATTCTATCTTGAATTGAAAATGCATTGCTGTGCCTTCCTCATTGCTGGATATAAGTACACAATTTCTCACTCAGCAGCTTTATGACAACAGTTTTACTGCATGATCTTGGCAATTCGGAAACAATAGCTCAGCAGCAGCTCTTCATGAATAATCAGAAGCAAGAATAAATTCAGCCTTGCTTGGATCCTATGAATGCATTTTCAATCACGTTGTGCTTTTGAAGGAACAACAGCTGAGTGAACTTGTAAGTTGAAACATGAGTAAATATTGCCTTGAAATTTAAGGTTGACAAAGCAAGCAAGAACTTGCCTTATTTTCAGTCACTTTGTGGAAACTTTCAGAAATGGAAACATCTTCAAAACATGCTTGCCAGCTCTTAACAAAACAATGATGGTTTGCATGCTTCATACAATATTCAGGAACCCCCCCATACAATTGAAGAATAACCAATTCTGCCAGCAGTAAGGGAAATTCTGAGTGTGGTTTCGCATAAGTCACCGCATCAAATAATTAAAGCGATTCCACTTGCCAACTCTGTTCAAAGACAAATACATGAAATGGCTGAGAAAGTGGAAGACATATTAGGCAATATGCTTAGGGTATTAGAATTTGCTCTGCAGTTGGATGAGTAAACTTTGCCAGGCAATGAATCATTGCTTCTTGGTTTTGTTTGTGTCAAAGAAGATGAAAGCTTGATTCATGAGTTGTTATTTACAAGGGGATAAGAAACAGAAAGGAAGGAGTCAATATTTCAGGTTGTTGAACATTTTTCAAAGAGAAGGACATTCTGCTCAGCAACATTCTTGCTTGTGCAACAGATAGGGAAGCATCACTGACAGGACAACACCATGGAATTATTACTTTCTTGAGGAATATTTACCTAACATATTTACCATTCACTGTGTAATTTATAGACAACATCTTGTAACAAAATATCTAAGTGACTGGCCAGAGAAATCATTAAATACTGTTATTTTGGCAGTAAAAAAATTATGTCCCATATTCTGAGTTCTAGAAATTTAGAGAGCTTTGTATTGAGAATAATGAACAGTTTGAATGCTTGCAGTTGCACACAGAAGTCAGATGGCTCTCAAAAGGAACCTGCCAGAGACGCTTTTATGGGCTTTTGGAAATTGTGATAAAAATCGTTGAACACTCGAATGCTTCATTCACTGAAAAACATAAGAATATTAGGCATGACATTGCTTATTTGACAAAATTATTTGCAAAGTTTTATGAAATAAATCTTCAATTGCAATGAAATGACATGAATCTTATCAAAGTCAAATCAGCGGTCACCACATTTTTGTCCATGTTATCTCTATTGAAGTACAGCATTGGACATCACAACCTTTTCCAGTTTCCAAGCCTCTCTCATTTGGGCATGAGAACATTAAAAAGTTTTTGATAACAGACCATTTGGCTCAATTATGCTTGATAAATTCCTATTCACATAGTGTGTTGAAGTAACTACCGAGCTTAGATTTAGAAGTCTCTAAGGTACTGCACTCAATTACACTACTAGGTAGTTTGTTCCATGTATCCACTTGCTGTGTAAAGAAATGCTTCCTGATGTTAGTCTGAAATCTCCCTTTAACCAGTCAACACTTATTGTCCTGTGTCCTTGATGATGGATTAATTTTGAATTAATAGCTGGCATGCACTTTACTTATACCCTTAATGATTTTGAACACCTATATCATGTCTCCTTACATTCTACATTTACTTAGGCTAAAAAGATTTAATTCTTTCAATCTTTCTTCAGAGCTCAAACCCTGCAGACCTAGAATGAATCTAGTCACCCTTCTCTGAACTCTCTTCAGTGACTTAACATTCCTCACACAAAATGGAGACCAAAATTAAACACAGAATTCAAGGTGTGACCTCACAGGAGCATTAAGCAGCTTAAGGAGAATGTATTTCGACCTGAACTCCACTGAGCATATTATATAGACCAATTCTGTATTAACCTTCCTAATCTCTTCTGTGCATTGTCTAGATGTTGATAGTGATGAGTCTACCAATATACCCAAATCCTTCTCATACCATGCACTTTCCAGCTCAAGATCTCCCCATTGTATACTTGTATCTAATATTTCCACCCCCCTTATGTAATATTGTACATTTACTTACATTAAATTTCATCTGCCATTCATCTGCCCACATCTAGATTTTGTTTAGCTCTAACTGTATTGATTCTATTGCCTGAATGTTAACAGCCCTCCCACCTAATTTTGTATCATCCGTAAACTTTATCAGTTTATTTGTTATGTGCTTATCCAAATCATTAATGCAAATTAAAAACATCTGTGGTCCCAAAACTGATCCCTGCGGAACCCCATTTTAACATCTAGGTGTGAAAATGATCCTCTCACCTTAACTTGATGTTTTCTGTTTCTGAGCCAATTCTCATCCATCCGCACACCTTACTCAGAATCCCTACCTTCTTTAACTTTATTATTAACCTCTCATGTCAAAGGCTTCTGAAAGTCCATGCAAGTGATATCAACTGCTCTGTTGTTATCATAAACTTCAGTTGCCTCTTCATAGAACTCCAGCATATTAGTAAAACATGGCTTCCCCTTTCTGAACCCATGCTGGCATTCTGGTAGCACATCTGTTCTATTCAGCTTCTTTTCCATCTCATTTGTTACTATTGTTTCCATTATCTTGCCTGAAATAAACATCATGCTTACTGGATTATAGTTACCAGTGTCAGTGTGGTCACCCTTCTTATATACTGGAACAACATTAGCCCATTCCAGTCCTTGGGGATTTCACCAGTCTTCAACAACTTTTGTAAAATACATATTTGCACATTTCATCACAGACCTCTTTAAATCCCCTTGGATATATGTTGTCTGGCCCTGGAGATTTATTAACTTTGAGTCTTTTCAGCTGAAGCAGGGCTTCACTTTCTAAGATCTCAAAGTCACTTAAAATAATCTTATTTTTCCTCTACACTTACTGGCATATTGCTAACATCTTCACAGGTGAATACTTCAGCAAAATATGAGTCAAGAGTAGCCATTATGTCCTTCCCTCCATAATTTAACACCCCTTTATTATTCCTAATACACTTAATTTCATCCTTGACATTTCTTTTACTACTCAAGTATTGAAAAAACCTCTTAGGATCAATCTTAGCATTATCAGCGATATTGTTCTTAACCTGCCTTTTGGTAATCCAATCATCCCTCTTGACTATAGAGTTCATATTTTCATATGCCCTATGGTTAACATCATAACTATTTTTTCTGTATTCCTTATACAGCTGTCCTTTCCTCAATATTTTATGTATATCTTTATTCATCCTTGACGTTGACCTATTGTTTATATTGTTTCTCCCAACCTTGGTTATGAACACTTCCTGCACTGAGTGTATTACCTCTAAAATCGATTGTGTTGTTCCTCGACTGACTCAATGTCAAGTATTTCCTTCCAGTTTACTGTCTGAAGTCTTTGGTGCATCTGCACAAACTTTGCCTTTCTGAAATATAATTTAATGGCTTTGGTTTTTACCGATATACTCTCCCAAAAAACTTTGAGACCAACAATGTTATGACCAGTCGTTCCTAAAAAATCAACAACTTAGTAATCAAAATCCTATCCTGATTGTTACAGAACATCAAATCTAGACAGATCTCCCCTCTTGTTGGTGCATTAGCATACTGGATTAAAAAAAACAATCATTGAATAACTCAATGAATTCACTTTTTTGTAATCCATTTGACACTGGGTTCTCCCACTCAATATTTGGAAAATTATAGTCGCCTATAAATATACCATCACCCTCAGAACTTGCTTTTTTAATATTCTGATAGTTTTTTTATTAAAATCACTATCAGCATTAGGGGGTCTATAACATACACTCACTCAGTGTTATTCCTTTATCCTTACAGCTTTCAATTCTCACCCAGATACCTTCACTACGTCTCGATTCATTTCTTATCAGAAGCAGCCTCATGTTTAACTTCTGCTCTATGTAAATAGCTACTCCTCCACCTTTATGATCTTGCCTATCTTTCCTAAGTATATTCTTTAATATTATATTCATCACCATTTTTTAAGGTCAGCCAGGTTTCATTTCTTGCTATTATATCATACTTAACAGCTCTTGCACATAATTCCAGCTTGCTTATTTTATTCTTAATATTTCTTGCATTTATACAGGCCGTGCTTGGTTTATTATTTTTTTTATCCTATTCTGACCCATTTTTATATTTTTGAGGCCTATAATTGGTTTATGCCCTAATATGTTATTATCCACTAAGATGTTTAAACAGTTGAGCCTGGCCTGTTCCAAGTTCCCTGCTTCCCATTCCCTAGTTTAAACATCCTCAACTACCTGTAAGCATATGCCTTCCCAATACATTAGTGCCCCTCCGGTTCATATGCAACCCATCACAGTGGTTTAGGTTCTATCTTCCCCAAAAGGCAGCCCGATGTCCCACAACCATATTCCCTGTGTTACGTACCCCGTTACTGGGTCACTTACCAGCAAAGATAGAGAGGTCCGTTGAAGTCTGATGGTACTATTTTTAAAAGTATTTATTGATGAAGGGGCACAAAAATAAGATTAATGCAAACATACAGATAATATACGTCATCAGTACTAAATCTAAAAGCGCGGATATAATAATGATCAATAAGAAATAGCTCTATCGTTGTCTAGGGGATAATGTATTGTCTGATGGAAATATAAAAGTCACTGTCATTCAAGCTGCAGCTCTTTGGGTTTAAGAGAGACGGTTTTAAACTTGCCCAGGTCTTTTATGATGCCAATCCGTTGAGTCGGGGGAGTTGGTTTCCCCGTTGTTAGTTAAAAGCCGTTTTCCGTGGTATCAGCCACCAGTCCCAGGCAACGGGACTGAACGCACGTGGCCTCCCTCAAATGGCTTCCCGCTATTACGGGATCGCTAGCATTTCTTCTGGTGCGTCTGAGGGGCTGTTCCTACAGCCCCTCTTTTATCCTGACTCGCAGGGTCGTAGATGTCAATCAGTTTGGGGGTGATGCAATCTCTCTCTTAACCAACCCACTTTGCCCGAGGGCGTGCACGTAGCATAGCCCCCAATCCACAAACATTGTCTCCAAGAGACAATAGCCATGTCTCGTAGTTTTACATCGCCGGGGAACGAGGCATTCTGCACGTCTCTCTCTCATTTCCTGGGTCCCCTGACACAACCCAATAGTGATCTTGCGATTCTCACAAAGGAGGGGGCTGCAGGCCTAACACCTGCAACCCACACCACAATTTGAGCCACACATTCAATTCTATAATCTCCTCCATCTTACCTGAACTGACACGTGGCACAGCCAGAATTGCCAAGAGGACCGCCAAATCATTTTTGCCCCTAACATTCCGACCTAACTGTTTACATTTGTCTTCCAGAACTGACAGCCTGCCCATACCTACAGTAAGTTATTTATTGCAATGTGGACAATTACTGCTGGATCCAGCCCAGCTCTGGCCAGAATCTATCTACTCATCCAGGGAGGTCTCCCAGTTGTGTTCCTAGTAGGGAACACACTGTACAAGACTCCTTGTCAGTACACACCTGATTCTCAACACCAAACCCCCTTTAAATTGAGTTCCCTACTACAACGACTTCGTTTTTCCAGTGCTTAGGTTTAGCATTGGAGGACCTGTGGGGCTCTTCTCTCCTGCTTACCACCTCAGAGGTTTCGTAGTAGTCATTGAGCATTGCTAATTGTTCAAAATGGTTGGACGCTTCGAACGCTGCCTTTTTCTTTCTGGTCTGGAGTCTCAACCTGCGGCTATCTTGGGGTGCACACCATCTCCCTAAAGGACAGCTGGAGCACAATGCCAATTCTGTACAACATCACAGGTCAGCTACCTCCTCCTCAAGCTCAGCCACCTTTAACCCAAAGTGTTGGATTAGCTGAAATTTCTTGCACGTGTACGCTCCAGGGGAGCAGGTTTCCATGAATCTGAACATAAAGCAAGACTGACATTGCAGAGGCTGCATTAGTAATCTTTCAGGGAGGGGGGGGCGGAGAACTACTGAAAATTAAGTGACAACACACACAAAATGCTGGTAGAACACAGCAGGCTAGGCAGCATCTATAGGGAGAAGCGCTGTCGACGTTTCGGGCCAAGACCCTTCGTCAGGACTAACCGAAAGGAAAGATAGTAAGAGATTTGAAAGTAGTGGGGGGGAGGGGGAAATGCGAAATGATAGGAGAAGACCGGAGGGGGTGGGATGAAGCTAAGAGCTGGAAAGGTGAGTGGCGAAAGTGATACAGAGCTGGAGAAGGGAAAGGATCATGGGACGGGAGGCCTCAGGAGAAAGAAGGGGGGGGGGAAGCACCAGAGGGAGATGGAGAACAGGCAAACAGCTAAATATGTCAGGGATGGGGTAAGAAGGGCAGGAGGGGCATTAACGGAAGTTAGAGAAGTCAATGTTCAGATTAAGTGATTGCATTTATGTAAATTCTTAAAAGTAAATGAATATTTATACTACTATTCCTACTTTGCTCCTGATGTACCAGATAATGCCAAATGGCTAACATGTGCTTGGACCTTCCCCGGACTTGAATTCCTGATCAATTTGCTATTTCTGTTGGTAAACAATACCACAAAGTGGCTTTTGGAGCTACCATGTTAAACCTACAATTTCACCACTATCTGATTATCGGCTAGCATTTTTATTGAAAACACGTTAAGCACCTCTTTTACCACCGCCCAAAACAAGTGACAAGAAAAAATACCAGATGATGACCTTCAAGTAAACTGTACCCTCCTAGGTGAGCTACATAAAGACATGCCTGAGAGATTTTAAGATCTTCTCTCAATCCAAATTCCAGGTTGGTTAATAAATTCATTCCTGAACACTTTACTGGGAAATTGACAGGAAGAATGGAGGAAGATCTGATCTCGCTACAAAATGACTGAGCTGAAGCCAAGTTTCAAAAAGAAATCATAATGACTTTTGATTCCAGAAAGAAATTTCCCAATGTTATCCTGCACTGTGGAAAAAGGTCAAGTTGTTCTTTAATGCCTTTCCAACATCATATTTTGTGGAGTATGGTTTCAGTGCAGTCACCCAAGTTCTTTCAAAGTAATGAGACAGACTCCAAGTTACTGAACATGGGATCTGAGATTCCTGCTGAGTGACATTTAGCCTGCAAAGCTGATATCACTGCACAAAGCTTATCCATCCCATTGAATGGTGAAAGAGCAATGAATATTTGGACTGCTAACATATACTCTAAAATTATTGATGAAAAAAGTTTTCTCTATAACTAAGTAAAGAAATAATTCTGTTTGCAGCTTCAAATAGATTAAAATTATTTTCCAATGATTTGTCACTACTTTGAATTTACAGTTCCTATTTTCTTTAACTGTGCATCATAAATCAAAATGCTTTATAGGTTTTGAGTAATGTCAGGAAAGGGAGAAGGGGGCACTGGGGTCTGGGAACCATGCGGGTGGCAAACCAAAAAAGTTTGGGAACCATTGTTTTAAGTGAAAAACAACTTAGCGTTTGATTGTTAAAGGATCTTAACTTTCTTTTTATAATGCTGTAATTGAGGCCAAATCAAAAAGCTTACAAGCTTGTTTCTGAGGGGGAAATTAATAAGTCACATTACTGGTCTATAAATGATCCGTGTACCCAGCATTTTAGCAGTTGGGGTAATGAAAATTCATCCTTACAGATTTTACAAATCGTCATAAAAAATTCTGAGATGTGGAATAAAAATTCACTCTTAGGGAATTTATGTGCAAGTAAAAAATAAACACACAATGTATACAGAGAACGGAACTAGTTTACTAAGGGCAAATGCAGGCTTACAGCTCACACCACGAGGACACTTAAAGAATGCAGTGTTACTTCCTGATGACAATGTAGTTTAAAACCGTTTATTTTATTTTTAATGATATACATTTAAAATTAGATATGTGTTATTAATACATTTAAAACAGAGGATCTCTGATTTCTAAAAAGATTTTCAAATTGCAAAATATTTATAAACAATGACAGGCCACTTAAAGTATTTGTTCTGTAAACTAACTCGACCGTCCCTTCCACTGATATTGCTGCAACAATCTCAGGCTGTCAACTCAAAGCAGAAGGCCATTTAAACTGCCCTATTGATCTATTCTATTGATATGTGTAGTATGATACTTTATTTAAAAATGCATCATTCATTTCTATGTACAGTGGTGATAAAAAGTATCGGACATTTTTATGTTTTATTGTTTTACAACATTGAATCACAGCAAATTTAAATTGGCTTTTTTGATACTGATTAACAGAAAAAAGGGCTCTTTCGTGTCAAAGGGGAAACAGATTTCGACAAAGTGATCTAAATTAATTACAAATAAACACAAAATAATTGATTGCATAAGTATTAAACTTCTTTCAAGACAGTATTTAGTAAATGCAACTTTGGCAGCAATTACAGCCTTGATTGAATCTGTGTGGATAGATCTCTATCAGCTTTGCACATCTGCGAAATGCAACTTCTCCCCATTCTTTTCTTCAAAACTATCCAAGCTAGATCAGATTGCATGGGAATCGCCCTTTTCAAGTCCAGCCACAAACTTTCGATAAGATTGAGATCAGGACTCTGACCCACACAGACACCCAAGAATATTTAATACTCCTTTACATTTGTCAATTATCTTACTGATATGGTGTTTCCATGTCAGCATATTGTCCAGCCACATGCCAAGAAATCTTACCACTGACACTTGACTGTATAATGTCAAATTGAGTGCAGGTCTATTGATTCTCTTTGTAGAAAATATAAGTTGTGTTTTAACTACTGAAAGCTTAAAGCCCAATCTAGTTGCCCATTGTTTAGCCTTATTAATTGCTAATTGCATTTATTTCCTCTGATCCATAAAGCTCCATCATCTGCAAAGAGTAATTCACCCACACCAGTGCCCATCTTGGAGAAAATAATATCAATCATACTATTAAACAATAAAGAGCTGCAAATACTGCCTTGTGGAGTCCCATTCTCCAGCTCATAGAAGCCTGAATATACTTACCTACCCTTACCTGCATTGACCGTCCAAACTAGGAACTCAGAAAAAAATTTATATAGCCTTCCTCCCACTCCTAATATCCTCCCTCCATAACATATCCTATGGATTTCCAAGTTTCAGAATAGCCACTACTGCTGCCATTTTCCATGAGGAGGGAAGCTGGCCTAAATTCCAAAATTCATAAATTTTAATATTATCTTAAAAGAGTTGTCAGCCATATGTTTAAAACATAAAATAACATGTAACATCCTTTCCTGGAGCTGTCTGATCTGTACTATTAATAGTTTTCATAAATTCACAGGAAGAAAACTCTACATCACTAATACTATCATTGCTATAGCAAACTTCCAACACAGACATAGAACATTGAAAATCTATAGCACATTACAGGCCCTTTGGCCCACAGTGTTGTGCCGACAACGTAACCTAGTCTAGCAGCGGCCCAGAATTTCCCTACCGCATAGCCCTCTATTTTTCTAAGCTCCATGTACCTGTCTCTGGGTCTCTTAAAGGACCCTGTTGTATCTGCCTCTACCATCATCGCCAGCAGTGCATCCCATGCACCCACCATGTGTGAAAAACTTATCTCTGACATCTCCCTGTACCTACTTCCAAGCATCTTAAAACTACATCCCTTTTTGTGAGCCATTTTGGCCCTGGGAAAAAACCCTCTGGCTTTCCACACTATCAATGCCTCTCATCATCTTATTCACCTCAAACAGGTCACCTCTCATCCTCCACTGCTCCAAGGAGAAAAGGCCAAGTTCACTCAACCTATTTTCATAAGGTATGCTCTCCAATCCAGGCAACATCCTTGTAAATCTCCTCTGCACTCTCTCTATAGCATCCACATACTTCCTGTAGTGATGTGACCAGAACTGAACACAGTACTCCAAGTGGGGAGTAACTAAGGTCTTACATAGTTGTAACATTACCTCCCAGCTCTTGAACTCAATCTGATGGTTGATGAAAGCCAGCACACCATATGCCTTCTTAACAACACTGTCAACCTGTACACTGTGCAGCAGCTTTCAGTGTCCTACAGACGTGGAGCTCAAAATCTCCCAGATCCTCCACACTGCCAAGAGTCTTACCATTATTATATTCTGTCTTCAAATCTGAACTACCAAAATGGACCACTTCACACATATTTGGGTTGAACTCTATCTGCCACTTCTCAGCCCATTTCTGCATCCTATCAAGGTCCAGCTGTAACCTCTGACAACCCTCCAGACAATCCACAACACCTCCAACTTTGGCAATATCAACAAACTTACTAACCCACCCTTCTACTTCCTCAGCCAGATCTTTTTTAAACAAAAATCAAAGGATTCAATCCAGAACAGATCTCTGGTCACTATCCTCCATGCAGAACATGAACCATTCACGACCACCCTTTGCCTTCTGTGGTCAAGCCAGCTCTGGACCCACAAAGCCATGTCTCCTTGTATCCCATGCCTCATTACTTTCTGAATGAGCATCACATGGGGAACATTATTAAATGCCTTATTGAAATCCATATTCACTACATCCACTGCTCTACCTTCATCAATGTGTTTTATTACATCCTCAAAGAATTCCATCAGGTTCCTAAGGCATGACCTGCCCTTGACAAAGCCATGCTGCTTATCCCTAGTCAGATTGTCTCTCCAAATGCTTATAAATCCTGCCTCTCAGGATCTTCTCCAACAACTTGCCCACCACTGAAATAAGACTCACTGGTCTATAACACATCAGGGTATTCACTCAGAGCCTTATCCCTACATTGTTTAGCCTCTTCACTTAAATTAACTTGATTATGAATTACAATAAATGACCAAGCCCGTAACACAACCTTCTCTGTTTTAGTAATAATCATATTATCTTCTTTAAACAATACTGGAATGTTATTAGCCCTATGAATGCCTCCCCCCCACATTTGTTTTAAGTATTCTCCAAACATCTCCAGGTTTAATATTCCTTCCAATACAATCACAGTATGACCTCCAGTAAAACGTTTTTGCACCTTCACTAGATAGATAGATAGATAGATACTTTATTCATCCCCATGGGGAAATTCAACTTTTTTCCAATGTCCCATACACTTGTTGTAGCAAAACTAATTACATACAATACTTAACTCAGTAAAAAATATGATATGCATCTAAATCACTATCTCAAAAAGCATTAATAATAGCTTTTAAAAAGTTCTTAAGTCCTGGTGGTAGAATTGTAAAGCCTAATGGCATTGGGGTGTATTGACCTCTTCATCCTGTCTGAGGAGCATTGCATCGATAGTAACCTGTCGCTGAAACTGCTTCTCTGTCTCTGGATGGTGCTATGTAGAGGATGTTCAGAGTTATCCATAATTGACCGTAGCCTACTCAGCGCCCTTCGCTCAGCTACCGATGTTAAACTCTCCAGTACTTTGCCCACGACAGAGCCCGCCTTCCTTACCAGCTTATTAAGACGTGAGGCGTCCCTCTTCTTAATGCTTCCTCCCCAACACGCCACCACAAAGAAGAGGGCGCTCTCCACAACTGACCTATAGAACATCTTCAGCATCTCACTACAGACATTGAATGACGCCAACCTTCTAAGGAAGTACAGTCGACTCTGTGCCTTTCTGCACAAGGCATTTGTGTTGGCAGTCCAGTCTAGCTTCTCGTCTAACTGTACTCCCAGATACCTGTAGGTCTTAACCTGCTCCACACATTCTCCATTAATGATCACTGGCTCCATATGAGGCCTAGATCTCCTAAAGTCCACCACCATCTCCTTGGTCTTGGTGATATTGAGACGCAGGTAGTTTGAGTTGCACCATATCACAAAGTCCTGTATCAGTTTCCTATACTCCTCCTCCTGTCCATTCCTGACACACCCCACTATGGCCGTGTCATCAGCGAACTTCTGCACATGGCAGGACTCCGAGTTATATTGGAAGTCTGATGTGTACAGGGTGAACAGGACTGGAGAGAGTACGGTTCCCTGCGGCGCTCCTGTGCTGCTGACCACCGTGTCAGACCTACAGTCTCCCAACCGCACATACTGAGGTCTATCTGTCAAGTAGTCCACTATCCAATCCACCATGTGAGAGTCTACTCCCATCTCCGTTAGTTTGTGCCTTAAGATCTTGGGCACTAGAGAAGTCAAGGAATGTAATCCTCACAGCACAACTGACCCCATCTAGGTGAGAGAGTGATTTGTGCAGCAAATACGTGATAGCATCCTCCACTCCCACCTTCTCCTTATACGCAAACTGAAGAGGATCCCGGGCGTGCCTGGTTTGAGGTCTCAGATTCTGTATTATCAGCCGCTCCATGGTCTTCATCACGTGCGACGTCAAGGCAACAGGTCTGAAGTCATTCAACTCCTTTGGTTGTGGTTTCTTCGGTACCGGGACAATACAGGATGTTTTCCACTGTCTGGGTACTCTTCTCTGCTCCAGGCTCATGTTGAAGATGCGCTGTAGTGGTTCTCCCAGCTCAGTCGCACTTTGCTTATCAAGGTCTGTGCCCTTTTATATTTAATAACGTCACTCGAAGAGTGATACTTAATTTTCCTAAACGCCTCATTTCTCTCCCTAATTGCCTCTGCACAATCCCAAGTCCACCATGGTACAGCTTTCCTACTATTAATGCCCTTTTTAATAGGCATCACTTCCACAGGCTAAGGCTAATGGAATGTTGGCCTTTATTACAAAGGGAATTGAGTACAAGAGCAAGGAAATCCTTTTGCATTTGTACAGGGTCCTGGTGAGACCACACCTGGAGTATTGTGTACAGTTTTGGTCTCCAGGGTTAAGGAAGGACATCCTGGCTATAGAGGAAGTGCAGCGTAGATTCACGAGATTAATTCCTGGGATGTCCGGACTGTCTTACGCAGAGAGGTTAGAGAGACTGGGCTTGTACACGCTGGAATTAAGGAGATTGAGAGGGGATCTGATTGCAACATATAAGATTATTAAGGGATTGGACAAGATAGAGGCAGGAAATATGTTCCAGATGCTGGGAGAGTCCAGTACCAGAGGGCATGGATTGAGAATAAGGGGTAGGTCATTTAGGACAGAGTTAAGGAAAAACTTCTTCTCCCAGAGAGTTGTGGGGGTCTGGAATGCACTGCCTCGGAAGGTAGTGGGGGCCAATTCTCTGGATGCTTTCAGAAAGGAGCTAGATAGGTATCTTATGGATAGGGGAATCAAGGGATATGGGGACAAGGCAGGAACCGGGTATTGATAGTAGATGATCAGCCATGATCTCAGAATGGCGGTGCAAGCTCGAAGGGCCAAATGGTCTACTTCTGCCCCTATTGTCTATTGTCACAGCAGTTTGATGCATAACCTTTCATTGCAGAAATCCACATCATCTACAACATTCAGCCCTGATAGATGTTCATCACATAAAACCTCTCCCAATTTGCTTAAACAAAATTCCACTTCCTAAAAGTGGCCTCCTGTCCCCTATAGAAATCCACACCCAAGCGTATAAATATCGGAATATAATCACAGCCCAATGTTTTGTCTCCCATGACATCCTAGTCACTCATTCCAGCCAGAATGCTCGAAACTAAAGTTAAATCTATAGCAGTTTCAGAACTATAATGAACATTAAGTCTGGTGCACTTCCCATCATTAAGACACAGAAGATGTGAAATATCTAAAAATTCTTCTACAATCAAACCATTACCATCATTCTGTGAAAAACCCCACAGTGAACAATGTGTGTTAAAATTCCCACACCATACAACCCTTAGTGAGCGAGAGCTACATATGCTCTCCAGCAAATCAATCAAGAGCTTTCCACAAGGGCTATCTTCCCTCTAATCTGTGCACGTGTGTGCGCGCACACACGTTTTTCAATCAGCACACAAAGGAAATAAATATATTTATTGAAAATAATCTTTTAGCTAAATGTTTCTGTTAACTAGTTAGTCGGTTTTTCAAATACCACAATGCACGTCACCTCACTTTTCCTGTTCCTGTTTCTACAGCTGTATCACGGCGGCAGCCATCTTTGGCAGGCAGGGTTCATATCATAAAGTTTACAAAGATATGTTTCAAATCCTGTAGATAGCTTTCTAAGTTTTTATTGAAAAAAATATTGATTCACTATGTCAAATTCAAAAGAAACAAAAAGCTTGAAGTGCAAAAGAACTGCAAATTTGTTTAAAGTTGAATGGCTTAACAAAATAGTAGAAACTGCTACACTGAAAGCTCATGTGGTCATGAACGTTCAGCTGCAAGAAATATTTACGTATGATTCGGAAACTGGAGTTATCTGTTTGTATTATCGTGATGCAAAATTTGCCGGAGAATTTGCTAGTGGAAAGAAATGGAATGATATTTGGAAACCTGACTTTTTGAAGCATCATTTGGCAAGTAAATTGCATTTGGACGATGTAAAAAGCTCAGGCAACAGAACCCGTCATTACCCGTCACAGGAGTGCTATGCATTTCACGGTTGAGTGCAGACGAACAAGAGCGAAAACGTTCAAACCAGAGGAGATCAAAGTTCTTATCGACAGTGTGTTGTTAGCTGTTAAAATGAATATCTCTTTACATTCAGTTCAACACATTAATGAACATATGGAAAAGTATGTTCAACTCCCAGACAGCAGGCGAAGCAAAAATTATGCGTTCAGATTCCTGGAGACTATCAACTATATTGTTCAGAAAGATATGTTTGAAGAAATAGCATCAGCAGATTTTCACACGTTAGCAATTGATGAAACCACAGGCCTTTCTGTCAACAAATGTCTCATTCTGTACTTCAAATTCTGATCTAAAGATTGTACTGTTTATAAAACGTTTTTTAGAGGAATCGTTCAGCTGCAAGCGTGTGATGCTTCTATTGTTTCAGCAATAAAGCAGTTTTATGAAGAGAAGAAACTTGACATCCATAAAATGGTGATGTTTATGTCTGATGGAGCATCAGTAATGTTGGGCAGAGTTAATGATGTTGCAGCAAGACTTAAACAGGACATTCCACATTTAGTTGAGCAACACTGTGTAGCACACCGTGAAGATCTGGGGATTTGTGATGCTTGGAAAGAAGTCAAGTTGGAGACATTGAAACTTTGATGAGAACAGTCTATACAGTGTTTTCTCGATCTGCAGTTAAAAAGTGTATGGGGTGTCAGAGAGGGGTAGCACCTCTGGTGGGGGAACATATCGTGTCCTTTTCAAGGTGGTTTGTCCACCTTTGGTCCCCACCTGGCACTCAGCTCTCACCTGTGGCTCCCCGTAGCTGTTTGCATGCGACAGTGGCCACACCCCGGGCAACAGCTTCGACCAGCCGGCTAACCAGGTGAGGTAGCTGATGAGTCCCAAACCCTCGGTGAGATAGGGAGTTGTCTATCCCAGCATGTGAAGACAGACTCTGGCAGATTGAGCAGACGAGACCATTGGAAGGTCCAACGGTCAAGATGGCGGTCTCTGCAAGCATCGTGGATCGTGTAGAGCCGGACAAGACACAGACGACGTCCTGGTCATCCACTGTGCCTAGTCCCATCTCGACTCTTGTCTTGCCACTGGATCCAGATGGGAATTGGGAAGAGAGAGTGAGGCTGACACTGTGCAACTCCCCCTCACTTAAATCCAAATCACACGCTAGTCTCGACACCGTCAAATGGTGTTGAGGTCCTCATCGACGTCGACGATGGATGAACACAAAAAAGATGCGAATTTAAAGAAATTGCAGAGGCCTATGAAAATGAAGCTGTTGCTTTCAGATCACTTTATGAAGTCAGATGGTTATCTAGACACTTTGCATTGCAGGCAATAGTAAAAAATTATGAGGCACTGATCACATACCTTGAAGAATATCAGTCAAATGACCCTGTGGCTAAATACTGTCACAAGAAATTGATAAACATCACATACAAAGTAGCTTTACAGGTTTTAAGTGATGTCTTTGATGAACTGGCTGCACCATGCAAGATTCTGCAAAAGAGTGGCCTGACACCGATTCATTCACTTCATTTTGCGCCAGGCAAAATTAACAAGGTAAGAAAGCAGTATCTGGGAGACAATGTTCCATGGAGTGACAAAGTTAAAGTTTTGCTAAGCCAACAACGTGAAGAAAACGTCACAGTAGATGCAAGTTCGCTGTTGACTTCTATAAATAGTCTTTGTGTTCATTCAGAAGAAGGTTTCCTGAAGATGAGGTACAAGAAAGTTCAGCTTCTGATTCCTCCACAGTTGCAGATTGTGACTTCACATTTGGCGATGAACAAGTTGATGGACATTGAGGGAACCTTTCTTGTGTCTAGTGCAGACTGTGAGCAAGGATTTAGCCTAATGAATCAGCTCAAAAACAAGCTGAGAAACCGTTTAGGTGAAAGTAATTTGGATATGTTAATGAGAATCAAAAACAGTCAATTGGATGGAAGTTCTATCAGTCTAGATAGAGTTTACAAAGAATGGGTAAATGCCAAAGAGAGGAGAGAGAAAAAATAACTGAGTGACTTAAATCTGTATATTATTTTGTTGTTATTCTGTGCAGTTTTATGTCAAATATTTTGTAAACCTACATAAATTGTGTCATGTGTGCATTCAGTGCACACATTTCTGTCACAGGAAAAAAATTTGCACAACATAAGATTTTTGCGCACACTGACTGCTAAAAATTAGAGGGAACATTGCACCGAGGTTGTAAAAATTTACCACTTTAACAACCCTACCTGTTGAATCAAATACTTCCATTACAAGTGCCTCACATACTTCATTTACATCCACAACTCTATGTCCTATCCCTTTCCTTACAAAACTTGCAACACAACCCCCTCTACCAAATAATCTATCACACCCAATTATAATATAATCCTGCAAAGAAAAACTTACATGTGGAAACAACCAGGTTTTCTGAATACATATAATATCAGGTGGAGTTGATAAATCAGAAACAAACTTCTTAAAGTCTTGACAATTAGAAATCAGACTTTTTGCATTCCACTGTAATATTATTATGCCCATTATCTATTTCACAAGGAGACTGAAATACAGATACCCCACCCGTTAGAACTTCATTTACAGCTTTCCACATAACACCTGTTATATTCAGATACTTTTCAGCTGCTTTCACAATAATTTTAACCTTCTCAGTATGACTAGATGTCTGCACAGTACAATTCACCACACTCATTATGAACATCACAAACTTAAGTATATCAACTAGTAAATTATCTTTAGTGGGTGAAGCATGATGCTAACATATAGCCTTTGACTTCACAATCTGTTCTCTGACTGGGAATAATTTATCATTTGCTTTAACTTTTTGCACAGCCTCTGCATAAGACACACCAAACTATACTTTAACCTTTTGACTTCAGCTGCCTTAAGCATTTCACAACCTATATAAGCTGCACTATGTTCTCCTCTGCTATTACAACAATTAAATTTTACGTGTTCACAATTTTTATATTTATGTTCTCCACCGCATTCACTACATCTTTGTTTCCATGACATACTGCTGCAACATGCCCAAACCTCTGACATTTGGAACATCTAAACAGGGGAGGAATATAAGCTCAAACATTATAACTAACATGCCCCAAACTAACTTTATCAGGGAGCTTCAATTCATCAATACATATCGATATAGACAAGCTATCTATCCTTTCCCCATTTCTGACTACTTGCAATTTCTTTACCTCCTTAAACTTGCCTCCCAATAAATGAGATTTAACCTCTCCTATCAAAATCTCCACTGGAACACCTATTGCAACATCCCTAACATCTCTATTTTCCACAGGCAAAATAAGTAATATTTTTTTACCAAGTCTTCAATCATGATGCCTTCATGGACTGCTTTTTATCCTTACAAAAAATTAACACCTTGCCTCCACTTAAAGTACCAGCACAATCTATATTCCCTATGGCCGCTTTTAGCTCTGTAGTTAATTTAATGGGATTGATGGAGGACAGCTGTCCTGGTTGAAATTTAAACAATACCTTGAAGTCTTCTTTCCTTTTTTTTCCAAAATATCCATCCCTTCTTCTCCATCACTTGAATTCATTCCAATATTATGTTTCTCTTTCTGTTTTCCAGATCTGGATTCAACTTCCTTCCAACCTCCTCCCACCAACCCACCCTCACCCGAGCCCTTCATTTCCAGTTCCTTTTCCAGATCCTCCCCTCTAGTTGAATCTACACTATTTCCCAACATCCCCACACCATCCATAGCCAGCAACCACCATCCACCCAGCCCTCTCCAGTGGTTGCAGCCCCTCAAAACTCGAGCAGCATTGGACCATCCAGATACAGGTGTATTTTTACTACAATCGATTGAAAGACCTTGACTGCACACAGGTGATCTCCATTCGGCCAATTATGTGACTTCTAAAACCAATTGACTGCACTACAGATGATTTAGTGTGTCACATTTGTTATGAACCCCAGTTTCAACATCTAGGATGGTACGTGACGTACTGGGAATCTGTGTGTTATGTACCCCAGTCTCAATTCTTGGGATGGTATGTGATGTACTGGAAATCTGTGTGTTATGTACCCCAGTCTCAATTCTTGGGATGGTATGTCATGTACTGGAAATCTGTGTGTTATGTACCCCAGTCTCAATTCTTGGGACGGTACGTGATGTACTGGAAATCTGTGTGTTATGTACCCCAGTCTCAATTCTTGGGATGGTATGTGATGTACTGGAAATCTGTGTGTTATGTACCCCAGTCTCAATTCTTGGGATGGTACATGATGTACTGGAAATCTGTGTGTTAAGTACCCCAGTCTCAATTCTTGAGATGGTACGTGATGTACTGGAAATCTGTGTGTTATGTACCCTAGTCTCAATTCTTGGGACGGTACGTGATGTATTGGAAATCTGTGTGTTATGTGCCCCAGTCTCAATTCTTGGGACGGTATGTGATGTACTGGAAATCTGAGTGTTATGTACCCCAGTCTCAATTCTTGGGACGGTACGTGATGTACTGGGATTGAGGGGAGATATGATAGCAGACATCCCACCCTGCAAAAACTCATTTCAGGGAGGTAGCACCCCAGCCCCCCACAACACCATATCCCTCCACCCCCACTCGACCTCCAAGGGTGTTTG
Source organism: Hemitrygon akajei (assembly GCF_048418815.1). Lineage (NCBI taxonomy): Eukaryota > Metazoa > Chordata > Chondrichthyes > Myliobatiformes > Dasyatidae > Hemitrygon > Hemitrygon akajei. The sequence continues at coordinate 35,213,258 of NC_133145.1, forward strand.
TAATACTTTGTTTAGAGATTTTGTATAATCTGTAAACCAAGTTGGGTATATGCAGAAAATGTGACATTAAAATATGTATTTGTATTATCATGGAGTCAGTTTTTTGTTCTATTACAACTTTAAATAAGTCTACAGGGAGTTTAGCCTTATCACGTAGGACGTCAATAGAGTAACTTCTCAGCAGCTAGCCAGCTAGTTTAAATAACGTTAGCTGTGCTAATGAATGAATGACACCTGTTAAACTCACCTCAACATGTCTTTTACAGTCATTTAAGCCACCATGGGCAATAGAAAAGTCACTGTTGCAAACAGTGCAGCGAGCAAAACTGTTATTACTTTTGACCCGTATTAAGCAGGGGTACACTTTAGTATAGTCTGGGGTGAAGTACGTTCTATATTTTCTTTTTATGGAACACCCTGCCATGACGCAGCAGGACACTAAACTGAACTGATGGACATTGAGAGAGGGAGGTCGACTGTAAAGCCTGCCCACAGAAAACTGATAGGTCTACTTAGAGACCAATCAGGATGCTCCCTCTCGCTCTCATTCCTCCTCCCCACCTCCCTCACCCTCTCAAAAAAATTGATTTCCAGGATATTGTATAATATTTGCGGGTGTCAGGGAGCCTGTTGCGTACACACAAACCTGTAAAAGTACCAGCAGTGATAGAACACACCTGGAGTCTGGTTTTGCTGTTAACAAAACACTATTAGTAACTACATCATTTAGTAACTTAAACCGGGTAAATCAAGAGTTAACGGTGTTATGCATATATAGGTGTAAATATATAAATCCCCAAACTTCTTCAAGCGTAGGTGGTAAGTGATACAGTCTTATGATGGTGTGTAAGAAAAGTTTAGTTCAAATGTGCAGGTTAATTAATGCGAGATATTTGTAATCCAAAGGCAAATGTTGTGAGAAGGCAATTACATTGATATTCCACAGAATCCACAACAGCAATACAAAATAACAACAGCCATAGGTTTTATCTCCGCAGTTGTTCCACTCCACACATGAAGTATCACCGACAGTGATCTTCAACGAATATCCATTCAACACAAGTGGTACTGTGTTGCCTTTATGGCAGTTATTTAGTTTATAATATTTTTGCTTAGTAATTCATTTGTTAGTATTTTCTAGTTAAAGTTAGGATTGTTTAAGTAAATTCGTTGTCTGCAATATATCGCGGCATGCGATGATGTCACATCCGGTTTCGCCGCGTCTTGTGGGAAAATACCGGTTTGGGAAAACGGGAAGGAGGGGGCTCTCACACGTGTGAGACCAGAGCAAGAAGTGGTCTCTCTACGCATTAGAAATCACAGTGGAGCAACGCTTTTTCACCATACGTTAATGTGGAAGAGTGAACAGTAAATGGTTAATCTTACTGCGACCTTGTTTTCATTGACTACGGTTTACCTCGATGTTTAGTTCGGGTTCTGTTACACCCGAGCGAGAACATTACAGTGAAAAAGCAGCATTATCAGGTGTTTCAAATGCTGCAATGACAACTCGATCCAGCATCAAGTCGTTGCCATCCAGCGACAGGGGCAGTAGGGCATCATCGCAGGCCGCCCAAGCAAGAGCTAAAGCAGAAGCCGCCAAGGTGCGAGTGCGCTGCGCCAAACAAGAAGCAAAATTGACAATGGAAGCGGCTGCATGAGAAACCGAAAACCAGAGGGAAGCGGCTGCCAGAGAAGCCAAAAACCAGAGGGAAGCAGCTGCCAGAGAAGCCGAGAACCAGTTGGAAAGAGCAAGGATAGCGGCAGAGTTAGAAGTGCTGATGCTAGAACGAGAAGAAGAAGCTGCCAGGGTGGAAGCAGATTACATAGAAGATGCTGAAGGAATGCATGATCCAGTTGATGGAAAATCTACTTCAGAAAAGAGCAGGTTGGAACGCACAAGCGACTATGTCCAATCTCAAATAGACTGGAAGATTCATTCTTCCTCTCCATACTTATTTGATAACGTCCCATTTCATGAGGAGTCTCAGAGAGGCCCGATCACATCACATCCGAGGAAAACAATTTACCCTTGCAACTCCGCGACGAACTCAAGAGTGAAAGGGCTCATGACAAGTACTTCTCGACACCAAACTTACCAGATTTGGGGAGAAGAGAGGCAAAGACCGAATTCAGAATGGCAAATTCCATAACAGATGTATGCCCTCAGTCATATACCCGCCAACATATTCCCCCAGCCCGCATGCCACTTGCGGTTGAAATCATGGCACAGTATTTAGTGCAACGAGATCTCGTCACTTCAGGACTATACCAGTTTGACGATAAACCTGAAAATTACCGTGCATGGTACTCCTCATTCGCCAACGCTATCCACGGAGTCCAGCTCAAACCAACCCAAGAGTTGGATCTTATGGTGAAATGGCTGGGAAAAGAATCATGCGAACAGGTGAGACGCATACGTTCAGTGTACATCAACAAACCCAAGCTAGCCTCAAGCAAAGCATGGGAGAGACTTCGGGAGGGCTATGCCGTCCCCAATATTATTGAAGCAGCACTATACCGACGTCTGGAAAATTTTCCTAAGGTGTCAGCCAAGGACCACATTAAGTTAAGGGAGCTCGGAGATTTACTCATGGAGATTCAAGGCGCCAAAGAAGATGGCTACTCAACTGGTCTAGTATACCTAGATACTCCATCCGGGATTAGACAAATCGTGGAAAAACTTCCATTTGGGCTGCAGGACAGGTGGGTGTCTGCTGCCTCAGAGTACAAGGAAGACTACAATGGTCGATTTCCTCCTTTCAAGTATTTCACTAGGTTTGTGTGCAAGGAGGTGAAGAAGTGAAATGACCCTAGCCTCATGGGTCCAGGAAGCAGTACAATTTACACCAAGTCAGATAAATCCTCTTCGAATAATTTCAACATTAATAAACTAGTCTCAGTGCTCAAGACTGAAGCCTTTATGACTAACAACGACCCTAGTAAGAATTGTCCATTGCATAACAAACCCCACCCCCTCAAGAAATGCAGAACGTTTAGGGAAAAACCCCTTGAAGAGAGGAAGGCCCTTCTCAAGGAGAAAAGAATATGTTTTAAATGCTGTTCCTCTACCTCTCACCTTGCTAGAGAGTGTACGATCACTGTGAAGTGCCCGGAATGTAATAGCACTAATCACGATGGGGCCATGCATCCCGGCCTGTTACCGCAAACCGACAAAGCTCCTTCACCCTCACAACAGGACAGCGGGGAGGGAGAGGCTCACTCCAGGACAACTGTTGTCAGCTCAAGCTGTACAGAAGTTTGCGGTCAAGCTCAGTCAAGCCGTTCTTGTTCAAAGATCTGCCTCACTAAGGTGTACCCTAAGGGAGCCAAAGACAAGGCCATCAAAGCCTATGTAATTCTGGACAATCAGAGCAATCGCTCGCTAGTCAGTCCAGAGTTCTTTAACTTGTTCAACATTGAGAGTGAGCAGTTCCCATACTACCTTAGAACTTGCTCAGGCAACATGGAAACTTACGGAAGGAAGGCAGAAGGCTTCCAGATCAAGTCCCTGGATGGTAAAGTCATCATCTGTCTCCCTCCACTCTTAGAGTGCAATGAAATCTTGAATAACTGCACTGAGATCCCGACGCCAAGTGCGGTGCTACACCAGCCACATCTCCGCCACATCGCCAAACACATCCCAGAACTGGATCCAAAAGCAGAAATACTCCTGCTATTAGGAAGAGATGTTCTCCAGGTACACAAGGTTAGGCAGCAGGTCAATGGACCACACGACGCCCCCTTTGCGCAACGCCTGGATCTGGGCTGGGTGGTGATAGGAGAGGTGTGCCCTGACAATGTACACAAACCGACGGTTAACACACTCAAGACCAACGTGCAAGAGAGTGGCCGCCATTCAATTTTTTAACCCCGCAAAAGTGTCACGTGTATTAAGGAAACACGACAAGGCTTTAACAAATGTAAAGTGACTGACCAGACGCTGGGTCAGTCAGTCTTCGCTCAAACTGAGCATAATAATAAACTTGCTCAATCAGCTCAAGATGCCATTTTCTTAAAAACAAAGGACACCAAGGTCTTCAGAGATTAAGCAAATAATGGGGTCGCCCCACTGCCTTTCAGAGAACCACACCAGTGTTTGCCAAACAACAAAGAGCAGGCAGTCAAACGGTTCACGTCCTTGCAAAAAACCCTGCAAAGGAAACCTGAGATGCAGCGACGCACCCGATTGACCCACGAGGTTCTGTGCACACTAATGGCAGAGGTCACAGCCATTATAAATGCACGACCACTCCTACCCATGTCTTCTGACCCGGAAAACCCCTTCAAACTCGCGCCGTCAATGCTCCTTACACAGAAGGCAGGAGCTTCCCCTCCACCAGGGGACTTCTCTGATAAAGATTTGTACACAAAGCAATGGAGACAGGTCCAGGATCTGGCAAATCGGTTCTGGTCTCGTTGGAGACAGGAATATCTACCTTTGTTACAACACAGACAAAAGTGGACAGAACCCAGCAGGAACCTTCAAGTTAGAGATTTAGTCCTGCTCAGGGACAAGCAAATCGCCCGCAACTGCTGGCCAATGGCCAGAATCACTGCCATATTCCCTAGTAGGGATGGACATGTCAGGAAGGTTGAGTTGAAAACTACCGACCAAGGCGATGTGAAAATTTACCAAAGGCCAGTTACAGAAGTCATTCTACTTCTACCTAATGACTGATTTAGAGACTAAGTTTTGTATTATGTTCCTTGTGACCTTACAAAGTTCAAGCGGGGAGTGTGTTGCCTTTATGGCAGTTATTTAGTTTATAATATTTTTGCTTAGTAATTCATTTGTTAGTATTTTCTAGTTAAAGTTAGGATTGTTTAAGTAAATTTGTTGTCTGCAATATATTGCGGCATGCGATGATGTCACATCCGGTTTCGCCGCGTCTTGTGGGAAAAAAACCGGTTTGGGAAAACGGGAAGGAGGGGGCTCTCACACGTGTGAGACCAGAGCAAGAAGTGGTCTCTCTACGCATTAGAAATCACAGTGGAGCAACGCTTTTTCACCATACGTTAATGTGGAAGAGTGAACAGTAAATGGTTAATCTTACTGCGACCTTGTTTTCATTGACTACGGTTTACCTCGATGTTTAGTTTGGGTTCTGTTACACCCGAGCGAGAACATTACAGGTACCATACCCGAGTTCAGCTACGTGACACTCAAAGTGCTGGCCACACAATACTCAAACCGAATCCACATATGGGTTATCACCAAAAGTAGCTCATCACAACAGGGACCATCTTTAAGGGAACCACCACTCAGGCAAGGGTCAACACACCGGTAGATTCCACAATGTTACCCCAATCACACACAACATGATAGCCACTTATGTAGTTCGATAACATACGAAATAACTCTAACAGTGATTTGCCACAGGGGTAAATTTCTTCAGTGAACTACTATGCCCAGACAAATGGTAAACACACACGCAGTATTCACAAAGGTTCTCCCCTCACCAGAGAACCACTCCTGTGGATTAACTAAGTGACAATCACACTTTTGTAACCGAACGGGAAAAAAACTCACCCTCACAGGCTACTTGGAGAGACAGCCCAAATAGTGATCTCTTTGTCACTAAGTATCTTCTGTTTCAAACCTTCCTCTCCTCTTCTCTCTCACTGCAAACTTCTTCTAGTTGCAGTAAACTTGTGAGAGTCATTTATCGATACACTGGATCGAATTCAACTCACCCCTTTTTGGGCTACTGAAAGTTTAAACAAGCAACTGACTAACTGGTGTATTTCATTGACCAAATCCATCTTGACTCTAACTGTGTGTGTCTGTGACTGTCCTTGTAAAAAGTAAACAAGCTGCAGAAAAACCATAACATTAATTGTCCATCAAATAACTCCACCTCTCTCCACCATAGTAACCAAGCAACTCTGCAGTCAGCAGAAATCAAAGTGTGCAAAAGTCAGTCTTTCTCTCAGCGTTTCAAAGTGACAGTCCTCAGAAAAAATAAACCCTAGGTGTACTTAACAGAGCTGCTATCAATATGTGGGTATACAGGAGACTCCTGGAACGTTTTCCATTGAGATTAGGTGGAACTACACTCAGAGGTCATGTGATTCTGTAGAATTCCCTGCTCAAGGAAGCAGTAGAAACTACCTTATTAAATATACTTAAGACAGAGTTAGATAGATGTTTGCATAGCAGGAAAATTAATGGTTATGGGGGAAAGCTGAGTCCACAGCCAGATCAGCCATGATCTGATTGAATGGTGGAGCCATTGAATCATAGCTCATTGGACCAGATGGCCTACTCCTGCCCCTATTCCTTATGTTCTTAAGTACAAAGTCCCTATTCTTAACTTCCAAAAAAACAACAACAAATCACGCAAACAGCAAAAAACAAGCAAATAACACACAAAATAATAAAAATCAAACCACAGAGTCCCTAAAATGGTCCAGGAGTGACCACCGTGTCATAAGGTCATAAGAACATAAGAAATAGGAGCAGGAGTAGGCCATCTGGCCCATCGAGCCTGCTCCGCCATTCAATAAGATGCACAGTATATTATAGACACAAGCGATCCTGCAGATGGTGGAAATTTTGAGCAATATGCGTAATATGCTGGAGGAACTCAGCAAGTCAAGCAGCATCTATAGAGGGAAATAAATAGTCAACATTTTGGGCAAAGACCGTTCATCAGGACTCCTGATAAAGTGTCTTTTGAATTGAAACATCAACAGTTTATTTCCCTCCATAGATGCTGCCTGACTTGCTGAGTTCCTCCAGCATTTGTCTGTGTTACTTTTAACTATATTCATCTTTTAACATATTTAAGTGACTCTAACCTCCCCCACAACAGTGTTATTAAACAAAAATTAACACCCTGACATACAAAAACATTTTACAGCAGCAGACTAAAATTTTCTGCAAATATTCAGGTTTGCAACAGACTTTTCCGGAAGACAAAAAAGGAAAGATTAGTTAAAGGAGGGAATTCAAGAACTACTGAGGCAATTAAAAGTGGAGTGTGCGAGAATCTGGAGTTGGAGAATCTTAAAAGGTCATTGTACTGAAGGATTTATAGAATTTAAGTAAGTCCAGACTGAGTAGAGATTTTAAAATATGTTGGCAGGATTTGAGATAAAGACATTTGCCTATTAGGTGGCATTAGGGATATCAACCAAGAAACACGGTGTAAAAGTAAAAAAGGTGGAAATTTCAACATGTGGTTTAAGGAGACCAGAAGCAGGCATGGCAAAGGAGGTGAAGGTAATGATGGAGTTAACATTTGATCTGCAACATGCAGAATTCAATATGATGCAAGGCCATGAACAATCTGGTTCAAAGTGTCATAAAAACAAAACTGGATTTCAAGTTATTTAATCTGTTCATATCAGTTGTGATAGTTTGCATATGTATGCATTGACTATTGTAAAATAATAATTTTCCTAACATTAGTGGATTTCAAAGAAATTAACATATTTTGTCTGAAGTTCTGTTATTCCATGAAGTGAAGTGAAGCTCCAAAATGTTTATGCCTTTTTGATAAGCACGTTTATTCCCCATGTGGCAAAGCTGAATTTGTACTTGCAATCTGTATTTATGATCAATATAAATGATTATCAGTAAATTCATTTTGACATTCATACCCACTCAGAGAACGATAACAATATCTTGTAACCAGCATTACATAAATTTATTAGAGGAATGTAAAAGAGAAACATCAGATCAGATCTATGGATAGAATGATGAAATTTCCATAAGCTAAGCTCCTAGACTTACTTAGCAATAGTATCTTAAGCATTTCCAATTTCAGAAAGGAATGGTAGATATTGTTGAATGAAACTGATCTGAAGGTAAATCTACAAACACTAAAGACAGATAAAACATAGAATTTATAACAACTAAACAGGTCAAACAGTTGACATGCTGGTAAAGATTTTAGCAATAAGTTCTGCATTTATTCCCATCAAAAACTACATTCTCTATTTGTTTTAAATCTATGGGTAAAGGGGGTCCAAATCTAATTTATTTCCAATCATTTGTCTCCTGTTACCTACACTAAAGTCAAGTCAAAGTTGAGTTTATTGTCATCAATATCCATAGTAGTGGTGCAATCACTTGAGTTGAATATGATGTTCCCTAAGGGGTTGCCTATTGTTGGGTCCTCAGATGGCTGTAGAGGCTGATAAAGGAACCATTTATTCTGGTGCAATGTGGGCAAAAGTAAATGGTGGCTGTGGTTTGTGGTTAGGTATTTTGGCTGTTCATTCTCTCTTTTCACAGCTGCCAGTTGTTCTCTGTGGCACCACAGAAACTGTTCTCATGTTCACTGCTCCCTCTTGAACAAATTTCCAGATAGAGGCACAACCCTCCCAGCTATCGAGGACATCTTCAAAAGGTGGTTATTTAAGAAGGTGGCATCCATCATTCGCCATCAGAGCTCATCGACAAGTAGCACTGCCACAAAAAAACCGCAGCCATCATTAATCATCTGCACCGTCCAGCCTGTGCTCACTTCTTTATGTTGACAATGGGAAGGATGTACAAGAGCCATAGGTCCAACAGCAACAGGTTCAGGAATAGGGATTACCCGACAACCATCGGGCTCCTGAATCTGTGTGGATGACTTCTCTCAACCTATGGGCGCACTTTCAAGAACTCTCCAATTCCTGTTCTCAGTATTATTTATTCACTATATCTGTTTTTATTTTTGCCATTTGTCTTCTTTTGTACATTCGTTGTTGTAAATCTTTATGTGTAGTTTTTCATTGATTCTGTTATACAGCAGTTTTTGTTATAAAGTGAATGCCTTCAAGAATATGAATTTCAAGGCAGTATATGGTGACATAAAATAATTTGATAATAAATTTATTTTGAAACTTGAACTATTTTAAAAATTAGTTGTGATGCTCCATTTCAACTGAAACCTCTGAGAACTGGACACGTAGTGAGGAAAAGAAGTAAAAGGGAGGGGATGGATTTTTTTTGGTGTCATTCTCTGAAGATGAACAAAGCAGTAAACATATCTTTGATCCTGAGGCAAGTTTTCATCACCACCCATCAGTATCTCTTGTACTTCACTCTCAATCACATTGTAGAACAGTGAACAGTACTGGCCCTTCGGCCCATGATGTTGTGCCTGTGTTTTTATCTTATTTAGAGATACTGCGCGGAACAGACCCTTCTGGCCCAACAAGCCGCACTGTTCAGCAACTCACCTATTTAACACTAGCTTCATCACAGGACAATTTACAATAACAAGTCAACCTACTAACGGGTATGTCTTTCGACTGGGGGAGACCTCCCTATTCTCCATTTTACCACCCTCTTACCCCTCTCGGTACAGGGTCGGTAAAAACGTCTCAGCCAAATCGATACTGGCCTGAATTAAACTGGTCCCTTTCTCAGCGGCCTTTCTCGACATGCTGCGAGTGGTCGCGCATGCGGGATAGATCTTGGGATCTAGAGGTAGGTCCTCAACACTTACAGACTGGCTCGTCAGCTCCATGGCCGACCAAACTTCACCACCAGCTAAATCGTTACCCAAAAGGATGTCTACGTCAGTTCTCGCAAATTCTGAACGTACCCCTATTTCAACTGGTCCAGATACCAGCTCACAATTTATAATGATCCTATGCAAAGGCACAGCTTTTGTCCCTTTTCCTATGCCTCTCAAAGCCACCTCTCCAGTCTCGGGACCAAAATCTAGTACCTTACTGCGAATCAATGACAGCTCAGCTCCAGTGTCTCTCCAGATCCGTACTGGAACTGGTGTGTCTCCCTCTTTCACAGACACGGTTCCTTCTGAAATAAATTTCTCAGGCCCCTCTTGTATTCTGTCTACCTGGGGCTTTCTCGTCGATTTACTGATCACCACAACACATCCTGTAGGGACAGCTGCTTTCCCTTTTCCTGTCTCCTTCCTTAGAGCAAGGCACTTAGATGCAATATGACCCACCTTTCCACAATTAAAACAGGTCAAGCCAGGACCCCTCCTGCCGTCTTGCCTTTCCTCCTCCTTATTTTTACCACTGCCTCCCGGCTGGATCTCTGCCTCAGCCGGCGGGCCTTCTCTACCGTTCCCACGGTCTTTCTGGTAACTCTTATTCAAGGAAAACTTTGTCTTGTGGGTTAGGGCATATTCATCTGCAAACCTAGCAAATTCAGAGATGGACTTATTCGACTTCTCGTTCAAATACATCCGGATATCATCCAAAACACAACCTTTAAATTCCTCAATCAGAATTAACTCCTTGAGACGCTGAAAATCCTCTTCCACCATTTCTGCTGCACACCAGCGATCCAAGAGCACACCCTTTTCATAGGCAAACTCTGCATATGTCTGATTCCACCCTTTCTTTAAATTTCTGAACTTTTGTCTATAGGCCTCAGGTACCAATTCATAGGTCCGAAGAATGGCCTCCTTTACTTTCTCATAATTCTCAGACTCCTCCTCCTCCATGGACAACGCCGCATATGCCCGTTGTGCCTTCCCTTTTAACACACTTTGTAACAACGCCACCCACTGATCTGTGGGCCACTTCTGACTCACTGCCACCTTTTCAAAATGCAAGAAATAACTATCAACATCTGTCTCCTCAAACGGAGGTACTAACCTAAACTCCCTACTAACATTAAATCTCTCCTCTCGGTCTGGCCCTTGAGCTCTTCGCTCTTGCCTGAATTTCTCCATGTCCAACTCATGTTGCCTCTTGTTTCTCCTTCTCCTCATACTCCCTCTCCTTTTCGGCCCTTTCCTTCTCCTTTTCAGCTGCTTCCAGCTGTTTTAACCTAATTTCATGTTCCAACCTTAATTTCTCCAACTCTAACTGAGCCGTCCCACTAGCTGGTACCTTTTCAGGGATATTTTCCAATACCTCAGACGAAAACACATTCTTCACAATATAATACTGAGTTATGGCCCTCCGCACTTCCCGCTTTTTCATCAACAACCTCAGCTCTGTGAGATTTAGTCCTTTCGCAATATTTATCAAGTCCGACTTTGTAGCAGCCTCTAGCGCCTCCAGAGTCGGGTTTTCTATGAATTCGTCTACATCCATCTTTGCTGGTTTCCCGTCTGGTTACCCGCGCAACCGGATCCAAGTTTGGACTTAAAAGCCCGATTTACTGGCCCTCCAATTTGGTATCAAATCTCGAGACGAGGCCCCACGTTGTTACGAACCCCGTAACTGGGTCACTTACCAGCAAAGTTAGAGACGTCCGTTGAAGTCTGATGATACTATTTTTAACAGTATTTATTAGTAAAAATACACAAAAATAATATCAAGGCAAATATACAGATAGTATACATCGTCAATACTAAATCTAAAAGTTCGGGTAAAATAATAATCAATAAGAAATAAGCTCTATCGTTGTCTGGGGATAATGTATTGTCTGATGGAAATATAAAGTTCACTCAGTTCATGCAGGCTGCTGTCTTTTGGTTGTCTCTGTGTTGCACTTTGTTGGAGAGAGAGAGAGATATAGGAATAGAATGGGAACAGTTACCGCTACGGGTTTTTCCAACCTTTATGATTTCGATCTGTCAGGTGTCTCTTTGTTGTGGCCGTTCAATTGTGACCTCTCCTTTAGCTAAACCGTTCTTCCGTGGTGAGCCCGCCGCCCCAGGCAAGGGAGGATGCACACGAGCCCCCACCAGCTTTCGCTATCAAACGCTGTCACAAGATTTCTAGCGTTTCTCCTGGTGCGTCTAAAGGGGTTGTTCCACAGACCCATCTTTTATCCTTACTCACGGGGTCTCAGGTGTCAATCAGGTTGGGATGATGCAATCCCTCAACCAGCCCACTCTGGTTGTCCCCTGAGGGCTTCAATGAATAGTACAGTACTCAATACACAATTCCGTCACCAAGAGACAATGGCCGTTATCAGTGGTTCCGTTCCGCTGAGGCCAGGACACATTCCAAACCTTGTGTATTCTGCGTGGCGCTCTCTCATTTCCTGGGTCCCAGACCCGAATTAATAGCGATCTTGCAATTCTCAAAAAGGAGGGGGCGACTTTGTACCCTTCGGCCCCTCAGAGTTGCTTCACATTCGTAACAGTCCTGGTCCCGCTCCAAGCTTTGATAGTATTCCTTGCTCCCCACTACACCTGCGACTTTGGTGTCATCACAAATTTTATGATCCAATTTGCCACATTATCATTCAGTTCATTGATATAGATGACAAACAACAATGGACCCAGCACCAGTCCCTGTGGCAGTCCACTGGTCACAGGCCTCGAGTCGGAGAGGCAACCATCTACCACCACTCTCTGACTTCTCCTGCGAAGACAATGTCGAATCCAATTTGCTACCTCATCTTGAATGGCAAGTGATTCAACCTTCTTGACCAACCTCCCATTTAGGACCTTGTCAAAGGTTTTGCTACAGTCCATGCAGCCAACATCTACTGCTTTGCCTTCAACAACTTTCCTGGTAACTTCCTCAAAAATCTCTTTAAGTAAGATTGGTTAGACATGACCTGCCATGCACAAAGCCATGCTGACTATCCTTAATCGGTCCTTGTCTAACCAAATAGTTATACCGAGGGTATCCCTCAGAATACCTTCCAATAACTTTCCTACTACTGACGTCAGGTTCGCCAGCCTCCAATTTCCTATCTTATTCTTAGAGCCTTTCTTAAACAACAGAAAGAACATTAGCTATTATCCAATCTTCCGGCACCTCACCTGTGACTAAGGATGTTTAAATATCTCTGCTGGGGCCCTTCAAGTTTCTGCACTGGCCTCCCTTGTCAGGCTCTGGGGATTCATCCATCTTAATTTGCCTCATGACACCTCCTCCTCTGTTATCTGTATAGCGTGCATAGCCTCGCAGCTGCATTGATGAACATATATAGACCTTGTGTCCCTCTCCTGAGTAAATACAGATACAAAAACCCCATTTACAATCTCCCCCATCTCTTTCAGCTCCATACATAGATTACCACTCCGATCTTCCAGAAGACCAATGTTGTTCCTTGCTATCCTTTTGCCCTTAATATATCTATAGATACCCTCAGGATTCTCCTTCACCTTGTATGCTAGAGCAATCTCATGTCCTTTTTAGCCCTCCAATTTCCTTCTTAAGTGTTCTTTTGCTTTTCTTATACTCAAGTATCTCACTTGTTCCTGCCTGCCTATGTCTGTTATGCACCTCCTTGTTTATCTTTACCAGGGGCTCAATATCTCAAGAAAATCAAGTTTCCCTAAAACTGTTATCCTTGCCTTTTATTCTGACAGGAACATACAAACTCTCTACTCTCAAAATTTCACTTCTGAAGGCCACTCACTTACCAAGTATACAATTTGTCAGAAAACAGCCTCTCCCTATCCACACTTGCCAGATTCGTTCTGATACCATCTAAATTGGCCTTTCTCCAGTTTGTAATCTCAACCCAAGGACCAGACCGATCCTTTTCCATTAATTACCTTGAAACTGATGTCATTAGGAACACAGGATACAACGTGTTTCTCTATACAAATTTCTGTCACCCGCACTGCTCATTCACTAATAGGTGATGTAGTAGCGCACAGTTGGGACTTCGATGTACTGATTAAATATGTGGAAAGATTAAATTACCTATTATCACAACCTTGTTACTTGCAACTGTCTGCAACCTCTCTACAAACTCCTTCCTCGAAATCCCGCCGATTGTTGAGTGTTCTATAATAAAGTCCCATTAATGTGGTCATACCATCTGTCTGAGCAGTTCATGTGAAAGGAATACTGCGCTATTTCTGAGAGTAGAGACACATCTTTCTCCTGTTTAACTACAGACATCAGGACAGCTGAGCTGTGCTGGTCCGCACTGTGTGAAGTAACTGGCCTAGCGGAGGTTAACCGAGCTCCCCAACCCAATAAGTGATTGCTGAGCCCTAATGCAATGTGATTAATACGCTGCTGAGAACTTTGTGTTTGATTAGATTACTTCATATTTAATAAGTTAGAAGTAGGTATGCTTCTTTGAAATTATTCTCATTTAATACTATTACAATAACTTGGATTCTGGTCAGTTCTGGTCGCCTCACTACAGGAAGGATGTGGAATGGGTACAACGGAGATATACAAGTATGTTGCCTGGATTAGAGAGCATGCCTTATGAGAAAAGGTTGAGTGAACTCGGTCTTTTCTCCTAGGAGCGAAGGAGGATGAGAGGTGACCTGATAGAACTGTACAAGTTGATGAGAGGCATTGATCGTGTGAATAGTCAGAGGCTTTTTCCCAGGGCTGATATGGTTGCCACAAGAGAACACAGGTTTAAGGTGCTGGGGAGTAGGTACAGTGCAGATGTCAGGGGTAAGTTTTTTACTCAGAGAATGGTGAGTGAGTGGAATGGGCTGTCGGCAACGGTGGTGGAAACGGATACGATAGGGTCCTTTAGGAGACTTAGATAGGTAAATGGAGCTTAGTAAAATAGAGGGCTATAGGTAAGTCGAGTAATTTCTAAGGTAGGGACATGTTTGGCACAACTTTGTGGGCTGAAGGGCCTGTATTGTGCTGTAGGCTTTCTATGTTTCTAAATAATTAATAATAATATATAAATAAGCAATAAATATCAAGAACTTGAGATGAAGAGTCCTTGAAAGTGAGACCATAGGTTGTGGGAAGATTTCAGTGATGGAGCAAGTGAAGTTGAGTTAAGGTATCCTCTTTGGGTCAAGAGCTTGATACAACAATGGTAATAACTGTTCCTGAACTTGCTGCTGTGAGTCCTAAGGCTCTTGTACCTCCTTCCTGATGGCAGCAGTGAGAAGGGTGCATGACTTGGGTGGTGGGGATCCCTGATGATGGATGCTACTTTTCTGCAACAACGCTCCATGTAGATGTGCTCAATGGTTGGGAGGGCTTTACCCATGATGTACTGGGCTATATCCATTATTCTACATAGGATTTTCAATTTGAAGGCATTGATGTTCCATTTAGGCTGTGCTGCAGCCAGTCCACATACCATCGACCACACGTCTATCAATGTTTGACAAAGTCTTGGATGTCATGCTGAATCTTCACAAAACTCCTCAGGAAGTAGAGGCACAGCTGTGTTTCTTTGTAATTCAGGGATATATCTATCTCACTGCAATTACGAAGGGCCCTGAGGAAGTTCACTGAAATATTATGTATAATTCTGGACTCCCTACCCAAGATAGAGGAATTGGTACAAGAAACATTACTTCATTCACTCACTTTGGTCTCATTACTCTAGATACTCATCTGAAAAAAAATCTATTAAAGTCAATTTTGAAATGGTCATCTGAACTAGCTTCAGAAATTCTCTGGATAGAGAATTCTACATTATCTCCATGCTTGAATGAGAAATGCTTTCTGGCCCACGTTTTACTTTAAAGTTCGTGATTCAAAAATTCCCACCAAATAAATTTATTTCAGACTACGCTGTCAATGGCTTTCCTTATTTTAAATACTTCTATTAAATCCCCAGTTAATTATCAATTGTTGAATTTTAATAAGGTGATACAGACTGGCGTCACATGTTATATAGCCACTTACCCCCCCCCCCCCCCACTCAATCACACCCACTTTCAAAGACAATATTTTCTTGCTAGATTGTGGAACCCTGCCATGAATGCAATAATTGACGAATACAGATTGTGCCAAGAAGGGTTTGTTTTCCTTTGCAAGAATTTATAATTACAAACAGTTCCCGATTCTCTGGAGTGAGAGAGAAACAACTAGGACGCGAGTGGTGTAGAAGAGTTGAAGTGGTCTTTCCCACCCTGGTTTTAACGGGAATGTGAAGTCCCATCGGCATCAGTCAGAATGGATATTGTCAACGAGCATTAACAGCGTGAAGTCTGCAGGACTACGGGACACACCATCTTCTTGTTGACGGTTAGTGGTCATTTCTCTCTCGGCAACGCTTCGACAAAATAAACTGCTTGTTTCAGGCACAAGAAAGGGTTAATGCTGGGCGCTTAAGCAACAAGCAAACTGCTGGAGGAACTTAAGGGGTCGGTTCGGAGGGGAAGGAATTGTCTTGGGACAGCGTTCATAACAGACTTAAATGAAGCGCGTAGCAGCTGCAATACACCTAATGGCGCTTGGTGCCCTCTCTGAAATTAGCCCTTTCGTCAGCTTTTGGGACCCCTCTCCAGGTGACCCAGCGCTCAGGGGAACGGAGAGCGCAACAGAAAAGTGACGCTTTCTTTCTAATCTTTATCGCTACTCTGCGGAGCTTTTCTTTTCAGGCAAGATCCCGGCTGCTGTGTGTATTTTCAGTCCGGGTGTGTGATTTAAAGGGACTCCTCTCTCACGCCGCTTATCTAATTTCACCAAATTGTTTGTGTGTGAGCAATAAGAAAGGCATAGGAGCTTCAAGGAGAAACGTGCTAACTGAACTAGGAATGAAAGGACAAGAGGAATGCGAGGTAGAAATTAATGGTGGAGTGGCATCCACAGGTAGAACAAGAAGTTGAAAGCGAAACATTTTGTAAATTGAGGAAAATGGAAAGCTGGTGATTTTCGGAGGAATCTAATTATCCACAAATATGTCCCCATACAACCCTGACATGCATTTTGAGGGCATTCTCAATAACTCCATAATAGAATAATAACTATAATAGAATCAATGAAAGACTGCACCAACTGAGAGTCAACTGATGTGCAGAATACAACAAACTGTGCAAATACAAAAATAAGTGGGGAAAGTGTGAATGGAACCGGAGGAAATAGCAGAGGTACTTAATAGATAGATAGATACTTTATTCATCCCCATGGGGAAATTCAACTTTTTTTCCAATGTCCCATACACTTGTTGTAGCAAAACTAATTACATACAATACATAACTCAGTAAAAAAATATGATATGCATCTAAATCACTATCTCAAAAAGCATTAATAATAGCTTTTAAAAAGTTCTTAAGTCCTGGCGGTTGAATTGTAAAGCCGAATGGCATTGGGGAGAATTGACCTCTTCATCCTGTCTGAGGAGCATTGCATCGATAGTAACCTGTCGCTGAAACTGCTTCTCTGTCTCTGGATGGTGCTATGTAGAGGATGTTCAGAGTTTTCCATAATTGAATACCTTACTTCAGTATTCACTATAGAAAAGGATCTTAGTGATTGTAGTGATGACTTGCAGCAGACTGAAAAGCTTGAGCATGTAGATATTAAGAAAGAGGATGTGCTGGAGCTTTTGGAAAGCATCAAGTTGGATAAGTCGCCGGGACCGGATGAGATGTACTCCAGGCTATTTGGGGAGTCGAGGGAGGAGATTGCTGAGCCTCTGGTGATGATCTTTGCATCATCAATGGGGATGGGAGAGGTTCTGGAGGATTGGAGGGTTGCAGATCTTGTTCCTTTATTCAAGAAAGGGAGTAGAGATAGCCCAGGAAATTATAGACCAGTGAGTCTTACCTCAGTAGTTGATAAGTTTTTGCAGAAGATCCTGAGAGGCAGGATTTATGAACATTTGGAGATGTATAATATAATTAGGAATACTCAACATGGCTTTGTCAAGGGCAGGTCGAGCCTTATGAGCCTGATTGAATTTTTTGAGGATTTGACTAAACACACTGATGAAGGAAGAACAGTAGATGTAGTGTATATGAATTTCAGCAAGACATTTGATAAGGTACCCCATGAAAGGCTTAATGAGAAAGTAAGGAGGCATCAGATCGAAGTGCACATTGCTTTGTGGATCCAGAACTGGTTTGTCCACAGAAGGCAAACAGTGGTTGTAGACTGGTCATATTCTGCATGGAGGTCGGTCACCAGTGGAGTGCCTCGGGGATCTGTTCTGGGACCCCTACTCTTCATGATTTTTATAAATGACCTGGATGAAGAAGTGGAGGGATGGGTTAGTAAGTTTGCTGATGACACAAAGGTTGGAGGTGTTGTGGATAGTGTGGAGGGCTGTCAGAGGTTACAGCGGGAAATTGATAGGATGCAAAACTGGGCTGAGAAGTGGAAGATAGAGTTCAACCCAGATAAGAGTGAAGTGGATCATTTTGGTAGAGCAAATATGATTGCAGAATTTAGTATTAATGGTAGGACTCTCAGTGTATGGAGGATTAGAGGGATCTTGGGGTCCGAGTCCATAGGACGCTTAAAGCAGCTGCGCAGGTTAAATCTGTGGTTGAGAAGGCGTATGGTGTATTGGCCTTCATCAATCATGGAATTGAATTTAGTTGCCGAGAGGTAATGTTGCAGCTATATAGGACCCTGGTCAGACCCCACTTGGAGTACTGTGCTCAGTTCTGGTCGGCTCACTACAGGAAGGATGTGGAAGCCATAGAAATGGTACAACGGAGATATACAAGGATGTTGCCTGGATTAGGGATCATGCCTTTTGAGAATGGGTTGAGTGAACTTGGCCTTTTCTCCTTGGAGTGAAGGAGGATGAGAGCTGACTTGATAGAGGTGTACAAGATGATGAGAGGCATTGATCATGTGAATAATCAGAGGCTTTTTCCCAGGGCTGAAATGGTTGCCACAAGAGGACACAGTTTTAAGATGCTGGGGAGTAGGTACAGAGGAGATGTCAGGGGTAAGTTTTTTACTCAGAGAATAGTGAGTGGAATGGGCTGCCAGCAATGGTGGTGGAAGCGGATATGATAGGGTCTTTTAAGAGACCTTTAGATAGGTAAATGGAGCTTAGTAAAATAGAGGGCTATAGGTAAGTCAAGTAATTTCTAAGGTAGGGACATGTTCGGCACAACTTTGTGGGCTGAAGGGCCTGTATTGTGCTGTAGGCTTTCTATGTTTCTAAATAATATATATAAATAAGCAAAAAATATCAAGAACTTGAGATGAAGAGACCGTGAAAGTGACATCATAGGTTGTGGGAAGATTTCAGTGATGGAGCAAGTGAAGTTGAGTTAAGGCATCCTCTCTGGGTCAAGAGCTTGATACAACAATGGTAAAAACTGTTCCTGAACTTGCTGCTGTGAGTCTTAAGGCTCCTGTACCTCCTTCCTGATGGCAGCAGTGAGAAGGGTGCATGACTTGGGTGGTGGGGATCCCTGATGATGGATGCTACTTTCCTGCAACAACGCTCCATGTAGATGTGCTCAATGGTTGGGAGGGCTTTACCCATGATGTACTGGGCTATATCCATTATTCTGCATAAAATTGGTAAAAGGGTTGATATCTGGAGGAAGGTTTTGTTGGAGAGGAATAAATACTTCTATTAAATCTCCACTTAATTATCAATACTCAGAGGAATTTTAATAAGGTGATAGAGACTGGTGTCACATGTTATATAGACACTTACCCCACCTTCAAAGACAATATTTAATTACTAAATTGTGGCACCCTGCAATGAATGCAATAATTTGTTCATTCTGACCACAAGTTTGTATAACTGTAAGATAATTTCAGTTCTGCTGACATGAAGTCATAGAGTTGTACAGTACAGAAACTTCCCTTTCAGCCAACATGTCGATGCTCATCTATTTATTCAACAAAACTTATTCCATTTGTCTGCATCATGACTGTATCCTTCTTTGCCTCGTCTGTTTACATGTCTGCTAAGCGTAGTAATTGTATCTGATTTCACCATCTTTTCTGGCAGCACATTCTAAATATCAACCACTCTCAATGTAAGAGAAACATTTTTTAAAAACTGTTCTTATCTTAATTCAATACCCTCATGCAAAAAAGATGTCATCCTTTAACCTCCTTTCCTCTAGGGGTAAAAGACCAATCTATTGAGTCTTTTCCCAAACTGAAGTCCTCCAACCCAGACAACATTTTGATAAATCTCTTTTGCACTCTTCCCAATGTAGTCACATCTTTCCTGCACTGTGGTGAAAAGAACTACACACAATATTCCAAGTGTGGCTTAACCAGTATTTTGTCCAGTTGCAACATCAAGTATTCACTCTTACACAAAGCATACAACAGTACAGCATGGGAGCAGGACTTTCAGCACATGATATCTGCTGATGCTGAAATGAACTAAACCTCCCAGCATGTCTGTATATAATCCATATCTCTTTATTGTCCAGTTATCCATGTGTCTATCTAATGAACTCTTAAACACCATTACCATATCTGCTTCTGTTATGAACCCAGGCGGCTCAGTCCAGGCACTTTCCATAATCTTTGCTTTTAAAAAAAAAGCCTAGCACATCTCCTTTAAACCTTCCCTTTCTCATATTGAATGCATTTTCTCCAGTACTTCACATTGCTACCCTGGGAAAGAAAAGAGTCTGTCTATCTTATGTATGCCTATTATCTATGTTCACATACAAGTCAATGATATGGGCTACAAGCAAAGCTTCCAACACAAATACCTATGATATCTTTATGGCCACAAACATCCAGTCAGAAAAACATGCTCCCATCACTCCACTCTGTGTTGTTTCATTCAGCCAATTTTGGATCCAATTAGCCAGCTCGGCTTGAATCTGAAATAGCTTAACTTTAGTTCAGCAGGATCTTGTCAAGCATCTCGCTAAGGTAGATACAGACATGATCTCTCACCCTACCTTCATTGACCTCCTTTGCTACCTCCTAAAATCTCAATCAAATTACTAGGACAGTATTTACCCCCTCACGATGCCATGGTGTGTATTTCTAACCAGTCCCTGCTTCTCCAACTGTATATAAATGCTGTGCCAGTTTTTTTCTCCAGTGATTTTCTTACCACTGGCTTGTAGCTATCTGACTGGTCTCTGCACTTCTTAAACATAGGAACAGTGCTAGCTATACATCTTCTGACATCGAGCCTATGGTTAATAGAGATGCAAAAATCTCCACCTGTGCCCCAGCAATCTTCTCCTTTATTTCTCAAAGCATTCTGAGATAGATCTCATATGGTCCCAGAGATTTATCCAACCTTGCATGTTTCAAGGAATTCAACACCTCTACATTTTTAATCCCTATATGCTCCCAAGCAACTTATCTCTCCTCAAACTTGCTAGGCTCCACATCTTTGTCCTTGGTGAACAAAGATGATAAGTATTTATTTAAAATATTGCCCTCTTGGTTGCATGCATAAATTACCATTTGGACCCTAGCTATCCTCTTATTGCTTGTGACTTATAAAAGGACATTAAGATTCTGTCTAATCTTATTTGCTAAGAATATTTCATAGCCTCATTTTTGTCCTCTTAATTTCTTTTTACATACACTCATAAAACTTCTATATTCTGCAAATGTCTCTTTTGATTGTAGATGCCTATACCTGCCATATGCTTTTTTCTAATCAAACTTTGTATTCCACTACTTTTCAGGGGAAAAAATCAGCATATCATCAGTTTTAAATTATTATGTAGAGGCTTCTGTATTCACACTCCAGGATTTTAGCCATGGTTCTTAGCTGCATCTACTTTACTCCACCTCACTGCTGCCTGTATTTCAGCCAGCCATGAATGTTGCTGCCCAGGCTGAGATGGTGAAATTTGCAATTATATCTTCTCTGTCCACTTCTGCTGGACATAGCATTTTCCCAAGACACAAAGGGATCAGCTCATAGAGACACTTGCAGAAGGGAAGTCAATTAAAAGAGGCACTAAGATTATGTAGAGTAATGGTGATTTTACTGTTAAATTGATCTATTGAATATATTTTTAAAATATAAATTTCTATTCACTTACATTTTCATGACTAAAGTAGAAGTAAATTTCAGACAATGCTGATGTTATGATACAAAAGTGGAATGGATTTTATAAGATTGCTGTGATTTTAACTGTTTATCTTTATTATCTGCAGGTGACTCAAGTGACAGAAATGAACTTTTTTTATTTGATCATGTATCTGAGCATGCACTATGTGGAACGTAAGTACTGAAAGCCTTTCAATAAATAGCTCATTCAACATTGATTGTTAAACTTGTGACTGAAGTTATTGGAAATTAATTTTCTAGCGTTTGTGAAGCTGGATTGTGTGAAGTCAGTAATAGGAATATTTAACGAGGACGCCGAACTACCATGCAGTATGGAAGCAGCAAGGATGAAAACACTCACTCTAGCAAAACTACATGAAAATGGATCGAATGATAAAACTGTCTATAAATTTAACTCAAATGAAAATGACAGTGGAGTTCAGGGTCGAATTAAATTACATCAAGATTCACAGAATGTGTCCCTGATAATCCAGAAAATACAAGCATCTGATAATGGAACATATCAATTCTTTGTGGAAACAGATCATGGACATGCTGTTGAATCCATCGATTTGATAGTTAGAGGTGGGTAATATAGTATTTTCTCTGCTTTTAATTTTCTTTATGAATATTGGTTACATCTAATTGGTAATAAATTGCAGTTAATACTGTATCTCTAAGTGCCTTGATTTGTGAGTTAGTCTGCAATATGCAATATTGATAGTTATATTTAGACAGGGAAGAATGGCTGAATTTATGTCATCATTACAAGTCATATCACTGCAACAAATTGTTTTGAATTCTACCATCTTCAGTGAAGCTCCTTTCCATCAAACACTGAATAAATATGCATGAATAAAATAAATGACTTTTAGTTTGTGGATTAAGTACATAATTTATATTTGAGAATATGTAAGTTTCTAAAGAAGGAAGACATTGGAAATTCATAAATTGTAGACCATTGTGGTCTACAAGAAAAAAATCCTGTGTGAATAGTATACAAAGTACATAGGTTTTCTGACATTTGGAGAAGGCAAGGCATAGTAATATATTCATTTAGTCATTTAAAATGATAGCAATAAAGGAGCAAGCTACAACACTTGTAATTACTGTCCCAGTGCATTACTAATCTCCTAAGGTTATTGGGACATAAAAGAAAGATTTATTACCTTTAATGATGTATTTGTATATAGTATCTGCAAATGGCAGTAATGATTGCGCAATATATTTGGCAAGAAATCATATTACTGGACATATGTTCTTTGGCTTTGAGGCTCTATCAGTTGAAGATCCACAACTTTTTTTTCCTGGATTTATTTATAGACCACTTGGACTAAGTAACGAAGAACTCCTACCTCACATCTCAACTAAGTTCCAGCATTGATCTGTCTATTCCCTAATATTTGATTAGTCAAATAGTTTCAGATTTGAATGATGCAGGGAATTATATGAATGTAAGCTGTTCTATCAAGAAAGCTGGAAAATAGCATTCATAATGTTAATATGGATATTAGTGCTAATCCTATTAGACATTGTGCATCCAATGCTATGGTCACATGGCTAAAGGTGTAAAGCATGTCTTTCATCTCCATGTACTGGGCCACCCATCAGTAAAAAAGAAGAAAACGGCAAAACATTTCTTGTGTGCACAGCAATAGAATATCCACTGGCACAACTTATTGGAAGACTGAAAATGAAACCATCTTGCATAATAGTGTTGACAATGTGCGACTAGTTGTATTGTACATCACCAGCTGCATTCCAGTAGTTGATGACTGGTGCTCTATAAACTGTACTTGTTCTGTTTGCATTGGAAATGATTGTATATCTAAAGGTAAGTTTGAATCTTATTTATCATTAAATGCAAGTTCTGCAACTTCTGAGCCTCTATTGTGAATTGGCTGTTTATAAAATACAAGGCCTCCATGTATGCTGTAGCAATTTCAATCAGTGATTCAATGAAAAGAAACACATGTATTTATTCACTGCTATTCACTACTGACATTTAGTCAACATTGCAACTTGGAGTATGTGGCAGTTATCTTGAGTAAAGCAAGCACATCTGCACATCCATATGATAATGATCTAATGTGGTGAGGAGAGGAAATAGAAGACCCTAATGGCTGTGACTAGAGACGTGTAGAAACTGTGGATATCAAGACAAGATCTGAAGCTGGAAAGAGGAAGAAAGTTGGGAAGCATGCAGCTGCTTAATGGAACTTGATGATCAGCTTGAATTAAATAAATGATCAAGAATGTCAAAGATCATGAAGCTCCCTTGTGTGATTCATTGTAATGGGTATTTGAATCATACTTGAAAAATCATATTTATAGTGGGCAGAAATAGTGAACTCAACAATTATAACTCCTCTCAGTTCTGCATTGTCCCAAACTACCAAATTATGTACATACAATGTGTGTATTTTTGTGGTCTTCACCTGCTGTAGCCCATCCACTTTAAGGTTTGATGTGTTGTATATTCAGAGATGCTCTTCTGCACCCTACTGTTGTAATAAAAGATTTTTTTGAGTTCCTGCCACCTTCCTGTCAGGGTGAACCAATCTGGAATTTCAGGACTTTCTCCTCTAACCTATCTCATTGATAAGGGTTTTTCACCCACAAAACTGCCACTCAATGGATGTCCTTTGTTTTTTGCACCATTGTCTGCGAACTCTAGAGACTGCTGTGCATGAAAATGCCAGATCAGCAGTTTCAAAGATACTCAAATCAACCCACCCGACACCAACAGTCATTCCACAGTCTGGCGTACAGCAGGTGTACAGTTTCTAGTGAAATGGCCGCTGAGTGTACATCTGCATGATTTACTGCGTATAATTATATTTTGTATTCCTTATAACATGTGGAATAATTTGAATAGGATTTTTGTTCTTATTTTGTAATCATATTTAAAATGTTTGCTTTATTTCTGCTCCACTTGTGTTCCTGGAAACACTCTTCAGTTTAATGGTAAAATAGAAACTACTGCAGTGAGCCGACCCAGGATCTTGCCGAGCTATGGATCTTAAATTGGCTGTTAAGTAGCCACTATCTTGAATATTCCATAAGACCATGAGACAATAAGACGTAGGAGCAGAATTAAGCCATTCTGCCCATCAAGTCTGTTCCAGCATTTCACCATGGCTGATCTATTTCTTTCTCAACACTATTCTCCTGCCTTCTCCCCACAACCTTTCATGCCCTGACTAATGAAGAGCTTACCAACTTCTGCCTTAGATACACCCAATGATCTGGCTTCCACAGCCACCTGTGGCAATGAATTGCCCAGATTCAACAACCATTCTAAATGGACATCCCACTATTCTGAGACTGGGTCTCTGGTCATAGACTCACCACTATAGGAAGCATATACTCTACAGCCACTTTATCTAGGCTTGTCAACATTCGATAGGTTTCAATGAGATCACCCCTGATTCTTCTAAATTCCAGTGAGTACAGGCACAGAGCCAACAAACACTCCTCATAGGATAACCCTAGAAATATTCTCGTAAACATCCTCGGAACCCTCTTCAATGTCAACACATCGATTCTTATATAAGGAGCCCAAAACTGCTCTCTATTTTCCAAGTGAGGCCTCACCAGTGCCTTATAAATGCTCAGCATTACATCCTTGCTCTTATATTCTAGTCATCTGGAAATGAATGCTAACATTGCATTTGCCTTCCTCACCACAAACTTAACCTGCAAATTAATCTTTAGGGACTCCTGCATGAGGTCTCCCAAGTGCCTTTGCACCTTGGATTTTTGAATTTGCTCCCTGTTTAGAAAATAGTCGGTGCTTTTGTTCCTTTTACCAAAGAGCATAACCTTGCACTTCCTGACACTGTATTCTGATTACAACATCTTTGATCATTCTCCGAATCTGTCTAAATCCTACTGCAGACTCTCTGCTTCCACAACACTACCAGCCCCTCCACCTATCTTGCTATCATGTGAAAACCTGGCCAGTTTTCTGCTTTCTACCTAGCTCTCTAAATCCTCTCAAGGACTTCCTCCCTTTTCCTTCCTATGTTATTGGTGCAAACAGGTACCAAGACTTCTGGCTGCTCACCTTCCCTCTTTAGAATGTTGTGGATCTGATCCGACATATCTTCCAGGTGTCCCTATCGTGTCTATATTCTGGACTTGTGAGGACCTTTTCGATAGCAGTGTTCCACGATTTAGTTCTCTTTAAATTATAATTACATTGAAGCACTCCAAAGCTGAAATTCCCATCAAGTTGAATTCCCATTAATATGGTTCATGTTTCCTGTGCCTCAAAGAATCATTTGCAATAACGTGCACAAGTTGCAGCTGAGCATGAGCATATTTGGCTTGTCTAAAAGTCCCAATTCAATGTAACCTATGTATCCTAAGACTAACACACAGTTTACTTGGCTCAGGGCAGTTATCTCATGAATTGATATTGTACATAGTCAATTACAAAATTAAATATTAAGTTTACATTTTTGTGCTACAGAATGTAAATTCTACATTTTCAGACAATTTAATTATTTATTTTCCATTGCAGAAGTTGAAGCAATTCCTCAGCAACTATTGGATGACGTTAGAATACTTGTTGGTGTTATTCTCTCCTTGGTGTTCTTAATACTGCTGTGCATAGCAGTTTTTTACTGCAAGAAGAAATTTTCTAAAGCTAGACTATTAATTCTGGTCAGTGAAAGTGAAGAACATAGAACATCGAACACTACAGCGCAGTCC
The DNA here is from genome assembly GCF_048418815.1 of Hemitrygon akajei. Lineage (NCBI taxonomy): Eukaryota > Metazoa > Chordata > Chondrichthyes > Myliobatiformes > Dasyatidae > Hemitrygon > Hemitrygon akajei. Next base: position 35,239,503 of record NC_133145.1, read on the forward strand.
AGGCATTTGGCCCATGATGTTGTGTTCACTTTTCAGCCTACCCCAACATCAATCTAATTCTTCCCTCCCACATAACTCTCTATTTTTCTTTCATGCAATGGACATCTAAGAATCTCTTTAACTTTTCTAATGTATCTGCCTCTACCACCATCCCTGGCAGTGTGTTTGTTCCACACATTCACCACTTTGTGTGTAAATAAAACCTACCACCAACAGACAACCCCCTACAAATTCCTACATCACTTAAAAAGTAATCTGTCTCATATTAGCCATTACTGCCTTGGGAAAAAGTTACGGGCTGTCTACTCGATCTACATCTCTTATCATCTTATACACCATTACCAAGTTCAAAGTAAATTTATTATCAAAGTACACATATGTCACATGTACAATACTGAGCTCATTTTCTTCTGGGCATACACAGTTAATCCAAGAAACAAAACAGAATCAATGAAACACCATATTCAACAACATGGACAAACAACCAATGTGCAAAAGACAAAAACTGTGCAAAGAGAAATGAAATAAATAATTACATCAAGTCGAGAACAAGAGATGAAGAGTCCTTGAAAGTGATTCCAAAGGTTGTGGTACAGTTCACTGAAGTTGTAAGGAAATAGGGGTATTGCTGTGCTTTCTTTGTAATTGTATTTACTTGCTGGGTCAAGCATAGGTCCTCTGTTGTAAACCATGTATACCTGTCTGGACACGCGGCTGTGCTGACTGCTCCTGTGATTGGGACACTGCCCCTCCCACAGTCTTCAACATGGTCATTCTCTGTTTTCGCTGTTAATAAAAGCCTATCGTTATTTACTCTACTTCCAGTCTCCTAGAGTTATTGATAGTGCATCAATCTCTGAAATGATAACACTGAGGAATTTAGAGTTGCTGACACTCATTCTCATGAATAAAGTCACCTCTCATTCTTCTATGCTCCAAAGTGAAAAGTCCCAGCTTGCTCAACTTTTCCTTATAAGTCCTGCACTCTAGTGTAGTCAGCATCCTGGTAAGTCTCCTCCGCACCCTCTCTAAAGCTTCCATTTCCTTTCTGGGACAAGACGACCAGACTGAACACAATAATCTGTGTGGTCTAACCAGAGTTTTATGGAACTGAAACATCCTGTGGTTCATGAAATCAATCCTCCAAATAATGAAAGCCAACACAACATATTCCTTAACCACCCTATCAACTTGCATGATAACTCTACAGGATCTATGCATGTGCACCCTAAGATCCCTCTGTTCCTCAACACTGTTAAAAATCCTGCCATTAGTGCTGTACCTTGCCTTTAAGTTTGACCTTCCCAAGTGAATCACTGGACACTCTTCTGAATTGAATTCCATCTGCCACATCTCAGTTCATCAGTCCAGCCCTATATTCTGTCAATGACCCATTGTAATCTACGACAACCTTCTACCCTATCCACAATACCACCAATCTTTGTGTAATCTGAAAAATTATTAACCCACCCTTCTATTTCCTCATCCAAGTCATCTATAAAAATCACAAAGAGTAGGGGTCCCATAACAGGTCCCCGGGAATTCCACTTGTTACCAATCTTCAGGCAGAGGACATTCCATCTACAACCACTATCTGACTTTTATAGGGAAGCCAATTCAGAATCCATACAGGCAAGTTTTCCTAGATCACTTCCCTCCTCGCTTTTCTGAAAGAGCCTACTATGGGGAACCTTTTTTGGAGCCTTACTAAATCTATAAACACCAAATCCATCACTCCATCTTCATCAATTTGTTTTGTCACTTCCTCAAAAATGTCACTCAGGTTCATGAGGCATGACCTCCCCCCTCATAAAGCTACACTGATTGTCCCAGGTCAGACTATGCTACTTCGAAGACTCTAAAACTGGTGTTACATAGCAGTTTTTGAAGGTTCTGTTCTCCATTCCATTCAATAAAAACCCATTCACACTTTTACCAATCCGTCTTTCTCCATTCCAACTTTAGCTAGGGTAAGACTGCAGCACCCACCACACTTAACTGAGTGACCATTTTTCATAAAAGAGTATAAAGAGCATCAATCATAAGCAACATAATGTAAAAGTGGCCATTGTTGACCTCAGTCCTGTTCTCTCGCAATACTATCACATATTCACTACACAATATAAGCAATTTAACAGCGAAACATCTCAACATGGACGAATTATAATGAAATCTGACACTGTTCTAAAGATGGAGACAATATCCCATGTGAAGAAATAACTGGTCCAAAGTGGTGGATATTGAGAGGTATTGGAGGAGAGAAAGAGAGAGGGTTAAGAAGTTGGGAAGAATAAAATCTGTAATAAATGTGTATCAGAAGCCAACGGTGGAGGAAGCAAAAAATTTTGAGCAAGTTTCATGGTCTTTCGTGACACTACTAGTCCCACGTGCTAGTCAGAGGAGAAATAGGAGGATATTTCAGATGAATACGTGGCTTGAAAAATGGTGCAAGTGGGAGGGATTCAAATTTCAGGGACATTGGAACCAGTTCTGGGGGAGGTGGAACCGGTACAAACAGGATGGTCTGCACCTGGGCTGGACTGGAACCAATGTCCTAGGGGGAGCGTTTGCTACTGCTGTTCAGGAGGATTTAAACTAATATGACAGGGGGATGGGAACAAGTGCAGAGAGACAGAGGGGTGTAAAATGAGGGTAGAAGCAAAAAGTAGTAAGGTGAAAAGTAAAAGTGGCAGGCAGGCAAATCCAGGGCAAAAAGCAAAAAGGGCCACTTTTCAACATAATTGTATAAGGGCTAAGAGTGTTGTAAAAACAAGCCTGAAGGCTTTGTGTGTCAATGTGAGGAGCATTCGTAACAAGGTGGATGAATTGAATATGCAGATAGCTATTAATGAATATGATATAGTTGGGATCACAGAGACATGGCTCCAGGGTGACCAAGGATGGCAGCTCAACATCCAGGGATATTCAATATTCAGGAGGGATAGACAGGAAAGAAAAGGAGGTGGGGTAGTGTTGCTGGTTAGAGAGGAGATTAACGCAATAGAAAGGAAGGACATTAGCCTGGAGGATGTGGAATCGATACGGGTAGAGCTGCATAACACTAAGGGGCAGAAAACGCTGGTGGGAATTGTGTACAGGCCACCTAACTGTAGTAGTGAGGTTGGGGATGGCATTAAACAGGAAATTAGAAATGTGTGCAATAAAGGAACAGTAGTTATAATGGGTGACTTCAATCTACATATAGATTGGGTGAACCAAATTGGTAAGGGTGCTGAGGAAGAGGATTTCTTGGAATGTATGCGGGATGGTTTTCTGAACCAACATGTCGAGGAACCAACTAGAGAGCAGGCCATTCTAGATTGGGTATTGAGCAATGAGGAAGGATTAGTTAGCAATCTTGTCGTGCGAGGCCCCTTAGGTAAGAGTGTCCATAATATGGTGGAATTCTTCATTAAGATGGAGAATGACATAGTTAATTCAGAAACAAAGGTTCTGAACTTAAAGAAGGTAACTTTGAAGGTATGAGATGTGAATTAGCTAAGATAGACGGGCAAATGATACTTAAAAGGTTGACGGTGGATATGCAATGGAGAGCATTTAAAGATTGCATGGATGAACTACAGCAATTGTTCATCCCAGTTTGGCAAAAGAATAAACCAGGGAAGGTAGTGCACCCATGGCTGACAAGGGAAATTAGGGATATTATCAAGTCGAAAGAAAAAACATATAAATTAGCAAAAAAAAAAGCGGCACACCTGAGGACTGGGAGAAATACAGAGGCCAGCAGAGGAGGACAAAGGGATAATTAGGAAAGGGAAAAAAGATTATGAGAGAAAGCTGGCAGGGAACATAAAAAATGACTGTAAAAGCTTTTATAGATATGTGAAAAGAAAAAGATTGGTCAAGACAAATGTAGGTCCCTTACAGTCAGAAACAGGTGAATTGATCATAGGGAACAAGGACATGGCAGACCAATTGAATAACTACTTTGATTCTGTCTTCACTAAGGAGGACATAAATAATCTTCTAGAAATAGTAGGGGACCGAGGGTCTAGTGAGATGGAGGAACTGAGGGAAATACATGTTAGTAGGGAAGTGGTGTTAGGTAAATTGAAGGGATTAAAGGCAGATAAATCCCCAAGGCCAGATGGTCTGCATCCCAGAGTGCTTAAGGAAGTAGCCCAAGAAATAGTGGATGCAATAGTGATAATTTTTCAAAACTCCTTAGATTCTGGATTAGTTCCTGAGGATTGGAGGGTGGCTAATGTAACCCCACTTTTTAAAAAAGGAGGGAGAGAGAAACCGGGGAATTATAGACCGGTTTGTCTGACATCGGTGGTGGGGAAAATGCTAGAGTCGGTTATCAATGATGTGATAACAGCACATTTGGAAAGAGGTGAAATCATCGGACAAAGTCAGCATGGATTTGTGAAAGGAAAATCATGTCTGACGAATCTCATAGAATTTTTTGAAGATGTAACTAGTAGAGTGGATAGGGGAGAGCCAGTGGATGTGGTATATTTAGATTTTCAAAAGGCTTTTGACAAGGTTCCACACAGGAGATTAGTGTGCAAACTTAAAGCACACGGTATTGGGGGTATGGAATTGATGTGGATAGAGAATTGGTTGGCAGACAGGAAGCAAAGAGTGGGAGTAAACGGGTCCTTTTCAGAATGGCAGGCAGTGACTAGTGGAGTACCGCAAGGCTCAGTGCTGGGACCCCAGTTGTTTACAATATATATTAATGATTTAGATGAGGGAATTAAATGCAGCATCTCCAAGTTTGCGGATGACACAAAGCTGGGCAGCGGTGTTAGCTGTGAGGAGGATGCTAAGAGGATGCAGGGTGAGTTGGATAGGTTAGGTGAGTGGGCAAATTCATGGCAGATGCAATTTAATGTGGATAAATGTGACGTTATCCACTTTGGTTGCAAGAACAGGAAAACAGATTATTATCTGAACGGTGGCCGATTAGGAAAAGGGGAGGTGCAACAAGACCTGGGTGTCATTGTACACCAGTCATTGAAGGTGTGCATACAGGTATAGCAGGCGGTGAAAAAGGTAAATGGTATGTTGGCATTCATAGCAAAAGGATTTGAGTACAGGAGCAGGGAGGTTCTACTGCAGTTGTACAAGGCCTTGGTGATACCGCATCTGAAGTACTGTGTGCAGATTGGTCCCCTAATCTGAGGAAAGACACTCTTGCCATAGAGGGAGTACAAAGAAGGTTCACCAGATTGATTCCTGGGATGGCAGGACTTTCATATGAAGAAAGACTGGATCGACTAGGCTTATACTCAATGGAATTTAGAAGATTGAGGAGGGATCTTATTGATACGTATAAAATTCTAAAGGGATTGGACAGGCTAGATGCAGGAAGATTGTTTCTGATGTTGGGGAAGTCCAGAATGAGGGGTCACAGTTTAAGGATAAAGGGGAAGCCTTTTTGGACCGAGATGAGGAAAAAGTTCTTCACACAGAAAGTGGTGAATCTGTGGAATTCTTTGCCATAGGAAACAGTTGAGGCCGGATCATTGGCTATATTTAAGAGAAAGTTAGATATGGCCCTTGTGGCTAAAGGGATCGGGGGTATGGAGAGAAAGCAGGTACAGGGTTCTGAGTTGGATGATCAGCCATGATCATATTGAATGGCGGTGTAGGCTCCAAGGGCCGAATGGCCAACTCCTGCACCTATTTTCTATGTTTCTATGTCTTAAAATGAGAGAAACACAAGTTCAGGAAACTACTTAAATGCATGTATAACAAATGCTAGGCATTGCTTAAAAATGAACTATTCAGATCAGCAAGGTGTAATGACTGAATGGGATTTGGTCCATTTGACATGAAAACCTTGAAACATAGAACATAGGGGACAAATATGCCATCCAGCCATTTGTGCTTGTGTCACCATCTAACATGATCATGGATGATCATTCACTCCAGTATTACTGCATTCCTGTTTCTCTTCATCCTTCTAAACCAGGGGTTCACAACCTGGAGCCACAGACTCCTTGGTTAATGGTAGGTGTCCCTGGCATAAAAAGAGTTGGGAACCCCTGCTCTATACATCTACCTGCCCTCTTGAATATATTTAATGGTTTGGCCTCTACTCCCTCCTGTGTGTATAATTCTCCTGATCTCGGTATGGTATACACCATATCTTGAGCCATGACCCCTTCTTCTGCACTCCTCAGCCTCTATTTAGTCCTGTTAGTTTTTTTGAGTGCGTGGCTTTTAGGAAGTCCAACGTTATTCTTCTGAATTAAAGTTGATATTTGCCTACCTGAGCCAATCTCTCTGCATACAATGGTCATTCCATCTCAGGGATCTCTCTATTAACATTTATTCACTCCACCCATGACAAACCGATTCTTTCTCACATAAGGAGACCAAAACTCCAGTTGGGCTTGCACCAAGATGACAACATTGCTTTTGCGATGAAAATCATCTAATTTGAATACTTGCTTGCTTCAACTATCAATGTACAAAGGCACCCACTTGAAACACATTTCCTTTTCCCAATTTATCATTGCCTAGATAATAATCTGCCTCACACACTAAATGCTGGTGGAACGCAGCAGGCCAGTCAGCATCTATAGGAAGAAGTACAGTCGACATTTCAGGCCAAGACCTTTCGTCAGGACTAACTGAAAGAAGAGATAATAAGTGATTTCAAAGTGGGAGGAGGAGCGGGAAATCCAAAATGATAGGAGAAGACAGGAGGGAGAGGGATGAAGCTAAGAGCTGGAAAGTTGATTGGAAAAAGGGATACACTGCTGGAGAAGGGAGAGGATCATGGACAGGACGCCTAGGGAGAAAGAAAGGGGGAGGGGAGCACCAGAGGGAGATGGAGAGCAGGCAAGGAGTGATTGTGATAGGGGCAGAGAGAAAAGGGGGGAGAGAGAAAAGGGGGGAGAGAGAGAGAGATAAATAAGGGATGGGGTAAGAAGGGGAGGAGGGCATTAATGGAAGTTAGAGAAATCAATGTTCATGCCATCATGTTGGCGGCTACCCAGACGGAATATAAGGTGTTGTTCCTCCAACCTGATGGTGGCTTCATCTTGACAGTAGAGGAGGCCATGGATAGACATATCAGAATGGAAATGGGATGTGGAATTAAAATGTGTGGCCACTGGGAGATCCTGCTTTCTCTGGCAGACAGAGCGTAGGTGTTCAGCAAAACGGTCTCCCAGTCTGCATCGGGTCTCACCAATATATAGAAGGATTCACCGGGAGCACCGGATGCAGTATATCACACCCGCCGACTCATGGGTGAAGTGACGCCTCACCTGGAAGGACTGTCTGGGGCCCTGAATGGTGGTGAGGGAGGAAGTGTAAGGGCAGGGGGTAGCACTCATTCTGCTTACAAGGATAAGTGCCGGGAGGGGGTTCGGTGGGAAAGGATGGGAGAGACGAATAGACAAGTGAGTCACGTAGGGAACTATCCCTGTGGAAAGCAGAAAGAGTGGGGTAAGGAAAGATATGCTCGGTGGTGGGATCCCATTGGAGGTGGATACGGGAAATTATATGACTTCCCAATGCTTATACTCAACACCCCAAATGCTGAAAGCATGTCTGCCAAATCCCTTCCTTACCACCTTAATAACTTGTGTTGCCGTTTTCAATGAGCTATTGACTTCTTCCTCAATATCCCTAAGTACAATCATGCTCGTCTCTTCCTGCTATTTACTGAACAAATTCCCTGTGCATTTGACCTCCCAAAGTACAGCACCTCACATGTATTCAGATTAAACTCCATCTGCAACTTCTCTGCCCGTATTTCCAATTGGTGTATATCCTACTGATTCCTTCCACACTATTCACAACTCCCCCAGTTGTTGCATTGTTTACAAACTTATTCATCAACCACTTATTTCCATCCAAATCATTTATATAAATCACAAATAACAGAGGTCCCAGCATTGAACCTTGTGGAACGTCACTGGCCACAGACCTCCAGCCAGAGTAACACCCCTGCATAATTATACTCTGTTTTTCATGGCCAAGCCAATTTTGCATCCAACCTATCAAGTCTCCATGGATCTGTTGGGCCTTAGTATTCTGGATTAACCTACCACAAGTAATCTTATCCACAGCTTTACTATAGCATTTACTGCCTTGCCATTATCAATTACCTCAAAAAGCACAATAAAGTTTGTGATACATGTCCTCCTCCAAAGGATGGAACGATGGAGTAGACTCGATGTGCCAATTGGACTAATTCTGCTCCTGTGACTTGTGGTCTTTGCTTTTCCAGATGTGACTTGAACCTATCCATAACAATTCTCTCCAATAATTTTGTTTATGGCTCACAGGCTTGTAGTTTGCTGGTTTGTCTCAGAAATAGAGGAACAGTATTGACTATCCTCCATTTCCCCCGGGACCTGTGAATATAGAGGATACAAAGATCTCTGTCAAGGCTGTAGCAATCTCCTGTCTTGCCTCTCCCGGTAACTTGGGATAGATCACATCAAGCTCTGGGGATTTATTCAGCAGAATATTCTTCAGCAGCCCCAATTCCTCCTGCTGTTTAGTATCAACATGATCTAGAACAGGGGTGGCCAATCTTTTATATTCCATGCATCAATTTTTTCACGCATGAGTTCTGATGTGTCATACAACTCTTGTCCCGAGCCTTATATGATAGATAGATAGATAAATAGATAGATAGATAGGTAGATACTTTATTCATCCCCATGGGGAAATTCAACTTTTTTCCAATGTCCCATACACTTGTTGTAGCAAAACTAATTACATACAATACTTAACTCAGTAAAAAATATGATATGCATCTAAATCACTATCTCATAAAGCATTAATAATAGCTTTTAAAAAGTTCTTAAGTCCTGGCGGTAGAATTGTAAAGCCTAATGGCATTGGGGAGTATTGACCTCTTCATCCTGTCTGAGGAGCATTGCATCGATAGTAACCTGTCGCTGAAACTGCTTCTCTGTCTCTGGATGGTGCTATGTAGAGGATGTTCAGAGTTATCCATAATTGACCGTAGCCTATTCAGCGCCCTTCGCTCAGCTACCGATGTTAAACTCTCCAGTACTTTGCCCACAGGCCGGTGCTTATGCCAGTTTCCGTGGCATGAGGCGACTGAGAGCACAAGACCTCCCCCCCTGTCCCCCTCCCGGATAGGACACCAGTCTATCGTGAGGTTAACCCCCAGCATTTTGCCGGTACTCATTTTTCATCCAGAGAGTTGTGGATCTATGGAATGCTCTGCCTCAGAAGGCAGTGGAGGCCATTTCTCTGGATGCTTTCAAGAAAGAGTTAGATAGAGCTCGTAAGGATAGAGTGAAGGGATATGGGGAGAAGGCAGGAAAGGGGTACTGATTGTGGATGATCAGCCATAATCACATTGAATGGCGGTGCTGGCTCAAAGGGCTGAATGGCCTACTCCTGCACCTATTGTCTGTCCTTCATGTACTTCTCTTTAAATGCAAAGTATTTGTTTCCTCTGAGGTTACTTTAATTCCATCCTTCAACTGATGAGTTATTTTTTTCTCCAACAGACGACAAAGAAAATAGAATATGTGTATCAAGTTAATTCTCAAAAAAAGCCAGATTCTGTCATCAATCTACTCTTGTCGATCAACAATTATTCATGTAAATTAGCAAAATCACTATTGTCAATATATTTTCACCAGATTCCTGTGTTGATAACTCAGTTTAATCAGCCAATCATGCTATTCTTTCTGCATCCAAATAAAAGAACTGGAATCTGAACTGAAAGACATCAACAGAAAACTTTAAATGAATTTTCCAAGATGCAGACAAGATGAAGCCTGACTTTCTGAAGATTATAATCAAGGCACTGAACAGCTTAAGTCAATAAGAAAAATAAATCCTTTCTGTTCGATTACTTAACTTTGTGGAAATGTAATATATCTTTAATAATTAACTTTTAAAATAAAAAACTCCAAATTTCAGACAGTATTCAGAATGATTTTATTGTAATGGCAGGTTTTTCAGTCAGAAAATTAATGTGAAAGCTATTTTGTGATTCCAAAATCCATGTTCAGACCCATCCTACAATCCATATAAGCTTAGACTCTTAACAGATGTGGAAGCCCAGGGCACAATACCAAGAATTATCTCATTCAATGCTTACAATGTGATAGGGTTGTTAGGGTTGATGATTAAGGCAAAAGTTCAGGTATACAGTATAGAAAGTGGGCAAGTAGGTACACAGACAATCCGGGCAATAGTCATCTACCATAATATGTGTCATGTAGGGTTAATGATGTGTACACTGGTAGGAATGGTGGGTAAGTCAGCACCTGGAATTTTGTGTGAAGGTCTGGTTGGCATACGATAGAGAAGAATTAGAATTGGAATCAGTTTACTATTATCATGTGTACCAAGGTACAGTGAAAAATTTGCCTTCCACAAAATTCATACAGATCAGTTGATTACAGAAGTGCATTGAGGTCTTACAGTGTAAAACAGTAACAGTGTGCATAATAGTGTTACAGTGAAAGTGCAGTGCTGATAGACTACAAGATGTAAAGTCATAATGAGGCAGACTGTGAGGTCAAGGGTTCATCTTAACATACTGGGGAAACATGCAATTGTCTTATAACAGCAGGACAGAAGTTGTCCTTGGTGGCCAGAGCCATTAACCCTTTCATTGCCAGGAGCATTCTCACAAACCATCCCTGAACCCTCTCCAATACCAGCTTATCCTTTCCTAGATAAGAGACACAAAGCTGCTCACAATGCTCCAAATGCAGTCTGACCAATGCCTTAAAAGATTTCAGCATTATATCCTTGCTTTTATTCTCATCCTCTCAAAATTTAATTTGCCTTCCTTACCACCAACTTGAACAACAAGTTAACCCTTAGGGAATTCTGCACAAGGATTCCCAAGTCCCTTTGCACCTCAGCTTTCTGAAAATTTTCTGTTTAGAAAATAGTCTACAGCTTTATCCCTTCTACTAAAATGCACTAGAATACCATTCCCTACACTCTACTTCATTTGCCACTTCTTCACCCATTCTCCTAACCTGTACAAGTTGTTCTGCAGACTCCCTACTTCCTCAACATATCCTTCCCCTCCACCTACCTTTGTATCATCACTTGGCCACAAAGCCATCGAGTCCATCATCTACATCATTGACATATATTGTGATAAAAAGCAGTCCCAAAACCAAATATTACAGAACACCACTAATCAATGGCAGCCAATCAGAAAAGACCAAAAAGAAGAGATGTGATCGAGGTGCCTTTGAGTGTGGAATGATTGTTGGTGCTAGACGGAGTGGCTTTGAGTATCTCGGAAACCGCTGATCCCCTGGGATTTGCATGCACATCAAAACTCTATCCAGAATTGTTTGAATTTTAAAAAAATCCAGTGAGCAGCAGTTTAGTGGGTGGAATTGCTTTGTTAATGAGAGAGGTCAGAGGAGAATGGCCAGACTGGTTCAAGCTGACAGGAAGGCGACAGTAACTCAAATAAACAATGTGTTCCAACAGTGGTTTACAGAACTACTGATCCCACAACACATCAAACCTTGAAGCTGATGGGTTGGAGCAGCAAAAGACTACAAACATACACTCAGTGGTCACTTCATCAGGTACTGGAGATACCTTATAAAGGAGCAACAGGGAGTTAATCTTGTATATTGATTGTTGATATTGATCAACTGCTCTCATTGTACTAACTTAAAATTAAAATTTTATTCTTTTGAGTTTTGAGAGATTCTCCCACCAGCCCCCTCCCTTTACGTTTGCTGGAAGCCTGATCAGTCTACAGCTTCGTTTGTGTGTGTGTGGCTCACTTAACCACAAAGAGCTTTCCTTGCCAGTACAGATCATCGGTGCAACCCAAACCAACGCTCAGAATGTGGAAATGATTATTTTGTGCTCGTTATGAATGTAAATATTTGCGATGTCAGTCCACAATATTAATTGACGTTGACGAAGAAAACTAAAATAAATACTGGAAGATGGACTTTAGACAATGTCTCTGGAACAAATGCCGGAGCGGTGGAATAAAGAGAAAGTCCAGCTGGGGACAGTATACTTCTTACAAGAAAGGGTCGGGTTTGCTGAAATCACATTCCAGGGTATTTCCCGCATTAGTTCCGGTTTTCGCAGCACGCCATTGACCTTCATTTCATAAGACACTTCTTTTCCGAGTGAGCTGCTGGTGAAGAGGCTGCGGGTTACCTGCAAGTTTAACAGCCGTACAACTTTAAAAAGTTGCATGTCAGGCATAAATCTTCGGTACAGTAGTTATTTATAGACTTGAAACTCGGTATCGCCACCTCCGTCCTCGCCATTCAGATTGAAACAGAAAGCCAGAAAGTTGAAAGTCCAGGAAACAGAAGTCCCCAGTCCGCCGAATCGAATACGAATTTCGCAGGCTCTCGGGGGGATGGCGTGAGGCGCGTTGGTAAGTTTGGCTCCGCGGTTCCTCCACAGGTGATTGCAGACTCTTGCAGCTTTCTCAAATGGATCGAAATGGCAAATCCGGTTGCCCTCTGTAGATTCCAACACTTGGTTGTTGCTTTAGCTCTACTGGTTTTCTGTGTTTGCATTAACACTTTGATCCAGGCAGCGAATGTCCGCAGTCGCGGAGAGTCTGCTGAACGTAGAGCAAACTAGAAAACCAGTGGGTTACTTATACGAGGTTTTCTGATTGATCAAACATATATAGGAATCGAATGTAGTTGATGCAATTTATCTTTCTGTAACCTACTTGGAATTTACATTATATGAAATTCCTGGCAAACATCCGATTTCTGATCTTTAAACATTTATTGTATATTGTGTTTAAATCGGCAGGCAGATGAAGGGAATCTTGGAAATGGATTTAAACCTACAGATATATTTTTACTTGGTGCTGTGTGCAAACGTTTACTCTGAACGCAGTAAGTAGTAAATCGTTTTTCAGTCACTAGCTCATTCAACACTGACGATAGTAATGGAAGATGATGGGATGTATTGTTTTGCAGAGTTCGTGACTTTGAAGTGCGAGGAGACGGTGACGGGAATATTTAACGAGGACACGATATTGCCATGCAACCTGACAACAGCAAAGCCAAGTAAACCCAAACTCCTAATCATTGAATTGAGAAAATATGATGGAAATAATACTCTAGTTTTTAAGTTTAATGGAAGTCATAATCCCAGGAAAGCTCAGGATCGAATCAAATTACTTTCTCCGGATCCACAAAATGTATCGCTGGTACTTCAAAAAACAGAACTTTCAGATAGTGGGAAATATATTTACTTTTTGGATACAGATCTGGGATATCAGGAAGCTGACATCGTTTTAGTGGTTAAAGGTGAGTAACAGTATGCTTTCCTTGTTTTTTATTTCAAAAACTGGTTCATTCTAACTGACGTAAAATGCAGTTTCACTTCCCCAAAACACCTTTGTTTTGCTTTTATTATTACAAAAATAGACTTCATTTATGAAAAAAAGATAGAAGGTTACAGTAGGTAAATAAATACTGTATGAGAATTTTATCTGTAAAAACAAAGAATAGCTTTGCATTCATATAACAGGTTTTAAATCTCCAGAATGTCCCAAATCATATCACTTTCACTGAAGCCAATTCCCCCTCCCCCACTTATATTAGTAAACTCACCAGGTAACTGGTAGGGTGAAAGTATCCATTCATGGTGGATGACTGTACCACTGAGTAGATTACCTACTTTTGGTGTTGTTGCATCAACATATGCTGGCAAGGATCCCTTGGCATTAATGCTGAGAATTAACCGATATCTCTCCATCGTAGTGGCATACCCCACAGGCAGTGGTTGCCCCTGTGTTGCACCAAGAGTGTCCTCAAGGAATCTGTACCCAGGGCTTTGCAGCTTAAAGCTGGTGTAAGCATAGCAGAATCCATTCAAAGGAATGAAAAATGTCTCCTGGGATGGTTATATTTTCCTTAATTAGTTGTTTAGCATAGGTATGAAGTTCAGCTTTTCAATACAATAATATTTGTACCTTGATGAATGTTTATGAAAGTGAAAGCCTCTGAGGCAGAGCTCAGGGTCTCTCTGGTTGCTGTATCTATTCTGTGAGACCTGCTGACTACCTGTGCTGCGACAGCAATTGGGTTGTGTTCAGCCATTATTAAGTGTTAAGAGCTTTGATTTTCAGGGGCCGTGCTGGAATACAATGGCAGGGATGGCAGATTTTGGAATAATGAAAGATTGGCTAATATTATCAAATAATACAATGCTCTCTTTTTAGCTCCCTACAGTTTGCCAAAACTGGCCTTAGTTAATTTAACAGAAACGACCAAGGTGGTCACTTGTGAAACAACTGGATATCCTTCCGCTCAGATTCATTGGACCGTCGATGGGAAAAACCTCACACTCAGCTCAGAAACCAAAAAAGAAGAAACTGCTCAAGGACTGATCTCTATTATCAGCACACTTCCAATTATAACGTCAGAAACTGACCAGGAATATAACTACACTTGTGCTGTGTGGAATGAGGCAGAGCGTAAATATGAAGCCAGGAACAGTATCTCAAGTATGTTCATAATCTTCTTTTTCATGATTAGGAAAGTGATTATTTAACTAATTGCCACAATATTTCTGGTTCTCAATGCTGCCAACTTACTTAATTTGGATTTCCAGAAGAACTGTGAGTGGGTGTAACAAAGCAAATTATACCATATATCACAAGATGCAATATACTGGCCTAGTCTGAATATTGGGATATGGACAAAAAAATTAGAAATATGCTGGTGATTTTGAGTCTGGGAGACATGACAAATGGGATACTGCAGTGATCAGTCTTAGCTAGACAAAGCTGGAAGAACTTAATAGTTCAAGTAGCATGTGTAAGAAAAATGGCCAGGTGATATCTCAGGTTTAGCCCCTCCATCTGGACTGAAAGAGGAGAGATATAAACCATTACAGGGTGAAGAGAAGGGCTGGAACAAGAGCTAGCAGGTGATAGGTGAATTCAGGTAAGGCTGACTTAGAGGCAGATGTGGAATCAAAGGGGGAAGGTACAGAGAGCAGATGGGAGTGGTGGGGGAGGGAAACAATTGAATATATGAACATAAAAAATAGAAACATGATGATGTCATCTGGCCTGTCAAACCTGCTCCACCATTAACTAGTGATAAGTTGAAAGCTGTTGGTGTTTAGAGCAATGTACACATCATTTGACACAATCACTGAAATTTTATTTCCATATGATGCAATAAGTAGGAAGCCAGATTATTTATTAGGTTTTAATTGCATGATGATTTGACTTCAAGAATGGGGCCATCTTGCTCCAATTATTGAGGGTCCTGGTGAGTCAACATTTGGAATACTATTTGCCTATGGGTTTGCAGTAGAGAGACTGGAGCAATGGGTAACCAAGTTAATTCCTAGAATAGGGCTTTTGACCTATGCTCCCTTAAATTTAAAAAAATCATTGTTGATCTCATTGGAAGGTACAGAATTATCACGGTTCCTCACATGTTGTTGATATTCCCTGGTTGAAGTGTCTGGACACAGCATCAGTTTCAAAATTCAGGGTTGTCCTTTCATGACCCAGATGAGAAGGATTTCATCAGAAGCTAGTTAGTCTACTCATGGAGACTGCAGAAGTTGAGTTGCCAAATATTTCCATGACCTAGATAAATATTAATTTGGTTATTTAGAGATGTAGGAAAAGTGTATGAAAATATAGCTGAGATAAAAGCCACAATCTCATTGAATGATAGGGAAGTTGTTATATTTCATGTTCATGAAAGTGAAAGCCTCTGAGGCAGAGCTCAGGGTCTCTCTGGTTGCTGCATCTATTCTGTGAGACCTGCTGACTACCTGTGCTGTGACAGCAATTGGGTTGTGTTCAGCCATTATTAAGTGTTAAGAGCTTTGATTTTCAGTGGCCGTGCTGGAATACTATGGCAGGGATGGCAGATTTTGGAATAATGAAAGATTGGCAAATATTATCAAATAATACAATGCTGTCTTTTTAGCTCCCTACAGTTTGCCAAAACTGGCCTTAGTTAATTTGGCAGAAATGACCAAGGTGGTCACTTGTGAAACAACTGGATATCCTTCCGCTCAGATTCATTGGACCGTCGATGGGAAAAACCTCACACTTAACTCAAAAACTGAAAGAAAAGAAACTGCTCAAGGACTGATCTCTATTATCAGCACACTTCCAATTATAACGTCAGAAACTGACCAGGAGTATAACTACACTTGTGCTGTGTGGAATGAGGCAGAGCGTAAATATGAAGCCAGGAACAGTATCTCAAGTATGTTCATAATCTTCTTTTTCATGATTAGGAAAGTGATTATTTAACTAATTGCCACAATATTTCTGGCTCTCAATGCTGCCAACTTACTTAATTTGGATTTCCAGAAGAACTGTGAGTGGGTGTAACAAAGCAAATTTTAGCATATGTCACAAGATGCAATATACTGGCCTCGTCTGAATTTTGGGATATAGAGAAAAAATTAGAAATATGCTGGATATTTTCAGTCTGGGAGGCATGACAAATGGGGAGCTGCAGTGATCAGTCTTAGCTAGAAAAAGCTGGAAGAACTTAATGGTTCAAATAGAGTCTGTAAGAAAAATGGCCAATTGATATCTCAGGTTTAGCCCCTCCATCTGGACTGAAAGAGGAGAGATATAAACCATTACAGGGTGAAGAGAAGGGCTGGAATAAGAGCTAGCAGGTGATAGGTGAATTCAGGTAAGGCTGACTTAGAGGCAGATGAGGAATCAAAGGGGGAAGGTACAGAGAGCAGATGGGAGTGGTGGGGCAGGGAAACAATTGAATATATGAACATAAAAAATAGAAACATGATGATGTCATCTGGCCTGTCAAACCTGCTCCACCATTAACTAGTGATAAATTGAAAGCTGTTGGTGTTTAGAGCAATGTACACAGCATTTGACACAATCACTGAAATTTAATTTCCATATGATGCAATAAGTAGGAAGCTAGATTATTTATTAGGTTTTAATTGCATGATGATTTGACTTCAAGAATGGGGCTATTTTGCTCCAATTATTGAGGGCCCTCGTGAGTCAACATTTGGAATACTATTTGCCTATGTGTTTGCAGTAGAGAGACTGGAGCAATGGGTAACAAGGTTAATTCCTAGAATAGGGGTTTTGCACTAAGCTCCCTTAAATTTAACAAAAATCAGTGTTGACCTCATTGGAAGGTACAAAATTATCATGGTTCTTCACATGTTGTTGATATTCCCTGGTTGAAGTGTCTGGACACAGCATCAGTTTCAAAATTCAGGGTTGCCTTTCATGACCCAGATGAGAAGAAGGAATTCATCAGGAGTTAGTCAACCCATGGAGACTGCAGAGGTTGAGTCGCTAAATATTTCCATGATTGAGATAATTAGAAGTTTTGGTATTTAGAGATATGGGAAAAGTGTATGAAAATACAGCTGAGATAAAAGCCACAATCTCATTGAATGATAGGGAAGTTGTTATACTTTGGTTGTTCCAATCATTCTTGTTTTTCTTATATTTGTTATGCTTTAGAGGCTATATTTATCTCTTGAGGGTGTTTGTTCCAGGGTGGTTATGGGAATCACTGTTTTGCTTGGAGATCAACATGACTGATTTTTAAAAATTGTGGAGTGTATAAGGAAGTGACATCAATGTTCTTATAAAGATTGATGATGAAATTTACAGCTTTTTCTGCTTTTTTTAAAGTTACAAATCAGCCAATTAATGATCAACCACCTGACGAAAAAGGCCTCACAGCAGTAGGTATCGTTGTTGGAGGTCTTGCAGTTGGAATATTCTTCCTGGCTCTTTTGAAATTCTGTAGAAGGTACCATCCAGGTACAATATTTCAGCAATTGATTTTAATTCCAAGAAAACTTCTGAATCCTTATAACTCGAAGTATTAATCATTGGTGTAAAATTATGCATAGATAACTAATGATTAATATAAAATGTAATTTCATAATCTGTGAAAGACAAAATTTTATGATTGCCAATTGTTATGATTTAGAGCTGGCTGGTCAAAATTGTTAGCAGGGCTGTGTATGTATTTGTGCATTTGCCTTCCAAACACAAGCAGATTTGAAGTCCTGTGTGCAGTGGATGTTTACAGGGATAGGTATATAAAGTACCAATATAAACCATGATAAATTATATAATCAATTAATCCAAATCCTGGCCTCAGAATGTGCAGACCTTTTCACCATATTCACACTTTCACCTAAAGACTCACCAGATGAGTCACCCTGGAAAGCTCTGATTCACCTTCTGCAGGGTCTGTTTCTGTTATCAAACTACCATCATGTACAGTGCACCAAGTGTTGATGTAGTATTGGGTAAAACAAATGGTGCTGGAGAGAGCATTCTATAAAAAAGAAAAGAAGCTTTTAAAAACATAATTTATGTGTGAAATTATGGAGCCTTTGGTCCTACACTACCAGGCTCAGGAACAGTTATTACCCTTGAACCATCAAACTCCAGAGCAGTGTGGATATCTTCACACACCTCAACACTGAACTGATCCCACAACTCTACAACTCATGTTCTCAATATTATTTATTACTTTTCTTAGCAGTTGCAAAGTTTGCCTTCTTTTGTACATTGGTTGTTTGACCACCTTTCTGTGTAGATTTTTACTGGTTCTGTCGTATCTCCTTGTGTTGACTGTGAATGCCTACAGGGAAATGAATCTCATGGTAGTAGTACATATGGTGATAGTACGTACTTTAATAATAAAGTTTTAACTTTTGAACTTTGACATGCCGGCCTTCGTTGCATTGAGTAAGTGTTTGTGTGTGTTTTAGCAGTTAATTGAGTGACTTGCCAGTGTATAGGATAGTTGAGGTAACAATGTAGGAATGTTGTCAGATTAAAAAAAGCCAGACCAATTAAGAGTAGTATGTTTTCTTTGTTAAAGGACATGAATAAGCAAATTGTTTGTTTTCCACAATATTCTGAAGATTGAATCTGAAGCAAACACACAAAACGCTGGAAGAACTCAGTAAGTTAGGTGGCATATGTGGAAAAGAGTAAACAGTTGACATTTCAGGCTGAGACCGTACTTTAGGGCTGTGAAGAAAAGAGGAGGAAGACACCAGAAAATAAATGTGGGAAGGTGGGAGGTGAAAGAGGCTAGCGGGAACATGATAGGTGAAGCCAGGTGGATGGGAAGGGCCGAGGGCTGGAGAAGAAAGAATCTGATAGGGGAAAGTGGACCATTGGAAAAAGTGAAGGAAGAGTGGAACCAGAATAGGCAGGTGGAAGAAGTGAAAGATCAGAATGGGGAGTAGATAGAGATAAATCTTTATGCTTACAGTTACTGGCAGCAGGCAGACTTATTAAACTACGCTCAACTACCCATATTGTGAGGCTAGGATTTGAATTAATTTCACCAGGATTATTTATTACTTGAGACAATTAAACTGATCAATTGTTAACATAATTTCCGATTGAAAGGGAGTGACATATTATTTGTAGCCTGGTCCCAGTCTCAAAATTGTATTAATTTTGCATCCCATCACTGTTGGAAATACCTGAATATTACAGAAAATGTAAGAATTCATTATTACTGTCATTGTTACTACCCTTAGTATGCATGATTAGGAGTATAAGAACAATAAGGAAAATAATTTGGATTATTTTTACATCATGAAATAGTAATTTACTTCAAATTAGTGTAACAAATAACAATAATTTATTTTCTTTTTTTTAGTTCGACAGTTCAATGAAGAAGCAGGAAATCAAATGGTAGGTTTGATTTCAAACATTGACTTATTTTTAGCCACACTGATCATGATTTTCAAAATTTATTTGTTCTTCTTTCACAGCTTAAAAAATTTGTAGCTCAGCTTTGAAGACTGCCCCGCTAACTTTGAACTTACATCGAGGAACCATCATTTTGTGATATGATGTCTGATCTGTCTGATGTTCTGTTGTGCAACTGTGAAACTTCAACATCCTTCACAAAGAACTATGATATTCCTCTGTAATAACTTGAAAGCAAAAATTGTGCTTTTAATAATCTCAGTTCTTGGGTAAAATAAGAACCCAGTTTTAATTCTGGCACTTGGTTGAACTCTTCACCATTGCTTTTATCTGAAGTTAATGGCTTCACATATTGATTATTAGTGCTTTGATAAATCTCATCAGTGAGATCAGTCTTGAGTGTCAAGGAGTGACACTGTTTTACACCTGAAATACTAAGTAAGTCTGTGTACAAAATCACCATAAGGCAATGAAAAGAAAATAAATTCTAAGCTCAGTTGCACTTTGAAAGTTTGCTTCCTGTTGAATGAATCCATTAAGCCATTTTTCCACTGAGCTGTACTTCTCAGGAACTAAAACAGTGAAATGTGATATGTAGTCAGCTTCAGTCGAAAATAGAAGCAGAAGGAGCATTATGTAAGTAGAATACTACACATATTTGCCATTTGTAACGTATGTATGGAGAAGGAAAAATGATTTTAAACCTCCGCTGTCTGGTGGCCATACTTACTCATGGGAAAGTCTTCACGAGTAAACCCCGAGGAAGAAATCCGGAGCCTGGGTCCCTTAGGCAGTTTGATGATGTTTGCAACTTCACTCTGGCAACCTCTGCGATGACACTGTTGACAAGCTGTATCGGCACTCGCCCTTCCCTTGGGTTACATCAGTGACATGGCAAGGATGAACCCGCTGCATGGGCAATAGCCGGTACTTCAAATCTTCCCGCCCAGGCTTACACCCTGGAGATGACACAATCCACCAGAGGTGCAAACCCATGATCCCCTGGGATCGATGGCTGTCTGTTATTTTAACATATCAACTGTGTATGTTATAATTTTTTGTGCTTTGTCTTTTGAGTCAAATGCAGTGAACCCATGTGCAATATTATAGATTATAATTTGATCAGTCATCTTTTCTATGTTTTTAAGGTTTAGAATATCTGAATTTACTTTGAAAATTTCTGCTTATTTTATAAGTATTTCTACTTTAATTTGTTTTATGTACATAGCCCAGTTACAAAGCTGATTTGATATTTTTACACGTATTTTATACAAATTATTTTGCAAAATTTACATTGTTCTTCTTTTCTTCCTAAAAGTACTTAGATACATTAACCATTTCTAATGTCTTACTATCCTACACTATCGCTTATGTGAGCCATGCCAATGAATGTGAGCTGGCTGTAACAATGTAAGGTTTTAAAATCAAACTGTAATATTTGGTGACAGCAACCTTAAAGTACATCAGTTCCTCTAGCGGATCCTCATAAAAATACTATTCAGTTCAAGTGAGTAGTTAAAACAAAATGAAAATTGAGTGTCATTTGCTTTATTTTTATTGTCAGAAGAGTGAAAACCATAGAACCATAGAACATTACCGCACAGACACAGGCCTTTTGGCCCTTCTTGGCTGTGCCGAACCATTTTTCTGCCTAGTCTCACTGACCTGCACCTGGGTAATATCCCTTCAAATCCTTCTCATCCATATACCTGTCCAAGTTTTTCTTAAATGTCAAAAGTGAGCCCGTATTCACTACTTCATCTGGCAGCTCTTTCCACACTCCCACCACTCTCTGCGTGAAGAAACCCCCCCAGTGTTCCCTTTAAACTTTCCCCCTTCACCCTTAACCCATGACCTCTGGTTTTTTTCTCCACTAGCCTCAATGGAAAAAGCCTGCTTGCATTCACTCTATCTATACCCATCATAATTTTATACACGTCTGTCAAATCTCCCCTCATTCTCCAATGCTCCAGGGAATAAAGTCCTAACCTATTCAACTTTTCTCTGTAACTCAGTTTCTCAAGACCTGGCAACATCCTTGTAAACCTTCTCAGCACTCTTTCAACCTTATTAATATCTTCCTGTAATTAGGTGACCAAATGCTGTGAGATTTTTTAAAATTGTTTTGTGAAGTTATTAGCAATGTTTCTGACCTAATTTGGGAAATAAATTTAACCTTTGACTTCTTTTTCTCCGTTGTGTGATTCCTTTGACAACAGATTGAACCACATGATCTTCTATGAGTCCCAGCCCAAAGGCTTTCAGCCCAATCACCCGTGGTCCTGTGCCTTAAATGTAAAGTGCTAGTTGTACAATCAATAGAATTCGGTTCTCAAATATCCAATGTGGGATTTGTATTCAGTGACTCCAGATTAATAATCTTGGCTTTTGCATTATTAGCCCGGTATCATCACTGACTAACTGGACTCTGACAACTCACTCTCATTCCTCAATCACACTTTATATAATTGTGCACAAGAAGAACAGTCACTAAACTGTTCTGAAGTTCGAAGAAGGAAATGCCATTTTTATACACAAATTGACTCGTTGGCAGATATTGATTCAATATAAACTTAGTGTACTTCTGAATTCTATCATTTGCATATTTAGGTACCAATCATAATACATATTTCAGGTATTAATAACCAATTAAATACATG
This sequence comes from Hemitrygon akajei, assembly GCF_048418815.1. NCBI lineage: Eukaryota > Metazoa > Chordata > Chondrichthyes > Myliobatiformes > Dasyatidae > Hemitrygon > Hemitrygon akajei. The sequence continues at coordinate 35,261,847 of NC_133145.1, forward strand.
TGCTAAAGGCCAATAGTACTTGAGGTATTAGTGAAATAAGTGTGCAATATTCAGTGTGCCCTAGAATCCTCTGTTTGCATCTTCATCGAGCGTTGGTAACGTTGGTCCCCAGGCTTGAACAGAAAGTCTGTGCAAAGGAGAGTCAGGCTTTCAAGGGCCATTTTCAGTCTGGGTGACTGCAGTTTGTGTCAGTTTATCATATTAATTCTTACCTTTCTGAACTTCCACATTCTGTTCCAACAGTGCCCCATTTTAACCCTTGCCTTGCTGCAATTTCCACACTGAAACGTCCACAATGGGATTTATATTCAGTGTCTCCAGATTAATAATCCAGACCCTTGGATTACTCCTTTAGTGATACAACCATATTATATTCCATTACCTTTGATTACCTTTCTGATGATATATTTCACAGCAGAAAAGTGACATCCTTTCCGGAAAAAACTTACAACAAACCAGGTTGTCTGTAGAGTATAATAAGAACATTATTTTTAGCAGTCTATGTTATATGTGTGTGTGCATATAGTATGATTTTACAATATTGACAGGGATTCAGACTTACTGTATAAAAACAGGCTTTAATAGCTACTGCAGAATATTCTGTTTCTTGACAACATGATGGTAGGTCGGAGTGTGAGCACATTCTCCCCCGAATTTCTGTTCAGCCACTCTCAGAAACATCCTACTCTCCATTAATGCATTGTGATAACTGGACAAATCAACAAAAAGCTTATTCTAGCAAGAATATTGCTAATCTCAATTTCTAAATACAGAAGAAATCCCTGTAGAGCTCAAATCAACAACCTTTGTCCATCTGCAGTCGTGAGATAAAGGAAAATAATACCTCAAAGTTAGACAACAGATACAGAAACTGTCCATGTCAATAATGCCATATCAAGACACTTGGTAAAGATAAATATAGAACAACTTTAAAGATAGAAGGAAGTAGGAGTGAATGAGAAGACACAACCTTTATTTGTTTTTGATTATTTGATTTGCATTGTTAGCTGGAGATAATTTCTCTTTGGTGGGGGAAGAGACCCACAGCTCAGAGTTGTGATGATTAGCGTTAACCCTTTCAGAAAAGAAACTAAAGTAGTTCAGCAAACTAGTCTTTTGAAATGTAAGTTAATATTGTGTCACCTCTCTTGAATGACATGCCAGTAGATAACGAACAGGTGAGATTTAAGATCTTGACATGATATAGAACAAATAGAACTAAATATCATCACATTTCTTTATCGACTAGGCTCTATTACCCTCTGATTCTTATGCTTCGTTCCCTGATGTTTGCTTTCTTTAATGTCTACTCCCAGGCTCTTCCTTTCTATTGCTTCTCTTTGCCCTCCACTCCCCATTTCTACCCTTCAATCCCTTCTTCTCTGGACTCCACTCCTACCCCTCCCCTTTGATTCCTTCTGTCCTTCCACTTGCAATACCCCTCCAATCCTCTCCCCGCTTTAATCTCCTGTGCTCATCTCATGAATCTCCTTTTCACTCCTCCCAGTTCCCTCTTTATTCTCATCTGACACCTTCCCCTTTCCCCTCTCATTCTTTCGCTCTCCAGTCCAATTTTCATTCACTTCCCTTTGATTCCAGTTCCTCATTTCTCCACTCACCTCATCCCTTCTTCACTACCGTGGATTATTTGATCTTTCATCCACACAGTCCCTTTGCTTCTTCCTCCTCTTCCTACATCACATTTCCCTTTCTGTTTCAAGTAAGTAACAAGCTGATGAAAATCATGGCATTAAAAAATACACTCTGGCACCCATTCATGCCTTGTGCACAGATTGGACTGCAGTTCAGTCCTCTAGGATACTGACTTTCCAATAAAGTCATCTCTAAATCTGCTCACTGCCGGGGGAAAAGTTGTTGGTTGGCTGTGACATGGGTTCATTGTACCACTGGTTTATTTGGCTGCACTGGTCTCTCACTCCACCTGGTGTGCAGGACTAGATGAACTTCAGTCAATATGAGGAAATATCCCCTTACTGAAGTTAAAAAGGAAGTGCTGAATTAAATTCACAAATGCTGTTAATTCATGGTTCAGAGTTAGAAGTTCACCATTACAGACAGCACAAAACATACAACACTGTCCTGGTGGTGAATACAGCTCCTTTTTCAAACTATTTGTTGGGAGTCAGAAATACAGACCAGTCTACGAGCAACACACAAAAATTACCAGAGGATCTCCATAGGTGTTAAGGATCCGGCCTGAACTCTGGGTCAAAGGGGCTCTGCAGATAGCTCTGGACCAGGACAGCCCTTAAATTCTATCTTCTTTCACCTGCCCATGTGGGCTTTGAACCAGCCCCTTCCCTAATTGGACTCTCGCCAATTACCCACTTATCTCCTCAATAGCACCCACCTGTTTCTGTTCTCACTCATTACCAGGTCCACTTAAACCCTGCCTCGACTCACAGTCTCTGCCTGTTTTTCACTAAGAAAAGAATTGAAGTAGGGAAGAAGGATGTATGGGATTGAATTAGAAAGGGTTGGATCATTTAAATTTCTGGGAGTTATATTTGATTCACAATTAACGTGGGCAGACCATATCAGGAAAGTTGAGGAGAAATGTAAAAAAGTAATAAATGTGATGAGATGTTTGACTGGTAGGGAATGGGGAGCAAGTTGTTCAGCAGTAAAGAGAATGTATGTGATTTTAGTAAGATCTGTGTTGGATTATGGAAGTGTAGCATATGGATCAGCAGCTAGGTCTCTTATAAGGAAACTGGATGTGATTCAGGCTCAGGTTTTGAGAGTGTGCAGTGGGGCTTTTAAAACATCACCAGTATCAGCCCTACAGGTAGAAATGGGAATAATCCCTTTGGAATTAAGAAGGATGCAATTGATGGCAAACTACTGGGTTAATTTGCAGGGGCACAATGATTCTCACCCTGCTGAAGGAGTGTTGCAGGAGTCCTGAGAAAATGGGAGGTTTCAGAGGAAAAACTTTAGTCGGGTAGGGAATGATATTGCTAGATCATGTGGAGTGTTTGATCTAAGGATAAGTCCTTCAGTAGTTTATCCAGTTGTAGCTCCATGGAAGCTGGTATGGCCTGACGTAGACTGGCATTTGTTAGAGGTAAAAAGGAAAGTATAAAACTGATTTGGTAAGTGCATTTAACTGTCATGTGATGGAAAAGTATAGTGATTATACTCAGGTCTATACAGATAGTGCTAAGGAACCTGAGACAGGAGTGACAGGGTTTGGGGTGGCTATACCAGCAAAAGCAATTGCAATCAGCAGAAGAACATCTGATAAGTTAGCGGTGTATACAGTGGAGATGATGGCAGTGTTGGTTGCGTTGCGTTGGGTGGAGAAAACTAGACTAGTCAAAGCGTTGATATGCTCAGATTCATCTTCAGTACTAGCAAGTTTAAGGTCTTCTCACTCAAACAGCCGGCAAGATGTACTTCATGAAGTCCTTCAGTCAGTCACAAGAGTTGCAAATCAGGGAGGTCAGGTTAAATTTCTATGGGTTCCAGCTCATGTAGGGGTGAAGGGCAATGAAAGGGTGGATGAGTTGGCAAAGAGGGCAATAAAGAAAGAAAATATAGAAATGCACATTAGTATCAGTAAATCAGAGGTTAAGTGTGTAATCTGGGAAAAAATTAACCAAATGTAGCAAGAAAGATGGGAAAGGGAGGCATTTATATCAAATACAAAAAAGTGTTACAGGTACTAGGGTAGGAAGTAGATACAGAAGAGAGGAAATTGTGTGGACTAGGTTAAGGCTGGGGCACTGTGCACTAAACCAAACATTGAAATTGATAGGGAAACACCAGACAGGATTGTGTGCGGAATGTCTGGAAGAGGAGTCAGTAGAACATGTAGTTCTGAGTTGCAGGAAGTATGGGATAGAGAGAGAGATATGATGAGAATTAATCTAAGGAAATTGGGGTTGCAGGAATTCACATTAAAAGGGTTGCCGGGCATGGGTGAGAGAACACAGGTCAGGGTATTTTTAGCTTTCTTAAGGTGTACAGGGTTTTTTTTTATAGGATATGATGGATAAACCGAAATAGGGTACCAGGATGGGGAGGATAAAGTGTAGGTTAGGGTATGTGTATGTGTGCGATTGGGTGAAGGGATTTAGAATGTGAGTTCATTGCATACTCTGGAACAGAAGGAGGTGGTAATGCACGAGAGAGAGAGGGAGAGAGGGAGAGAGGGAGAGAGGGAGAGAGGGAGAGAGGGAGAGAGAGAGTCTGACTCTGACTGTTCATCCCAGTCCTGAACTGAGTCATTCCAGCCTGCTATAGTGACTACTGCCAACTGAAATTGTTGAATTCTGTGTTTCCGGATCCTGCCTGTTTGGAACCTGATTCTTGCCTGAAGCACCCGTAATCGTCTGCCCTCGCCAGACAGCCTTTCCCGGGTAAGACCTCTGCCTGCCATTCCGGCTTTGTGCCTGCCTCCTGGTGTTGAAAGACTGTTGCCCCTGTGGCTACTAATAAAATCCTGGTAAAAGAACATTCATTGGACTGCACTTGAGTCCTCCTGCAACTGGCCCCTCCTGACAATAGGTCAGGCAGCATCAATGGAGGGGAATAAACAGTCAACATTGTGGACTAAGATTCTTCATCAGGACTGGAAAGAAAAGGGGGAGAGGTCAGAATAAGAAGAGGTGGAGGAGAAGGAGCACAAGATGGCAGGTGATAGGTGAAGCTAGGTGAGGGAATGAGGTGTGAAGTTGGCAGGTGATAGGTAGCAAAAGTAAAGGGCTGAAAAAGAAGGAATTTCATAGGAGAGATCCAAGAGAGAAAGGGAAGAAGGAGGGGCACCAGAGAGTGGTGTTGAGCAAGTGAGGAGAAAAGAAAGGGTAAATGGGAGCCAGAATGGGAATAGAATAAGAGAGGAGGAGGAGGGGGAAGAAATTAGCAGCAGTTAGAGAAATGGTGTTCTCGTCATCAGGTTGGAGGCTACCTAGATGGAATATGAGGAGCTGCTCTTCCAACCTGACAGTGGCCTCATTGTCATAGTAGAGGAGGCCACGGACTGATATGTGGGAATGGGAATAGGAAGTAGAATTTAGATATATGGCCAATGGGAAATCCCACCTGTTGTGGTGGGTGGAGCAAGAGCGTTCAATTAAACAGAGCACCAATCTACATCAGGTCTCATAGATGTAGAAGAGGCGGCACCAGGAACACCAGATACAGCAGTGAATCCTGACAGATGATGAAGTGTTGTCTCACCTGGACAGATTGTTTGGGGCCCTGAATGTTGGTGATGGAGGAAGTGAAGGGGCAGGTGTAGCACTTCTGCCACTTGCAGGGATAAATGCCTGGAGAAGGATGAGTGGACAATGGAGTCACCTAGAGAGCAAAATCTGCACCCTACAGAAAACAGAGAATGGGGGCAGGTAGAGAAAGATATGCTTAGTGTAGATGGCAGATGTTAAAGAGAATGATGTTCTGGATGTGGAGACTTGTGGGATTATAGGTAAGGATTAGCCAAGAGTGTATGTCCAGGAAATGGAGGAAATACGGATAAGGGCAGCATCAATTGTAGAGGAAATGAAACCCCATTCTTTGAAAGAGGAGGACATCTCAGATGTTCTGGAAAGGAAAGCCTTATCCTGAGAACAGAAGGAGCAGGGTTAAGGGTATTGAGAAAAGGGAATAGTATTTTACAAGTGACAGGTTGAAAAAAGGGATACACAAGATAGCTGTGAGACTCGATAGGTTTATAAAATACATTAGCAGATAGTCTGCTTCCAGAGAGCTTGAGAAAGTGGAGAGAGCTGTCAGCAATGCACCAAGTAAATTTAAGAGCAGAGTTGAAGTTGGGGATAAAGTTGATGAAATTGATGAAGCAGCTCCAAGTTGTCAATGTGGCGCAGAAAGTGTTGGGAAGCATTACCAGTGTAGGCTTGGAGTGTAGACTGTTCCAAGCAGCTGATGAAAAGGTAGGCATAGTTCCAGGTCCAGCACTGGGGAAAGTGGTCTAATCATTATACCATTTGTGGGGTTAAACACACAGACTCTGCATATACAGCACATTCAGATTACTGACTTAGATTAATTATGCAGAAAGAAGATTAGAATTCCTCTCACATTTGAGCACAGGAAGGATGTGTGCGGTAAAGAGTGCAGAAGAAAGTCACCTTGATGTTGCTTGGAATAGAGTGCTGTAGTGCAATGGTGGGACTGGATGGCGATTGACAAAATTAACAGGGATAAAGTGTCAAGACTCTTTCTTTTCTCAAGGCAGGAGATTCTAGAACTAAAGGACACATCTTAGGTGAGAGGGGTTGAAGTTTAAATGAGTTTGAAAGGGTAACCTTTCACACAGAGTGTGGTGATTATCTGGACTGATCTGCTGGCGGAAGTGGCAGAGGAATATACAATGTTTAAAAGGGCTTTAGAAGGGTATTTGGATTGTAAAGGCATTGAGGGAGAAGGGCCTAATACAGGCAAAGAAGGATTAGCTTGGATGGGCACCACAGTAATTGTGGACAAGATCCATTGTCTTAAAAAATCTGTTATTTTTCCTGAATTACAAAACAGTTTCTGTGCTACCTCAAGGCAACTCCCAAGGGTGCAATAACTGTGACTTAGATGGATAAGGGTAGCAAGTGACATGGTAACCTGCTGTCCTTTCAATTTCCCTTCCAAATCACATTCTATCTTGAATTGAAAATGCATCACTATGCCTTCCTCATTGCTGGATATAAATACACAATTTCTCACACAGTAGCTTTATGACAACAGTTTAACTGCATGGTCTTGGCAATTCGGAAACAATAGCTCAGCAGCAGCTCTTCATGAATAATCAGAAGCAAGAATAAACTCAGCCATGCTTGGATCCTATGAATGCATTTACAAACGTTGCGCTTTTGAAGGAACAAGAACTGAGTGAACTTGTAAGTTGAAACATGAGTAAATATTGCTTTGAAATTTAAGGTTGACAAAGCAAGCAAGAACTTGCCTTATTTTCAGTCACTTTGTGGAAACTTTCAGAAATGGAAACATCTTCAAAACCTGCTTGCCAGCTCTTAACAAAACAATGACGGTTTGCATGCTTCATACAATATTCTGGAACCCCCCCCCCCCCGCATATAATTGAAGAATAACTGATTCTGCCGGCAGTAAGGGAAGTTCTGAGTGCGGTTTCGCATAGGTCACCACATCAAATAATTAAAGCGATTCCACTTGGTGCCAACTCTGTTCAAAGACAAATACATGAAATGGCTGAGAAAGTGGAAGATGTATTAGGCAATATGCTTAGGGTATTAGAATTTGCTCTGCAGTTGGATGAGTAAACTTTGCCAGGCAATGAATCGTTGCTTCTTGGTTTTGTTTTTGTCAAAGAAGATGAATGCTTGGTTCATGAGTTGTTATTTACAAGGGGATAAGAAACAGAAAGGAAGGAGTCAATATTTCAGGTTGTTGAACACTTTTCAAAGAGAAGGACATTCCGCTCACCAACATTCTTGCTTGTGCAACAGATGGGGAAGCATCACTGACAGGACAACACCATGGAATTATTACTTTCTTGAGGAATATTTACCTAACGTATTTACCATTCACTGTGTAATTTATAGACAACATTTTGTAACAAAATATCTAAGTGACTAGCCAGAGAAATCATTAAGTACTGTTATTTTGGCAGTAAATAAAATAATGTCCCATATTTCAGTTCTAGAAATTTAGAGAGCTTTGTACTGAGAATAATGAACAGTTTGAATGCTTGCTGTTGCACACAGAAGTCAGGTGGCTCTCAAAAGGAACCTGCCAGAGACGCTTTTATGGGCTTTTTGAAATTGTGATAAAACTCTTTGAACAATCAAATGCTTCATTCAGTGAAAAACATAAGAATATTAGGCATGACATTGCTTATTTGACAAAATTATTTGCAAAGTTTTATGAAATAAATCTTCAATTGCAATGAAATGATACGAATCTTATCAAAGTCAAATCAGTGGTCTCCACATTTTTGTCCATGTTATTTCTATTGAAGTACAACATTGGATATCACAACCTTTTCCAATTTCCAAGCCTCTCTCAGTTGGGCATGAGAACATTAAAAATTTTTGACAACAGGCCATTCGGTTCAATTATGCTTGCTAAATTCCTATTTACATAGTGTGTTGAAGTAACTACCGAGCTTAGATTTAGAAGTCTCTCAGGTACTACTCTCAATTTCACAACTAGGTAGTTTCTTCCATATACCCACTTGCTGTGTAAAGAAATGCTTCCTGATGTTAGCCTGAAATCTCCCTTTAACCAGTCAACACTTATGGCCTTGTGTCCTTGATGATGGATTAATTTTGAATTAATACTTGGCACCCACTTTATTTATACCCTTAATGATTTTGAACACCTATATCATGTCTCCTTTCATTCTACATTTACTTAGGCTAAGAAGATTTAATTCTTTCAATCTTTCTTCAGAGCTCAAACCCTGCAGACCTAGAATGAATCTAGTCACCCTTCTCTGAACTCTCTTCAGTGACTTCACATTCCTCACACAAAATGGAAACCAAAATTGTACACAGAATTCAAGGTGTGACCTCACAGGAGCATTAAACAGCTTAAGGAGAATGTATCTTGACTTGAACTCCACTGAGCATATTATATAGACCAATGCTCTATTAACCTTCCTAATCTCTTCTGTGTATTGTCTAGATGTTGATAGTGATGAGTCAACCAATGCACCCAAATCCTTCTCCTACCGTGTACTTTCCAGCTCAAGAGCCCCCATTGTATACTTGTATCTAATATTTCCACCTCCCTTATATAATATTTTACATTTACTTACATTAAAATTCATCTGCCATTCATCTGTCCACATCTAGATTTTGTTTAGCTCTAACTGTATTGATTCTGTTGCCTGAATGTTAACAGCCCACCCACCTAATTTTGTATCATCGGCCAATTCTCATCCATTCAAACACCTTACTCTGAATCCCTACCTTCTTAAACTTGATTATTAACCCCTCTTGTCAAGGCTTCTGAAAGTCCATGCAAGTGATATCAACCGCTCTGTTGTTATCATAAACTTTAGCTGCCTCTTCATAGAACTCCAGCATATTAGTAAAACATGGTTTCCCCTTTCTGAACCCATGCTGGCATTCTGGTAACACATTTGTTCTAATCAGCTACTTTTCCATCTCATTTGTTATTATTGTTTCTATTATTTTGCCTGCAATAAACATCAAGCTTACTGGACTATAGTGACCAGTGTCAGTGTGGTCACCCATCTTATATACTGGAACAACATTAGCCCATTCCAGTCCTTGGGAATTTCACCAGTCTTTAATAACTTTTGTAAAATACATGTTTGCACATTTCATCACCGACCTCTTTAAATCCCCTTGGATATATGTTGTCTGGCCCTGGAGATTTATTAACTTTGAGTCTTTTCAGCTGAAGCAGGGCTTCACTTTCTAAGATCTCAAAGTCACTTAAAATAATCTTATTTTTCTCTGCACTTACTGGCATATTGCTAACATCTTCACAGGTGAATACTTCAGCAAAATATGAGTTAAGAGTATACATTATGTCCTTCCCTCCATAACTTAACACCCCTTTATTATTCCTAATACACTTAATTTCATCCTTGACATTTCTTTTATGACTCAAGTATTGAAAAAACCTCTTAGGATCGATCTTAGCATTATCAGTAATATTCTTCGCAACCTGCCCTCTGGTAATTCAATTTTCCCTCTTGACTATAGTTTTCATACTTTCATATGCCCTATGGTTAACATCATAACTATTTTTCAGTATTCCTTATATAGCTGTCCTTTCTTCAATATTTTATGTATATCTTTATTCATCCTTGACGCTGACCTATTGTTTATATTGTTTCTCCCAACCTTGGTTATGAATACTTCCTGCACTGAGTGTATTACCTCTAAAATCGATTGCGTTGTTCCTCGACTGACTCAATGTCAAGCATTTCCTTCCAGTTTACTGTCTGAAGTCTTTGGTGCATCTGCACAAAACTTGCCTTTCTGAAATTCAATTTAATGGCTTTGGTTTTTACTGATATACTCTCCCAAAAAACTTTGAGACCTACAATGTTATGACCAGTCGTTCCTAAAAAATCAACTTAGTAATCAAAATCCTATGCTGATTGTTACAGAACATCAAATCTAGACAGATCTCTCCTCTTGCTGGTGCATTAACATACTGGGTTAAAAAAAACAATCATTGAATAACTCAATTAATTCACTTTTCTGTAATCCATTTGACACTGGGTTCTCCCACTCAATATTTGGCAAATTAAAGTCACCTATAACTATACCATCACCCTCAGAACTTGCTTTTTTAATATTCTGATAGTTTTTTTATTAAAATCACTATCGGCATTAGGGGGTCTATAACAGAGACCCAATGTTATTCCTGTATCCTTACAGCTTTCAATTCTCACCCAGATACCTTCACTAAGTCTCGATTCATTTCTTATCAGAAGCAGCTTCATGTTTAACTTCTCCTCTATGTAAATAGCTACTCCTCCACCTTTATGATCTTGCCTATCTTTCCTAAGTATATTCTTTAATATTATATTCATCACCATCTTTTTGAGGTCAGCCAGGTTTCAGTTATTGCTATTATATCATACTTAATGGCTCTTGCACACAATTCCAGCTCGCTTATTTTATTCTTAATATTTCTTGCATTTGTACAGGCCATCTTTGGTCTATTATTGATTTTGTTTTTATCCTATTCTGACCCATTTTTATATTTTTGAAGCCTATAATTGGTTTATGCCTTAATATTTTATTATCCACTAAGATGTTTAAACAGTTGAGCCTGGCCTGTTCTAAGTTCCCTGCTCCCCATTCGCAAGTTTAAACATCCTCAACTAACTCAAGCATTCACCTGCCCAGTACATTAATGACCCTCCGGTTCATATGCAACCCATCACAGTGGTTTAGGTTCTATCTTCCCCAAATGGCACCCCGAAGTCCCACAACCATATTCCCTCCAACACACACCACGATTTGAGCCACACATTCAATTCCATAATCTCCTCCATCTTACCTGGACTGACACGTGGCACAGGCAGAATTTCCGAGAGGACCACCATACCAGTTCTGCCCCTAACATTCCGACCTAACTCTTTACATTTGTCTTCCAGAACTGACAGCCTGCCCTTCCCTACAGTAAGTTATTTATTGCAATGTGGACAATTACTGCTGGATCCAGCCCAGCTCTGGCCAGAATCTATCTACTCATCCAGGGAGGTCTCCCAGTTCTGTTCCTAGTAGGGAACACACTGTACAAGACTCCTTGTCAGTACACACCTGATTCTCAACACCAAACCCCCCTTTAAATTGAGTTCCCTACTACAACTACTTCCTTTTTCCAGGGCTTAGGTTTAGCATTGGAGGACCTGTGGGGCTCTTCTGTCCTGCCTACCACCTCAGAGGTTTTGTAGTAGTCATCGAGCATTGCTAATTGTTCAAAATGGTTGGACGCTTCTAACGCTGCCTTTTTCTTTCTGGTCTGGAGTCTCAACCTGCGGCTATCTTGGGGTGCACACCTGTGGTGAACTAGATATACCTGTCTGACTGCTCCTGTGGCTCCTCCCAAGACCCTGCTGACTGCCCCTGTGGCTCCTCCCACAGACCCCTGTATAAAGGCGACCGTGGCCTGCTGCTCTCCCTCATTTTCCCCAGGATGTAGTGTTGTTCTTCAGTCAATAAAAGCCGATATCTCACTTCCTAAGTCTCGGCGTGAGTTATTGATGGTGCATCAACACCATCTCCCTGAAGGACAGCTGGAGCACAATGCCAATTCAGTACAACATCACAGGTCAGCTACCTCCTCCTCAAGTTCAGCCACCTTTAACCCAAAGTGTTGGATTAGCTGAAATTTCTTGCACGTGTACGCTCCAGGGGAGCAGGTTTCCATGAATCTGAACATAAAGCAAGACTGACATTGCAGAGGCTGCATTAGTAATCTTTCAGGGGGGGGGGGGGAACTACTGAAGATTAAGTGATTGCATTTATGTAAATTCTTAAAAGGAAACAAATATTTATACGATTATTCCTACTTTGCTCCTGATGCACCAGATAATGCCAAATGCCTAACGTGTGCTTGGACCTTCCCCGGACTTGAGTTCCTGATCAATTTGCTATTTCTGCTGGTAAACTATACCACAAAGTGGCTTTTGGACCCACCATGTTAAACCTACAATTTCACCAATATCTAATTATCAGCTAGCTTTTTTGTTGAAAACACGTTAAGCACCTCTTTATTCCACCGCTCAAAACAAGGGGTGAGAAAAAATACCAGATGATGATCTTCAAGTATACTGTACCCTCCTAGGTGAGCTACATAAAGACATGCCTGAGAAATTTTAAGATCTTCTCTCGTTCCAAATTCCAGATTGGTTAATAAATTCATTCCTGGACACTTTAATGTGAAATCGACAGGAAGAATGGAGGAAGAACTGATCTCAATACAAAATGACTGAGCTGAAGCCACGTTTCAAAAAGAAATCATAAAGATTTTTGATTCCAGAAAGAAATTTCCCCATCTTATCTTGCACTGTGGAAAAAGGTCAAGTTGTTCTTTAATGCCTTTCCAACATCATATTTTGTGGAGTATGGTTTCAGTGCAGTCACCCAAATTCTTTCAAAGTAATGAGACAGACTCCAAGTTACTGAACATGGGATCTGAGATTCCTGCTGAGTGACATTTAGCCTGCAAAGCTGATATCACTGCACAAAGCTTATCCATCCCATTGAATGGTGAAAGAGCAATGAATATTTGGACTACTAATGTACACTCCAAAATTGTTGATGAAAAAAGTTTTCTCTATAACTAAGTAAAGAAATAATTTTGTTTGCAGCTTCAAATAGATTTAAATATTTTCCCAATGATTTGTCACTACTTTGAATTTGCAGTTCCTATTTTCTTTAACTGTGCATCATAAATCAAAATGCTTTATAGATTTTAAGTAATGTCAGGAAAAGGAGAAGGAGGCACTGTGGTGTGGGAACCAAGGGGTTGGCAAACCAAAAAAGTTTGGGAAACATTGTTTTAAGTGAAAAACAACTTAGCATTTGATTTTTAGAGGATCTTAACTTTCTTTTTATAATGCCATAATTGAGGCCAAATCAAAAAGATTACTAGTTTGTGTCTGAGGGGGAAATTAATTGGTCACATTTCTGGTCTATAAAAGTACTGTGTACCCAGCATTTTAGCAGTTGGGGTAATGAAAGTTCATCTTTACAGATTTTACAAATCATCATCAAAAATTCTGAGATGTGGAATGTGGAATAAAAATTCACTCTTACGGAATTTATGTGCAAGTAAAAAATAAACACACAATGTATACAGAGAACGGAACTAGTTTACTAAGGGCAATTGCAGGCTTACAGCTCACACCACGAGGACACTTAAAGAAGGCAGTGTTACTGCTGACAATAGAGTTTAAAACTGTTTATTTTATTTTTAATGATATACATTTAAAATTAGATTTGTGTTATCAACACCTTTAAAACACAGAGGATCTCTGATTTCTAAAAAAAAAATTCCAGATTGCAAAATATTTATAAACAATGACAGGCCACTTAAAGTATTTGTTCTGTTAACGAACTTGACCGTCCCTTCCATTGATATTGCTGCAACAATCTCAGGCTGTCAGCTCAAAGCAGAAGGCCATTTAAGAGATTTTCTTTGGAAACTGCTCTATCGATATCAGTAGTACGATACTTTATCAAAAAATGCACCTTTCATTTCTATGTACAGTGGTGATAAAAATTATACACCACCCGCCCACCGGACATTTTTATGTTTTATTGTTTTACAACATTGAATCACAGTGAGTTTAAATAGTCTTTTTTGATACTGATTAACAGGAAAAAAAGACTCTTTTGTGTCAAACAGATTTCTACAAAGTGATCTAAATTAATTACAAATAAACACAAAATAATTGATTGCATAAGTATTCAACTTCCTTCAAGACAGTATTGAGTAAGTGCAACTTTGGCAGCAATTACAGCCTTGTTTCAGTCTGTGTGGATAGATCTCTAACACCTTTGCACATCTGCGAACTGCAACTTCTCCCCATTCTTTTTTTTCAAAACTGTTCAAGCTAGGTCAGATTACATGGGGATCGTGAGTGAACAGCCCTTTTCAAGTCCAGCCAAAAATTTTCGATTGGATTGCGATCTGGATTCTGGCCCACACAGACACCCAGGGATATTTAATGCCTCTTTACATTTGTCAATTATCTTACTGATATGGTGCTTCCATGTCAGCATATTGTCCAGCCACATGCCAAGAAATCTTACCACTGACTTCTTCAAAAGTTTGACTATACAGTATCAAATTGAGTGCAGGTCTATTGATCTTCTTTGTAGGACATATAACTTGTGTTTTAGCTACTGAAAGCTTAAAGCCCAATCTAATTGCCCATTGTTCAGCCTTATTACCGGTAATTGATAATTACATTTATTTCCTCTGATCCATATAACTCCATCACCTGCAAAGAGTAATTCACCCACCCCAGTGCCCATCTTGGAGAAAATAATATCAATCTTACTATTAAACAATAAAGAGCTGCAAATACTGCCTTGTGGAGTCCCATTCTCCAGCTCATAGAAGCCTGAATATACTTACCTACCCTTACCTGCATTGACCGTCCAAACTAGGAACTCGGAAAAAATTTTATATAGCCTTCCTCCCACTCCTAATTTCTTCCCTCCATAAAATATCATATGGATTTCCAAGTTTCAGAATACCCACTACTGCTGAAACTTTCCATGAGGAGGCAAGCTGGCCTAAATTCCAAAATTCATAAATTTTAATATTATCTTAAAAAAGTTGTCAGCTATATGTTTAAAACCTAAAATAACATATAACATCCTTTCCTGGAGCTGTCTGATCTGTACTATTAATATCTTTCATAAATTCACACGAAGAAAACTCTACATCACTAATACTATCATTGCTAAAGCAAACTTCCAACACAGACATAGAACATTGAAAATCTATAGCACATTACAGGCCCTTTGGCCACAATGTTGTGTCGACAATGTAACCTAGTCTAGCAGCAGCCCAGAATTTCCCTACCGCATAGCCCTCTATTTTTCTAAGCTCCACATACCTGTCTCTGGGTCTCTTAAAAGACCCTGTTGTATCTGCCTCTACCATCATTGCCAGCAGTGCATTCCATGCACCCACCATTTGTGAAAAACTTACCTCTGACATCGCCCTGTACCTACTTCCAAGCATCTTAAAACTACGTCCCTTTTTGTGAGCCATTTCGGCTTTGGGAAAAAACCCTCTGGCTTTCCACACTATCAATGCCTCTCATCATCTTATACACCTCAAGCAGGTCACCTCTCATCCTCCACTGCTCCAAGGAGAAAAGGCCAAGTTCACTCAACCTATTTTCATAAGGTATACTCTCCAATCCAGGCAACATCCTTGTAAATCTCCTCTGCACTCTCTCTATAGTATCCACATCCTTCCTGTAGTGAGGTGACCAGAACTGAACACAGTACCCAAGTGGGGAGTAACTAAGGTCTTACATAGTTGTAACATTACCTCCCAGCTCTTGAACTCAATCTGATGGTTGATGAAAGCCAACACACCATATGCCTTCTTAACAACACTGTCAATCTGTGCACTGTGCAGCAGCTTTGAGTGTCCTACAGACATGGAGCCCAAGATCTCTCAGATCCTCCACACTGCCAAGAGTCTTACCATTAATATTATATTCTGTCTTCAAATCTGAACTACCAAAATGAACCACTTCACACTTATTTGGGTTGAACTCTATCTGCTACTTCTCAGCCCATTTCTGCATCCTATCAAGGTCCAGCTGTAACCTTTGACAACCCTCCAGACAATCCACAACACCTCCAACTTTGGCAATATCAGCAAACTTACTAACCCACCCTTCTAATTCCTCAGCCAGATCTTTTTTAAACAAAAATCAAAGGAGTCAATCCAGAACAGATCTCTGGTCACCATCCCCCATGCAGAACATGAACCATCCACGACCACCCTTTGCCTTCTGTGGTCAAGACAGCTCTGGATCCACAAAGCCAGGTATCCTTGTATCCATGCCTCATTACTTTCTGAATGAGCATCACATGGGGAACATTATCAAATGCCTTATTGAAATCCATATTCACTCCATCCACTGCTCTACCCTCATCAATGTGTTTTATTACATCCTCAAAGAATTCAATCAGGTTCCTGAGGCATGACCTGCCCTTGACAAAGCCATGCTGCTTATCCCTAGTCAGACTGTCTCTCCAAATGCTCATAAATCTTGCCTCTCAGGATCTTCTCTAACAACTTGCCCACCACTGAAGTAAGACTCACTGGTCTAAAACACATCAGGGTATTCACTTACAGCCTTATTCCTACATTGTTTAGCCTCTTCATTTAAATTATTTTGATTATGATTTACAATAAATAACCAAGCCAGTAACTCAACCTTCTCTGTTTCAGTAATAACCATATTACCTTCTTTAATCAATACTGGAATGTTATTAGACCTATGAATCCCCGCCCTCCCCCCACCCCCCCACATTTGTTTTAAATATTCTCCAAATATCTCCAAGTTTAATATCCCTTCCAATACTATCACAGTATGACCTGCAGTAAACCTTTTTAGCACCTTCACTACTTTGCTTACCACGGCCTGTGCCCTTTTATATTTAATAACATCACTCGAAGAATGATACTTAATTTTCCTAAATGCCTCATTTCTCTCCCTCATTGCCTCTGCACACTCCCAAGTCCACCATGGTACAGCTTTTCTACTATTAATGCCCTTTTTAATAGGCATCACTTCCACAGCATTTTGATGAATAATGTGACATAATCTTTCATTGCAGAAATCCACATCATCTACAACATTCAGCCCTGACAGATGTTCATCACATAAAACCTTAACCTCTCCCAATTTGCTTTACCAAAATTCCACTTCCTAAAAGTGGCCTCCTGTCCCCCATAGAAATCCACACCCAAGCTTATAAATATTGGAAAATAATCACTGCCCAATGTTTCATCTCCCATGACATCCCACTCACTCACTCCAGCCAGAATGTTCGAAACTAAGGTTAAATCTGTAGCAGTTTCAGAACTATAATGAACATTAAGTCTTTTGCCCTTCTCATCATTAAGACACAGATGTGAAATATCTAAAAATTCTTCTACAATCAAACTATTACCATCATTCTGTGGAAAAACCCCACAGTGAACAATGTGTGTTAAAATTCCCACACCATGCAACCCTTAGTGAGCGAGAGCTACATATGCTCTTCAGCAAATCAATCAAGAGCTTTCCACAAGGGCTATGTTCCCTCTAATCTGTGCACATGTGTGCGCACACACAGACGTTTTTCTACCAATGCACAAAGGAAATCAATGTGCACACAAAAGGTTAGTTTCCTAAAATAATGTAGTAATTAATAATTATACTTATTGAAAATAATCTTTTAGCTAAATGTTTCTGTTAACCAGTTAGTCGGTTTTTCAAATACCACGATGCACATCACGCATTTACGTCACCTCACCTTTCCTCTTCCAGTTTGTACAGATGTATCCTGGCGACAGTCACCTTTGGTGGGCAGTGTTCATATCGTAAAGTTTACAAAGATATGTTTCAAATCCTGTACATAGCTTACTAAGTTTTAATTAAAAAATATTGATTCACTATGTTGAATTCAAAAGAAACAAAAGGCTTGAAGTGCAAAAGAACTGCAAATTTGTTTAAAGTTGAATGGCTTAACAAAATAGTAGAAACTGCTACACTGAAAGCTCATGTGGTCATGAACGTTCAGCTACGAGAAATATTTACGTATGATTCGGAAACTGGAGTTATCAGTTTGTATTGTCGTGATGTGAAAGTTGCTGGAGAATTTGCTGCTGGAAAGAGACAGGATGATATTTGGAAACTTGACTTTTTCAAGCGTCATTTGGCAAGTAAATCACATTTGGACGGCGTACAAAAGCTCAGGCAACAGAACCCATCATTACCCATCACAGGAGTGCTGCGCATGTTACGGTTGAATGCAGATGAGCAAAGAGCGAAAATGATCAAACCCAGAGGAGATCAAAGTTCTTACCGACAGTGTGTTGTTAGCTGTTAAAATGAATATCTCTTTACATTCAGTTTAACACATTAATGAACATATGGAAAAGTATGTTCAACTCCCAGACAGCTGGCGAAGCAAAAATTATGCGTTCAAATTCCTGGAGACTATCAACTACATTGTTCAGAAAGACATGTTTGAAGAAATAGCATCAGCAGATTTTCACACGTTGGCAATTGATGAAAACACAGTGATCAAGCTGTTTTATGAAGAGAAGAGACTTGACCTCCATAAAATGGTGATGTTTACGTCTGATGGAGCATCAGTAATGTTGGGCAGAGTTAATGATGTTGCAGCAAGACTTAAACAGGACATTCCACATTTAGTTGAGCAACACTGTGTAGCACACCGTGAAGATCTGGGGATTTGTGATGCTTGGAAAGAAGTCAAGTTGGAGACATTGAAACCTTGATGAGAACAGTCTATACAGTGTTTTCTCGATCTGCAGTTAAAAAGTGTATGGGGTGTCAGGGAGGGGTAGCACCTCTGGTGGGGGAATATGTCGCGTCCTTTTCAAGGTGGTTTGTCCACCTTTGGTCCCCACCTGGCACTCAGCTCTCACCTGTGGCTCCCCGTAGCTGTTTGCATGTGACAACGGCCACACCCCGGGCAATGGCTTCGACAAGCCAGCTAAACCAGGTGGGGAAAGCTGACATGTCCCAAACCCTCAGTGAGATAGGGAGTTGTCTATCCCAGCATGTGAAGACAGACTCTGGCAGATTGAGCAGACGAGACCATTGGAAGGTCCAACGGTCAAGATGGCAGTCTCTGCAGACATCATGGATCGTGTACAGCAGGACAAGACACAGAAGACGTCCTGGTCATCCATTGTGCCTAGACCCATCTCCACCTGTCTCGACTCTTGTCTTGCCACTGGATCCAGATGGGAATTAGGAAGAGAGAGTGAGGCTGATGCTGTGCAACTCTCCCTCACTTAAATCCAAATCACACGCTAGTCTCGACACCGTCAAATGGTGTCAAGGTCCTCATCGACGTCGACGATGGATGAACACAAAAAAGATGCAAATTTAAAGAAATTGCAGAGGCCTATGAAAATTAAGCTGTTGCTTTCAGATCACCTTATGAAGTCAGATGGTTATCCAGACACTTAAACTTGCAGGCAATAGTAAAAAATTATGAGGCACTGATCACATACTTTGAAGAAGATCAGTCAAATGACCCTGTGGCTAAATACTATCACAAGAAATTGATAGACATCACATACAAAGTAGCTTTACAGGTTTTAAGTGATGTCTTTGATGAACTGGCTTCACCGTGCAAGATTCTTCAAAAGAGTGGCCTGACACTGATTCATTCACTTCATTTTGCGCCAGGCAAAATTAACAAGGTAAGAAAGCAGTATCTGGGAGACAATGTTTCGTGGAGTGACAAAGTTAAAGTTTTGCTAAGCCAACAACGTGAAGAAAACGTCACAGTAGATGCAAGTTCGCTGTTGACTTCTATAAATAGTCTTTGTGTTCATTTAGAAGAAAGGTTTCCTGAAGATGAGGTACAAGAAAGGTCAGCTTCTGATTTCTCCGCAGTTGCAGATTGTGACTTCACATTTGGCGATGAACAAGTTAAGGCCTTATGTCTAAAATATCATGACTTTCTAGCTGAAAATACTGTCATAGTTAGACAGTTTAATGATTTCAAGTTTTACGTGCAAGAAAAAATTAAATCCAAACTGATTTCAAACTTCGCTCAAATGGTGGCATTTGTACTTCAAACTGAAGAGTTTTGCGACCTTGCACAGTTGATGGACATTGAGGGAACCTTTCTTGTGCCTAGTGCAGACTGTGAGCGAGGTTTTAGCCTAATGAATCAACTCAAAAACAAGCTGAGAAACCGTTTAGGTGAATGTCATTTGGATATGTTAATGAGAATCAAAAACATTCAATTGGATGGAAGTTCTATCAGTCTAGATAGAGTTTACAAAGAAAGGGTAAATGCCAAAGAGAGGAGAGAGAAAAAATAACTGAGTGACTTAAATATGTATGTTATTTTGTTGTTATTCTGTGCAGTTTTATGTCAAATATTTTGTAAACCTACATAAATTGTGTCATGTGTGCATTCAGTGCACACATACTTCTGTCACAGGAAAAAACTTTGCACAACATAAAATTTTTGCGCACACTAACTACTAAAAATTAGAGGGAACATTGCATCGGGGTTGTAAAAATTTACCACTTTAACACCCCTACCTGTTGAATAAAATACTTCCATTACAAGTGCCTCACATACTTCATTTACATCCATAACTCTATGTCCTATCCCTTTCGTTACAAAATTTGCAACACAACCCCCTTTACCAAATAATCTATCACACCCAATTATAATATAAACCTGCAAGGAAAATCTTAAATGTGGTAACAACCAGGTTTTCTGAATACATATAATATCAGGTGGAGTTGATAAATCAGAAACAAACTTCTTAAAGTCTTGACAATTAGAAATCAGAGTTTTTGCATTCCACTGAAATATTATTATGCCCATTATGTATTTCACAAGGAGACTGAAATACAGATACCCCACCCATTAGAGCTTCATTTACAGCTTCCCACGTAACACCTGTTATATCCAGATACTTTTCAGCTGCTTTCACAATAATTTTAACCTTCTCTGTACGACTCGATGTCTGCACAGTACAATTCACCACACTCATTATGAACATCACAAACTTATGTTTATCAACTAGTAAATTATCTTTAGTGGGTGAAGCATGATGCCAACATATAGCCTTTGACTTCACAATCTGTTCTCTGACTGGGAATAATTTATCATTTGCTTTAACTTTTTGCACAGCCTCTGCATAAGACACACTAAACTATACTTTAACCTTTTGACTTCAGCTGCCTTAAGCATTTCACAACCTCTATAAGCTGCATTATGTTCTCCTCTGCTATTACAACAATTAAATTTTACGTGTTCACAATTTTCATATTTATGTTCTCCACCGCATTCACTACATCTTGGTTTCCCATGACATACTGCTGCAACATGCCCAAACCTCTGACATTTGGAACATCTAAGCAGGGGAGGAATATAACTTCAAACATTATAACTAACATGCCCGAAACTAACTTTATCAGGGAGCTGTACTTCATCAAAACATATCAATATAGACAAGCTATCTATCCTTTCCCCATTTCTGACTACTTGCAACCTCTTTACCTCCTTAAACTTGCCTCCCAATAAATGAGATTTAACCTCTTCAGTCAAAATCTCCACTGGAACACCTATTGCAACATCCCTAACATCTGTAATTTCCACAGACAAAATAAGTAATATCTTTTACCAAGTAAAGTCTTCGATTGTAATGCCTTCACAGACTGCTTTTTATCCTTACAAAAATTAACACTTTCCCTCCTCTTAAAGTACCAGCACAATCTATATTTCCTATGGCCGCTTTTAGCTCTGTAGTTAGTTTAATGGGATTGATGGAGGGCAGCTGTCCTGGTTAAAATTTAAACAATACCTTGAAGTCTTCTTTCCTTTTTTTTCAAAATATCCATCCCTTCCTCTCCATCACTTGAATTCATTCCAATATTATGTTTCTCTTTCTGTTTTCCAGATCTGAATTCAACTTCCTTCCAACCTCCTCCCACCAACCCACCCTCACCCGAGCCCTTCATTTCCAGTTCCTTTTCCAGATCCTCCCCTCTAGTTGAATCTACACTATTTCCCAACATCGCCACACCATCCATAGCCAGCACCACCATCCACCCAGCCCTCTCCTGTGGTTGCAGCCCCTCAAAACTCGAGCAGCGATTGGACCATCCAGATACAGGTGTATTTTTACTACAATCGATTGAAACACCTTGACTGCACATAGGTGATCTGCATTCGGCTAATTATGTGACTTCTAAAACCAATTGACTGCACTAGAGATGATTTCATGTGTAACATTTGTCACGAACCCCAGTTTCAACATCGAGGACAGTATGTGAAGCACTGGGAATCTGTGTGTTATGTACCCCAGTCTCAATTCTTGGGACGGTACGTAATGTAGTGGGAATCTGTGTGTTATGTACCCCAGTCTCAATTCTTGGGACGGTACGTGATGTAGTGGGAATCTGTTGTGTTATGTACCCCAGTCTCAATTCTTGGGACGGTACGTGATGTACTGGGAATCTGTGTGTTATGTACCCCAGTCTCAATTCTTGGGACGGTACGTGATGTACTGGGAATCTGTGACTTTGTTTCTGTGGGTGTCATGCGAAGACCTACCCCAACAGTATTAAAGGAGCAGTGCCGATTGCTCTACATTATACTCAGACCTGACGAAGGGTCTCGGCCCGGAACATTGACTGTTGGTTTCCATGGATGCTGCCCGACCTGTTAAGTTCCTCCAGCATGTTGTGCGTGTTGCTTTGACCCCAGCATCTGCAGAGTATTTTGTATTTAGAATGTAAGTCTGTTGGCTGATCCACACTCCGGAGACGGTGGCGGTAATGCACCATTAAGCTGAGTGCCAACCGCCGTGAAACAAGAAGAAGAAGCAGCTCCGGAGAGTCAAGTTTGGTTTCGATCATGGAAAGACACCAGTGAGTCTCTACAAGTAGCCCAAAGGGGTGAGTTGAGATCGATCCAGAGTATTGATAAATGCCTCTCACGGTCGATGTAGCTGGAGGCAGTTGCAGAGAAGAGGGGAGAGAAAAGGTTTGAAACAGAAGAAACCTAGTGACAAAGAGATCACTATTTGGACTCTCTCCAAGTAGCACGTAAGGGTGAGTTTGATTCCAAGTAGCCTGCAGGGGCGAGTTTGATTCCATTTGAATACGAAAGTGTGGTTGTCACATAGTTAATCCACGGGAGTGAGTTCTCTGTTGAGGGAAAACATTTGTGAATACCACGTGTGTGTTAAACCTTGACTGGGTGTGGTAGTTTACTGAAGAATGCAACCCTGTAGCAAATCACTGTTGGAGTTACTTCGTATGTTGTGGAACTGGATAATCCAAACTTGTATTTTTGGCACCCACTTTGGTGACGCTGTATTTTGAAAATCCGTCTTCAAGATAGTCTCTTTGCTAGACTTCGAAACGAAAAGTCTCTCCTCACAATGACCCTTGTGAATCCCTTAAACTTTCTGAACTGACATTCGGAGACTGTGCTCCAGTAAGTCTCTGTTAAGAATTGTTTCTAAGTTTAAATGTTTGAGAGCTATAGACGCATAGCGCTGTTAATTTCATTTTAAGTTGGTCGCTTGTTTAATTTTCTATGTTCCTGCTTGAGTGTTAATAATTTCTGTTGTGTTCCGATAATATCCTGACTCTGTTCCACATCTATTATTTCTGGTTCCATGTAACACATTAAAGGGGTGAATATTTATGCAATCAAATATTTGTATTTTATATTTGTAATTAATTTAGATTACTTTGTAGAAATCTGTTTTCTCTTTGACACGAGAATTTTTCTGTTGATCAATGTCAAAAAAGTCAAATTAAAACCTTTGTGATTCAATGCTGTAAAACAATAAAATATGAAAACTTCCAAGGGGGTGAATACCTTCTCTAGGCACTGTAAGTAAAATCAAAATTCATATTCTTCTGTCCATAGTAAAGTCAAAATTTCCTTCCACTTTGGAAGAAAAATTGAAGATAACACAGCAGTACTCAGTCAGGACAGACTGGAGAACTTGTTTAGTGAGGTGATATTGATGGAACTGAGGAATAAGGTGTGACCATGTTAATAGGGCTATATGAAAGACCACCCTGTGGTCCGAGGGTTGTAGAGGAACAAATTTTGTCAAGAGACTTCAAACTATTGCAAGAAACATAATATTGTTATAGCAGGTGATATTAACTTTCCACATATTGACTGGGATCCCATACGCTAAAAGGACTAGAAGGGAAAGAGTTTATCAAATGTCAAATGTTCAGGAAAGTTTCTTTAATCAGTATGTAGAAGTCCCAAAGGGAGAGTGGGTGATACTCGATCAGCCATTTGGGAATGAATCAGGATATGTGACAGATGTTTGTGTCAGGGAACACTTCGTGATTATAATGCCATTCATTTCAAAACAAATATTGAAAAAGATAGGTCTTGTCTGCAGGTGGATATTCTAAATTGGAGAAAGATTAATTTTGATGGTATCGGAAAGTATTTGATAAGTATGGATTGGGACAGGTTGTTTTCTGGCAAAGGTATACTTGGCAAGTGGGAGGCCTTCAGAGGTGAAATTTTGATTAAAAGATAAAGAAAACAGGTTTAAGGAAGGAAAAGTAACAGGCAGGAACAAATGAAGTGCTTATGGGATATAAGAAATGCAAGCAAACACTTAAGAAAGAAATCAGGAGGAATAAAAGAAGGAATGAAGTTGCTTTAGAAGACTAGTTGAAGGAGAATCCTGATGGTTTCCACAGATATATTAAGAGGAAAAGGATTACAAGGGACAAAATTGATCCTCTGGAAGATCAAAATGGTAATCCATGCCTTGAGCTAGAAGAGATGGGGGAGATCTTAGATTATTTTTTTGCATCTGTATTGATACAGGAGATGGGCGTAGAATCTATAGGTGTGAATCAATGCAGCAGTGAGGCTGAAAGAGTACAGAGAAAATTAACAAGTGAGGCAAAGTGGCATCAACTTCATGGATCCTACAGAGATTAGAGAAGAGGAGGTGTTTGCTGTCTTGAGGCAAATTAAGGTGGACAAATCCCCAGGAACTGACAAGGTGTTCCCTTGAGCCCTGTGGGAGATGATTGCAAAATTTGCCAGAGCCCTAGCAGCATTATTTAAATCATCTTTAGTGATACATGAGTTACTGGAGGAATAAGGATAGCCAATGTTTAAGAAAGCCTCTAAAATAAACCAGGGAATGATAGGCTGGTGAGCCCGATATTAGTTATGGAAAAGTTATTGGAAGGTATTCTAAGGGACCAGATGTATAAATATTTGGAGGATATACATGGACTAATTAGGGTTAATCAGCGAGGCTTCGTGCATGGTAGATCATGTGTAGTTAATCTTATTGAGTTTTTCAAGGAAGTTACCATGAAAGTTGATGAAAGGAGAGCAGTGGAAGTTGCATTTAACAAGGTCCCATATCGGATGTTGGTCAAGAATTTTCAGTCACTCAGCACTTAAGATGAGGTAGTAAACTGGATTTGACATAGACTTTGTGTGGGAATCCAGAAAGTGGTAGTAGTTAATTGCCTCTCTGATTGGAGCCCTGTAACTAGTGGAGAGCCGCAGAGACTGGTGCCAGGTCCATTTTTGTTTATCATGTATATCAATGATCTGGATGATAATGTCATTATCTGGTTCAGTAAATTTGCAGATGATACTAAGACTAGGCGTGTAGTGGACCATATGAAAGGCCCGATCTGTCTGAAGCCAGATCTGGACCAGTTGGAAAAATGGGCTGAAAATCGCAGGTGGACTTTAATGCAGACAAGTGCAATGTGTTGTACTTTGGTTGGACCAATCTGTGTAAATCTTACACAGTGAATGTTCGGAACTGAGGAGTGCTGTGGAACAAAGGGATCTGGTAAGGCAGGTCCATAATTCATTGAAAGTGGCATCACAGGTAGATAAGAGTTATAAAGAAATCTTTTGCCACATTGGCCTTCATGAATCAAAGTTTTGAGTGCCAGAGGTGGGATGTTATGTTGAAGCTGTAAAGATGTTGGTGAGGCCAAATCTGGAGGGAAAGGAGAAGGAGCGGGAGGACGAGGAATGAGGGAAGATGGCATTAGTGGATTCTGCATACCCAGGCGGCTTCTTTCAGTTTGCCCACGCAACTGCTTGTTTTCCCTCTCTTATTTTCAACGTGGTTGTCTTTCTGTTGAAGTCTGTGATGTACAGTTCAAACTACACCCTGTCCTCGTTATATGTGGGGGGATACGTTCCTCGCAGTCGACGCATAATGTGATTAATTATTTAAATGGAGAGAACAGGGATGCGTTCCAGAGGGCTTCCTAAATATCTGTAATTTATTCACATTTTCATACCAATATGACACAAAAGCAGTACCACAAGGCAACATTTATATTATATTTCATCAATCTAAGGTAATATTCAATGTAATAAATCATAGAAAGTTAACATACTAGGGTGTACAGTACTCACCAACAGTGGCAGGTGTGTTCGCTCCGGAAGAAGAGTGATTGTTGTGGTGTCGGACAGCTTTACATGGAAAAGGTGGACATCGAGCACAGCAAGGGGTGAAGGAGACTCACAGAACGGCAGCAGTTGACGACACCGGATTGAAGAACGTGGTGAGGGTTGTTTGCTTGGCAGCATTTTGTTTTTCAGCATAAATTTGCTTGTGGGGAGAAGGGTTGATGGCAGGGAACGACTGAAATGTGACTCCTTTCTAAACTTGGGTCCACGTCCATCGCCATTTGTGCCAAGTGTTCCGACTTCCACCATTCCCTCACCGTTGGTAAACTCCCAGGATTTTCAAAATCGTCTGTTGCTTGCAGCATCTGAGAGATAGTTCGCTGTTAAATAAAAACTTGAATGTGGATCACACCTTGGTCGAGTGGTTGAATCAGCGATGTTGTGTTAGGCGGCAGGAAACGCACTGTTATATTACAATGAATGCTACCCAAATGTTAAGGCTGGGCTGGCGCATTCTCAAGCAACAGAAGAGCTTTAAAGGCAAGATTCTGTTCGCGGCAGTAGCGTCCCAGAGCTGTGTTACCTTTACCTGATGCTGCGCTGTTTATAATTTCCAACTATTTTTCAAATGTTAAAGCGGTTCTCTGACGGTTGAATTGGCTGAGGACATGAAATCAGATGCTTAGGAGGCACAGTTAAATATTTCAAGCACAAAGTCACTGCCCCGTAGGTAAAACCAACAAAAGTTTAAGAGCGCAAGATTGCACATCAACAGCTTTCCAAAACCAATGCACATCTGGCGGGAGTGATATTGTGAGGCACACGCTCCTGACTTGTATTGACGGGAAAGCGGGGCTTCTCGTCCCGACTGTGAGGGGTCTGCACCTGACTTGTATTGGCGGGAAAGCGGGGCTTCTCGCCCCGACTGTGAGGGGTCTGCACGTGAATTGTATTGGCGGGAAAGCGGGGCTTCTCGTCCCGACTTTGAGGGTTCTGCATGTGACTTGTATTGGCGGGAAAGCGGGGCTTCTAGTCCCAAATGTGATTTTTGGACGCATATAATGAGACATGGTAGAAATCGGTTCCTCACATAACTGTGAATCCACATAATCTGAAGATTTTTCCTGGAAGACGTGTGCCCTCGGGGCTGGGAGGTCAGAAGTTGGGGAGCAGCCAGCTGGTTGCTGATTTTGCCAACCGAGCATCATTGGAGACGGAAATAGCAAGACTGGAACACCGAGACAGCAGGTGCTGTGTTTGCTAATTGCCGGTTGCTGTCAAAGGAAGCCCCTGTACTTGAGTGATCCATCTCTTTCTGTCTCTCGAATGGAGACACAGAGCCTGTTGTCCATAAGCGATGCAGAAGACAGTGATATCGGAACAGCAAGTCAGTTGTCTCCGCTCTTGTTGTTGCAAGAGTGACCTTTCGCTCCTTTGGTGAAGAGAGAGAGCCTGTCTGAGATAATGAATTGCAGCTTTGTGAACTGTATTTTGTCTAACCTGTAAACCAAGTTGGGTATATGCAGAAAATGTGACATTAAAATATGTACTTGTATTATTACAGAGTCATTTTTTATTCTATTACAACTTTAAGCAAGTCTACAAGGAGTTTGGCCTCATCACGTAGGACATCAATAGAGTAACTCCTTAGTAGCTAGTCAGCTAGTTTAAATACCGTTAGCTATGCTAATGAACGAATGACACCTGTTAAACTCACCTCAACATATTTTTTACTTTTTAACCCACCATGGGCAATAGAAAAGTCACTGTTGCAAACAGTGCCGCGAGCAACACTGTCATTACCATTGACCCGTATTAGGCAGGGGTACACTTTAGTGTAGTCTGGGGTGAAGTACGTTTTATATTTTCTTTTTAGGGAACACTCTGCCATAGCGCAGCAGGACACTAAACTGAACTGATGGACAATGAGAGAGGGAGGTCGACTGTAAAGCCCGCCCACAGAAAACTGATAGGTCTACTTAGAGACCAATCAGGATGCTCCCTCTCGCTCTTGCTCCTCCTCCCCTCTCCCTCACCCTCTCAAAAAAATTGATTTCCAGGATATTGTATAATATTTGCGGGTGTCAGGGAGCCTGTTACGTACACGCAAACCTGTAAAAGTATCAGCAGCGATAGAACACACCTGGAGTCTGGTTTTACTGTTAACAAAACACTACTTTATTAGTAACTATGTCATATAGTAACTTAAACCAGGTAAAACAAGAGTTAATGGTGTTATGCATTTATAGGTGTAAATATACAAATTCCCAACTTCTTCAAGCGTAGGTGGTAAGTGATACAGTCTTATGATGGTGTATAAGAAAAGTTCAGTTCAAATGCGCAGGTTAATTAATGCGAGCTATTTGTAATCCAAAGGCAAGTGTTGTGAGAAGGCAATTATGTCACTATTCCACCCAGGCAAGGGTCGACACACCGGTAGATTCCACAATGTTACCACAATCACACACAACATGATGGCCACTTATCCAGTTCCACGACATACGAAATAACTCCAACAGTGATTTGCCACAGGGGTGCCTTTCTTCAGTGAACTAGCACACCCAGACAAATGGTAAACACACATATGGTATTCACAAAGGTTTTCCCCTTACCACAGAACCCACTCCTATGGATTAACTATGTGACAATCACATTTTTGTATTCAATATGGAAACACACTCACCCCTTATGGGCTACTTGAAGAGAGAGTCCAAACAGTGATCTCTTTGTCACTAAGTATCTTCTGTTTCAAACCTTCCTCTCCTCTCTTCTCTGCAAACTTCTAGTTGCAGCAAGCTTGTGAGAGTCATTTACAATACTCTGGATCGATCTCAACTCATCCCTTTTTGGGCTACTGAAAGTTTAAACCAGTGACTAACTCACTGGTGTCTTCCATTGACCAAATCCGTCTCGACTTTGAGAATGTGTGTTTCTGTGTGTCCTTGTATATTCAAAACAAGCTGCAGAGAAACCATAACATTGATTGTCCATCAAATAACTCCACCTCTCTCCACCATAGTAAGCAAGCAACTCTGCAGTCTGCAGAAATCCAAGTGTCCAAAAGTCAATCTCATTCTCTTGGCATTTTAATGAGACAGACCACAGAAAAAATGAACCCTAGGGGTACATAACAGAGCCGCTATCAATATGCCAGAGACTCCTGGAACTTCAGGGAGAGGTGGGATGTCTGTGATAGTGGTACACAAAATTATGTGAGGTATAGATAGAGTAAATGCAAGCAGGCTTTTTCCACTGAGATTAGGTGGAACTACACCCAGAGGTCATGGGTTAAGGGTGTAAGGTGAAAAGTTTAAGGGGAACAAAGGGAAACTTCTTCACTCAGAGGTTTTTGATGTGCATGCCAGCTCAATTTCACCTGGAATGTCAAGAGTTTGGAGAGCTATGGTTCCGGTGCCTGGACTAGATGACCATGGACTAGATGAGCTGACGGGCCTGTTTCTGAGCTGTTCTTTTTCTATGAATCCATGAATCCAATTAGATTATTATTTAAATGCTAAAAGGTTTTACAATTCTGTTGTGCAGAGGGACTTGGGTGTGCTTGTGAATGAATCACAAAAGGTTTGTTGCAGGAGCAACAGGTTTCATGAAAGCAAATGGAATGTTGGCATTCAGTGCGAGAGGGACTAAATTTAAGAGCAGTGAGTTTACGCTGCAAACATACAGTGTTCTGGTGAAGCCGCACTTGGAGTACTGCGTGCAGTTCTGACCTTCTATGAAGAAAGGTGTACTGACTTTGGAGCCGGTGAAGAGAAGTTTCACAAGCTTTGTTCCGGGGATAAAGGGGTTAACCTGTGAGGAGAAATTGAGTTGTTTGGGACTACATTTGCTGGAATTCCGAAGAATGAGAGGGGACCTGATATAGGTATGAAATGGATGGTGGTAGGATAGAGGTAAGTGAGACGAGAACTAGGCTCAAGATTTAGGGGAATAAAGAGATGAGGAAAAACAGCATTACCTGAGAGTTGTGATTCTGTAGAATTCCCTGCCCGGAGAGGCAATAGAAACTATCTTATTAAATATGCTTAAGACAGAGTTAGCTAGATGTTTGCATAGCAGGGGAATTAATGGTTATGGGGGAAAGCTGAGTCCACAGCCAGATCAGCCATGATCTGATTGAATGGTGGAGCCATTGAATCATAGCTCATTGGACCAGATGGCCTACTCCTGCTCCTATTCCTTATGTTCTTAAGTACAAAGTCCCTATTCTTAACTTCCAAAAAACAACAACAAATCACGCAAACAGCAAAAAACAAGCAAGTAACACACAGAATATTAAGCATCAAACCACAGAGTCCGTAAAATGGTCCAGGAGTGACCACTGTGTCATAAGGACATAGGAACATAAGAAATAGGAGCAGGAGTAGGCCATCTGGCCCATCGAGCCTGCTCCGCCATTCAATAAAATGCACAGTATATTATAGACACAAGAGATCCTGCAGATGGTGGAAATTTTGAGCAATATGCGTAATATGCTGGAGGAACTCAGCAAGTCAAGCAGCATGTATAGAGGGAAATAAATAGTCAACATTTTGGGCAAAGACCCTTTATCAGGACTCCTGATAAAGTGTCTTTTGAATTGAAACATCGACAGTTTATTTCCCTTGTTACGTACCCGTGACACGTGACAGTGGTACCCTTGTCACGTGACTGGGGTTGAAGTTATACTGGACTTGAGGTAATGGTCTTGTGATGGTGGAGTGACGTCATTTTCCCGCCAGTAGAGGTCACATGACAGGTTTTTTTTTACAGGGTATAAAAGGAAGACCCACCCTGTCAGGTGGGGCAGTTCGTGGCGCTATTTGCCAAGCTGACTTCATGTCCCTGCGTGATTTAATGTGATGACGCAGTTTAGTTAAAAATGAAGTTTTATATAATGCCTAAAGTTTAAAAGGCAACAGTTTCTTTGCTGGTGGAGAGTGAAGATAAGAATTTGGAAGATAGAAATCGAGGAGAATCAATTTTCGACGGTGGATTGGTCTCGACCTTATTTGATCCTCATTCGGAAGGATTTTGTTGACTGTTCTCGTGTTAATCTCCGCTGGGAATAGCGGGAGATTGAGGACAGAGTGTGGAAGAAAGGTCAGTGCTTTAAGCCGTTATATTTAATAAAATTCGACGTGGAAGAGAATTTAAATCGCTTTTAAAAGTCTCTCCTTTTAAAAGGACTGTGAGCTTTTGAACTTTCGGCATACCGCTTTAAAGAACTGTTCTCTTTCGGCATACCGCTTTAAGAACTGTTTGAACATGCAACGCTATTAAGAACTGTGAATCTGCCGTACAGCAGCTGAGTTCCGGTTACGTTTGAGTTTGTTTACTTTTGAGGGGGTTTGTTTTCAGTGTTTAATAAACGTGTTATTTGTTATAAAAACCCTTGCCTAACTCATATATATTTATTTTTGCCTGAATACGTAACACCCTCCATAGATGCTGCCTGACTTGCTGAGTTCCTCCAGCATTTGTCTGTGTTACTTTTAACTATATTCATCTTTTAACATATTGAAGTGACTCTAACTTCCCCCACAACAGTGTTATTAAACAAAAATTAACACCCTTACATACAAAAACATTTTACAGCAGCAGACTAAAATTTTCTGCAAATACGCAGGTTTGCAACAGACTTTTCTAGAAGACAAAAAAGGAAAGATTAGTTAAAGGAGGGAATTAAAAAACTACTGAGGCAATTAAAAGTGGAGTGTACGAGAATCTGGAGTTGGAGAATCTTAAAAGGTCATTGTACTGAAGGATTTATAGAATTTAAGTAAGTCCAGACTGAGTAGAGATTTTAAAATATGTTGGCAAGATTTGAGATAAAGACGTTTGCCTATTAGATGGCATTAGGGATATCAACCAAGAAACACAGTGTAAAAGTAATAAAGGTGGAAATTTCAACGTGTGGTTTAAGCAGACCAGAAGCAGGCATGGCAAAGGAGGTGAAGGTAATGATGGAGTTAACATTTGATCTGCAACATGCAGAATTCAATATGATGCAAGGCCATGAACAATCTGGTTCAAAGTGTCATGAAAACAAAACTGGATTTCAAGTTATTTAATCTGTTCATATCAGTTGTGATAGTTTGCATATGTATGCATTGACTATTGTAAAATAATAATTTTCCTAACATTAGTGGATTTCAAAGAAATTAACATAATTTGTCTGAAGTTCTGTTATTCCATGAAGTGAAGTAAAGCTCCAAAATGTTTATGCCTTTTTGATAAGCACATTTATTCCCCATGTGGCAAAGCTGAATTTGTACTTGCAATCTGTATTTATGATCAATATAAATGATTATCAGTAAATTCATCTTGATATTCATACCCACTCAGAGAACGATAGCAATATTTTGTAACCAGCATTACATAAATTTATTAGAGGAACATAAAAGAGAAACATCAGATCAGATCTACGGAAAGAATGATGGAATTTCCATAAGCTAAGTGCCTAGACTTGTTTAGCAATAGTATCTTAAGCATATACATGTTCACAATTTCAGAAAGGAATGGTAGATGCTGTTGAATGAAACTGATCTGAAAGTAAATCTACAAACACTAAAGACAGATAAAACATAGAATGTATAACAAGTAAACACGTCAAACAGTTGACATGCTGGTAAAGATTTTAGCAATAAGTTCTGCATTTATTCCCATCAAAAACTACATTCTCTATTTGTTTTAAATCTATGGATAAAGGGGGTCCAAATCTACTTTATTTCCAATCATTTGTCTCCTGTTACCTACACTAAAGTCAAGTCAAAGTTGAGTTTATTGTCATCAATATCCATAGTAGTGGTGCAATCACTTGAGTTAAATATGATGTTCCCTAAGGGGTTGCCTATTGTTGGGTCCTCAGATGGCTGTAGAGGCTGATAAAGGAACCACATATTCCGTCCGGAGCAATGTGGGCAAAAGTAAATGGTGGCTGTGGTTTGTGGTTAGGTATTTCGGCTGTTCATTCTCTCTTTTCACAGCTGCCACTTGTTCTCTGTGGCACCACAGAAACTGTTCTCATGTACACTGCTCCCTCTTGAACAAATTTCCAGATAGAGGCACAACCCTCCCAGCTATCGAGGGCATCTTCAAAAGGTGGTTATTTAAGAAGGTGGCATCCATCATTCGCCATCAGAGCTCATCGACAAGTAGCACTGCCACAAAAAAGCCGCAGCCATCATTAATCATCTGCACCGTCCAGCCTGTGCTCACTTCTTTATGTTGACAATGGGAAGGAGGTACAAGAGCTATAGGTCCAGCAGCAACAGGTTCAGGAATAGGGATTACCCGACAACCATCAGGCTCCTGAATCTGTGTGGATGACTTCTCTCAACCTATGGGTGCACTTTCAAGAACTCTCCAATTCCTGTTCTCAGTATTATTTATTCACTATATCTGTTTTTATTTTTCCCATTTGTCTTCTTTTGTACATTCTTTGTTTGTAAATCTTTGTGTAGTTTTTCATTGATTCTGTTATACAGCAGTTTTTGTTTTAAAGTGAATGCCTTCAAGAATATGAATTTCAAGGCAGTATATGGTGACATAAAATAATTTGATAATAAATTTATTTTGAAACTTGAACTATTTTAAAAATTAGTTGTGATGCTCCATTTCAACTGAAACCTCTGAGAACTGGACACGTAGTGAGGAAAAGAAGTAAAAGGGAGGGGATGGATTTTTTTTGTGTCATTCTCTGAAGATGAACAAAGCAGTAAACATATCTTTGATCCTGAGGCAAGTTTTCATCACCACCCATCAGTATCTCTTGTACTTCACTCTCAATCGCATTGTAGAACAGTGAACAGTACTGGCCCTTCGGCCCACGATGTTGTGCCTGTGTCTTTATCTTATTTAGAGATACTGCGCGGAACAGACCCTTCTGGCCCAACAAGCCGTACTGTTCAGCAACTCACCTATTTAACACTAGCTTCATCATCACAGGACAATTTACAATAACAAGTCAACCTACTAACGGGTACGTCTTTCGACTGGGGGAGAAAACTGCAGCACCTGGAGGAAACCAGCATGTTCATAGGGAGAACTTATGAACTTAGACAGCAGTGGAATTGAACTGCAAACTCCTGAATGCCCCAAGCTGTAATAGCATTGCGCTAACCGCTATGCTACTGCGGTACCAACTTTTTAACCTAGTTGAAGATTAATCCAACCCTTCCCTTCCACATAGCTCTCCCCCTTTTTTTAAATCATAGATAAGCCTATCGAAGAGTTTCTTAAATGATGCTAATGTATCTACCTCCAATAGCACCCCGGCAGTACACTCCACACCTCTGAGAACTTTATGTCAAATATAACTAACAATTGCTATGTCAATAATCTCAGCTTCATGAATCCCCAAGTCTAATCAACTTCGTCCAGGACCTTCCCTTAACCAATAATTTAGAAGGATTGCTGTTTACCTAAGTTTTTAGTTCCGTTCAAAGTTACTCAGTGAAATAGTTCATGTGCTCTGGGACCGAGAGGATGTTTATGACTCAAGAATTTTGGCTCCATCTGCCCTGGACTCACAATGGAGATTCAAATTCTCTTCTGGTTTAGGATAAATTATCCATGGGTCTCAGCACAAGGGCACTGATCCCACTTTGCGGAGCGAATATATTAACATTACCAGGGTCAGAGTGTACACCTTTAAGGAAAATGTGTGCTCTCCTTTGAGATAAGTAGAGGGTCATCTGATTGTTCAGATGACAACAAATTTTCATGCCACAAAAGTCAATGATAATAAATCTGATTCTGATTTTGACTAACCCAGCTATCTATTATTCACTGTGAAGGCAATCAAGTGGAGTTTATTGTCCGAAAGTCACGGTTCCCTCTAAGCTGTGCAGTAGCATAAATGCTCCCATGCACATAGCCTTTACTGCTGTGCAACTCTAATTTCCTGCTCAGAGCAATTGTTGGTCTGCACAGCTGTAAAAAAATAAGGAAGCACTGCCTGGCGTTTTCTTCTGCACAGTACTTAGCAGCTGATGTGTTCACGGCCGTCCTGTGTAATGCAGTTGAAACATGCCTGAGCGCCCAATCAATGTTTGCCCAACCTTGAGGATTCCAGCAAATCTCCTTTTAGGAGTCCTCACTAACAAACACATCAACTAGTGTGAACACAGGAAAAGCTTACAAAAAATAATAGGCTAGATGTTCCTCCAGTGTGCTCCCTTAATCAGTAAGATCATGGGTGAATTTCCTACATCCCA
Source organism: Hemitrygon akajei (assembly GCF_048418815.1). NCBI lineage: Eukaryota > Metazoa > Chordata > Chondrichthyes > Myliobatiformes > Dasyatidae > Hemitrygon > Hemitrygon akajei. The sequence goes on from NC_133145.1 coordinate 35,297,221, forward strand.
ACGCCCTCCACAACGCAGCCTTGACTGATGCATTTCATTTCCTGTGATCTACATGGAGCATAGAGACATAGAACACTACAGCACAGAAACAGGCCCTTCGGCCCATCTAGTCCATGCTGAACTATTAGTTTCCCTAGTCCCGTTGACCTACAGTCCTCCATACCCCTTCCATCCATGTACTTATCCAAATTTATTTTAAATGCTGTAATCAATGCCCCATCCATCACTTACACTGGCAGCTCACTCCACAATCTCACCACCCTCTGAGTGAAGCAGCTCCCTCTCATGTTCCCCTTAAACATTTCACATTTCACACTTAGCCCATGTTCTTTAGTTCTCATCTCACCCAACCTCAGCTGAAAAAGTCTGCTTGCATTTACCCTAGCTACACACCTCATAATTTTGTATACCTCTATCAAATCTCCTCTCAACCTTCTATGTGCTAAGGAATAACATCCTAACCTATTCAACCTTTCCATATAACTCAGGTCCTCATGTCCCCTCAACATCTATGTAAATTTTCTCTGTACTCTTCCAGTCTTATTTGCAGCCTTCCTTTGGGTAGGTGACCAAATCAACACACAATACACCAAATTAGGTCTCACCAACATCTTATACAATTTGAACATTACATCCCAACTCCTGCACTAATGTGTTGATATATGAAGGGCAATGTGCCAAAATCTTTCTTTATGACCTTATTAATCTTTGAAAAGGAATTCAAGGAATTATGAATCTATATTCCCAAATCTCACTGTTTTATTATACTCCTCACTGTCCTACCACTCAATGTGTCAGACCAACACTGCTTGAACTTCCCAAAGTGCAACACCTCACACTTGTCTGTATTAAACTTCATCTGCCATTTTGCAACTCACTTTTCCAGTTGGTCCTGGTCCCGCTCCAAGCTTTGATAGTATTCCTTGCTCCCCACTACACCTGCAACTTTGGTGTCATCACAAATTTTATGATCCAATTTGCCACTTTATCATTCAGTTCATTGATACAGATGACAAACAACAATGGACCCAGCACGAGTCCCAGCAGCAGTCCACTGGTCACAGGTCTCGAGTCAGAGAGGCAACCATCTACCATCACTCTCTGACTTCTCCTGCGAAGACAATGTCGAATCCAATTTACTACCTCATCTTGAACAGCAAGTGATTCAACCTTCTTGACCAACCTCCCATGTAGGACCTTGTCAAAGGTTTTGCTAAAGTCCATGCAGCCAACCTCCACTGCTTTGCCTTCAACAACTTTCCTGGTAACTTCCTCAAAAATCTCTTTAAGTAAGATTGGTTAGACATGACCTGCCATGCACAAAGCCATGCTGACTATCCCTAATTGGTCCTTGTCTATCCAAGGGTATCCCTCAGAATACCTTCCAATAACTTTCCTACTACTGACGTCAGGTTCACCAGCCTCCAATTTCCTATCTTATTCTTACAGCCTTTCTTAAACAACAGAAAAAACATTAGCTATTATCCAATCTTCCGGCACCTCACCTGTGACTAAGGATGTTTAAATATCTCTGCTGGGGCCCTTCAAGTTTCTGCACTGGCCTCCCTTGTCAGGTCCTGGGGATTCATCCACCTTAATTTGCCTCATTACACCTCCTCCTCTGTTATCTGTATAGCGTGCATAGCCTCGCAGCTGCATTGATGAACATATATAGACCTTGTGTCCCTCTCCTGAGTAAATATAGATGCAAAAACCCCATTTACAATCTCCCCCATCTCTTTCAGCTCCATACATAGATTACCACTCTGATCTTCCAGAAGACCAATGTTGTTCCTTGCGATCCTTTTGCCCTTAATGTATCTATAGACACCCTCAGGATTCTCCTTCACCTTGTATGCTAGAGCAATCTCATGTCCTTTTTAGCCCTCCAATTTCCTTCTTAAGTGTTCTCTTACATTTCTTATACTCAAGTATCTCACTTGTTCCTGCCTGCCTATGTCTGTTATGCACCTCCTTGTTTATCGTTACCAGGGGCTCAATATCTCAAGAAAATCAAGGTTCCCTAAAACTGTTATCCTTGCCTTTTATTCTGACAAGAACATACAAACTCTCTACTCTCAAAATTTCACTTTTGAAGGCCACTCACTTACCAAGTATACAATTTGTCAGAAAACAGCCTCTCCCTATCCACACTTGCCAGATTCGTTCTGATACCATCTAAATTGGCCTTTCTCCAGTTTGTAATCTCAGCCCAATTACCAGACCTATCCTTTTCCATTAATTACCTGGAAACTGATGTCATTAGGAACACTAGATACAACGTGTTTCTCTATACAAATTTCTGTCACCCGCACTGCTCACTCGCTAATAGGTGATGTAGTAATGCACTCTCTGGAGTTGGGACTTTGATGTACTGATTAAATATGTGGAAAGTTTAAATTACCTATTATCACAACCTTGTTACTTGCAACTGTCTGCGACCTCGCTACAAACTCCTTCCTCGAAATCCCGCGGACTGTTGAGTGTTCTACAATAAAGTCCCATTAATGTGGTCATACCATCTGTCTGAGCAGTTCATGTGAAAGGAATATTGCGCTATTTCTGAGAGCAGAGACACATCTTTCTCCTGTTTAACTACAGACATCAGGACAGCTGAGCTGTGCTGGTCCACACTGTGTGAAGTAGCTGGCGTAGCGGGGGTTAACCAAGCTCCCCAACCCGATAAGAGATTGCTGAGCCCTAATGCAATGTGATTAATAGGCTGCTGAGAACTTTGTGTTTGATTAGAGTACTTCATATTTAATAAGTTAGAAGTAGGTATACTTCATTGAAATTATTCTCATTTAATACTATTACAATAACTTGTATTCTGGTCAGTTCTGGTCGCCTCACTACAGGAAGGATATGGAAGCCATAGAAAGGGTACAACGGAGATATACAAGGATGTTGCCTGGATTAGGGAGCATGCCTTATGAGAAACGGTTGAGTGAACTCGGCCTTTTCTCCTTGGAGTGAAGGAGGATGAGAGGTGACCTGATAGAGGTGTACGAGATGATGAGAGGCATTCATCGTGTGAATAGTCAGAGGCTTTTTCCCAGGGCTGAAATGGTTGCCACAAGAGGACACAGGTTTAAGATGCTGGGGAGTAGGTACAGAGGAGATGTCAGGGGTAAGTTTTTTTACTCAGAGAATAGTGAGTGGAATGGGTTGCCAGCAACAGTTGTGGAAGTGGATAAGATAGGGTCTTTTAAGAGACTTTTAGATAGGTACATGGAGCTGAGTAAAATAGAGGGCTATAGGTAAGCTGAGTAATTTCTAAGGTAGGGACATGTTCGGCACAACTTTGTGGGTCGAATGGCCTGTATTGTGCTATAGGTTTTCTGTGTTTCTAAATAATTAATAATAATATATAAATAAGCAAAAATATCAAGAACTTGAGATGAAGAGTCCTTGAAAGTGAGTCCATAGGATGTGGGAAGATTTCAGTGATGGAGCAAGTGAAGTTGAGTTAAGGTATCCTCTTTGGGTCAAGAGCTTGATACAACAATGGTAATAACTGTTCCTGAACTTGCTGCTGTGAGTCCTAAGGATCCTGTACCTCCTTCCTGATGACAGCAGTGAGAAGGGTGCATGACCTGGGTGGTGGGGATCCCTGATGATGGATGCTACTTTCCTGCAACAATGCTCCATGTAGATGTGCTCAATGGTTGGGAGGGCTTTACCCATGATGTACTGGGCTATATCCATTATTCTGCATAGGATTTTCCATTCGAAGGCATTGATGTTCCATATAGGCTGTGCTGCAGCCAGTCCACATACCATCGACCACACGTCTATCAATGTTTGACAAAGTTTTAGATGTCATGCTAAATCTTCACAAAACTCCTCAGGAAGTAGAGGCACAGCTGTGTTTCTTTGTAAGTCAGGGATACATCTATCTCACTGCAATTACTAAGGGCCCTGAGGAGGTGCACTGAAATATTATGGATAATTCTGGTCTCCCTACCCCAGATAGAGGAATTGGTACAAGGGTTGATATCTGGAGGAAGGTTTTGTTGGAGAGGAATAAATACTTCTATAAAATCTCCACTTAATTATCAATACTCAGAGGAATTTTAATAAGGTGATAGAGACTGGTGTCACATGTTATGTAGACACTTACCCCACTACCCCACCACCCCACCTTCAAAGACAATATTTGATTATTAAATTGTGGCACCCTGTAATGAACGCAATGATTTGTTCGTTCTGACCACAAGTTTGTATAACTGTAAGATAATTTCAGTTCTGCTGACATGGAGTCATAGAGTTGTACATTACAGATACTTGCCTTTCAGCCAACATGTCGATGCTCATCTATTTATTCAACAAAACTTATTCCATTTGTCTGCATCATGACTGTATCCTTCTTTGCCTCGTCTGTTTACATGTCTGCTAAGCGTAGTAATTGTATCTGATTGCACCATCTTTTCTGGCAACACATTCTAAATATCAACCACTATCAATGTAAGGGAAACATTTTTTTTAAACTGTTCTCCTTATCTTAATTCTATGCCCTCATGCAAAAAAGATCTCATCCTTTAACCTCCTTTCCTCTAGGGGTAAAAGACCAATCTATTGAGTCTTTCCCCAAACTGAAGTCCTCCAACCCAGACAACATTTCTATAAATCTCTTTTGTACTCTTCCCAATGTAGTCACATCTTTCCTGCACTATGGTGAAAAGAACTACACACAATATTCCAAGTGTGGCTTAAACAGTATTTTGTCCAGTTGCAACATCAAGAATTCACTCTTAAACAAAGCATAGAACAGTACAGCATGGGAGCAGGACTTTCAGCACGTGATATCTGCTGATGCTGAAATGAACTAAACCTCTGAGCATGTCTGTATATAACCCATATCTCTTTATTGTCCAGTTATCCATGTGTCTTTCTAACGAACTCTTAAACACCATTACCATATCTGCTTCTGTTATGAACCCAGGCGGCTCAGTCCAGGAACTTTTCATGATCTTTGCTTAAAAAAAAAGCTTAGCACATCTCCTTTAAATCTTCCCTTTCTCATATTAAATGCACTTTCTCCAGTACTTGACATTGCTACCCTGGGAAAGAAAAGAGTCTGTCTATCTTATCTATGCCTATTATCTATGTTCACATACAAGTCAATGATATGGACAACAAGCAAAGCTTCCAACTCAGATACCTATGATATCTTTATGGCCACAAACATCCAGTCAGAAAAACATGCTCCCATCACTCCACTCTGTGTTGTTTCATTCAGCCAATTTTGGATCCAATTAGCCAGCTCGGCTTGAATCTGAAATAGCTTAACTTTAGTTCAGCAGGATCTTGTCAAGCATCTCGCTAAGGTAGATACAGACATTATCTCTCACCCTACCTTCACTGACCTCCTTTGCTACCTCCTAAAATCCCAATCAAATTACTATGACAGTATTTACCCCCTCACGATGCCATGGTGGGTATTTCTAACCAGTCCCTGCTTCTCCAACTGTATATAAATGCTGTGCCAGTATTTTCTCCAGTAATTTTCCTACCGCTGGCTTGTAGCTATCTGACTTGTCTCTGCACTTCTTAAACATAGGAACAGTGCTAGCTGTACATAAATCTTCTAATATCGAGCCTATGGTTAGTAGAGATGCAAAAATCTCCATCTGTGCCCCAGCAATCTTGTCCTTTATTTCTCAAAGCATTCTGAGATAGATCTCATATGGTCCCGGAGATTTATCCAAACTTGCATGTTTCAAGGAATTTAACACCTCCATATTTTTAATCCCTATATGCTCCCAAGCACCAAAAAAGTCCAAAGTGATGGATATTGAGAGGTACTTGAAGGAGAGAAAGAGAGAGGGTTTTAAGAAGTTGGGAAGAATAAAATCTGTAATAAATGTGTATCAGAAGCCAACGGTGGAGAAAGCAAAAAGTTTCGAGCAAGTTTCATGGTCTTTCGTGGCACTACCAGTCCCACGTGCTAGTCAGAGTAGAAATAGGAGGATATTTCAGATGAATACGTGGGTTGAAAAATGGTGCAAGGGGGAGGGATTCAAATTTCTGGGACATTGGAACCAGTTCTGGGGGAGGTGGGACCAGTATAAACAGGACGGTCTGCAACTGGGCTGGACTGGAACCAATGTCCTCAGGGGGAGCGTTTGCGACTGCTGTTCAGGGGGATTTAAACTAATGTGGCAGGGGGATGGGAACAAGTGCAGAGAGATAGAGGGGTGTAAAATGAGGGTAGAAGCAAAAAGTAGTAAGGTGAAAAGTAAAACTGGCAGGCAGGCAAATCCAGGGCAAAAAGCAAAAAGGGCCACTTTTCAACATAATTGTATAAGGGCTAAGAGTGTTGTAAAAACAAGCCTGAAGGCTTTGTGTGTCAATGCGAGGAGCATTCGTAACAAGGTGGATGAATTGAATGTGCAGATAGTTATTAATGAATAAGATATAGTTGGGATCACAGAGACATGGCTCCAGGGTGACCAAGGATGGCAGCTCAACATCCAGGGATATTCAATATTCAGGAGGGATAGACAGAAGAGAAAAGGAGGTGGGGTAGCATTGCTGGTTAGAGAGGAGATTAACACAATAGAAAGGAAGGACATTAGCCTGGAGGATGTGGGATCGATATGGGTAGAGCTGCATAACACTAAGGGGCAGAAAATGCTGGTGGGAGTTGTGTACAGGCCACCTAACAGTAGTAGTGAGGTTGGGGATGGCATTAAACAGGAAATTAGAAATGCGTGCAATAAAGGAACAGTAGTTATAATGGGTGAATTCAATCTACATATAGATTGGGTGAACCAAATTGGTAAGGGTGCTGAGGAAGAGGATTTCTTGGAATGTATGCGGGATGGTTTTCTGAACCAACATGTCGAGGAACCAACTAGAGAGCAGGCCATTCTAGATTGGGTATTGAGCAATGAGGAAGGATTAGTTAGCAATCTTGTCGTGCGAGACCCCTTGGGTAAGAGTGACCATAATATGGTGGAATTCTTCATTAAGATGGAGAGTGACATAGTTAATTCAGAAACAAAGGTTCTGAACTTAAAGATGGGTAACTTTGAAGGTATGAGATGTGAATTAGCTAAGATAGACGGGCAAATGATACTTAAAGGGTTGATGGTGGATATGGAATGGTGAGCATTTAAAGATTGCATGGATGAACTACAGCAATTGTTCATCCCTGTTTGGCAAAAGAATAAACCAGGGAAGGTAGTGCACCCATGGCTGACAAGGGAAATTAGGGATAGTATCAAGTCGAAAGAAGAAACACATAAATTAGCAAAAAAAAAGCGGCACACCTGAGGACTGGGAGAAATACAGAGACCAGCAGAGGAGGACAAAGGGCTTAATTAGGAAAGGGAAAAAAGATTATGAGAGAAAGCTGGCAGGGAACATAAAAAATGACTAAAAGCTTTTATAGATATGTGAAAAGAAAAAGATTGGTCAAGACAAATGTAGGTCCCTTACTGTCAGAAACAGGTGAATTGATCATGGGGAACAAGGACATGGCAGACCAATTGAATAACTACTTTGGTTCTGTCTTCACTAAGGAGGACATAAATAATCTTCCATAAATAGTAGGGGACTGAGGGTCTAGTGAGATGGAGGAACTGAGGGAAATACATGTTAGTAGGGAAGTGGTGTTAGGTAAATTGAAGGGATTAAAGGCAGATAAATCCCCAGGGCCAGATGGTCTGCATCCCAGTGTGCTTAAGGAAGTAGCCCAAGAAATAGTGGAGGCATCAGTGATAATTTTTCAAAACTCCTTAGATTCTGGATTAGTTCCTGAGGATTGGAGGGTGGCTAACGTAACCCCACTTTTTAAAAAAGGAGGGAGAGAAAAACCGGGGAATTATAGACCGGTTAGTCTGACATCGGTGGTGGGGAAAATGCTAGAGTCACTTATCAAAGATGTGATAACAGCACATTTGGAAAGAGGTGAAATCATCAGACAAAGTCAGCATGGATTTGTGAAAGGAAAATCATGTCTGACGAATCTCATAGAATTTTTTGAAGATGTAACTAGTGGAGTGGATAGGGGAGAGCCAGTGGATGTGGTATATTTAGATTTTCAAAAGGCTTTTGACAAGGTCCCACACAGGAGACTAGTGTGCAAACTTAAAGCACACGGTATTGGGGGTATGATATTGATGTGAATAGAGAATTGGTTGGCAGACAGGAAGCAAAGAGTGGGAGTTAACGGGACCTTTTCAGAATGGCAGGCAGTGACTAGTGGGGTACCGCAAGGCTCAGTGCTGGGACCCCAGTTGTTTACAATATATATTAATGATTTAGACGAGGGAATTAAATGCAGCATCTCCAAGTTTGCAGATGACACGAAGCTGGGCAGCGGTGTTAGCTGTGAGGAGGATGCTAAGAGGATGCAGGGTGACTTGGATAGGTTAGGTGAGTGGGCAAATTCATGGCAGATGCAATTTAATGTGGATAAATGTGTGGTTATCCACTTTGGTTGCAAGAACAGGAAAACAGATTATTATCTGATTGGTGGCCGATTAGGAAAAGGGGAGGTGCAACAAGACCTGGGTGTCATTGTACACCAGTCATTGAAGGTGTGCATGCAGGTACAGCAGGCGGTGAAAAAGGTAAATGGTATGTTGGCATTCATAGCAAAAGGATTTGAGTACAGGAGCAGGGAGGTTCTACTGCAGTTGTACAAGGCCTTGGTGAGACCGCACCTGGAGTACTGTGTGCAGTTTTGGTCCCCTAATCTGAGGAAAGACATTCTTGCCATAGAGAGAGTACAAAGAAGGTTCACCGGATTGATTCCTGGGATGGCAGGACTTTCATATGAAGAAAGACTGGATTGACTAGACTTATACGCACTGGAATTTAGAAGGGAGGGATCTTATTGAAACGTATAAAATTCTAAAAGGATTGGACAGGCTAGATGCAGGAAGATTGTTTCTGATGTTGGGGAAGTCCAGAACGAGGGGTCACAGTTTAAGGATAAAGGGGAAGCCTTTTTGGACCGAGATGAGGAAAAACTTCTTCACACAGAAAGTGGTGAATCTATGGAATTCTCTGCCACAGGAAACAGTTGAGGCCGGTTCATTGGCTATATTTAAGAGGAAGTTAGATATGGCCCTTGTGGCTAAAGGGATCGGGGGTATGGAGAGAAAGCAGGTACAGGGTTCTGAGTTGGATGATCAGCCATGATCATACTGAATGGTGGTGCAGGCTCGAAGGGCCAAATGGCCAACTCCTGCACCTATTTTCTATGTTTCTATGTCTTAAAATGAGAGAAACACAAGTTCAGGAAACTACTTAAATGCATGTATAACAAATGCTAGGCATTGCTTAAAAATGAACTATTCAGATCAGCAAGGTGTAATGACTGAATGGGATTTGGTCCATTTGACATGAAAACTATGAAACATAGAACACAGGGGACAAAAATGCCATCCAGACATTTGGGCTTGTGTCACCATCTAACATGATCATGGATGATCATTCACTCCAGTATTCCTGCATTCCCATTTCTCTTGATCCTCCTAAACCATGGGTTCACAACCTGGATCCACAGACTCCTTGGTTAATGGTAGGTGTCCCTGGCAGAAAAAGAGTTGGGAACCCCTGCTCTATACATCTACCTGCCCTCTTGAATATATTTAATGGTTTGGCCTCTACTCCCTCCTGTGTGTATAATTCTCCTGATCTCGGTATGGTATACACCATATCTTGAGCCATGACCCCTTCTTCTGCACTCCTCAGCCTCTATTTGGTCCTGTTAGTTTTTTTGAGCGTGTGGCTTTTAGGAAGTCCAACGTCATTCTTCTGAATTAAAGTGGATATTTGCCTAACTGAGCCAATCTCTCTGCATACAATCGTCATTCCATCTCAGAGATCTCTCTATTAACATTTATTCACTCCACCCATGACAAACCGATTCTTTCTCACATAAGGAGACCAAAACTCCAGTTGGGCTTTCACCAAGATGACAACATTGCTTTTGCGATGAAAATCATCTAATTTGAATACTTGCTTGCTTCAACTATCAATGTACAAAGGCACCCACTTGAAACACGTTTCCTTTTCCCAATTTATCATTGCCTAGATAATAATCTGCCTCACACACTAAATGCTACTGGAACACAGCAGGCCAGGCAGCAGCTATAGGAAGAAGTACAGTCGACATTTCAGGCCGAGACCTTTCGTCAGGACTAACTGTTACGAACCCCGTAACTGGGTCACTTACCAGCAAAGATAGAGAGGTCCGTTGAAGCCTGATGGTACTATTTTTAAAAGTCTTTATTTATAACGAGGCACAAAAATAAGATTAATACAAACATTCAGATAATATACGTCATCAATACTCCATCTAAAAGCGTGGGTATAATAATAATCATCAATAAGAAATATCTTTATCGTTTGTCCAGGGGATACTGTATTGTCTGATGGAAAAATAAGAGTCAATGTCATTCAAGATGCAGCTCTTTGGGTTTTTAGACAGAGACGGTTTTAAACTTGCCCGGGTCTTTTATGAGGCCGATCCGTTGAGTCGGGGGAGTTGGTTCCCCGTTGTTAGTTCAAAGTTTTTTCTGTGGTATCAGCCACCAGCTCCTGGCAAGGGAACCGAATGCACGTGGCTTCCTTCAAATGGCTTCCTGCTATTACGGGATCGCTAGCGTTTCTTCTGGTGCGTCTGAGGGGCCGTTCCTACATCCCCTCTTTTATCCTGACTTGCAGGGTTGTAGATGTCAATCAGGTTGGGGGATGATGCAATCTCTCCCCTTCACCCAGCCCACTTTGCCCGAGGGCTCTCACGTAGCATAGGATCTCAATCCACAAATGTGTCTCCAAGAGACAATGGATATGTCCCGAGACTTTACATCGCTGGGGAACGAGGCATTTTGCACGTCTCTCTTTCATTTCCTGGGTTCCCTGACCCAACTCAATAGGGCTCTTGCAATTCTCACAAAGGAGGGGGCTGCGGGCGTAACATAACTGAAAGAAGAGATAGTAAAACATTTGAAAGTGGGAGGAGGAGGGGGAAATCCAAAATGATAGGAGAAGACAGGAGGGGGAGGGATGAAGCTAAGAGCTGGAAAGTTGATTGGAAAAAGGGATACACTGCTGGAGAAGGGAGAGGATCATGGACAGGAGGCCTAGAGAGAAAGAAAGGGGGAGGGGAGCACCAGAGGGAGATGGAGAGCAGGCAAGGAGTGATTGTGAGAGGGGCAGAGAGAAAAGGGGGTGGGGGGGGATAGAGAGAGAGATATATATATATATAAAAATAAGGGATGGGGTAAGAAGCGAAGGAGGGCATTAATGGAAGTTAGAGAAATCAATGTTCATGCCATCATGTTGGCGGCTACCCAGACGGAATATAAGGTGTTGTTCCTCCAACCTGATGGTGGCTTCATCTTGACAGTAGAGGAGGCCACGGATAGACATATTAGAATGGAAATGGGATGTGGAATTAAAATGTGTGGCCACTGGGAGATCCCGCTTTCTCTGGCAGACAGAGCGTAGGTGTTCAGCAAAACGGTCTCCCAGTCTGCATCGGGTCTCACCAATATATAGAAGGACGCACCGGGAGCACCGGACGCAGTATATCACACCAGCCGACTCACGGGTGAAGTGGCGCCTCACCTGGAAGGACTGTCTGGGGCCCTGAATGGTGGTGAGGGAGGAAGTTTAAGGGCAGGGAGTAGCACTCATTCCGCTTACAAGGATAAGTGCCGGGAGGAGGTTCGGTGGGAAAGGATGGGGGGGATGAATAGACAAGTGAGTCACGTAGGGAACTATCCCTGTGGAAAGCAGAAAGAGTGGGGCAAGGAAAGATATGGTCGGTGGTGGGATCCCATTGGAGGTGGATACGGGAAATTATATGACCTCCCAATGCTTATACTTAACACCCCAAATGCTGAAAGCATGTATGCCAAATCCCTTCCTTACCACCTTAATAACTTGTGTTGCCACTTTCAATGAGCTATTGACTTCTTCCTCAATATCCCTAAGAACAATAATGCTCATCTTTTCCTGCTATTTACTGAACAAATTCCTTGTGCATTTGACCTCCCAAAGTACAACACCTGAAACGTATTCAGATTAAATTTTAGGAGATCTTTAGGAGATCTAGGCCTCATATGGAGCCAGTGATCATTAATGGAGAATGTGTGCAGCAGGTTAAGACCTACAAGTATCTGGGAGTACAGTTAGACGAGAAGCTAGACTGGACTGCCAACACAGATGCCTTGTGCAGGAAGGCACAGAGTCGACTGTACTTCCTTAGAAGGTTGGCGTCATTCAATGTCTGCAGTGAGATGCTGAAGATGTTCTATAGGTCAGTTGTTGAGAGCGCCCTCTTCTTTGTGGTGGCGTGTTGGGGAGGAAGCATTAAGAAGAAGGACGCCTCACGTCTTAATAAGCTGGTAAGGAAGGCGGGCTCTGTCGTGGGCAAAGTACTGGAGAGTTTAACATCGGTAGCTGAGCGAAGGGCGCTGAGTAGGCTACGGTCAATTATGGAAAACCCTGAACATCCTCTACATAGCACCATCCAGAGACAGAGAAGCAGTTTCAGCGACAGGTTACTGTCGATGCAATGCTCCTCAGACAGGATGAAGAGGTCAATACTCCCCAATGCCATTAGGCTTTACAATTCAACTGCCAGGACTTAAGAACTTTTTTAAAGCTATTATTAATGCTTTTTGAGTTAGTGATTTAGATGCATATCATATTATTACTGAGTTAAGTATTGTATGTAATGAGTTTTTGCTACAACAAGTGTATGGGACATTGGAAAAAAATGTTGAATTTCCCCATGGGGATGAATAAAGTATCTATCTATCTATCTATCTATCTAAACTCCATCTGCAATTTCTCTGCCTGTATTTCCAATTGGTGTATATCCTACTGATTCCTTCCACACTATTCACAACTCCCCCAGTTTTTGCATTGCTTAAAAATTTATTCATCAACCACTTATTTCCATCCAAATCATTTATATAAATCATAAATAATAGAGAACCCAGTATTGACCCTTGTGGAACGTCACTGGCTACAGACCTCCAGCCAGAGTAACTCCCCTGCATAATTATACTCTCTTTAATGGCCAAGCCAATTTTGCATCCAACCTATCAAGTCTCCATGGATCTGTTGGGCCTTAGTATTCTGGATTAACCTACCACAAGTAATCTTATCCACAGCTTTACTATAGCATTTACTGCCTTGCCATTATCAATTACCTCAAAAAGCACAATAAAGTTTGTGATACATGTCCTCCTCCAAAGGATAGAATGATGGAGTAGACTCGATGTGCCAATTGGCCTAATTCTGCTCCTGTGACTTGTGGTCTTTGCTTTTTCCAGATGCAATTTGATCCTATCCATAACAATTCTCTCCAATAATTTTGTGTAAGGCTCACAGGCCTCTAATTTGCTGGTTTGTCTCAAAAATAGAGGAACAGTATTGACTATTCTCCATTCCCCGGGGGCCTGTCAATATAGAGGTACTAAGATCTCTGTCAAGGCCGTAGCAATCTCCTGTCTTGCCTCTCCCGATAACTTGGGATAGATCACATCAAGCTCTGGGGATTTATTCAGCATAATATTCTTCAGCAGCCCCAATTCCTCCTGATGTTTAGTATCAACATGATCTAGAACAGGGGTGGCCAATCTTTTATATTCCTTGCGTCAATTTTTTCACGCACGAGTTCTGATGTGCCATACAACTCTTGTCCCGAGTCTTATATGCTCTTCAGGCCGGTGCTTATGCCGGTTTCCGTGGCATGAGGTGACTGAGAGTACAAGACCTCCCTCCCCCCCCCCCCCTCCCCGGATAGGACGCCAGTCTATCGCGAGGTTAACCCCCAGCATTTTGCCGGTACTCATTTTCAGCTGGGTGGACTGGAGCAATGTGTGGTTAAGTGCCTTGCTCAAGGACACAACATATTGCCTCGGCTGGGGCTCGAACTCACGACCTTCAGATCACTAGTTCAATGCCTTAACCACTTGGCCACACACCACACTATACAACTCTTATACCCCCATTCAATTCTTGTAAAAAATATGTTAATATAGACATATTTGGCATTTTTACATGATGTATTGATTTAGTATAAAAAACTAGATAAACATTACTTACCTTAATGAGACTTTTAACACATATATTTTGTCTTCTTTTGATTTCTTCCTTTTTCTTAAACATATATTCTTTCCGTAACTCAAACCCAAGCAGTAGCTTCAGTTTCCATTCTATTTCAGTCTGATGTTGTGTTTTATTGTGTCTATTAAGATCATGTCTTCTATTGTGTGAGGAAGTGTTTTCAGAAACAATGCACAATGGTTTTCCTGATGGACCCGCTATAAATAAGAACTCATTTTCCCACTGTTCATTGCGGCACTTCTAATCAGCCAATGCTCACTTTTGGCACAGGCGCCATAGGTTGGCCATCCCTGAACTAGAATACTAGCGTACCACTCTCTGATCTCACTAACCACACTTGAGGAAAACTTTTTCACCCAGTGAGTTGTGGATCTATGGAATGCTCTGCCTCAGAAGGCAGTGGATGCCAATTCTCTGGATGCTTTCAAGAAAGAGTTAGATAGAGCTCTTAAAGATAGCAGAGTGAAGGGATATGCGGAGAAGGCAGGAACGGGGTACTGATTGTGGATGATCAGCCATGATCACATTGAATGGTGGTGCTGGCTCAAAGGGCTGAATGGCCTACTCTTGCACCTATTGTCTGTCCTTCATGTACTTCTCTTTAAATGCAAAGTATTTGTTTCCTGTTACTTTAATTCCATCCTTCAACTGATGAGTTATTTTTTCTCCAACAGATGACAAAGAAAATAGAATATGTAAATCAAGTTAATTCTCAAAAAAAGAGCCAGATTCTGCCATCAATCTACTCTTGTCAATTAACATAATTATTCATTTAAATTAGCAAAATCACTATTGTCAATATATTTTCACCAGATTCCTGTGTTGATAACTCACAGTTTAATCAGCTAATCATGCTATTCTTTCTGCATCCAAATAATTGAACTGGAATCTGAACTGAAAGTTATCAACAGAAAACTTTAAGAGAATTTTCCAAGACGCAGACAGGATGAAGCCTGACTTTCTGAAGATTACGATCAAGGCACAGAACAGCTGAAGTCAATAAGAAAAATAAATCCTTTCTGTTCGATTACTTAACTTTGTGGAAATGTAATATATCTTTAATAATTAACTTTTAAAATAAAAAACTCCAAATTTCAGACAGTATTCAGAATGATTTTATTGTAATGGCAGGTTTTTCAGTCAGAAAATTAATGTGAAAGCTATTTTGTTATTTCCAAAATCCATGTTCAGACCCATTCTACAATCCATATAAGCTTAGACTCTTAACAGATGTGGAAGCCCAGGGCACAATACCAAGAATTATCTCATTCAATGCTTACAGTGTGTTAGGGCTGTTAGGGTTGATGATTAAGGCAACAGTTCAGGTATACAGTATAGAACGTGGGCAAGTAGGTACACAGACAATCCGGGTAATAGTCATCTACCATAATATGTGTCATGTAAGGTTAATGATATGTACACTGGTAGGAATGGTGGGTAAGTCAGCACCTGGAATTTTGTTTGAAGGTCTGGTTGGCATACAATAGAGAAGAATTAGAATTGGAATCAGTTTACTATTATCATGTGTACCAAGGTACAGAGAAAAATTTGCCTTCCACAAAATTCATACAGATCAGTTGATTACAGAAGTGCATTGAGGTCTTACAATGTAAAACGGTAACAGTGTGCATAATAGTGTTACAGTGAAAGTGCAGTGCTGATAGACTACAAGCTGCAAAGTCATAATGAGGCAGACTGAGGTCAAGGGTTCATCTTATCATACTGGGGAAACATGCAATTGTCTTATAACAGCAGGACAGAAGTTGTCCTTGGTGGCCAGAGCCATTAACCCTTTCATTCCCAGGAGCATTCTCACAAACCATCCCTGAACCCTCTCCAATACCAACTTATCCTTTCCAAGATAAGACACAAAGCTGCTCACAATGCTCCAAATGCAGTCTGACCAATGCCTTAAAAGGTTTCAGCATTATATCCTTGCTTTTATTCTCATCCTCTCAAAATTTAATTTGCCTTCCTTACCACCAACTTGAACAAAAAGTTAACCTTTAGGGAATCCTGCACAAGGATTCCCAAGTCCCTTTGCACCTCAGCTTTCTGAATTTTTTTTGTTTAGAAAATAGTCTACAGTTTTATTCCTTCTACTAAAATGCACGAGAATACCATTCCCTACACTGTACATCATTTGCCACTTCTTCACCCATTCTCCTAACCTGTACAAGTTCTTCTGCAGACTCCCTA
Source organism: Hemitrygon akajei (assembly GCF_048418815.1). NCBI lineage: Eukaryota > Metazoa > Chordata > Chondrichthyes > Myliobatiformes > Dasyatidae > Hemitrygon > Hemitrygon akajei. Next base: position 35,313,526 of record NC_133145.1, read on the forward strand.
CTTCCTCAACATATCCTTCCCCTCCACCTACCTCTGTATCATCACTTGGCCACAAACCCATCGAGTCCATCATCTACATCATTGACATATATTGTGATAAAAAGCAGTCCCAAAACCAAATATTGCAGAACACCACTAATCAATGGCAGCCAATCAGAAAAGGCCAAACAGAAGAGATGTGATAGATAGATAGATACTTTATTCATCCCCATGGGGAAATTCAACATTTTTTCCAATGTCCCATACACTTGTTGTAGCAAAAACTCATTACATACAATACTTAACTCAGTAATAATATGATATGCATCTAAATCACTAACTCAAAAAGCATTAATAATAGCTTTAAAAAAGTTCTTAAGTCCTGGCAGTTGAATTGTAAAGCCTAATGGCATTGGGGAGTATTGACCTCTTCATCCTGTCTGAGGAGCATTGCATCGACAGTAACCTGTCGCTGAAACTGCTTCTCTGTCTCTGGATGGTGCTATGTAGAGGATGTTCAGGGTTTTCCATAATTGACCGTAGCCTAATTGATCTAGGTGCCTTTGAGCGTGGAATGATTGTTGGTGCTAGACGGAGTGGCTTTGAGTATCCCGGAAACTGCTGATCCCCTGGGATTTGCATGCACATCAAAACTCTATCCAGAATAGCTTGAATTTTTAAAAAAAATCCAGTGAGCAGCAGTTCAGTGGGTGGAATTGCTTTGTTAATGAGAGAGGTCGGAGGAGAATGGCCAGACTGGTTCAAGCTGACAGGAAGGCGACAGTAACTCAAATAAACAATGTGTTCCAACAGTGGTTTACAGAACTACTGATCCCACAACACATCAAACCTTGAAGCTGATGGGTTGGAGCAGCAAAAAACCACAAACATACACTCAGTGGTCACTTCATCAGGTACCGGAGATACCTTATAAAGGAGCAACGGGGAGTTAATCTTGTATATTGATTGCTGATATTGATCAACTGCTCTCATTGTACTAACTTAAAACAAAATTAAAATCTTATTTTTTTGAGGTTTGAGAGATTCTCCCACCAGCCCCCTCCCTTTACGTTTGCTCGAAGCCTGTTCAGTCTACAGCTTTGTTTGTTTGTGTGTGGCTCACTTAACCACAAAGAGCTTTCCTTGCCAGTACAGATCATCGCTGCAATCCAAACCAACGCTCAGAATGTGGAAATGATTATTTTGTGCTCGTTATGAATGTAAATATTTGCGATGTCAGTCCACAATATTAATTGACGTTGACGAAGAAAACTAAAATAAAAACTGGAAGATGGACTTTAGACAATGTCCCTGGAACAAATGCCGGAGCGGTGTAATAAAGAGAAAGTCCAGCTGGGGACAGTATACTTCTTACAAGAAAGGGTCGGGTTTGCTGAAATTACCGTCCCGGGTATTTCCCGCATTAGTTTCGGTTTTCGCAGCACGCCATTGACCTTCATTTCATAAAGACACTTCTTTTCCGAGTGAGCTGCTGGTGAAGAGGCTGCGGGTTACCTTCAAGTTTAACAGCCGTACAACTTTAAAAAGTTGCATGTCAGGCATAAATCTTCGGTACAGTAGTTATTTATAGACTTGAAACTCGGTATCGCCACCACCGTCCTCGCCATTCAGATTGAAACAGAAAGCAAGAAAGTTGAAAGTCCAGGAAACAGAAGTCCCCAATCCGCCGAATCGAATACGAATTCCGCAGGCTCTCGGGGGGACAGCGTGAGGCGCGTTGGTAAGTTTGGCTCCGCGGTTTCTCCACAGGTGATTGCAGACTCTTGCAGCTTTCTCAAGTGGATCGAAATGGCAAATCCGTCGCCCTCTGTAGATTCCAACATTTGGTTGTTGCTTTAGCTCTACTGGTTTTCTGTGTTTGCATTAACATTTTGATCCAGGCAGCGAATGTCCGCAGTCGCGGAGAGTCTGCTGAACGTAGGGCAAACTAGAAAACCAGTGGGTTACTTATACGAGGTTTTCTGATTGATCAAACATATATAGGAATCGAATGTAGTTGATGCAATTTACCTTTTTGTAACCTACTTGGAATTTACATTATCTGAAATTCCTGGCAAACATCCGATTTCTGATGTTTAAACATTTATTGTATATTGTGTTTAAATCGGCAGGCAGATGAAGGGAATTCTGGAAATGGATTTAAACCTACAGATATATTTTTACTTGGTGCTGTGTGCAAACGTTTACTCTGAACGCAGTAAGTAGTAAATCGTTTTTCAGTCACTAGCTCATTCAACACTGACGATAGTAATAGAAGATGATGGAATGTATTGTTTTGCAGAGTTCGTGACTTTGAAGTGCGAGGAGACGGTGACGGGAATATTTAACGAGGACACGATATTGCCATGCAACCTGACAACGTCAGAGCCAAGTAAACCCAAAGTCATAGTCATTGAATTGAGAAAAGATGATGGAAATGTTACTCCAGTTTTTAAGTTTAATGGAAGTCATAATCCCAGGAAAGCTCAGGATCGAATTAAATTACTTTCTCCGGATCCACAAAATGTATCGCTGGTACTTCAAAAAACAGAACTTTCAGATAGTGGGAAATATAATTACTTTTTGGATACAGATCTGGGATATCAGGAAGCTGACATCGTTTTAGTGGTTAAAGGTGAGTAACAGTATACTTTCCTTGTTTTTTCCATTTCAAAAACTGGTTCATTCTAACTGACGCAAAATGCAGTTTTACTTCCCCAAAACACCTTTGTTTTGCTTTTATTATTACAAAAATAGACTTCATTTATGAAAAAAAGATAGAAGGTTACAGTAGGTAAATAAATACTGTATGAGAATTGTATCTGTAAAAACAAAGAAAACTTTGCATTCATATAACAGGTTTTAAATCTCCTGAATGTCCCAAATCATATCACTTTCACTGAAGCCAATTCCCCCCCCCCCCCACTTATATTAGTAAACTCACCAGGTAACTGGTAGGGTGAAAGTATCCATTCATGGTGGATGACTGTACCACTGAGTAGATTACCTACTTTTGGTGTTGTTGCATCAACATATGCTGGCAAGGATCCCTTGGTATTAATGCTGAGAATTAACCGATATCTCTCCATCGTAGTGGCATACCCCACAGGCAGTGGTTGCCCCTGTGTTGCACCAAGAGTGTCCTCAAGGAATCTGTACCCAGCGCTTTGCAGCTTAAAGCTGGTGTAAGCATAGCAGAATCCATTCAAAGGAATGAAAAATGTCTCCTGGGATGGTTATATTTTCCTTAATTAGTTGTTTAGCATAGGTATGAAGTTCAGCTTTTCAATACAATAATATTTATACCTTGATGAATGTTTATGAAAGTGAAAGCCTCTGAGGCAGAGCTCAGGGTCTCTCTGGTTGCTGTATCTATTCTGTGAGACCTGCTGACTACCTGTGCTGTGACAGCAATTGGGTTGTGTTCAGCCATTATTAAGTGTTAAGAGCTTTGATTTTCAGGGGCTGTACTGGAATACTATGGCAGGGATGGCAGATTTTGGAATAATGAAAGATTGGCCAATATTATCAAATAATACAATGCTATCTTTTTAGCTCCCTACAGTTTGCCAAAACTGGCCTTAATTAATTTGACAGTAACGACCAAGGTGGTCAGTTGTGAAACAACTGGATATCCTTCCGCTCAGATTCATTGGACCGTCAATGGGAAAAACCTCACACTCAGCTCAGAAACCAAAAAAGAAGAAACTGCTCAAGGACTGATCTCTATTATCAGCACACTTCCAATTATAACATCAGAAACTAACCAGGAGCATATCTACACTTGTGCTGTGTGGAATGAGGCAGAGCATAAATATGAAGCCAGGAACAGTATCTCAAGTATGTTCATAATCTTCTTTTTCATGATTAGGAAAGTGATTGTTTAACTAATTGCTACAATATTTCTGGTTCTCAATGCTGCCAACTTGGTATATTTGGATTTCCAGAAGAACTTTGAGTGGAATTATACCATATGTCACAAGGTGCAATATACTGGCCTAGTCTGAATATTGGGATATGGACAAAAAAATTAGAAATATGCTGGTGTTTTTCAGTCTGGGAGGCATGACAAGTGGGATACTGCAGTGATCAGTCTTAGCTAGAAAAAGCTGGAAGAACTTAATAGTTCAAGTAGAGCCTGTAAGAAAAATGGCCAATTGGTATCTCAGGTTTAGCCCCTCCATCTGGACTGAAAGAGGAGAGATATAAACCATTACAGGGTGAAGAGAAGGGCTGGAACAAGAGCTAGCAGGTGATAGGTGAATTCAGGTCAGGCTGGCTTAGAGGCAGATGTGGAATCAAAGGGGGAAGGTACAGAGAGCAGATGGGAGTGGTGGGGGAGGGAAACAATTGAATATATGAACATAAAAAATAGAAACATGATGATGTCATCTGGCCTGTCAAGCATGGGATGGTTATATTTTCCTTAATTAGTTGTTTAGCATAGGTATGAAGTTCAGCTTTTCAATACAATAATATTTATACCTTGATGAATGTTTATGAAAGTGAAAGCCTCTGAGGCAGAGCTCAGGGTCTCTCTGGTTGCTGTATCTATTCTGTGAGACCTGCTGACTACCTGTGCTGTGACAGCAATTGGGTTGCGTTCAGCCATTATTAAGTGTTAAGAGCTTTGATTTTCAGTGGCCATGCTGGAATACTATGGCAGGGATGGCAGATTTTGGAATAATGAAAGATTGGCCAATATTATCAAATAATACAATGCTGTCTTTTTAGCTCCCTACAGTTTGCCAAAACTGGCCTTAATTAATTTGACAGAAACGACCATGGTGGTCAGTTGTGAAACAACTGGATATCCTTCCGATCAGATTCATTGGACCGTCAATGGGAAAAACCTCACACTTAACTCAAAAACCAAAGGAAACGAAACTGCTCACGGACTAATCTCTTTCACCAGCACACTTCCAATTATAACATCAGAAACTGACCAGGAGTGTATCTACACTTGTGCTGTGTGGAATGAGGCAGAGCGTAAATATAAAGCCAGGAACAGTATCTCAAGTATGTTCATAATCTTCTTTTTCATGATTAGGAAAGTGATTATTTAACTAATTGCTACACTATTTCTGGTTCTTAATGCTGCCGACTTGGTATATTTGGATTTCCAGAAGAACCTTGAGTGGGTGTAACAAAGCAAATTTTAGCATATGTCACAAGATGCAATATACTGGCCGAGTCTGAATATTGGGATATAGACAAAAAAATTACAAATATACTGGATATTTTCAGTCTGGGAGGCATGACAAGTGGGGAGCTGCAGTGATCAGTCTTAGCTAGAAAAAGCTGGAAGAACTTAATAGTTCAAATAGAATCTGTAAGAAAAATGGCCAGTTGATATTTCAGGTTTAGCCCCTCCATCTGGACTGAAAGAGGAGAGATATAAACCATTACAGGGTGAAGAGAAGGCTGGAACAAGAGCTAGCAGGTGATAGGTGAATTCAGGTAAGGCTGACTTAGAGGCAGATGCGGAATCAAAGGGGGAAGGTACAGAGAGCAGATGGGAGTGGTGGGGGAGGGAAACAATTGAATATATGAACATAAAAAATAGAAACATGATGATGGCATCTGGCCTGTCAAACCTGCTCCACCATTAACTAGTGATAAGTTGAAAACTGTTGGTGTTTAGAGCAATGTACACATCATTTGATACAAATCACTGAAATTTAATTTCCATATGATGCAATAAGTGGGAAGCCAAATTATTTATTAGGTTTTAATTGCATGATGATTTGACTTCACGAATGGGGCCATCTTGCTCCAATTATTGAGGGTCCTGGTGAGTCAACATTTGGAATACTATTTGCCTATGGGTTTGCTGTAGAGAGACTGGAGCAATGGGTAACAAGGTTAATTCCTAGAATAGGGGTTTTGACCTAAGCTCCCTTAAATTTAACAAAAATCAGTGTTGATCTCATTGGAAGTTACAAAATTATCACGGTTCTTCATATGTTGTTGATATTCCCTGGTTGAAGTGTCTGGACACAGCATCAGTTTCAAAATTCAGGGTTGTCCTTTCATGACCCAGATGAGAAGAAGGACTTCATCAGAAGCTAGTCAACCCATGGAGACTGCAGAAGTTGAGTCGCCAAATATTTCCATGTTTGAGATAAATAGAAGTTTGGGTATTTAGAGATATGGGGAACGTGTATGAAAATACAGCTGAGATAAAAGCCACAATCTCATTGAATGATAGGGAAGTTGTTATACTTTGGTTGTTCCAATCATTCTTCTTTTTCTTACATTTGTTATGCTTTAGAGGCTATATTTAGCTCTCGAGGGTGTTTGTTCCAGGGTGGTTATGGAATCACAGTTTTGCTTGGAGATCAATATGACAGATTTTTAAAATTGTGGTGTGTATAAGCAAATTACATCAGTTTTCTTATGAAGATTGATGGTGAAATTTATGGCTTTTTCCTGCTTTTTTTTAATGTTACAGATCAGCCAATTAATAATCGACACACTGAAGGAAGAAAGAGAAAATCCCACACAGCAGTAGGTATCGTTGTTGGAGGTCTTGCAGCTGGAATATTCCTCCTGGGTCTTTTGAAATTCCGGAGGAAGAACCATCTAGGTACAATATTTCAGCAAACTTCTGAATTCTTGTAACTCAAAGTATTAATCATTGGTGTAAAATTATGCATAGATAATCAATGATTAATATAAAATATAATTTCATAATCTGTGAAAGACTGAAAACTTTAATGATTGCCAATTTTTATGATCTACAGCTGGCTGGTCAAAGTTGTTAGCAGGGCTGTGTATGTATTTGTGCATTTGCCTTCCAAACACAAGCAGATTTGAAGTCCTGTCTGCAGTGGATGTTTACAGGGATAGGTAGATAAAGTACCAATATAAACCATGATAAATTATATAATCAATTAATCCAAATCCTGGCCTCAGAATGTGCAGATCTTTTCACCATATTCACACTTTCACCTAAAGACTCACCAGATGAGACACCCTGGAAAGCTCTGATTTACCTTCTGCAGGGTCTGATTCTGTTATTAAACTACCATCATGTACAGTGCACCAAGTATTGATGTAGTATTGGGTAAAGAAAATGGTGCTGGAGAGAGCATTCTATAAAAAAGAAAAGAAGCTTTTAAAAACATAATTTATGTGTGAAATTATGGAGCCTTTGGTCCTACACTACCAGGCTCAGGAACAGTTATTACCCTTGAACCATCAAACTCCGGAGCAGTGTGGATATCTTCACACACCTCAACACTGAACTGATTCCACAACTCTACAACTCATGTTCTCATTATTATTTATTACTTTTTTTTGCATTTGCAAGGTTTGCTTTCTTTTGCACATTGGTTGTTTGACCACCTTTCTGTGTAGATTGTTACTGCTTCTGTCGTATTTCCTTGTGTTGACTGTGAGTGCCCACAGGAAAATGAATCTCATGGTAGTAGTACATATGGTGATAGTACGTACTTTAATAATAAAGTTTTAACTTTTGAACTTTGACATGCTGGCCTTCATTGCATTGAGTGAGTGTTTGTGTGTGTTTTAGCAGTTAATTGAGTGACTTGCCAGTGTATAGGATAGTTGAGGTAATAACGTAGGAATGTTGTCAGATAAAAAAAAGCCAGACCAATTAAGAGTAGTATGTTTTCTTTGTTAAAGGACATGAATAAGCAAGTTGTTTGTTTTCCACAATATTCTAAAGGAGATTGAATCTTAAGCAAACACACAGAACGCTGGAAGAACTCAGTCAGTTAGGCGGCGTATGTGGAAAAGAGTAAACAGTTGACATTTCGGACTGAGACCATTCTTTAGGGCTGCGAAGGAAGGAGGGAAGACACCAGAAAACAAATGTGGTGAGGGGGGAGGTGAAAGAGGCTAGCTGGAAAGTGATAGGTGAAGTCAGGTGGGTGGGAAAGGTCGAGGGCTGGAGAAGAAAGAATCTGATAGGGGAAAGTGGACCATTGGAAAAAGCGAAGGAGGAGTGGAACCAGAATAGGCAGGTGGGAAGAAGTGAAAGATCAGAATGGGGAGTAGATAGAGATAAATCTTGTGAGGCTCGGATTTGAATTAATTTCACCTGGATTATTTATTACTTGAGACAATTAAACTGATCAATTGTTAACATAATTTCTGATTGAAAGAGAGTGACATATTATTTGTAGCCTGGTCCCAGTCTCAAAATTGTATCAATTTTGCATCCCATTACTGTTGGAAATACCTGAATATTACAGAAAATGTAAGAATTCATTATTACTGTCATTGTTACTACTCTTAGTATGCATGATTAGGAGTATAAGAACAATAAGGAAAATAATTTGGATTATTTTTACATCATGAAATAGTAATTTACTTCAAATTAGTGTAACATAAATAACAATAATTTATTTTCTTTTTTTTAGTTCGACAGTTCAGTGAAGAAGCAGGTGTTACGCTTGTGCCCCAACTCTGAGGGGCCGAAGGGTACAAAGTAGCCCCCTCCTTTTTGAGAATCGCAAGATCGCTATTAATTCAGGTCAGGAGACCCAGGAAATGAGAGAAAGACACGCAGAATCCACAAGGGGTTTGGAATGTCCTAGTTCCTCAACGATACAAAGCCACGGGAAACGGCCATTGTCTCTTGGAGACGGAATTGTGTATTGAGTACTGTACTATTCATTGAAGCCCTCAGGGAATGACCAGAGGGGGCTGGTTGAGGGATGGCCTCATCCCAACCTGATTGACATCTGAGACCCCGTGAGTAAGGATAAAAGAGGGTCTGGGGAACAACCCCTTTAGACGCACCAGGAGAAACACTAGAAATCCTGTGACAGTGTTTAATAGCGACAGCCGGTGGGGCCCACGTGCGTCCTTTCCCGTTGCTTGGGATTGGCGGGACTGACAACGGAAGACGGCTTAACTAAAAGGAAAAGGACACCAACGACATTTCGAAGGATCAACATCATAAAAAGGAAAAACTCTGGCAAGTTCCAAAACCTCTCTCTCTTGACTCCAACCAAAGGCTGCACCCTGAATGAACTAAAGTGACTTTTATATTTCCATTGGACAATACATTATCCCCTAGACAACGATAGAGCTTTTTCTTATTGATTATTATTATACCTGCGCTTTTAGATTTAGTATTGACGACGTATATTATCTGTATGTTTGCATTGATATTATTTTTGTGTATTTTTATCAATAAATACTGTTAAAAATAGTACCATCAGACTTCAATGGACCTCTCTATCTTTGCTGGTAAGTGACCCAGTTACGGGGTACTTAACAACTTGGGGTTCTTGTCTCGGGATTTGATACCAAATTGGGAGGCCAGTGAATCGGGCTTGTAAGTCCAAACTTGGATCTGGTACGCGGGTAGCCAGATGGGAAACCAGCAAAGATGGACATGGATGAATTTATAGAAAACCCGACTCTGGATGCGCTAGAGGTGGCCACCAAATCGGACTTGATAAATATGGCGAAGGGACTAAACCTCGCAGAGGTGAGGTTGTCAATGAAAAAGCGGGACGTGCGAAGGGCCATAACTCAGTATTATATTGGGAAGAATGTGTTTGCAGCTGAGGTATTGGAAAATATCCCTGAAAAGGTACCAGCTAGTGGGACGGCTCAGTTAGAGTTGGAGAAATTAAGGTTGGAACATGAAATTAAATTAAAGCAGCTGGAAGCAGCTGAGAAGGAGAAAGAAAGAGCCGGCAAACAAAGGGAGCATGCGCTCCAGCTAAACGAGTTAGAGGTGAAAAGGGAGCATAAGCTCCAGCTAAAGGAGTTAGAGGTGAAAAAAGAGCAGGACAGAGCTAAGAGAGCATGAAATTCAGTTAAAACAGCTGGAAGCAGCTGAAAAAGAGAGGGAGACAGCTGAGAAAGAAAAGGAAAGAGCCGAGAAGGAGAGGGAGGCAGAGAAACAGAGGCAACATGACTTGGATATGGAGAAATTAAGGCAAGAGTGAGGAGCTCAAGGGTCAGACCGAGAGGAGCGGTTTAATGTTAGTCGGGAGTTGAGGGTAGTACCTCCATTCGAGGAGACGGATGTTGATAGTTATTTCTTGCTTTTTGAAATGGTGGCAGTGAATCAGAAGTGGCTCAAAGAGCAGTGGGTGGCATTGTTACAAAGTGTGTTAAAAGGGAAGGCACAACGGGCATATGCGGCATTGTCCATGGAGGAGGAAGAGGCGGAGAATTATGACAAAGTAAAAGCAGCCATTCTCCGGACCTACGAATTGGTACCTGAAGCGTATAGACAAACGTTCAGAAATTTAAAGAAAGGGGGGAATCAGACGTATATCGAGTTTGCCTATGAGAAGGGTGTGCTCTTGGATCGCTGGTGTACAGCAGAAACAGTGGAAGAGGATTTTTGGCATCTCAGGGAGTTAATTCTGATTGAGGAATTTAAAGGTTGTGTTTCGGAGGATATCCGGATGTATTTGAATGAGAAGCCGAATAAGTCCATCTCTGAATTTGCTAGGTTCGCAGATGAATATGCCCTAACCCACAAGACAAAGTTTTCCTCGAATAAAAGTTACCAGAGAGACTGTGGGAATGATAGAGAAAGCCCGCCGGCTGAGGCAGAGGTCCCGCCGGGAGCTAGTGGTAAGATTGAGGGGGAGATTCAAGACGGACAGAGATTTCCGGGCTTGACCTGTTTTAATTGTGGAAAGGGGGGACATATTGCATCTAGGTGCTTTGCTCCGAGGAAGGAGACAGGAAAAGGGAAAGCAGCAGTCCCTATAGTATGTGCCGTGGTAATCAGTAAATCGACAAGAGAGCCCCGGGTAGACAGAGTACGAGAAGGGTCTGAGACTTGTATGTCAAACGGAACCGTGTCTGTGAGAGAGGGAGACCCACCAGTTCCCGTGCGGATCTGGAGAGACACGGGAGCTGAAATGTCCTTGATTAGCAGTAAGGTACTGGATTTTGGTCGCAAGACGGGAATGGTAGCTGTGAAAGGAATAGGAAAAGGGACAGAAATGGTGCCCTTGAATAGGATCATTATGAATTGTGAGCTGGTATCTGGACCAGTTGAAATGGGGGTGCGATCAGAATTTCCGAGAACTGACGCGGACGTCCTTCTGGGTAATAATTTAGCCGGTGGTAAGGTTTGGTCAGCAATGAAGCTGACGAGACAGCCGGTGGAGGTCCCGCCCCTAGATTCCAAGATCTATCCCGCATGCGTGATCACTCGCAGCATGTCGAGAAAGGCAGCTGAGAAAGGGAGCAGTTTAAATCCGGCCAGTATCGATTTGGCCGAGACGTTTTTACAGACCCTGTACCACGAGGGTTTAGAGGGTGGTAAAACAAAGAGTAGTAAAGTGAAAGAGAGTAAGGGAGAGGAGGTAGACCTCCCCTTAGCGAGGAGAAAATTTATAGAGACACGAAATAAAAATGAGAAACAGATAAAGCTGTTAAAAGGTCCAGGGTTGGACATGGATGATCTGTCTGGTTTGGTAGAACTGTTTGAAGAAGTTGAAAATTCTAAAGGTGTTCCCGATAATGAAATGAGGGCAGTCCTAGATGAAAAGGATGCCATTACCTTGAAGAAGTCTGCTGGGTTGGCAGATGAGGTTGTTTCAGCCCGTGGGGTTGAGTTTACTCCGGAAGGGAGTTGCCCAGAGAGTAGCTGGGAGGATCAGGGGAATTTAGAATTTGAACCGGGTACAGGTATCGAAAGCCTGGAAGAGGCAAATGTCCCGTTTGAGTGTGTCCAAGATGTGGATGCACGTGGTACTGAACCTAGTAATGGAGCTCAGGAAAAGTCTGAGGTATTTGATTCAGTGGAAAAAGAATGCAGTCCTTGTGGGTCAGATGGACTTGGTTCAGTGAAGAAAGGGTTAACCTTGGTAATAGTGGGAAGTGAGAGTTCCCAGGTGTTTGTGCTCGAAGGTGTGTTAAAAGTTAGTGAGGAGACCAAAGGTGGTGAGGTGAATATTATTATTGAAGGAAAAGGGAAAAGTGTAGTTCCCAAATTGACTGAAGAAAATTTAAAGTCTGGACTGATGTCAGAAGCAGCAATCAGGCTACAGAGACAATGGCTTGGTACCACAAAGCCTGTGAATCAATTACAGGTTGAGTTGGAAGGTAAAGGGGCCCCACACGCTATTGTTATTCCAGAGTGTGGTGTGAAACTGCAGAATTTGAAATGCTGTTTGAACAAAGAGGGATCGCTGGCATTGAGAACTAATAGCCTGAAGGGTCCTGAAGAGAAAACTAGCAACTTGCGTAAAATTAAAGAATTGTGTGGAAATTCGGAAGATGGTCTAAGTTTGGAACACATTGTTGATAAAATAACTCCTATGAAAGGAGCGGGTGAAAGCCTATTTCGCCAGGGTGCACAAGCTCACCACGGGGGAATTAACCGGAAAAGAGGCGAGGGTTAATGGGACACCATTTTTAAATAGCAGAAGCCGGTTTTAAGGGATTTCGACAAAGCATGTGAATAATAAAGACAACCCCCATGGAAGCTTGACTGTTAAGTTTGAAAGTAACATAAAGATTAGTATTTTGCATGAACTTTTGTAGTATACACGTAAGCTAAAATCACAACTCTTTAGTTTTTGTTTGCTGAAGGAAAGAAAAAATAGGTGGTTATTAAATTGGAGTCTGATGCTACAAGACTTTAGTAAGGTACAAGATGTTAAGATATTAAAGGAAGTGACAATGTAATCAGTAACTGTTTAGATGCTGAATTGAATGTATAACTGTATTACTCTGTAGAAAAAAAAACTTTTGTACTGTGTTAGATTCTAAAATCCTGTAAGATTCTGTATTACTTCCTTTTTACCGATGGTAAAAACGCGTTGAAGAAAGGGGATGTTACGCCTGTGCCCCAACTCTGAGGGGCCGAAGGGTACAAAGTAGCCCCCTCCTTTTTGAGAATCACAAGATTGCTATTAATTCAGGTCAGGAGACCCAGGAAATGAGAGAAAGACACACAGAATCCACAAGGGGTTTGGAATGTCCTGGTTCCTCAACGATACAAAGCCACGGGAAACCGCCATTGTCTCTTGGAGACGGAATTGTGTATTGAGTACTGTGCTATTCATCGAAGCCCTCAGGAAATGACCAATAGTGGGCTGGTTGAGGGATGGCCTCATCCCAACCTGATTGACATCTGAGACCCCGTGAGTAAGGATAAAAGAGGGTCTGGGGAACAACCCCTTTAGATCAACAGGAGAAACGCTAGAAATCCTGTGACAGCATTTAATAGCAACAGCCAGTGGGGCCCACGTGCGTCCTTTCCCGTTGCCTGGGATTGGCGGGACTGACCACGGAAGACGGCTTAACTAAAAGGAAAAGGACACCAACGACATTTCGAAGGATCGACATCATAAAAAGGAAAAACTCTGGCAAGTTCCAAAACCTCTCTCTCTTGACTCCAACCAAAGGCTGCAGCCTGAATGAACTAAAGTGACTTTTATATTTCCATTGGACAATACATTATCCCCTAGACAACGATAGAGCTATTTCTTATTGATTATTATTATACCCGCGCTTTTAGATTTAGTATTGACGATGTATATTATCTGTATGTTTGCATTGATATTATTTTTGTGTATTTTTATCAATAAATACTGTTAAAAATAGTACCAACAGACTTCAATGGACCTCTCTATTTTTGCTGGTAAGTGACCGAGTTACAGGGTACGTAACACAGGAAATCAAATGGTAGGTTTGATTTCAAACATTGACTTCTTTTTAGCCACACTCATCATGATTGTGAAAATTTATTTGTTCTTCTTTAACAGCTTAAAAAATTTGTTACTCAGGTTTGAAGACTGCTCCGCTAACTTCGAACTTACATCGAGGAACCATCAGTTTGTGATATGATGTCTGAACTGTCTGATGTTCTGTTGTGCAACCATGAAACTTCAACATCCTTCACAAAGAACTATGACATTCCTCTGTGATAACTTGAAAGCAAGTATTGTGCTTTTAATAATCTCAGTTCTTGGGTAAAATAAGAACGCAGTTTTAACTCTGGCACTTTGTTGAACTCTTCACCATTGCTTTTATCTGAAGTTAATGGCTTCACATATTGATTATTAGTGCTTTGATAAATCTCATCAGCAAGATCAGTCTTGAGTATCAAGGAGTGACACTGTTTTACACCTGAAATACTAAGTAAGTCTGTGTACAAAATCACCATAAGGCAATGAAAAGAGAATAAGCTCTTAAGCATAGTTGCACTTTGAAAGTTTGCTTCCTGTTGAATGAATCCATTAAGCCATTTTTCCACTGAGCTGTACTTCTCAGGAACTAAAACAGTGAAATGTGATATGTAGTCAGCTTCAGTCGAAAATAGAAGCAGAAGGAGTATTATGTAAGTAGAATACTACACATATTTGCCATTTGTATGGATATGTATGGAGAAGGAAAACTGATTGTAAACCTCTGCTGCCTTGTAACCATACCCACCCGTGGGAAAGTCTTCGCGAGTAAACCCCAAGGAAGAAATCCGGAGCCCGGGTCCCTTAGGCAGTTTGATGATGTTTGCACCTTCACTCTGGCAACTCTGCGACGGCACTGGTGCCAAGCTGTATCGACACTTGCCCTTCCCTTGGGCTACATCAGTGACAGGGAGAGGATGAACCCGCTGCATGGGCAATAGCCGATTCTTCAAATCTTCCCGCCCAGGCTTGCACCCTGGAGAGGACACAGTCCACCAGAGGCACAAACCCATTACCCCCTGGGATCGACGGCTGTCTATTATTATAACATTTGTACAGTGTATGTTATAATTTTCTGTGCTTTGTTTTTTGAGTAAAATGCAGTGAACACATGCAATATTATAGATTATAATTTGATCAGTCATCTTTTCTATGTGTTTAAGGATTAGAATATCTAAATTTACTTTGAAAATTTCTGCTTATTTTATAAGTATTTCTACTTTAATTTGTTTTATGTACATAGCCCAGTGACATTGCTGATTTGATATTTTTACATGTATTTTCTATGAATTATTTTGTAAAATTTACATCTTTTCCTCCTAAAAGTGCTTAGATACATTAGCTATTTCTAATGTCTTACTATCCTACACTATCGCTTATGTGAGCCATGCCAATGAATGTGAGCTGGCTGTAACAATGTAAGGTTTTAAAATCAAACCGTAACATTTGGTGACAGCAACCTTAAAATACATCAGTTCCTCCAGCGCAGAGGCGACGAACTCAATTGCACATGGGGCCAAAATTCAAAGCACACTTTAGGTCGCGAGCCAAACAGGATAAACATTTATTGAACACACTAAAACTAAACATTTTTTGAACATAAATATGAATAAAAACAGACAGGAATATTATTCCAGAAAAAATAAACTAAAACCTTAAATAACTTAAATATTTTGGTCTCCATAAAAATATCTCCTGTCAGTATTATACAAGTTAGAAAAATGAGCATGCTGCAAAAAAACCCTGAAAGTATAAATAAAATGTGTGCTTTTCAGCAAAAGTTAAAACAACAACAAATCAAAACACTCAGTTTTCTTTGCTCTTATGCCGTTTTGTCAGAGCTGGATGCTTGGCATCTTTTCTTGGCAATAAATTTGTTTAGGTTTGGTGTAAGGTTCTGTGTTGTGGAGATTCTCAGGATGGACTGCAGGTGTTCATCAGTGAGACGACTCCTGTGTGATGTTTTGTTAATCTTCATCACTGAGAAAAGCTTCTCACACAGATATGTGCTACCAATCATGCTCAAGGTTCGAGCCGCATGTAGACGGAGCTGAGGCATTGCTTCAGGAATGGAGCGAATAAACTGTACGGGCCCTGCAGTGTTGTACCTTGCCTTTAGTGTCCCATTACACTGCAGCTCTATCAGCTCCATCTGAATCTGTACAGGTGCAGTTTCCACATCGATGGCAAATGGGTTGCTAAGCAGCTCGAAATTAATTTTTTGTGCTTCAAAGTCACCAAAGCGCCGTGCGAACTCAGTGCGAAGTGCGCTCAGTTTATCAGCAAAGTGCGCATTTAGGAACATCATTGCGCTGACCTGGTTCAACATTACTTGGCAACAGGGAAAATGAGGCAAGTTGCACTGGTGCATTTGTGTCTCCCATAAGAGCAGCTTCACTTGAAATGCCTTCACTGCATCATACATGTCAGTGATCATGCAGTCACGTCCCTGGAGCTGAAGGTTTAAGATGCTGAGATGTGTTGTTATGTCAGCCAGAAACGCCAACTCACATTTCCACTTTTCATCCCGCAAAACTGTGGAGTCTTTTCCTTTACTGTCCATGAACTGACAGATTTCCTTGTTGAGCTTAAAAACTCTATTGAGAACTTTTCCCTGACTCAGCCAACGCACCTCTGTATGATAAGGAATGTCGGCAAACTCTGAATCTATTTCCCGCATAAAAGACTGAAATTGCCGGTGATTTAAACCTTTAGCTCGGATAAAGTTTACGGCTTGTGTTACAGTGCTCATTACATGTTCCATCTTTAGGACTTTACCACACAGCGTTTCTTGGTGTATGATGCAGTGATATGTTGTTAACTCACCAGTACAGTTCTCCTCCTGCATCTTTACCCGCATCCTTCCCACTAGTCCACTTTTTTAACCGCACATCGCTGGTGCTCCATCTGTCGTAAGTCCAATAAGTTTGTCCCAGGGCAATTTCATGTCGGTTACACTTTGACATACTTTTACAAAAATGTCTTTTCCTGTCATTGTCCCGTGCATCAATTTAATGTTCAATATTTCCTCTGTAACGCACAAATTGGAGTCCACTCCTCGGATGAAGATAGCCAGCTGTGCAGTGTCCGTCATATCAGCACTTTCATCCACAGCAAGCGAGTATGCAATAAATGGTTTGCTTCTTTCAATCAACTGTGTTCTTAAATCAGTGGCTATCTCACAAACTATACTCAGCAACCCATCGGTATTGAAAGACTCTTTTTTCAGAATCAACTTTTCTCTTCGCCATTGTTAGGGGTTAGCTTTGACTTCAGAATAGCGTTGTATACAGCAACAGACGCTTGACGCGGGAATGTTCCCGGGTAGCCTATCGGCAGCTGTTGCGCTGCATTATGGGATCTGTAGTTTGTGTTTTATCAGCGCTT
Source organism: Hemitrygon akajei (assembly GCF_048418815.1). Lineage (NCBI taxonomy): Eukaryota > Metazoa > Chordata > Chondrichthyes > Myliobatiformes > Dasyatidae > Hemitrygon > Hemitrygon akajei. Next base: position 35,330,541 of record NC_133145.1, read on the forward strand.
CATATCGCCGGGCCATTAATAATTAAAATAATAGATCTATCTAAAATGATCTCGCGGGCCGGATATAATTGTACGCCGGGCCGGATATGGCCCGCTGGCCTTGTGTTTGACACCTATGCTCTAGCGGATCCTCATAAAAAATACTATTCAGTTCAAGCGAGTAATTCAAACAAAATGAAAATTTAGTGTCATTTGCTTTATTTTAATTGCCAGAAGAGTGAAAAGCTGTGGGATTTTAAATAAATTGTTTTGTGAAGTGATTAGCAATGTTACTGACCTAATTTGGGGAATAAATTCTATGACTTCTTCTTCCCCGTTGTGTGATTCCTTTGACAACAGATTGAATCACATGATCTTCTATGAGCCACAGCCCAAAGGCTTTCATCCCAATCATCTGTGGTCCTGTGCCTTAAATGTAAAGTGCTAGTTGTACAATCAATAGAATTCGGTTCTCAAACATCCAATGTGGGATTTGTATTCAGTGACTCTAGATTAATAATCTTGGATTTTGCATTATTAGCCCGGTATCATCACTGATTAACTGGACTCTGACAACTCACTCTCATTCCTCAATCACACTTTATTTAATTGTGCACAAGAAGAACAGTTCAGCTCCTGTGAATAAACTGTTCTGAAGTTCGAACAAGGAAATATCATTTTTATACACAAATTGACTTGTTGGCAGATATTGATTCAATAGAAACTTACTGTACATCTGAATTCTATCATTTGCATATTTAGGTACCAATCATAATACATATTTCAGGTATTAATAACCAATTAAATACATGTGTTAAAGGCCAATAGTACGTGAGATATTAGTGAAATAAGTGTGCAATATTCAGTGTGCCCTAGAATCCTCTGTTTGCATCTTCATCGAGTGTTGGTAACGTTGGTCCCCAGGCTTGAACAGAAAGTCTGTCCAAAGGAGAGTCAGACTTTCAAGGGCCATTTTCAGTCTGGGTGACTGCAGTTTGTATCAGTTTATCATATTAATTCTTACCTTTCTGAACTTCCACATTCTGTTCCATCAGTGCCCCATTTTAACCCTTGCCTTGCTGCAATTTCCACACTGAAACATCCACAATGGGATTTATACTCAGTGCCTCCAGATTAATAATCCAGACCCTTGGATTACTCCTTTAGCGATACAACCATATTATATTACATTAAATTTGATTACCTTTCTGATGATATATTTCACAGCAGAAAAGTGACATCCTTTCCGGAAAAAACTTGCAACAAACCAGGTTGTCTGTAGAGTACAATAGGAACATTATTTTTAGTGGTTTATGTTTTATATATACAGTATGATTTTACAATATTGATGGGGATTACTGTATAAAAACAGGCATTAATAGCTACTGCAGAGAGCAGGGCTTCAGCTATACACACCTATAACAATGTCTTTGATGAGAAAATCATTCGTATTATTTCTCTGAAGTGACAGACGAAAATGCTGGAGAAACTCAAGCAGGTCATCAGGACTAATGAAGCATCTTGGCTTGAAGCTGCTTGTTTCCTTCCACAGATGCTGCCTAACCTGCTGAGTTCCTTCAGTATTTTGTGTGCGTTACTCAAGATTTCCAGATGGCTGTTGATTTTGCAATTCAGAAACACAGGATTTTGAACAACTTCCAGCATCTGCAGAATCTCTTTGTATCTGTAATATTTCTCTGTTCCTTGACAACCTGATGGTAGGTGGGAGTGTGAGCACATCCTCCCCCAAATCTCTGTTTAGACACTCTCAGAAACATCCTACTCTCCATTAATGCATTGTGATAACTATTCACTGGACAGATCAACAAAATGCTTATTCTGGCAAGAATATTGCTAATCTCAATTTCAAAATACAGAAGAAATCCCTGTAGAGCTCAAATCAACAACCTTTGTCCATCTGCAGTTGTAAAATAATAGACAATAATACTTCAAAGTTAGACAACAGATACAGAAACTGTCCATGTCAATAATGCCATATCAAGACAATCAGTAAAGAAATATAGAACAACTTTAAAGATAGAAGGAAGTAACAAGTGAATGAGAAGACACAAACTTTATTTGTTTTTGAGGCTCTTAAATACCTCTAATGTTTTAGCCTCCACCACCATCCCTGATAAGTCATTCCAGGCACTCACAACCCTCTGTGTAAAAAACTTACCCTTGATGTCTCCCCTAAACTTCCCTCCCTTAATTTTGTACCTATGCCTTCTGGTGTTTGCTTTTGGTGCCCTGGGAAACAGGTACTGACTAACCACCCTATCTATGCCTCTCATAATCTTGTAAACCTCAAGTCCCAGCTCTGCTAACCTTGCTTCATATGACTTGTTCTCCAATCCAGGCAACATCCTAGAAAATCTCCTCTGCACCCTCTCCATAGCTTCCACATCCTTTCTATAATGAGGTGACCAAAATTGAACACAATAAGTGCGGTCTCACCAGAGATTTGTAGAGTTGCAACATGACCTCTCTACTCTTGAACTCAACTCCCCTGTTAATGAAGCCTAGCAACCCATAGGCTTTCTTAACTACCCTATCAACCTGTGCAGCGACCTTGAGGGATGTATGGATTTGAACCCCAAGGTCCCTTTGTCCATCCACACTCTTAAGTAATTGACCATTAATCCTGTACTCAGTCTTCTGGTTTGTCCCTTCCAAAATGCATCACCTCACACTTGTCCGGATTGAACTCCATCTGCCATTTTTCTGCCCAACTCTGTAGCCTGTCTATATCCTCTTGTAACCTTCGACCACCTACAGCTCCATCCACAACTCCTCCAATCTTCATGTCATCCGCAAAATTACTCCCCCATCCTTCTGCCTCTACATCCAGATCATTTATAAAAATCACAAATAGCAGGGGTCACAGGACAAATCCCTGCGGCACTCCACTAGTCACCGATCTCCAGGCAGAATACTTTCCTTCCACAACTACCCTCTGCTTTCTTCCTTTAAGCCAATTTTTCATCCAAACAGCCAAGGTTCCACTTATCCCATGCCTCATGACTCTCTGGATGAGTCTCTCATGAGGGACCATGTCAAATGCTTTGCTGAAGTCCATGTAGACCACATCAACTGCCCTACCCTCATCAATTTCATTTGTTACATCTTCAAAAAACTCAATCAGGCTTGTGAGGCACAACCTTCCCTTCACAAACCTATGTTGACTATCCATGAGTAGAAACATAGAAAATAGGTGCAGGAGTAGGCCATTCGGCCCTTTGAGCCTGCACCACTATTCAGTATGATCATGACTGATAATCCAACTCAGAACCCTGTACCTGCCTTCTCTCCATACCCCCTGATCCCTTTGGCCACAAGGGCCATATCTAACTCCCTCTTAAATATAGCCAATGAACTGGCCTCAACTATTTTCTGAGTAGACTGTACCTCTCCAAATGCTCGTAGATCCTATCCTTAAGAATCCTTTCCAGTAGTTTGCAGAGCACCAATGTAAGACTCACCGGTTTATATTTCCTAGGTTTCTCCCTATTACCTTCTTTAAACAAGGGAACTACATTTGCCATTCTCCCGTCCTCCGGCACTTCCCCTGCAGCCAAAGAGGATTCAAAGATCATAGCTAATGCTCCTGCGATCTCTTCTCTCAATTCCCACAACAACCTGGGGTGTATCATATCCGGCCCTGGGGATTTATCAATCTTAATGTTTTTAAGAAGATCCAGCACTTCTTCCTTAATCTCCACATTGTCCAGCAGACAGGCCCACTCTACTTTGACCTCATCCTGATCAATGTCCTTTTCACTTGTGAATACTAAAGCAAAGTATTCGTTTATGACTCCCCAACCTCCTCCACCACCAGGCACATGTTGCTCTCTTTATCCTTTAGCGGTCCCACCTTCGTTCTCGTCATCCTCCTATTCTTCACATATGCATAGAATGCCTTCGGGTTCTCTTTAATTCTACAAACCACGGCCTTTTCATGCCCCCTTCAAGCTCTCCTAAGTCCTTTCTTTAGCTCCTTCCTGGCTACCCTATATTTCTCATACTTCCTGCTTCTTATATCTAACATATGCTTCCTTTTACCTCTTGACGAGTTGCCTCACGTGTTTTGTCAGCCACGGTTTCCTTTTCCTACCATTTTTTCCTTGCCTCAGTGGGACAAACCTATCCTGAACCCAGCTCAAGTGGTCCTTAAACTTCTCCCACATTACTTCTGTGCTTTCCCCTTTGAACATTTGTTTCCAAATTAATCCCGCTAGTTCCTGCCTCATCCCTTTAAAGTTAGTCCTTCCCCAGTTAAGCACTTTACCATTTTGTCTGATTTTATCCCTTTCCATAGCTATGCTGAATCTAAGGGTGTTGTGGTCACTCTCACCAAAATGCTCCCCCACCAAGAGGTCTGTCACCTGACCTGGTTCATTACCCAGAACTAGATCCAGTATAGCCTCTCCTCTCGTCGGCTGGTCCACATACTGTGTCATGAATCCTTCTTGAACATACCTGACAAATTCAGCCTCATCTATCCCCCTTGCACACAGGAGGTGCCAGTCAATATGAGGGAAGTTGAAATCACCCATAACTACTACCCTGTATTTCCTGCACCAATCTAAAATCTGCCTGCTTATCTGCTCCTCGGTGTCCCGCGGGCTATTTGGGGCCTATAGACTATTCTCAGCACAGTGATTGATCCCTTCCTATTTCTGACTTCCACCTAGACTGAATCCATGGACACTCCTTCTGCAGCGTCCTCCCTTTCTATAGCCGTGATACAATCCCTGACCAGCAATGTCACTCCCCCACCTTTTCTACTCCCTATCCTGTTCCTTTTAAAACACCTGAACCCCGGGACCTGCATCATCCAATCCTGCCCTTCGTCCAACCATGTTTCAGTAACTGCCACAACATCGTAATTCCATGTACTAATCCATGCTCTAAGTTCATCCTCCTTGTTCCTAATATTCCTAGCATTGAAATAGACACATTTCAACCACTTTAACTGGCTACAGTTATGTTCTGTCTCCTGCCTGTCCTTCCTCATTAACTCCGAACTCTTAGCATCATGCCCTTGTCCTTCTTCCTTAATCCCTGCACATTCTGATCCCCACCGCCCACCAAACTAATTGAAACCCTCCCCACAGCTCTATCAAACCTGCCCACCAGGATGTTGGTCCCCCTGGGATACAAGTGCAACCCGTCCTTTTTGTACAGGTCACACCCACCCCAAAAGAGGTCCCAATGATCCAGAAATCTGAATCACTGCCCCCTGCTCCAATCCTTCAGCCACGCATTTATTCTCCACCTCATTCTATTCCTATTCTCACTGTCATGGGGCACAGGCAGATTACTACGTTTGAGGTCCTGCTTTTCAACTTCCTTCCTAACTCCCTGCGGTCTTCTTTCAGGATCTCTTCCCTTTTCCTACCAATATGTACCACGACCGCTGGCTGTTCTCTCTCCCACCACAGGATATCTTGGATGTGATCAGAAACATCCCGGACCCTGGCACCTGGGAGGCAAACTACCATCCGAGTTTCTTTCCTGCGTCCACAGTATCGCCTGTCTGAAGAGACCCCTGTAGAATGTGATGAGGATGGGGGGGTGGGAGATGGACTTTCCTCAGACTTCACAGAAAATAGAGATGTTGCTGGGCTTTCTTTGTTATGGAGCTGGTGTTGAGGGACCAGGTGACATTCTCCACCAGGTGAACACCAAGAAATTTGGTGCTCTTAATGATCTCTACCGAGGAGCCGTCAATGTTCAGCGGGGAGTGGTTGCTCCATGCCAACAAGCTGAGGAAAATCGTGACATTAAAGTTGTTCTTGAAACATTTAGTATGTACCTTTAGGCATGAGTACCTCCCCCTTGAGACGAGAGCATGTTTGGGTCATGGGGCTCTTTTTGGGCTAAAGGCTTCTGAAGATGCCCTCGATGCTGGGGAGGCTAGTACCCATGATGGAGCTGGCTGAGCTTGCAACCGCCTGTCGCTTTTTCAGATCCTGTGCAGTGGCCACTTCGTACCAGACACTGAAGCAACGTGTTAGAATGCTCTCCTCGGTATATCTGTAAAAAAAAATTATAAGTCTTTGGTGACACACCAAGTTCCCTCAAACTCCAAAAACTGGTACTTTTTTAAAAATTAGGAATGAGCCTGTGGTATTCACAGGGAATTATCCAATACTTTCAACACATCAAACTGCTGAAATTCAGGAAACAAACCAGATTTATAAGACAATGGATCTCAGTTCCATTCTGGATCCATTGTCATAAAAAATCTGTTATTTTTCCTGAATTAAAAAGTTTCTGTGCTACCTCAAGGCAGCTCCCAAGGGTGCAATAAGTGTGACTTAGATGGATAAGGGTGGCAAGTGACATCGTAACCTGCAGTCCTTTCAATTTCCCTTCCAAATCACATTCTATCTTGAATTGAAAATGCATCGCTATGCCTTCCTCATTGCTGGATATAAATACACAATTTCTCACTCAGTAGCTTTATGACAACAGTTTTACTGCATGGTCTTGGCAATTCAGAAACAATAGCTCAGCAGCAGCTCTTCATGAACAACCAGAAGCAAGAATAAACTCAGCCTTGCTTGGATCCTATAAATGCATTTACAAACGTTGTGCTTTTGAAGGAACAACAGCTGAGTGAACTTGTAAGTTGAAACATGAGTAAATATTGCCTTGAAATTTAAGGTTGACAAAGCAAGCAAGAACTTGCCTTATTTTCAGTCACTTTGTGGAAACTTTCAGAAATGGAAACATCTTCAAAACATGCTTGCTAGCTCTTAACAAAACAATGTTGGTTTGCATGCTTCATACAATGTTCTGGAACCCCTCATATAATTGAAGAATAACTGATTCTGCCAGCAGTAAGGGAAGTTCTGAGTGTGGTTTCACATAAGTCACTGCATCAAATAATTAAAGCGATTCCACTCGTCATCTCTGTTCAAAGACAAATACATGAAAAGGCTGAGAAAGTGGAAGACGTATTAGACAAAATGCTTAGAGTATTAGAATTTGCTCTGCAGTTGGATGAGTAAACTTTGCCAGGCAATGAATCGTTGCTTCTTGGTTTTGTTTGTGTCAAAGAAGATGAAAGCTTGGTTCATGAGTTGTTATTTACAAGGGGGTAAGAAACAGAAAAGAAGGAGTCAATATTTCAGGTTGTTGAACACTTTTCAAAGAGCAGGACATTCTGCTCACCAAAATTCTTGCTTGTGCAACAGATGAAGAAGCATCACTGACAGAACAACACCATGGAATTATTACCTTCTTGAGAAATATGTACCTAACATATTTACCATTCACTTTGTAATTTATAGACAACATCTTATAACAAAATATCTAACTGACTGGCCAGAGAAATCATTAAATATTGATATTTCAGCAGTAAATAAAATAATGTCCCATATTCTCAATTCTAGAAATTTAGTGAGCTTTGTATTGAGAATAATGAACAGTTTGAATGCTTGCTTTTGCACACAGAAGTCAGATGGCTCTCAAAAGGAACCTGCCAGAGATGCTTTTATGGGCTTTTTGAAATTGTGATAAAACTCTTTGAACACTCGAATGCTTCATTTAGTGAAAAACATAAGAATATTAGACATGACATTGCTTATTTGACAAAATTATTTGCAAAGTTTTATGAAATAAATCTTCAATTGTGATGAAATGATATGAATCTTATCAAAGTCAAATCAGTGGTCTCCACATTTTTGTCCATGTTATCTTTATTGAAGCTCATCATTGGTCATCGCAACCTTTTCCAGTTTCCAAGCCTCTCTCAGTTGGGCATGAAAAACATTAAAAAGTTTTTGATAACAGGCCATTTGGCTCAATTATGCTTGCTAAATTCCTATTCACATAGTGTGTTGAAGTAACTACCGAGCTTAGATTTAGAAGTTTCTAAGGTACTGCACTCAATTACACAACTAGGTAGTTTGGTCCATGTATCCACTTGCTATGTAAAGAAATGCTTCCTGATGTTAGTCTGAAACCTCCCTTTAATCAGTCAATACTAATGACCTCGTGTCCTTTTGAATTAATACCTGGCACCCACTTTACTTATACCCTTAATGATTTTGAAAACCTATGTCATGTCTCCTTTCATTCTACATTTACTTAGGCTAAAAAGATTTAATTCTTTCAATCTTTCTTCAGAGCTCAAACCCTGCAGACCTAGAATGTATCTGGTCACCCTTCTCTGAACTCTCTTCAGTGACTTCACATTCCTCACACAAAATGGAGACCAAAATTAAACACAGAATTCAAGGTGTTACCTGTTATGAGTGATGAACAGACCTGATGGACAATGGGGTACAGAGTTAACCATTCCCCCTTGAGAACCAGAAACTATTACTGTTGCTATGCTGACCATGAGAAAGAGAGACGAAAAACAGGCAAGAACATCTGCGACAGATAAGAGAGAGAGGGAGATTGCTGATTAACTGTGTTGTGACTCCTTTTGAATTATTTACTGTTTCGCTGCAAGGTCAATAGCTTGCTTGTTAACATTCCTCAGTGGACTGTAGGAGTGGCATGATATGATGGACACAGTCATTCAGAATTGATGGATAGCTGAGACCCTGTTAGTAGGGATAAAAAGACAGGTCTGGAGAGACACCCTTCAGACACGCCAGTGGACACTGATTGAGTGTTGGAACCCACAAGGAAGGTGGGGGCTTCAGAGACCGAACCAGGGAATCGGTCAGTAAAGCTCACAGTGTTACAGCAGGGCCGGTGGGGATTTGTGTGTGTGTCCACTCATGCCAGAGTGACGAGTCCACCACAGAAGAACGGTCCAGCAGAAGGACAGAGGTGCCATAGCTGAATGACCACCACAGCAACGGTGCAACGGAATCAAAAGGCAACAGGAAGGTTTGCTGACTTCAACTGCTTAATCAATATCTCTCTCTCTCACGATTACAACTCAACAAGCATAACTACCTCAGCACTTATGAACTGAACTTTATACTTTTTTATGACAGTTCATTTACCCCTAGACAGTGATAGAGCTTGTTTATTATTGCTTATTATTGTTATTATTCCTACACTTTTATGTTTATTACTGCTACCTTGTGTTGTAAGTATATTTGCATTACTGATCTGGTTTTGCTTATTTTTATTAATAAACACCTTTAAATATAGTACCACCAGACTCCAACGGATTCTTCTTTCTCTGCTGGTCAGACACCCAGTTACGGGGTATGTAACAGACCTCACAAGAGCATTAAACAGCTTGAGGAGAATGTATCTTGACTTGAACTCCACTAAGCATATTATATAGACCAATGCTCTATTAACCTTCCTAATCTCTCCTGTGCATTGTCTAGCTGTTGATAGTGATGAGTCTACCAATATACCCAAATCCTTCTCATACCGTGCACTTTCCAGCTCAAGATCCCCCCATTGTATACTTGTATCTAATATTTCTACCTCCCTTATGTAATATTGTACATTTACTTACATTAAATTTCATCTGCCATTCATCAGCCCACATCTAGATTGTGTTTAAGTTTAACTTGTTGATTCTGCTGCCTGAATGTGAACAGCCCACCTACCTAATTTTGTATCATCGGTAAATTTTATCAGTTTATTTGTTATGTGCTTATCCAAATCATTAATGCAAATTAAAAACAGCTGCAGTCCCAAAGCTGATCCCTGCGGAACCCCATTTTAACATCTTTTAGGTGTGAAAATGATCCTCTCACCTTAACTTGATGTTTTCTGTTTCTGAGCCAATTCCCATCCATTCACACACCTTACTCAGAATCCCTACCTTCTTTAACTTGTATATTAACCTCTCATGTCAAAGGCTTCTGAAAGTCCATGCAAGTGATTTCAACCACTCTGTTGTGTGACGGGGTTCAGAAATGACCCTAGTTTTTGATGGGGTCCAGAATTGACCCTGTGAACTGTGCTGCTATTAACAGAGAGAGGGAGGCGTCCAACGCAGTGAGAGAGAGAGAGAGAGAGAGAGAGAGAGAGAGACAGAAATTTCTTGAAAGATTGATGTTATGGTTTCTCAACAAGTTGTTTACCTTTCCACAAGGACACTTGCCTGCTTGCAAAGCTCTTGCAGAGAGAGGAGGGGGGAGCAGGTTGATGGACAGCTGGCGTCCAACATGTGGAGATAAAAATCCAGGTCCGCTGTTACACACACACACACATGGTTTTGGACACTGGACGAGCTTTAATGTACCCACAGGAAGGTGGGGTTATTGGAGGATTGATTCGGGGAAATTGATCAGTGGCTCTTGCAGTGTGAAAAGGTGCAACCAGTGGGGAATTATTTGTGTGTCCACCCTCACCTGGGTGATAATTCCATCACTGAAGAATGGTCGTACGTGTTACTTTCACAGTCGGTGACTTCAACAGGATTTCGGAGGACAACGGGGATTTCGGAAGACAACGGGAAGATCGACGGCATCAGCTCAACTCTCACCTCCCTCTCCAACGTTACTCAACTAACTACCTCGAACTGAACTGAACTCTCTTCATCATCGTAAGACTATATCCATTCACCCCTAGGTTTGAGATAGCCTAGTTTTGTTCCTATTTTCACACTTATGTATATATATACACCACTGCTAACCTGTTTGATATATCTGCATTTATATTACCGTATTGCATAGTTACTAATAAACACTATTAGTTATTAGCAATACCAGAATCCAATGTGTTTTCCAGTTCTGCTGGTTCTTTAACCCATCACGGGGTACATGACAGTTGTTATCATAAACTTTAGTTGCCTCTTCATAGAACTCCAGCGTATTAGTAAAACATGGTTTCCCCTTTCTGAACCCATGCTGGCATTCTGGGTAACATATCTGTTCTATTCAGCTTCTTTTCCATCTCATTTCTTACTATTGTTTCTATTATCTTGCCTGCAATAAATGTCAAGCTTACTGGACTATAGTTACCAGTGTCAGTGTGGTCATTCTTCTAATATACTGGAACAACATTAGGCCATTCCAGTCCTTGGGGATTTCACCAGTCCTTAATGACTTTAGTAAAATACATGTTTACACATTTCATCACAGACCTCTTTAAATCCCCTTGGATATATGTTGTCTGGCCCAGGAGATTTATTAACTTTGAGTCTTTTCAGCTGAAGCAGGGCCTCACTTTCTTTTTTTCTTTTTTTTCAATCTTTTTATTATTGTTATTAATATCAACAAAATAAAATTAATACATAGATAATGGGATTACAAACATACACATTTCGACTGAACATGAAAGAACACATAAGCAATGATTACAGTATAAATGAGTATTCCCAAATCCTGGACGATACAATATACAAATATACCAGGCACACCTAGGTATATCATAGTATATATTAAAAAAACAGAAAAAAGAAAAAGAAAAAAAATTATGCAAAAGAAAACTAATCTAATAATCTAATAACTAATAAAGAAAAAAGAAAAAGGAAAAATGGAAATAAAAGGGCTGTTTATAATATCTCACAAAAATACAAAATCATCAGTGTCATCAACTCCGATCCTCTCAACATATATAAAATCGAAACTGGAAAAACAAATAGACTTCGAACAGAATCATATTACATCATATGAAAATATTGAATAAATGGTCTCCATATCTTTTCAAATTTAATAGAAGTATCAAATACAACACTTCTAATTTTTTCTAAATTTAGACATAACATAGTTTGAGAAAGCTAATGAAATACGGTAGGAGGATTAATTTCTTTCCAATTCAACAAAATAGATCTTCTAGCCATTAATGTAAGAAATGCAATCATTCGACAAGCGGAAGAGGATAAATGGAATGAGTCCATCATTGGTAAGCCAAAAATTGCAGTAATAGGATGTGGTTGTAAATCAATGTTCAATACTGCAGAAATAATATCAAAAATATCTTTCCAATATTTTTTCAAAAGCGGACACGACCAGAACATATGAGTTAAAGACACTATCTCAGAATGATAGACAGATAGATAGATAGATAGATAGATAGATACTTTATTCATCCCCATGGGGAAATTCAACTTTTTACCAATGTCCCATACACTTGTTGTAGCAAAACTAATTACATACAATACTTAACTCAGTAAAGAATATGATATGCATCTAAATCACTATCTCAAAAAGCATTAATAGCTTTTAAAAAGTTCTTAAGTCCTGGCGGTAGAATTGTAAAGCCTGATGGCATTGGGGAATATTGACCTCTTCATCCTGTCTGTGGAGCATTGCATCGATAGTAACCTGTCGCTGAAACTGCTTCTCTGTCTCTGGATGGTGCTATGTAGAGGATGTTCAGAGTTATCCATAATTGACTGTAGCCTACTCAGCGCCCTTCGCTCAGCTACCGATGTTAAACTCTCTAGTACTTTGCCCACGACAGAGCCCGCCTTCCTTACCAGCTTATTAAGACGTGAGGCGTCCCTCTTCTTAATGCTTCCTCCCCAACACGCCACCACAAAGAAGAGGACGCTCTCCACAACTGACCTATAGAACATCTTCAGCATCTCACTACAGACATTGAATGACGCCAACCTTCTTAGGAAGTACAGTCGACTCTGTGCCTTCCTGCACAAGGCATCTGTGTTGGCAGTCCAGTCTAGCTTCTCGTCTAACTGTATTCCCAGATACTTGTAGGTCTTAACCTGCTCCACACATTCTCCATTAATGATCACTGGCTCCATATGAGGCCTAGATCTCCTAAAGTCCACCACCATCTCCTTGGTCTTGGTGATATTGAGACGCAGGTAGTTTGAGTTGCACCACATCACAAAGTCCTGTATCAGTTTCCTATACTCCTCCTCCTGTCCATTCCTGACACACCCCACTATGGCCGTGTCATCAGCGAACTTCTGCACATGGCAGGACTCCGAGTTATATTGGAAGTCTGATGTGTACAAGGTGAACAGGACCGGAGAGAGTACGGTTCCCTGCGGCGCCCCTGTGCTGCTGACCAATCTGTCACAAATAGGATTTATATAGGAATAAAAATGAGCCAATTTATCCTTGGACATATAAGCTCTGTGCACAACTTTAAACTGTATTAATGAATGTTTAGCACATATAGATGATGTATTAACTAATTGAAAAATTTTATCCCAATTATCAATAGGGATAGTAAGGTTAAGTTCTCTTTCCCAATCATTTTTAGTCTTATAAAAGGGCTCTGAACGTATCTTCATAATTATATTGTAAAGTTTTGATATTAGCCCTTTCTGAAAAGAATTTAGTTCAAACAAATTCTCCAAAATGCCTGAAGACACAAAATTTGGAAATGTAGGAAGTACAGTATTTAAGAAATTCCTAATCTGTAAATATCTAAAAAAATGAAATCTAGGCAAATTATATTTATCAGATAATTGCTCAAAAGACATAAAACAATTATCCAAAAATAAATCGGATAATCATAGTAATCCTTTAGTCTTCCAAGCTGAATAAGCTTGGTCTATAATAGAAGGATAAAAAAAACAATTGGATACAATAGGAATATTTAAAACAAACTGAGTCAACCCCAAAAAAATTCTGAAATTGAAACCATATACGTAAAGTATGTTTAATTATCGGGTTGTCAATTCGTTTTGGCAATTTAGAAAGAGCAAAGGGAAGAGAAGGCCCTAAAATAGAACCCAATGCAAATCCTTGTACAGATTTAATTTCCAGGTTCACCCAATGAGGGCTAAAAGATATATCCCAATCCTTTAACCAACATATCAAATATCGGATATTAACTGCCCAATAATAAAATCTAAAATTAGGCAATGCCGATCCACCTTCCTTCCTTGCCTTCTGTAAATAAATTTTACCTAACCTAGGATTTTTATTCTGCCATATATATGAGGAAATTTTTGAATCAACGTTAGCAAAAAAAGATTTCAGAATAAAAATAGGTACCGCTTGAACTATATATAAAAACTTGGGTAAAATAACCATCTTAATAGCATTAATCCGACCTATCAGAGATAAAGATAGTGGTGACCACTTAGTAAACAAACATTTAATCTGATCGATTAAGGGTAAAAAAATTAACCTTAAATAAGTCTTTTTAGTTTTTTGTGATTTTATTTTAATCCCTAAATAAATAAGTCATTAACTAATTTAAAAGGTAAATTTCCATAAATTGGAACCTGTCTATTTAAAGGAAACAATTCTCTCTTATTAAGATTTAATTTAAACCCAGAAAAATCACTAAATTGAGCCAACAATGATAAAACTGCAGGAATGGATTTCTCAGGATCAGAAATAAATAATAATAAATCATCTGCGTATAATGATAACTTATGTATATCTGTCCCATTTTTTGGACTGAAAATCGACTGACTTTTATGAATCCTGCAATGGGGGCCCTCAACTCACAAGTAGCAGGGGTTATCCCCCACTGCTAGACATTTCCTCTAGCTCAACGCAGGGTCATCTACTAGAGACCTCAGCCTTGGAATCACACGTTCGTTGCCATTTTTGTTATTATTTGCGTTTCTCGGTTCTTATTTGTTCAGGGAGTAGATCGATTAAGTTTTATTCTAATTTCAATGATACATTGACAGATGAATACAGATGGCTAAAGACAAGGTAAAATTCATTTCTTTTAATGTCAATGGCTATTAAATCCAATCAAACGTAAGAGAATTTTATCCAAAATGAAAAAAGAACAAGCCCATGTAGTATATTTACAGGAAACTCATTTAAGTGATAATGAGCATAAAAAAACTAAAGAGAATGGGCTTCACTAATCTGTTTTTCTCCTCAAATAAATCAAGACATAGGAGAGGAGTTGCTATTCTTATCTTAAGTAAGCTAGATTTTGAAAAAGTATTCGAAATGGGAGATAAAGAGGGCATATATATTCTGGTAAAGGGGAAAATAGATGGCAATTCAGTTACTCTATTGAATATATACACACACCCGGGAAGTGATATTGGTTTCTTTCAGAAAATTACTGATATTATGGTAACGGAAACAGAAGGTCTCCTGATATGTGGGGGAGACTTAAGTTTATGATTACAACCAAACTTAGACTCTTACAATAGAAAAACCTATGAAACAAAATCTTTACATAAGAAAGTTAATACACTTTTTGAGGATGTTGGTTTAATTGATATATGGAGGGACCTTTTCCCTGACAGAAGGGATTACACTCATTATTCTGCTCCCCATTCTGTATATACAAGAACAGATTATTTCATAACATTTGGAAAAGACAAAGACAAAATAATCATCTGTGGAATTGGGACAATAGATGTAAGTGACCATGCACCTATATATTTATCTGTTGATTTTGACCTACAACCAAAGAATACTATTTTGAAACTAAATTCAAGTCTACTCAATGATCTGTACTTTAAGGAACAAATTAAAAAATAGATTGGTCTCTACTTAGAATTTAATGATAATGGAAAGGTTTCACTTCCCATTTTATGTGATACTCTGAAGGAGGTCTTAAGAAGGAAAATTATAGCGATATCTTCATATAAGAAAAAAATAAGGAGTAAAACATTAGAGGAATTACAAAATAGGCTGAAGGAACTAGAGAAAAATCACAAATTGAATTTGGCACAGGATACATTAGCGGAAATTAAAAGAATTAGGAATGATATAAATAATTTGGCTACGCAAGAAATCAGGAAAAACTTAGTGTTTCTGAAACAGAGACATTATGAAAGTGGATCGAAATCTATGAAAATAGTGGCGTGGAAATTGAAAAAAAATAGCAGAAAATACAATTCATAGAATTAGGGACCCAAGAATGAAAATAATAAAAAATAAGCTAAGTGAAATTCAAGAAGCTTTTGAAGTGTTTTACAAAACTCTATATTCCAAAGTTCCAAGGGGAAGCATAACCCAAATTGACACCTTCTTGAATTCTCTAGAGTTACCCACTTTAAGCGAAGAACAAAATAGAACAATGACTGCTGACATAACTGAAGTTGAATTAAAAGATGCAATTAGTAGGCTTAAATTAAGCAAGTCACCAGGATCAGATGGGTATACGGCAGAGTGGTACAAAGAATTTATCCATGATTTATTTCCTGTTTTACGCCCCACACTGAACTGGGCTCTAAAAAAGGCACAAATGTCACCCAGTTGGAAGTAAGCGATAATCTCAGCTACACCGAAAGAAGGCAAGGATAAAATGGAATGCGGGTCATTTAGACCAATATCCGTTCTTAATGTAGATTATAGGTTATTTAACTCCATAATGGCCAAACGATTAGAGGAGTTTCTACCCATACTGATACATAATGATCAGACAGGTTTTATATGACAACTCCAGACTCAAGACAATATATGAAGGACACTTCACATTATGGATCATATACAAAAAAATAAAATCAAAGCAATAGTGATAAGCGTGGATGCTGAAAAAGCACTTGATTCGGTTAATTGGAATTTTCTTTACAGAGTTTTACATAGATTTGGTTTCCAGGACACAATTATTAAAACTATACAGACACTATATGACAATCCTACTGCTAGGATTAAAATCAATGGATATTTATCAAATAGTCAGGGTTGTGCATGGTCACCACTACTCTTCGTGTTATATCTGGGACCATTAGCACATTAGGTTTGCTGACTGCAACTGCTTAATCAATCTCACTCTCTCTCTCTCTCACGATTACAACTCAACAAGCATAACTACCTCAGCACTTATGAACTGAACTTTATACTTTTTTATGACAGTTCATTTACCCCTAGACAGTGATAGAGCTTGTTTATTATTGCTTATTATTGTTATTATTCCTACACTTTTATGTTTATTACTGCTACCTTGTGTTGTAAGTATATTTGCATTACTGATATGGTTTTGCTTATTTTTATTAATAAACACCTTTAAATATAGTACCACCAGACTCCAACGGATTCTTCTTTCTCTGCTCGTCAGACACCCAGTTACGGGGTACGTAACAGACCTCACAAGAGCATTAAACAGCTTGAGGAGAATGTATCTTGACTTGAACTCCACTAAGCATATTATATAGACCAATGCTCTATTAACCTTCCTAATCTCTCCTGTGCATTGTCTAGCTGTTGATAGTGATGAGTCTACCAATATACCCAAATCCTTCTCATACCGTGCACTTTCCAGCTCAAGATCCCCCCATTGTATACTTGTATCTAATAGTTCTACCTCCCTTATGTAATATTGTACATTTACTTACATTAAATTTCATCTGCCATTCATCTGCCCACATCTAGATTGTGTTTAGCTCTAACTTGTTGATTCTGTTGCCTGAATGTGAACAGCCCACCTACCTAATTTTGTATCATCGGTAAATTTTATCAGTTTATTTGTTATGTGCTTATCCAAATCATTAATGCAAATTAAAAACAGCTGCAGTCCCAAAGCTGATCCCTGCGGAACCCCATTTTAACATCTTTTAGGTGTGAAAATGATCCTCTCACCTTAACTTGATGTTTTCTGTTTCTGAGCCAATTCCCATCCATTCACATACCTTACTCAGAATCCCTACCTTCTTTAACTTGTTTATTAACCTCTCATGTCAAAGTCTTCTGAAAATCCATGCAAGTGATTTCAACCACTCTGTTGTGTGACGGGGTTCAGAAATGACCCTAGTTTTTGATGGGGTCCAGAATTGACCCTGTGAACTGTGCTGCTATTAACAGAGAGAGGGAGGCGTCCAACGCAGTGAGAGAGAGAGAGAGAGAGAGAGAGAGACAGAAATTTCTTGAAAGATTGATGTTATGGTTTCTTAACAAGTTGTTTACCTTTCCACAAGGACACTTGCCTGCTTGCAAAGCTCTTGCAGAGAGAGGAGGGGGGAGCAGGTTGATGGACAGCTGGCGTCCAACATGTGGAGATAAAAATCCAGGTCCGCTGTTACACACACACACACACACACACACACACACACACACACACACACACACACACACACACACACACACACACACACACACACACATACACGGTTTTGGACACTGGACGAGCTTTAATGTACCCACAGGAAGGTGGGGTTATTGGAGGATCAATTCGGGGAAATTGATCAGTGGCTCTTGCAGTGTGAAAAGGTGCAACCTGTGGGGAATTATTTGTGTGTCCACCCTCACCTGGGTGATAATTCCATCACTGAAGAACGGTCGTATGTGTTACGTTCACGGTCGGTGACTACAACAGGATTTCGGAGGACAACGGGGATTTCAGAAGACAACGGGAATATCGACGGCATCAGCTCACCTCTCACCTCCCTCTCCAACGTTACTCAACTAACTACCTCGAACTGAACTGAACTCTCTTCATCATCGTAAAGCTATATCCATTCACCCCTAGGTTTGAGATAGCCTAGTTTTGTTCCTATTTTCACACTTATGTATATATATCATTGCTAACCTGTTTGATATATCTGCATTTATATTACCATATTGCGTAGTTACTAATAAACACTATTAGTTATTAGCAATACCAGACTCCAATGTGTTTTCCAGTTCTGCTGGTTCTTTAACCCATCACGTGGTACATGACAGTTGTTATCATAAACTTTAGTTGCCTCTTCATGACTAGTGGTGTTCCGCAGGGTTCGGTGTTGGGACCCTAACTCTTTACAATCTATATTAATGATTTGGAGAAAGGGACTAAGTGCAACGTATCGAAGTTTGCTGATGACACAAAGATGGAAGGGAGTGTAATGAGTGCGGAGGACATTGAAACCCTGCAGGGGGACATAGATAGGCTGAGTGATTGGGCAGACATTTGGCAGATGAAATATAATACTGACAAGTGTGAGGTCTTGCACTTTGGCACGAAAAATAATAGGGCAAGTTATTATCTAAATGGAGAGAAACTGGAAAGTGCTTCTGTGCAAAGGGATCTGGGGGTCCTGGTGCAGGAAACACAAAAAGTTAGTATGCAAGTGCAGCAGGGGGTCAAGAAGGCCAATGGAATGCTGGCTTTTATTGCTAGGGGGATGGAGTATAAGAACAGGGAGGTCTTACTGCAGTTGTACCGGGTATTGGTGAGACCACACCTGGAGTACTGCGTGCAGTTCTGGTGTCCATATTTAAGAAAGGACATACTGGCTCTCGAGGCAGTGCAGAGAAGGTTCACTAGGTTAATTCCGGGGATGGGTGGGTTGATGTATGATGAGAGGTTGAGTAGATTGGGACTCTACTCATTGGAGTTCCGAAGAATGAGAGGCGATCTTATTGAAACATATAAGATTGTGAAGGGGCTTGATCGGGTGGATGTGGGGAGGATGTTCCCAATGATGGGTGAAACTAGGACTAGGGGGCATAATCTTAAAATAAGGGGATGCCGTTCCAGGACTGAGATGCGGAGAAATTTCTTCATTCAGAGGGTAGTGGGGCTGTGGAATTTACTGCCCCAGAGAGCTGTGGAAGCTACTACACTCAATAAATTCAAAACGGAGATAGACATTTTCCTGGATAAAAATGGCATTAGGGGATACGGTGAGCGAGCAGGTAAGTGGACATGAGGCTAGGTTTAGATCAGCCCTGTGATCTCCTGGACCAGTTTTCGATAGCCTGGATGGGTCGGAGAGGAATTTTCCAGATTTTTTCTCCTCAATTGGCAACTCGGTTTTTTTTCCCCGGGTGATCACATGGGCTTGGGTGGGATGAATAATAAAATAAAATGGGCGGCATGGTGCCCTGTTGGTTGGCACTGTTGCCTTGTGGGATTCGGTGAAAACTAGAGTTAAGATTGGATCAGCCATGATCTTGTTGAATGGCGGAGCAGGCTTGAGGGGCTGATTGGCCTACTCCTGCTCCTATCTCTTATTTTCTTATGTTCATAGAACTCCAGCGTATTAGTAAAACATGGTTTCCCCTTTCTGAACCCATGCTGGCATTCTGGGTAACATATGTGTTCTATTCAGCTTCTTTTCCATCTCATTTCTTACTATTGTTTCTATTATCTTGCCTGCAATAAATGTCAAGCTTACTGGACTATAGTTACCAGTGTCAGTGTGGTCACTCTTCTAATATACTGGAACAACATTAGGCCATTCCAGTCCTTGGGGATTTCACCAGTCCTTAATGACTTTAGTAAAATACATGTTTGCACACAGACCTCTTTAAATCCCCTTGGATATATGTTGTCTGGCCCTGGAGATTTATTAACTTTGAGTCTTTTCAGCTGAAGCAGGGCCTCACTTTCTAAGATCTCAAAGTCACTTAAAATAATCTTATTTTTCTCTACACTTACTGGCATATTGCTAACATCTTAACAGGTGAATACTTCAGCAAAATATGAGTTAAGAGTATCCATTATGTCCTTCCCTCCATAATTTAACACCCCTTCATTATTGCTAATACACTTAATTTCATCCTTGACATTTCTTTTACTACTCAAGTATTGAAAAAACTTCTTAGGATCAATCTTAGCATTATCAGTAATATTCTTCTTAACCTGCCTTTTGGTAATCCAATCATCCCTCTTGACTATAGAGTTCATATTTTCATATGCCCTATGGTTAACATCATAACTATTTTTTCTGTATTCCTTATACAGCTGTCCTTTCCTCAATATTTTATGTATATCTTTATTCATCCTTGACGTTGACCTATTGTTTATATTGTTTCTCCCAACCTTGGTTATGAACACTTCCTGCACCAGGTGTATTACCCCTAAAATAGACTGCATTGTTCCTCAACTGACTCAACGTCAAGCATTTCCTTCCAGTTTACCGTCTGAAGTCTTTGGTGCATCTGCACAAACTTTGCCTTTCTGAAATTCAATGTAATGGCTTTGGTTTTTACTGATATACTCTCCCAAAAAACTTTGAGACCAACAATGTTATGACCAGTTGTACCTAAAAACTCAACAACTGAGTAATCAAAATCCTATCCTGATTGTTACAGAACATCAAATCTAGACAGATCTCCCCTCTTGTTGGTGCATTAGCATACTGGGTTACAAAAACACTATCATTCAATAACTCAATGAATTCACTTTTCTGTAATCCATTTGACACTGGGTTCTCCCACTCAATATTTGGGAAATTAAAGTCGCCTTCACCCTCAGTACTTGCTTTTTTAATATTCTGATAGTTTTCTATTAAAATCACTATCGGCGTTAGGGGGTCCATAACAGAGACCCAATGTTATTCCTGTATCCTTACAGCTTTCAATTCTCACCCAGATACCTTCACTAAGTCTCGATTCATTTCTTATCATAAGCAGCCTCATGTTTAACTTCTCCTCTATGTAAATAGCTACTCCTCCACCTTTATGATCTTGCCTATCTTTCCTAAGTATATTCTTTAATATTATATTCATGACCATCGTTTTGAGGTCAGCCAAGTTTCAGTTATTGCGATTATATCATACGTTTGTACTTATATGCTCTTGCACATAATTCCAGCTCCCTTATTTTATTCTTAATATTTCTTGCATTTGTACAGGCCATCCTTGGTCTATTATTGATTTTGTTTTTATCCTATTCTGACCCATTTTTATATTTTTGAAGCCTATAATTTGTTTATGCCCTAATATCTTATTATCCACTAAGATGTTTAAACAGTTGAGCCTGGCCTGTTCTAAGTTCCCTGCTCCCCATTCCCTAGTTTAAACATCCTCAACTAACTGAAGCATATGCCTACTCAGTACATTAACGTCCCTCCGGTTCAAATGCAACACATCGCGGTGGTTTAGTTTCCATCTGCCCCAAAAGGCACCCCAATGTCCCACAACCATATTCCCTCCAACCCACACCATGACTTGAGCCACACATTAAATTCTATAATCTCCTCCATCTTACCTGGACAGACACGTGGCACAGGCAGAATTTCCGAGAAGACCCTAACTTTCTGACCTAACTCTTTACATTTGTCTTCCAGAACTGACAGCCTGCTCTTCCCTACAGTAAGTCATTTGTTGCAATGTGGCCAATTACTCCTGGATCCAGCCCAGCTCTGGCCAGAATCTATCTACTCATCCAGGGAGGTCTCCCAGTTGTGTTCCTGGTAGGGAACACACTGTACAAGACTCCTTGTCAGTACACACCAGATTCTCAACACTCCCCCCTCCCCTTAAATTGAGCTCCGTACTACAACTATTTCCTTTTTCCAGTGCTTAGGTTTAACATTGGAGGACCTGTGGGGCTCTTCTGTCCTGCCTACCACCTCAGAGGTTTCATGGTAGTCATCAAGCTTGCTAATTGTTCAAAATGGTTGGACACTTCTAACGCTGTCTTTTTCTTTCTGGTCTGGAGTCTCAACCTGTGGTTATCTTGGGGTGCACACCATCTCCCTGAAGGACAGGTGGAGCACAATGCCAATTCAGTACAACATCACAGGTCAGCTACCTTCTCCTCAAGTTCAGCCACCTTTAACCCAAAGTGTTGGATTAGCTGAAATTTCTTGCACGTGTACGCTCCAGGGGAGCAGGTTTCCATGAATCTGAACATAAAGCAAGACTGACATTGCAGAGGCTGCATTAGTAATCTTTCAGGGAGGGGGGGGCGGAGAACTACTGAAGATTAAGTGATTGCATTTATGTAAATTCTTAAAATTAAACTACTATTTATACTACTATTCCTAATTTGCTCCTGATGTACCAGATAGTGCCAAATGCCTAACGTGGGCTTGGAACTTCCCTGGACTTGAGTTCCTCATCAATTTGCTATCTTTGCTGGTAAACTATACCACAAAGTGGCTTTTGGACCCACCATGTTAAACCTACAATTTCACCACCATCTAATTATCAGCTGGCTTTTTTGTTGAAAACACGTTAAGCACCTCTTTTACCACCGCCCAAAACAAGTGAGAAAAAATACCAGATGGTGACCTTCAAGTAAACTGTACCCTCCGAGGTGAGCTACATAAAGACATGCCTGAGAGATTTTAAGATCTTTTCTCAATCCAAATTCCAGATTGGTTAATAAATTCATTCCTGAACACTTTAATGGGAAATTGACAGGAAGAATGGAGGAAGAACTGATCTCACTACAAAATGACTGAGCTGTAGCCAAGTTTCAAAAAAATCATAAAGATTTTTGACTCCAGAAAGAAATTTCCAAATGTTATCTTGCACTGTGGAGTATGGTTTCAGCGCAGTCGCCCAAATTCTTTCAAAGTAATCCTGAAAGAAATAATGGAGGTCCAGAAAGATATAAAGCAGCAGCTCCGTCAGAGCTCGCCAGCGTCAATCAAAAAATAGCGGTGACAGAGACTCACATTGAGAAGGTGGAAGATTGCGTTCAAAATGTGGAATGGATACTGAGTAAGACAATAAAAATAATACATCACCAAGAAGGTAGACTGCTTGACCTGGAGGGAAGATCACAGCGGAAAAATATCAGAATCTACAATGTTCCCAAAGGAGCGGAGGGCTCGTCTATGACGGAGTTTGTCGAAAAGTTACTGCGGGACGCGCTGGAGCTTCCCCCGGCTGTGAAGCTGGAAGTCAAAAGAGCCCACCACGAGTTAGTCCCAAAACCTACCCAGGATAGAAAGCTACGCTCAATAATAATTAAATTCCTTCAGTACAGCACCAGGGCGGAGATTCTACGAAGAGCCTGGGGTAAGAAGAGGGTGTTTTTAGAGGATAAATTAATATATTTTGACCAAGATTACCCCCCCCCCCTCGCGGTCCTCCAGAACGCAAAGAATACTCTGAGGTAAAGCGAGTACTAAAGCAAAATAAGATTAGATTTCAAACTCCATACCCTGCTAAACTTCTAGTGTTTTATGACAATGGGGCGCGGTTGCACCAGACAGTGGAAGAGGCGACTACAGACATGAAGGCCAGAGGGTTGCCCGTCAGCATGACCAAAACGAGGGAAAGCCTGGCTGAGGTATTATCCCACTCCACTTGGGAAATAGTGCGAGAATCGAGAAGGCAGGAGACTGGAGGAGGCTGAGAGAAATATATCAGGAAGAGACCAGGAGTTTCCCAAAGACAGTCCTCACACCCTTCAGAAGAGCCATAAGGTTTGGCTAACTTTAAAAATGTTGAGAAGCTAAACGGAAGCAAAAGTACACAGTGATACACTTATCTCAAGAAATACTTATTATAATGTGGATTTTATATTACTTAGTTGTTATTCTTTATTCGCTCACACACTCCTTTTCCCCACCAAAAGAGAATATATATATGTGTGCATATATGTGTATGTATGTAATGTGTGTGTGTGTGTGTATATATATAGATATATAGTTTGTATATATGTATATATAGGAGTACACAGGGAAATCTTCTCTGTGTAATGGATTTGTTCATTGACATTTATGAATACTGCAATGGGGGCCCTCAACTCACAAGTAGGAGGGGTTATCCCCCACAGCTAGACATTTCTTCTAGCTCAACGCAGGGTCATCTACTAGAGACCTCAGCCTTGGAATCACACGTTCGTTGCCATTTTTGTTATTATTTGCGTTTCTCGGTTCTTATTTGTTCAGGGAGTAGATCGATTAAGTTTTATTCTAATTTCAATGATACATTGACAGATAAATATAGATGGCTAAGGACAAGGTAAAATTCATTTCTTTTAATGTCAATGGGCTATTAAATCCAATTAAACGTAAGAGAATTTTATCCAAAATGAAAAAAGAACAAGCCCATGTAGTATTTTTACAGGAAACTCATTTAAGTGATAATGAGCATAAAAAACTAAAGAGAATGGGCTTCACTAATCTGTTTTCCTCCTCATATAAATCAAGACATAGGAGAGGAGTTGCTATTCTTATCTTAAGTAAGCTAGAGTTTGAAAAAGTATTCAAAATGGGAGATAAAAAGGGCAGATATAGATAGATAGATAGATAGATAGATACTTTATTCATCCCCATGGGGAAATTCAACATTTTTTCCAATGTCCCATACACTTGTTGTAGCAAAAACTCATTACATACAATACTTAACTCAGTAATAATATGATATGCATCTAAATCACTAACTCAAAAAGCATTAATAATAGCTTTAAAAAAGTTCTTAAGTCCTGGCAGTTGAATTGTAAAGCCTAATGGCATTGGGGAGTATTGACCTCTTCATCCTGTCTGAGGAGCATTGCATCGACAGTAACCTGTCGCTGAAACTGCTTCTCTGTCTCTGGATGGTGCTATGTAGAGGATGTTCAGGGTTTTCCATAATTGACCGTAGCCTACTCAGCGCCCTTCACTCAGCTACCGATGTTAAACTCTCTAGTACTTTGCCCACGACAGAGCCCGCCTTCCTTACCAGCTTATTAAGACGTGAGGCGTCCTTCTTCTTAATGCTTCCTCCCCAACACGCCACCACAAAGAAGAGGGCGCTCTCAACAACTGACCTATAGAACATCTTCAGCATCTCACTGCAGACATTGAATGACGCCAACCTTCTAAGGAAGTACAGTCGACTCTGTGCCTTCCTGCACAAGGCATCTGTGTTGGCAGTCCAGTCTAGCTTCTCGTCTAACTGTACTCCCAGATACTTGTAGGTCTTAACCTGCTCCACACATTCTCCATTAATGATCACTGACTCCATATGAGGCCTAGATCTCCTAAAGTCCACCACCATCTCCTTGGTCTTGGTGACATTGAGACGCAGGTAGTTTGAGTTGCACCATATCACAAAGTCCTGTATCAGTTTCCTATACTCCTCCTCCTGTCCATTCCTGACACACCCCACTATGGCCGTGTCATCAGCGAACTTCTGCACATGGCAGGACTCCGAGTTATATTGGAAGTCTGATGTGTACAGGGTGAACAGGACCGGAGAGAGTACGGTTCCCTGTGGCGCTCCTGTGCTGCTGACCACCGTGTCAGACCTACAGTCTCCCAACCGCACATACTGAGGTCTATCTGTCAAGTAGTCCACTATCCAATCCACCATGTGAGAGTCTACTCCCATCTCCGTTAGTTTGTGCTTTAAGATCTTGGGCTGGATGGTGTTAAAGGCACTAGAGAAGTCAAGGAATGTAATCCTCACTGCACAACTGACCCCATCTAGGTGAGAGAGTGATTTGTGCAGCAAATACGTGATAGCATCCTCCACTCCCACCTTCTCCTTATACGCAAACTGAAGCGGATCCCGGGCGTGCCTGGTATTCTGGTAAAGGGGAAAATAGATGGCAATTCAGTTACTCTATTGAATATATACGCACCAAAGATATTGGTTTCTTTCAGAAAATTACTGATATTATGGTAACGGAAACAGAAGGTCTCCTGATATGTGGGGGAGACTTAAATTTACAATTACCACTCAAACTTAGACTCTTCCAATAGAAAAACCTATGAAACAAAATCTTTACATAAGAAAGTTAATACACTTTTTGAGGATGTTGGTTTAATTGATATATGGAGGGACCTTTTCCCTGACAGAAGGGATTACACTCATTATTCTGCTCCCCATTCTGTATATACAAGAACAGATTATTTCATAACATTTGGAAAAGACAAAGACAAAATAATCACCTGTGGAATTGGGACATTAGATGTAAGTGACCATGCATCTATATATTTATCTGTTGATTTTGACCTACAACCAAAGAATACTATTTGGAAACATAATTCAAGTCTACTCAATGATCCATACTTTAAGGAACAAATTAAAAAAGAAATTGGCCTCTACTTAGAATTTAATGATAATGGAGAGGTTTCACCTCCCATTTTATGGGATACTCTGAAGGAGGTCTTAAGAGGGAAAATTATAGCGATATCTTCATATAAGAAAAAAATAAGGAGTAAAACATTAGAGGAATTACAAAATAGGCTGAAGGAACTAGAGAAAAATCACAAATTGAATTTGGCACAGGATACATCAGCGGAAATGAAAAGAATTAGGAATGATATAAATAATTTGGCTACGCAAGAAATCAGGAAAAACTTAGTGCTTCTGAAACAGAGACATTATGAAAGTGGATCAAAATCTATGAAAACAGTGGTGTGGAAATTGAAAAAAAAATAGCAGAAAATACAATTCATAGAATTAGGGACCCAAGAATGAAAATAATAAAAAATAAGCTGTGAAATTCAAGAAGCTTTTGAAGTGTTTTACAAAACTCTATATTCCAAAGTTCCAAGGGGAAGCATAACCCAAATTGACACCTTCTTGAATTCTTTAGAGTTACCCACTTTAAGCGAAGAACAAAATAGAACGATGACTGCTGACATAACTGAAGTTGAATTAAAAGATGCAATTAGTAGGCTTAAATTAAGCAAGTCTCCAGGATCAGATGGGTATACGGCAGAGTGGTACAAAGAATTTATACATGATTTAATTCCTGTTTTACTCCCCACACTGAACTGGGCTCTAAAAAAGGCACAAATGTCACCCAGTTGGAAGTAAGTGATAATCT
The DNA here is from genome assembly GCF_048418815.1 of Hemitrygon akajei. NCBI lineage: Eukaryota > Metazoa > Chordata > Chondrichthyes > Myliobatiformes > Dasyatidae > Hemitrygon > Hemitrygon akajei. The sequence continues at coordinate 35,357,730 of NC_133145.1, forward strand.
CAGCTACACCGAAAGAAGGCAAGGATAAAATGGAATGCGGGTCATTTAGACCAATATCCATTCTTAATGTAGATTACAGGTTATTTACCTCCATTATAGCCAAATGATTAGAGGAGTTTCTACCCATACTGATACATAATGATCAGACAGGTTTTATACGACAATGCCAGACTCAAGACAATATATGAAGTACACTTCACATTATGGATCATATACAAAAAAATAAAATCAAAGCAATAGTGATAAGCGTGGATGCTGAAAAAGCACTTGATTCAGTTAATTGGAATTTTCTTTGCAGAGTTTTACATAGATTTGGTTTCCAGGACACAATTATTAAACCTATACAGACACTATATGACAACCCTACTGCTAGGATTAAAATCAATGGATATTTATCAAATAGTCAGGGTTGTGCATGGTCACCACTACTCTTCGTGTTATATCTGGGACCATTAGCTCAATACATCAGACAAAATGAAGATATCAGGGGAATTACTATTAAAGGGACAGCATAAATTGGCTTGTTATGCGGATGACATTTTGATCTATCTAGGGCAACCAACATACTCTTTACCTAAATTGATGCAATCCATTGAACAATATGGTCAATTATCAGGATACAAGATCAACACAGATAAAACCCAATTACTTTCATATTACTATAGCTCACCAAGAGAAATTGAAAGTCAATACCCCTTGGCATGGCACACAGAGTCTTTCAAATACTTGGGCAACATTATGCCAAAAGATTTGGCAAAATTGTCAGAATGTAATTATCAGCCTTTATATAGAAAAATTAAGGAAGATGTAGCAAGATGGAACCTGATTCCTTTTTTCAGTCTCAGTTCAAGGATTGAGTCTATTAAAATGAATATACTGCCCAGACTATTATATCTCTTTCAGACCCTACCAATAGAGATTAATCAAAATCAATTCAGTGAATGGAACAAGATGCTTTCAAGGTATATTTGGCAGGGTAAAAGGCCTTCAGTTCATTTCAAAACTTTGTAATTAGCAAAGGAAAAGGGGGGATGGGGCCTACCTTCTCTTAGAGATTATTATTTTGCAGCACAGTTGAGAGCTGTGATATGTTGGTGCAACCCATCATATGATGCTCAATGGAAAAACATTGAGGAGCGGGTACTTCCCATCCCCATACAAGCAATTTTGGCTGAACCTGCAAAGGTGCATAAATACTATTGATAACCCATGGGTGAAATTGACTCTTAAAATATGGAAAAATACTATAAAAGAATATAATCTAGAGGGAGATATTGCAATTCTTAAATGGTGTGCATATGACTCGGATTTTACACCAAATAAATTGGATGCTAGATTTAAGGACTGGACAGCTAAAGGAGTAACAGTTCTTTGCAACATAATGAAAGAAGGAACACTTCAGTTTTGAAATGCTTAAAGAGAAACACCTAATAGAAACACAAAATTTTTATCGGTATTTACAGATGTGACAATAGGTTAATAAGATGCTTAAAAATGTAACCAAGGCAAATACATGCTTAATAGAGTTCTTTAGAAAAGCATATAATTCAGATAATGGTAGTAGAATCATTTCAAGCATGTATAAGGGGTTGTCAAATCTTAAAACACATTTGACTTCATACATTAAAACAAAATGGGAGAAGGAAGGAGGGATAATTATATCTGAGGAAGAATGGACACCAATATGGAGGTATCAATGGAAGTATACCAGTTCACAGAAATGGAGGGAGTTTGGATGGAAAAACTTGATAAGATATTTTATTACACCCTCTCAGAAATCCCATTATGATAGTAACCTCCCTTGCTGGTGAAATTGTGGAAATCAAAATGAAAATAATTATCATAATTTTTGGGTCTGCCCTGTTATCAAAAACTATTGGAGGGGGATACACAATGCCCTACAAGACATCTTTAAATGTGAAATACCATTAGAGAGTAAGACCATATATTTTGAATGGTTGAAAAGAGATAAATATTTCATGAATATACTGTTGGTGGCTGATAAAAAGACTCTTACCAGGAAATGGTTATCACAGGAGAGCCCAACTTTAAATACATGGATGGAAATTACAATGGACATTTACAAAATGGAGAAGATAACAGCATCTGTTAATCATAAGCTGGAACAATTTGATTCATACTGGGAAAAATGGTTTAACTACATAATGCCTCATAGGCCTGATTTTTTTCTCACAAATCAATGATTCTGTTGTAAAAAAAAATCACTCCCTACTTGTACATAGTTCTTTCCTTTTGCTTGTTTCTTTTCTTTCCACTCTTTTCCATAAGTGTATACCTCAGATAAATACTTTGTGGAGATTTGTGATATATATGATTATATGATATATATGTACAATGTCTGAAATACACCTTATGGAAATGTTTGTTTGATGATGAACTTCAATAAAAAAATAAATTACAAAAAAAAAACACAGATCTCTGATTTATAAAAGATTTCCAAATTGCAAATTATTTATTAACAATGACAGGCCACTTAAAGTATTTGTTCTGTAAACTAACTCGACCGTCCCTTCCATTGATATTGCTGCAACAATCTCAGGCTGTCAGCTCAAAGCAGAAGGCCATTTAAGAGATTTTCTTTGGAAACTGGTCTATTGATATGTGTAGTACGATACTTTATCAAAAAATGCACCTTCCATTTCTATGTACAGTGGCAATAAAAATTATACACCACCCCCCTACCAGACATTTTTATGTTTTATTGTTTTACAACATTGAATCACAGTGAATTTAATTTGGCTTATTTGATACTGATTAACAGAAAAAAAGACTCTGTTGTGTCAAAGGGGAAATGGATATCTACAAAGTCATCTGAATTCATTACAAATAAACACAAAATAATTGCTTGCGTAAGTATTCAACTTCCTTCAAGACAGTATTGAGTAAGTGCAATTTTGGCAGCAATTACAGCCTTGTTTCAGTCTGTGTGGATAGATCTCTAACACCTTTGCACATCTGCGAACTGAACCCATTCTTTTCTCAAAACTATTCAAGCTAGGTCAGGTTACATGGGGATTGTGAGTGAACAGCCCTTTTCAAGTCTAGCCACAAATTTTCGATTGGATTGAGATCTGGATACTGACCCACATAGACACCCAGGGATATTTAATGCCTCTTTACATTTGTCAATTATCTCACTGATATGGTGTTTCCATGTCAGCATATTGTCCAGCCACATGCCAAGAAATCTTACCACTGACTTCTTCAAAAGTTTGACTATACAGTATCAAATTGAGTGCAGGTCTATTGATCGTCTTTGTAGAACATATAACTTGTGTTTTAGCTACTGAAAGTCTAAAGTCCCACCTACTTGCCCATTGTTCAGCCTTATTAATTGATAATTGCATCCTATACTGTTTAGGTGAAAGTCATTTGGATATGTTAATGAGAATCAAAAACAATCAATTGGATGGAAGTTCTATTCATCTAGATAGAGTTTACAAAGAATGGGTAAATGCCAAAGCGAGGAGAGAGAAAAAAATAACTGAGTGACTTAAATATGCATGTTATTTTGTTGTTATTCTGTGCAGTTTTATGTCAAATATTTTGTAAATCTATATAACTTGTGCCATATGTGCATTTCGTGCGCACATACTTCTGTGACAGGAAAAAATTGGCACAACATAAGATTTTTGCGCACACTGACTACTAAAAATTAGAGGGAACATTGCACTGGGGTTGTAAAAATTTACCACTTTAACACCCCTACCTGTTGAATCAAATACTTCTATTACAAGTGCCTCACATACTTCATTTACATACACAACTCTATGTCCTATTCCTTTCGTTACAAAACTTGCAACACAACCCCCTCTACCAAATAATCTATCACACCCAATTACAATATAACCCTGCAAAGAAAAACTTAAATGTGGTAACAACCAGGTTTTCTGAATACATATAATATCAGGTGGGGTTGATAAATCAGAAACAAACTTCTTAAAGTCTTGACAATTAGAAATCAAGGTTTTTGCATTCCACTGTAATATTATTATGCCCATTATGTATTTCACAAGGAAACTGAAATACAGATACCCCACCCATTAGATCTTCATTTACAGCTTCCCATGTAACACCTGTTATATCCAGATACTTTTCAGCTGCTTTCACAATAATTTTAACCTTCTCAGTATGACTAGATGTCTGCGCAGTACAATTCACCACACCCATTATGAACATCACAAACAAAGTTTATCAACTAGTAAATTATCTTTAGTGGGTGAAGTCTGATGCCAACATATGGCCTATGGTATAATTTACCAACATTTGCTTTTACTTTTTGCACAGCCTCTGCATAAGACACACCTAACTGTACTTTAACCTTTTGACTTCAGCTGCCTTAAGCATTTCACAACCTCTATAAGCTGCACTATGTTCTCCTCTGCTATTACAACAATTAAATTTTATGTGTTCACAATTTTCATATTTAGGTTCTCCACCACATTCACTACATCTTTGTTTCCATGACATACTGCTGCAACATGCCCAAACCTCTGACAGTTGGAACATCTAAGCAGGGGAGGAATATAAGCTCAAACATTATAACTAAAATGCCCCAAACTAACTTTATCAGGGAGCTTCACTTCATCAAAACATATCGATATAGACAAGCTATCTATCCTTTCCCCATTTTGGACTACTTGCAATCTCTTTACCTCCTTAAACTTGCCTCCCAATAAATGAGATTTAACCTCTTCTGTCAAAATCTCCACTGGAACACCTATTACAACAGCCCTAACATCTCTAATTTCCACAGGCAAAATAAGTAATACCTTTTACCAAGTAAAGTCTTCCATCATAATGCCTGCATGGACTGCATTTTATTCTTACAAAAAATTAACACCTTCCCTCCTATTAAAGTACCAGCACAATCTATATTCTCTATGGCCACTTTTAGCTCTGTAGTTAGTTTAATGGGATTGATGGAGGGCAGCTGTCCTGGTTGAAATTTAAACAATACCTTGAAGTCTTCTTTCCTTTTTTTTCAAAATATCCATCCCTTCCTCTCCATCACTTGAATTCATTCCAATATTATGTTTCTCTTTCTGTTTTCCAGATCTGGATTCAACTTCCTTCCAACCTCCTCTCACCAACACACCCTCACCCGAGCCCTTCATTTCCAGTTCCTTTTCCAGATCCTCCCCTCTAGTTGAATCTACACTATTTCCCAACATCGCCACACCATCCATAGCCAGCACCACCATCCGCCCAGCCCTCTCCTGTGGTTGCAGCCCCTCAAAACTCGAGCAGCAATTGGACCATCCAGATACGGGTGTATTTTTACTACAATCAATTGAAACACCTTGACTGCACACAGGTGATCTCCATTCGGCCAATTAGGTGACTTCTAAAACCAATTGACTGCACTGGAGATGATTTAGTGACTTTGTTTCCCTGGGTGTCATGCAATGACCTACCCCAACAGTATTAAAGGACAGTGCTGATTGCTCCGCATTATACTCAAATTTATATGGATGGTGCTAAGGTACCTGAAACAGGAGTGACAGGGTTTGGGGTGGCTATACCAGCGAAAGAAATTGGAATCAGCAGAAGGACATCTAATAAGTTAAGCGTGTATATAGTGGAGATATTGGCAGTGTTTGTTGCGTTGCGATGGGTAGAGAAAGCTAGACAAGTCAAAGTGTTGATATGTTCAGATTCATCCTCAGTTCTAGCAAGTTTAAGGTCTTTTCACTCAAACAGCCGGCAAGGTGTACTTTATGAGGTCCTTCAGTCAGTCACAAGATTTGCAAATCAGGGAGGTCAGGTCAATTTTCTATGGGTTCCAGCCCATGTAGGGGTGAAGGGGAATGAGAGGGTGGATGAGTTGGCAAAGAGAGCATCAAAGAAAGAAAATATAGAAATGTACATTAGCATCAGTAAAGCAGAGGCTAAATGTGTAACTGGGATAAAAATCATCCAAATATGGCAAGAAAGATGGGACACAGAGGGGAACGGCAGGCATTTATATCAAACACAAAAGAGTGTGACAGGTACTAAGGTAGGCAGTGGATTCAGAAGAGAGGAAACTGTGTCGACTAGGTTAAGGCTGGGGCATTGTGTGCTAAACAAAACATTGAAAATGATAGAGAAACACCAGACAGGATTGTGTGAGGAATGTAAGGAAGAGGGGTCAGTAGGATATGTAATTCTGAGTTCCAGGAAGTATGGGATACAGAGAGAGGTGATGAGAATTAATCAAAGTGAATTGGGGGTGCAGAAATTCACATTAAAAGGGTTACTGGGCATGGGTGAGAGAGCACAGGTCAGGGTACTTTTAGCTTTCTTAAGGGATAAAGGGTTTTTTTTATAAGATATGATGGATAAGCAGGAATAGGGTACTAGAATGGCTAAATAAGGAAGGATACAGAGTGTAGATTAGGGTATGTGTGTGCGTGTGTGAATGGGTGAAGGGACTTAGAATGTAAATGTCACAACACGCTGGAGGAGCTCAGCAGGTCAAGCAGCATCCATGGAAACCAACAGTCAATGTTTCCGGACGAGACCCTTCATCAGGACTGAAGAGGGAGGGGGAAGAAGAAGAAGGAGAAGGAGAAGAAGAAGAAGAAGAAGGAGGAGGAGAAGGAGGAGAAGGAGAAGAAGGAGAAGAAGGAGAAGAAGGAGAAGAAGGAGAAGAAGAAGAAGAAGAAGAAGAAGAAGAAGAAGAAGAAGATGCTGCTGCTGCTGCTGCTGCTGCTGCTGCTGCTGCTCCAGACAGTCAGGTATGGTTTTGATCATGGAAAGACACCACTGAGTGGGGTCGCTGGTTTAAACTCTCCAAGTTGCCCAAAGCGGTGAGTTGAGATCAATCCAGAGTATTGATAAATGACTCTCACGGTTGCTGTAGCTGCAGGCAGTTGCAGAGAAGAGGGGAGAGAAAAGGTTTGAAACAGAAGAAACCTAGTGACAAAGAGATCACTATTTGGACTCTCTCCAAGTAGCCCGTAAGGGTGAGTTTGATTTGATTCAAATACGAAAGTGTGGTTGTCATATAGTTAATCCATGGGAGTGGGTTCTCTGTTGAGGGAAAACCTTTGTGAATACCACGTGTGTGTTAACCCTTGACTGGGTGTGGTAGTTTACTGAAGAAGGCAACCCTGTGTCAAATCACTGTTGGAGTTACTTCGTATGTCATGGAACTGGAGAATCCAAACCTGTATTTTTGGCACCCACTTTGGTGATGCTGTATTTTGAATTTCCGTCTTCAAGATAGTCTCTTCGCTACACTTCAAATCTAAAACTCTCTCCTCGCAATTACCCTTGTGAATCCCCAAAACTTTCTCAACTGACATTCTGAAACTGTGCTCCAGTAACTCTCTGTTATGAATTGTTTCTAAGTTCAACCGCTTGGGAGCTACAGACACATAGCGCTGTTAACTTCATTTTAAGTTAGTTGCTTGTTTAATTTTCTATGTTTTTGCTTGAGTGTTAATAAATTCTGTGGTTTTCTGATAACATCCTGACTCCGTTCCACATCTATTATTGCTGGTTCCACGAAACATAAAATTGAGGGCTTGTTCCACGATCAGACCAATTTAGAGATTATTGCTTAATTAACAATCTAATTGGGAAAAGGGGAAGACCCGATTCTTTTTGTTTAATTGGTGTGTGCGTGGAATTGAGCAGCAATGGATGTTGGGATTTTTATGGAACGTCCAAACCCTGCGGCATTAGGAAAAGGTAAAAAGGATGGGGTTCTGGAAATTGCTATGGAACTGAAGCTTACAGGGATAACATGGCTGCAAAAAAAATGGTGAATAAAAGGAAGACAGCTGAGCACTATGTGACTAAAAATGTGTTTGATGAAATAAAGAAATACCTAGAGAAAAAAGAGGCTGAGACTCTTTCAGAGACTGCTAAGTTTGCAGACGAGTTTGGCTTGACCAATCAGGTTAAGTTTATCCCGAATGAGAGCTTCAAAGAGAGTAGCTGGGATGCTCTTTGGTGAACTAGAAGTTAAAGCTGGGATTGGATAAGCGGCTATCATGTGGTGTGATTGGGGTAACCTTGTGGGATCTACCGGTGTGTCTACCCTTGCCTGAGTGGTGGATTTCCCTTGAAGATAGTCCTTTTGTTCAGTGATGTCATCGTCAAGAATGGCAGCTTAAGTCACTAGCTCCTCCGGAAAAACGTTAGCTCATCAAATATAATATTTTTCAAAAAATATTTGAACTGAAAAGAGGGGCAAGAATGGGGAAAAGAATGGAAATAAAAAAGCTTCACTGTGGAGCCTGCGTCTGAGGAGTGCAGCGAGCATCTCTCCTACGTGACCTCGTCCTAGCGAGGAGAATGCTGGGCCTCATTTAATTGAAGTAGCAAATGTCTTCGAAATCCTGAAAGAAATAATGGAGGTCCAGAAAGATATAAAGCAGCAGCTCCATGATATTAAGGCAGAGCTCATCAGCGTTAATCAAAAAATAGCGGTGGCAGAGACTCACATTGAGAAGGTGGAAGATTGTGTTCAAAACGTGAAAGGGATACTGAGCAAGACAATAAAAATAATACATCACCAAGAAGGTAAACTGCTTGACCTGGAGGGAAGATCACAGCAGAAAAATATCAGAATCTACAACGTTCCCAAAGGAGCGGAGGGCTCGTCTATGATGGAGTTTGTCGGAAAGTCACTGTGGGACGCACTGGATCCTCCCCCAGCTATGAAGCTGGAAGTCGAAAGAGCCCACTGCGCGTTAGTCCCAAAACCTACCCAGGATAGAAAGCCACGCTCAATAATAATTAAATTCCTTCAGTACAGCACCAAGGCAGAGTTTCTACAAAGGACCTGGGTTAAGAAGAAAGTGTTTTTAGAGGATAAATTAATATATTTCAACCAAGATTACCACCCCTCCGCAGTGCTACAGAAATGCAAAGAATACTCTGAAGTAAAGCGAGTACTAAAGCAAAATAAGATTAGATTTCAAACTCCGTACCCTGCTAAACTTCTAGTGTTTTATGACAATGGGGCGCGGTTGCACCAGACAGTGGAAGAGGCGACTACAGACATGAAGGCCAGAGGGTTGCCCGTCAGCACGACCAAAATGAGGGAAAGTCTGGCTGAGATATCATCCCTTTCCACTTGGGAAACAGTGCGAGAATCAAGAAGGCAGGAGACGGGAGGAGGCTGAGAGAAATATATCAGGAAGAGCCCAGAAGGTTCCCAAAGACAGTCCTCACACACTTCAGAAGAGCGATGAGGTTTGTCTAACTTTAAAAATGTTGAGAAGCTAAACAGAAGCAAAAGTACACGGTGATATACCTATCTCAAGAAATACTTATTATAATGTGGATTTTATATTACTTAGTTGTTATTCTTTATTCGCTGACTTACTCCTTTTCCCCCAGCAAAAATGAGAATATATATATGTGTGCATATATGTGTATGTGTGTAATGTGTGTGTGTGTGTGTATATATGCGTGTGTGTGTGTGTGTGTGTGTGTGTGTGTGTGTGTGTGTGTGTGTGTGTGTGCGCGCGTATATAGGAGTACACAGGGAAATCTTTTCTGTGTAATGGATTTGTTCACTGACTTTTATGAATACTGCAATGGGGGCCCTCAACTCACAAGTAGGAGGGGTTATCCCCCACAGCTAGACATTTCTTCTAGCTCAACGCAGGGTCATCTACTAGAGACCTCAGCCTTGGAATCACACGTTTGTTTCCATTTTTGTTATTATTTGCGTTTCTCGGTTCTTATTTGTTCAGGGAGTAGATCGATTAAGTTTTATTCTAATTTCAATGATACATTGACAGATAAATACAGATGGCTAAGGACAAGGTAAAATTCATTTCTTTTAATGTCAATGGGCTATTAAATCCAATCAAACATAAGAGAATTTTATCCAAAATGAAAAAAGAACAAGCCCATGTAGTATATTTACAGGAAACTCATTTAAGTGATAATGAGCATAAAAAACTAAAGAGAATGGGCTTCACTAATCTGTTTTTCTCCTCATATAAATCAAGACATAGGAGAGAAGTTACTATTCTTATCTCAAGTAGGCTAAATTTTGAAAAAGTATTCGAAATGGGAGATAAAGAGTGCAGATATATTCTGGTAAGGGGGAATATAAGTGACAATTCAGTTACTCTATTGAATATATACGCACCCCCGGGAAGTGAAAGTGGTTTCTTTCAGAAAATTACTGATATTATGGTAATGGAAACAGAAGGTCTCCTGATATGTTGGGGAGACTTAAATTTACAATTACAACCAAACTTAGACTATTCCAATAGAAAAACCTATGAAACAAAATCTTTACATAAGAAAGTCAATACACTTTTTGAGGATGTTGGTTTAATTGATATATGGAGGTGTGGCGACCCATTTCCCAGCGGACTCGAACCGGCTCACAAAGTGGCGCGGGCCGGCATTGAGGCCGGTCCCAAAAAGGGCGCCAAGCCTGCTTCACCAGCAAGGGGAAAAGCCCATGCGCGGGACAGGACTGTGAATACGCGTCCCCTACAGCATTCCCACCCAGGGAGGGCAGGAACAGGAAGACTTTAAAGCGAGGCCGCGAAGTTTGAATAAATCTCTTTTGCAACTGCAGCTCACCGACTACGTGTCGTTATTTCAGCGCTGCGTGTAGCACACCACTACAATTGGTGACCCCGACAGCCCAAACGATATTTGGACCGGAGATGAACGACACCACATCTGTTCATGCGGTTTCGTTGAAACTGCCAAGCTTCTGGACGCTGCGATCTCACCTATGGTTCCAGCAAGCAGAAGCCCAATTCCACATTCGGCAGATAACCTCGGATTCCACAAGTTACTACTACGTGGTGAGCTCCCTCGACCAGGAGACAGCCGCCCAGGTTGAGGAGTTCACACAGTCGCCCCCGGAGGACGGCAAATACACAGAATTCAAAACTCTGCTCATAAGGACTTTTGAGCTCTCACGGCACGAACGAGCTCCCCGCTTACTGCACCTGGATGGTTTGGGAGACAGGCCGCCATCGGCTTTGATGAACGAGATGCCGTCCCTGGCTGGAGGTCACAAGCCCTGCCTCATGTTTGAGCTGGCATTCCTGGAGCAGCTGCCCGAGGACATATGCCTGCTGCTGTCCGACGCGGATTTCAGCGACCCCCAGAAGGTGGCGTCCGTCGCACAGATCACCAGGCCACGCTCCCAGCAGCAGACCAGACCAGGCCCAGCCGCAGAGCCCACTAACCCCAGAAGCAGGGGTGAGGAGACCAACGAACAATGGTGCTTCTACCACCCGCGGTGGGGTGCAGAAGCCCGCCACCGTAGCCCGCCCTGCAGGTTCCCGGGAAACGCCAGGGCCAGCCGCTGCTGATGGCTATGGCGGCTGGCCATCGGGATAGCCTCCTGAATGTCTGGAACAAGCAGTCGGAATGCTGCTTTTTGGTCGACACCGGACCCGAGATCAGCATCTTACCTCTGACGAGTTACGACACCCGCAACAGAGTACAGGGTCCCACCCTGAGGGCTGCAAACGGCAGCATAGTAAGGACCTACAGTTCGGGTCCAGCCGGTTCATGGGGGACTTCACACTGGCCGCCGTAGCCCAACTGCTCCTGGGAGCGGATTTTTTGCGAGCTCACAGCCTACTGGTCGACCTGCCACGGAAGAGACTGGTCCACACCGAGACTTTTCAAATGTTCTCCCTGGGTGAAGCCCAGTTGCCGGCCCCACACCTAGACTCCATCATGCTGTCCAACAACGACTTCACCAGAGTCCTGGCGGATTTCCCATCGGTTCTGGCACCGCAGTTCACAGCAGCCATGCCCAGACACGGCGTACAGCACCACATCCCGACCCAGGGACCACCCCTCCACGCCCGTGCTCAAAGGCTTCCCCCGGACAAGCTCCGACTGGTGACGGAGTTCAAGAGGATGGAGAAATTGGGGATCATCCGGCGGTCCGACAGCCCATGGGCCTCCCCCCTGCACATGGTGCCCAAAGCAACAGGGGGCTGGAGACCATGCGGCGACTACCGCAGGCTGAACGAGGCTACGTCACCGGACCACTACCCTGTGCCACACATTCAGGACTTTGCAGCAAACCTGCATGGCGCACAGATCTTCTCCAAGGTGGACCTCTTCCGGGGATACCATCAAATCCCGATGCATCCGGACGACGTCCCCAAAACAGCACTCATCACCCCGTTCGGCCTTTTCGAGTTCCTCCGCATGCCGTTTGGCCTGAATAATGCCGCACAGACGTTCCAGCGGTTAATGGATGTGGTGGGACGCGACCAGGACTTCGCTTTCATCTATTTGGACGACATCCTCATAGCCAGCAGCAGTCGTCAGGAGCATCTGTCCCACCTCCGTCAACTCTGCGCCCGACTGAGTGAATACGGTCTAACAATCAACCCAGCCAAATGCCAGTTCGGGCTCGACACCATCGACTTCCTGGGCCACAGGATTACTAAAGACAGGGCAACCCCTCTGCCCGCCAAGGTAGACACGGTCCGCCATTTTCCCCGACCCACCACAATCAAAGGCCTTCAGGAATTCGTGGGTATGGTGAATTTCTACCACCGCTTCCTCCCCTCAGCAGCCCGAATCATGCGTCCCCTGTTCGCCCTGCTGTCAGGTCCGGGCAAGGACATTACCTGGGACAAGGAGTCCGCCGCCGCTTTCATTACAACAAAAGAAGCCTTGGCAAACGTCGCGATGCTAGTGCACCCCAGAACGGACGTTCCTACCGCCCTCACAGTGGACGCATCTAACACAGCAGTCGGTGGAGTGCTGGTACAACTCATCGAGGGTTGCTGGCAACCCCTGGCGTTTTTCAGCAAGCACCTATGACCACCTGAGCTCAAATACAGTGCTTTTGACCGGGAACTGTTGGCGCTATACCTGGCAATCCGGCATTTCAGGTACTTTTTAGAAGGTAGGCCTTTCACCGCGTTCACGGACCACAAACCGCTTACCTTTGCGTTCACGAAAGCATCCGACCCCTGGTCGTCCCGCCAGCAGTGACATCTGTCCTACATCTCCGAATATACGACAGATGTCCGGCATGTCTCGGGAAAGGACAATGTTGTGGCGGACGCCCACTCCCACCCTAACATCCAAGCCCTGTCCCAGGGGGTAGACTATGAAGCACTGGTGGCAGCTCAGCAGACAGACAAGGAGACCCCTAGTTACAGGACTGCAGTCTCCGGATTGCAGCTCCAGGACCTCCCCGTAGGCCTAGGTGAGAGGACCCTACTCTGTGACGTCACCACCGGCCAACCCCGCCCCATCGTCCCGGCAGCCTGGCGGCGGTGCGTTTTCAACTCCATTCACAACTTAGCGCACCCCTCCATCAGGACAACCGTGCGGATGGTAACCAACAGGTTCGTTTGGCACGGACTCCGCAAGCAGGTCAGTGAATGGGCCAGAACGTGCCTGCACTGCCAGACGGCCAAGGTGCAGTGACACACCAAAGCCCCGCTGCAGCAGTTCCACCCCACCCACCGGCGTTTCAACCACATTCATGTGGATATCGTGGGCCCCCTGCCAGTGTCGCGCAGAGCGCGGCTCCTCCTGACTATTGTAGACCGGTTCACAAGATGGCTAGAGGTGGGCCCGCTCACCGACATCACCTCCAAATCCTGCGCCCGGGCACTGGTTGCAACCTGGGTATCTTGCTTTGGTGCACCGGCCCACATTACCTCCTACAGAGGCGCCCAGTTCACCTCCAGCCTGTGGTCAACTATGGCCAGCCTTTTGGGGACTCAGCTGCACCACACAACTGCCTACCACCCAGTCGAACGGACTAGTGGAGCGTTTCCACCATCACCTGAAGTCGGCTCTCATGGCCCGCCTGCGAGGAGCTAACTGGGCAGACGAGCTCCCCTGGCTCCTGCTCGGAATCCGCACGGCGCCCAAAGAGGATCTGCACACCTTGTTGTCCGAGTTGGTCTACGGCGCACCCCTGGTCGTCCCAGGAGAGTTCATACCAGCCCCGGGGGCAAAAGGAAGATCCCACAGCAGTCCTGGACAGACTACGTGAGAGGCTCGGTAACCTGGCCCCCATACCCACTTCACAGCATGGGCAGAACCCAACCTGTGTACCCAAAGACCTGCAGAACTGTAAGTTTGTTTTTGTACGACGGGAGGGACACCAGACACCGCTACAATGGCCCTACGAGGGGCCGTTTACGGTGATCAGAAACAACGGGTCCACACACGTACTGAACATTGGGGGGAGAGAGCAGGTTTTCACAGTGAAACGACTCAAACCGGCCCATGTGGACTTGGAGCAGCCGGTTGAGATTCAGGCACCACGGCGCAGAGGCAGACCTCCCAAACAGAGTCTGACCCAGACTGTGGACATTAGGGGGTGTATTGCCGGTTCTGGGGGGGGCGGGGTTATGTGGCGACCCACTTCCCAGCGCACCCGAACCGGCTCACAAAGTGGCGCGCACCGGCATTGAGGCCAGTCCCAAAAATGGCGCCAAGCCTGCTTCACCAGCAAGGGAAAAAGCCCGTGCGCGGGACGGGACTGTGAATACGCGCCCCCTACAGCAATCCCACCCAGGGAGGGTGGGAACAGGAAGGCTTTAAAGCGAGGCCGCGAAGTTTGAATAAATCTCTTTTGCAACAGCAGCTCACCGACTATGTGTCATTATTTCAGCGCTGCGTGTAGCACACCGCTACAGAGGGACCTTTTCCCTGACAGAAGGGATTACACTCATTATTCTGCTCCCCATTCTGTAGATACAAGAATAGACTATTTCATAACATTTGGAAAAGACAAAGACAAAATAAACACCTGTGGAATTGGGACAATAGATGTAAGTGACCATGCATCTATATATTTATCTGTTGACTTTGACCTACAACCAAAGAATACTATTTGGAAACTAAATTCAAGTCTACTCAATGATCCGTACTTTAAGGAACAAATTTGAAAAAGAAATTGTTCTCTACTTACAATTTAATGATAATCAGAATCAGAATCAGACTTTAATCGCCAAGTACCTATGCACATACAAGGAATTTTATGGGATGCTCTGAAGGCGGTCTTAAGAGGGAAAATTATAGCAATATTTTCATATAAGAAAAAAATAAGGAATAAAACATTAGAGGAATTACAAAATAGGCTGAAGGAAGTAGAGAAAAAACACAAATTGAATTTGGTACAGGATACATTAGCAGAAATTAAAAGAATTAGGAATGAAATAAATAATTTGGCTACGCAAGAAATCAGGAAAAACTTAATGTTTCTAAAAACAGAGACATTATGAATGTGGATCAAAATCTATGAAAATGCTGGTGTGGAAACTGAAAAAAAAGATAGCAGAAAATACAATTCATAGAATTAGGGACCCAAGAACGAAAATAATACAAAATAAGCTAAGTGAAATTCAAGAAGCTTTTGAAGTGTTTTACAAAACTCTATATTGCAAAGTTCCAGGGGGAAGCATAACCCAAATTGACACCTTCTTGAATTCTCTAGTTACCCACTTTAAGCGAAGAACAAAATAAAACGATGACTGCTGACGTAACTGAAGTTGAATTAAAGGCTGCAATTAGTAGGCTTAAACTAAGCAAGTCACCAGGATCAGATGGGTATACGGCAGAGTGGTATAAAGAATTTATAAATGATTAAATTCCTGTTTTACTCCCCACACTGAACTGGGTTCTAAAAAAGGCACAAATGCCACCCAGTTGGAAGGAAGCGATAATCTCAGCTATACCGAAAGAAGGCAAGGATAAAATGGAATGTGGGTCATTTAGACCAATATCCGTTCTTAATGTAGATTATAGGTTATTTACCTCCATTATGGCCAAACGATTAGAGGAGTTTCTACCCATGCTGATATGTAATGATCAGACAGGTTTTATACGACAACGCCAGACTCAAGACAATATATGAAGGACACTTCACATTATGGATCATATACAAAAAAATAAAATCGAAGCAATAGTGATAAGCGTGGACGCTGAAAAAGCATTTGATACGGTTAATTGGAATTTTCTTTACAGATTTTTACATAGATTTGGTTTCCAAGACACAATTATTAAAACTATACAGACACTATATGACAATCCTACTGCTAGGATTAAAATCAATGGATATTTATCAAATAGTCTTACCCTAGAAAGGGGCACGAGACAGGGTTGTGCATGGTCACCACTACTCTTCGCGTTATATCTGGGACCATTAGCTCAATACATCAGACAAAATGAAGATATCAGGGGAATTACTATTAAAGGGACAGCATAAATTGGCTTGTTATGCGGATGACATTTTGATCTATCTAGGTCAACCAACATACTCTTTACCTAAATTGATGCAATCCATTGAACAATATGGTCAATTATCAGAATACAAGATCAACATATATAAAACCCAATTACTTTCATATTACTATAGATCACCAAGAGAAATTGAAAGTCGATACCCCTGGGCATGGTACACAGAGTCTTTCAAATATTTGGGCATCATTGTGCCAAAACATTTGGCAAAATTATTAGAATGTAATTATCAGCCTTTATATTAAAAAATTAAGGAAGATGTGGCAAGATGGAACCTAATTCCTATTTTCAGTCTCAGTTCAAGGATTGGGTTTATTAAAATGAATATACTGCCCAGACTGTTATATCTCTTTCAGACCCTACCAATAGAGATTAATCAAAATCAATTCAATGAATGGAACAAGATGCTATCAAGGTATATTTAGCAGGGTAAAAGGCCTAGAGATCATCTCAAAACTTTGCAATTAGCAAAGGAAAAGGGGGGATGGGGCCTACCTTCTCTTAGAGATTATTATTTTGCAGCACAGTTGAGAGCTGTGATTTGTTGGTGCAAACTATCATATGACGCTCAATGGAAAAACATTGAGGAGCGGGTACTTCCCATCCCCAGACAAGCAATTTTGGCTGATAACCTGCAAAGGTACATAAATACTATTGATAACCCATGGGTGAAATTGACTCTTAAAATATGGAAAACTAATATAAAAGAATATAATCTAGAGGGAGGTATTGCAATTCTTAAATGGTGTGCATATGACTCGGATTTTACACCAAATAAATTGGATGCTTGATTTAAGGACTGGACAGCTAAAGGAATAACAGTTCTTTGCAACATAATGAAAGATGGAACACTATGTCGGTATTTACAGATGTGACAATAGGTTAATAAGATGCTTAAAAATGTAACCAAGGCAAATACATGCTTGATAGAGCTCTTTAGAAAAGCATATAGTTCCGATAATGGTAGTAGAATCATTTCAAGCATGTATAAGGGGTTGTCAAATCTTAAAACACATTCGACTTCATACATTAAAACAAAATGGGAGAAGGAAGGAGGGATAATTATATCTGAGGAAGAATGGACACCAATATGGAGGTATCAATGGAAGTATACCAGTTCACAGAAATGGAGGGAGTTTGGATGGAAAAACTTGATAACATATTTTATTACACCCTCTCAGAAATCTGATTATGATAGTAACCTCCCTGTTTACTGGAGAAATTGTGGAAATCGTAATGAAAATCATTATCATAATTTTTGGGTCTGCCCTGTTATCAAAAACTATTGGAGGGGGATACACAATGCCCTACAAGACATCTTTAAATGTGAAATACCATTAGAGAGTAAGACCATATATTTTGAATGGTTGAAAAGAGATAAATATTTCATGAATATACTATTGGTGACTGGTAAAAAGACTCTTACTAGGAAATGGTTATCACAGGAGAGCCCAACTTTAAATACATGGATGGAAATTACAATGGGCATCTACAAAATGGTGAAGATAACAGCATCTTTTAATCATAAGCTGGAACAATTTGAGTTATACTGGGAAAATGGTTTAACTACATAATGCCTCATAGGCCTGATTTTATTCTCACAAATCAATTAATCTGTTGTAAAAAAAAAGATCACTCCCTACTTGTACGTAGTTCTTTCCTTTTGCTTGTTTTTTTTTCTTTCCGCTCTTTTCTATAAGTGTATACGTCAGATAAATACTTTGTGGAGATTTGTGATATATATGATTATATGATATATATGTACGATGTCTGAAATACATCTTATGGAAATGTTTGTTTGATGATGAACTTCAATAAAAAAATAAATTACAAAAAAAAAGAAGATAGTCCTCTTTGTGATAAGCTACTGTATATGTATGGTTCATTTTATAGATTTTGTACATTTGTATATTGCGTAAACTGTAGTTAAAATTTTGCTCCTGATAGATCAAAATTTTCTCTCCTTGTGGGGAGGTGTTATGAAACCCAGTTTCAACACCTGGGATGGTGTGTGATGTACTGGGAATCTGTGACATTGGTTCTGTGAGTGTCATGTGATGACCTACCCAAGTATAAAAGAAGCCGCACAGATTGCTCCGGACAGCTGAGTATGGTTTCGATCATGAGTGGGGTCGCTGGTTTAAACTCTCCAAGTAGCCCAAAGGGGTGAGTTGAGATCGATCCAGTGTATTGATAAATGACTCTCATGGTTGCTGTAGCTGGAGGCAGTTGCAGAGAAGAGAGGAGAGAAAAAGTTTGAAACAGAAGAAAGCTAATGACAAAGAAATCACTATTTGGACTCTCTCCAAGTAGCCTGTAAGGGTGAGTTTCATTCCAAGTAGCCGGTAAGGGTCAGTTTAATTCCATTCGAATACAAAAGTGTGTTTGTCACATAGTTAATCTCAGGAATGGGTTCTCTGGTGAGGGAAATCCTTTGTGAATACCACATCTGTGTTAACTCTTGACTGGGTGTGGTAGTTTACTGAAGAATGCAACCCTGTAGCAAATCACTGTTGGAGTTACTTCGTATGTCATGGAACTGGATAATCCAAACTTGTATTTTTGGCACCCGTTTTGGTGACACTGTATTTTGAAAATCTGTCTTCAAGATAGTCTCTTCGCTACACTTCGAAACAAAAAGTCTCTCCTCTCAATGACCCTTGTGAATCCCTGAAACTTTCTGAACTGACATTCGGAGACTGTACTCCAGCAAGTCTCTGTTAAGAATTGTTTCTAAGTTTAACCTTTTGGGAGCTATAGATGCATAGCACTGTTAACTTCATTTTAAGTTAGTTGCTTGATTAATTTTCTATGTTTTTGTTTGAGTGTTAATACATTCCGTGGTTTTCTGATAATATCCTGACTCCGTTCCACATCTATTATTTCTGGTTCCACGTAACACATTAAAGTGGTGAATATTTATGCTATCAAATAATTGTACTTTGTATTTGTAATTAATTTAGGTCACCTCGTAGAAATCTGTTTTCTCTTTGACACGAGACTCTGTTTATCAGTGTGAAAAAAGTCAAATTAAAACCTTTGTGATTCAATCTTGTAAAACAATAAAATATGAAAACTTCCAAGGCAGTGAATACCTTTTATAGGCTCTGTAAGTAAAACAAAAAATCATATTCTTCTGTTCATAGTGTAGTCAAAATTTCCTTCCACTTTGGAAGAAAAATCGAAGATACCACAGCAGTACCCAGTCAGGACAGACTGGAGAACTTGTTTAGTGAGGTGTTATGGGTGGAACCGAGGAATAAGAAAGGTATGACCATGTTAATAGGCCTATATTATAGACCACCCTGTAGTTCGAGGGATGTAGAGGAATAAATTTTGTCGAGAGACTGCAGACTATTGCAAGTAATATAAGGTTGTTATAGCAGGTGATATTAACTTTCCACATACTGACTGGGACCCCCACACTCTAATAAGACTAGAAGGGATAGAGTTTGTCAAATCTGTTCAGGGAAGTTTCCTTAATCAGTACGTAGAAGTCCCAAAGGGAGAGTGTGTGATGCTCAATCAGCCATTTGGGAATGAGTCAGGGCATGTGACAATGCTTGTGTAGGGGAGCGCTTTGTCATCATAATGCCATTAATTTCAAAACAAATATTGATCAAGACAGGTCTTGTCTGCAGGTGGATATTCTAAATTGGAGAAAGATTAATTTTGATGGTATCGGAAAGTATTTGGTAAGTATGGATTGGGACAGGTTGTTTTCTGGCAAAGGTATACTTGGCAAGTGGGAGGCCTTCAGAGGTGAAATTTTAGTTAAAAGATAAAGAAAACAGGTTTAAGGAAGGAAAAGTAACAGGCAGGAACCAATGAAGTGCTTATGGGATATAAGAAATGCAAGCAAACACTTAAGAAAGAAATCAGGAGGAATAAAAGAAGGCATGAAGTTGCTCTAGAAGACTAGTTGGAGGAGAATCCTGAGGGATTCCACAGATATATTAAGAGGAAAAGGATTACAAGGGACAAAACTGGTCCTCTGGAAGATCAAAATGGTAATCCATGCCTTGAGCTAAACGAGATGGGGGAGATCTTAGATTATTTTTTTGCATCTGTATTGACGCAGGAGATGGGCGTAGAATCTATAGGTGTGAATCAATGCAGCAGTGAGGCTGAAAGAGTACAGAGAAAATTAACAAGTGAGGCAAAGTGGCATCAACTTCATGGATCCTACAGAGATTAGAGAGGAGGAGGTGTTTGCTGTCTTGAGGCAAATTAAGGTGGACAAATCCCCAGGAACTGACAAAGTGTTCCCTTGAGCCCTGTGGGAGATGATTGCAAAATTTGCCAGAGCCCTAGCAGCATTATTTAAATCATCTTTAGCAATACATGAGTTACTGGAGGGTTAAGGATAGCCAATGTTTAAGAAAGCATCTAAAATAAACCAGGGAATGATAGGCTGGTGAGCCCGATATTAGTTATGGAAAAGTTATTGGAAGGTATTCTAAGGGACCAGATGTATAAATATTTGGATATATGTGGACTAATTAGGGTTAATCAGCGAGGCTTCGTGCATGGTAGGTCATGTGTCGTTAATCTTACAGAGTTTTTCAAGGAAGTTACCATGAAAGTTGATGAAAGGAAAGCAGTGGAAGTTGCATTTAACAAGGTCCCATATGGGAGATTGGTCAAGAATTTTCAGTCACTCAGCATATAAGTAAACTGGATTTGACATAGACTTTGTGTGGGAATCCAGAAAGTGGTAGTAGTTAATTGCCTCTCTGATTGGAGCCCTGTAACTAGAGTAGAGCCGCAGAGACTGGTGCCAGGTCCATTTTTGTTTATCATGTATATCAATGATCTGGATGATAATGTCGTTAACTGGTTCAGTAAATTTGCAGATGATACTAAGACTAGGCGTGCAGCAGGCCATAAGAAAGGCCCGGACATCGGAGGTCAGCGGGAGACGCTCATGGAGTGAGTACTGTTTTAAATCCACTCCATAACCTTTACTTTTTTTAACCTTTGATCACCCTTATCCAACTTATTTTTACCTACACCAAAAGATTCTTGCTATTTTCTTGGGCTTATCGTTAAGAGTTTATTGTGAATTTTTGAAGATATGCAAAGAGAAATGGCTCTTAGATCCAAAGGACTAGAACCGGGGCGTAACCCGAACGGTAATGGAAAGAAGCAAGCTCATCTGTAACGCACTGAGTTAACTTACGAACTGTTTATGGAGGTTTTGGATAAAAAATTCGATGAACTACAACAAGTTTTTAAACAAGATATAAAGGCTTTTCAAGATTATATGGTTAAGACGGATTCAGTAATTAACCAGCAGCAAGTTCTTATCGCGTCTCTGCAAGAAGAAGCTCGGAAACGAGATTTGACAATTGAAAAATTGCAACAGGATTTAATTTCGACCATTAAATTGGTGGAAACACTTAAAGCCAAGAGTGTCGACTTTGAGAATCGGTCCAGAAGACAGAACCTACGTATACTTGGTCTCCCAGACGGCATAGAAAAAGGCGATCCTTCGAAATATTTTGCTCAACTTTTAAAAGATGCGTTCCCGTCGGTTTTCCCAGAGAATCCCCCGTTACTTGATCGAGCACATAGAATTTGACGTCGTTCATCGAGTGCTCCAGCTAAACCCTTGGTTGTAATTGTCTGGTTTCACTATGTACACGACAAAGAACAACTTATTCGTGTGGCTCGGCGGGCTGGAATGATTAAATTTCAAGATTACTACTTCCGTTTGGTTGAGCATTTTAGCCCTGAAGTTATGAAAAAAAGACTTCTTTTTAAACCTCTGATGTCTGAATGTTATGAGAAAAATCTAAAACCTGCGCTCTTATACCCTGCGAAGCTTAGAATCTCTCCGTCGAATGCTCCACGCCAGGTTTTCCTTTCTACATCTGAAGCGAGAAAGTATCTGGAAGAGAACTTCCCTACAGCCATAGACACTAATCTCTAATAAATGAGTGATTCTGATCGTGTAAGATGGTTTTCGATTCCTCAAACCAGAGTTAAGCTCTGGTTATTGGTGTAGGTTTATCCTATACTTCATATTTAAGTTAAAGTGTGTTTTCGTTATATTAATCGCTCGGTTTTATACACTTTAACCATTATACTATATTTTTGACTATTATTTCTGTTCCCTTGAAGGTATATTTTTAACCTTTCGAAGGGAATTTTTTTTATTATTAAGATGGTGGTTTTTTGGAAAAATATTCTTGGTTTTGTTTAAGATGGCGTTATTTTTTTCTTTTTTCGTCTTCTTCCTATAATGCATCGCTTATCATAGTTTAAATATTTTTTAATTTGTTTGGGTTATAACCCGATTTATAAACTTTTAGTGATTATATTCTTTTTTTTAATATATTTCGGGTATTAATCATGGGACAGATATTCATAAGGTATCTTTGTATGCAGATGATTTATTATTATTCATTTCTAACCCTGAGAAATCTATTCCAGCAGTTCTATCATTGTTGGCTCAATTTAGTGAGTTTTCTGGGTATAAGTTAAATCTTAATAAGAGTGAATTGTTTCCTTTGAATAGACAGGTCCCAAGCTATGGTAATATACCTTTTAAATTAGTTAATGACTCTTTTATTTACTTAGGGATTAAAATCACAAAAAACCATAAAGAATTATTTAGGTTTAATTTTTTACCCTTAATTGATCAAATTAAAGGCTTGTTTACTAAGTGGTCTCCATTATCTTTATCTCTGATAGGTAGGATTAATGCTATTAAGATGGTTATTTTACCTAAGTTTTTATATATTTTTCAAGCGGTACCAATTTTTATTCCGAAATCCTTTTTTACTAATGTTGATTCAAAAATTTCCTCATATATATGGCAGAATAAAAATCCCAGGTTAGGTAAAACATACTTACAGAAGACAAAGAAGGAAGGTGGGTTGGCATTACCTAATTTCAGATTTTATGATTGGGCAGTTAATATTAGATATTTGTTATGTTGGTTGAAAGACTGGGATGGTCCTTTTGGCCCTCATTGGGTGAGTTTGGAAATTAAACCGGTACCAGGTTATGCTCTGGGTTCCATTTTAGGGACTTCTCTCCCTTTTGCTCTTTCTAAATTGCCGAAATGAATTGACAACCCGATAGTTAAATATACCTTACGTATATGGTTTCAATTTCGGAAATTTTTCGGGTTGACTCAATTCGTTTTAAATATTCCTATTATATCTAATTGTTTTTTTCACCCTTCAATTATAGATCAAGCTTTTTTGGCTTGGAAAACTAAGGGTTTATTAAGATTTTCTGATTTATTTTCGGACAATTGTTTTATGTCTTTTGAGCAATTATCTAATAAATATAATTTGCCTAGATTTCATTTTTTTAGATATTTACAGGTTAGGCATCTTTTAAGTATGGTACTTCCTACGTTTCCAAATTTTGTGTCTTCAGATATTTTGGAGAGTTTGTTTGAATTAAACCCTTTTCAAAAAGGGCTTATATCAAAACTTTATAATATAATTATGAAGATACATTCAGTGCCCCTTGATAAGACCAAAAATGATTGGGAAAGAGAGCTTAATCTTATTATTCCTATTGAGAATTGAGATAGAATTCTTCAATTAGTTAATACATCATCTATATGTGCCAAACATTCATTAATACAATTTAAGGTCGTACATAGGGCCCATATGTCCAAGGATAAATTAGCTCATTTTTATTCTTATATAAACCCTATTTGTGATAGATGTCAATTGGAAATCGCGTCTTTAACTCATATGTTTTGGTCATGTCCGCTTTTGAAAAAATATTGGAAAGATATTTTTGATATTATCTCTGTGGTATTGAACATCGATTTACAACCCCATCCTATTACCGCAATTTTTGGTTTACCGATGATGGATTCACTTCATTTATCTCCTTCCGCCTGTCAAATGATTGCTTTTCTCACTTTGATGGCTAGAAGATCTATTTTGTTGAATTGGAAGGAAATTAATCTCCCCACTGTATTTCATTGGCTTTCTCAAACTATGTTATGTTTAAATTTAGAAAAAATTAGAAGTGGTGTATTCGATACTTCTATTAAATTTGAAAAGATATGGAGACCATTTATTCAATATTTTCATATGATGTAATATGACCCTGTTCCAAGCTTATTGGATTTTTCAGCTTTAATCTTATTTATGTTGAGAGGATCGGAGTTGACGACATTGATGTTTATGTATTCTTGTGAGATATTATAAACAGCCCTTTTTTTCTCCTTTTTTAGTTTTTCTTTTTTCTTTTTTTGCTTCTTTTTTTCTTCTTAAGATATTAGATTAGTAGGTTAGTCAATTTTGCAAATATATATATATTTTCTTTTTTATATTATATATTATGAAATATTTAGATTTACCTTGTTCATACATATACTGTATGGTTCATGTTTTGGGAAAACTTATTATACTGTAATCATTGCTTATGTATTCTTTCATGTGTAATGGGAATTTGTATGTTTGTAATCCCTTTATTAATATATCAATTGTATTTTGTTCATAATATTATTAACACTAATAAAAAGATTGAAAAAGAAAGAAAGAAAGGCCCGATCTGTCTGTGGCCAGATCTGGACCAGTTGGAAAAATGGGCTGAAAATCGCAGCTGGACTTTAATGCAGACAAGTGCAATGTGTTGTACTTTGGTTGGACTAATCTGTGTAAGTCTTACACAGTGAATGGTCGGAACTGAGGAGTGCTGTGGAACAAAGGGATCTGGTAAGGCAGGTCCATAATTCATTGAAAGGCATCACAGATAGATAAGAGTTGTAACAAAATCTTTTGCCACGTTGGCCTTCATGAATCAAAGTTTCGAGTGCCAGAGGTGGGATGTTATGTTGAAGCTGTAAAGATGTTGGTGAGGCCAAATCTGGAGGGAAAGGAGAAGGAGCGGGAGGGTGAGGATTGAGGGAAGATGGCATTAGTGGATTCTGCATACCCAGGCGACTTCTTTCAGTTTGCCCACGCAACAGCTTGTTTTCCCTCTCTTATTTTCAACGTGGTTGTCATTATGTTGAAGTCTGTGATGTACAGTTCAAACTACACCCTATCCTCGTTATATCCGGGGGATACGTTCCTCGCAGTCGACGCATAATGTGAATAATTGTTTAAATGGAGAAAATAGGGATGCGTTCCAGAGGGCTTCCTAACTATCTGTAATTTATTCATTTTCATACCAATATGACACAAAAGCAGTACCACAAGGCAACATTTATATTGTATTTCATAAATCTAAGGTAATATTCAATGTAATAAATCATAGAAAGTTAACATACTAGGGTGTACAGTACTCACCAACAGTGGCAGGTGTGTTCGCTCCGGGAGAAGAGTGATTGTTGTGGTGTCGGACAGCTTTACATGGATAAGGTGGACATCGAGCACAGCAAGGGGTGAAGGAGACTCACAGAACGGCAGCAGGTGACGACACCAGATTGAAGAACGTGGTGAGGGTTGTTTGCTTGGCAGCATTTTGTTTTTCAGCATAAATTTGCTTGTGAGAATGGCTGATGGCAGGGAATGACTGAAATGCTGACTCCGTTCTAAACTTTGGTCCATGTCCATCGCCATTTGTGCCAAGTGTTCCGACTTCCACCATTCCCTCACCGTTGGTAAACTCCCGGGATTTTCAAAATCGTCTGTTGCTTGCAGCATCTGAGAGATAGTTCGCCGTAAAAAAGTTTGAATGTGGATCACACCTTGGTCGAGTGGTTGAATCAGCGATGTTGTGTTAGGCGGCAGGAAATGCACTGTTATATGACGATGAATGCTGCCCAAATGTTTAGGCTGGGCTGGCGCATTCTCAAGCAACAGAAGAACTTTAAAGGCAAGATTCTGTTCCCGGCAGTAGCGTCCTAGAGTGTGTTACCTTTACCTGATGCCGCGCTGCTTATAATTTCCAACTTTTTTTCAAATGTTAAAGCGGTTCTGACGCTCGGCTGATGGCCCAGGACATGAAATCGGAGGCTTAGGAGGCACAGTTAAATATTTCAAGCACAAAATCACTACCCCGTAGGTAAAACCAACAAAAGTTTAAGAGCGCAAGATCGCACATCCACAGCTTGCCAAAACCAATGCGTACCTGGCGGGAGTGAGATTGTGAGGCACACGCTCCTGACTTGTATTGATGGAAAAGTGGTGCTCCTCGCCCCGACTGTGAGAGGTCTGCATGTGACTTGTATTGGTGGGAAAGCGGGGCTTGTCCTCCTGACTGTGAGGGGTCAGCACGTGACTTGTATTGACGGGAAAGCGGGGCTTCTCATCCCGACTGTGAGTTTTGGACGCATATAAGGAGACGTTGGTAGAAATCGGTTCCTCGCATAACTGAATCCGCATAGTCTGAAGATGCATGTAACGAGGACAGGGAGTATAGTTCTTCAGAAGCAGTGGGTTTTCAGACGAACTGTGAGTCCCAGTGCTTCGTTA
The DNA here is from genome assembly GCF_048418815.1 of Hemitrygon akajei. Classification (NCBI taxonomy): domain Eukaryota; kingdom Metazoa; phylum Chordata; class Chondrichthyes; order Myliobatiformes; family Dasyatidae; genus Hemitrygon; species Hemitrygon akajei. Next base: position 35,384,369 of record NC_133145.1, read on the forward strand.
TCTCCCGATATCTCCGCTATCACCACTGTGAGTCCTAGAGCTTCATTACCTCCAGGTATCTTCGTTCTCTCAGGGGCGCATGTCCTGGAAGACGTGCGCCCTCGGGGCTGGGAGGTCGGAAGTCGGGGAGCAGCCAGCTGGTCGCCGATTTTGCCAACCGAGCATCATTGGAGACGGAAACAGCAAGACTGGAACACCGAGACAGCAGGTGCCATGTTTTCTAATTGCTGGCTGCTGTCGAAGGAAGCCCCTGTACTTGAGTGATCCATCTCTTTCTGTCTCTCGATGGAGACACAGCCTGTTGGTCTATAAGACGGAAGCCTTGGTAAGCGACGCAGAAGAAAGTGATATCGAAACAGCAAGTCACTTGTCTCCGCTCTTGTTGCAAGAGAGACCTCTCGCTTTTTGGTGAAGAGAGTGAGCCTGTCTGAGATACCGAATTGCAGCTTTGTGAACAGTAGCTTGATGGACTCTGGATCAATGGGCTCCTTGGTACTTCTGTTGCTGCCCGCATGGTGGTGGGGTGGGGGATTCGGTATTTCTGCTTGCGCAGGTGGAGGGGTGAGGGGATCAGTGCTTTTGCTGCTGTTTGTGTGAAGGGAGGGGGGCTTCGATGTTTCTGTTGTTCTCTGGGGTTTCCTTGTTTCGTGGACTTCTGTGAAGAGGATGAATTTGAACCTTGAGTGTCATGTGCAGTTTTGATCATCTACCTACTGGAAAGACGTAAATAAGGTTGAAAGAGTACAAAAATATTCACAAGGATGTTGATGGGACTGGAGGATCTGAGTATAAGGAAAGGTTGAATAGGTCGGAAAAGGTTAGTGTTCTGCCGAAGGGTCTTGGCCCAAAATGTCAACTGTACTTTTTTCCATAGATGCTGATTTCCTCCAGCATCTTATGTGCGTTGCTTGAATAGGTTACACTTTATTCCTTCGAATGTAGGATTGAGGGGAGATATGTTAGCAGACACCCCACCCTGCAAAAACTCATTTCAGGGAGGTAGCACCCCAGCCCCCCACAACACCATATCCCTCCACCCCCAGTCGACCTCCAAGGGTGTATGTAATACATTGTTTAGTGATTTTGTCTAATCTGTAAACCAAGTTGGGTATATGCAGAAAATGTGACATTAAAATATGTTTTTGTATTATCATGGAGTCATTTTTTTGTTCTATTACAACTTTAAGTAAGTCTACAGGGAGTTTAGCCTTATCATGTAGGACGTCAATAGAGTAACTTCTCAGCAGCTAGCCAGCTAGTTTAAATAACGTTAGCTATGCTAATGAACGAATGACACCTGTTAAACTCACCTCAACATGTCTTTTACATTTTAACCCACCATGGGCAATAGAAAAGTCACTGTTGCAAACAGTGTAGCGAGTAACACTGTTATTACTTTTGACCCCTATTAGGCAGGGGTACACTTTAGTGTAGTCTGGGGTGAAGTACGTTTTATATTTTCTTTTCTTGGAACACCCTGCCATGGCGCAGCAGGACATTAAACTGAACTGATGGACAATGAGAGAGGGAGGTCGACTGTAAAGCCCGCCCACAGAAAACTGATAGGTCTACTTAGAGACCAATCAGGATGCTCCCTCTCGCTCTTGCTCCTCCTCCCCCCTCCCTCACTCTCTCAAAAAAAGTTGACTTCCAGGATATTGTATAATATTTGTGGGTGTCAAGGAGCCTGTTACTTACACGCAAACCTGTAAAAGTATCAGCAGTGATAGAACACACCTGCAGTCTGGTTTTGCTGTTAACAAAACACTATTAGTAACTACATCATTTAGTAACTTAAACCGGGTAAATCAAAAGTTAATGGTGTTATGCATATATAGGTGTAAATATATAAATCCCCAAACTTCTTCAAGCATAGGTGGTAAGTGATACAGTCTAATGATGGTGTGTAAGAAAAGTTTAGTTCAAATGCACAGGTTAATTAATGCGAGATGTTTGTAATCCAAAGGCGAATGTTGTGAGAAGGCAATTACATTGATATTCCACAGATCCCACAACAGCAATACAAAATAACAACAGCCATAGGTTTTATCTCCGCAGTTGTTCCACTCCACACACGAAGTAACACCGACAGTAACCTTCAACGGATATCCATTCAACTCGAGTGGTACCACACCCGAGTTCAGCTACGTGACACTCAAAGTGCTGGCCACACGATACTCAAACCGAATCCACATATGGGTTATCACCAACAGTAGCTTATCACAACAGGGACCATCCTTAAGGGAACCACCACTCAGGCAAGGGTCAACACACTGGTAGATTCCACAATGTTACCCCAATCACACACAACATGATAGCCACTTATCCAGTTCACGGCATACGAAATAACTCTAACAGTGATTTGCCACAGGGGTAACTTTCTTCAGTGAACTACCATGCCCAGACAAAGGGTAAACACACACGCGGTATTCACAAAGGTTCTCCCCTCACCAGAGAACCACTCCTGTGGATTAACTCTGTGACAAATACACTTTCGTAGCCAAATGGAAAAAAACTCACCCTCACAGGCTACTTGGAGAGAGAGTCCAAACAGTGATCTCTTTGTCACTATGTATCTTCTGTTTCAAACCTTCCTCTCCACTCCTCTCTCACTGCAAACTTCTTCTCGTTGCAGTAAACTTGTGAGAGTCATTTATTGATACACTGGATCGAATTCAACTCACCCCTTTTTGTGCTACTGAAAGTTTAAACCAGCAACCGACTCACTGGTGTCTTTCATTGACCGAATCCATCTTGACTCTAACTGTGTGTGTCTGTGACTGTCCTTGTAAAAAGCAAACAAGCTGCAGAAAAACCATAACATTGATTGTCCATCAGATAATTCCACCTCTCTCCACCATAGTAAGCAAGCAACTCTGCAGTCAGCAGAAATCCAAGTGTGCTAAAGTCAGTCTCTTTCTCTCAGCATTTCAAAGTGACAGTCCTCAGAAAAAATAAACCCTAGGGGTACATAACAGAGCCGCTATCAACATGTGGGTATGCGGGAGACTCCTGGAACTTATTCCACTGAGATTAGGTGGAACTACACCCAGAGGTCATGGGTTAAGGGTGTAAGGTGAAAAGTTCAAGGGGAAACATAAAGGGAAACTTCTTCACTCAGAGGTTTCTGATGTGGTGCATGCCAGCTCAATTTCACCTGGAATGTCAGGAGTTTGGAGAGCTATTGTCCACCCTGGTTCAGGTCAATGGGAGTTGGCAGTTTAAGTGTTTCAGCATGGACTAGATGAGCTGACGGGCCTGTTTCTGAGCTGTTCTTTTCTATGAATCCGTGAATCTAATTAGATTATTATTTAAATACTAAAAGGTTTTACAATTCTGTTGTGCAGAGGGACTTGGGTGTGCTTGTGAATGAATCACAAAAGGTTTGTTGCAGGAGCAACAAGTTTTAAGAAGGCAAATGGAATGTTGGCATTCAGTGCTAGAGGGACTAAATTTAAGAGCAGTGAGTTTACGCTGCAAACATACAGTGTTCTGGTGAGGCTGCACTTGGAGTACTGCGTGCAGTTCTGACCTTCTATGAAGAAAGGTGTACTGACTTTGGAGGCAGTGAAGAGAAGTTTCACAAGCTTTGTTCCGGAGATAAAGGGGTTAACCTGTGAGGAGAAATTGAGTCGCTTGGGACTACATTTGCTGGAATTTGAGCCGGGGCCTGATAGGAACATATAGGTATGAAATGGATAGTGCTAGGATAGAGGTAAGTGAGACTAGCACTAGGAGACATAGGCTCAAGATTTAGGGGAATAGACTTAGGACAGAGATGAGGAAAAACTGCTTTACCTGAGAGTGGTGATTCTGTGGATTCCCTGCCCAGGGAAGCAGTAGAAATTACCTTATTAAATATACTTAAGACAGAGTTAGCTGGATGTTTGCATAGCAGGGAAATGAATGGTTATGGGGGAAAGCTGAGTCCACAGCCAGATCAGTCATGATCTGATTGAATGGTGGGTCCATTGAATCATAGCTCATTGGACCAGATGGCCTACTCCTGCTCCTATTCCTTACATTCTTAAGTATTAAGTCCCTATACTTAACTTCCAAAAAAACAACAACAAATCATGCAAACAGCAAAAAACATGCAAATAACACAGAGAATATTAAAAATCAAAGCAGAGTCCCTAAAATGGTCCAGGAGTGACCACTGTGTCATAAGGACATAAGAACATAAGAAATAGGAGTAGGAGTAGGCTATCTGGACCATCGAGCCTGCTCCGCCATTCAATAAGATGCACAGTATAGTATAGACACAAGCGATCCTGAAGATGGTGGAAATTTTGAGCAACATGCATAATATGCTGGAGGAACTCAGCACATCAAGCAGCACCTATAGAGGGACATAAATAGTCAACGTTTTGGGCAAAGACCGTTCATCAGGACTCCTGTTAAAGTGTCTTTTGAATTGAAACATCAACAGTTTATTTCCCTCCATAGATGCTGCCTGACTTGCTGATTTCCTCCAGCATTTGTCTGTGATACTTTTAACTATATTCATCTTTTAACATATTTAAGTGACTCTACTTTCCCCCACAACAAAAATTAACACCCTTACAGCAGCAGACTAATATTTTCTGCAAATATGCAGGTTTGCAACAGACTTTTCTAGAAGACAAAAAAGGAAAGATTAGTTAAAGGAGGGAATTCAAGAACTACTGAGGCAATTAAAAGTGGAGTGTGCGAGAATCTGGAGTTGGAGAATCTTAAAAGGTCATTGTACTGAAGGAGTTATAGAGTTTAAGTAAGTCCAGACTGAGTAGAGATTTTGAAACATGTTGGCAGGATTTGAGATAAAGACATGTTTGCCTATTAGGCGGCATTAGGGATATCGACCAAGAAACACAGTGTTAAAATAATAAAAGGTGGAAATTTCAATGTGTGGTTTAAGCAGACCAGAAGCAGGCATGGCAAAGGAGGTGAAGGTAATGATGGAGTTAACATTTGATCTGCAACATGCAGAATTCAATATGATGCAAGGCTATGAATAATCTGGTTCAAAATGTCATGAAAACAAAACTGGTTTTTAAGTTATTTAATCTGTTCATTTCAGTTGTGATAGTTTGCATATGTATGCATTGACTATTGTTAAATAATAATTTTCCTAACATTAGTGGATTCAAAGAAATTAACATATTTTGTCTGAAGTTCTGTTGTTCCATGAAGTGAAGTAAAATTCCAAAATGTTATGCCTTTTTGATAAGCATTTTTATTCACCATGTGGCAAAGCTGAATTTGTACTTGCAATCTGTATTTATGATCAATACAAATGACTATCAGTAAATTCATTTTGATATTCATACCCACTCAGAGAATGATAGCAATATTTTGTAACCAGCATTACATAAATTTATTAGAGGAACGTAAAAGGGAAACATCAGATCAGATCTATGGATAGAATGATGAAATTTCCATAAGCTAAGTGCCTAGACTTGTTTAGCAATAGCATCTTAAGCATATATATGTTCACAATTTCAGAAAGGAATGGTAGATATTGTTGAATGAAACTGATCTGAAAGTAAATCTACAAACACTAAAGACAGAAAAAACATAGAATGTATAACAAGTAAACAGGTCAAACAGTTGACATGCTGGTAAAGATTTTAGAAATAAGTTCTGCATTTATTCCCATCAAAAACTACAGGTAACACATTCTCTATTTGTTTTAAATCTATGGATAAAGGGGGTCCAGATCTAATTTATTTCCAATCATTTGTCTCCTGTTACCTACACTAAAGTCAAGTCGAAGTTGAGTTTATTGTCATCAATATCCATAGTAGTAGTGCAATCACTTGAGTTGAATATGATGTTCTCTAAGGGGTTGCCTATTGTTGGGTCCTCAGACGGCTGTAGAGGCTGATAAAGGAACCACATATCCGGTGCAATGTGGGCAAAAGTAAATGGTGGCTGTGGTTTGTGGTTAGGTATTTCGGCTGTTCATTCTCTCTTTTCACAGCTGCCAGTTGTTCTCTGTGGCACCACAGAAACTGTTCTCATGTACACTGCTCCCTCTTGAACAAATTTTCGGATAGAGGCACGACCCTCCCAGCTATCGAAGACATCTTCAAAAGGCGGTCATTTAAGAAGGTGGCATCCATCATTCACCATCAGGTCATGCCATTTTCTCCCCCCTAACATCAGGGAGGAGTTACAGATCTGAAGACCTATAACAAAGTAGTCACCTTCCTGTTCTTCATATATGAGTAGAAGCCTTGTGTTATGTTTATTATGTTCTTTTCTTGTTACCTTGTAACTCTCAAGACTCTTGTCTGAATAAAGAGTGTCCAAATCTGATCCTTACTTGCTAATATTCTTGACTAGATGCTCCACCTCTCATGTCAATTATAGTTCCTTCTTCCTTCCAATCTTTCCATCTCAACGAGAAAACCAATCCAGAACCCCATGCAAATACTCCCTAAGCAAGCCCCATATTTCCAATATAAATTTCCCAGAGTACATCTGTTCCCAATTACTGCTGTCAAAAATTTACCAGCTTTACATTAAATACTAAGCCCTCTGCTCTTTGATTGATCCAGACGAGGTGCTGATCAGAAAGCAATCTGCCGATGAACTCATGGGTCAAGCAGCTTCACTCATGACTTCCTCCAGAGGTTTGTTTTTGCTTAAGATTCCAACACTTGCTGTGTCTTAAATCTCTGATGTTCTGATCAGTGTTGACAGTAGAGCACTTGGAATTATTGAGAGGATCTCTGCGGGAGGTTATGTGATGTAAATGTCACGTTTGGCTTTTCATCCTGGGTGCTGATATTAACTCAGACCCTATTGACGAAGTAACAAGGATGACAAAATCACTTACAAGAATGGAGAAGTCTGTAAAACCTAATCCATCACAGGCTAAGCTCTCCCCACCACTGAGCACATCGACAAGTAGCACTGCCACAAAAAAGCCGCAGCCATCATTAATCATCTGCACCGTCCAGCCTATGCTCACTTCTTTATGTTGACAATGGGAAGGAGGTACAAGAGCTATAGGTCCAGCAGCAACAGGTTCAGGAATAGGGATTACCCTACAACCATCAGGCTCCTGAATCTGTGTGGATGACTTCTCTCAACCGATGGGCGCACTTTCAAGAACTCTCCAATTCCTGTTCTCAGTATTATTTATTCACTATAATTTTTTTTTATTTTTGCCATTTGTCTTCCTTTGTACATTCGTTGTTTGTAAATCTTTTTGTAGTTTTTCACTGATTATATTATACAGCAGTTTTTGTTTTAAAGTGAATGCCTTCAAGAAAATGAATCTCAAGGCAGTATATGGTGACATAAAGTAATTTGATAATAAATTTATTTTGAAACTTGAACTATATTAAAAACATTTAAATAATTTAAAAAAATTATTTTGATCTCCTTTTAGGAGTCCTCACTAACAAACACATGAACTACGAACACAGGAAAAGCTTACAAAAAATAACTAGATGGCTAGATGTTCCTCCAGTGTGCTCCCTTAGTCAGTAAGATCACAGATGAATTTCCTACATCCCAACGCCCTCCACAACACAGCCTTGACTGATGCATTTCATTTCCTGTGATCTACATGGAGCATAGAAACATAGAACTCTACAGCACAGAAAAAGGCCCTTTGGCCCATCTAGTCCACGCTGAGATATCAGTCTCCCTAGTCCCATTGATCTACAGTCCTCCATACCCCTTTCATCCATGTACTTATCCAAATTTATGTAAAATGGTGCAATCATCCATCACTTGCACTGGCAGCTCACTCCACAATCTCACTACCTTCTGAGTGAAGCAGCTCCCTCTCATGTTCCCTTTAAACATTTCACCTTTCACCCTTAGACCATGTTCTTTAGTTCTCATCTCACCCAACCTCAGCTGAAAAAGCCTGCTTGCATTTACCCTAGCTATACACCTCATAATTTTGTACACCTCTATTAAATCTCCTCTCAACCTTCTGTGTTCTAGGGAATAACATCCTAACCTATTCAACCTTTACATATAACTCAGGTCCTCATGTCCCCTCAACATCTATGTAAATTTTCTCTGTGCTCTTTCAGTCTTTCTTTATGACCTTATCAACCTTTGAAAAGGAATTCAAGGAATTATGAAACTGTATTCCCAAATCTCACTGTTACATTATACTCTTCACTGTCCTGCCACTCATTGTGTAAGACCAACACTGCTTGAACTTCCCAAAGTGCAACACCTCACACTTCTCTGCATTAAATTCCATCTGCCATTTTGCAACTCACTTTTCCTGCTGGTCCTGGTCCCACTCCAAACTTTGATAGTATTCCTTGCTCTCCACTACACCTGCAATTTTGGTGCCATCATAAATTTTATGATCCAATTTGCCACATTATCATTCAGTTGATTGATATAGATGACAAACAACAATGGACCCAGCACCAGTCCCAGTGGCAGGCCTCGAGTCGGAGAGGCAACCATCTACCAACACTCTCTGACTTCTCCTGCGAAGACAATGTCAAATCCAATTTACTACCTCATCTTGAATGGCAAGTGATTCAACCTTCTTGACCAGCCTCCCATGTAGGACCCTGTCAAAGGTTTTGCTACAGTCCATGCAGCCAACATCCACTGCTTTGCCTTCATCAACTTTCCTGGTAACTTCCTCAAAAAAACTCTTTAAGTAAGATTAGTTAGACATGACCTGCCATGCACAAAGCCATGCTGACTATCCCTAATCGGTCCTTGTCTATCCAAATAGTTATACCGAGGGTATCCCTCAGAATACCTTCCAATAACTTTACTTCTACTGATGTCAGGTTCGCCAGCATCTAATTTCCTATCTTATTCTTAGAGACTTTCTTAAACAACAGTATTACGTACCCTGTAACTGAGTGTCTTACCAGCAAAGATAGAAGTATCCGTTGGAGTCTTGTACTATCTTCAAAACAGTGTTTATTAGTAAAATATACAAATCAATATTAACAATGCAAATATACAGATAATACACATCAGCAATACTAAACCTAAAAGTGTGGGTATAATAATAATCAATAATAAACAAGCTCTATCGTTGTCTAGGGGATAATGAATTATCATGGGAAAGTATAAAGTTCAGTTCATGTAGGCTGAGGTAGTTGTTGGTTCTTTTGTTGTAACAGGGAGAGGGAGAGGGAGAGAGAAAACAGTGACAGCTACAGTCAGTCAAACCTTCCTTTACGTTCTTGATCCGTCGATGTGTTGTTGTGGCCATTCAGGTATGACCCCTCTTGCCTTTAGCTAGACCGTTCTTCTATGGTGGACTCGTCACCCAGGCAAAGGTGGACACACACACAAGCCCCCACCAGCCTCACTATAAACACTGTGAGTTAAAATTGACCGATCCTTCGTTCGGTCTCCTGTACCCTACACCTTCTCGTGGGTTCCAACACTTAAGCAGTGCTCACTAGTGTGTCTCCTGGTGCGTCTGTGGGGTGACTCCCCAGACCTCACTTTTATCCCTACTCATGGGGTCTCAGGTGTCAATCAGTTTTGAATGGCTTAGTCCATCAAACCAGCCCACTCCGGCTGTCCACTGAGGAATTTTAATAAACAGAATGGTACCAAGTAAACAGCCCTCTCTGGAGCCATAAGTCTTACAGGAGTCATAATATGGTGGAAAAACATCTCTCTCCCCTCTCTTATCAGTAACAGAAGTTCTGGCATGTTTTTGTTCCATCTCTTTCTCTCTCATTAACAGTTTGTGATTCTCCTGGGGGCGGGGGGGGCGGGGAATATGGGCAACTCTGTACCCTTCTGCCTATCAGAGTTGTTCATCCTTCGTAACAACAGAAAGAACATTAGCTATTATCCAATCCTATGGCCCCTCACCTGTGACTAAGGATGTTTAAATGTCTCTGCTGGGGCCCTTGCAGTTTCTGCACTGGCCTCCCTTGTCAGGCCCTGGGGATTCATCCACCTTAATTTGCCTCATGACACCTCCTCCTCTGTTATCTGTATAGCGTGCATAGCCTCGCAGCTGCATTGATGAACATATATAGACCTTGTGTCCCTCTCCTGAGTAAATACAGATACAAAAACCCCATTTACAATCTCCCCCATCTCTTTCAGCTCCATACATAGATTACCACTCTGATCTTCCAGAAGACCAATGTTGTTCCTTGCGATCCTTTTGCCCTTAATATATCTATAGACACCCTCAGGATTCTCCTTCACCTTGTATGCTGTCGTGGTTCCGGTTGGCTGTTCCCCTTTAACACTTCTTTCTCCCTGATCATAGCCCATTTTCAGTCAATTGCTGCTAGTTACCCAATAATCGTACACCTGGCTTTCATCAGAGACTGGGAAATAAATACAAGGACGACTCTATCACAGGTTGCCAGTTTGTTGGTTGATTATTGTGTGACACTTTGTTTCTTGTTCAGTTTAGAACAGTCTATTGTTTATAAAAGTCCCATTAATGTGGTCAGACCATCTGTCTGAGCAGTTCATGTGAAAGGAATACTGCGCTATTTCTGAGAGCAGAGACACATCTTTCTCCTGTTTAACTACAGACGTCAGGACTGCTGAGCTGTGCTGGTCCGCGCTCCCCAACCCAATAAGTGATTGCTGAGCCCTAATGCAATGTGATTAATAGCCTGCTGAGAACTTCGTGTTTGATTAGATTACTTCATATTTAATAAGTTAGAAATAGGTATGCTTCTTTGAAATTATTCTCATTTAATATTTAAATAACTTGGATTGTTCAAAACTTATACTTTCAACAAGATAGTTTATCAAGTCTCTGAGCGACGGATTACAGATTGCGCCGAGAGTGATTTGTTTTCCTTTGCAAGAATTTATAATTACAAACTGTTCCGGATTCTCTGGAGTGAGAGAGAAACTACCAGGACGCTAGTGATGTAGAAGAGTTGAAGTGGTCTCCCCCGCCCTGGTTTTAATGGGAATGTGAAGTCCCATCGGTAACAGTCAGAATGGATATTGTCTACGAGCATTAACAGCGTGAAGTCTGCAGGACTACAGGACACACCGTCTCCTTGTAGACGGTTAGTGGTCATTTCTCTCTCGGCAACGCTTCGACAAAATAAACTGCTTGTTTCAGTCACAAGAAAGGGTTAATGCTGGGCGCTTAAGCAACAAGCAAACTGCTGGAGGAACTTCGGGGGTCGGTTCGGAGGGGAAGGAATTGTCAATGTTTCGGATCGAGACGAACTTGTTGGACTTGAGACAGGGTTCATAACAGACTTAAATGAAGCGCGTAACAGCTGCAATACATCTAATGCCGCTTGAGGCCCTCTCTGAAATTAGCCCTTTCGTCAGCTTTTGGGACCCCTCTCCAGGTGACCCAGCGCTCAGGGGAACGGAGAGCGCAACAGAAAAGTGACGCTTTCTTTCTATTCTTTATCGCTACTCTGCGGAGCTTTTCTTTTCAGGCAAGATCCCGGCTGCTGTGTGTATTTTCAGTCCGGGTGTGTGATTTAAAGGAACTCCTCTCTCACGCCGCTTATCTAATTTCACCAAATTGTTTGTGTGTGAGCAATAAGAAACGCATAGGAGCTTCAAGGAGAAACGTGCTAACTGAACTAGGAATGAAAGGACAAGAGGAATGCGAGGTAGAAATTAATGGTGGAGTGGCATCCACAGGTAGAACAAGAAAGCGAAACATTTTGTAAATTGAGGAAAATGGAAAGCTGTTGATGTTCGGAGGAATCTGATTATCCACAAATATGTCGCCATACAACCCTGACATGCATTTTGAGGGCATTCTCAATAACTCCATAATAGAATAATAACCATAATAGAATCAATGAAAGACTGCACCAACAGAGTCAACTGATTTGCAGAATACAACAAACTGTGCAAATACAAAAATAAGTGGAAAAGTGTGAATGGAACCGGAGGAAATAGCAGAGGTACTTATGGAAAAGGATCTTAGTGATTGTAGTGATGACTTGCAGCAGACTGAAAAGCTTGAGAATGTAGATTCTCAAGAAAGAGGATGTGCTGGAGCTTTTGGAAAGCATCAAGTTGGATAAGTCGCCGGGACTGGACGAGATGTACTCCAGGCTACTTTGGGAGGTGAGGGAGGAGATTGCTGAGCCTCTGGCGATGATCTTTGCATCAACAATGGGGATGGGAGAGGTTCTGGAGGATTGGAGGGTTGCGGATGTTGTTCCTTTGTTCAAGAAAAGGAGCAGAGATAGCCCAGGAAATTATAAGCCAGTGATTCTTGTCTCAGTGGTTGGTAAGTTTTTGGAGAAGATCCTGAGAGGCAGGATTTATGAACATTTGGAGAGGTATAATATAATTAGGAATACTCAACATGGCTTTGTCAAGGGCAGGTTGTGCCTTATGAGCCTGATTGAATTTTTTGAGGATATGACTAAACACACTGAAGGAAGAGCAGTAGATGTAGTGTATATGAATTTCAGCAAGGCATTTGATAAGGTACCCCATGAAAGGCTTAATGAGAAAGTAAGGATAGATAGATAGATACTTTATTCATCCCCATGGGGAAATTCAACTTTTTTTTCCAATGTCCCATACACTTGTAGCAAAACTAATTACATACAATACTTAACTCAGTAAAAAATATGATATGCATCTAAATCACTATCTCAAAAAGCATTAATAATAGCTTTTAAAAAGTTCTTAAGTCCTGGTGGTAGAATTGTAAAGCCTAATGGCATTGGGGAGTATTGACCTCTTCATCCTGTCTGAGGAGCATTGCATTGATAGTAACCTGTCGCTGAAACTGCTTCTCTGTCTCTGGATGGTGCTATGTAGAGGATGTTGAGAGTTATCCATAATTGACCGTAGCCTACTCAGCGCCCTTCGCTCAGCTACCGATGTTAAACTCTCCAGTACTTTGCCCACGACAGAGCCCGCCTTCCTTACCAGCTTATTAAGACGTGAGGCGTCCCTCTTCTTAATGCTTCCTCCCCAACACGCTACCACAAAGAAGAGGGCGCTCTCCACAACTGACCTATAGAACATCTTCAGCATCTCACTACAGACATTGAATGACGCCAACCTTCTTAGGAAGTACAGTCGACTCTGTGCCTTCCTGCACAAGGCATCTGTGTTGGCAGTCCAGTCTAGCTTCTCGTCTAACTGTACTCCCAGATACTTGTAGGTCTTAACCTGCTCCACACATTCTCCATTAATGATCACTGGCTCCATATGAGGCCTAGATCTCCTAAAGTCCACTACCATCTCTTTGGTCTTGGTGATATTGAGACGCAGGTAGTTTGAGTTGCACCATATCACAAAGTCCTGTATCAGTTTCCTATACTCCTCCTCCTGTCCATTCCTGACACACCCCACTATGGCCGTGTCGTCAGCGAACTTCTGCACATGGCAGGACTCCGAGTTATATTGGAAGTCTGATGTGTACAGGGTGAACAGGACCGGAGAGAGTACGGTTCCCTGCGGCACTCCTGTGCTGCTGACCACCGTGTCAGACCTACAGTCTCCCAACCGCACATACTGAGGTCTATCTGTCAAGTAGTCCACTATCCAATCCACCATGTGAGAGTCTACTCCCATCTCTGTTAGTTTGTGCCTTAAGATCTTGGGCTGGATGGTGTTAAAGGCACTAGAGAAGTCAAGAAATGTAACAGTGGATTGAAGGGGACATTATTTTGTGGATCCAGAACTAGTTTGTCCACAGAAGGCAAACAGTGGTTGTAGACGGGTCATACTCTGCATGGAGGTCAGTCACCAGTAGAGTGCCTCAGGGATGTGTTCTGGGACCCTTACTCATCATGATTTTTATAAATGACCTGGATGAAGAAGTGGAGGAATGGATTAGTAAGTTTTCTGATGACACAAAGGTTGGAGGTGTTGTGGATAGTGTGGAGGGCTGTCAGAGGTTACAGCAGGACATTGATAGGATGCAAAACTGGGCTGAGAAGTGGCAGATGGAGTTCAACCCAGGTAAGTGTGATGTAGATCAAATATGATGGCAGAATTTAGTATTAATGGTAGGACTCTCGGTGTGTGGAGGATCAGAGGGATCTTGGGGTCTGAGCCCATAAGACGCTCAAAGCAGCTGTGCAGGTTAAATCTATGGTTAAGAAGGCGTACGGTGTATTGGCCTTCATCAATCGTGTAATTGAATTTAGTTGCTGAGAGGTAATGTTGCAGCTATATAGGACCCTGGTCAGACCCCACTTGGAGTACTGTGCTCAGTTCTGGTCGCCTCACTACAGGGAGGATGTGGAAAACATAGAAATGGTACAGCGGAGATATACAAGGATGTTGCCTGGATTGGGGAGCATGCCTTATGAGAAACGGTTGAGTGAACTCGGCCTTTTCTCCTTGGAGTGAAGGAGGATGAGAAGTGACCTGATACAGGTGTACAAGATGATGAGAGGCATTGATCGTGTGAATAATCAGAGGCTTTTTCCCAGGGCTGAAATGGTTTCCACAAAGAGTACCCAGGTTTAAGGTGCTGGGGAGTAGGTACAGAGATGATGTCAGGGGTAAGTTTTTTTTTTACTCAGAGTGGTGAGTGAGTGGAATGGGCTGCCAGCAACGGTGGTGGAAGTGGATACAATAGGGTCTTTTAAGAGACTTTTAGATAAGTACATGGAGCTGAGTAAAATAGAGGGCTGTAGGTAGGCCGAGTAATTTCTAAGGTAGGGACATGTTCGGCACAACTTTGTGGGCGAAGGGCCTGTATTGTGCTGTAGGTTTTCTATGTTTCTAAATAATTAATATATAAATACGCAATAAATATCAAGAACTTGAGATGAAGAGTCCTTGAAAGTGAGCCCATAGGTTGTTGGAAGGTTTCAGTGATGGAGCAAGTGAAGTTGAGTTAAGGTATCCTCTTTGGGTCAAGAGCTTGATACAACAATGGTAATAACTGTTCCTGAACTTGCTGCTGTGAGTCCTAAAGCTCTTGTACCTCCTTCCCTATGGCAGCAGTGAGAAGGGTGCATGACTTGGGTGGTGGGGATCCCTGATGATGGATGCTACTTTCCTGCAACAATGCTCCATGTAGATGTGCTCAATGGTTGGGTGGGCTTTACCCATGATGTACTGGACTATATCCATTATTCTTCATAGGATTTTCCATTCAAAGGCATTGATATTCCATATAGGCTGTGCTGCAGCCAGTCCACATACCATTGACCACACGTCTATCGATGACAAAGTTTTAGATGTCATGCTGAATCTTCACAAAACTCCTCAGGAAGTAGAGGCACAGCTGTGGTTTCTTTGTAATTCAGGGATACATCTATCTCACTGCAATTACTAAGGGCCCTGAGGAAGTGCACTGAAATATTATGTATAATTCTGGTCTCCCTACCCAAGACAGAGGAATTGGTACAAGGGTTGATATCTGGAGGAAGGTTTTGTTGGAGAGTTTTGGTGGAATGATCAGTTTGAGAGTACAGAAGCAATATGGGTAATGTCATAGAAAAATATACTGTAGAATCCCCATGGAGTTTGACTAGGATGATAATTGCAGGATGAAGATTTCTCTGGATAGGAAACCAGGTATCACCGCCCTTAGCGTGAGGAGTCAATGGTTCAGGACTAGTAAAGGTAGTGCCCGTTCAAATAATTTCCCCATGACAGAGTGCAGTCAATCTGGATCTGCAATGAAGGTCAGCATTGGAGATTTGAGAGCAAATAGTGTGTTAGCATCACTCCACTGAGAACCAACCACTCTGGTACCTGGGTCAGGAAATTCATTAATAAAAACAAGGATGCTCTAGATATTGTGCTATCAATTTTCTATTCAAGGCACTTTGTTTATTGCAGGGCTATTGACAATCCTTCTACTCATTTTACCCTTCTCACTTCCTGTCTCTAGAACTGCACTCCTTCAGATCTTTTATATAGTTCTAGCAGTTGTATTCTCTGCTTCTTGGAATTTTGAAATGGCCAACTGAACTAGCTTCAGAAATTCTCTGGATAGAGAATTCTACATTATCTCCATGCTTGAATGAGAAATGCTTTCTGGCCCATGTTTTACTTTAAAGTTCGTGTTTCAAAAATTCCCACCAAATAAATTCATTTCATACTATGCTGTCAAAGGCTTTCCTCATTTTAAATACTGCTATTAAATCTCAACTTAATTATCACTACTCTGAGGAATTTTAATAAGGTGATACAGACTGGTGTCACATGTTATATAGCCACTTACCCCACTACCCCAACACCCCACCTTCAAAGACAATATTTGCTTACTAAATTGTGGCACCCTGCAATGAATGCAATGATTTGTTCGTTCTGACCACACGTTTGTATAACTGTAAGATAATTTCAGTTCTGTTGATATGGAGTCATAGAGTTGTACA
Source organism: Hemitrygon akajei (assembly GCF_048418815.1). Lineage (NCBI taxonomy): Eukaryota > Metazoa > Chordata > Chondrichthyes > Myliobatiformes > Dasyatidae > Hemitrygon > Hemitrygon akajei. The sequence continues at coordinate 35,400,637 of NC_133145.1, forward strand.
TTACAGATACTTGCCTTTCAGCCAACATGTCGATGCTCATCTATTTATTCAAAAAAACTTATTCCATTTGTCTGCATCATGACTGTATCCTTCTTTGCCTCGTCTGTTTACATGTCTGCTAAGCATAGTAATTGTATCTGATTGCACCATCTTTTCTGGCGACACATTCTAGATATCAACCACTATCAATGTAAGAGAAACTCACTCCTCAGATTCATTTTTTAAAACTGTTCTCCTTATCTTAATTCTATGCTCTCATGTAAAAAAGACCTCATCCTTTAGCCTCCTTTCCTCTAGGGATAAAAGACCAATCTATTGAGTCTGTCCCCAAACTGAAGTCCTCCAACCCAGACAACGTTTTGATAAATCTCTTTTGCACTCTTCCCAATGTAGTCACATCTTTCCTGCACTGTGGTGAAAATAACTACACACAATATTCCAAGTGTAGCTTAACCAGTGTTCTGTCCAGTTGCAACATCAAGTATTCACTCTTACACAAAGCATAGAACAGTACAGCATGGGAGCAGGACTTTCAGCACATGATATATGCTGATGCTGAAATGAATCAAACCTCTGAGCATGTCTGTATATAACTCATATCTCTTTATTGTCCACATATCCATGTGTCTATCTAACGAACGCTTAAACACCGTTACCATATCTGCTTCTGCTATGAACCCAGGCAGCTCAGTCCAGGCACTTTCCATAATCTTTGTTTTAAAAAATGGCTAGCACATCTCCTTTAAACCTTCCCTTTCTCATATTAAATGCACTTTCTCCAGTACTTGACACTGCTATCCTGGGGAAAAAAGAGTCTGTCTATCTCATCTATGCCTATTATCTATCCCCTCTTCTATCCCCAATTCTCTTTGTTCACTCAGTGTCCTATTATTTACTGCATATATCCTACCAACATGTCACGTCCCAAAGCGCATCACCTTGCACTGTGTGGGATTAAACTCCATTTTCCAAAGCTCTGCCCCAATATTCCACCTGAACTATATCCTTCTGTAGGCTTAGGTAACCTCCTTGCTTTACACAACACTGTCAATTTTAATGTCATCTGCAACCTTACAAATCATACCTCGTATGTTCACAAACAAGTCAATGATATGGACTACAAGCAAAGCTTCCAACACAGATACCTATGATATCTTTATAGCCACAAACATCCGGTCAGAAACACATGCTCCAATCACTCAACTCTGTTGTTTCATTTTGCCAATTTTGGATCCAATTAGCCAGCTCGGCTTGAATCTGAAATAGCTTAACTTCGACACCAGTTTACTTAAGCAGGATCTTGTCAAGCATCTCGCTAAGGTAGATACAGACATTATCTCTCACCCTACCTTCATTGACCTCCTTTGCTACCTCCTAAAATCCCAATCAAATTACTAGGACAGTGTTTACCCCCTCACGATGCCATGGTGAGTATTTCTAACCAGTCCCTGCTTCCCCAACTGTATATAAATGCTGTGCCAATATTTTCTCCAGTGATTTTCTTACCACTGGCTTGTAGCTATCTGACTTGTCTCTGCACTTCTTAAACATAGGAACAGTACTAGCTATACATAAATCTTCTGACATCGAGCCTATGGCTAATAGAGATGCAGAAATCTCCATTTGTGCCTCAGCAATCTTGTCCTTTATTTCTCAAATCATTCCAAGATAGGTCTCATATTGTCCTGGAAATTTATCTACCCTTACATGTTTCAAGGAATTCAACACCTCTACATTTTTAATCCCTATATGCTCCCAAGCAACTTATCTCTCCTCAAACTTGCTAGGCTCCACATCCTTGTCCTTGGTGAACAAAGATGATAAGTATTTATTTAGAATATTGCCCTCTTGGTTGCATGCATGAATTACCATTTGGACCCTAGCTATCCTCTTGTTGCTTGTGACTTATAGAAGGACATTAAGATTCTGTTTAATTTTGTATGCTAAGAATATTTCATAGCCTCATTTTTGTCCTCTTAATTTCTTTTTACATACTCTCATAAATCTTCTATTTTCCTCAAATATTTCTTTTGATTGTAGATGTCTATACCTGCCATTTTCTTTTTTTCTGATCAAACCTAGTATTCCACTGCTTTTCAGAAAAAAAATCAGCATATCATCAGGTTTTAAATTATTATGTAGAGGCGTCTGTATTCACACTCCAGGATTTTAGCCATGGTTCTTAGCCGCATCTGCTTCACTCCACCTCACTGCTGCCTGTATTTCAGCCAGCCATGAATGTTGCTGCTCAGGCTGAGATGGTGAATTTTGCAATTATATGTTCTCTGTCCACTTCTGCTGAAAATAAGCATTCTTCCCAAGCCACAAAGGGATCATCTCATAGAGACACCTGCAGAAGGAAAGTCATTTTAAAGAGGCACTAAGATTATGTAGATTGGTGATTTTACTATTAAATTATTGTACATGATCTAATTAATATATTTTTGAAACATGAAATTCAATTCACTTTCATTTTCATGACCAAAGAACAAGTAAATTTCAGACAATACTGATTTATGATACAGAAGTGGAATGGATTTTATAAGATTCCTGTGATTTTAACTGTTTATCTGTATTATCTGCAGGTAAATCAAGTGACAGAAATGGGGTTATGTTTGAACTTGTTTTATTTGATCGTGTACCTGAGCATGCACTATGTAGAACGTAAGTACTGAAAGCCTTTCAATAAATAGCTCATTCAACATTGATTGTTAAACTTGTGACTGAAGTTATTGGAAATTAATGATTTCTAGCATTTGTGAAGCTGGATTGTGTGAAGTCAGTAATAGGAATATGTAACGAGGATGCCGAACTACAATGCAGTATATATATGGAAGCAGCAGGGATGAGAAACCTCACTCTAACAAAACTACATGCAAATGGATCGAGTGATAAAACCGTATATAAATTTAACTCAAATGAAAATGACAGGAGTTCAGGGTCAAATTAAATTACGTCATCAAGATTCACGGAATGTGTCCCTGATAATCCAGAAAATACAAGCATCTGATAATGGAACATATAAATTCTGTGTAGAAACAAATCATGGATATGACATTAAATACATCGATTTGAAAGTTAGAGGTGGGTACCATAGTATTTTCTCTGCTTCTAATTTTCTTTATGAATATTGGTTACATCTAGTTGGTAAAAAATTGCAGTTAATACTGTATCTCTTAAAATGTCTTGATTTGTGAGTTAGTCTGACATAAGCAATATTGATAGTTATATTTAGACAGGGAAGAATGGCTGAATTTATGTCGTCATTGGAAGTCATATCACTGCAACAAATTGTTTTGAATTCTACCAACTTGAGGAAGCTCTTTTCCATCAAACACTGAATAAATGTCCATGAATAAAATAAATGATTTTCAGTTTGTGGATTAAATGCATAATTTATATTTGAGAATATAGAAGTTTCTAATGAAGGTAGACATCAGATTCATAAATTGTAGACCATTGTGGTCTACAAAATAAAATCCTGTGTGAATAGTATACAAAGTAGATAGGTTTTCTAATATTTGAAGAAGTTAAGAGATAGTAATATATTTGGTTAGTCATTTAAAATGATAGCAATAAAGGTGCAAGCTACAACACTTGTAATTTCTGCCCCAGTGCATTACTAATCTCCTAAGGTTATTGGGACATAAAAGGAAGATTTATTACCTTTAATGGTGTATTTGTATACAGTATCCACAATTGACAGTAATGCTTGCAAAATATATTTGGCAAGAAATCATACTACTGCAAGTATGTACTTTGGATCTTTGACTTTGAGGCTCTATTAGTTGAAGATCCACAATTTGTTTTCCTGGATTTATTTATAGACCATTTGGACTAAGTAACAAAGAACTCCTACCTCGTATCTCACTAAATTCCAGCTTTAATCTGTCTCTACCCTAATAGTTTGATTAGTCAAATAATTTCAGATTTGAATTATGTAGTGAGTTATATGAATGTAAGCTGTTCTATAAAGAAAGCTGGAAAATGGCATTCATAATGTTAATATGGATATTAGTGCTAATCCTATAAGACATTGTGCATCTAATGCTACGGTCACATGGCTAAAGGTGTAAAGCATGTCTTTCAGCTCCATATACTGCGCCACACATCAGCAAAAAAGAAGAAAATGGCAAAACATTTCTTGTGTGCACAACAGTTGGATATCCACTGGCACAACTTTATTGGAAGACTGAAAACGAAACCATCTCACTAATTAGTGTTGACAATGCGCGACTAGGTGAATTGTACAACATCACCAGCTGCATTCCAGTGGTTGATGACTGGTGCTCTATAAACTATACTTGTTCTGTTTGCATTGGAAATGATTGCATATCTAAAGGTAAGTTTGAATCTTATTTATCATTAAATGCAAGAACTGCAACTTCTGAGCCTCTATTGTGAATTCTCTGTTTATAAAATACAAGGCCTCCATGTATGCTGTAGCAATTTCAATCAGTGATTCAATGAAAAGAAATGTATTTATTCACTACTGACATTTAATCAACATTGCAGCTTGGAGTATGTGGCAGTTGTCTTGAGTAAAGCAAGCACATCTGCATGCCAGTTTGATAATGATCAAATAATGTGGTGAGGAGAGGAAATAGAAGACCCTAATGGCTGTGACTAGAGATGTATAGAAACTGTGGATATCAAGACAAGATCTGAAGCTGGATAGAGGAAGAAAGTTGGGAAGCATGCAGGTGCTTAATGGAACTTGATGATCGGTTTAAACTAAATATATGATCAAGAATGTCATAGATCATGAAGCTCCCTTGAGTGATTCATTATAATGGGTTTTTGAATCATACTTCAAAAATCATATTTATAGTGGGCAGAAATAGTGAACCCAACAATTGTAACTCCTCTCAGTTCTGCATTGTCCTAAACTACCAAATTATGCCATTCAATGAGTGTATGTTTATGGTCTTCACCTGCTGTAGCCCATCCACTTTAAGGTTTGACGTGTTGTACATTCAGAGATGCTCTTCTGCACACCGCTGTTGTAACGTAAGATTATTTGAGTTCCTGCTTCCTTTCTGTCAGGTTGAACCAGTCTGGAATTTCGGGACCTTCAGGACTTTCTCCTCTAACCTCTATCATTAATAAGGGTTTTTCACCTACAATACTGCCACTCAATGGATGTGCTTTGTTTTCTTGCACAATTCTCTGCAAACTCTAGAGACTGCTGTGCATGAAAATGCCAGATCAGCAGTTTCAGAGATACTCAAGCCTCCCCACCTGACACCAACAGTCATTCCACTGTCTGGCATACAGCAGGTGTACAGTTTCTAATGAAATGGCCACTGAGTGTACATCTGCATGATTTACTGCATATAATTATATTTTGTATTCCTTATAACATGTGGAATAATTTTAATAGGAGTTTTGTTCTTATTTTGTAATCATATTTAAAATGTTTGCATTATTTCTGCTCCACTTGTGTTCCAGGAAACATTCTTCAGTTTAATGTTAAAATGGAAACTACTGCAGTGAGCTGACCTAAGATCTTGCCGAGCTATGGATCTTAAATTGACTGTTAAGTAGCCACTATCTTGAATGTTCCATAAGACCATGAGACAATAAGACATAGGAGCAGAATTAAGCTATTCTTCCCATCAAGTCTGCTCCACCATTTCACCATGGCTGATCCATTTCCTTCTCAACACTGTTCTCCTGCCTTCTCCCCATAACCTTTCACGCCCTGACTAATGAAGAGCTTACCAACTTCTGCCTTAGATACACCCAATGATCTGGCTTCCACAGCCACCTGTGACAAGAATTGCCCAGATTCAACAACCATTCTAAATGGACATCCCACTATTCTGAGACTGGGTCTCTGGTCATAGACTCACCACTATAGGAAGCATATACACTACAGCCACTCTATCTAGGCTTGTCAACATTCGATAGGTTTCAATGAGATCACCCGATTCTTCTAAATTCCAGTGAGTACAGGCACAGAGCCAACAAACACTCCTCATAGGATAACCCTAGAAACATTCTCGTAAACATCCTCGGAACCCTCTTCAATGTCAACACATCGATTCTTGTATAAGGAGCCCAAAACTGCTCTCTATTTTCCAAGTGAGGCCTCACCAGTGCCTTATAAATGATCAGCATTACATCCTTGCTCTTATATTCTAGTCGTTTGGAAATGAATGCTAAAATTGCATTTGCCTTCCTCACCACAAACTTAACCTGCAAGTTAATCTTTAGGGACTCCTGTGTGAGGTCTCCCAAGTCCCTTTGCACCTTGGATTTTTGAATTTTCTTCCTGTTTAGAAAATAGTCGGTGCTTTTGTTCCTTTTACCAAACAGCATGACCTTGCACTTCCTGACACTGTATTCTGATCACAACATCTTTGCTCATTTTCTGAATCTGTCTAAATCCTACTGCAGGCTCCCTGCTTCCTCACCACTACCAGCCCCTCCACCTATCTTGCTATCATGTGAAAACCTGGACAGTTTTCTGCTTTCTACCTAGCTCCCTAAATCGTCTCTTAAGGACTTCCTCTCTTTTCCTTCCAATATTATTGGTGCAAACAGGTACCAAGACTTCTGGCTGCTCACCTTCCCTCTTTAGAATGTTGTGTATCTGATCCGACGCATCTTCCAGGTGTCCCTATAATGTCTGGACTGGCAAGGACCTTTTTGATAGCAGTGTTCCATGATTTAGTTCTTTTTAAATTTATAATTACCTCAAAACCCTCCAAAGCTGAAATTCCCATCAAGTTGAATTCCCATTAATATGGTTCATGTTTCCTGTGCCTCAAAGAATCATTTGCAATAACGTGCACAAGTTGCAGCTGAGCATGAGCATATTTGGCTTGTCTAAAAGTCCCAATTCAGTGTAACCTAACACACAGTTTACTTGTCTCAGGGCAGTTATCTCATGAATTGATATTGTACATAGTCAATTACAAAATTAAATATTAAGTTTACATTTTTGTGCTACAGAATGTAAATTCTACATTTTGAGAAAAGTTAATTATTTATTTTCCATTGCAGAATTGGATTGTCTCAAATTTGAAGCAATTTCTCAGCAACCATTGGCTGGTGATAGAACACGTGTTGGTGTTATTCTCTCCTTGGTGTTCATAATACTGCTGTGCACAGCAGCTTTTTACTGCAGGAAGGGATTTTCTAAAGGTAGAGTATTAATTCTGGTCAGTGAAAGGAAAGAACATAGAACATCGAACACTACAGCACAGTCCGGGTATTTGGCCCATGATGTTGTGTTCACTTTTCAGCCTACCCCAAGATCAATCTAACTCTTCCCTCCCACATAGCTCTCTATTTTTCTTTCATGCAATGGACATCTAAGAGTCTCTTTAATTTTTCTAATGTATCTGCCTCTACCACCATCCCTGGCAGTGTGTTTGTTCCATACATTTACCACTTTGTGTGTAAATAAAACCTACCACCAACAGACAACCCCCTACAAATTCCTACTATCACTTAAAAAGTATTCGCCTCATATTAGCCATTGCTGCCTTGGGAAAAAGGTGCCGGCTGTCTACTTGATTTACACCTCTTATCTTATATACTTCTACCAAGTTCAAAGTAAATTTATTATCAAAGTACACATATGTCTCATGTACACCCCTGAGATCATTTTCTTCTGGGCATACACAGTAAATCCAAGAAACAAAACAGAATCAATGAAACACCATATTCAACAAGGTGGGCAAACAGCCAACGTGCAAAAGACAAAAACTGTGCAAACAGAAATGAAATAAATAATTACATAAAGTTGAGAACAAGAGATGAAGAGTCCTTGAAAGTGACTCCATAGGTCATGGAACAGTTCAGAGAAGTTGTAAGGAAATAGCGGTACTGCTGTGCTTTATTTGTAATTGTATTTACATGCTGAGTGAAGGACAGTTCCTCTGAAATGATAACACTGAGGAATTTGCTGACACTCGTTCTCATGAATAAAGTTGCCTCTCATTCTTCTTTGCTCCAAAGTGAAAAGTCCTAGCTTGCTCAACTTTTCCTTATAAGACCTGCACTCTAGTTTAGTCAGCAACCTGGTAAGTCTCCTCTGCACCCTCTCTAAAGCTTCCATTTCCTTCCTGAGACAAGACGACCAGACTGAACACAATACTCTGTGTGGTCTAACCAGAGTTTTATGGAGCTGAAATATTATCCTGTGGTTCATGAAATCAATCCACCAAATAATGAAGGCCAACATAACATACACCTTGACCATCCTATCAACTTGCATGATAACTCTACAGGATCTATGTACGTGCACCCCTAGATCCCTCTGTTCCTCAACACTATTAAAAGTCCTGCCATTAGCACTGTACCTTGCCTTCAAGTTTGACCTTCCCAAGTGAATCACTTGACACATTTCTAATTGAATTCCATCTGCCATGTCTCAGTCCATCAGTCAAGCCCAATATTCTGACAATGTCCCATTGTAATCTATGACAACCTTCTACACTATCCACAACACCACCAATCTATGTGTAATTTGAAAATTTACTAACCCACCCTTCTATTTCCTCATCCAAGTCATCTATAAAAATCACAAAGAGTAGGGGTCCCATAACAGGTCCCTGGAAATTCCACTTGTCACCAATCTTCCGACAGAGGACATTCCATCTACAACCACAATCTGACTTTTATAGGGAAGCCAATTCAGAATCCATACAGGCAAGTTTTCCTAGATCACTTCCCTCCTTGCTTTTCTGAAAGAGCCTACCATGTGGAACCTTTTTTGATGCCTTACTAAATCTATAAACACCAAATCCATCACTCCATCTTCATCAATTTGTTTTGTCACTTTCTCAAAAAAGTCACTCAGGTTCATGAGGCACGACCTCCCCCTCACAAAGCTACACTGATTGTCCCAGGTCAGACTATGCTACTTCAAAGACACTAAAACTGGTGTTACATAGCAGTTTTTGAAGGTTCTGTTCTCCATTCCATTCAATAAAGACCCATTCACACTTTTACCAATCCATCTTTCTCCATTCTAACTTTAGCTAGGGTAAGACTGCAGCACCCACCACACTTAACTGAGTGACCATTTTTCATAAAAGAGTCTAAAGAGCATCAATCATAAGCAATATAATGTAAAAGTGGCCTCAGTCCTGTTCTCTCTCAAAACCATCACATTCACTACAGAATATAAGCAATTTAACAGCAAAACATCTCAACATGGACAGAATTATAATGAAATCTGACACTGATCTAAAGATGGAGACAATATCCCATGTGAAGAAATAACTGGTCCAAAGTGGTGGATATTGAGAGGTATTGAAGGAGAGAAAGAGGGTTAAGAAGTTGGGAAGAATAAAATCTGTAATAAATGTGTACCAGAAGACAAGGGTGGAGGAAACAGAAAGTTTCCAGCAAGGTGCAGGGTCTTAAAATGAGAGAAACACAAGTTCAGTAAACTACTTAAATGCATGGATAACAAATGCAAGGCATGGCTTTAAAATGAACTATTCAGATCAGCAAGGTGTAATGACTGAATGGGATTTGGCCCACTTAACATGAAAACTTTGAAACATAGAACATAGGGGACAAATATGCCATCCAGACAGTTGAGCTTGTGTTACCATTTAACATGATCATGGATGATCATTCACTTCAGTATTCCTGCCTTCCCTTTTCTCTTGATCCTTCTAAGCCAGGGGTTCCCAACCTGGAGCCACAGACTCCAGCGAAGCGATCTCTCAGTCGGCGTCGGCTCTCACCAATATATAGAAGGCTGCACCGGGAGCACTGGACCCAGTATACCACACCAGCCGACTCAGAGGTGAAGTGTCGTCTCACCTGGAAGGACGGTCTGGGGCCCTGAATGGTGGTGAGGGAGGAAGGGTAAGGGCAGGTGTAGCACTTGTTCCGCTTACAAGGATAAGTGCCGGGAGGAAGATCGGTGGGAAGGGATGGGGGGTACGAATGGACAAGGGAGTCACGTAGGGAGCGATCCTTGTGGAAAGCAGAAAGACGGGGGGAAGGAAAGTTGTGCTTGGTGGTGGGATCCCATTGGAAGTGGCAGAAGTTACGGAGAATTATATGTTGGACCTGGAGGCTGGTGGGGTGGTAGGTGAGGACAAGGGGAACCCCATCCCTAGTGAAGTGGCAGGAAGATGGGGTGAGAGCAGATGTGCATGAAATGGGAGAGATGCGTTTGAGAGTAGAGTTGATGGTGGAGGTAGGGAAGCCCCTTTCTTTAGAAAAGCAAGACATCTCCTTCGTTCTGGAATGGAAAGTCTCATCCTGAGAGCAGATGAGGTGGAGGTGGAGGAATTGCAAGAAGGGGATGGCATTTTTGCAAGAGACAGAGTGAGAAGAGGAATAGTCCAGGTACTTGTGAGAGTCCGTAGGCTTATAGTAGACATCAGTAGATAAGCCATCTCCAGAGATAGAGACAGAAAGATCAAGAAAGGGGAGGGAGGTGTCAGAAATAGACATCAGTAGATAGCAATAATCTGCCTTTCAGTTTTCAGAAACAAAATAGATACTTTCACATTGATTCACGTCAAAGTGCATTAGCCTTGAATTTGCTCACTGAGCACATTTTAGGGTTAAAAAAGAAAGAGAGGTTCAGCAGCAAACAAAGTGTGATATGGTTCATGGTTAAATATTAAATCACAAAGTTGTTTCAAGAAACATCTTTTCAGGTTGAATATAATACTATTTTAACTTGAAATATTAATGTTGTCATTTTTTCAAAAGCATGCATCAGGAAACAATCTGCATCAACGCTGGTAAATTTTGTAGGTATGTAACTTTTAAGAATATCTTTACAATTTCTAAAAGGAAGAGTTATTTTACCTTTAATTAGAGCATAGAACCGTATAGTGTGGGATCAGGCACTTTGTCCTACAATGGCTATAATGAAAACAAAGTATTTCAATCTGCCTGCACATGGGCTATACCCCTCCAGTTCCTGTCCATTTATGTGACTGTATAAATGCCTCTTGAACATTGCCATTCTGTTTGTTCCAAGTTCCTGCCACACACTGTGTACAAAAAATGCCTTGTAAATCTCCTTTAAATTTTTCCGTCTCACCTTAAAGCTACGCCGTTTCGTATTTGATATTTCCACCTGGAACAAGATTCTCTCAAATACGTCTGTACCTCTCACAACGTACGATGCTTCTATCTGGTCAGCCCTCAGCCTCTTGTGCTTAGGCAAAAACAATCCAAGTGTATCCAACTTCCACTTACAGTGAATACTCTTTAATTCAGGAAATATACTAGTAGACCTTCTTCAAAGCCTTCACGTCCTTTCTATAATACAGCAACATGAACTGCTAACAGTACTCGAAATGTAGCCTTACCAAAGTTTAATACAGCTGCAACATGACTTCCCAATGCTTATACTCAACAGCCCAAAAGCTGAATGTCTGCCAAATCCCTTCCTTACAACCTTAACTTGTGTTGCCACTTTCAATGAGCTATCGACTTCTCCCTCAATATCCCTAAATACAATAATGCTCCTCTTTTCCTGCTATTTACTGAACAAATTCCTTATGCATTTGACCTCCCAAAGTACAGCACCTCAAACGTATTCAGATTAAACTCCATCTGCAATTTCTCTGCCCGTATTTCCAATTCGTGTATATCCTATTGATTCCTTCCGCATTATTCACAACTCCCCCAGTTTCTGCATTGCTTACAAACTTATTCATCAACCACTTATTTCCATCCAAATCATTTATATAAATCACAAATAATAGAGGTCCCAGCATTGACCCTTGTGGAACGTCACTGGCCACAGACCTCCAGCCAGAGTAACTCCCCTGCATAATTATACTCTGTCTTTCATGGCCAAGCCAATTTTGCATCCAACCTATCAAGTCTCCATGGATCTGTTGGGCCTTAGTATTCTGGATTAACCTACCACAAGTAACCTTATCCACAGGTTTACTATAGCATTTACTGCCTTGCCATTATCAATTACCTCAAAAAGCACAATAAAGTTTGTGCTACATGTCCTCCTCCAAAGGATGGAATGATGGAGAAGACTCGATGTGCTAATTGGCCTAATTCTGCTCCTGTGCTTTATGGTCTTTGCTTTTCCAGATGCGATTTGATCCTATCCATAACAATTCTCTCCAATAATTTTGTGTAAGGCTCACAGGCCTCTAATTTGCTGGTTTGCCTCAGAACTAGAGCAACAGTATTGACTATTCTCCATTCCCCGGGGGCCTGTCAATATAGAGGATATAAAGATCTCTGTCAATCAGCAATCTCCTGTCTTGCCTCTCCCGGTAACTTGGGATAGATCACATCAAGCTCTGAGGATTTATTCAGCATAATATTCTTCAGCTTCTCCAATTCCTCCTGCTGTTTAGTATCAACATGATCTAGAACAGGGGTGGCCAACCTTTTATATTCCATGCGTCAATTTTTTCATGCACGAGTTCTGATTTGCCATACAACTCTTGTCCTGAGACTTATATGCTCATCAGGCCAGTGCTTATGCCGGTTTCTGTGGCATGAGGTGACTGAGAGTACGAGAATTCCTCCCCCCCGGAAAGGACACCAGTCTATCACGAGGTTAACCCCCAGCATTTTGCCGGTACCCATTTTCAGCTGGGTGGACTGGAGCAATGTGTGGTTAAGTGCCTTGCTCAAGGACACAACATATCGCCTCGGTGGGGCTCGAACTCATGACCTTCAGATCGCTAGTCCAATGCCTTAATCACTTGGCCACACACCACACTATACAACTTTTGTACCCCCATTCAATTCTTGTAAAAATATGTTAATATAGACATATTTAGCACTTTTACATGATGTATTGATTTAGTATAAAAAACAAGATAAACATTACTTACCTTAATGAGACTTTTAATATATTTTGTCTTCTTTTGATTTCTTCCTTTTTCTTAATCACATATTCTTTCTGTAACTCAAACCCAAGCAGTAGCTTCAGTTTCCCTTCTATTTCAGTCTGATGTTGTGTTTTATTGTGTCTATTAAGATCATGTCTTCTATTGTGTGAGGAAGTGTTTTCACAAACAATGCACAACGGTTTTCCTGATGGACCCGCTATAAATAAGAACTCATTTTCCCACTGTTCATTGCGGCACTTCTAATCAGCCAATGCTCACTTTTGGCAGAGGCTCCATAGGTTCGCCATCCCTGAACTAGAATACTAGCGTACCACTCTCTGATCTCACTAACCACACTTGAGGAAAAACCTTTTCACCCAGTGAGTTGTGGATCTATGGAATGCTCTGCCTCAGAAGGCAGTGGAGGCCAATTCTCTGGATGCTTTCAAGAAAGAGTTAGATAGAGCTCTTAAAGATTGTAGAGTGAAGGGATATGGGGAGAAGGCAGGAATGGGGTACTGATTGTGGATGATCAGCTATGATCACATTGAATGGCAGTTCTGGCTCAAAGGGCTGAATGGCCTACTCCTGCACCTATTGTCTCTCCTTCATGTACTTCTCTTTAAATGCAAAGTATTAGTTTCCTCTGAGGTTACTTTAATTCCATCCTTCAACTGATGAGTTATTTTTTCTCCAACAGATGATGAAGAAAATTGAATATGTATATCAAGTTAATTCTCCAAACAAAGAGCCAGATTCTGTCATCAATCTACCCTTGTCAATCAACATAATTATTCATGTAAATTAGCAAAATCGGTATTGTCAATATCTTTTCACCAGATTCCTGTGTCGATAACTCACAGTTTAATCAGCTAATCATGCTATACTTTCTGCATCCAAATAAAAGAACTGGAATCTGAACTGAAAGTTATCAACAGAAAAATTTAAGAGAATTTTCCAAGATGCAGACAGGATGAAGCCTGACTTTCTGAAGATTATAATCAAGGCACAGAACAGCTTAAGTCAATAAGAAAAATAAATCCTTTCTGTTCGATTACTTAACTTTGTGGAAATGTAATAAATCTTTAATAATTAACTTTTAAAATAAAAAAACTCCAAATTTCAGACAGTATTCAGAATGATTTTATTGTAATGGCAGGTTTTTCAGTCAGAAAATTAATGTGAAAGCTATTTCATGATTACAAAATCCATGTTCAGACCCATCCTACAATCCATATAAGCTTAGACTCTTAACAGATGTGGAAGCCCAGGGCACAATACCAAGAATTGTCTCATTCAATGCTTACAGTGTGTTAGAGCTGTTAAGGGTTGATGATTAAGGCAACAGTTCAGGTACACAGTATAGAAAGTGGGCAAGTAGGTACACAGACAATCCGGGCAATAGTCATCTACCATAATATGTGTCATGTAAGGTTAATGATGTGTACACTGGTAGGAATGGTGGGTAAGTCAGCACCTGGAATTTTGTTTGAAGGTCTGGTTGGCATACGATAGAGAAGAATTAGAATTGGAATCTGTTTACTATTATCATGTGTACCAAGGTACAGTGAAAAATTTGCCTTCCACAAAGTTCATACTGATCAGTTGATTATAGAAGTGCATTGAGGTTTTACAATATCAAACGGTAACAGTGTGCATAATAAAGTGTTACAGAGACAGTGCAGTGCTGGTAGACTACAAGATGCAAAGTCATAATGAGGCAGACTGTGAGCTCAAGGGTCCATCTTATCATACTGGGGAAACATGCAATTGTCTTATAACAGCAGGACGGAAGTTGTCCTTGAGCCTGGTAGTAAGTGCTTTCAGGCTTTTTAAAAAATCTTTTGCCTGATGGAAGGGGGAGAAGAAAGATTCTCCCTGGTGGCCAGAGCCATTAACCCTTTCGTTCCCAGGAGCATTCTCATGAACCCTCTCCAATACCAGCTTATTCTTTCTTAGATAAGAGACACAAAACTGCTCACAATGCTCCAAATACAGTCTGATCAATGCCTTAAAAGGTTTCAGCATTATATCCTTGCTTTTATTCTCATCCTCCTGAAATTTAATTTGTCTTCCTTACTACCAGCTTGAACAACAAGTTAACCTTTAGGGAATCCTGCACAAGGACTCCCAAGTCTCTTTGCACCTCAGCTTTCTGAATTTTTTCTGTTTAGAAAATAGTCTACAGCTTTATTCCTTCAACTAAAATGCACAAAATACCATTCCCTACACTGTACTCCATTTGCCACTTCTTCACCCATTCTCCTAACCTGTACAAGTTCTTCTTCCTCAACATAACCTTCCCCTTCACCTACCTTTGTATCATCACTTGGCCACAAACCCATCGAGTCCATCATCTACATCATTGACATATATTGTGATAAAAAGCAGTTCCAAAACCAAATATTGCAGAACACCACTAATCAATGGCAGCCAATCAGAAAAGGCCTCTTTTATCCCCCTTTTTGTCTCCTAGCAGGGAGCTAGTCTTCTTCATGCTTACCTCAATGAATAAATAAATAAATAAACAAACACATTAAGCTTTCCCACTTAAATGTCAGTCACCTGGTCAGGCTAGCTTCCCAATATAAGGCCCCTCCTGTAGTTAAACTATCTACATAATGTTTCAAGAAATCGTCTCAGATGCAACTTACTATTTCTTTACTGTTTAAGCCTTTTTATGCTGAGGAAGTCTGTCAATATTGAGGAAGTTAAAATTACCCTCTACAACAACCATGTTGTTTTTAGGTATTTCCATAATCTGCCTACATATCTGTTCCTCTAACTTCTGTTGGCTATTAAGGAAATTATTTCTCACGAGTCTCCAATACATGTCACTTCCCCTTCACCAATCATTTTCTCTTGTTATGTTTACGTTAAACCTGCAGTTTTAACATCTCTGCCAAATCCCTTTTTTATAACCTTATACTCTCTTTCAAATTCATTTTTTACCCTATTAGTACTTTTTCTAGCTCTCTCAGTCAACTGTATTTCTGTTTTATCGTGTATTTGACTTCTTATGTGGCCTTCTCTTACTTTATTTGTTGACATATATCTTTACTCCTTTGGAGTGAGAAAGGATGAGAGGTGACCTGATGGAGGTGTATAAGATGATGAGAGGCATTGATCATGTGGATAGTCAGAGGCTTTTACCCAAGGCTGAAATGACTAGTATGAGAGGGCACAGTTTAAAGGTGCTTGGAAGTTGGTGCAGAGGAGATGTCAGGGATAAGTTTTTTACGCAGAGAAGTGGTGAGTGTGTGGAATGGGCAGCCGGAAACAGCGGTGGAGGTGGATATGATAGAGTCTTTTAAGAGACTCCTGGATAGGTACATGAAGCTTAGAAAAATAAAGGGCTACGGGTAATCCTAGGTAGTTTCTAAAGTAAGTACATGTTCAGCACAGCCTTGTGGGCTGAAGAGCCTGTATTGTGCTGGTTTTCTGTGTTTCTATGTTTTTCTATGTTAACCATGGGAGTACCCAATATTATATTGATGGATTTAGGGAGGGATAGGCTTCTATGCTCTTAAAAGTCTGGGCACAGAAACATTCATTCAATAGGTTTCAATAGGTACATGTAATGTCAGAGAAATGTATACAATATAGATCCTGAAATTCTTTTTCTTTGCAAACATCCACAAAAACAGAGTGCCCTGAACAATGAATGAATGAATGAATGTAGAAAAAATGCAGTTCATGTCAGCTTTTAGGAAGGGTCAGAACTTCTCTTGACCTGTCCCCATCGTCCATCCCCTACATTGTTGAGGAGTAGCATGTGAGAATGCAGGGGTACACACATGGTGCAGTTGGCTTTGTCTTGACGAAGGTGTTTGAATTTTCAAAACTAGATATCAATTTTGATGCGTAAACATATAACTATACTGAACTATCTGTTCACACCCAATACAGTGACATACACTTAATGACCCCTTTATTAGGTACACCTGCTCATTAATGTACATATTTTATCAGCCAATCGTGCGACTGCAATGCAATGCAAAGTCCTGTTCAGACCGAATGTTAAAATGGAGAAGAGATGTGATCTAGGTGCCTTTGAGTGTGGAATGATTGTTGGTGCTAGACGGAGTGGCTTTGAGTATCTCGGAAACTGCTGATCCCCTGGGATTTTCATGTACATCAAAACTTTATAAAAAATAATTTGACTAAAAAAAGTCCAGTGAGCAGAAGTTTAGTGGGTGAAAATGCTTTGTTAATGAGAGAGGTCAGAGGAGAATGGCCAGACTGGTTCAAGCTGACAGGAAGGTGACAGTAACTCAAATAACAATGTGTTCCAACAGTGGTTTACAGAACTACTGATCCCACAACACATCAAACCTTGAAGCTGATGGGCTGGTGCAGCAAAAAACCACAAACATACACTCAGTGGTCACTTCATCAGGTACCATAGATACCTTATAAAGAGGCAACGGGGAGTTAATCTTGTTTATTGGTTGTTGATATTGATCAACTGCTTTCATTGTACTAACTTAAAATTAAAATCTTATTCTTCTGAGTTTTGAGAGATTCTCCCGCCAGCCCCCTCCCTTAATGTTTGCTAGAAGCGAATATAAGGCCTGTTCATCTACAGCTTTGTTTGTTTGTGTGTGGCTCACTTAACCAAAGAACAACAAAGAACAAGGAACAATACAGCACAGTACAGGCCATTCAGCCCAAAATATTTTGCTGACCCTTAAACCCTGCCTCCCATATAACCCCCCACCTTAAATTCCTCCATATACCTGTCTAGTAGTCTCTTAAATTTCACTAATGTATCTGCCTCCACCACTGACTCAGGCAGTGCATTCCACGCATCAACCACACTCTGAGTAAAAAACCTTCCTCTAAAATCCCCCTTGAACTTTCCTCCCCTTACCTTAAAGTCATGTCCTCTTGTACTGAGCAGTGGTGCCCTGGGGAAGGGGCGCTGGCTGTCCACTCAATCTATTCCTCTTAATATCTTGTATACCTCTACCATGTCTCCTCTCATCCTCCTTCACTCCAGAGAGTAAAGCCCCAGCTCCCTTAATCTCTGATCATGTTGCATACTCTCTAAACCAGGCAGCATCCTGGTAAGTCTCCTCTCTACCCTTTCCAATGCTTCCACATCCTTGCTATAGTGAGGTCACCAGAACTGGACGCAGTACTCCAAGTGTGGCCTAACCAGAGTTTCATAGAGCTGCATCATTACCCTGAGACTCTTAAACTCTTTACCTCAATTTATGAAAGCTAACACTCCATAAGCTTTCTTAACTACCCTATCTACCTGTGAGGCAACCTTCAGGGATCTGTGGACATGTAACCCCAGATCCCTCTGCTCCTCCACACTCCCAAGTATCCTGCCATTTACTTTGTACTCTGCCTTGGAGTTTGTCCTTCCAAAGTGTACCACCTCACACTTCTCTGGGTTGAACTCCATCTGCCACTTCTCAGCCCACTTCTGCATCCTATCAATGTCTCTCTGCAATCTTCGACAATCCTCAACGTTATCCACAACACCACCAACTCTTGTGTTGTCTGCAAACTTGCCAACCCACCCTTCTACCCTTACATCCAGGTTGTTAATAAAAATCACGAAAAGTAGAAGTCCAGAACTGATCCTTGTGGGATACCACTAGTCACAACCCTCCAATCTGAATGTACTCCCTCCACCACAACCCTCTGCTTTCTGCAGGCAAGCCAATTCTGAATCCACCTGGCCAAACTTCCCTGGATCCCATGCCTTCTGACTTTCTGAATAAGTCTACCGTGTAGTACCTTGTCAAATGCCTTACTAAAATCCATGTAAATCACACCCACTGCACTACCCTCATCTATAGGCCTGGTCACCTCCTCAAAGAACTCTAGCAGGCTTGTTAGACATGTCTTGGGGTCCGGTCCGGAGCTGTCTTCCGGGTCTTGCTCCGGTCCGCGGACTCTGGACTCCAGGCCTTGCAGCCAGCCCTCCTGTCACACGGAGCCATTGGATCACCTTGGCTTAAGGAGGTACACCTGCTGCCTATAAGGGGGCAGGTGTTTATAAGGGGCTCGGGGACTGAGCCTAGTTGTGGGGTCGTCCTGCTCTGAAGCCGGTTTAACCTGCTCCGTACCTGGACTGCTGGCTCTGAATCCTATTCTGCCCTGGTTGTCAGCCTGTTCTGTATATGTTCTATCCGGTTGGTCTTGTTCCCCTGCTTCTCTCCTGTGCACTGGTCCCGCTGTTCTGCCTTATTTGCCTTGCCCGCGCTGTCGGTTGCCTTTACCAATGTACCCGGTGTATCACGGTAGTCCTGCTGCTCACCGTGGACCCAGCTTCCTTCTGATCCCTTGCCTCCGTCAGGCAGGTCCAGCCGGACTGCCGCTGCCTTGCGGGGGTTCTGCCCCTACCAACCCGTTGCCTCTGTCGAGCAGGTCTGGCTGGACTGCTGCTGCCTGGTGGGGGTTCTGCCCTTTCCACCTATTGCTCCCTAAGGGTTGTGCCCCGCACCTGCCCAGGTGTCTGCGACTTGCCCAGGCCTCCGTGTCTCCGACTGGGAGGCGGCCCTGCCCAGGATCCATGCGGCCCGCCCTAAGGACTCCTACCCTTTCCTCCCCTCGTTTCCCATGGGTTGTGTCCCGCACCTGCCCAGGTGTCCGCGCCTTGCCCAGGCCTCCGTGTTTCCGCCTGGGAGGCGGCCCTGCCCGGGATCCATGCGGCCTGCCATGAGGAATCCTCCTGCCTGCCACGATCTCTGGGATCCTCCTGCCTCACCTAACCTCCGGGATCCAGCCACGCCTGTCTTACCCCTTGCATGCCATGGCATCCCCATCCTGTCCTACCCCTAGTACTTCAGTATCTGCATCCTGCATTTGGGTCCAATCCTGCCTCCGTTCCTGACAACATGATCTGCCCTTCACAAAGCCATGCTGACTGTCCCTGATCAGACCATGGTTCTCTAAATGCCCATACATCCTATCTCTAAGAATCTTTTCCAACAGCTTTCCCACCACAGATGTAAGGCTCACTCGTCTATAATTACCCGGACTATCCCTACTACCTTTTTGAATAAGTGGACAACATTTGCCTCCCTTCAATCCTCCGGTACCATTGCTGTGGACAACGAGGACATAAAGATCCTAGCCAGAGGCTCAGCAATCTCTTCCCTCACCTCATGGAGCAGCCTGGGGAATATTCCGTCAGGCCCTGTGGACTTATCCGTCCTAATGTATTTTAACAACTCCAACACATCTTCTCCCTTAATATCAACATGCTCCAGGCATACTGTGGCAGGAATCCATCCTGGATGCACTTGACAAACTCTGCCCCGTCTAAACCATTGGAACTGATCAGGTGCCAATCAATATTAGGGAAGTTAAAGTCACCCATGATAACAACCCTGTTATTTTTGCACCTTTCCAAAATCTGCCTCCCAATCTGCTCCTTGGTATCCCTGCTGCTACCAGGGGGCCTATAGAATACTCCCAATAGAGTAACTGCTCCCTTCCTGTTCCTGACTTCCACCCATACTGACTCAAAAGAGGATCCTGCTATGTTACCCACCCTTTTAGTAGCTGTAATAGTATCCCTGACCAGTAATCCCAATCCTCCTCCCATTTTCTCCCTCTCTATCCCTTTAAAAGCACTGAAATCCAGGAATATTGAGAACCCATTCCTGCCCTGGTGCCAGCTAAGTCTCTGTAATGGCCACTACATCATAATTCCAAATATGTATCCAAGCTCTCAGTTCATCACCTTTGTTTCTAATGCTTCTTGCATTGAAGTACATGCACTTTAGTCCTGACGAATGGTCTCGGCCTGAAGGACAGTGCCTCTTCCTATAGATGCTGCCTGGCCTGCTGTGTTCCACCAGCATTTTGTGTGAGTTGTTTGAATTTCCAGCATCTGCAGATTTCCTCATTATATGCCAGATCTGGCTTTAATCCATGCACTATACTTGCAGCTCTCGCATGACCTTTATCCTCCTCCACCTCACTATCTGCTCTAACACTCTGGCTCCCCTCCTCCTGCGAATCTAGTTTAACGCCCCCCAGTAGCAGCACTAGCAAACCTTCCCGTAAGGCTGTTAGTCCCCCTCCAGTTCAGGTACAACCCATCCCGCCGGTACAGGTCCCACCTTCCCTGGAACAAGGCCCAATTGTCCAGAAACATGAAGCCCTCCCTCCTGCACCAACTCCTTAGCCACGTATTTAGCTGCACAATCTTCCTATTTCTGGCCTCACAAACAGGTTTCCTTGCCAGTACAGATAATCGGTGCAATCCAAACCAACGCTCAGAATGTGGAAATGATTATTTTGTGCTCGTTATGAATGCAAATATTTGCGATGTCAGTCCACTATATTAATTGACGTTGACGAAGAAAACTAAAATAAAAACTGGAAGATGGACTTTAGACAATGTCCCTGGAACAAATGCCGGAGCGGTGGAATAAAGAGAAAGTCCAGCTGGGGACAGTATACTTCTTACAAGAAAGGGTCGGGTTTGCTGAAATCACATTCCCGGGTATTTCCCGCATTAGTTTCGGTTTTCGCGGCACGCCATTGACCTTCATTTCGTAAGACACTTCTTTTCCGAGTGAGCTGCTGGTGAAGAGGCTGCGGGTTACCTGCAAGTTTAACAGCCGTACAACTTTAAAAAGTTGCATGTCAGGCATAAATCTTCGGTACAGTAGTTATTTTTGGAATTGAAACTCTGTATCGCCACCACCGTCCTCGCCATTCAGATTGAAACAGAAAACAAGAAAATTGGAAGTCCAGAAAACAGAAGTCCCCAGTCCGCCGAATCGAATACGAATTCCGCAGGCTCTCGGGGGGACAGCGTGAGGCGCGTTGGTAAGTTTGGCTCCGCGGTTCCTCCACAGGTGATTGCAGACTCTTGCAGCTTTCTCAAGTGGATCGAAATGGCAAATCCGTCGCCCTCTGTAGATTCCAACACTTGGTTGTTGCTTTAGCTCTACTGGTTTTCTGTGTTTGCATTAACACTTTGATCCAGGCAGCGAATGTCCGCAGTCGCCGAGAGTCTGCTGAACGTAGAGCAAACTAGAAAACCAGTGGGTTACTTATACGAGGTTTTCTGATTGATCAAACATACATAGGAATCGAATGTAGTTGATGCAATTTACCTTTTTGTAACCTACTTGGAATTTACATTATCTGAAATTCCTGGCAAACATCCGATTTCTGATCTTTAAACATTTATTGTATATTGTGTTTAAATCGGCAGGCAGATGAAGGGAATCTTGGAAATGGATTCAAACCTACTGATATATTTTTATTTTGTGCTGTGTGCAAACGTTTACTCTGTAAAAGGTAAGTAGTAAATCGTTTTTCAGTCACTAGCTCATTCAACACTGACGATAGTAATGGAAGATGATGGGATGTATTGTTTTGCAGCGTTCTTGACTTTGAAGTGCGAGGAGACGGTGACGGGAATATTGAACGAGGACACGATATTACCATGCAACCTGACAACATCAGAGCCAAGCAAACCCAAACTCCTAATCATTGAATTGAGAAAAGATGATGGAAATGTTACTCCAGTTTTTAAGTTTAATGGAAGTCATAATCCCAGGAAAGCTCAGGATCGAATTAAATTACTTTCTCCGGAGCCACAAAATGTATCTCCGGATCCACAAAATGTATCGCTGGTACTTCAAAAAACACAACTTTCAGATAGTGGGAAATATAATTATTATTTGGAAACAAATCTGGGACATAAGGACGTTAACATCGTTTTAGTGGTTAAAGGTGAGTAACAGTATACTTTCCTTGTTTTTTTTTCATTTCAAAAACTGGTTCATTCTAACTGACGTAAAATGCAGTTTTACTTTCCCAAAACACCTTTGTTTTGCTTTTATTATTACAAAAATAGACTTCATTTATGAAAAAAGATAGAAGGTTACAGTAGGTAAATAAATACTGTATGAGAATTTTATCTGTAAAAACAAAGAATACCTTTGCATTCATATAACAGGTTTTAAATCTCCTGAATGTCCCAAATCATATCACTTTCACTGAAGCCAATTCCCCCCTCCCCCACTTATATTAGTAAACTCACCAGGTAACTGGTAGGGTGAAAGTATCCATTCATGGTGGATGACTGTACCACTGAGTAGATTACCTACTTTTGGTGTTGTTGCATCAACATATGCTGGCAAGGATCCCTTGGCATTAATGCTGAGAATTAACCGATATCTCTCCATCGTAGTGGCATACCCCACAGGCAGTGGTTGCCCCTGTGTTGCACCAAGAGTGTCCTCAAGGAATCTGTACCCAGGGCTTTGCAGCTTAAAGCTGGTGTAAGCATAGCAGAATCCATTCAAAGGAATTAAAAATGTCTCCTGGGATGGTTATATTTTCCTTAATTAGTTGTTTAGCATAGGTATGCAGTTCAGTTTTTCAATACAATGATATTTGTACCTTGATGAATGTTTATGAAAGTGAAAGCCTCTGAGGCAGAGCTCAGGGTCTCTCTGGTTGCAGTATCTATTCTGTGAGACCTGCTGACTACCTGTGCTGTGACAGCAATTGGGTTGCGTTCAGCCATTATTAAGTGTTAAGAGCTTTGATTTTCAGGGGCCGTGCTGGAATACAATGGCAGGGATGGCAGATTTTGGAATAATGAAAGATTGGCTAATATTATCAAAATAATACAATGCTGTCTTTTTAGCTCCCTACAGTTTGCCAAAACTGGCCTTAGTTAGTTTGACAGAAATGACCAAGGTGGTCACTTGTGAAACAACTGGATATCCTTCCGCTCAGATTCATTGGACCGTCGATGGGAAAAACCTCACACTTAACTCAAAAACCGAAAGAAAAGAAACTGCTCAAGGACTGATCTCTATTATCAGCACACTTCCAATTATAACGTCAGAAACTGACCAGGAGTATAACTACACTTGTGCTGTGTGGAATGAGGCAGAGCGTAAATATGAAGCCAGGAACAGTATCTCAAGTATGTTCATAATCTTCTTTTTCATGATTAGGAAAGTGATTATTTAACTAATTGCCACAATATTTCTGGTTCTCAATGCTGCCAACTTACTTAATTTGGATTTCCAGAAGAACTGTGAGTGGGTGTAACAAAGCAAATTATACCATATATCACAAGATGCAATATACTGGCCTAGTCTGAATATTGGGATAGGGACAAAAAAATTAGAAATATGCTGGTGATTTTGAGTCTGGGAGGCATGACAAATGGGATACTGCAGTGATCAGTCTTAGCTAGACAAAGCTGGAAGAACTTAATAGTTCAAGTAGCATGTGTAAGAAAAATGGCCAGGTGATATCTCGGGTTTAGCCCCTCCATCTGGACTGAAAGAGGAGAGATATAAACCATTACAGGGTGAAGAGAAAGGCTGGAACAAGTGTAGCAGGTGATAGGTGAATTCAGGTAAGGCTGACTTAGAGGCAGATGTGGAATCAAAGGGGGAAGGTACAGAGAGCAGATGGGAGTGGTGGGGGAGGGAAACAATTGAATATATGAACATAAAAAATAGAAACATGATGATGTCATCTGGCCTGTCAAACCTGCTCCACCATAAACTAGTGATAAGTTGAAAGCTGTTGGTGTTTAGAGCAATGTACACATCATTTGACACAATCACTGAAATTTTATTTCCATATGATGCAAAAAGTAGGAAGCCAGATTATTTATTAGGTTTTAATTGCATGATGATTTGACTTCAAGAATGGGGCCATCTTGCTCCAATTATTGAGGGTCCTGGTGAGTCAACATTTGGAATACTATTTGCCTATGGGTTTGCAATAGAGAGACTGGAGCAATGGGTAACAAAGTTAATTCCTAGAATAGGGCTTTTGACCTATGCTCCCTTAAATTTAAAAAAATCATTGTTGATCTCATTGGAAGGTACAGAATTATCACGGTTCCTCACATGTTGTTGATATTCCCTGGTTGAAGTGTCTGGACACAGCATCAGTTTCAAAATTCAGGATTGTCCTTTCATGACCCAGATGAGAAGGATTTCATCAGAAGCTAGTTAGTCTACTCATGGAGACTGCAGAAGTTGAGTTGCCAAATATTTCCATGACCTAGATAAATATTAATTTGGTTATTTAGAGATGTAGGAAAAGTGTATGAAAATATAGCTGAGATAAAAGCCACAATCTCATTGAATGATAGGGAAGTAGTTATATTTCATGTTCATGAAAGTGAAAGCCTCTGAGGCAGAGCTCTGGGTCTCTCTGGTTGCTGCATCTATTCTGTGAGACCTGCTGACTACCTGTGCTGTGACAGCAATTGGGTTGTGTTCAGCCATTATTAAGTGTTAAGAGCTTTGATTTTCAGTGGCCGTGCTGGAATACTATGGCAGGGATGGCAGATTTTGGAATAATGAAAGATTGGCTAATATTATCAAATAATACAATGCTGTCTTTTTAGCTCCCTACAGTTTGCCAAAACTGGCCTTAGTTAATTTGGCAGAAATGACCAAGGTGGTCAGTTGTGAAACAACTGGATATCCTTCCGCTCAGATTCATTGGACCGTCGATGGGAAAAACCTCACACTCAGCTCAGAAACTGAAAGAAAAGAAACTGCTCAAGGACTGATCTCTATTATCAGCACACTTCCAATTATAACGTCAGAAACTGACCAGGAGCATATCTACACTTGTGCTGTGTGGAATGAGGCAGAGCGTAAATATGAAGCCAGGAACAGTATCTCAAGTATGTTCATAATCTTCTTTTTCATGATTAGGAAAGTGATTGTTTAACTAATTGCTACAATATTTCTGGTTCTTAATGCTGCCGACTTGGTATATTTGGATTTCCAGAAGAACTTTGAGTGGGTGTAACAAAGCAAATTTTAGCATATGTCACAAGATGCAATATACTGGCCTCGTCTGAATTTTGGGATATAGAGAAAAAATTAGAAATATGCTGGATATTTTCAGTCTGGGAGGCATGACAAATGGGGAGCTGCAGTGATCAGTCTTAGCTAGAAAAAGCTGGAAGAACTTAATGGTTCAAGTAGCATCTGTAAGAAAAATGGCCAATTGATATCTCAGGTTTAGCCCCTCCATCTGGACTGAAAGAGGAGAGATATAAACCATTACAGGGTGAAGAGAAAGGCTGGAACAAGAGCTAGCAGGTGATAGGTGAATTCAGGTAAGGCTGACTTAGAGGCAGATGTGGAATCAAAGGGGGAAGGTACAGAGAGCAGATGGGAGTGGTGGGGGAGGGAAACAATTGAATATATGAACATAAAAAATAGAAACATGATGATGTCATCTGGCCTGTCAAACCTGTTCCACCATTAACTAGTGATAAATTGAAAGCTGTTGGTGTTTAGAGCAATGTACACAGCATTTGACACAATCACTGAAATTTAATTTCCATATGATGCAATAAGTAGGAAGCTAGATTATTTATTAGGTTTTAATTGCATGATGATTTGACTTCAAGAATGGGGCTATTTTGCTCCAATTATTGAGGGCCCTCGTGAGTCAACATTTGGAATACTATTTGCCTATGTGTTTGCAGTAGAGAGACTGGAGCAATGGGTAACAAGGTTAATTCCTAGAATAGGGGTTTTGCACTAAGCTCCCTTAAATTTAACAAAAATCAGTGTTGATCTCATTGGAAGGTACAAAATTATCATGGTTCTTCACATGTTGTTGATATTCCCTGGTTGAAGTGTCTGGACACAGCATCAGTTTCAAAATTCAGGGTTGCCTTTCATGACCCAGATGAGAAGAAGGAATTCATCAGGAGTTAGTCAACCCATGGAGACTGCAGAGGTTGAGTCGCTAAATATTTCCATGATTGAGATAATTAGAAGTTTTGGTATTTAGAGATATGGGAAAAGTGTATGAAAATACAGCTGAGATAAAAGCCACAATCTCATTGAATGATAGGGAAGTTGTTATATTTTGGTTGTTCCAATCATTCTTGTTTTTCTTATATTTGTTATGCTTTAGAGGCTATATTTATCTCTTGAGGGTGTTTGTTCCAGGATGGTTATGGGAATCACTGTTTTGCTTGGAGATCAACATGACTGATTTTTAAAAATTGTGGAGTGTATAAGGAAGTGACATCAATGTTCTTATAAAGATTGATGATGAAATTTACAGCTTTTTCTGCTTTTTTTAAAGTTACAAATCAGCCAATTAATGATCAACCACCTGACGAAAAAGGCCTCACAGCAGTAGGTATCGTTGTTGGAGGTCTTGCAGTTGGAATATTCTTCCTGGCTCTTTTGAAATTCTGTAGAAGGTACCATCCAGGTACAATATTTCAGCAATTGATTTTAATTCCAAGAAAACTTCTGAATCCTTATAACTCGAAGTATTAATCATTGGTGTAAAATTATGCATAGATAACTAATGATTAATATAAAATGTAATTTCATAATCTGTGAAAGACAAAATTTTAATGATTGCCAATTGTTATGATTTAGAGCTGGCTGGTCAAAATTGTTAGCAGGGCTGTGTATGTATTTGTGCATTTGCCTTCCAAACACAAGCAGATTTGAAGTCCTGTCTGCAGTGGATGTTTACAGGGATAGGTATATAAAGTACCAATATAAACCATGATAAATTATATAATCAATTAATCCAAATCCTGGCCTCAGAATGTGCAGACCTTTTCACCATATTCACACTTTCACCTAAAGACTCACCAGATGAGTCACCCTGGAAAGCTCTGATTCACCTTCTGCAGGGTCTGATTCTGTTATCAAACTACCATCATGTACAGTGCACCAAGTATTGATGTCGTATTGGGTAAAGCAAATGGTGCTGGAGAGAGCATTCTATAAAAAAGAAAAGAA
Source organism: Hemitrygon akajei (assembly GCF_048418815.1). Classification (NCBI taxonomy): domain Eukaryota; kingdom Metazoa; phylum Chordata; class Chondrichthyes; order Myliobatiformes; family Dasyatidae; genus Hemitrygon; species Hemitrygon akajei. The sequence goes on from NC_133145.1 coordinate 35,428,208, forward strand.
GCTTTTAAAAACATAATTTATGTGTGAAATTATGGAGCCTTTGGTCCTACACTACCAGGCTCAGGAACAGTTATTACCCTTGAACCATCAAACTCCAGAGCAGTGTGGATATCTTCACACACCTCAATACTGAACTGATCCCACAACTCTACAGCTCATGTTCTCAATATTATTTATTACTTTTTTTAGCAGTTGCAAAGTTTGCCTTCTTTTGTACATTGGTTGTTTGACCACCTTTCTGTGTAGATTTTTACTGGTTCTGTCGTATCTCCTTGTGTTGACTGTGAATGCCTACAGGGAAATGAATCTCATGGTAGTAGTACATATGGTGATAGTACGTACTTTAATAATAAAGTTTTAACTTTTGAACTTTGACATGCCGGCCTTCGTTGCATTGAGTAAGTGTTTGTGTGTGTTTTAGCAGTTAATTGAGTGACTTGCCAGTGTATAGGATAGTTGAGGTAACAATGTAGGAATGTTGTCAGATTAAAAAAAGCCAGACCAATTAAGAGTAGTATGTTTTCTTTGTTAAAGGACATGAATAAGCAAATTGTTTGTTTTCCACAATATTCTGAAGATTGAATCTGAAGCAAACACACAAAACGCTGGAAGAACTCAGTAAGTTAGGTGGCATATGTGGAAAAGAGTAAACAGTTGACATTTCAGGCTGAGACCGTACTTTAGGGCTGTGAAGGAAAGAGGAGGAAGACACCAGAAAATAAATGTGGGAAGGTGGGAGGTGAAAGAGTCTAGCGGGAACATGATAGGTGAAGCCAGGTGGATGGGAAGGGCCGAGGGCTGGAGAAGGAAGAATCTGATAGGGGAAAGTGGACCATTGGAAAAAGTGAAGGAAGAGTGGAACCAGAATAGGCAGGTGGAAGAAGTGAAAGATCAGAATGGGGAGTAGATAGAGATAAATCTTTATGCTTACAGTTACTGGCAGCAGGCAGACTTATTAAACTACGCTCAACTACCCATATTGTGAGGCTAGGAATTGAATTAATTTCACCTGGATTATTTATTACTTGAGACAATTAAACTGATCAATTGTTAACATAATTTCCGATTGAAAGGGAGTGACATATTATTTGTAGCCTGGTCCCAGTCTCAAAATTGTATTAATTTTGCATCCCATTACTGTTGGAAATACCTGAATATTACAGAAAATGTAAGAATTCATTATTACTGTCATTGTTACTACCCTTAGTATGCATGATTAGGAGTATAAGAACAATAAGGAAAATAATTTGGATTATTTTTACATCATGAAATAGTAATTTACTTCAAATTAGTGTAACAAATAACAATAATTTATTTTCTTTTTTTTAGTTCGACAGTTCAATGAAGAAGCAGGAAATCAAATGGTAGGTTTGATTTCAAACATTGACTTATTTTTAGCCACACTGATCATGATTTTCAAAATTTATTTGTTCTTCTTTCACAGCTTAAAAAATTTGTAGCTCAGCTTTGAAGACTGCCCCGCTAACTTTGAACTTACATCGAGGAACCATCATTTTGTGATATGATGTCTGATCTGTCTGATGTTCTGTTGTGCAACTGTGAAACTTCAACATCCTTCACAAAGAACTATGATATTCCTCTGTAATAACTTGAAAGCAAAAATTGTGCTTTTAATAATCTCAGTTCTTGGGTAAAATAAGAACCCAGTTTTAACTCGGGCACTTTGTTGAACTCTTCACCATTGCTTTTATCTGAAGTTAATGGCTTCACATATTGATTATTAGTGCTTTGATAAATCTCATCAGTGAGATCAGTCTTGAGTGTCAAGGAGTGACACTGTTTTACACCTGAAATACTAAGTAAGTCTGTGTACAAAATCACCATAAGGCAATGAAAAGAAAATAAATTCTAAGCTCAGTTGCACTTTGAAAGTTTGCTTCCTGTTGAATGAATCCATTAAGCCATTTTTCCACTGAGCTGTACTTCTCAGGAACTAAAACAGTGAAATGTGATATGTAGTCAGCTTCAGTCGAAAATAGAAGCAGAAGGAGCATTATGTAAGTAGAATACTACACATATTTGCCATTTGTAACGTATGTATGGAGAAGGAAAAATGATTTTAAACCTCCGCTGTCTGGTGGCCATACTTACTCATGGGAAAGTCTTCACGAGTAAACCCCGAGGAAGAAATCCGGAGCCTGGGTCCCTTAGGCAGTTTGATGATGTTTGCAACTTCACTCTGGCAACCTCTGCGATGACACTGTTGACAAGCTGTATCGGCACTCGCCCTTCCCTTGGGTTACATCAGTGACATGGCAAGGATGAACCCGCTGCATGGGCAATAGCCGGTACTTCAAATCTTCCCGCCCAGGCTTGCACCCTGGAGATGACACAATCCACCAGAGGTGCAAACCCATGATCCCCTGGGATCGACGGCTGTCTGTTATTTTAACATATCAACTGTGTATGTTATAATTTTTTGTGCTTTGTCTTTTGAGTCAAATGCAGTGGACCCATGTGCAATATTATAGATTATAATTTGATCAGTCATCTTTTCTATGTTTTTAAGGTTTAGAATATCTAAATTTACTTTGAAAATTTCTGCTTATTTTATAAGTATTTCTACTTTAATTTGTTTTATGTACATAGCCCAGTTACAAAGCTGATTTGATATTTTTACACGTATTTTATACAAATTATTTTGCAAAATTTACATTGTTCTTCTTCCTAAAAGTACTTAGATACATTAACCATTTCTAATGTCTTACTATCCTACACTATCGCTTATGTGAGCCATGCCAATGAATGTGAGCTGGCTGTAACAATGTAAGGTTTTAAAATCAAACTGTAATATTTGGTGACAGCAACCTTAAAGTACATCAGTTCCTCTAGCAGATCCTCATAAAAATACTATTCAGTTCAAGTGAGTAGTTAAAACAAAATGAAAATTGAGTGTCATTTGCTTTATTTTTATTGTCAGAAGAGTGAAAACCATAGAACCATAGAACATTACCGCACAGACACAGGCCTTTTGGCCCTTCTTGGCTGTGCCGAACCATTTTTCTGCCTAGTCTCACTGACCTGCACCTGGGTAATATCCCTTCAAATCCCTCTCATCCATATACCTGTCCAAGTTTTTCTTAAATGTCAAAAGTGAGCCCGTATTCACTACTTCATCTGGCAGCTCTTTCCACACTCCCACCACTCTCTGCGTGAAGAAACCCCCCCAGTGTTCCCTTTAAACTTTCCCCCTTCACCCTTAACCCATGACCTCTGGTTTTTTTCTCCACTAGCCTCAATGGAAAAAGCCTGCTTGCATTCACTCTATCTATACCCATCATAATTTTATACACGTCTGTCAAATCTCCCCTCATTCTCCAATGCTCCAGGGAATAAAGTCCTAACCTATTCAACTTTTCTCTGTAACTCAGTTTCTCAAGACCTGGCAACATCCTTGTAAACCTTCTCAGCACTCTTTCAACCTTATTAATATCTTCCTGTAATTAGGTGACCAAATGCTGTGAGATTTTTTTAAATTGTTTTGTGAAGTTATTAGCAATGTTTCTGACCTAATTTGGGAAATAAATTTAACCTTTGACTTCTTTTTCTCCGTTGTGTGATTCCTTTGACAACAGATTGAACCACATGATCTTCTATGAGTCCCAGCCCAAAGGCTTTCAGCCCATTCATCTGTGGTCCTGTGCCTTAAAT